>NC_060149.1:558879061-560129061 GCF_021461385.2 Schistocerca piceifrons
CAAGGCTGAAGATAAATCAAAGTGCAGGGCACAGCGACCAGGAGAAACTACAGCATCCTACATTCAAGACGTCTTGGAGCTGTGTAAGAAAGTGTATCCTAGAATGAAGGAGGAAGATAAGGTTGCACATCACATGAAGGGTGTTACTGAGGACATGTATCAAGCCCTACTCCAGAAAGAGGTTTCGACAGCAGACGACTTCATAAAACGGTGCCAGTATATCGAAACAATGCATCAAAAAAGAATTACACACAAGAAGTTTGAACGGCTTCCAAACGTCGTATCGATGTCTGTGATGGAGGAAGCAACTGATTTCACAAGTGTTCCTCATCAGGTAGTTAGAGAGGAAGTTCAGATGGCATTTGGATTGCACAGCGAGCAAAAAACCGTGACGCTTCAAAAGGTCATAAGGGTGGACGTGGAACAGACATTGAAACCACTCTCTCGTCCTTCATTTCCCTTTACAACGGGGAAAAAGTCGGGACCCAGGTGGAGTTACGTTCCTGCAACGCCGCATGAGGAACCTGTTTGGGCACCAAGGAAGACAGACGTCTGGGTAACCCAGGATAACCAACCAGTATGTTTCCACTATCGACAACCGAGACATGTGGTACGCTATTGGTGATGATACCAACGCCAGAAGACAGTAGACTGATTTTAGCAGCCGCCAACTCCGGCGCGGCGAAGATGAACAAGAAGATGTGGGTGCAGGACGCCGTAGGTCACCATCGCCGCAAGCTATCCCCTGGAGAGGACGCTCCCCAACACGCCCATGAAGGTCTCCATCACCATTTAGAAGCTCCAGCCGATCACCTAGCCGCCGCAACCTGGAAAACTAAAGGGTGCGACCTTCCTTGGAGGTCAGGCTGCCGAAGAGAAATATCCACCGCCGCCGACCACTATAAAAATGATAGGAAACTACGTTGACATCCTCACAAATGGCCAACCAGCCCTAGCTCTTGTGGACCCTGGAGCATCATATTCAGTCATTTCCGAGAAGTACCGTCGCCAGTTGAAGATAACCGTATTCGTCGACAGCAAAACATCTCTGCTGAAGGTGGCTAATGGGAAATATGTTAAACCTACAGGAAGATGTACCATTCGTGTGGGTATAAGTGGCCATTCACAGTCCTTAGAATTCATCGTCTTACAAGTGTGTAGTCATGACGTCATTCTCGGATGGGGCTTTTTGAAAGCTTCTCAGGCAATTATAGATTGTGGTCGCTCGGAGACTATGCTAGACGAGATGTGATACTGTGGACAGGAAGATGTGTGGAGACAATGTGTGCTGGATGAAGTGATCATTCCTGCAGTCTGAGCTAGAAAGATATCTGTCACGCGTCATGCCATGCATCAACCCATGGATCTTGTATTGGAATGTAAGAGAAGCATACGACTGCAGAATAATTTGGTCATCCCGGCCTCTGTCGTCTCGTTTAAGAACGGATTCGGAAAATTGTGGATAGTTGAGTGTCGCCTAGAACCGCAGATCCTTCCAAGACGCATGTGCGTAGCAAACGCTGAGCGGGTAATTGAAGAACAGCTGAGCGTCATAGAAACCTCACATGCCAAGTCTGTGGGCGAAATTAGCGCTACCACTACGAGACAAGATCTTCTGGCTCGACTATCACCAGATTTCACTAAGGAACAACCGAAGAAGCTACTTGCCACTCTTCAAGAGTTCTCCGAATGCTTCAACCCACAGGTGAAGAGCAAATTAGACAAATTGACTGCGAAGCACCGGATTAGCACTGGAGACCATCAAACAATAACCCAGAGAGCATACCGTGTGTCAGCAACGGAGCGTCGAATAATTCGAGACGAGGTAGTGTAAATTATGAAGAATGACATCATTCAGCCTTAGCAGAGCCTATGGTAGTCACCAGTGGTCCTCATCAAGAAGAAGGATGGCAGTTGGCGCTTTTGTGTTGATTACAGGAAGCTTAATAAGATAACTAAAAAGGACGTTTACCCTCTTCCACGTATTGACGATTCACTAGATTGTCAGAAGGGGACTAAATTTTTCTCAACCATGAATATGTACTCAGAATACTGGAAAATTGAAGTAGATGAGGCTGATCGTGAGAAAACTGCCCCCTGAGGGCCTGTATGAGTATAGGGTAATGCCGTTTGGTTTGTGCAATGCACCAGCCACTTTTGAACGGATGATGGACAATCTTCTAAGGCATCTGAAGTGGGTTATGTGCTTTGTTGTTTAGATGACATTATAGTGTTCTTAGGGACATTTGATGAACATATAAAAAGGCTGAGAACCGTTCTTAAGTGTCTCCAACAAGGCCGACACAGACTTAATCCAAGAAAGCGTCTTTTTGGAGTAAAAGAAATCAAAGTACTTGGACACCTTGTGTCAAACGAAGGTGTGCGGCCAGACCCAGAAACGGTGAGATCTATAATGGAATTTCCTATTCTTGAAAGTATTAGAGATGTGAGAAGCTTCGGTGGATTATGTTCTTATTACCGTCGTTTTATCAAAGACTTTTGTATCAAAGCCAGGCCACTCCAAGAGTTGTTAAAAGCTGATGCAAAACTTACCTGGGCTGGTGCCCAACAAGATTCTTTCGCTTTACTGCAAAAAGCTCTGACGACTGACCCTGTACTTGTTCTGTATGATGAGAGATCACCTACAGAACTACACACAGATGACAGCTTGTATGGGATTTGTGCTGTTCTGGTGCAAATTTCGGATGGAAAAGAGAAGGTTATAGCTTATGCTTCTAGGACAGTTACAAAATCCGAGAGAAACTACTTAACTACAGAAAGAGAATGTCTTTCTGTGATCTGGGCAATGTGCTAATTCCAACAGTATCTCTATGGAAGGCCCTTCACAGTTTTTACAGACAATCATTCACTTTGTTGGTTGACAGGTCTTAAGGATCCAAGAGGACGACTCTACAGCTGGGCACTACGTCTTCAAGAGTATGACTTTACCATAGTGTACAAAAATGGAGGAAAACACTCTTAAGAAGCCCGTTGCAAGACCATCAAGACTTTGATGAAGATAGTGACTGTCTCGCTGCACTTCAGGATCTCTTTGCTGAGCAGAAGAAGGAAGCCAAGATATCTCAAATTACGCTTGCCTAAAACCGGTCAGAGGATGTGAAAGGAGAATTTAAGGTAGTTAATGGATTACTTTGCAAGAAAAACTTTGATCTGTTTGGAAAGAGGTGGCTACCAGTGGTTCCTAAACACATGCGCTTAGATGTTCTACAGAAATTCCATAGATACCTGAGGGAGGACATTTAGGATTTATTAATACATACGATAGAATCCGCGAGAGATTTATCTGGCCAGGTATTTCCAGGAGTTTCTCTTGCTATGTGTCGCACTGCCGAGATTGGCAGAGGAGAAAGGCAGTTCCTCAGAAACCACCTCGACGACTCATACCAATTCCACAAGCCGAACCGCCTTTCCAGCGTGTTGGTATTGACCCCGTCGGACGATATCCAGCGTCTGCTAGTGGCAATAGATGGATTGTTGTTTCCACTGATTATCTGACACACTATGCCATTACAAAAGCCGTGAAAACAGCCGGATCATGCGAGGTAGCCTAATTCATCGTGGAAGCCATTGTATTAAAACACGGTGCCCTAAGGTCGTTAATTACGGATCGAGGGAAAGTTTTTCAGTTGAATCTTGTGACAGAGATAAAACGTCGGTGCAACATTACTCATCACATGATGACTGCCTTCCATCCGCAAACTAACGGGCTTACTGAACGCTTTAATAAGACCTTGGCCGACATGCTATCAATGTTCGTCATTGTTGAGCAGAGCAACTGGGATGACGTTTGCATACAACACCGCCAAACATGACACAACAGGATTTACGCCAATTTTCTTGGAACATGAGCGTGAGGCGGCTACGACGATGGATGCTGTGCTTCCGTTACATCTGATGACGTGGACGACTACATTGGCTGGGTGATAACCAGGGCTGAGGAAACTCGGCAGTTAGCTCGACTCCGCACGCTGCAGGGTCATGAAAACGGTCGCTCTGTTGTCTACCAGCTGGTGACCTCGTCTGGGTCTTCACTCCTTTTCGGAAGGTTGGTCTCTCTGAGAAGATACTCAGGTGCTACTTAGGACCTTATAAGGTTGTAAGACAGTTGTCTGATATTACTTATGAAGTTGAAGATTTCGACCCCCACACAAGACGACGAAAGATCAGAGATACGGTTCACGTCCTTCGAATGAAGCCCTGTAAGGATCCTGCAACCCAGGATAAATTCGAAGCTCCAACGACAGGCAACAAGCTGACGACGTAACACCGAGACGCTGTTAACTCAAGGAGGGAGCAATGTCTCTGAAGAAGCTGCGAAGCACCGTGGTGTCGTGGTTATGATACTAAACTGTGGCGTGGAGGGCCGTGAATTAAAAATTCACCTGGACTCTGCAATTTTAATTTCTATATTCGGTTTGAGTACATGCTAGAAGTATCCATAAATTTCAAGAATCATTGTACTCGGATGTTCTGTAACTGTACATATACTGTATGTTTTCTGGCCGGAGGCAGTTCGCTCCACGCTCTTGTATGTACAAGTGCTGAATAAACCATCGTTAAGTGAAGTTAGTGTTCGTCATTCATCTAATTGCATCTTCTTCTACGTGACAATATCATTGAATCCAACATTTAATTGGATTATGATTTTTACATAACAAAGATTTTTGATTCGCTGGAGATAGGTTATAACTTGTTCAGTATATGCTTTATCTTGTTTGTCCCCCACAATTACTAACTGCCTTGACTACCCAATGTGTACATTCAACTTGATTTTGTAAACACTGAAATAAAATCATGCAATGGCCAGCTGCACAAATTGGCAGCACTGTAGCTTACAGAAGTGTCTTTAGGAATAAATGACTTCCAGTTCAGCTGTTGCAGTGCTGTCTCTGTTCGTATTCTAGTGGTAAGTGCTGTACTGTACAAATGCAAACGCAAGACATTATGTACAATCCTTCCTGGGTTTTTGAAGGTGCAGTTGGTCTGTCTGCCAAATGTACCAAACTGATAGAAGTTCAGAAATAATTTACTTAATATCCTATCTCGTCTGTAGTAGAAAGAAATTCTACAAACGTTTCCGAGAAGGAGCTCACGGCTTCCCTTCGTGGGTTTCGTATCGTTGCAGCGGACACTGGCCGCCTTACGCCTGACCTATAGCGCACGTTCCTGCTCACGCGTTAGCAAGCAGTATTCATTTATTGTTTTATATTACATAATGTTGTAGACTGATTTTCATGGCGAACTGTCTTCAGTATTTCGAGTAAACATTGAGCTCATAGAATACGACGTGATGCGTACTGAAGTGCGTAATATGACACTGCATGGAAAATTTGTATGAAAAAGTAGGTAGGCGCGTAAGTTCGTGGCGTTGTTATCAGGCGTCTCAGTATGCATACTGCTATTAGTGTATTTACCAATCGTCACTTCTTATTTCAGTTGTTTGTGCTTACTTACTAAATGTTTCATATTCGAAGATTATAAGGAGCGTCAAGGATAATAATTTGTGAGAAGTGCACACGGTGCACATATGTGGACGGGACAGTGGGGCTGTATGGTGGTGCAGTTATTGGTCTTGCTAATCACCTCTACAGTAAGGTGAAAAGTCTTATGCAAAAGAAATTATATCGTCTAAAGAAGGATGTAAGCAGAGGGCATATTGCTGTGATTAATTAGCATTGTGAGTGAGATACAATGTTCTTAATGTCCTTCACTCAACATTGAGCAGTTCTTTCAATGGCAGAAACTAAGGCTGGGCTATAATCTGGCTTAACACGACCACTGTTAAAGAACTATGATAGCCTGCTGTAATGAATCGTCAGCGCCTCGACAGTCTCCACACATTCCAGCACCATTTACTCTTCTACGTGATCACGTTAATATCTCGGGATTTCATGTGCATCGTTTGTGTCAATGCTGCTCCAAGTTACATTTTTAAATTAACTTCCGTTTAAGGACTTGCTGTTATTGAGCCCTTCACCTGGACAATCCGCAAACCATTTTATTATTTACGCACAACGTATGAGTATGTTCTTGTAATTACTCCTTTAATAATTCTCATATAAATATTCCGACAACCTGGAGACTAAAATTTGCTACTGAAGAATTAATACCATCTGCTCTTAATTTATGGTGTTCTTGGGTTGGAATCATATGCCTGTATTTATCGTATTTCAGGCATCCGTGAATTTGAGGGCTGTTAGTGGAGCGTCTTTGAAAAGCATGCTTTTCTCCTGAACTGCTACCACACTCAAGAAACACATTAGCTGCAGAAATGTTTTCTTGTTGCTCGTAGTATGTTTAACTTTCGGCAACGCTGCAGACTCTGCCTGACAACACATCTCGCTGCATTCAGTAAAGATAAGAAATATTTGATATTGCAGAATTATTAACTGTATAATGGCTGTAGTTACCTGCCTCTGTCGACATAATTTTCAGTTGTTTGTGGACACACAATTTTATTGGTGATATTGCGGCAGTGATTAATTTATCAATTACATTTCTTTAGGTGTCTATTCTCACCTCTATATATTTATACCACATGGTGGTCCTGTAATGCCACTTTACAATGATACTGAACTGCACAGCATGTTTTGAGGTCTAAAGTGTGTAAAATGTTACTAAGGACGATGTGGACACGTTCGTGTTACAGACATTTTATGTTAGTGAAGACTGTCTTACATTGGAAGGCTGTCATGATAAGTTGTAATTCTTTTATTTTAGTATAATGTGTAGTTAGCAGCATATTCCGTTAGTTAATCGAACAAAGCAGATAAAAAAACAGATATTAGTAGCAACGGTATGGGCATGTTGGTGCACTGTTGGGCTGCACTGATTCTCCACGACCTTGAATAGTAACCTCATCATCCTTCTTCATATATAATGCATGAAATTATCAACGGTTTATAGCTGATAACGTCATTAATGAAGTTCAAAAATGGTTCAAATGGCTCTGAGCACTATGGGACTCAACTTCTGAGGTCATTATTCCCCTAGAACTTAGAACTAGTTAAACCTAACTAACCTAAGGACATCACACACATCCATGCCCGAGGCAGGATTCGAACCTGCGACCGTAGCGGTCTCGCGGTTCCAGACTGCAGCGCCTAGAACCGCACGGCCACTTCGGCCGGCCATTAATGAAGTCTTCATCCTGATCAGTGGGCAGCCATGCCCTTTCTAACCTCCATTCGACAATGATAGTGCAATATGATAAAGTCCGAGATGGCGGAAATAGCCCAGTTGCATATCAGGAAAAGTTTGTACCTTCTCCTCCCCCTGCCTCTAACCAGTCAACGCACTAAGTTAAAAATGAAACAGCAAAGCAGGGAAAAAGTGGTGCTCAGTGTAAGTTACAATCTGCATTTTCCGTCAGTTACAATAAAATCAAATTATGATGGATCACTAAATTATTCCATTAGAAATAGATTCTATTCACTTAACGTCATAAATTTTGATTCAAAGAACGATGATCATTGCTTCAAGTGATCGATTATAGCTGCTTTGTATCCAAAAAACAACAATGAGTCGTGTGTCTAACTATGTAGCCATTTCATTTCCTACTGAACTGAATCATGTGGAAATATTTGAGAAAAACAAAATAAATGTATGTATTAATGTGTTTTGCATTCAGTATTGTAAGCACTCGCGGATGGTTATAGGAGGAAGGGAAGAGAAACACGAAGGAAATAAGTTTCTAGTGGTTCCATTTCGAGGGTCGAAACGTTATAAATGCGAGTATCACGTGAATCTCGTAATGCTGCCTGCTGCAACCACAGAAATTTAACAATACATTAAAAATCTTTGCCGGCCGTGGTGGCCAAGCGGTTAAATGCGCTAGAGTCTGGAACCGCGCGACCGCTACGGTCGCAGGTTCGAATCCTGCCTCGGGCATGGATGTGTGTGATGTCCTTAGGTTAGTTAGGTTTAAGTAGTTCTAAGTTCTAGGGGACTGATGACCTTAGAAGTTAAGTCCCACAGTGCTCAGAGCCATTTGAACCGTTTTTTAAAAAATCTTTCGAGACAAGTACACAGTAGCACCGCTGCTCATACTAGATCCATTGTGGTATGCGAACGCTATTTACTATTTCCATTCTAAATGGAAGCTGGCGGCGCATTTATGTGACTGTTCACAGTACAAAACAATCGGAAATAGAATAGCCCTATCAGAGAAACAGTTCATTAAATTCAGGCAGCAGCGTTTGCATACAGCTGTCAGTGCTAACAGACGAGCAGCACTGCGTTAAACACCCGCAGAAATCAATTTGGGACATACAATGAAAGTATCCGTTAGGAGCCGGCCGCGGTGGTCTAGTGGTTCTAGGCGCGCAGTCCGGAACCGCGGGACTGCTACGGTCGCAGGTTCGAATCCTGCCTCGGGCATGGATGTGTGTGATGTCCTTAGGTTAGTTAGGTTTAATTAGTTCTAAGTTCTAGGCGACTGATGACCTCAGAAGTTAAGTCGCATAGTGCTCAGAGCCATCCGTTAGGACAGTGTGGCGAAATCTGACGTTAACGAGCCATGGCAGCAGAAGACCGACGTAAGTGCCTTTACTAACAGCACGACATCGCCTGCAGCGCCACTCCTGGGCTCGTGGCCATATCGGTTGGACCACAGACTACTGGAAAACAGTGGCCTAGTCAGAAGAGTCCCGATTTCAGCTGGTAACACCTAATGTTAGAGTTTGAGTGTGGTGCAGGACTCACGAAGGTATCGACCCAAGTAGTCAATAAAACACTGTGCAAGCTGGTGGGTGCTCCACAATGGTATGGGCTGTACTTATATGGAGTGGACTGGGTCCTCTGGTTCGAACTGATCATTGACTCGAAATGATTATGTTTAACTACTTGTAGATCAATTGCAGCCATTCATGGACTTCATTCTTCCGAACAACGACGAATCTTTTATGGATGGCAATGGACAATGTCACCGGGAAACAATATTTCTTGAAAGAACATTATGCACAATTCGAACGAATGATTTGGCCACCCAAATCATCCAACATGAATCCCATCGAGTGTTTATGGAACATAATCTAGTTGTGCAGTGGCAACATTTCCGCAGTTATGGACGGCTATACAGGCAGCATTTTTCAATATTTCTGCAGGAGACATCCAACGACTTGCTGAGTCCATGCTATGTCTAGTTGCTGTATTACACTGGGCAAAAGGAGGTCCGACACGATATTAGGAGGTACTCCATGACTCTTGTTACCTCAATGTAAAGTACTACTTTACAAGATGGCAACGATGATGATGTCCATAAAGTGCAGCTGGTCTTTTTCTTCTTCTTCTTCTTTATCTGCTGCTGCTGGTGCACTTTACCAGACCGCTGCTCGATCGGGAGTAGTACAGATTCCGTACCATTAAATGAGAAAGAAACATGTATTTATACATGAGGCAAACAAAATGTATTCATGCATATGACAAAATAATGTCTGAATGCTAGTGTGCGTAAGCAGCAGAGTATTTGCATTTTTTTCTTGTCCATTTTCTGACTCTGTTCTCTCAATTCGCAACTGACTGCCCATAATATTGTTCACCGTTCCCGATGGTTCAGCATCAACTGAAAGCTTTCTACGGGAATCTTCTAGCTTTTATACCCAAATATCCTTTCTGGGTCATTGGCAATTTCTTATCTTGTGTACTGAACCAGGGCTTGCCCAAACATATTTCCAGGAAACCCTATTTTTTCACAAACACCAATTTTGGGGAAACAGAGAGACGTGAGCAATATATATATATATTTTTGTTCTCACGCACTTTTGCTAGAGCTTATCTTCCAACTATAGGAACCTCCGATCTCTAGTAACAGAGGAAGTGTTCTGAGTTATAATAAGAAAAGGTACGAACCAAGTTTTTTGTAACATTAACATTTATTTGCATACACACACACAACCACAACGAAATCCAATAAGCACACATAATAATTTAGAGAATGACAATGACATCAAGATGATGTCCAACATGTATTGTGTGAGATCATAAGTGTCATGAAATATCCTGTCTCTTGCATTAATCCTACTCTTTTAACACGTGCTATAATGCTTACACACACAAACACACACACACACACACACACACACACGCACACACAAACGCGCGAGCGCGCACACACAGACGTAAACATTCATCTTCCATTGGTCGAAGCTGGTACGTTTTTGTGAGAAGGTAAAATAACGTGCGCCTGACTGAAGATTAACTCAAGGTGTCACACGTGTGGCAGTGCTTTTGTGAGAACTTTTTAACCAATAGGTGTTCTTTTCCGGCGTTGATGATTAGTGCATGTTATAGAAATAGCGTAAAATTAGAACGAATGCAAATTTCTGCTGCACAAATTTCAGGTATAAAAAGTAGAGCTCTTTCAGCCTCAGAGTTGTAAAAAAAATAAATAAGTAAAAAGCATCGTAGAAAAATTCATTTGTAAGATTAATGTGGCTGCATTAAGTGCCCAACTTTTTCAAAGGAATGTTATTTTTTTTAGTAAGAGTGACATCAACAGTCAACTTTCCGCACTGAATGTCGTCTTCCCAACGATATTAAAAATTCGGTTATGGAGGCCATCATTTTTATTGTGTATCTGTGAAAATTTCTCTCTCTCTCCATCTTTCTCTCTCTCCCTCTCTCCCAGTCTCTCTCTTTCTCTCTGTGTGCAATGCATACTTCAATCGGTCACCTACGTTGGAATGTGAATGAAAACCAATAATGAGTGAACAGAACTACAATGTTGTTGCCTGGAGGCATTATGCATTCTTAGATAGCTATTAACCATTAGGTGTCATTGGTTCGTTAAATAATATTCTAACACCAGAAGGATGACAGTTATAGGAGAGGGAAAAATGTATATTATAGTGTTATGCCTGGAGGCATTATGCATTACTAGTCAATCATCAGGTGTTACTGTGTCTTAAACAGTACTCCGATACCAGATGGGTGTCACTTACTGTAGAGAGGGGAACTGTAGTCCCTCTGTAATATATTATGATGTTGCTGCCTGTGGGGTTTATGCATTATGCTTTAGACGTCACGTGTAGGCATCATAATGCTCTGTAGTGCCTTCCACACATCCTGCTGCTGGGGCAAATTGATACAGCATGTGAGATAATTTGATACAGGTTTAGAGGCAAGCTGGTACACCTTTGGGGCAAGTTGATAAAGTTTGACAGGTAAATTGATACAACTTAGGGACAATCTGATACACATTTGTGGTAAGTTGATACAGTTTGTGAGGTAGTTTGATAGACTTAGAGGCAATTTGATCCATTTTTGAGGCATGTTAATATAGTCTGAGAAGATTGTTTGATTCACTTTAGGGCAGGGCCGGCCAAACGCTGCACAGTGTGCAGACGTGCGGAAGTGCTGCACATGTGCGCACGTGTGCGACAGCGAGCGACAGCGACATCTGTTATTAGACATGTGTCCTAAATGAACGGTGGCGGCTCCACTTCCCTGTTTATGTGGTACAAGCAAGAGCGCAACATACCCACTCTCGCTTACCACTGGTGACCGTAACCTTAACACAGAAGTACTGAGAAATGGCAGGTACTGTGAAAAAACAAAGGACGGGAGACCTATGTTCTCAGTCGTTTAAAAATGACTGGGAACTGCAATTCTTTTTTGTAGCCGTTGGCGAAAATTCGCAGTGTTTGCTGTGCCTCCGAATAATAGGCGGCCAACGTAAGTTTTCAATAGAAAGACACTACAATACGTATCACAAAGACTAGTGTAGTGTACGCAACAGTGAAGAACGGCAAGCAAAATTAAATGTCCTTAAGAAGATGGATGAGACACATCAACTCGATTTTACTGTACGTCAAAGTAACTGATATTTCTTGAACTGTTCTAATGGTTCAAATGGCTCTGAGCACAATGAGACTTAACTTCTGAGGTCATCATCCCCTAGAACTTAGAACTACTTAAACCTAAGTAACCTAAGGACATCACACACATCCATGCGCAAGGCAGAAGTCGAACCTGCGACCGTAGCGGTCGCGCGGTTTCAAATTGTAGCGCTAGAACCGCTCGGCCACCACGGCCGGCTTTAACTCTTAGTTTCTTCTGTTACATTTATGTCTATTTTACTGTACGCTGTACAATGTACTGTTTTCAATTCTTCAGAATGAGTATCACACTAAATCTTCACTGCGAGTAAGTTTTAAAATCGCATTAAGAATTGCACAATCTGGGAAACACTTTTCGGATGGGGAGTTTGTGAAAGGGTGTCTGATTGTTGCTGCAGAAGTTGTGTGTCCCACGAACATTAGCAGGTTTCAAGAAATCAGTCTATCCAAACAAACAGTGAAAAGACGTATCAGTGCTATGGCCGGCGATGTGCACAGGCAGCTAATAAATAAGGCTAAAGACTTTGTTGCTTTCTCTGTTGCGCTCGATGAAGCAACAGATCTTACAGAGACAGCCCAGGTTGTGATATACATACGAGGTGTCGATAACGCACTTTGTGTAACAGAGGACGTTTTGGACTTAGTACCTTTGAAAGGGACTACTACAAGTGCGGACTTAATCCGAGCTGTCGAGCAAGCGATTGACGGTGTCGGTATGACTGGAATCGGTTAGTCTGAGTGACCACAGATGGAGCACCATCAATGCAAGGCCATCAGAGAGGACTCATAGCACGGATGCGCAAAAAGCTAGGGCGCACGGACGAGACGTTGTATGGAATTCACTGCATTCTGCATCGAGAGGCGCTTTGTGCAAAATCAGTAACGTTAGCAAACGTCATGCAAATTCTTGTACGTACTGTAAACTATCTGAAGATACGTGGGCTTACGCATCGCCAGTTTCGGCGGTTCTTGGATGAATTGGGAGCGGAGTACGGCGACATACCTTACTATACCGAAGTACGCTGGCTCAGTCGAGGTAAAATGCTGAAAATATTTTTTGATTTACGTTTGGTCGTAGTAACATTCTTACATGAGAAGGGAAAAAGTGAACCTTTGTTGTAAGACCCTTGTTGGATATCAGACCTTGCATTTCTCGTGGACATTACGCCTCACATGAACAGCCTGAGCGTCAGTTTGCAAGCTGAAAATAATTTAATTTCTGACATGTCGGAAAAAGTAAATGCCTCTGAAAGGAAGCTTGCGCTTTGGGAGAGCCAGCTATTGACAGAAAACACTGCACATTTCCCGACTCTTGGACTGGTCCATGAAAGTGCTAGATTTCAAGAATACGTGTCAACAATTGTAAAAATTAAGGAACAATTTCGAGCACGATTTGCAGATGTTACGAGTTTGTCTTCTGTCATTCGCCTCTTCGTTCGACGGTTCTCGTCGTCAGTTGAAGATGCTCCGAATGATCTACAGAAGGAACTGATCGACCTACAGTGCAATACGAGACTGGAGGACAAGTTCTTTGCAGTACGAAGTACAAACGAATTCTACGAAAATTTTTCACAACAAGAATTTCCACGCCTGCACCGAGAATCCGTGAGAGTTATGTCCATGTTCGGGTCGACATATGTTTGTTCAAAATGGTTCAAATGGCTCTGAGCACTATGGGACTTAACAGCTATGGTCATCAGTCCCCTAGAACTTAGAACTACTTAAACCTAACTAACCTAAGGACATCACACAACACCCAGTCATCACGAGACAGAGAAAATCCCTGACCCCGCCGGGAATACATATGTTTGTGAAAGATTTTTCCCGGTGATGAAAATGAATAAATCAAGGTTTCGATCAAGCATAAGTGATGAAAATCTTCGCAACTGCTTGCGTTTCTCAATGAGCCGTGTTTTTGTGCCCGATATTAACTATATCATTTCTCATGACCAGTGATAAACGTGTTTGGATTTATTCCTTTCATTATTAAGAATTATTGTTCACTAACTGTGCATTATTGCCTCATTCTGCTCCATGTTACATTTTTATCAGGAAAATTGGTCTTTAAACCGACTGTTCCAATGTATACTTACCTTCAGAGTTTTTTTAATGTGTGAAGGGCTACGCTCAGCTGAAGTCGATAAAACATAACATTCATCTAATTGTCGGTTATTATGCAGATTTCAGACGGAACTGATGAAAGATATAGCAGTAATGGTATTGAAATAACTGGTGATCATCGAGAGGTCTGCGGTTATCATTCTGTTCAGAGGTCAGTGAGACAGAAATTATGTGGGTTTACCTGAGGGCAACGAGAATTAGTTATAGGAAACCTTGCATTAGTTTAATGTTATTTGAAATCATGGATAAGGTTCGTTGGAAGTCGCTAAGTGCTCTCTTTCTTAAATACTAGATCAAAAACATTACGCGTATTTGCGCGCCGTCAGTCAAGCTGCCTTAATAAAAACCCACGGTTGTTAACTGTATTACTTATCTTACTGGGTTAAACTGTCAACATAAAAGTAGACGTCTCAATGAGTAGACTGTGAGAGTATTTTAAGTGTTTAATACGCGAAATACCTTCCCATGGTTGGCTTGCAAGCTGTGGAAGGAGCACTAGAATACGCCGGTACAGAGTATCCCAGCAAGTGGATAAAGCGACATCTGTGCGTAGAGACATGCACTACATGAACGCTGACGGCTGCGGCGTGCACGCTGTGACCCGGAAGTTGCACATGTGCAGGAGAACCGCACGCGTGCAGAATTTCTGGCCGACCCTGCTTTAGGGGCTAGCCGAAACATTTCTGTTACTGTTGATACAGTTTGAAGGACAATCTGTTACAATTTTTGGAGAAAGTCGATACTCTTTTGGAGCAAGTTGATACAAGTTGATATGTAGTTGAATACAGTTAGGATTAATATTACATACTTTGTGGCAGTTTATACACTTTTAGTGGCACCTTGATAGAGCTTTAGTGGTAATGTGATATGCTTTGGCAACTTGATACATATTTGGGGTAAGTTGATGCTATTTAATGGCAGTTATCACTGATGGTCAAAGATCAAAGATGGGCAATGATCAGTGATGCTCAATAATCAACAGGCATTTATCCATAGGCATCTACCAATTACAATATGGGATTTGGCATTTACCATTTAGCTTTAACTGTTTAGCGTTTTCAGTTTAGCGTCTAGATTTTACAGTTTAGTGTTTATGGTGTTGAGACAGCAACCAGCCACAAATTTATTTTCATTTCCTTTATTCTAAAGGTACCGTTACCGGTTTCGAATAATTACAATTCATCTTCAGACGGTTTCCATGCTTTCATTACAACTTGTAATGCGTTTTTTTACAGATAAATTATCCTAAAATATAAATAATACGTAATTATAAGCATGCCACACAGATGGTTGCTTTACAGATTTGCAATGGATGTGACTTACGTGAAATGTCGGTTTGGTGTGTTTGTTTTCATAGTTTTCGTCCAACATATGTGAATACATATCTAGCTCCAATGAAAGGAGCAGACATTTAACATCTATTTGACACTATAAAAACTGCAATGGGTGATGGTTTGGAATGCAGATAAGGAAAAATACTTCGTCTTGTCATTTCAGGTTCAAACATCTCGCTGTTAGTGAAAAAACTCAGTATCTAACAATTGCTTGTACGAGGGTTGGAACTTAAATAGTGGCAACTATTTATTCACAACCGATACAAAAGAGTTACATGTTTGCACCTGTTACTGCCCTTCAAAGTAGTCACCAGCGTTGTGTAGAACCCATTGCCAGCGATGTGAAAGACGTAGTATACCGTTATCAGAGCCTGTTGATGGTGCGAATGGAGCGGTCTACTGCCTGTCGAATCTCCGGAACAGTTCTGAAGCGAATGCGAAGAAGCCACAACTGAAACGCCAGTCAAACGAATGTTGCCACTATGGTTCGCCGTGAAAGTTGAAAGTGCATCCGAGCCCCAGTATGGTGAAAGTTATGGTGATTCTCGTGCACGAATGTGATGGTGTTATCCTAACGCATTACATTCCTGCACGGCAGGCCACAAATGCACGGTATGACTGTTCGTTTTTGGAGCATCACCCTAAGACCAGCTTGGTGAAAGAAGCGGCCATATTTTCTGCGCAACCCATCCATTATTTTGCACGACAATGCGCGGGCGCATACAGGGCAAGCTGTGGCTGCTCTGTTCGGTCGATGAGACAGAGGTACTGCACCATCCACCATACTCCCCGAACTTAAGACCTTGTGACTTTGATTAGATTCCGAAGATGAAGGAACCACTTTCTGGCATTCGCTTCAGAACTGTTCCGGACATTCGACAGGCAGTAGACCGCTCCATTCGCACCATCGACAGAACAGGCTCTGCTAATGGTATACTACGCCTTCCACATTGCTGGCAACGGGTTCTACACAACGCTGGTGACTAATTTGAGGGACAGTAACAGGTGCAAACATGTAACTCTTTTGTATCGGTTGTGAATAAACAGCTGCCAGTATTTAAGTTCCAACCCTCATTCTTAGTTAAAAGTCCGATTACGTGCTGCTTTCTAACCCCTCAATAACCTGTAACTTTATATGAATGCGTGGTGTATGTTCTTTCGGACATGTAATTGATTCGATGGACAGTGAATCCACAACCCTCAGTGCGGATGTACAATTACGTTCGACCACCGGAGGGATCTAAAATTAGCGAGCACGGAGGACAGGGACCAACCCCGGATCTACCATTTTTCCGGACTGGAGCAAAAACTTGATACTGGCAGCGTTTGAGATAGACGTCAAAATTTTAAAAAAGCAGAGCTTTCAAAAAATGTTCATTTTGAAGCGCACATACGAGGGTGAGTCAAACGAAAACCTTAAATATTTTTTAAAAATATTATTTATTGTGCAGAAGTGATACAAAGCTGTATAACTTTTCAACATGATCTGTGGTGTCACCGCCAGACACCACACTTGCTAGGTGGTAGCCCTTAAATCGGCCGCGGTCCGTTAGTATACGTCGGTCCCGCGTGTCGCCACTGTCAGTGATTGCAGACCGAGCGCCACCACACGGCAGGTCTAGAGAGACTTCCTAGCACTCGCCCCAGTTGTACAGCAGACTTTGCTAGGAAAGGTTCACTGACAAATACGCTCTCATTAGCCGAGACGATAGTTAGCATAGCCATCAGCTACGTCATTTGCTACGACCTAGCAAGGCGCCATAATCCTTTGCTATATATATTGTGATGCCTGTACCGTCAGACCAATGTTCACCAATTATGGATTAAAGTTAAGTATTACATCAACTACGTACTTTATTTGCTACTATGCATTTCCTTGTAATGTTCCAGACCTCACCCCAATCTGCGTGAGCTTAACGCGTGCCTTTCGGCTACCTCCGAGTGGCTTGGCTGTCTTGCCACGCCACTACATGATCTTCCCCACGCTCAATGCAAGTCCTCCAGTGCTTAGAAAGTGCATAAATTTCTTTAGGAAAAAATCCTTTTGGCAGTCTGCGCAACCACTCATGCCCCACGTGGCGTACCTATTCATCAGAACGGAACTACTTTCCTCCCAATGCGTCTTTGAGTGGTCCAAACATATGGAAATCACTTGGTGATGAGGAATGGCGCCATTCCTTGCTCGCTCTCTTTGTTTCCGATAGGTGCAAGTGAACCCAGGTTTCGCCCCCAGTAGCGATTCTTGCAAGGAAGCCATCATCTTCTCGTTCAAAGCGCCGAAGAAGTTCTTCACAAGCTTCAACCCGTAGTTCTCTCATTTCAAGAGTCAGCTGCCGAGGCACTCATCTTGCAGACACTTTGTGAGACTGGAGCACATAATGCAGAATGTGGTGTGCTGACCCATGACTAATCTGTAAACATGCTGCAATGCCATTCAGTGTCACTTGGTGGTTTTCCTTCAGTATGGCTTCAACTGCTGCAATGTTCTGTGGAGTCACAACTCATTGTGCCTGACCTGGACGAGGTGCATCTTCCACTGAAGTCACACCATTTGCGAAATTCCTACTCTATTCGTAGACTTGCTGCTGTGACAAACATGCATCACTGTACTGAACCTTCATTCGTCGATGAATTTTAATAGGTTTCACACCTTACTACGCAAAAACCGAATAACAGAACGCTGTTCTTCCCTGGTGCAAGACGCTAGTGGGGCGGCCATCTTTATACTGATACTGCGACGGTATGTGTGCATCTGTACTATGCTGCCACGTACAGGCCACTCTACACGCTGTTTGTAGCACGCTTACCAACTTACAGGATAACGGCGCGAAATTTCGATTTGTTATTATAAATGTAAGGTTTTCATTTGACTCACCCTCGTATTTCTGAAGAATTTGATATATAGAACATATATATTCGATGAAACGTAAGTGATGTTATATGATCTTAAGTGTGCCAAACTGCAGTGCCACCTCTATTCACGCAGCATTTATTGCACATCACTGTATTTCGCCCAGTGGAATTCAAAATTGTATATTGTGTCATGGAAGCCATCAAACCTATATTCAGGACAGTGGAAATTAAAATGTCCTGTGGTACATCTCCTGCTCCCAGTCAGCCGGTTTGACATCCTATCCCACTTTTATTTAAAAAATAACCCTCACAATTAATACTGCTTGGGATTATTTGTTGCCGGGAGAATAAGAACACTCCAGAAAATCTGTACTCTTTATTGCCTGTTAGCTAATAACTTTCTATTTTGTGTGACAAAAAATTAAGTATAGGGAACATAAAACCAGTAAAGACAAGAGACAAGCAAGACAGTAAACATTTCATCAATCCTTAAGTCCGAGCATTTTTTTCTCTCTAATCTGGCAACAGCTTTACCCGGCGTGTTTTCGTTTCTGCGAAAGAATCTTTCACATCACGGAAGTTAGTCAAACGTTTTTCTGGACAAAAAATCTAAATGTCGTTGTATAATACTGTAAAAGCTGTTAATACAAATAATACTCAAGACAGGTGTGGTTTCATAACATCTATTTTGTCACTCTCTGCTAGATTAAAACAGAATAGGCCTTTCTACTATTGTAGTAATTGTAACACACGCCAAATAAGAGAGTCTGTTTTGGCACCAATGGCCATTTTTATCTACCTCATGTACATAAATAACAATACAGAATATAATTCACGAAGTACCAATATCAAATGCATATTGGACCTACTACAGGCAAAAAGTTTTCTGTTAGGAAATAATTTCACATTTCATTCATAAACTCCTGTTTCCGAAGCATGAGATCGAAAAGTAGTAGTGCGAAATTTTTATATAAATTTGGAATCGACATATTCTTTCATCCAATTTGTGTGATGTCCCCGTTTCTTCTCCTTCTCCCATCTAAACAATCAATCTAGCCGTCAATAATATTGTAAGTATTCCTTCTATTGTCAAAACTTATTCTTCGGTTAACTTCACTAACCCCGCCAGAATCACCGGTTTAGTTATCCCACGGTTATTCTCCTGTTAGACGTTATTACGTGTTCGTGCAACGCGTTTTCCGTACTATTCAGCGAATAGAACTTACGTGGTTGCTAACCTCGGACTATACAACTAGCCCTTAGTTGTACAGTGAGGTGGCAAAATTTTTCTGTCAAAATTTCATTTTCTTGGATACAATGAGGAGATTAATATGTAATATTTCCTACCTGTTATTCCTATTAGTCGTGTATTTACACTCTGATGGTCTGAATCTATGGATTTCGCTAATAATTATAACAACGCTGATCATTCGCTTACCCATTCAACCGCATAAATAAAAAGCGATTGGCATTCACCCATTCAGGTTTATTCGGCTCACTACGTAATGCCCCATTCCATTTTGCCTGCGGGAAAGTTTTATTTATAGATGCCATGGGGATTCCCCTGGCAGAGACATCACGTACCCTATGCACGCATTAAAAGATTAACAAACGATTCGTTCAGAAATCAACTTACAATGTGTTCAAAAATGCCTAACAGGGACTACGGAAAGGTGGTGCTTAGTGGGACTGTGGGTCGACCGGGGAGAGAGGCAAAATAGCTCACACATTTGCAATGAACTCTGTCCGGATGGCGCTGTGGTTAACGCAGCTGCACAGTTATCAGGAGAGCCTGGGTTTGCGTCCGTGTCCTGCACACATTTTTGCTCGTCATCGTTGATTCTCTATGAAATCTCGATGTAGCTGATATTGCCAGTTCCTTCCCTTCCTTTCCATTCTCACCCCTCCACCTTAAATTTATGTGACTTTTAATTACGTCATTTCATTTTTAAACATACAAACTACTTGTTACTTGAGAAAATAAATCAGTATTTAATACTTTTCGTGGATTTTTAACAGTCACAAGAGTTTGAAGTTCCAGTTCAGCGTAAAAATTTTTGTCACGTAATTTCAAGTTCAGCTTTTGCCAACTGATATGGCTAAGAATTAGATAATTCTTGTCTCTTTATGCCAAGTCAGCAATGATTATCGGTGCTTTATTTGAGTTTCGGACAGGCATAAAATCTTTGCTTATTTAGCACTGGTTATCAGTGCTAGGCTTGAATCCATATCCAGAACAACACAGTTCATCATCTAATTTAAAGTTCAAACACGTTCACAACTGGTTGCGTCTGAGTAACTTAGATATTTAAAGTCGCTTTGTGCTAAATAACAAGAGTGACAGGTTGTTTCCGAATGGCATATACGAGTAGATCCACGAGCCAGTGAAATTACTAGCGATGCGCTTTTGATGACGATGTTGAGGTTTCCACAGAGCGCTTGGCGCTGTTAATTGCGGTCTTCTAAATGGCTGATTCGTTAATCAGTTAACTTAAAATAACTCCCCAAGAAAACAGTGTTTAATATGCCACTGGAAAAAGTTTTATAAACCGAGTATACTTCGAATTATCATAGGACTTTGGGAGCCCTGACATTCTTGAAAAATGTCTTGTTCAGAAAATATTTGGTTATGGTTAAGGATTACTCAATGATTAGGTGACAGAGATTGAGAAATTAATTGTCTCAGCTATTGAAAGGAGTACGTATTTGAATATTGCTTATTGTAACGAATTTGAGTTTACAACCGTCAAGGACTGTCTCATATCTAATGGTGTGTTTCCTGATGTTTGAGTACCGTGCTATTAATTTACATCTACGCTAATTGTCATAAAGAGTAGAGTTCTCTTGTGGGCATTTGTGGTAACTGCTTTGTATAATGGAACGACTGTACCGGAAAGAGGTTTTAGGACCTGTAAGAAAGTAACGTTATGTGGACTGAACGCAAATCAGAGGGAACCAATGCAGATCGTTAATCACCTTTAAGCCTAACTGAACGTCTTACCGATTGTTATGGCAAAAGTTACTGTTATCAACACAAATAACAACAATTTATTTTATAATTAGTATTAATAAAATCAGTGATAATAAAAAATAATAATTTTTATTATTATTATTTTAAATACAATAAAAGACATTGAGAATAACAATAATATTGCTTGCTTTAGCACATTTGAATACATGTTTAGTATCATCAGAAACGGGAGCGACAATGAAAGAGGATAAGATTGAAATTACAATGACATTGGTTGTTCTAGACTACGGTAAGAAAGATGTGGTGGTGGGAGGGGGGGGGGGGGCAATTGAAAATAGTGAGATACAGCAAGTATCGGGAAGAGATGTGTATTGTGTTATAAGCTGTTTCATTAGCTGCCTTTTAAACTTTGAATGGAATTCATTGCCTCTGATACTTTGAGGAAGATAGTCATAAAGCCAGGTTCCTGATACAGAAAACCATTTTGAACAGATGGCTGTATTTTGTAATGGTATAGAGAGGATCTACCTGTGTTGAGAACAACTATTTCTGCTACGCTGTTCAAATGATGATGTAGGAGTGGAAGAAAAATAAGATGGAATGTAATTACTGAGAACATATGGGGGTCTCTACGCTTACCTATAGTAATCGTTCATAGGCAGGAGTGATATGGTGTAAATAGCGAACACCATAATTCTATTATACACAAGTATTCAGCCAGCATGAGCTGTTATAGGAAAATCCTTGAGAAGGGGCTTGTCAGAATAAAGTATAAGGAGTATTAATGATTTTAAGAGTTTGTTTTTAAGTTAGAATGGAAATATTTTTCTACATTTTTGTTGTGAATGAACTGATATGGACATATTTTATACAGCCTTAGTTCGCGTGTTCAGTCTAATCTGAGTGATAGAAATTTCCCCAAGGTTTTTGCATTAGAAGAACTTATTTCTGTGGCGAAAGATATTAAGGATTGAAGAGATTCACTAAACCGAGGATTAATAATTTTTTTGTGAGCGACTAAGATTGCTTCCTTTTCGTTTCGAAGGGCTGCAACTGATCAGAGACGGGTCAAAAATTATTGGTACACTGCTTCAGAAGTCTAGTTGTTAACGAAGAGGTTTTTTTAAAGAAAATGTATGAGTGACGAAAAACAGTTTTACTTTCTTCGCAAGTTGTAGGACTGCTCCAAAATTGACACTTCTGTGTACGATAAAATGAAAAACGTTAACAGATGATTTATGAATAACTATTTTCTTTGTTTATTACTTTATATATGAATCCTATTTTTGAGAATGAATTTGGAAATGAGCTACAGCGTGTAGAAACTGAGTGTACAAAAACTATGGGTCTAAATAGGTGCGTGTTTTGCACGTGCGTAAGTAGGGTAGTTACTGAACCCTTTCCAGTAGACAGGTTGCGCTTTCAAGGCGACTCAGCTGCCAAACGGGCTTTTGTTGTCCGTTGCAGAGGATATCCCAACAGTACGACAGAAAATATTTGTCTGTCTCCTCAAGAATTATAACATGACAAGCAAAGAACACACAAAAAGGTGTCAATTTATAGGTCAGTTACCAACAAAAATTTGAAATCTGGTCGAAATACGCACCTCTTTTCCCTTGTTAGTTAGTCGATTTTAATAAAATTTACCACTGTGCAAGGAACAGTTTGAAGTCGGAAAATAGTTGCCCACTAATATGCCACGGAAAATAGTTCCTTAGTAACCAAGGTGCCCACATTCGTTTTTGATTGAACAGTGTACTTTAGTCTCCCTATGAAGGAAATGAATAGATATTTCTTGATTCTGTTAACGAATTAACAATAGACTGATGTTACTAACTCATTTATTGTATTTACATTGACGCTGGTTTATATGTTAGCAGACTCCAGTTCAAACTATACAATGTAGTTCTGCATTCATTAGTGCTCTTATTCTTCCTGTTGATTATCCCGTCGTTACATAGATAGTTTTTAGTGGACTACTCCATTTCATGTTTTCTGAACTTATTTTCAATTTGGATGAGCTTCCTGTCGCTACTGCAACCGTCTTTGCCATTACTCTGATTATTAATCAAATAAAAGACATCTGTCTGGTTGTTTCGAGGCCTTGCAACGCACACATCACTCGTAAGCCATCCGTGTCTTATTACATTGAATTTCTTCTCTTGATGCTTGTCACTGAGAGAGCAAGCGTGGAGTGAAACTGTAACTTAGATAACGAGTAATCTGATAAAAGCATGGTCAATGTAAGCACAGCGCTCCCCTTGCTCAGACTTGTTCACCCAAAATCTGCACATCGAGCGGTGACACGTACAGTCGCCGGCCGGTGTGACCGTGCGGTTAGAGGCGCTTCAGTCTGGAACCGCGTGACCGCTACGGTCGCAGGTTCGAATCCTGCGTCGGGCATGGATGTGTGTGATGTCCTTAGGTTAGTTAGGTTTAATTAGTTCTAAGTTCTAGGCGACTGATGACCTCAGAAGTTAAGTCGCATAGTGCTCAGAGCCATTTGAACACGTACAGTCTCTAGATGCTCTAAGTTGCTCACAGCGGCATCGCTGCCGACGCAGCGTTCCCGGATACGAATTATAACTGACATATAGACCATTACTCCTGTCAAGCTGTTGCCTTGGACGGCCGGTAATCATAACAATTTCGTACGTGAGGTAAATATAGCACATTTAATCGTGTGGGAGTTTTGTTCCTGTGTTCCATTCTTGGCCTGATAGGATTCTGATTGCAAACAGTCTGCACTGGATCCACAACTTGTTCATCGTTGTTGGTGCTCTAACACATTGGTCGACGGGCGGTCAGTCAGTAATAACTTACGTAAATCCTGTGATAGGTATTTTAGAAATGGAAAGGGCCGATATCCAACGACACGCTGCCCTACCCGAGCTTCTGCTCCTTTTCAAATCACCTCGACTTCGTCGGCGCGTTGAATTCTTATCTTCATTCCTTCCATTTCTTATTCTGGAAGCTATATTAGTCCATACTCTTCATTTCCATGAGTAGCTTTCATTAATGTTCTACGTTTTAAAAGCAGCCAGAATAACCAAGAACATCTAGTTCTTAAACATATTGGTATCTGTAACAACATCAGTTACCTTTGCTTTACCGTAACATAAGCTCTCTGCAGCGGCGGAAGCCCACAAATGGACACAGACTTAACACGCACACACACACACACACACACACACACACACACACACACACAGAGAGAGAGAGAGAGAGAGAGAGAGAGAGTAAACTGAGATAGGGATTAAACACAAGAGTTTTGGGGGCAGTGTTAGTCAATGGGTTTAATATTACGGTTACGAGGAATCAAGAAACACTTGCCAAAAAGTTGATAAGTGAGACGGTTATGTCTCGATTGCTATGCAACCTGGCCGGAGGTTAAACACAAAACACGGCTTAAATGTATTGGAAACTTATATTTTCAAACATAGAATGTGTTTAAAAACTTTTAAAATCAATGCCTTCGTCAGTTTATCGCGTTCTGTTGATCCCAAGGGGAATTTTCAGAGGTGTCAAACGATTCAAAGTATAAATTAACGAAGTGTAGCAAATCTTGGAAACTGCATTAATGTGCATTTATTATTAAACTTTCGTTGCTATTTGGTCTTGCAAAAGTTAAGTTTCACAGAGTTTAGTTTGTAGGAAGATCGCTATTTTGAAAAGAATAAGTAACTGCTGTTTATCTCTTATGACCTTATTATCCACACGACATCTACATTTATCATAGAGTCTGTGGAGAAGTCTGCTTGCAGCCAATAAGAATCTTAAATTCTTCAAATTAGAGAACCACATGTTCTATAGAACGAGTAGCTAATAAGATATTTAGTTTTGTTTCGAATATGTGGTCATTCTCAGAATCTTGCATTATGACATATGACATGTTGACTTGCTTTATATATCTACATCTGTGGTCTGCAAATCTCTTGGAAGTGCATCGCAGTCCCACTGTACTATATGTAGGGTTTTTTCCCATTTCATTTACGTAAAGAGCGCGGGAAGAATTACTGTTTAAACACCTCTGTGCGTTTTGTAATTAATCTAATTCACACCTCACGATCCTTGTGGGAGAAAAATGTAATGAGTTGTATTTAAGTCCTTGAGTCATTATTTAAACCTATTTCTTCAAACTTTGTAAGCAGGTTTTCTCGGGATAGATTATATCTATCTTCAAATGACTGCCACATTCTCCAGCGGATCAGACAAATCTGTGACCATTCGTGCTGCCCTTCGCTGTATTCATCCAGTATCCATTGTTAGTTCTACTTGGTAAAACCGGAAACCTGCGCAATATTCTGGATGGGTCGCATGATTGATTTGTAAGCAATCTTCTTTGTACACTGACTGCATTTCCCAAGCATTCTACAGACGTTTGATACCGCCTTTACCAATGAATGACCTAACGTGATCACTCCTTTTCATATCCCTACAACCAAGGTACTTGTAAGGGTTTACCTATTCAAAAAATGGTTCAAATGCCTCTGAGCACTATGGGATCTTTGGTCATCAGTCCCCTAGAACTTAGAACTACTTAAACCTAACTAACCTAAGGACATCACACACAACCATGCCCGAGGCAGGATTCGAACCTCGACCGTAGCGGTCGCGCGGCTCCGGACTGAGCGCCTAGAACCGCGAGACCACCGCGGCCGGCACCTATTCCAAGTGTGACTCGTTGATACTGTAATCAGAGGATATACTATGGTCTTACCTTTCGTGAAGTGCCAATTTTATATTTACGAACATTTAAAGTAAGTTGCCAGTCTGTGCACCAATTTCAGATCTTACTAAGTTCTGACTGTATATTTGTGTTCTTTCTTTCAGACTATACTTCGTTGTACGTATCTCCATCATATGCGAAAAGTCTGGGGTTACTATTAACATTGTCCGGAAGGTCGTTAATACAGAGCATGAGCAGCGAGGAAACAAAAAAAAGTCTTCCCTGGGGTTTACACGAAGTTAGGTCTATTCCTATCGATGACTTACCATCCAGTCACAAATTTCGCTTGATATCTACACAACTGTGCATCCGAAATCGGGAATCGAAAAATATTTCTTCATACATGGCTTCCAGTACTTCTTATGAGAGAAGTAAGAGTTGGGTTTCAAATGGTCGATGTTTTCGAACGCCACGTTGATTAACACAGAGGACGCCAATCTGTTCGAAATGACTGATTAATTTTGAGCTCAGAATGTGTTATAAGATTTTACAACAAAATGATGTCTAGGATAGTGGACGGTAGTTTCGTGGATCACTTCTGTTCCTTTGTTGTAGATGGGTATGACCTGTGCTTTTCTCAAACCACTGGGCAGCGTTCTTTGTTATAGTGGGCAACTACAGATTATATTTAACAGAATGGCTATGTCAGCGGCAAATTGTGTATAGAATCGGATAGGGATTCCATCGAGTACTAGGGCTTTGTTCAATTTTAACGATTTCAGCTGTTTCCCAACGCCATTGACACTAATATCTACTCCATTCATCTTTTCAGTGGTACGATAGTTACACTGGTTCAGTACTTGCCCTCAATGAAAGCTTCACGCATTGCTCTCTTGGAAGTCAGAAGCGTTTCATTCAGCATCTCTGAATACAAACTGTCTCCGTAAGAGCGTGTAATAATGTAACAGGACATAGAGAATGCACCACTAAACAATCTGAGTTAGGGAACCTAGTGCCAGAGAAGCCAGCTTAAGGAAATATGGAAGTGAACTAGTCTACCACTTTATGTAGCATAAATGTTTTCCAGTTTAATAACAACTGGCAGAACTAGCACTAATGGAAGAAAGGATATTGCGGAGACATGGCTTAGCCACAGCCTGGGAGATGTTTCCAGATTAAGATTTTCACTCAGCAGCGGAGTGTGCGCTGATATGAATCTTCCTGGCAGATTAAAACTGTGTGCTGGACCGAGACTCGAACTCGTGTTCGCAGAAGAGCTTTTGTGTAGTTTGGAAGGTAGCAGACGAGGTACTGGCAGAATTGAAGCTGTGAGGATGGGTCGTGAGTCGTGCTTGGGTAGCTCAGTTAGCTGCCGGTAGCTCAGCGTGTTCGTTCAGGGGGTTAGCTTCCCTCTGTAACAAAAAATAAAATAAAAATAAAAAGATGTGATATTTAATGGATCAATGACAAACTTAAACGGGTGTCTTAAGAAGTCCGCCCCGAACAGATGCAACGAACGAAAACGAACAAAATGAGATTTAAAGAAAGTTGGTAGAGCACTTGCCCGCGAAAGGCAGAGGTCACAAGTTCGAGTCTCGGTCCGAAACACACTTTTAATCTGCCAGGAAGTTTCATATTTATATTGTCCCATGACAGAACATGCTATGGATCAACTACAGATCCATTCATTACTCAGAGATGTACTGTACAGTACGATGGAGCAGTGCCTGTACAGTATTTCCTGGTCGCTGTATTGTAAGGGGAGGTCCTATTCCATGGCCTGTGAAGTCACCTGACGTGAATCCCCTAGATTATTTCCTTCTGCGATATCTAAAATAGCTTGTGTAAGAAGCAACAGTAGATACCAAGATGGAATTAGTCGCCAGGGTTGTAGCTGCCTCGGGTGTGATTCGAAACACACCAAGAATATTTGGCGGGGTGCATCAGAATCATGTTCGCTGATGACATGTCTGCATTGTATTCCAGTACACGAAGTCGAGCAGTTGGAAAGATGATGAGGCGTATGATCACAATGTACGACGTTACTGTAATGAATTTGTATGCGCCATCCGGTAATACTAATAAAGAAGAAAGAAACATATTTCTAAGGAAGATATTATTTAGCTGCTGAGAATTAACTCCCAGAACATTATCATAGGAGAAGGTTTTAATTGTTTATTGAGCCTACAATTCTAACTATCGCAAGGAAGAACTATTGCATGGAAATGAAAAATCAAGTGACAAAGGCAGAAATGGTAGAGAATGCTCTCTAAATACTGCATGGAGAAACAAACTTATGACAACTGACGAAAAAATAAAAATATATAAAACAATGATGCGTACCGTTTGGACATACGTAGCAGAAACTAGAGCAGAAACGAAAAATATGGAACAAAAGTTAACGTCAGTGGAAATGGATGTTCTAAGACTGGTGTTCCAAAGAGTAATCATGTGGGGCAAAAGAACAATTGTGTCGATAAGTAAACAGTATCGAATACAAAATATAAATAAAAAGAAATTTGAAAGGAGTATGTGGGAAAGATGGACCCCACAAGGTTAGCTAAAATCTGGAAACATGGATGACCGCAAGGGAAACGACTACCCGGATTACCATCCAAGAGATGTGACAACACGTGGTGCAGTACATCCATCACGGAATAAAGGAGACAAACAGGGGATAACCTAGTAAGCAGAAGAAGGAGAAGAAGAAAGGCAAAGAACTGCACGACACAGAAAAAAAAATGCGCTGCAAAGATGCATGGGAAATCAGGTATCCCACGTTATTAAAATTCACCTTTTTTACATCATCCTCGGGTATTAGACTTGATGGAATTTACACCTCTGATAATATTTGTGGTCAACTATTAGCTGCATACGTCTTTCTGGCGTGTTCCTCTGATCATTTTGCGTTATCTGTAACAACAAATTTACCAAAACAGCCTGCAAGGATGTAAACGTAAACACTTACACAGCGAAGAGATGACACCATGGTAGTGGCCACGGAGCGTTCGTTGCAGACCTTAGGGACTCTTTGCTATCGTCCGACACTGAAGCCCACCCACGTAAACGACTATCGCTGTAGAAAAACAAGAGGAATGGAGGAGTCAATCATGAGTGCACGACGCGGCCACAGGTAAGATAATGCTTCACCCCTCCTTGACAATGGACACTGATAAATGTGTCGAACCACCACATCCATCTGTCGTAATGAGTGTTCCTATGCCTGCAAACTTGCGGCAGGTTTAATGGGTTGGTTCCATCAATTTAAACACAGCCGGTTCGAAAGTGAGGCTTTAACTGCTGCGCGATATGCTATGAATGTCAAAATGGTTCAAATGGCTCTGAGCACTATGGGACTTAACTTCTAAGGCCATCAGTCCCCTAGAACTTAGAACTACTTAAACCTAACGAAAGTGAATATACTTTTACTGAAAGAGGGTATGAGAAAATTAGTGACATTTTTCCAAAGCAAGATACAGAAAGTGAAAATGGGCCAGAACCGAAGGAATTATTCAGTAATGTAACACGGGCAAAATTTCCAGGAACCTCCAGATGATACTATACTGGGGCAAGCCTTAACAAATGTTTTAAATGAGTGTAAATTACAGGAACTAAAAGAACCACCTGATAAAATAATAGCAGAACAGGAGATGTTGTACCTTGCTAAAGACTTTGAAATTCCAAAATC
Organism: Schistocerca piceifrons; assembly: GCF_021461385.2. Lineage (NCBI taxonomy): Eukaryota > Metazoa > Arthropoda > Insecta > Orthoptera > Acrididae > Schistocerca > Schistocerca piceifrons. The sequence continues at coordinate 558,908,556 of NC_060149.1, forward strand.
TGAAAAGCCACCTGATGAAACAAAACGTTGGCAAGATCTGAATAGCATAGTGAAAGATGTAGAAAATAGTAGGCCTAAAAAGCCACCAGACTTAAGTGACTGTTATATGAACCATAAAAGACTGCCTTGTTAAGAAAGAGACTGGGGGCTGGATGCTGTATTTATATATATTGTTAATATAATACATGACTTTAGTATTATTATTGTATCTGGGTGTTATCTGAAAGTGAATTATTGTTTTGTTGACCTTGATGCCTGTCGCAGTTTATTGCTTATTTACTGTAGTGCACTGTTTGTCTTTGTTTAGGAACTGTTTATTTTCAATTGAATACATATTGTTGCCAGCCTAATTATGAAGATAGGGGCATGTAGTGTGGCAAACCTTAAAACTTTATGAATAATGATGCTTATGGTAACTTAATGAAAGTGCAAAGAACTCCACAAGATAATAATTTATTTCTAATATACTTAAAAATCCGAAAAGGCTTATGGATGCAGTATGTGGTTTACTTAAAGATAAATGTCCTCAGATGAGGGTTGTTGAGCCTCAGGGGACATGCACTCTTTGCATTGTCAGGTGCCTGACGAGCACCAGGGACCCAAGTCGTTGTCAGCACTACTTCCATTTCTTTTCGTGTTGTCAACCTTCCTCTTCATTATTCAGAACTTTTACTATCTCCTTTCCTTCTTCTCTATCAGAATAAACTGAAAAGTGTAGAAATAATGTAAGATACTGTGTATTGTTTGTGGACAAGTAAATGGATAAATAATATGGGTACACCAGAAAATGACTAAGAATAATGAAAGTGTAGTGGGTATTGTAAAGGAAAAATGTAATGGAAAAGTAATTGGAAAGAGAAATATGGGTGAGAAAAGGTAAGAATACTGAAAACAAGGTAAATGAATACTATAATATGACTGAATGTAAATGTAAGTGGTTTTGTAAATAGGGATAAATATGGTGTTGAAAAACTGTATGTTCTGTGTCAAAACTGGGGAGAGAATCCTGATTAATATGTGTAAAGTAGATATGAGATATATGTGTCCAGTGCCACAAAGAGTAGGCAGAAATCACTTACAGTAGGATGTAAAATTATTGTCCTGGACTTGATGTATGTAATGACCTAACTGTGTGTGGAAAAGCAATGGTAAAGGAGTAGTAAGAAATTCTTAATCCTGACTTGACCCCAAGTATGACATTTAAAATTTTCTTGGTTAATGTATATTGCCTGATGTTGTCATTTGAAAAGAAATGATTTTGTTGCCAGTGTCTAATTACTGTTTCAAAGTCACAGGTTTCACATGTCTTATACTATTAATGTAAAATTTACCAAAGATGTGACATAAAGATGAACCTGGAAATGATGTCAATAAACTGCTCAAAAATATGTTATTGGGCAGCAAAACAAGACAAAACATTAAAAATACTGTAGTCCTGAAGTTGAGGGCTACCCAAATATGCTGTGTGAGCAGTAGCCAAAGGACTTGCCATTGTGGGGGCAAAAAGTTGATAAGTGGTCACTAACTGCCAAACCTAGAGGATGGGGCAGTGTACTAATTGAAAAATGTTTGTTTTAGTGTTCTTAATCTAAATTGTGTTTTTGTGTCTAAATGTTTTTAGACAAAGACTGCCAAGCTAATGAGAGGCAGAATGTGTAACATGGACTGCTAGTGCTGAGGCAAGCAGTGAACTTAGTTAGGTTATTGGTCAATGTGTTATGAACTAACTATTCTTATTGAAGACAGTGAAAAGTTGTTATACAATATATATGCATTCTTATTCAAATGGATGTAGATGTTTGTTTTGGACTGCCTTGTTTTAAAAATACAGCAGTGATGATTAAAGATAGGTTCTGGATAGGTTAATGTGTTTATGTGCAACAAACATTTTGGACTGCTATTAATGAAGAGCAGCTTTAAAGTTAATTGTTTTGAGAAAACCTTGAAAAGTTACTTTTGTATTTAAAGAGTCAGTTGGAAAAAGTTCTCATAGCTATTTTGTGTAAATATTTGTGCATATGGGGATGCAAACTGAATTGTTCAATATTTCATTAATTGCTGAACCTTGCAAAATGTACTATGACCATTAACATGCTTGTGTGTCTGAAAATTTACATTCCTTTAAAAATATTGAAAGACAAATTTCTGCTTTGTTGAGTTAAAATGTTCTGTGCTGTTGTCTATGTTTTTATTATTATTATTTGTGCTGTTGTCTATGTGTTTCTTATTATTATTATTTTTTTTATTTAAGGATATACCTATTCCACTAATGTGTAGGTTATTTTGTGTACTGTTTGTCTTTTATTTGAACTGTATGTGTATGTAATGAACATGCTTACAAGTGTCTTGTGTAATGATGAAAATGAGTTTCCTTAAATCAGTCTGTGGATGAAAATTACTGTAAATGCTTTACTTTAAAAATGTTTTTGGAAGAAGTGTATGAATCTCCTTAGTGTATATACTGTATATTTGTAATATGTGTATTTTTTTTGTCCCAGCTGAAGTTGGATGGTATAATTTTTTTTCTGTAGCCAACACCACTTAGGTGTTATAGATGTTTCCTTGAAGTATCCCTTACAGGAAACTTCAGTGAAACATGGGGCATGTGTAACATCATACCTCTCCTGCTGTACAGATTTATTTTACTTTTGTTTTATTTAATATTATAACATTGAGTACCTGTAAATGTGTTTGATTGAACAGATAACACAAAATTGTATACTCTTTTCTTTGTCAAACCTTTGATGTCGTGATTTGATTCTATGCAAAGTAGTGTATCTGCAATTTATATTCTTTGTCCAATTTGGAGGGAACAAAACTTACTGTATATAATTGTAATTTTGTGTGATTAATTTTTTGTAGGAGTGTCAATATGTGAAAATGTTCTGTTTTATTTAATGTGTTTGTTTGCTCTTATGTAAACTGCTGACCTTCACTTAGGGCTCTTAGTTATTCTGTATGTAAAAGGTGTAGTGGTTCCCCTCGGGAACGGAACTGTGTAGCGGGCGCAAATTGTGGTTGGCTTAGGTAGAAAAGGTGGAACAAGAGTCAGTCGGAGGCGAGCTAGGAGTCGGGGACGAGCCACCGGTCGGAGATGAGCTACCAAACTGTGCACTGCTATGCAAAGTGTGCATATTGTACTGATTCCGAGAGAGGCTTTTCCTGCTTCTTTCGAAATCTTCGGGTGGATGGATAAATAGCTGGAACTATTCTGGAGTTTGTATCTGTCATCGCCACCAAGAAATGACAAAGTCCAGCAATTCTGCCTGCAATTCCACCTATCAACATGCAGTTGCCACCACATTGCGCAATCATTGCAACTTAATACTATAATGATGTACAGTGAAGGATCAGCTTAATGGAGGTGCTAATGTGCTCAAATATAAGGTAATTTGTATCTGAATTTATGCACCAACCTTGATTTTTCTCCTCATCATAACACCTCTCAGGTTCCTTTCCGTTTCAACTAAAGTAATCACCGAGTGTCCCTGCTGAAAGAACTTTTATGACCAATATTATGCTAATTAATGCCTCTTGAACTTGGTAAAAAGAAAGTTAAAGTTAATGTGGCAAGAGAGTGAGTTAAAGTAAATGTTGTTTGCTGAAAATAATTTTCCCATTAAAACTGTTTATTAAAGTGCTGTTACCAAATTCAAAATTAAAAGTTCTTAAGACTGAGGCTTATAAAGTAAATGATCACATTGTTGCCAGTAGTAAATTCTAAAAGGTGAGTCAGTTTCTTGCAATTTTGTCAACATTGTGTTTCGCTGTAGTAAAAAGTGGGAAACTGCAATAATAGAAAACTATATGTCCATGATTGCTAAGTGTTTGTCTCTCTTGTGTATTAGAAGTGCATATTAATAGTATTGTTATAAAGACCATTCACTCTGTGTAAGCCCTGAAAGTAATAGTGTGTTTCGGTAGCTGTTATAATTTTGCAAATAGTTTGTGCTGCTCCAACTGTCAGTTTCATTCTTACCGTAATCATATGAGTGTGCCAGAGCTCATTGCACTCGCGTGTGTCCAAGTATAGGTTGTGTTTATCCGTTAAAATTACTAATAACAATTTTCTTCAACGAGAATGTTAATCATTCTTTTGCCTAGTTAGGCTGGCGACCGTTTTCCATTATCAGTTAAACAGTGCAGATAGGCAAAATTTTGTATGTTACTGTTCAAACATTTACGTAATTCTGACTTTCATTTCCGATAAGCCATTTCTGTTAGGTACAACACGGTCAACATAACAAAATTCCTCTCAGAGGGTAACACTGCTCTGTCACTTTATACCATAGTTGCTTTAACAAGACAGTGTTATTTCACGACCTGCTTCCAACTTTAAGGTTATGGTATAACAGTAGCAGACGGAAGTGTTATAATTTCAGAAGGCTCTTGGCAACACGACTGAAGAGCGACTTGCACCAATTACTTCCTATGGAATAAATGTCCGTGCGAGGAGTTACACTACTGGCCATTAAAATTGCTACACCACGAAGATGACGTGCTACAGACCCGAAATTTAACCGACAGGAGGAAGATGCTGTGATAAGCAAATGATTAGCTTTTAAGAGAATTCACACAAGGTTGGCGCCGGTGGCGACACCTACAACGTGCTGACATGAGGAAAGTTTCCAACCGATTTCTCATACAAAAACAGCAGTTGACCGACATTGCCTGGTGAAACGTTGTTGTGATGCCTCGTGTAAGGAGGAGAAATGCGTACCATCACGTTTCCGACTTTGATAGAGGTCGGATTGTAGCCTATTGCGATTGCGGTTTATCGTATCGCGACATTGCTGATCGCGTTGGTCGAGATCCAATGACTGTTGGCCGAATATGGAATCGGGGGGTTCAGGAGGGTAATACGGAACGCCATGCTGGATCCCAGCAGTCGACGTGACAGGCATCTTATCCGCATGGCTGTAACGGATCGTGCAGCAACGTGTCGATCCTTGAGTCAACAGATAGGGACGTTTGCAAGACAACAACCATCTGCACGAACACTTCGACGACGTTTGCAGCAGCATCGACTATCAGCTCGGAGACCATGGCTACGGTTACCCTTGACGCTGCGTCACAGGCAGGAGCGCCTACGAAGGTGTACTCAACGACAAACCTTGGTGCACGAATGGCTAAACGTCATTTTTTAGGTAGAATCCAGGTTCTGTTTATAGCATCATGATGGTCGCATCCATGTTTGGTGACATCGCGGGGAACGCCCATTGGAAGCGTGTATTCGTCATCGCCATACTGGCGTATCACCCGGCGTGATGGTATGGGGTGCCATTGGTTACGCGTCTCGATCACCTCTTGTTCGCACTGACGGCACTTTGAACAGTGGACGTTACGTTTCAGATGTGTTACGACCCATGGCTCTACCCTTCATTCGATCCCTGCGAAACCCTACTTTTCAGCAGGAAAATGCACGACTGCATGTTGCAGGTCTCGTACGGGCCTTTCTGGATACAGAAAATGTTCGACTGCTGCCCTGGCCAGCACATTCTCCATATCTCTCACCAATTGAACACGTCTGGTCAATGGTGGCCGAGCAAGTGACTCGTCACAATACGCCAGTCACTACCCTTGATGAACTGGTATCGTGTTGTAGCTGTATGGGCAGCTGTACCTGTACACGCCATCCAAGCTATGTTTGACTCAATGCCCAGGCGTATCAAGGCCGTTAATACCGCCAGAGGTGGTTGTTCCGGGTACTGATTTCACAGGATCTAAGCACCGAAATTGCGTGAAAATGTAACCATATATCAGTTCTAGTATAATATATTTGTCCAATGAATACCTGTTTATCATCTGCATTCCTTCTTGGTGTAGCAATTTTAATGGTCAGTTGTGTAATAACATGCAGACGGCGTTCAGTGACTGACGGGATGTGATAACCGTCGCTGAGTTTTTTCTCCTTAGAGGCGCACTGATCACAGTGTACTCTGACAGTGCTTTTGCAAGGTGGGCCATGATTTCCTTCAAGTGGTGATGTTTCGCTTGGCTTTTCTCTCGGCCCTTGTCAGTGTCGTCTTGTGACTTGTCCGTTGTACATCATCCAAAATGCTGCTTCATGGAAATGTGGCGTGTCTCCTGTCTTTAGCCGGCCGTGGTGGCCGAGCGGTTCTAGGCGCTACAGTCTGGAAACCCGCGACCGCTACGGTCGCAGGTTCGAATCCTGCCTCGGGCATGTATGTGTGTGATGTCCTTAGATTAGTTAGATTTAAGTAGTTTTAAGTTCTAGGGGACTGATGACCTCAGAAGTTAAGTCCCATAGTGCTCAGAGCCATTTTTGAACCTCCTGTCATTAATGAGAAACACGAGACGTGATTTCGACTGCAAAATACGAGTATGATTCACTCTGTCCTCGGCTCGCAGTGTGTCTTGTTGGGTGCGGGCTATCATAGCCTAATGTTTGGACCGTCAGCGAACTGGTGGATGCTGGTACGGAGGATCATCGCCTTTCATCTTTGAACTGCGCCTCAGCCACATATGTCACTGTACGGGGAAGTAACGTATTTTCCATCTACGTAGTCCCACAGTCTGACATGAATCAAGACTGTTATTTTGCTACCTTTTCTGATATGATACAAAGGATATGCTCGACTACTGGGCATTTTTACAGGAACGACATGACTCTGTGATGAAGCTCCTTCGATACCGTCAAATTTTTGTCAGTTTTCACAATGTTTAGCAACCAGTTTACGGGTCAGTTTCACTTTTCACAGCTCATACCATGAATGTAATAGAACTGATGCAAAGTCTACGTCTAGCATAAAATTTGTGAATACAACAAACAAGTTTCACGCGGACGATGGCATCTTTCTTGGAAAAAATTTCTGGGCATCAGTGTACCTTTTTTACTATATAGAGTTTCGTGTTAGTGTTATCGGAGCACGTTATAAGTTCCCCCGCCATCTTCCGACACACGGACTTGCGGGTCCAAAATACTTTAAAGATGTTCTGGAAAATGTTGCATTTGAACTTCATATAGGACATTGGTTAACATTTCAAATATAGGTTAAGTTGTTAAACTGACCTTTTTGAAACAAGGAAATAATAGTAGATAATAAGTATATTTTGTTAACATAAACAACTTACAACCCATACAATAACGTAATTCCACTATAGCTGTTCATTAATCTCACCGCAAATATTCAAAGTGACAATCACCAGCGTAAATGCATACACGTCGAATGCGCATTAAATTTCGCTCAATCTCTCAAACATAGCTGTTAATGAGACAGGCAGTTCGGTCCCTACCAAATAGTTTCTTTTCATTTTCGGCAGTAGCTCCATATACCAACGATATCGCGTTAGCCAACAACAAAATTCGACTGTGCTCATATTGCAAATAATTTTCCATTGTTACACAAAGTCGCACCACAGTAGTATGAAGCACCCTTGGTTCAGTCACGTCCTACTAGTGGTCGCAATACTCAATTGCTTTTCTCAAAATAATCATTTTATATGCTTTAAGAAATGCAGCAACCAGTCCCTTATAGAGGCCTATTGCCTGACAAAAATGTGAAGCACAAAAAGTGGAGGAAACAGCGAACTGAAATTTTGCAGGTTGAATGTATATGTGATATGATTGCAGTGACTGTAAAATAAAGTCAAGTTTGCAAAGAACTAGGAAGTAAGTGTCCACGTAACAATATGACGTTATAGTCTCTTTGGCCTAGATTTCTGAACTGATTTGTTTGGGAAGAGTGTCATGAAGCTTTCGTCCTCCTCCTGAGGCAAGCTGGCCAGCAACCTTTGTAACATATCCTCGTATTCTGGATACTGGAACCAGTATGGAGTTGACGTCTGAGCTGGTCCCACACTTCTTGTATCACGGACACGTCTCGGGATCGTTCTGGCCGCCAGAGCACCTCAACCTGACGCATATATATTATAGAGTAACGTGCCATGAATGGTCGAGCACTGTCTTGTTGAAAAATTGCACCTTGATACTGTCGCATGAGAGGAAAGACGAGAGGATGCAGGATGTTCGAGACATACCACTGCCAGTCAGAGATTCTCAGTCACTACCAGTCGTGGCGTTAAGTCATACCCGATTGATCCCCAAATCATGACGTCACACTTCTATGCCTCTCGAAAACCTTGAGAGCAATCGACCTCTCTGCCGGCTGTAGCTACACTCGCCGCCCATGGTCATCCGAGGTAGTGCAGAAAACCAAGTCATCACTGAACACAATGCGACGCCACTCGTCAGCTGTACAGGCTTCTTGGTCACGGTACCAGGCCAAAAGCAGCCGTTTTTGTTGCTGTGTTTATGGCAGCCTGTGTACGGGACACTAATTCCCTAGTCCGTCTGCTGCTAGTCTCCGACAAACGGTGCAGGATGACACAGGGTGTATCACGTAGTCTGTTACCCGTTCTCGGACGGTAAGAGCAGTTTTACAGGGGTTACGATGAGCTTGGAGCACTTTACGAAGATCTTCCTTTGTGGTGGTGAGACGTGATAGACTTGAACCTTTACGATAACCATGCTTGTCCGACGTCGGGCCACAATCACATTCGAATGACCCACAGTTCTGAGTATGACACGATTCGAGCAACTGTTGAAACGGAGAAGCACAATGAAGCCCTTTCAAACTCTTTGAGGTGCTGATAACGCTGCCACATTAGTATACGACATATATGAGACAGTCATAGTGATCGCTCGAACACTGACGCTGTTCGTGCTCTTACACACTGTGTGATCAAAAGTATCCGGACACCTGGCTGAAAACGACTTGCAAGTTCGTGGCGCCCTCCGTCGGTAACTCTGGAATACAGTATGGAGTTGGCCCACCCTTAGCCTTGATAATAATTTCCACTCTCGCAGACATACGTTTATTCAGGTGCTGGAAGGTTGCGTGGGGAATGGCAGCCCATTCTTCACGCAGTGCAGCACTGAGGAGGTGAGATTTGCCACAAACTCGGCGTTCCGAAACATCCCAAATGTGTTCTGTAGGATTCAGGTCAGGACTATGTGCAGGTCAGTCCATTACAGGGATGTTATTGTCGTGTTACCACTCCGCCACAGACCGTGCATTATGAATAGGTGCTCTTTCGTGTTGATGTAATCACTATGCCCGAATTGTTCTTCAACAGTGGAAAGCAAGAATGTGCTTAAAACATCAATATAGGCCTGTGATGTCATAGTGCTAAGCAAAACTACGAGGGGTGCAAGCCACCTCCATGAAAAACACGAGAACACCTTAACACCACCACCTCCGAATTTTAGTGTTGGCCCTCCACACGCTGGCAGATGTTCACCGGGCATGCGCCATACACACACCCTGCCATCGGATCGCCACATTGTGTACTTTGATTCCTCACTCCACACAACGTTTTTCCACTGTTCAATCGTCCAATGTTTACGCTCCTTACACCAAGCGAGGCGTCGTTTGGCATTTACCGGCGTGACGTCTGGCTTACGAGTAGCCGCTCGACCATGAAATCCAAGTTTTCTCACCTCCCGCCTAACTGTCATACTACTTGCAGTGGATGCTAATGCAGTTTGGAATTCCTGTGTGATGTTCTGGATAGGTGTCTGTCTATTACACGTTACGACCCTCATCAACTGTCGGCGGTCTCTGTCAGTCAGCAGAAGATGTCGGCCTGTACGCTTTTGTGCTGTACGTGTCCCTTCTAGTTTCCACTTCACTATCACGTTGGAAGCAGTGGACCTAGGGATGTTTAGGAGTGTGGAAATCTCGCGTACAGACGTGTGACACAAGTGACACCCAATAACCTGATCACTTTCGAATGTTCCGCGGTGCTTCCCATTCTGCTCTCTGACGATATCTAATGACTACTGAGGTCGCTGATATGGGGTACTTGGCAGTACGTGGCAGCACAATGCACATAATATGAAAAACGTATGCTTTTAGGGTATCCGCGTACTTTTGATCACATAGTGTATACTGTAGAAGGCCTGGTACAACAGTAAGTTCGAAGGAAGCTAACGCACTCTAGTGAGTGGTATGCTTTGTAAGGGTACAGACAGCGATCCTATACTCGCCGGATCGAAGTTACCCTTACGCTTCTTTTCTGCAGCGCAGAAGCATTGCTGACGGGGATGCCCCCTAATCTAGAAGGGAGAGATTGGCGCCTGGAGATAGTTTGGCGCGGAATGAGTCAGTCGAGCAGGAGCAAGCTTGCAGAACACACCATGAGAGCTAGCATTTCCAGCAGTCGCGCATAAAAGTGAAGTATTTTGAGGAAAATTTACACAATTTCGTTCTAGAGCCATCAGCCGAGTGGGTGGCACACGTGTGTGAGCAAGGAGAGAATTTTTAAGTTCAGGATTAATTGCGTATCGGGGGAGATGTTAAATAATGAAAAGGCGATCGTACAGGAAGGAATAGGCAACGGTAAACTCCTATGAGCTCGTGATAAATGAGTGGCTGTATTTGTAACGTGAGTGCGATGAGAACAATTAGGGACGTGATACTTGAATTTAGGTGGAATAAATTAACTATGTCGTACCAAAGTGTTCACATATTACAACCTCTTCATTATTATTATAATATTCCGATAGAAAATGAATTTTTAGAACAGTGTGAGAGAATAGATAAGAGAATAGGTAAGGCTCACGGTAAAAACTTTACTTATAGGTACATGTACCTTCGTACTAAGTTCTCCCTCCAAAACTGGATGCTTATTTTGGTCTTCCAACCAGCCGGACTATAGCAAGTAATAAATAACTACAAATCAGTTAATACTGTTGGGACCGGCTTATACCTTGTCCAAAAATTTTTCAGTTGTGTGTGAAATCTTATGGGACTTAACTGCTAAGGTCATCAGTCCCTAAGCTTACACACTACATAACCTAAATTATCCTAAGGACAAACACACACACCCATGCCCGAGGGAGGACTCGAACCTCCGCCGGGACCAGCCCATACCTTGTCACAGAGAATTGCAACTGTAATCATTTACATACATATCACTGGCGTGTACGTGTATGAAGATACACTGACGTCCCACCGTATCTTATGGGTCTTTCATATTTTTGGGAGGCAATATATTTAAAATGGCTGGTGGCAGAGGAACTTTTTGGTATGGTCGTAACTGCCTGTTCCATCAACAGCTTCATTTGCGACAGTTATTATTATTATTATTATTTATTTTATGGCCTTCATTGGACCACTGCAGTCAAAAATACAAAGTTCTAAACAAATTGTTACACATGGATACAATTTGGTTCGACAATAACTTAATATATTTAGGTAATATAATTATTAGAGGCTATTCTTATATGAAAGGTGTTTTGCTCTTCTGTCTGCCCAATATTTCTTCATTCTTTCAGATATTTTGTTTCTTTCTTCATCTGAGACAACTCTTCCTGTACTCGTTTTATTGGTTTTCATTTGTAGTCTGGTTTGCGGGTCTTGCAGTATTCTGGTTTTCTCTGTCTTGTTTTTTAGGTCATCTACTGTAATTTGAAGTTCTTTTATATCTTCCTTAGTTTCTATGATCCATTTAATGTCGCTCTTGGTATTCCACAATTTTTGTATTATTTTTTTACTAATTCTGTTTTCTGGAGTTCTCATCAGATGTCCAAAGAATGAGATGCGTTTCTTCCTGATTGTGCTCATGACTGGTTCTATTTTCTTATATACTGTTTCATTTGATGCTATTCTCCAATGTCCATTTATTTTATACTGTTTATTTATACATATCCTAATTATTCTTCTTTCTATTTTTAGTATTCTGTCAATTTCTGCTGTATTAGTTGTTTTGAAGATAGTTTCAGCTGCATACGTTATTTCTGGTTGTGTAACTGTTTTATAGTGTTTTAATTTTGCATCTATAGAGAGGCTTTTTTTGTTGTATGTAGTTTTGGTAATGTAATTTGCATAGTTCAGTTTTTTTATTCTATTTTGCCATGATAGCTTCTCATTTAGATTGTATGTTATTATTTCGCCTAAATATTTAAATTTATCAACAATTTTGATTTCCTGTTCTCCTATTGTAATTTTGTTTGCAAGTGGTGGATCAGTTAGCATAATCTCCGTTTTTTTCAAATGATATTCTAAGGCCTACTTTCTCTGCTATTTCTTGTAGTGATTTCACTTGTTGCCTGGCTTCTTGAACGGTGTTGGCTAGGAGAGCAAGATCATCAGTGAATCACAAGCAGTTTAAGCTAATATCATCTTTTGCACTTCCAATTCTTATCCTCTTTGGATTGTCCTTGTACCATTCTCTCATTATGTATTCCAGTGCACAGTTGAAAAGTAATGGTAATAGGCAGTCACCTTGTCTTAAGCCTGTTTTTATGAGGAATGGTTCCGAAATTTCTCCTCTAAACTTCACTTTTGATTTGGTGTTAGTTAGAGTGAGTTGTATTATTTTAATTAGTTTTGGATGGAGTCCTAGATTTCTTAAAATTTTTAATACTGAAGGTCTGTGGAGACAGTCATATGCCTTCTTAAAATCTACAAATGTTATTGCCAGAGGTTTGTTCCGTTTCTTGTAGTATGCCATACTCAATTTTAAACTAATTATCTGCTCTGCACAGCTTCTCCATGGTCTGAAACCTCCCTGATATTCCCCTAACTCCTGTTCTAATTGCTCCTTGATTCTTTCATATAGGATCTTGGATAGAATTTTATATGTGCAATCTAGGAGAGAGATTCCTCTGTAGTTTTCTGGGTTGCTCTTATCTCCCTTTTTGTGTAGTGGGTGGATGATAGCTGTGGTCCAATGTTCGGGAAATTGTTCTGTTACCAAAATTTTTGTTAGAGCTATGTGTAAGGAGGTCTTGACTGTGTCACTTGCATATTTCCACATTTCAACAGAAACCTGATCTTCTCCACATGCCTTATAATTTTTTTGTTCTTTAAGAATTTCTTCTACTTCTTGGAAAGTTGGAGGGTCTAGTTTGTTAGGTTTGGTTTTTATTGGGGTATTTATGTTGATTTGTAAGGGTTCTTTGGGTTCCTCGCAATTCAGAAGTTTGTAAAATGCTTTTGCCATGATTTCTGCGTTTTCCTTGTTACTGTGTGTGTCATTCTTCCATCTTCATCTTTCAGTATTAGTGTAGGGGCCTCATATTGTTGTAGTTGTTTCCCAAAGATTTTGTAGTAGTTCCTGGAGTTGGTTTTATGATAATTACCTTCTATAGACTTTATAATATCTTTATGAAATCCTCTCTTGATTCTTCTAATATTTTGAGCGAATTTTTTTCTTTCGTTTTTTAGGTTGATGGCATTTTCTTCAGTTTTATATGTTTGAAACTTTAACCATGCTTGGTGTCTATCTTCATGGAATTTGTCACATTCTGATGTCCACCATGCATGTTTCCTTCGTGGGTTCAAGGGAGCTAGATTCTCTGTTTCTTTTTTAAGATTAGGCACTAGTTGTTCTAGATCATCTGTTAATTTGATGGTTTGTGTTATTTGTTGGTACTTATTATTTTTAATTAGCTGATGTGGGTCTAACCTCCTTTTTATTTTATTAGTTTTTCCGGTCCTCTTCTTTAACGGTGTGAATTTGATTTTAATTTTAACCATATAATGGTCTGAGCCTGTGTCTACTCCTCTCAGCACTTTCACATTGTGGATCTCCTTATGAAAACTGTTGTCCATACAGACATGGTCTAGCTGCCAATCGCCCTTCCTCCAGTTTGGATGTTTCCATGTTTTAAGTTTACTTGGCTTCCTCTTACAGTATGTTGATTTAGATATAAGGTTGTGTTCTCTGCAGAGTTCTACAAGTCTTTGACCGTTTTTGTTTGTAAATTTATGTGGACTCCATTTTCCAATTATATCTTTATATTTCCTTTCTTTTCCCAACTGAGCATTGAAATCTCCCAATAAGATTTTTACATTCTTTTTATTTACTCTGTTCACAGTTTGTTCTAGAAGGTCCCAAAATTTATCTACCTCTTCCTTTGTTTTTGTTAGACAATTTTTTTCATTTGTTGGGGCATGAGCATTTATTATTGTATCGGTTTTTTTCATTGTTTTAAGGCTTAGAGTCGCAATTCTTGGTGATACTGCTTGGAAATCCGTTACTGAATCTATTATTTTTATGTTTACTAAAAACTCTGTTCCAAACTGGGGACATTGTTTCATTGCCCTCGGTCCTGGTTTCCCATTATAAATTCTGTATCCTTGTGATTCGAATGGGTCCTCTGTGGTGTTTCTCATTTCTTGGATCCCTGTTATTAAAATTTTTTGTTTATTTAGTTCATCTGTGAGCTCCTTGAGTTTTCCGATCTGAAGTAGTGAGTTTATGTTGTGTGTTGCTATATAATTTATTTGCTCATGTTTAATCTTCTTTTTGTGTTTTAGTGTGCATTTAGATGGTTGCAAACGCTCCGATTCGTTGCTGTCTTGTAGTTGACTACCCACCGAATCCGATGTAGCCTTTTCCTGCCTTTTTGAGCAGGACGGTGGAATTTTTTTCCTAAAAGACCTTTCCATTTTTGACTGTCGAAGGTTGTCAACCTTAGTTGGAGCAAGCTCCGATTTACAACTCCGGTTGTTAACCGCAGAGGGTGTGTTTGGTCGGCGAGAGCTATTTTATTTCACTCAAGTCCGCTAGTAAACCGGCGAGGACTTCCCTATCCGCCACCTGGGACGCGCCACGTAGGAGTATCACCTCTCCTCCTACTATGACAGCATAGTAGGTTCGTGGCATTTGCGACAGTATATGATTATTAATGCATTTTTGGCATGCATATATATTGATGACTGTCATTTCGAACAGTTGCTGTAAGATTAAGTTATTGCTATGTTGTTTCATTATTTTAAGAAATACAGCAACCAGGGTGTTTCAGAGTCTTTGCATCACAAGTCTAGCAGTGATAGTTTACGTCATGAGAACAACTTCTGTCACCTATAAAATGTTCACTGACACTTCCAGACGAGGTTAGGCGTCTTTAATTACTGGCTTAAGCCTCTGAGAGGTGACATGGCATAGGCACTCAGTGGTGCGCATCACGCCACAGGAGGGCTGAAAAAACATGAATAACTTGTGCTACTTCTGATCCCTTTTAAATTTCGTTGAATGTTTTTTTAACGGTCCCCAATGGCTCAACTCAGCATACTAGAACAAAAATTGCGGTGACACAACACTCCAAGTTGTTCACATTACGTTCAGTGGGATTACACCCCTACGATGTCCTTACAGAATGGTTGAGTCGCCCAGAGTTTGCGCCAGTGTCAAAGGCCCCACGCTTTTGCGTCGTTACAGAATAAAACTGCAAGCATCAATGAGCCTAATGTCACACTCCTGTGCCGCAGCCGGGGAAAAAGACGGCGATTCAGAAATATGACCCTGTGACTCTTTGCGCAGTATATGAACTGGTACCTAGACGGGATGAACTCACTGGAGGAAGTACCGACTAGTGTCCATATGAATCGAGAGGAACTGTGACACTGCGATGTGGACAGACAGTAGCACCTGTTGCTTATGGCCATTAAAATTTATACACCACGAAGATGACGTGCTACAGACGCCAAATTTAACCGACAGGAAGCCGATGCTGTGATATGTAAATGATTTGCTTTTCAGAGAATTCACACAAGGTTGGCACCTGTGGCGACACCTACAACATGCTGACGTGAGGAAAGTCTCCAACCGATTTCTCGTACACAAACAGCAGTTGACCGTAGTTGCCTAGTGAAACGTTGTTGTGATGCCTCGTGTAAGGAGCAAAAATGCATAACGTCACGTGTCCGACTTTGATAAAGGTCGGATTGTAGCCTATCGCGATTACGGTTTATCCTATCGTGACATTGCTGCTCGCGTTGGTCGAGATCCAATGACTGTTAGCAGAATATTAATTCGGTGGGTTCCGGAGGGTAATACGGAACGCCGTGCGCGATCCCAACGGCCTCGTATCACTAGCAGTCGAGATGAAAGGCATCTTATCTGCATGGCTGTAACGGATCGTGCAGCCACGTCTCGATCCTTGAGTCAACAGATGGGGACGTTTGCAAAACAACAACTATCTGCACGAACAGTTCGGCGACGTTTGCAGCAGCATGGACTATCAGCTCGGACACCAAGGCTGCGGTTACCCTTGACGCTGTGTCACAGACGGGAGCGCCTACGATGGTGTACTCAACGACGAACCTGGGTGCACGAATGGCAAAACGTAATTTTGTCGGATGAATCCATCTTCTGTTTACAGCATCAAGATGGTCGCATACATGTTTGGTGACATCGCGGTGAACGCACATTGGAAGCTTGTATTCGTCATCGCCATAATGGCGTATCACCCGGCGTGATGGTATGGGGTGCCATTGTTTACACGTCTCGGTCACCTCTTGTTCGCACTGACCGCACTCTGAACAGTGGACGTTACATTTCAGATATGTTACGACCCGTGGCTCTACCCTTCATTCGATCCCTGCGAAACCCTACATTTCAGCAGGATAATGCACGACCGCATGTTGCAGGTCCTGTACGGGCCTTTCTGGATATAGAAAATGTTCGACTGCTACCCTAGCCAGCACATTCTCCAGATCTCTCACCAGCTGAAAACGTCCGCTCAATGGTGGCCGAACAACTGACTCGTCACAATACGCCAGTCACTACTCTTGCTGAACTGTGGTATCGTGTTGAGGCTGCATGGGCAGCTGTACCTGTACACGACATCCAAGCTCTGTTTGACTCAATGCCCAGGTGTATCAAGGCCGTTATTACGGCCAGAGGTGGTTGTTCTGGGTACTGATTTCTCAGGATCTATGCACCCAAACTGCGTGAAAATGTAATCACATGTCAGTTCTAGTATAATATATTTGTCCAATGAATACCCGTTTATCACATGCATTTCCTCTTGGTGTAGCAATTTAGATGGCCTATATGGTGGTCAGAAATAGTTTGAAAGCTTGTAAGCTTCCTGAATGAATTTTTCGATCCGCAGCGGAACGTGCGCTGATAGGAAAAAACATCCTGCCAGATTAAAACTGTGTGCTAGACCAAGATTAGAACTCGCGAACTTTGTCTTTTTGGGGGCATGTGTTCTTCAAAATGAGTTATGCCTCTGAGAGGCGGCATGGCGTAGGCACTCGGCACGACTGACGTCCCGACACGGTAACTTTACTCCCCCCATAACCTCATCTACTACCTTCCAGACTTGCGGGACTTGCACTTCTGGAAGAAAGGATATTGCGGAGTCATGGCTTAGCCACAGCCTGGGGAGTAGTCTCAGAATCAGGTTTTGGAAGGCAGAATATGAGGTATTGGCGGAAGTATGGCTGTGGATACCGATCGTGAGTCGTGCTTGCATAGCTCAGTTCGTAGAGCACTTGTACTCTAAAGGCAAAGGCCCCGAGTTCATGTCTCGGTCCGGCACATGGTGTTAAGCTGCCGGTACGTTTCAGCATGTAAGGATGCTGTAGAATAGGATGTACTGGGAAATATACTTTAAGAATAGAAATTCGACAGGATGTGACGTTTCAGGATCTATTAGAATTTGAGTTAGCTGATCATGCCGTTGCGTCAGCAAATTCAAGTTGCCCGACAGAGACGGTGTTGCCAAACATGTTGTTCATATAGTTTCCTAAAACCGAAGAAGAGAGCGGTGCATAAGCTCTACATCGGAAAAAAGTAAGGATCGATTCTGAGCCAAAGTCTGAGCAGTTTCATATACTATCTACGGTATGAGAACAACTAACACTAACTTTATCTTTCGGGCCGCTTGAACTTGAGAGGCCATCCGTTGTGACCGAGCGGTTCTAGGCGCTTCAGTCTGGAACCGCGCGACCGCTACGGTCGCAGGTTCGAATCCTGCCTCTGGCATGGATATTTGTGATGTCCTTAGGTTAGTTAGGTTTAAGTAGTTCTAAGTCTAGGGGACTGATGACCTCAGATGTTAAGTCCCATAGTGCTCAGAGCCATTTGAACCATTTTTTTGAACTTGAGAGGGCAACGGCCTGATTGGCTGGCTACAGTGCAAATTAGCTAGGAAACGGCGCAACATATCGAATACTTTTCTTAACAAATGTTTTGAAGCACCACAATGTGTGTAGTGGATGTTTTCAGCATTTCTTAAAGTACTTCTTGAA
Organism: Schistocerca piceifrons; assembly: GCF_021461385.2. Lineage (NCBI taxonomy): Eukaryota > Metazoa > Arthropoda > Insecta > Orthoptera > Acrididae > Schistocerca > Schistocerca piceifrons. The sequence continues at coordinate 558,926,573 of NC_060149.1, forward strand.
GTAATGTAATCCATAGCCACGAATCTTAACAACCAGTTAGTAAACTGATAGACTAATAGGCTTATTTACTGAACCTCTTACATCAGTATAATTAGTACGGTAAGGTTTTTAATCATTATTTTTGTACTTCTTATCATAAGCTTAAAGCACTATTTCATGTTCCCCTACTACTGTTTATAACATTTGTTTCGTTCATATTGTTTCATTTTCTGTGTTAATCCAACACTTTGTAAGCAATCACCACTAAACACAAAAATTTGTAACGCCGAGATTGGCGAATTACTCACTAATGTTGTAATCCGATGGTAATAAGTTCGTTCTCTCTGGGGTGAGTAAATATCGATCTCTGTGGTTGTCTCATGATGGACATTCAAGTAGCCTGCCAGATACAATAATGCCCGTTACTCTCATAGCGTAGATAACAATAGCAATATTGCTGCTAGTATCTACCGATTAAAGGGATACAGGGAGGTCCTCTTTTCGCAACGACACTGAAGAACATGAGTCGGAAGTTCCGACTCATGTTCTTCAGTGTCGTTGCGGAAAGAGGATCTCCCTGTATCCCTTTAATCGGTAGATACTAGCAGCTATATTGCTATTGTTTTGATAAAACAGCTTTAAGAGTAAAGTCCTGCTCACCATGTCCAGACACATGTTGTCTGTCTGAAACAGTAATGCACGAAATTGCTCAGCCTTTGGCTCCGCTTCGATCCTTACTATCGTCCCATGTCTAATTTTGGTACCACTCTGTTGTTCGGTTTGAGGAAACCACTATGAAAAGCATGTGTGAGTGCAGAAATAGAGAACCGATGAAACAATAAATTCCAATGCGCCGTACTGAGTAGATTGCAGTGAGTCTTACAGCATCCTAAGCTATTCTCACAATAACTGCAACAAGAAGGACCCTCTTCTTCCACTACTGATTGTACAAAAGAATTGCAATATACATTACCGATCATATAAATTTAATCAGCGTGCGACGTGGGGCTGCATCCAGATGGATGAGTCTGTGTGGGCGCGGTTTGGCCGCTGCGCCCCGCGGCCACACACGTTCTAATTACGGAATGAGGCCGCCCTCAGTCGGATTTGATATCACAAAAACTAAAGACTACGGTGCCTTTGTCGTTTTTGCTTTCCTTACGTTTTCAGCTGTAAATGATATCACCGGACCTGTTTCCTGGTGTTTAGAATAGCGCGTACTGCTTTGTGTTTGTAAGTGTATGTGGGAGCCTCGAAGTTTGTGTATTGTGCGTGGCTTCATCGACTGATCCCTCGTCAGAGACTGAGAGCTTCTTTTTTCTCAGATCTCTCAATGTTTGTAGAATAAACTGAATATGATACTGAAAATTTTCTTGCACAGTTGTCTTACAGCTGTTCATAGATCTCATGTCAAAGAAAAGGTAAACCGATTAATGCGGCAAGAAATTCTGTGCTATGAGTTCTTTAGGATCCGGTAAGAACTGAAGTCTGATACGTTTCAAAGCTGTTACTTTGGGCATATTTCATATGCAAATTTATGAAAGCTCTTTCACGTTCGTTACTTTCACACAGATATCGATAAAAAGAGTCAGGGCGATACAGAGAGAATTGATAGTTTCATAAATGCCACAACAACATTTCACTTACATAAAATAAACCACAACAATCAAATTTGACCGAAATTTTTACAGACATTTCCTGCAAAGTAGAATTGTGTCCCAGGTCGTAACTCTAAACCGTAGCAAACAATGCTCAGCCGCATAAGTTGCCCAAGGTTACACCTGCAAGAAACTTCCTCTTACCTCTTACTTTCAGCACGCACCTTGGTGGAGTAGCACAAGTTATACAGAAGAAAAGAATGAAATCAATAATGGATGATTGCGGGTGAACGTCAAATGAACAACTTTATAGGTGAAGCACATTTTTGGCAAAAGAATAGGGACTGAAGTGGACTGCGTCTTTTTCAAAGATTTATTTCTCCAAAAATATAATTATATACACGTTAACATATGTGACACAAACAGACGAAGTATATTTTACTTTCATCACTATTCTCTCTTGGACCTAATGACAGCCCCACAATCTTCAGACATGCTGTCAATAAGGTAGGTATTTCGAGTCCATATGATTACTCGCATCCTGAACAACATTCCAGAGATGTTCATTGTTTGTAATGTAAACTCTCCAGATACGCCTGTCCACTTTATTCCAGACCAATTCAATAGCTTTTCAATCAGGTCTTTGTGACGGTCACACCACATCTTCTGTTTTGCCTTTGATGCAATATGATGGGTGACTAAACTTAAAATTTCGTGACTTGGCAGTGCTCCGATGAAAAACAAATCATCATCGGACAATGAATTTTATGGAAATATTTGTAAGAAGATGCGAAAGAGACGTAACTAATAAAACTATTGAATGAAATAAAATTTATTTCCCGTATGAGACTATACATTTGTTAACTTCGTGCAACGTTTATGTTCAAAGTTGCAAACATTGCTCAATGTGACGACAAACTGCATCCACGACAGCCTGTAACCGCACTAGAGATACCGTTTCACAAGTTCGCTGCACTTTTCGATCAGTGGTCCACGGAATATTCAGCTGTGGTGACACAGCTCGTGTTCTGTTTCAGGATCGCACTATTACAAATTCGCACATAGCGTCCAGCATTCTCAGAAACAGTGGCTTCTTCAACCAGTTTTGGCGCAATTGCTCGTCGACCTCTTCCAGGAGCACTTCCCAAATCGACACTTAGTTCGAACTTCCGACTCATGTTCTTCAGTCTCGTTGCGGAAAGACGATCTCCCTGTATCCCTTTAATCGGTAGATACTCGCAGCAGTATTGCTATTGTTTTGATAAAACGGCTTTACGAGTAAAGCCCTGCTCACCATGTCCAGACACATGTTGTCTGTCTGCAACTGTAATGCACACTAATGCTTGTGTTTCAAGCCTACGCCACCTTACCAGTGCCTGCGCCTTACGACAATTAATGACACTAACACTACTAAAGAAATAAGTACAGCAGCTTACAGTCTGAACATCAATCCTATAATGCTGGGTACCCATGCGGTAAATATTTCTTCGTCTGTACTGGTTAAAGTAGCGAAAGTTTAATTGTAACCATCCTGTACTTCTTACGGAACTCCGACAGATATTTTGGATCGTTGCCTTGTTGCAGTGTGAAACCTTTCCATACTAAGGGCAATCTTCGTGTTACGGGATGACACTGAAGTATGTAGTGATAGTTCTTCGGGTCCATACACCCTTCTATTCTTACAATGTCGCCAGCTCCATGTACTACGTACCATCATCAAGACATAACAGGACCCCGCCTTGTGTAGCTGTAGGTAAACTGTAGATAGAATGTAGATAGAATGCACTGCTAGACCACCCTTTCTCCTTTACATCAACGAGCAGATTTTCTCTTTCTGGTACCCAAAATCTGTGAATAACACTTTTATCTACTCTTGATGTGTCCATTTAGTATTGTTTCCTAACCTAATCGAGTCTCTTCTTTTTAATTACGAATTTCAGAAGGTACTTCCTCGCTGCCACTCGTCTTTTCAAGACGGCATCGGTCTCCGCTTTACTATTACGACATATATATTTTCCTTGGTCATTTCTACCTGTTCTGTTCGAATTTATGATGATATTTTGAACCTAATTCTCTTACGAGTAATTAAAATGAATTTCTCATCACATTTAATTATTTGTTCTGGTTCTGGTTGTAGTACGCCCTTAGTGTCAACTCTTCTCTTCAAGCGGTGAATGGTGTATTGCAGTCACCGCATAGAAACGCTACATTGTTTTGAAATTTGAGGCACAGATAAACTCATTTGTCGGAGTGCTACAATTACGACAGGTTTGCCTGTGGATATTGCCACTCTTGGAGCCTTCATAACGATACACACACACTGTGAATTGTCACTTAAGAACTGAAGTGCAGTAACCGCATAGTATTTAGCACACCACTTCCTGAAGTACACTGCCGACAACACAGCACTACAGGAAACAACAGGGAAATATGCAGTAGGCATTGACTCGTCACAGAAGTGAACAAACCTACCAGTTCAGGTTACTATTTTGTATGCATCGTGGTTAACATTGCATGTAGGTGAAAACAAACGCATAAGAATTACATGTTTACCAGTGTAATACTATTCATTTGACTACTCAGCTGTAGCCATGATATTATATGATATCTACAAGAAATTATAAGAAAGTTATTAAATACATCGTTCGCCCCGATAGCTGAGTGTTCAGAGTGACGGATTGCCGTCCTACGGGCCTGGGTTCGATTCGCTGCTCGGTCGGGGATTTTTCCGCTCGGGGACTGGGTGTTGTGTTGTCTTCATCATCATTTCGTCCCCATCCGGCGCGCAGGTCGCCTAATGGGGCGTCGAATGCAATAAGACCTGCACCAAGGCTGCCAGACCTGCCCCGCAGGGGGCCTCTCGGCCAATGGCACCTAACGTTCATTTCCATTAAATACATTGAAATTAATGAGTGGTAGTGTATTATCCCCGCACACAATTTCGGGATTAATAGAAATAGCACAGTAACTTCATCTCAAAGAGAGATATAGATTTTAAGCCCGCGCCTACCGAATGCGTGTGTATAGTACCCCAATGCACAAGCAAGGGGTTAACCTGCCAGGAAGAGTCTAAAAACTGCACATGACGTTTTCCTCTACACATGCTGTCGTCCAACCCGCAGCTGAAATTCCACTAGCAACAACATCATTGTTAGGATGCCTCGTATTTTTTCATGAGTTTGTTTTCCTGATTCATACAAAGTTCCTGGGCGAGTGGAGTTGCTGTAACGCTAAGTATAACCCACAAACGAACCAATTTGACCATCACGGTGGCCGTGAATTATGACTACATATAGAGACTCTTTACATACAACAATTTTTGCACGTAACAGTTACTGCCCTCATATCATTTTATTTTCAAAACGGCTGATGATCCCACGTCAGATGAAAATGTGTCCCATGTGTCAACTTCACTACATTAGTATTCAGTTTTTATAATTTTCCCCTGTAGGTAGAACACTGATCGCAAATCATGCTTACTGCGTAACAACTGATGCGCGACCTGTTACTCGGACGTACGATAGCTTAAATCAGCACGGTGTACAGTCTCCATAGAGAAACTGACTGCGGATACCTTTTTACAAAGAGAACGCCGTGCGTTCCGTTGAGACTGAGATATCGTGTGGAGCAGCACAATGGTTTTCGCCTTTTCATTTCTTTCCTTATCAATATCTTAAACATATGTTATTCATCTTGCAAACGTACGTTTTGAGTGGACCCCGTCATTATTAACAAGAACCGTTGCTATTCTCAACTATTAACTAGTTATGTAACTGAAAAACAATTATTTATAAAATAGTATAATGGTGAAAGCTTCTTTTGGTCCATGTAGCTGTTCCATCAGTAGTAAATAGGAAGAATTTTCGTAGTTGAGGCTTCAGATCACCAGTACCTACGGTTCACACTAAATGCTTATTTGACGATTGCTAAAGAACTTAAAAGTAACTTACTGAGGTGACAAAAGACATAGGATAGCGATATGCGTACATAGAGAAAGGGTTGTGCATTGGCGGAGCTGATATTTGTACTCAGGTAATGCATGTCAAAGGGTTTCCGGCATGGTTATGGCCGCACGACGGGAATTAACAGACTTCGGACGCAAATAGTGCTAGGAGCTGAACGTATGGAACATTCCATTTCGGAAATCGTTACGGAATTCAGTATTCCGAGATCTATAGCGTCAAGAGTGTGCCGACAATATGAAATTTCAGGCATTAATTCTCACCACGCATAACGCAGAGGCCGACGACCTCCACTTAACGACCGAGAGCAGCGGCATTTGCGTCGAGTTATCAGTGCTAACACACAAGCAGCACTGCGAAAAATACCAGCAGAAACCAATGTGGGACGTGCGACGAATGTACCTGTTACAACAATGTGGTGAAATTTGACATTAATGGGCTATGGCAGCAGACAAGCAAGTGCCTTTACTAAAAGCACGACATCGCCTGCAGCGTCTGTCCTACGCTCATGATCATATCAGTTGGGACTGGAAAACCGTGGCCTGGACAGACGAGTCCCGATTTTAGTTGGTAAGAGCTGGTGAAGGGTTCGAGTATGATGCAGAACCTATGGAGCCATGGACCCAACTTGTTAACAAGGCACTGATGGTGACTCAATAATGATGTGAGCTATATTTACACGGGACTGGTTGTGTTCTCTAGTCCAGCTGCACCGGTTATTGACTGGGAATATTAATTTTCGGCTACTTGGAGACCATTGTCAGCCATTCATCGACTTCATGTTACCGAACGACGATGGATCTTCTATAGATGACAATGGGCCATGTCACCGGGCCGCAATTGTTCTCGATTGATTTGAAGAACATTCTGGACAGTTTGCGCGAATGATTTGGTCATCCATAGAACATTCATGGGACACAATCGAAAGGTCAGTTCGTGCACGATATCCTGCACCGGCAACACTCGCAATTATGAACGGCTATATAGGCTATATATTTCTGCGGAAGTCTTCCAACAACTTGTGGCTTCCATGCCACTTCTAGCTGCTGCACTACGCCGGGCAAAATGAAGTCCGACAAGACATTTGAAGGTATCCCGTGACTTTAGTCACCTCAGTGTATGTAACTGCTGCAAAATTATCTTCAGTGTATTTTTTCAGTAATTACATGAAGGCATGAGAAGAAATCTGAATAGCTCTTACACTTTAGCAATGTGCAGCACTTCGTCAAATACTGAGTATCCAATTCAACTATACATGTCACGTCCTGATTACCGTAAACAAATATCATACAGAAAAGTAGCTGATATACATGGCCGTACAGTCCCACAGTAGTTAGCAGTAGGAATCTCTCAAAGGTGTGAGTCCTGTTGTAGGCAGACACATGCATTTTAATTTAGTCTACTTGTTTAGCAGCTTGAAGATAAGTACCGAACGCTGTGAAATGCTCGCGTTAACATACAATGCTCTTTCATTTATTCATTGGCTGCTGTACTTACCGTTAGCACATGCAGCCAACAAGGAAAGTCTTGGTTAATGATAATAGCCTGATTACTGATTTATGATTCGCTAGCTAACCAACAAACCCGGTTGTGTGGCAATGTGACAATCATCGGAGCTCACAGCGATGGCATTGGAGGGTTATACGACCATGAAATGATTTATTAACATGTGGAAATGGACGTATCGTCAGGCTCCCCAGAAGGTACCTTGATATTGCAACCGGCTACTTCCCTGACGGCTCTGAAAGTTACCGTAATTAACATTAATGCATAACTGTTTGTCATTAAAATACAACACCATAAACAAGGCGTGCAACAGACATCACAGTGGCATATGTATTGTAGTTGATTGGATGTGTTAATGATTAGACTATCAGCCAAACCACACAAAGCTGATTTGAGTAGCGCCATATATGTTTACATATAGATCCATATACACTGGTGTCCAAAACTTAAGGGCGAAATTACACGTTGCAAAAAAAGTTTTGCATCATCCCGGTTCTTATAACTCCTGAATATAGACGTTGACTGTGGATATTGTATCACAGAAAAAGTCCCTTTGACTGTTCAGAGATGTCACTAAACCCACCCAAAGATATGAACAGCCATGCGTGAGCAGCGCCTATTAGACGGAGGGGGTCCGACAGCCGATCAGTTCCAGTCATTCCACCAGGAAGGAGGTACACGGCTCGTGTTGTCTGTAGTTCAACCATGCTTAAACGGTCCATACCGCGGTTCGATCGCGTCGGCATTGTTACTTTGTGCCAGGAAGGGATTTCAACAAGGGAAGTGTCTAGGCGTCTCGGAGTGACCAAAGCGATGTTGTTCGGACATGGAGAGATACAGAGAGACAGGAACTGTTGATAACATGCCTCGCTCAGGCCGCCCAAGGGGTACTACTGCAATGGATGACCGCCACCTACGGATTATGGCTCGGAGGAACCCTGACAGCAACGCCACCATATTGAATAATGCTATTCGTGCAGTCACAGGACGTCGCGTTACGACTCGAACTGTGCGCAATAGGCTGCATAATGCGCAACTTCACTCCCGACGTCCATGGCGAGGTCCATCTTTGTAACCACGACACCATGGTGTGCGGTACAGATGGACCAAACAACATGCCGAATGGACCGCTCAGGATTGGCATCACGTCCTCTTCACCGATGAGTGTCAGATATACCTTCTACCAGAAAATCGTCGGAGACGTGTTTGGAGGCAAGGTTGAACGCCTTGGACACACTGTCCAGAGAGTGCAGCAAGGTGGTGGTTCCCTGCTGTTTTGAGATGGCATTATGTGGGGTCGACGTAGGCCGCTGGTGGTCATAGAAGGCGTCGTAATGGGTGTACGATACGTGAGTGCCATCCTCTGACCGATAGTGCAATCATTTTGGCAGAATATTGGCGAGGAATTCGTCATCATGGAAGTGAAGTCGCGCCCCCATAGTGCACATCTTATGAATGACTTCCTTCAGGATGACGAGATCGCTCGACTAGAATATCCAGCATGTTCTCCAGACACGAACCCTATCAAACATGCCTGTGATAGATTGAAAAGGGCTGTTTATGAACGACGTGACCCTCCAACCACTCTCAGGGATCTACGCCGAATCGCCGTTGAGGTGTGGGACGACAGTGCCTTGGTGAACTTGTGGATAGTATGCCACGACGAATACATGCATGCATCACTGCAAGAGGACTTGCTGCCGGGTATTAGAGGTACTTGTGTGGGCAGCAATCTGGACCACCAACTCTGAAGGTCTCGCTGTATGATGGTACAACATGCAACTCGTGGTTTTCATGAGCAATAGAAAAAGTGGAAATGATGTTTATGTTGACCTCTATTCCAATTTTCTGTACAGGTTCCGCAACTCTCGGAAGAGAGGTGAGGCAAAACTTTTTTTGATATGTGTAGAAGGAACTACTACTGTGCACTAAGATAACTAGTGTCATGGGATACCTTCTGATATCGTGTCGGACGTCCTTTTGCCTGCCGTAACGCAGCAACGTGACGTAGCGTGTACTCAACATGTCGTTCAGTCCCCTACAGAAATAATGGGCCATGGTGCTTATATAGTCGTCCATAATAGCGAAAGTGTTGCTAGTGAAGGATTTTATGTACGAACTGACCTCTCGGTTATGCCCCATGAATGTTCGATAGGATCCATGTTGAGCGATCTGGATGGCCAAATCATTCTTTCGCGCCGTCCAGAATATTCTTCAAACCAGTTGCGAACAACTGTGGCCCGGTGGCATGGCGCATTGTTATCTATAGAAACTCTGACGTCGTTTGGGAACATTAAGACCACGAATACGTGCAAATGGACTCCAAGTACTTGAAATAACCAGAGGATCCAGTCCATTCCATCTAAGTACAGCCCACACAGTTATGGGGCCACCATCAATTTGCACAGTGTCTTCTTGTCATCTTGAGTCCATTGCTTGAGTCCATTGCGTCACACTCTAACCATATCATCAGCTCTTACCAACTGAAATCGGGACTCATCTCACCAAGCCACGGTTTTTCAGTCGTCTGAGTTCCAACCGACAGGGTCACGAGCCTAGGAGAGGTGCTTCAGGCGATGTCGTGCTGTTAACAAAGACGCTAGCGTCAGTCGTTTGCTGCCATAGCACATTAACGCCAAATTTTACCACACTGTCCTAATGGATACGTTCGTCGTACGTCCCACATTGATGGATGCGGCTATTCCACGCATTGTTGGTTGTCTGTTAGCACTGACAACTCTACGCAAACGCCGCTGCTCTAGGTCGTTACCTAAAGACAGTCTGCCAATGTGTTTTCCGTGGTGAGAGGTGACCTAAAATTTGGTATTCTCGACGCACTCATGAAACTATGGATCTGGGAATATTGAAATACCTAACGATATGTAAAATGGACTGCCCTATGGATCTAGAAGCGACTACTATTTCACGTTTAAAGTCTGGTAATTCACTTAGTGAAGCCATAATCACGTACGAAACCTTTTCACATGAATGACCTTAGTGCAAGTGGCAATTCCACGAATGCACTGTTCATTTATACCTTGTGCACACGATGCTACCGCGATCTCTATATGTGCATATCACTATCCTATGACTTTTTATCGTCCCTGTGAAAAAAAGTTAAACGATGGACGTACTAACCTCGAAGCCTTTGAACACTGTATGCTCACTGGACAACCTTAGTGTGATACTTTATATGTTTCCATGTGCGTCTTTTTATGGGTACATTCAGGCCTGCCTTCAATTTTAAGGATCATAATGAACGATCGCATCTAACAGTGCAGGTGGTAGAGCTCTTGGAAAAAGAGGACATTCGGCGAATGGACTGGGCCGCCCGTTACTCTGACTTTAAGTCTACCGAGCACGTGTGGTATGCATTGGGCAGAAGTATTAGAGCGCGCTCACAAGAGCCAACAACCATCCCGCAGTTATCAGCCGCATAGGTGGAGGAATGTGGAATGAAACACCCTACCGTGAAAACTCTTTACCCATCTTGTGCCAGGCTTTCCAGAGCATGTACTGCCGTCCTTCGTGATAACACCTCTTGTTAAGAACAACGTTGTAAATGTTGACTCTGAATACAAGTGTTATTTCTGTTCGTCTCACTGCGCATAGTTTTCAGTTACCTTATGTATTATACTTTAGCAGCTTTTGCTATGTATGGTCCAGGTTTCAACCAGTTGTGTTATTTGGCAGTGACACATCATGCGAAAGTACATTCGTCCTTAAATTTAGCACACGAGTGTATATTGCTAAACACACTGTACAAGATATGAAGAAAGATGTAGCGTACGAATATTTTTGATTTCCTTTCCTGTTTCCATCGCTTACTAAGCGAGGGAAAACGGCTGTATATGTGTTTGTGTACGTAGCAGCAGCATAATGGTCGCACACTTTTCCTCGAAAACGAGTTATCGAAATATACCCAACGGAGTTCAATAGAACCACGTTGTCCTTTGAAAGCGACTGTGTCCCATGCAAATTAGAAGTTGGCTTCAAATTTTTAATAAAGTGTTGATAACTTCTTAGCTGATTAAAACTGTGTGCCGGACCAGACCTCGAATGCAGAACCTTTATCTTTCACGAGCATGTGATCTACCCACTGAGCTACTCAAGCACGATCCATTAGGCATCCTCACTGACTGTGGCTAAGTCGTGTCAACGTCCCGTCGACAACGAGGTCGCTATAGCCGGAGCACAGGCTAGGACTTGGGAAGGCAATCGGATGTGCCCTTGCAAAGGAACCATCCCGGCATATGACTGAAGTGATTGAGGGAAATCAAAGAAACCTGCTCTCTTCCAGGAGTGTTAGGCCTACAAGTTTCGCAACAGATCTTTTATGAAGTCTTGAAGGCAGGACAAGAGGTAATGCGGGGTAAAGCTGTGAGAACGGGTCGTGGGACGTTCTTGGATGGATCACTCGTTAGAGGACTTGCCTTCGAAAGGCAAAGGTCTGGAGTTCGAGTCCTGGTCCGGCACACAATTTTAATCTGCCAGGATGTTAATATTGGGCGATGTAGGACCGCTGATATATTTTACACCGTGTTTCAATCATGAAAAATAAAGGAGACCGTTGTTCTACAATGTAAGTCCATATGTTTGCCAGCGGCATTCTGCAGGCGACCTATAACATCTACGATACAACACACCACCTATCGTTTCGTAATGCTGTGAGAATGGATTGAGGCACACATCACAGACGTGGGACTGCTTATGTGTGCTCCGAACCCGAACCTCTACCCAAAAGCCACGTCTGTAAACGTCGCTTGATCATAGTCATGCTGAGCACATTTGAGACCTTATCGAGCTAGCGCATTTGATCCCGATCCGACCAACAACCGTGGATTGGGGACGGCAGTTGACCATTCGTGGATAACAATGACTCACAAATACATTCGGATTCTCGTAATGTCCATGCCACTTTGTGTAACTGCTGTTATCAAGATTTAAGAGGTGCCGTAAGCTCTGTAGCAGGCGTCTTAGACTCAACTGCTCTTGGGTGGCTGTTGATTCCGCGCGCAGTATGTTTCACTGTGAGCCACGTTTGTAAAGCACATATTGTTGTTTGCTTAAGCAGTTGTTTAGAAACACTGTCTGATAATTGACGTTCACTATACAATAGTGAGGGAGCAAATTTACTAATTACTTTATATAACAAAGTGCTTTGCGAGCTTAATAAATCATCAAACAAAGAAGGGTTATTGAAAATACTTTAAGTGTCATTTTCTAAAGAGCAATCCGTCTTGCTCTGAGGAGAAATCTTCTGTAGTAATTAGTCGGCTGTTATGAAGTTACATTCTTTGCTGAAGTTGTGCCTGTATTAAGCATTTGTGGTCAAGCACATTGATTTGCCATTTATGAGTGCATGCTCTGAGCTCCTTTCTTCCAGCCTTGTGTTCAGGGGCAGTTCGGCTGTGTCACTTGCAGGAATCTTAAATATTTTACAAATCATTTCCGTTTAACTAAAACTGCTTTTCCGCGATATTTCTTCTCCGCTATGTTGTTTAAGCTGTAGTTGGCTGCCGAATTGGTTGAAAGCGCTTTCAGACTTCGTGTGGATAAAATTTTACTCTAGACACTTTCACTCATATTTATAGATGAAAGTGCTGAAAACTAGGATAATAAAGAGTAGTTAACAACGTAAGTAGTGAGAAATGGGAGTCAGTTTGGCATCTAGCAAATGATGTAAATGGAGATATGTGGAATATTTCGATATTTGACCAGCCAGCTTCTTCAGTTTCTAGGGCAGTACTGGGTGCCCCAGGAACAGGGACCTTAGTCCGATACATCATCTATCACAACTGAGTTACCTTCTCAAGCTGCACGCACAAAAGTATATAACGGAATATCCTCCCTGCTCTCTCCTCCTAAATGTGCAAGGCTGAACGTAGGAGACACATTTTCCTTAAGCTTATTGTTGAGTCACTCATGTAATGAGACGTTACCACCCTCACTCTCCGGTCAGAAATAGAGGGTCTCCCTTTGTTGGAAATTTCATCAGTGTGATTCTGATACAGAGGAGAGCAGCATTACCGGTTGTCCATCTTGTACCGTGTCTCTGCACGATATCCATATTGTGTGACACTTTACTCCTTAGTCGCCGTTGTCAAGTTATAAATATTCGCTATATTTTAAGTGCCTTTACTATTGCGGATGCTACCGAGTATCAATTAATTCCTCATCGTCTATTGCTTTTCCCGTTAAAGATTCGGCTTTCTCTTTTAAGTACTATATACATTTGACTTACTCATAAGTAAGACATCCAATTATTCTACAAAATTTGTGCAGGCCAACTAATTTGCTAGTTTCCTGAAGGAAATTTTCACTATGCACCAGGGAATGCGCTGATATGAATCTTCCTGGAAGATTAAAACTGTGTGCTGAACCAGGATTCACACCCGGGTAGAGCAGTTGCCCACGAAAGACAAAGCCCCAAGTTAAAGCCCCAGGCCAGCACACAATTTTAACCTGCCAGGAAGTTTCTTATCTTCTTGTTCATTTTTTTCAATAATAAATACTCTTCGAACATCAGATATAATTTTGTTACATATATTCCAACTATTACAAGGCACTGTTAACAAATAATGGGTCTGTAGTACATGGAAATCATTAGAAGTGGAGTTATTCTGAATGTTTTTAGTTCGTATTCCATAGTTCATCTAAGCACTATCGAAAAAGCGAAGTTATTGAACATATACTGACTGTGAGTTAGTTATTTGAATTTTACTCTGATTTCTTCTCAGATTGTTATCACTTGATAGAAACTGATTTTTAAGCCAGATGGGTAACCATTCTCAACCCTCAAACATAGTTAAAGTGGCTCAGTTCCGTTCAGGTATGAAACCCCCACTTCAGTTCTTCAAATCCTGTTTGATACCATGTTGACCACCCAAACTGTGCACCTGTCCTTCATAAGCGAGTGAATGGTTGTACAGTTTATGCAAAATTCTTGAAGAATTTTCTGTAATAATTGTATAGGCCTAGAAATGATTGTAGCTGCTCTGTTGTTTGTGGTTTCGAGAAGTAATGGACTGCTAGTATTAATTGGGGATTAGATTTTACACCTTCTCCTCTAATTACATATCTGAGGCTGTTAACTGTTGTTTTTACAAAATGACATTTATTCACACTAAGTGCTAGATATACTGTTTGTAGTATGTTAAATACGCTTTGTAAATGTCTCGTATGTTTCTTCTTATTAATTATTAATCCACTAAATGTTCTGTCTAACAATTTATGAAACGTATCTGGTGCATTCATACGTCCAAACGGCGTTCTGTAATACTGATAATGGTACATGTTGTTGTGAAGACTGTTTATGGTCTATCTTCAGGGACTACTTACTCAGTTGTGCAGTACTAGCTACACTTCTGTTGATAAGCTAAGTAACGTCCTCTATTGTTTTCCCATATAAGTTCGCTATCAAGTTGGCTGTTAATGGATACACAAAAGAAGAGGTTCACTCAACGCAGATTTTGCTTCCCCTGATCGCCACTGTAACTGCTGCTGAAGAGCTTACGATGTTTCTACTTGCATATAACATTCGTCATTGTATCCATACTGCTCAGGAGTAAATGTCAATAACCTGGTTACTTCTTCTGATAATGCTGCAACAGACTGACCGGAGGTATCTGCACTTGTGTCGGGCCTTAGTTTGTTCTACAATTGCCACTAATATAAAAGAAGAAATATGAAATCGGCACCTACCATACACAAGAGAAAAGATGGCGAAATTAGTTTTTACGCCGTATCACAGCCCAGTACGATACAAAACAGCCCTGTACCAATCGACTAAATCGTCTACAAATGTCACACTTAGCGGGCACTGCCTTTGTGTATGGCAACGCGCCCCTAACAAATTAAAGACTCTGAAACTCACTGGCATTAAAACCACTTCTCTGAAATTACCTCTAAGTAGTGACAAGTCTGCAATCTCCCATGCCTTGATAAACGACTCTTCATGGCCACACGAAATGAACGCAATAAAATGTTCACTAACCACACTGCATTCCATCAGACAGTAAGTACAGACAGGACACTACAGCTGATGCTAGAGATTTGGTTTGACTGACAACAGAGTCATGCATCTGCAGCAGCACTTGGAGCCTCAGATGCCACAGTGTCACAACGGACTGTTATCGGGTACTTCAAGAATAGCTCCGAGCCGTATGCCCTATAGTGTGAATTCCACTGACCTGAAACCAACACCTTTGCGACTTCAGTGGTGTCAAGCGAGAGCACCTTGGAGGGAGGGTGGAGGTTTGTTGTGTTTACTGATGAAAGTTGGCCCTGCGTCGGTGCAAGTAATGGCCGTTTGTTGGTCAGAGGCCAGTTGAAGGCCAGCAGCCAACAAGTCTGAGGTCTAGACACACTGGACCTGTAGCTGGAGCTGTGGTCTGGTGTACGATTTTGTATGACAGCAGGAGTACTGTCGTGGTTATCTCACGCACCCTGACTGAAAATTTTTATGTCAGTCTGGTGATTCGACCTGTGGCGCTGAACAGCACTCTGGAGCGTGTTTTCCAGCATAATAACGGTGCCCACATATCGCTGTTGTAACGCAACATCCTCTACGGTGTGGCGACATGTTGCCTTGGCCTGCTCTATCGCTTGCTCTGTCTCCAATCGATCACAAATGGGACATCAATAGGCGACAACTACAGCGTCATCCACAAACAGCATTAACCGTCGCTGTATTGACAGACCAAGTACCACATGCATGGAACTCCATTCCACAAACTGACAACCGGCACGTTTGCAACACAATGCGTGCACGTTTACGTGCATCTGTTTTACGTTCTGGGGGTCACACCGGTTTTTAATATACCAACATTTCACACTTGCAATAGCTTATTTCGCGCTTTCAATAATCTGTGGTCCTGCAGTTTTTATCACTTAAATAGGAGGGTTGGAACTTTAATAGTGGCAAATATTTATTTTCAGCTCGTGCAAATTAGGTACGTGTTTCAAAGTTTTACTGACTTTCAAAGTAGTCACCAGCATTTTGTATAACCGTTGCCAGCTACGTGGAAGTCGTAGGATTATCTTAGCATTGCCAGTTTTGTTGACAGTTTGAGGGGCGCAGTATATTTCCCGACGAATTTGTAGCAGTTCCCAAGCGAATGCCGTGAAGTGTTTCCCTCAGTTTAGAAATCGAGTTGAACTTACGAGGACTTAAGTCAGGGGAGTGCAGTAGGTGGTACAGCACTTAGCAGCCCCATCAGTCAAACAAATCAGTAACAGCTTGCACTCTACGTGCTTGAGCATTGTCCTGCAAAATGATGGTCAGGTCCTGCAGAAAGTGTCATCACTCCTGTCTCTAAGTTGGTCGTAGTTTGCGTTCCAAAAATGAACAGCATAGAGACAGCAATAGACCGCTCCGCTCGAACTGTCAACACAACTGGCACTGCTAAGAGGGTCCAAGTCCACATCGATGGAAACGGGTTGTACACAATGCTCGTGACTACTTTGAAGGTCAGTAAAACTTTGAAAAACGTATCTATGTTCACGAGCTGTACGTAAGTAGTTGCCACTATTAAAGTTCCAACCCTCGTATAATAAATGAACAATGAAAGCAAATCTGTTGCAACAGTAAAAACGAGACTGAGTGTTGTCAGCTTGAAAGGACGTAATGGCAGCGAGGAGACCTTATGTGAAGTCCGTCAATATGAAGAAAGCACTTGAATGAGCTAGTAAGCACAGTAAGTGGATACATGAAGACTGGAAGTAAGTGCTATTCATAGATGAATCGAAATTCGAGAACTTTTGTGCCAGAAGGTCATTTGTTCGCCGAGCTGAAGGAGAAGGGTAGCTCAGCAGTACATTCCATCTACAGTTAAGCACTGTGGGATTCTACTGGGCTACGAGGGTGATCTTTAGGTTGATAGTGTTCTCGACATTGTGAAAACAGAAGGTTTTTTGGACCAGAAGCAGATTATGGTGGCCTTGAAGCATTTCCCGATGCAAATATCTTGGCGTCGAAGATTTGAAGTATAACAGAGAGTACAGGCTGCTTGCTAAGGTTTCGTAAGGGACTTTCATCCCAGACAAGCCGTTTACTTTGTCTACAATAAGAAAGAAGAAACTCAGTGCAGACGAGTATCTGTTTATTTGGGCCATAGTAGGTAACAATAATCGTAAAATAAAGATTACTGGAGACTGTATGTTCTATTATAGAGAGTAAAAATTCCTTATCTCCTTTCCTTATCTCTCCAATTTCTTTTTTTTTTTTAAATGCACTAACTTACGCTTTTAGCGCGTAGTTATGCGCTAGGCGTAGCATGACCTTGAACCAGACTTAGGCTCTGGCGCGCGTTATGCTCGTGACCTCGAGCCGATACGATACCACGAGCGTTGCGATTCATAGGGAACTATCTCACATTACAACAGAACAATGACCGAAAATTTTTAAGGCTTTCGTGGCCACTTGTTGACAAACTGTCTGTTGGCTTCTGTCTCGGGTTCTTCGGCAGACGTTCGTCTGATGATTTTTCTGACGTTCCACCAGCACGAGTGGCTGCCATTGTCAAAGTTTCACCCTCCCTTGCTGGTGGTGGACTGGAGCCGAGCTCACGGCTGCAGACCATACGTACGTAGGGCACCAACGTTCAAGGACTTCTCTGCGGTCATTACCGGTGCGGTTCTCCTCTTGTTACCTGAAACGGTCGTTCGCTGCAGCACCGGAAGCCGGGATACGTTTACCTTGGGGCTTTATTCTTTCTTGTTGAAGCTACTGTGGTGTGTGTGTATTTTTTAGCTTCTCTGAACAAACAGTTGTGATAACTCTTAAATACAGGAAGAACTTCCGTGTCGGCGAATTTTAGTACGTGGTCGATCTCACACAACGCGTTCTCTCTCACGGCCGTTTTCTCCATCTGCCCCAACTTGCAATGTCGCTTGTGTTCTGTGATCCTGGTGTTGACTGATCGTCCAGCCATCACAACACAAACTTTTCCGCATGTGCACGGTATGCGGCATATTCCCGACACTGCAAGTGGGTCACTTTTATCATTTGCCAACCTGAGACATTCTTTGATCTTCTTTGTCAGTTTGTAAATAGCCTTTACGCAAACACGGCAATTGCAATGGTTTTAAGTGCAAATGGGGTTGAACTGAGTTGTTCTAGGAGCTCCAAAAAGTGCCTTTTCTAGTTTAAAGTGTCATCGATATGGAATTCTAAGAATTTTCAAGTTTCTACCCTATTTATTATTTCCTCACCATGTGTTACACTCATCATTGGTGTAGTACCCTTTGGTGTGCAGAACTGAATATGATGTGTCTTTTTGAAATTGAGATTGAGGCTATTTGCAAAAAACTAATCAATGATACTTTTAAGAACACTGTTATAATTTTTTCTGTTGCTGTGTGTATGCTTGGTTTGATTCCAATACTAGTATCATCTACAAAATGAAGTAATTTTGTCTGTTGTATATTAGATGGAAGAGAAACAACAGCGGACCTAACTAAGACTGAGCCTTAGTGAACCCAATCCAAGATTTTTTTCCCAGTCTGAATAATTTCCTCAGACGGTATTGGTTGCATTACTAAGTATAACTTTCTGGATCCGTTTGGTTAGATACGGCGTTATCCATTTGTTGGCAAATGCCAACAGTCTCATAAAACTTCAATTTATCCAAGAGAATATTGTGAGTCATGCAGTGAAATACCTTAGATAGAGCACAGAAAATACCAACCGCTGCAATTTTGTTATTTAATGCTTGTAAGATTTGGTAAGCGAACGTGTAAATGGCATTCTCAGTACAGCAACTTTTCTGAAATCAAAACTGTGATTTACTGAGAATATTATTGCTGCTCAAATGAGATATTATTGTAGAGCATATCACCTTCTCAAAAATTTTAGAAAATGATGTCAATATTGAGACAGGTCATTAGTTATTTACATCTGCCTCCTCGTGTTTCTTAAAGAGGAGTTCAACAGAGGCGTATTTCAGTCACTCTGGAGAAAAGTCTTGAATTAGTGACGCCTTACATATTTCAGGTAAGAAAGGGCTTATTACTTCGGAATAAATCTGTAGTACTCTTTCGGAAACACCATCAAAACCAGCTGAGCTTTCATTTTTGAGATATTATATAATCTTAGTTTCAGAAGAAGAATTTTATTCTACATTCATACGACTGCATTTTAGGAGAATGGCTTCTTCAATAAATCGGTGTAATTTTGCTCTTGAACTGTTCGTCTCCAAACTTTCTAATATAATTAAATATATTTGACACTAATTAAATATATTTGATAATGTGATTCATTATATCCCTTCTTTTCACGTCAGTAATGATGTTATCCTCTTTTGTGGTGGGTTGTACTGTCTCTCGTTCCACTTCATTCCATATACCCTTCATTCCGTTATTGGAATTACTGATTTATGACATTATGTGAACGCTCCTTGATTTTTTAATAAATCTTCACAGTACTTTTGAGTCGGTTTGGTAGTACGCAACTATTACAGGATCTCCACACGTTCTTGCCTCCAGATACAGTTTCCTTTTCGTTGTCCAAGATATTTCAATCTCTCTGGCGATCCATGATTTCTTATATGCTGGCTGTTTAACAACTCTTCTGATTAGCTTATGCGGAATTGTGTGTTTCAAATAATGATCTGAATAGATTAACATTTGGTTCATTTAAATTTCATCCCAGGTCATCTCTTGCAGTTTGGAAGACTTCCTTCCATTCAAGTTATACCACAAGCAGAAATCACTTATATGTTACAGATACGACGGAAGAAAGTTCTGAAAATACGATCATTATACCAGAGCGTTAATACTATTAAATTAAAACTTTTGTACTGCACTACGAATCTGATTATGGTGAGTAGCCAACAGGCTGTCATTTACGCCAGGACTGTGACAGCAGTTCAGGACGGCAAGATTAACGGGCATACGCTGATACGGACTGCGTGGCATACTCGCATTCCTCCGACTCCCACCGTATTTGCATACGAAAGGAGGTAACGTCATTGTCGCTAGGAGCCGTTTCTCGCTTAGGTCGTCAAGACCAGATAATTGTGGCTGTGAAGCCAAGCTCAAAACATACACGGGATTTTACAGCAGCATAGCTTTACACGTTCCTGAGGATCACGAAGAGTGAAATTCAAAAAGCGATGCAGCGCGACAGCTCGGCCTTTTCAGACACCACAGCTGCTCCGTCTTTGAACACATCTGAGATTGTGAGCAACGTGGAAAGATATACGTGTCTGTTAAAGAAATACGGACAGTCACCTAGACTATCTTTATTGTTGCCTACATAAGCGAAAAGTAACTTATAGGGAAAGCTACAGTCCAACTGTTTGTTCCTCATGAAAATAAAAGAGAGGACACTGAAAGCTTTTTAGAAGGATTACTTTTTTGTTTCATGAAAATAAAAGAGAGGACACTGAAAGCCTTTTAGAAGGATTACTTTTTTGTTTCTTTCTTTTTCCCGCTGTTATCGTCACTTTCTACATGTTACGTACATAGGTCGATTTGCGTAAGTCCTGTGTAGTGCACATTTGTGAATTTACAAGAGTACTTACCATTTGTTCTTAGAGTTCTGTGAAACGACTGTTTCTACTTTCAGTAATCTCTTCTTCATATCTTTCATAGTACGTTAGCGACGGTTACTGCTTACGGAGGACACACAGGACCTTGTCTTATTTCCTGTCCTTCTGCCCACTTGAGCATTTAAATAGCCATAACCTACCGGCAAAATTCGGGGCTGATGCCAGTCTCGTTTTGCTGTAACGTACTGATGTCATTATTAACTTACTGCTTCTTTTTCTTCTTATTCTTGATCAATGTTTCACCTGCCTACGCCAGTATCCGCTAGTAATAAAAATTCATCAATGCAAGTTGTTTCGCGGACAAAAAATCTCACAGCATGCAGCATATCTCTTCAATAAACATTAGCATTCAGTGACGTAGTGTTGTTTCTGCTCAAAGTTGAAATGAAAATTGACTCACACTGGTAATACATTATCGAAAATGTAACGTGCTACACCACAAACTCGTTGACCGATACTGATATCCCAGTATTTACGTAGCTGTGGGAACTACGATGAAAATTTGATCCTCGTGTGAGTTCATTTTTATTATTTTCATTGCTACAGATGAAGAATGGTGTGAGTACAAAAAGGTCAAATCCTTGACACGAGGGACATGGGAAAACGTCGTATAGCGCTGACACAATAACACAAACAATATTTAGTGACGGGTTTCGCTTGTGTTTGTGGGGGTCAGATTGATGTAGTTGTTTCCATAGACGACTCTTTGAAAGGTCGCATGAAGCAGCGATTCTCGAACCAGTAGATTTCCTACTCCTGGAACCACGTTGTGTGGAGCTACTGCTACGACAACGTGACTAACCTGACCGATGTCTTTGTTTGTTACCCATGCGTTGCATACAATGGGAAAACACATCCTTTCGTATTACCTCCGGCCAGCAAGAATGACGAAATGGCAGAGTGTGTTTCAAGCATAACAAAAATTTCCGTAATATCTTATTCAGAAGGTGTTTGCTTGTGTGCCAGAACAAATACAACCGTGTAGTCATGCTTCTGGGTGTCAACATTCATTCTTATGTTGATGATGTGTATCTGCTCCGAATGGAATGAAACCTTAGTACTTTAATACGCAGTACTTGCTGAACATCTCCATAAAGCTTGATGAATATTGGGAAGGTGTTTCGCAGTGAACAGTTTCCACTTCCGTCAGTGTATACTGTAGAACAAATTAAAAACCCGAGGAAAACAGTGAACATACAGGGCAGCACTGACGGAAAATGTGTAACAAAACCTAAGAAACAAAAGGTCAACAATTTGCGACGCGCAGTTTGAGTAGAAAAGCTTCATTTTATGTAGTAACACTTATTTTAATCTAAACCACAAGAGCACATTCCCTACAGGCGTCTCCTTCGCTTTCTTCCGCCGGAGGCTCTTAGACACATAATCTGGTATTTCGGCAACAAGAGCGGGTAGCATTTTCGAAGATCAAACAGCCATAGACCTAAGAATCCGAAACAGACGCCCCCAGATAATATTTAGAGAAGATATCAAAAAGTCTTAGTCATTATGTGTGAATCCCATGTACCAGCAACCTCAACTACTTAAGTTTATAGCACATTTCCTGTTCTTGAACTGTTTTTGATACCGTATAAGTGTCTTATCAGCTTCGGAATATTAAGTTTTTAGTTTAAATCGTCGATCCTTGTTGGAACCAGACCCATTGTAACATTAGCATCTTCAGTTCAATAATTTTGCCACTCGCTTTACTCTACATGATTTTCTGGCATCGAGCGTTGTAGGTAACAATATCCTCTGTGCGTGTTAATCATGGTGAATCTGGGTAGGCCAGCGTCCGACAATTTTCTTGGGATGCTCGAGCAATTGATGTCATATTTCTAATCTTGTTTCATCAAAATATATTAGTTCCCGTGCTACATGTGCTTCAGTATTCCTGCCCATGTTTCTGCAACTCTTTCCTACGCTAGGAAAATAAAAGTTAAAGAAATTACAGCCCTCATAGCAAAACTTAAGTCTTTTTACCTGGTTTCGGTAGTTCGTTGAGTGACTTCATCAGAAATTAAACATTCAAATTGGCCTATAACATAAGCACAAAATTATGGAATATTTTTTTTACATAAAAGTGTAAGTACTGACTAACAGTGCAAGAAAGAAACAGTACATGAACGTCACGTATAAAATAAATACCAAGGGATAAAGCTTTAGCCACAAAATTTTTAAAGTACAATGCGTGGAAAGCAGGTTACTACGGGCTGTTCGCATCTGTCGAGCTGCAGGTAGCATCAGTTTAATTTCTGATGAAGGCACTCATAGAAGTGCCGAAACCAGGTCAAAAGGCTGAATTTTAGCGGCCGAGGGCTGTAACTGCCTTAACTTTAATTTGTAAACGGTCGCTGACTACGATGCCAAGTTTAAAAAAATTCTAGGAAAGTACTTTACTAAAAAACACTGTACTAAAGGATGAAAACACGTAAATGAAACTGCAGCATTTCTGGTCATTTTTGGGTAGAGATGTCTTCTGGGTGAGAATAGTGGATAGTTTTAATTTACAAACATCATAAGAATCTTTCAAGCGACAGCTATTAAAATATAAGTCATCTCTTAATGTTTCATATGAAATGCCTACTGTCGATTAAAGCAGTAACAGTAATTGATTAGACATCCCAGTGTCACATTTAAGTACAGAATTGAGTACAGAGGCGATTTGGATGCATGTTAGGAGTAAGATAGACAGCCGGAAAAAATAGTACACCTGGAAAGACAAAGTCGATTTTGATCCGATGGCGGCATATGCAGTCTTTGAGATAGTAGATTTACTGATAATGGTTTCACGGCAACCCACCAACAGATAGCGTAGTGGCATAGCTACCAGAGAGCTATATGTGTCTACCCTTTAACAGAGAATGCTCACAGCCAGAAGGCTCAGGTCTTCACGCCCTCTGACTGGGAACACATTTTTATGGTGTCAACCAGTGCGAGTTGACAGGCAGTCCCGATCGAGTCACCAGCGATTTCCGCCGCGTGACCCGTCTCCAGACCGGCTTCGCTTGCCTGAGACCGAAGAGATCTTCGCATTTCTTCGGGCTCACCATCCGCCGTCAGCCTTCATAGAAGTGCATCCAGACTCAGGACAAACACAAATCAACTGTTAAGACCTTCAGTCCGTCAGGTCACATATCCCGATCCCATCAGGTACTACAGGAAGAGCACACTGTGGTTAGCCTGCTCCAGGCCGAGCTTAGTAAGCCCGTCCAGCTGCTGCGTGTGCATCTGCGTCTCCAGAAGGCTCAGTGTTATGCAAACGTGTAAAGGAGGCAGAACATTATGCATGGAGACGCACTCTTGATTCCTACAACCAACTGGGCGAGTTAAAAAAAGGTCAAACTGTAGCCTGCGGAGTGGCGGAATGGTTCTTTGGGAGAACTGCCACGCAAGTTTGTCGTGCTGCGTGTTGTGCAACGATGCTGGTGTCAGTGGTCACGTGAACATTCTCACACCCGTAGACGAGGTTCAGGATGCCCACGCAGCACTGACGCCCGTCAAGGATCGTTGTATTGTAAGACCAGCAGTGGCAGATAGTGCAGCTACCATAGTACAGATTAGAGGGCTGACTTGTGAGCCTAGACATTTCAGCAAGAGCTGTTGCGAATTAACAGTTCTAGTACAGGCACACGCACCTCTATCCCATCTTCCACTCACATCACAGCATCGCCGTGCGTGGCTCTATTACTGCCGCCATAGGATCACTTGGAAGATGGAATAGCCCGCCGTGGTCTTAAGCGACAAAAGCAGATTCTGCCGAACGCAAGTGGCAGTCACTTGCGCATGCGACGTACACCTGGTAAGCACTATTTCGTAGAGTGCATTCGTCCAAAAACGCACTAGTTCCACCGTAGGCGCTATGGTCTGGGGTGAGATAAGCTACGACCCTCGTTCACTTATGATATTTCCGTAGGGGACGCTAACCATTGCTTGGTAGGTGCAGGATGTTATTAGAGCAGTGCTTTTGCCGTTCTTCCAACAGGAAGGTGATATGTTGTTTCAACAGGATAATGCTCTCCCAAATGCTGCCCGTGAAACTTAATGTGCTGCACTGCCACCCGTGGAGGCTACACCACGTATTAATGTCGGTATTTCAGCATGGGTCGATAGCTAGTACCTCAGAACCACTTGTGCTACTGACCTGTAAATGTAATAATTTCATGTTATCAATTTCCACTGTTGTAGCAATAAATCTTAAGTGGATTGTAAACCTCTAAAAGTGTATACTAATTTTTGTCTGCCATTGTAGTTCTACTAAAGTATTTAAATTTACCACTACTATCGGAATTGGAATCCAGTCTAACAAGATATCACTGAGTTTTTATTTTACTACGACCACAACAGATCACTAGCAATAACATGAAAACTTCTGCAACACATTACTGGCAGTCTAATTCTTAGTTACAACCGCCGTAGAAGTATTTATTTCCCCTCTTCTCAATTCCTTTCGAAGATGGTACACGGGAAGAAATACTGTGGGTACCCTTGTGAATGAGTCAATTTCTTAGATTTTAACATCCTGGTCGTTACGCGTGTTGCATGTTATAGGAAGTAGTATATTTCTTGACTCGTTTTTGAACGTGTGCTCTTGGAATTTAGTTATAAGTCTCTCAGCGATGCCAAAAGCGTACTTGAATCTTCGCCCAGTGCCGTTTATTGAGCATATCCGTAATCCAATCAAGCTGACGCAACCAATAAAAAAACTTGTATTAATGGATGAGGTAAAAAGATGTGGAGACAACTTAATACGGTTGCAAGATGTATTAACAATACTCAATAATTAGACGAAGAAACCACTGCACAACCACCCGCATTACGTTCTATGAATGTGTTGTGTATGAGGCGGAACTACGGGCCTCATGGAAAAAGGGTGACCCGGCTGAGTCTGATCATGAGGTATGGCCATTAACTGCCCGCGTTGATCACGTAGGCTGACGTGAGGATCAATGAACTATACTTGACGGGATATATCTGGAACATCTTAGGTGATTAAAACGCTAGTAGATAGGAATACGTTTAAATACATCGCTTTAATTCAGCATCAGCGGTGAACTTCGATCATGACTTTGTACAATAATATTTACAAGTGCAGTTATAGACTGTAATGCGAATACTTCTTTACAATTGTGATTGCTTCACATATATAGATCAATTGTCAATGCATAAACTGTATGTGGCGCCTGGCTAGGTCGTAGTTACTGACTTAGCTGAAGGCTATGCTAACTAGCGTCTCTGCAAATGAGATCTCTGAAGCTATAACAAGTGAACCATTCCTATTAAAGTTGATGTATAACTGTTCAGTGCGCTAGCTTGTCTCTTAAGACCAGCCGAGTGGCGGCGCACGGTCTGCTAGGGTCGACAGTGGCGACTGGCGGCTCCCATGTGTACTGACGGACCATGGCCTATTTCAAGCCTACAACCTAGCAAGTGTGGTGCCTTGCGGTGACACCACAGAATGTGATCATCACGATGAGAGATCTTTCATCGTACTCCACGTTGTACTTACTGCCAAAGTTTCGTAATGGGATATGAACTAGTCGCAACTGTCTCATTGACTAGTGGCTATCCCAGAAAATAGCTCTATGTATGAAGATGGAAAACTAGAGCGTAACTTCTTGTCAGCATTCAGTCTAGGGCGTCTCGTCACGGTCCGCGCGGCTCCACTCGTCGGAAGTTCGAGTCCTCCCTCGGGCTTGGATGTGTGTGTCGTCCTTAGCATAAGTTAGTTTAAGTTAGATTAAATAGTGTGCAAGTTTAGGGACCGATGACTTCAGCGGTTTGGTCCCATAAGACCTTACCAAAATTTCCAAATTTTTTTCTTGTCGGCATCTAAGTTGTTAAACACGTCGCGCTAAGATAGACGTGGATGGAGCCAAAAACAGTACGAGGGTTTGTTCTAGAATCAGTTCCAGTAATCACCCAACGCTATTTTCAGTAGCCACATACGAACTAAATCAGTTCAACGGAGTCTGAAATTCGAACCTGGCGTCTCCACAATACGGACCTTTAAACTTGCTGTTTGTGAATATGATTTACGTCTAATGCAATGGTCTTGCTGTGTTGATACTGCGAACGGCTGAAAGCAAGGGGTAGCTACAGATAAAATTTCTGCCGAGGGCATGCAGCTCCCTTGATCGACCAGCAGGTTAGAAAATTTAAAAAAGGAAATGGATAGGTTGAAGTTAGGTATAGTTGCGATTAGTGAAGTTTCGGTGGCTGGATGAACAGACTTCTGGTGAGGCGAGTACAGCATTATAAATACAAAATCACAAAGGGGCAATAGAGGAGTAGGTCTAATAATGAATAAGAAAGTAAGAATGAGTGTAAGCCACAACGAATAGCATAGTGAATTGATTGTCGTAGGCAAGATAGACATGAAGCTAACTACCACCGCTGTATGACAAGATTTTATGACTTCTAGCTCCTCAGATTAAAAAAAGAGTGAAAAAATTTGTGGTAAGGTAAACGAAATTATTCAGTTCGTTAAGGAAGAAGAAAATTTAATCTATCAGGGGGGACTGGAATTCAATAGTATGAAAAGCAAGAGAAGGAAAAATAGTAGTAGAATATAGGCTGGGGAAAAGGAATGAAAGATTAAGTCGCCTGGCATAATTTTGCACAGAACATGATTTAACCGTCGCTACCACTGCCCTTGAGAATCATGAAAGAGGATTGTATACGTGAAAGGGACCTGGAGACATCAGAATGTTTCAGACTGATTGTATAATGATAAGACAGGTTTTAACTGTAAGACATTTTAGGGACAGATGCAGACTCTGATCACAATTTATTGGTTTATCAACTCTAGATAGAAACTGAAGGAACTGCAAAAAAGTAGAAAATTATGGAGATGGAAGGTGGGTAAGTTGAAAGTGTCAGAAGTTGTTGAGAATTTCAGAGGGAGCATTAGGCAACAATTGACTGAAACAGGATACTGTATAACATGAAAGGGTATCTTTGAGAGATGAAATACTGAAGGCACCAGAGGATCAAATAGGTAAAAAGATATGGCCTAGCAGAAATCCATGGATATCACAGAAGGCATTGGACTTAATTGATAAAAGGAGAAACTACGGAAATCCAGCAAATGAAGCAGGTGAAAGAGAATATGAACGGTTAAGAAATGAAACTGACGTGAAATGCAAGATGGCTAAGCATAAATGGATAGAGGATAACTACAAGGATGGAGGAGTAAATACAACTACGGAAAAGATAGATACAGCCTACAGGAAAACAAGAAACATTTCGAGAAGAGAAAAGTAGCTGAATCAATATCATGAGCTCAAATGAAAAAACCGTACGAAGCAAAAAAGAAAGTGGAAACGTGGAAGGAGTGTGTAGAAGGGGTGTACAAGAGTAATGGATTTAAAGGCAATATTGTAAAAGGAGAAGATGACGTACCTGACGATGAGATAGGAGATATGATACTGACAGAGCACCTGAACAGCTAAGTCGAAACAAGGCGCCTGGAGTAGACAACATTCCGGCAGAGGTACTTATATCCTTGCCTAACCAGTGATGACAAAAGGATTTTACCTGGTATGCAAAATGTATGAGACAGGGGAGATACCCTCAGTCTTGAAGAATAATGTAATAATTCAAATTTCAAAGGAAGCCGTCATTCACAAATGTAAATGTTACCTAGCTATTACTTTAATAAATCATGGTTGCAAAATAGTAACACGAATTATTTGTAGAATAACCGAAAAACTGGTAGAAAATGACCTCGGGGAAGATCAGTTTGGATTTCAGAGCCATGTAGGCACACGCGAAACAATGCTGACCCTACGACTGTTCTTAGAAGATACGTTCAGAAAACGCCGATCTAGGTCTGGAGCTTTTGTACAATTGGAGGAAGCTGTTGACAATGTCGACTGGAATACACTCTTTGGAATTCTGAAGGTAACAGGGGAGCATGAAAGGCAAACAGTGATTGAGAAGGTAATTAGACAGAGTTGTAGGCAATGGTTGTTGTTATTCAGTTTGTACGTCGGCCAAGCAGCAAAGGAAAAAAAAAAGATTTGGATAAGGAATTAAAGTTCAGGAAGAAGAAATAAAAACCGTGTGGGTTTCCCGTTGAGGAAGAAATTCTGTCAGCGACAGCAAAGGATTTGGAAGAGCAGTTGAACGGAGTTAACAGTGCCTTGAAATGAGGGTATAAGATGAACATCAACAAAAGCAAAATCACGATAATGAAATGTAGTCGAATTATATCACGTGATACTGAGAGATTTAGGTAGTAGTGGTTAGATTAGTAGTAACTGTAATAGATGGGAAGTGTTAGGAAGCGTTTCCTGAACATATCTGTCTGGAGTGTAGCCTTGTTTGGAAGTGAGACGTGGACGATAAACAGATTAGACAAAATGAAAATATCAGCTTTAGGAATGTGGTGCACACTCAAGACTAGATGAGTAGATGTAGCAAACGATGAGTTATTGAATATGGTTGGGGAGAAGAGAAGTCTGTGGCATAGCTTGACTAAAATGAAGGGATAGGTTGATAGGATACACGCTGAGATATCAAGGGATCACCAGTCTAGCACTGGAGAGAAGGATGGGGGTAAAAATTGTAGAGAGAGACCAAGATATGAATACAGTAAGCAAGTTCAAAGTGATGTGTTCTGCAGTGGTTATTTGCAGATGAAAAACTTTGCTCAGGGTGGAGTAGAGTTGAGGGCTGCATAAAACGAATCTTCGGAATGAAGACAACAACAACAACAACTTCTATGGTACCATGTAGTTCAGTCATGTAGGAAAACGCTCGTAGTATAGGCGCCACAGATGCTATTTTAAGCACCAAATATTTTAGCGTTTACGTGTCAAGCGCCGCGAACCGTGATAACAGAGGGTGTGGTGGTATCAGAACAAGCTGCAATATTAATCACTACGGCGTCGGAAGTATGTTAAGCACCTGCCGATCTCCGTTTGGGTAATTACCTCGTAGCTTCCGCTATCGACCAGATATGTTAGAGTATATATACAAAGCCAACGTGTTGCATTCTTTCATCACCACCTAACATCGCCGGCGTCATTCTAGCCGCTTCGTCGCTTTCCATGCAAGACGCCGGAAGAGATTAGGTTCGGTTTGTACGCACAATAGCTTTCGTAAAGACGTGGAGCTTAGTGGCAAGATGCTTAATAACGATAAAGAGCCGGTCTGTAGTGGACAGGGCTCGTCCAGGGGGAGGCGGGAGCAGCTGGTAGGCTCTCTCGTTTGCATATTCGGTACGGAGGCTTTTCCACCTTGTGACGTCACTGAAAGCGCGTGCCGGAAACGGGCGAGCGGCGCTGAGTGGCGGAAGAGCCGCCGCCATTTCATTTGCGAGTGCACGTGCGCACGCCACAATGCTCGCCGCTCCACGCTTAATGGACGACCATCGATTTCCCGACGGTCCTTTTTGCAAATTACGCGTAGAAAAATCTGATGTGTAGCACTTAACCTCTTTTAACCCATTATGGAGCAAATCGAGCACTCGTCACTCTTACTATTCACGGCAGCGTTCGTGAAAATCCGTGTAGCGGCTCATTACGCGAATGTGGCAATTTGAAAGCGTTCTTTTGTCGAATCCTTATTTTTCTCGAATTCTGATGACGCAAGACGCATTCACAGAAGCTGGTCAGGAACGCCAAACTCCTATTCCAGGCAGTTCAGTCTCTGGCAATGTTTCCCAAAAAAAAATGTTTCACCCTCAGCAGACATAAGCCATTGTCGGCTCAAGTAGCAATTGAGAAGTCCTGATATCAAAAGTTGTCTTTACACGCGATCCTTGGTACCTGTACTCATTAGATAAGAAATCCGTTTTAAGCCTAATTCTGGTCTGTAGACGAGTGTAGCATGTGAAGTAGAGCCCAGAGCAAGTTTTTTACGATACAGGTGGAAGATTTCATACGACTCACGTACCAATATATTGGCATTCCTACAGAAAAGCACTGAAGAAACTACAATATGTGGCCACCTCAGTCAGAAGGCGAATCACCATTATGACATATCAAATAAGACCTCGAGATGATTTTCAGCCATTGAGTAATCACTCGTAGAATCATCAACAGGAAATGAAGCGCAACCTGTTACTACTTTATTGTGTCTACTGAACACACTTCAAAGTGCTCCCAAACATAGAAGAATGACCGCTAAAATTAGAATAATGAGCATCATAAAGGAGGCGCAGTGAAAGGAATACGCCCCTCCAATTTACACCCACATTCAAACTACTTACAACAATGCACTTTCAGGACAATGGCCAGCTGGAGAAAGTAAAAATTATCGTCGCTCAGTGTCTTCACTACCTGTTCCTAGTGTTCCACTCCTATCACGAGAACTTCGCAACACAGATAAAACGCATTACTGTTTCGGATATGGAACTTTCCCTCAAAACCTACTCCCAGACCGAAATAGAGAAGCTACGTCTCCTGTTGTAGATTTCGTTAACGTGTCTAATACATCAGATGTGGGAGACTCATTTTAAAAAATAAGATGTGTAAAAAAATAAAGCAGGTCTCCTGGTTTTTGTTTCAAATTTTGTAGTATAGAACTTGAGTTTATTATAAAGCAACTTGTGAAAAAAAATAAACTCTCTTTTATGTATACATTAAATTTGCAACTAAAATTCTAAAAATCACTGCAGACAACAGATAATTAGCTATTGATTAGATCTTAATGTCACGAAAAATCTTTCCTTTTCCTTTCGGTTAGGAGGCTGTCCTTAAAACAGTGTCCCATTTCTTCATTTCAGTTTGGCAGATCTTGAATGAACGCACTGCTTACACAAATGAAAAATTTATCAAAGTAGTTTCTTAAATCCTTGAAAAGGTATGTGACAAGTAGGAATGAAGGATTGTGCCAAGAACTACTGCTTTTATTGCATTGACGTTTTATTCCGACGTCGCACAGAAAGCTCACCTACTAGCTCTTGTACGTTCTTTTCGATAATGCCACGCCGACAGGAGAAATTTCTTTGGCTTCTCCGCTGATGTCTTGTGCTGGCAAACCGGAGCGCTGTCAGTAGACATGCAAGCAGACCTGCCACGGCGTCCCAGTGCAGTAGGGCCTCAAGCCAGTTGTTACTGTGGCTAGCATTCAACAAAAAACATCAGAACGATTCTTCTAGCCGACCACGGTGTTACTGCATTTTTGCCTCTTACGGCCATTGTCGGAAACACGCGGTAACGTTACGGGAAGCAAGTAGGTGATCACTAAGGAAAGCACACAGTATTATGAATTAGTTCAAGACAGATACGCATATACGAGGGTCGTCCACAAAGTAAGTTCCGTTTCTATTTCTATCCTCGGCAGCGCTACGATCGCAGTTCCGAGGATGCGCGGCAGTTACTCTGACTCAAGGAGAAGACACGTAGGCCATTTTCAGATCGCTGCTGCCGACGTTGGCCTTGTAGTGCTTCTTTATATGTCAGCCGTAATTGAAAATTCCGCCGCATGTGAAATCAGATTTGTGATTCGTTTTCTAAATCCAAAGAAAGTTAAACCAAAGGAAATTCATCGGCAAATCTGCGAGGTTTACGGACAAAATGCTATGAGTGAGTCGACGGTTGGTAGATGGGTCACACTGTTCAGTGAAGTACATGATGAAGTGTACGATGAAGAACAAGTGGACGCCCGTCTGTGGTTACTGATGAACTGGTTCACACAACTGAAGAGAAGGTTAAGTACAACC
The DNA here is from genome assembly GCF_021461385.2 of Schistocerca piceifrons. NCBI lineage: Eukaryota > Metazoa > Arthropoda > Insecta > Orthoptera > Acrididae > Schistocerca > Schistocerca piceifrons. Next base: position 558,958,842 of record NC_060149.1, read on the forward strand.
GTAAATTTACGCTTAGTGCCCGTGCTATGGAAGTTCCGCAAATCTCACGATCACTAATTCATGAAATTGTTACTGAAAAACTAAAATTTCGAAAACTTTGCTCACGTTGGGTACACAAAATTCTTACTGAACAACATAAAAAAAACAACGGATGGGCAGTGCACTTCAGTTTGTGACACTCTACAATGAAGAAGGCGATGGTTTTCTTTCTCGAATAGTCACGGGGGATGAAACTTGGGTATCGCACGACAGCCCTGAAACAAACGGCAATCAGTGGAATGGAGGCACACTTCATCCCCAACGAATGTTAAGCCTAAGCAAATCTTCACACCTTGAAAAGTCGTGTGCACCGTTTTTTGGGACCGGAAAGGCATTTTGCTGATTGATTTCTTACCACGAGGCCAAACAATCAATGAACATGGTTACTGCGAGACCATTAAGAAATTGCGCCACGCAATACAGAACAAGCGCCGAGGATTAATGTCAAAAGATGTTTTTTTTTTCACGACAATGTCCGCCCTCACACGGCGAATTTTGAGCAAACAACTCTTACAGGAATTTCACTGGGACGCGTTTGATCGTACTCCGTACAGCCCAGACCTCGCTCCTAGCGACTGACATCTCTTCTTGCACCTAAAATCTGTCCTTGGTGGTCAACATCTGACTATGATGAGGATCTGAAAGAACATGTTACCACATGGTTGAATATACAGGCGGCAACCTTCTATGAAGAAGGCATACAAAAACTTGTGCCACGCTATGAAAAATGCCTCCAAAACTTAGGAAGCTATGTAGGAAAGTAGTTTCACAGTTGTAGATTTTTGTACAATAAATATTTTGTGTGTGTCTGTGCACGTTTGTTTTATATAACTAAACGGAACTTACTTTGTGGACATACCTCGAATTACAAGTGATGCACTGTACCTAGGTGAAATATCACGATTACAGCTCACAATAAGCCGACCGAAGTGCTCTCACTCCCAGGTGCAATAATATTGTGGTCGACTTATATTCTGTTCTACGTTTTTAGGTCCATTTTCTTATCTAATATTACGTGGATATATTAAATATGATAAAATGATGTATTCCAACGTGGCCCGTTCAATAGCTTGTAAGGAGACAAAGACCTGGAGGTATGGAGTATTTTTGAATATTTTGGAAGACGAAGGGCGGCTTGTAAGTAGCCCTAAGAAAGTTCCACTTCAGACCCCGTTAAAAACCTCCGTAATATCGACGTTTAAAATCATTGTTTCGAAAAAGAAAAATCACCTAAATACACTGTACGTCTTTTTCCCCTTGAGAGACTTTTTTGGGGGGGTTGAGGGAGGGGGGGGCCGAATCTCCTTACCCCGGACATGTGCGTCCTTGATGTATTCCGATTTGAGAGAAATTTAGAATAAAGTATTTTTAAAACTAATTACCTTTAGTTGTAGAATGTTAGAACGTATTTCACAATAAGAGAGCTACACATCACAGCTAAGACAGAACGTAACTTTCATTTGCCAGTTTGTACAGAAACGTGGAAATATAACACTTTAACAACGACATAGGAATAGGGAAAAATGAAATTCCAAGTGATACTGAGTGAAAAATAATTTTCTGAGAACGTTATCGAAAATTGTTTATATGGTTAATGGTGTGCTTTTGGGGAGTCACTTGAATTGTTTCAACGACCGAGCGTGCCGTATTTTTCAAGTGCTGAGAGGTCTCCACAATTTTTCGTTGTGTTGCGTGTGATAAACTGACGCTGCATATTCATCTATGGCACAAAGTGCAGAAAGTGTCATAAATTTACCTACTAATGGTTCAAATGGCTCTGAGCACTATGGGACTCAACTGCTGAGGTCATTAGTCCCCTAGAACTTAGAACTAGTTAAACCTAACTAACCTAAGGACATCACAAACATCCATGCCCGAGGCAGGATTCGAACCTGCGACCGTAGCGGTTTTGCGGTTCCAGACTGCAGCGCCTTTAACCGCACGGCCACTTCGGCCGGCTTATCTACTAATTCCTTGCATTTATTACGCGTATTTATATACACCGCCTGGTAGAGAAAGCAAAGCAGCCAGAACACATGGTCGAATGACAACGTAACTTCGCACACGTACACAGAATAGTCGAGTACACAAATGATTTTGTTGCAGTTTTCTGTGACAGATATGTCAGCGACCAGAGTGAACTAGTGGTTCTCGCGTTCAGTGTTGTTACCAAGCCTGATGGGTTACATATGGGACGTGAACAGCGTCAGATATTGAGTGACCATTGTTAAAGACGTGAAGATGCCACAAAGACGTGTTAGGTAACGTTAGCGACAACTGACAGTATTTGAAAGAAGCCTTATAATGAGCCTGCAGTTAGATGTCTGGTCGAAGCAAGTAATATTCAAATTTTGGTGCATTCGGATATGACGACGCCCCGATGTTGGAGAACCTGGGAACGTAAAGACAGACGTACTCGTCGTCACGGTTCTGGTCGACCATGTCTGACCACCACTAGGGAGAATCACCACATTGTGCACGAAACACATCGTCGCCCCGTCACATAGGCTCCTGCCATCAGAGAACAAGTTATGGCATCGGTGTAACAGTCTCTGTCATCCAATACTACCAATGCTAGGGAATTCTGGTCCCATGCATGGGCTCCCAATAACACCTCAACACAAACTGTGCGTTTGGGGTGGCGCCGAGACTGAGAAGCATCGACTGCTGCTGAAAGGAGACGCGCTATATACAGCGCAGAATCACGGTTCTGTACTACCCCGGACGACCACCACTGGCCAGTATGGCAGCGATCTGGGGAGAAGTCACATTCATCCAATGTTTTGGAGAGGCGCACCATGGCACAAGGTGTGCCATGGTGTGAGCATCTGTCAGAAATGACCTCACGTCATGACAGATAGTGACTGAGGTAGCGTGAAGGCACAATGGTACATGACTGACATAATTTTTTCTCACGTGTTACCTCTCGTATAACAGTATCATGGTGCCATTTTCAACAGGCCACTTGTCGTCAACACAAGGCACCTCTCTCTAAGAATGTTCTGTATGATCCAGAGATACTCCTGCGGCTACCAAGATCTGTCCACGATGGAAAATGTGTGCGATGAGATCGGAGGTCAACTGCGTCCCACTGTTCGTATCCGGATATCGAGAACGAGTTACAGCAATTGTAGGCCAACTCGTCTCATCAGAGTATACAACGATTTTATGAGACACTAGAAAACTGAATCAGTGCTTGTATCAAGGCCCGAGGTGGTGCAAAGTCGCACTGATATTTGGGCTCTTACTGCCAAGTTCTTTGTAAATATGAGTCGATATTGTAACGGAAATAACATAATATACCCTGTCTAGCAGTGAAGTTTCATATCGTTTCCTCCTCGCCTTCTGTTTGCCTTACTGTTTTTGTCAGGCAGTGTGAGGGACAGCATATGCCACATAGGTCTGATTCAAAATTCTAGTTTCGAACATTTTACTGTTCGTGTTGTTCTCCCATAATCTCACATGGCTAGTGCTTACAGTGATAAATTAGAGTGTCCGATAAGGAAAAATGAAGGGAAGGAAGATTAATTTTTGACTTTCCGTTGACAACGGGGCCATTGCAGAAGGGAGAACAAGCTGGTATTGGAAAACGCTGGGGAAGGAAATCTGCTTGTCCTTTCAAAGCAAACATGCCACCATTTGCATTACTCGATTTAGGGAAAGCACGGCAAATCGAAATCCAAACGGCCGGACAAGGATTTTAACTATCGTCCTACCGAATGTGAGTTCATTGTGCTAACCACGGCTCGACCTTCGCTCAATAACGCCGCTTAAAAATCATACTATAGCGTCAGCTACTAGCTGAATTTGTGATCCTGAGAAATTTAACAACAGTATTCTCGCTGAAAAACAATCTTTTCTTTTCTAATTTCATTGTGTATTTACGTGATAAAAGGTATATTATTGAGCATCTTCGTACGCTTACGATTGTTTTCTGTGATGTATATCGTACTAAATTTAGAAGTTCAGTTTTTTCTTTGCAAACATTGGTACCAATATCTTTTCAGAAAAGCGCTTCCACGTTTGTGCACAGTATGAATTAATGTGATTACTGCTAGATTCTCACATTTTTCGCTCAGTTACCTGTTTTTTACATTAAATGTTGCACTAACGCTACGAACAACGCAGATCCTGCAGTGGACAGTCTGAACCCCATTTCTATAACTTTGGGTACCCATATGGTAAATAGTTTTCCGTCTACACTGTCTAAAGTAGCGAAAGTTTAATTATAACCACACAGTACATCAGATGAGAACGTGCGAGTACACGGAAATGTAGTACAGAAACATTTTCAGTTCTTTCTAGGAACGTCATACTACGTTCTTGCTAGTTTGTAATTTGTTTAAGTAAGTGGAACAACGCTTCTCCGCAGGGGGTAGCAATGTTATGTTACACACTCTGGGGACCAGATGGCACGCCAGACAAATGGCAACAAGACAGTCGCAAGCGCGCAAGTGCGTAGTACCCGAGGCAGGCTAAATACGTCGCTGTAGCTGTCTGCTCAAAGGATACACAACTGTATAGAAATTACATGAATGACGTGGCTTAAAATACTTATAAACACAATTGTGACAGGATAAATGAGTGGCATGAGTGGAAGAAACAAGGAAAGCATGTTTCAGTAGTTGAGGCAGGATTCAGTGCTTGTAACTACGATATCTTCTAGATCTAGAGATTCAGCGCTTCTGTATCAGTTTTTTTTATTTATTATTTTTAGATACAAATTTAAACTGAATCGTAACGTCTAGATAAGTGAACTCTCATGCTTACCTCTCTAAACAAAGTAGAAAATTGTGTTAGATGTTCTCTGTAATGTAAATTAGATGCTATAAATAGACACTACTCTTGCAAGAAGGAATTATAGTATAATGTCTATTAGCCCACATCATATCATCAGCACGAAGGGTATTCTGTGGAATAATCAAGTGAAGCTGAATTAAAGAATCAATTGCTTATGTAACCGATTCCCCAACGTGTGTAAAACCCTGAAGACAACACAGTTAGTTTGCTTATTCACACAAGTTTCCAGAATAAAAGCAAGGCTGTTAGTCGAAATGTGTAACGTATACAATGATTATTATTTAGTTTTATGACAATACACTCTTACTGGTAATCTGTATGTGTGACAGAGACAGAGGGGTAACCATTGGCCAGGAGGGCGGAATCTTCCTGGTGTCAAAAATTTTCAGCTGTAAAATTTATGAGGTGAGGAGCAAATATGTAACAGCGACGTTTTCTGAGAACCAGATGTTCACCTGTGTCCTAAGTTAAGTTCTACTCCATTAGGATCTAATAAACCATCGCTGGTGATCACTTCGTCGGGTGGGAGCGTTACGTTTGGCGCCATCTAGAAATACTACTCGAAAGATGTAGGTTAAGTGCAAAATTAACAGAACATTCATTACTACTGGGGATCCCAGTGTTGTCTACAAAGATCAATAAAGATTATTACACTTGGTTGAGAGGTTAATATTTCCGCAGTAAATGTACTACAGTTTTACGGGGTAGAAGTCTGTTTATCGAGCACAATGATCAGTGTCTGAGCCTTCTCAGCTTCTATGAGTTCCTGACATCTGACAGCACAATTTTTGTTTCATTTTGAGGACGTTTAATGCTAATCATTTTAATAATCCTTAGAAAGGCACAAAAAATATGAACGTTTCTATGTGATTCACATAGTTCCATCTCATACAGCGCTTTTTTTTTTTTTTTACTTGCCTGAATTTCCTGCGGAGGTGAGTGCTTTTAATCTCGTGTAATATAATTATGAAAGGAAGAAACGACACAAATTTCAGGTCTTGTCAAAACATGTATTGTCTCCGGACTAGTTTTAGAAATCAGTTAAAATATGTTAACTGAAGAACAGATGAGCATCGGTGAGGTTTTACTTACAAATAAAAATCTCTTAGCATTCTAAGAAATGATGTTGGCCGATAAATCGTGAAAAACTTGTCATTGTTGTAAAAAATATAGTGATGAGCCGTTGAATCAGAAATATACTTAGTGCCGTTTAGCATCACCTTTCGTGTTGTTAACGATCGCGACGTGCCGCGGTTTGGAGAAAGACAGTTGTTCTACAAGTCACTTACGGGTGGGTTACTGTAGAGAAACAAACGTTTTCACGTGATCGGACAGTACGGTTCCGTACCGTACTTCGTTGAGAAACGATACAGAGGCTCCATTGATCTCTACTAAACGTACCATCGCACTAGAATCGCTCCACCAACTGTCATGGCATTGCGCTATTACCAGAGTGGACTGAACGTGTTTTGATGTTATCGACATACTTGCACACTGCCATAGACGTGCACCATTATATACTATGACTCATCAATACATGTGACATTTCCTATGTCTAAATCGTCCAGTAACGATATACGTTCCGCTCCTTGTAATCTCTGTATCTCGTGGACAGTCGCGCACTTACGAACAGTGTTCTCCACAATGAGCGGTTTGTCTTGAACGCTTGTGCTGCTCACTAGTTATTGTCCGAGCTGTTATAGTCCGCTACAGTCGACGGCGAGCTCGGACGTCGAGCCGGCCGGGGTGGCCGAGCGGTTCTAAGTGCTACAGTCTGGAACCGCGCTACCGCTACGGTCGCAGGTTCGAATCCTGCCTCGGGCTTGGATGTGTGTAATGTCCTTAGGTTAGTTAGATTTAAGTAGTTCTCAGTTCTAGGGGACTGATGACCTCAGAAGTTTAAGTCCTATAGTGCTCAGAGCCATTTGAACCATTTTTTTCGTACGTCGACATGTCACTCCACACAGCACCTGGCTCTACTGGCACGGTAAAATACTGTGATTTGTTGTGGTCTTCAGTCCGAGGACTGGTTTGCTACAACTTCCATGGTATAATGTCTTGTGCAAGCGTCATCTCCCCGTAACTACAACAACCTATCTTGATTTCATTCTGCTTACTGTAGTCAAGATTTTATATTTACATCTACGTACACCACTGCAAAGTGAATGGTAGAACATACTTAGCGTGTAAAGATTATCCCCATTCCAACTACGTATAAAGCACAGGAAGAACGGCTGCTTAAACGCCTTTGTATGTGCTACAATAATTAGTTTAAGCTTGCTTTCACGATCTCAGAGGGAGCAATACTTTGGGAACTGAAGAGTAAATCTAGACTGTTCACTTGATACTGGCTTTTTTCAAATTTGTAAGTTAGCGTCAGAAGTATAATTTGCATCTCTCTTCAAGAGTCAACCAATTCAGGTCCTTCAACATTTCTGTGGTGCGCACCGTGAATTAAATAAATCTGTATTCATTCGTGGCACTCTTCTTTATGAACGTTCAATATCTCCTCTTGCATTTAAAGTATTTGCCTTCTAACGAACATATATGTACGAAATTTTTGTTGCAGTACCTCTCAATATGCTGGCGAGCGTCGCTTTTCTAGAAGACTCTGCAGCCATGCTCTAGATGTCACTGAAGATGCCTCTGTGGAGGCCCAACCTAATACAGCGATCTTAAATGTAAATTCAGGTAAGGTCGTTCAACAAAATGCTCGAAACGACAAGAATGATAAAAGACACACAGTGAAGAAAAGCTAGATGACCACTTGTCATAACAGCACATTCGACAAAATCGGTGGACACTTCGGAAATTGTACGTAGGTTCACCAATATAGCTGCCACCGTTCTGCCACGATTAGCGGAGCATTGGTCTATGTACTTCCGCAAATAGTTGACTGCAAATGATAATGAATGTCATAAAATTTTGGATGCATGTACCTGATACGTAGTGTATGAACTGCTATTATTCCCTTGCCCTATATTTTATGTTGCCTGAAGAAATACACATCCCGAGTTTGGGTATATTTTGTAGTTTTAAGTAGAACGATTTTTAAAACTCCATCTTTTCCTCCAGAGACTTCCCGCAGCACTTCTTCAAGTCACAAAGTAGGTGTACTAGTGACTTCGTCAGCAAATGTGGTTTCAAAATTGACAGAAAAAAACGTCTTCGGATGATGTTTCGTCATCTTCCCACTTACACTTACTTATGCGAAGGCATTTTGAGGGCACCGTTTTTCTGTTTCCCTTGCCGCACAGTGTCGAAACTTTATAGTTGATTCTTTAAACCATATATGGAGTGTGCCTGACAATCGACGGTCCTTTCATGTAGTATCATCAATCGTGAAGCTGTGTGTATCAGTGTTAACTGATTACAAAGTGGAGACGGCGTTTCTCTCCCCTTTCATAGACAGAGTTCTTTCGGAAGAAAATGCGTATTTGAACAGAGTCTATTCACAATTCCTTACACAACCTATATGGGTGTTTCCTGTCATGATATGTGCATTGACTTCATCGACCAATGCTTAAACTCTTTGAATCGTCTCTTTTCCATCGTCCTTATCTTTCCGTGCTTGGAGCATAACCATACGGCGTGATGCTATTCTAAACTCATTTTTCAGATTGGTAACAAATGCCATTGACGCTGTGAAGTTTGTACACCCGAGATTCCAAGCCACGTCCAATGCCATGTATTATACATGCCAATAATGAACGGATGAACCGCATTCTCGTGCTTTGTTAAGCTTCGCCACTACACGTTGCTTGGTAATACTGAACTGCAGCGTACGTTTCTAATATTGCTTACAGACTTCCGTTTAGAGTATGGTTCAAATGGCTCTGAGCACTATGCGACTTAACATCTGTGGTCATCAGTCCCCTAGAACTTAGAACTACTTAAACCTAACTAACCTAAGGACATCACACACAGCCGGCCGGTGTGGCCGAGCGGCTCTAGGCGCTTCAGTCTTGAACCGCGCGACTGCTACGGTCGCAGGTTCGAATTCTGCCTCGGGCATGGATGTGTGTGATGTCCTTAGGTTAGTTAGGTTTAAGTAGTTCTGAGTTCTAGGGGACTGATGACCTCAGATGTTAAGTCCCATAGTGCTCAGAGCCATTTGAACATCACACACATGCATGCCCGAGGCAGGATTCAAACCTGCGACCGTAGCAGTCTGCGGTTCCGGACTGAGCGCCTAGAACCGCTAGACCACCGCGGCCGGCGACAGCACACTCACCGATACTACATGCACCGTGCATGTGTCTGATTTGCAGTTCTTCCTCGCCATGTGACGCTGCTATTGCTTGGACGCATTTATACCGATAGTAGGTCGGTAATCATAATGCTCTGGCTGATCAGTATGTGTTCTCCATTGTGTTGCCATAAAACACCGTGCCGACACTTCCGACTTTAAACTTATCATCAGCAGAAGGTTGGAATTCACTTTCAGTGCTTTGATCGCGTCTTCTCGAATTTGCCATATCACTGCCGCTCTGCAGTGATGAGCTCGTCACTATCATCGCTAGAATCATAATTGTGTTATAACAGTATCCATTTTAACCTATGATAATACATTTGCAGTATAATAAATTTCAGAAAAAATCAAATACTCCACCTTCTCATACATTAATAACATGATTAGGAAGAATATTTCGTCGTAAATTCATCTCAGCTAGTATAAGGCATTATCAGGGTAGATTACGAATCGCCGATCCACTCACGTTTCATTACACAAACAGCTTCACAAAATGCAATTTCACAAACAAAGTGCTCCGTCTATACTGGTATCGACTGGCGCAGCGGCAGGAAAAGTTGGAATCCGGCTTGGTACACGCAGTGGCCTTTCTAATGGACGACTGGAGAGATCTGCAGGTAAGCGAGTATCGAAGCTGAAATATGAGACGCTAAGTGATCCTCCACGGGATTGTGGCGTAAATGTGTTTGTTTGAGCCTAAACACTTTTCTTATTACTTTTATATAATATGGGTCCCACAAACTTGAGCAACATAGCAAGATGAACGAAATAGTGATTTTAATCTGTTTCATTTTTAGTCTCACTGTGTCTGCCCAGTATCCTGCCAATGAATGGAGGTCTGTCACCTGCCTTACCTGCGACTGAGCGTGTTGATCATTCCATTTCATATCCTTACAAACTCTCTCCCAGAATTTATGCGAATTGACTGATTCCATTTGTGGCCCATTGATATTGTAGACACAGGATCGTTATGTAATACACTTAATTTTACTTCTCTGCATATTTAGAACAAGTTGTCAACATCTGTCGCACTTCGAAATATTTAAAGATCTAATGTTATAAACTCTAAGACAAAGAATAGAGGAACAAAAAGGCGAACCACGAAGGAATTATCCAAATGGAACCGAAATCGGTAGATGTGATGTGAAATGGAATTTCATGATTACAATTTCGGAAATATTCTATGATTTTTCTAAGAGAAACAACTTCACAAATTGAGCAAGACAATACCGGGTTCGTCCACAATTGGACCTTAAGCAAGCAGTTATTCGGGTTGGCACTGATTGACAGAGTTGTTGAATGTTCTCGTGAAGTATACCGTGCCAAATACTGTCCGGTTGGAGCGTTGGATTGTCAAAATCCCGAGAAGGTTGGAGGGCTCTGCTCATAACGCCTCAGATGTTCTCAACTGGGGAAAGGCCCGCCGATCACGCTGGCCACGGTAGGATTTGGTAAGCATAAAGACAAGCGGTAGAAACACTCGCTGTGTGCGGGCCGGCAATATCTTACTGAAATGTAAGCCCAGGATAGCTTGTCACCAAGGGCAACAAAACGAGGAGCAAAATTATCGTCGAAGAACCGCTGTGCTGTAAGGGTCACGCGGATGACAACCAAACGAGTCTTGCTATGAAAGAAAAGGGCACCCCAGACCACTCCTGGTTCTGGAGTCATATGGCGGACGACAGTTAGGTTGCTAACCCTCGCTGTCCGGGATGTCTCCAGACACGTCAGTGGCCTATAACCTCATTGATTGGAGTAGAACTGTCTTCAGTGAAGAATCCCGCTTCGAATTCAGCCCCGGTGACCAGCGAAGACGGTTTCGAAAGATTTCGTACTGGGTCAAATGTTTTTTGGATCTCGAGGAAGTGACAAGACGTACTGTAAAGAGAGCAGAGATGACTAATTGGGGTCGACGTGTCGTTTTGTTTACGCGCACAGTAGCACAGAAACCTGCTGGCACTGAACTAACGGCACGCAGTAGGGACGTGGTGGCATCCGTACGCCGAGATGGAGCAAACGAAATTCCGCACCCTGCCGGAAATGACGTCATGTCCGCCCGGCAGCGCTCACAAAGAACAATATGGCATTGTACAGAGTATATGAAGCACAACACACAGTATTTACAGTAAAGCACGATGCACCATCTTAAAGACGAAAAAGACGATTCAGTGGATGTAAATAAATACACAGAGTGGAAATAAGTAAATTTTCGCTATTTGAGTCAGTATAGACGGAAAATTACTTACCGCATGGGTACCCAACTTTACAGGAATGATATTCAGACTGTGGTCTATAGGATTAGCATTGGTAATAATGTTAGTGTAATGACTTGCCGGTAGGCGCCGGTATTGGTTTCGAGATACAGGGTTAAAAAACACGAATAGGTGAGTATTACAGCTTCAGACAGTCGACGTGGGGCTGGACAAGGTGAGCAGTGCTTTATTCTTAAAGCTGTTCTATCAAAACAGCAACAACAGTGCTGCTGCTCTTCACGAGTACCGACGCGACGACCTCACACTGCTCGTGAGGTCACTCGGCTGCATTTGGAGCAAACCGAATCATTGGCGAATCGTTCCAAACTGCGTGGCCACCAAGATCACCAGATCTGAACTCGTGTGATTTCTGACGGTGGGATCACCTGAAGGGCAGGGTTTCTCACAGGAACACAACACACGTTGGAGGTTGAAGATGAACGTAGCGAGGGTGTTAGCCATCATCGCAACTGAGATGTTTCAGGAGACTGTAGAGCAGTCTGTGGTGGGGTTCCAAGCTACTGTGGATGAAGGTGCTCATCACGTTGAGCAACGTTTGCAACTTCGGACATAAACATCGAGCGCAGTTAACAAATATTACTTTGTCATGTGGAAATTAAAATGTGTTTCTTTCAATGGATCATTTGTTATTTCTCTTTCGAATGTCCTTAGACGTGTTCCCATAAGGTTTCATTGTGCTACGATCACTCGTTTTCCACAGGGGTCCCATGAGTGAGGAAAGTTTATTTACAACCATCCTGTATTTCTAGAGAGCGATACATCGTGTCATCCAATTAAAATCTCTCAACACTTACTGAGCGCTCTACGAACCTCCCCATTTTAGGTGCAAAGCATCGAGCTCTTTTTTCAGTGGGCTGATTTCTGTGATCGGTTGATGATTACATAGTCAAGTCGAAAGACCGTGCCGAACCCGATAACAGAGCGGCGAAATGATGGATTCCTATCTGCATTACAACTGGTTCAGCTCATTTCCTCTCCATTATGATGTATTCAAAAATGTCTATGTATTCCTTTGAGTAAATGTCTAGCTGGTTCATTCAAAAAAGCTTCCGAGCGTTCTGTACTTCATTCTGCGTTCAATTCGTCGACTTTGATGTCAACAGAATGTTTGATATTTTTGATATGCAGTGCTTCAGAGCTGTCAAATACTTAAAGAAGGTCATCTGAAAACAACAATTTCTAAGATGAATCATTTTATTTTCCTACCTGCTTCGGTGAAACTGATCATTCCCAGACACAGAAATCATCTAAACAGCCCCGTATGTTAGTATAAGGCCAAATCCGATTATAAAATATTTGTCTTCGATAATAACGGTCGTTATCAAGCGCAAACAGAGATAGTCCACGGATGCCAATAACTCCTCCTAATCGTAAAAGGCAAAATTGAAAGGAATGTTTGGTGTAGGCTCTATCTTATACACTGAATCAGTAATTAATCATATATATGGTATATTACAAACATTATTATTGAAGATAACAAGGTGTCATATGATTCGTTTGTGATGGTATCAGCGATCAGACTGTGCTCCCTCGGTTTTGACTCCGTAAGTTCTGAGTTTTGAGTTGGACAATGCTAGTAGTACTCATTTTAGTGTAAAGCCATGCCTCAAGACGAGTACGCACTCCTGTTGAACAACTTAAGCCACTTGAATGCGGTCGCTTGTGAGCCTGGCGGAAACTGGATGGATTTATCGGCGGTTTTCTGTACATACTTGGCACATTGTATCGGGGGCATGTTACTGATTTCAGTAACGGTCTGTGGAATATTCCCACACCTGTAGACTAGGTTCTGGACGTCCACGTGGTAAAGATAGATGTCAAGATCGACGCATTCTGCGAGAAGCGGTGGTTGACCGAACATCATCCAGGGAAGAAAACTGGGCACATGTTGGAACATTTTTGTCATCAGATACCAATGGGACCAGTCTGCTTGCGTCAGGATTAAGATGACGCGTGCCTCTGACCAAGTTACCACTGACACCAGGACACCGCCAAGCATGGCTACTCTGTTGACGTGTAAGAGTTGACTGGAGAGTGGAATCGCACTCCGTCGTCTTCACTGATGCGAGTATATTCTGTCTGTATGTGAGTGATGGACGTACACGTATGTGGCTTAGATCTAATGACCTGCGTGTTTTAGAGCGCATTCGCTCACGACAAACAGGTCCCATCCCAGGCTTCATGGTGTAGGAGGCCGTCAGTACAACTAGCGATCACATCTTGTGTGTCTGCAGGGTAAAGACAGTAGTGCCCGCTAAATTTTACTCGTTGTTAACCCCGTGCTATTGCAGTATCTTAGACAGGCAGGTGCTGTGGTCTTTCAGCAGAACAACGTGCGTCCACCTATGACTGGTGTGGTGCAACGTGCTCTTCGTGGTGTACAATAACTGTCCTGGAAAGCATGATCACGAAATGTGTTGCCAATTGAACATGTGTAGGCACGATGACGCAGAAACTTACTCATTCTCCTGGATCTGCAAGTAGCACTGCCGATTTGCAACAAAAGGCGCCATTTGCGTGGGACAATCTATCAGGGATGCCATTCGGTATCTTTACAATCGTTTGGATGCGATAATACACTCCTGCGTTAACGCCAGAGGATGATACAATGTATATTATCGCAAGTTTTTGGGCTTCATTTAGTGTGACATATATGTCTTTCAAATGATTCAAATGGCTCTGAGCACTATGGGACTTAACAGCTGATGTCATCAGAGCCCCAGAACTTAGAACTACTTAAACCTAACTAACCTAAGAACATCACACACATCCATGCCGAGGCAGGATTCGAACCGGCGACCGCAGCGGTCGCCAGGTTCCAGACTGAAGCGCCTAGAACCGCTCGGCCACTCCGGCCGGCATATGTCTTTCATTTTGCCTAAATTTGTTCTCATATACTCCTGCAATGATGTTCTACGTGTCACCTCACTTGTCAATAAAATGACTTTTTTCTTTAGGGAATTACATTTTTTTTCCAGCAGTAGATTTCTTCAACTTCACCAGCTGCACATGATCGCATCGGAGGTAAAGCCTTTCTTTCCCTCTCCATCACGTAGTCCCATTTTCTAAATTCTTTCCCGTAGGAAAAACCACATTCTTGAATTATTTCTTTAACAGTATTAGGGAAATGACTGACATGTGTATCTTCAAAAGACAACTATTGTCCTATCGCCTAAAACGATAGGTATTTCGTCCCTTTTTTTTGAAACTATTCTCTACACTATTTTAGCTCATTAACTCTTCCGCTACTAAACGTTCTTCATGTTGCAGATCCCTTAACCGAAGTAGTCTAGCTTCATTTCTGCTTTAATGAATATTGCTACGCCGGGTTAGGAAAACACAAAGGCCAGGAGAGCGTTGTATTACCCACACGACCCTCCACGAAGCTTATGGGCTGAGTGAGTTAGGCCCTCCGATGCCTGCTCCAGCGTAATTTAGTTTTGGATTAGAACTACTATACCATGAACTCCTTACTGTTTTTGACCTTCGTCGTGTTCACGCTGCCATGGAATATCGAATTAGAGAACTGTTCCCTTCTTAAATTAATTAAACAGGTGCTATTAATTTTTTTGCTGCTATTGTTAAGTCTTTATGCATGGATTTGTTTCGTTTGAACCCTTTAGGTTTACATAGGGATCGTTCAAGCCATTTTCTTTCTTCCCAGTATGTTTTCTGCCTCCCGCTTCTTCTGCTTCTGCAAGACAACTTACACTTTCAACTAGCCAACGTACTATAACATTCACTTCGAAATGTATCACCATGGTTTTATTCATTTTGGCGCACATGTACGGGACACGAAACGGGCTCCTGATACGGCTGCATCGACTCTCATCGATAAATGATAGGGGAATCTACTTTTCGGCGACTACAAAATGTCGCACTGCAACGTTCTCTTCAGAAAAACAGTGCACCAGCACAGCAATTTCGAATAATTTCGTAATGGTCTGAGAATTACTTTTGTGGACATGAAAGTGCTTCTCTGCTTTCTCAGGGCCCATATTCTCAATCCTACTCAATATATCTTCGACGCCATAGAATGAGGCGCGCCCATCGTGGATCCAATGAAAAACCATATTCGTGAATTACGGGCGATGGTTGGGCTATCACGCATCCTGTACCTCACGGAGTCCGTACCACGATACGTAGCCGTATACATGGGAACGAAAATCACAGCTACACGCTTATATGCATCCTCAATGAAAAAATGTTAACGTTCGTTTTAATTCTGTTATATAAAACAATGCACCAACAGTACATATCGCAGGAAGTCTAAGACTCTGCTTTCAGTAAATAAGTTTCACTTATGTTTGGAACTAATCTGGATGAAAGCGAGGTCTCGAAACAGACGCAATAAATCGACTTTGGACAGCGAGAGATTTACATCGTACTCAACGAACGAGCACTGCAATTACTAATTTCTTTTTTGGCTGCTGAGGTCGTTTACGCTGTGGGCAAAGGAATAGTACACTCTGACTGGAGGCTGAACCTGTGGAAGTTGGCATTCGCGCGGCGGAGTTTTGCGCTAGGGCAAAAGAAGACGTCAGCGACTGTTATTGCCGTCAGTAATTGGCGCTGTCCGACAATTGGCACTGCGGCGTAATTGGCGGGTCTCGCTGCCCACGGCAGGCCCTTGCTTTGACAGGACTGGCAGCACAGACAACTTGCATCGTTAGCCAGTGGCCGGCTTGCTACACGTCACTTCACAAATTGCGGTATTGCTTTGAATGTACGCGAATAAAGCGGCTCCTGTGCGTCGTTCGGGCGACGTTCCTGGATGCAATATTTATTATGTGAGCTGATTACACATGATACAGAGCAACGTAATGGCGATCCATTCATGAACTGGAAACCCACACGCGGCTTTTTAATTTTGCATTAAGTTTTTAATACCAGTGATTTCAAACAAGAAATTATTTCACTAATTATGAATCGGTTAAGTAAGTGATAAGTTGAAACTACTATGAGGAGCTGACCAGATCACTGATATCTACGTACAAATGATCGATATGTAACGTTCTGTACACCTACATTTTGTATGGCACCTTACGTTGTTCGGTATGGTGTACCTCTAATAGCACTATAATCTCCCTCTTTCCTCTTTCAGTTTCGAATAGTATCTATGAACAATAAGTGTCATAAAACAGCTTACGAGTTTTAATTAACTTGACACTCACGTCAGAGATGTGTAAGGGGAAGTTAAATGTTGCCCGACACCTCTCAGAAGGTACGCTATCGGATATTTAACAGCAAACTTTCTAGTAGTATATGCTACATCTTGTGTAGTGTTTGACAGCGAAGTTTGGTGAGCGTGTCCACTATGCTCTCGCTTTTTCTAAACGAGCCTGTCATGAGACTCTTCTTATTTGTGGTCTTGGGTAACTCCCTACCAAGTAAAGATGGACTCCATGCAAGCTTAGGTCGAAAGCGGGTTTTGCAAGTTTCTTCTATCGTAGACGAATTAAATTTCGTGAAGACTGTTTGAAGAAATCTCAGCCAGTCACCACGTTTTCGTATAAAACGTTGTACTGGTTTCTTATAGCCCAGTCTTTCTGCAGCCGTCTCTAATCCTTGTGATAGAATAAACAATCTTCACCGATATTTCGCCTCTTGCCTGGGTAATAAGTGGTCGCTATATGACTATACTTTGTACCAGTATACTATGTTGCATTTTATACGTCCCTGTAGTGTCTCACGCAGTGAGAGAAGTGATATTTAATGAAGACCTTCTCAGTATAATGATCAAAACCATTCCATATTTTAATAACCCTAGCTAAAAGTACTTAATACTCTTTACACCACTTACAGCGTATAAAGAATTTCTGTTAGTGGTTATTCATGGTGAAATGGTACACCCATCAATATTCATTTTTTAAGTACTGCAATATTTTACAGCCTGACGTTCAGGACAAGAGGGCTCCACTAAAACTGCATCCAGACATAGCGAGAGTTTCACGAAAACCAGTCAGTTAGAGTTTAACTGAAGTGTTTTCTTCGTTCTGAAAAGGTTTCCCTGTTTAAAGACTGACTGACAGCAGAGGGCCATCGCCGAGCCAAAACGTCTGGGGCATTTGAGCGAAGGCTTACAGGCACTCTGCGTACAGACAGCTGGATTTGTTACTGGTTTGTAGCCCTCTTGACAATTACAGAATGCTGAATAACACTTGTAGGAACGGTGTTTGACGAGATAATACAGCGAACAGTCAGTGCTGGGGATGACACAATTTGGAGGTAAGGTGAAAGCGATGTAGAAATTCCCATGGCAGAAAGAATGGCAGGAGTTGTCAGTTCATTGGGTGCAATTGCAAACTGAACCGGCCACTGCCAAATTTGGTAGGAGGTGAAAAAAAATGGTTCAAATGGCTCTGAGCACTACGGGACTTAACAGCTGAGGTCATCAGTCCCCTAGAACTTACAAGGGAACATCCCCATCGCACCCCCCTCAGATTTAGTTTTAAGATGGCACAGTGGATAGGCCTTGAAAAACTGAACACAGTTCAATTGAGAGAACGGGAGGAAGTTGTGTGGAACTACGAAAAAAATAAGCAAAATACACAAACTGAGAAGTCCATGAGCAAGATAGGCAATATCAAGGACAGTATGAGCTCAGGAACGCCGTGGTTCCCTGGTTAGCGTGAGCAGCTGCTGAACGAGAGATCCGTGGTTCAAGTCTTCCCTCGAGTGAAAGCTTTACTTTTTTTTTTAAGTTGTGATCTGTCCGTTCGTTCATTGACGTCTCTGTTCACTGTAATAAGTTTAGTGTCCGTGTTTTTCGACCGCACCGCAAAACCGTGCGATTAGTAGACGAAAAGACGTGCCTCTCCAATGGGAACCGAACACATTTGATCGCAGGGTCATATGTCAACTGATTCCTCCACAGGAAAACACATCTGATATATTCTATACGACACAGGTGACGGCATATGCGTCACATGACAGGAATATGTTGTCGACCCACCTAACTTGTGCACTTGGCGAATGGGTAAAAATATTCTTCTACCTCGCCCGATACTACGGCGGGGTTACCTCGCATCGGACGGACGGGCAGATAATAATTGTCTGAAAATAAAAAATTAAACTTTTCACTCGAGAGAAGACTTGAACCAAGGATCTCTAGTTCCACAGCTGCTCACGCTAACCACGGGACCACGGCGCTCCTGAGTTCACACTCTCCTTGATGTTGCTTATCTTGGACATGGACTACTCAGTTTGTATATTTTGCTTATTTTTTTCATAGTTCCACACAACTTCTTCCTGTTTTATCGATTGATCTGCGTTCAGTTTTTCAAGGCCTATCCACTGTGCCAACTTATAACTAAATCCGAGGGGGGTGCGATGGGGAGGTTCCCTTGTTGGAACGATTTAAACCTAACTAACCTAAGGACATCACACACATCCTTGCCCGAGGCAAGATTCGAACCTGCGACCGTAGCTGTCGCGCGGTTCCAGACTGATGCGCCTAGAACCGCTCGGCCACTACGGCCGGCTAGGAGGCGAAATTCAGCGCTCTGGAGGACAGAGTGGGGGCAAACGATTAAAACTGCCGAACAGGGGACGCCACGTGATTAGACAGGCAGTGAATGAGAGATAAGGCTGTGAAGGATAGGAGGAACCAGAGAGCCTGAGAAGAAGTAATGTGTGTGCAACTTTGCGCAAAGCGTTTTAACTTTACCTTGTGGAGCATGACAGCCTATTGTCAACCTATTTTTCGGACTTTGGGTTGGATTCTGGCATTCATTCCTGTTATTAGTTTCTCAATGTGCTGATGCCACTACTGTTCGTTTGATTAGCGAATAACCGCTCCAGCGGCTGTGTAGAAGTTTAGTCTGTCCACTACCTGTTTCGGTCTAAATAATGAGTCATTTCTAGGTGGTTCTGAAGAATGTCATAAATATTATAGAGAAATATACATTATATATGATAGAAGATTTACAATGCATTTATATTTACCAAATTTATGAAAGTTTTCAGGACTACTCGAAAGTGGCACAATATAAAGATCAAAACCGGAAGTCCAGAAAATAAAGTTCTACACAGCATTAATTTGTTCCAGTGTCTATCGTCACTTTGTTACGACCTAATTTTCCATTCCACATAGTCCAACGCTTCAATATTTAAGCATTCCAATTGTGTATCCGTTGTCTGACCTTAGCCTCTATACAGGGCTATTACAAATGATTGAAGCGATTTCATAAATTCACTGGAGCTCCATTCATTGACATATGATCACGACACACTACAGATACGTAGAAAAACTCATGAAGTTTTGTTTGGCTGAAGCCGCACTTCAGGTTTCTGCCGCCAGAGCGCTCGAGAGCGCAGTGAGACAAAATGGCGACAGGAGCCGAGAAAGTGTATGTCATGCTTGAAATGCACTCACATCAGTTAGTCATAATAGTGCAACGACACTTCAGATCGAAGTTCAACAAAGATCCACCAACTGCTAATTCCATTCGGCGATGGTATGCGCAGTTTAAAGCTTCTGTATGCCTCTGTAAGGGGAAATCAACGGGTCGGCCTGCAGTGAGCGAAGAAACGGTTGAACGCGTGCGCGCAAGTTTCACGCGTAGCCCGCGGAAGTCGACGAATAAAGCAAGCAGGGAGCTAAACGTACCACAGCCGACGGTTTGGAAAATCTTACGGAAAAGGCTAAAGCAGAAGCCTTACCGTTTACAATTGCTACAAGCCCTGACACCCGATGACAAAGTCAAACGCTTTGAATTTTCGGCGTGGTTGCAACAGCTCATGGAAGAGGATGCGTTCAGTGCGAAACTTGTTTTCAGTGATGAAACAACATTTTTTCTTAATGGTGAAGTGAACAGACACAATGTGCGAATCTGGGCGGTAGAGAATCCTCACGCATTCGTGCAGCAAATTCGCAGTTCACCAAAAGTTAACGTGTTTTGTGCAATCTCACGGTTTAAAGTTTACGGCCCCTTTATCTTCTGCGAAAAAAACGTTACAGGACACGTGTATCTGGACATGCTGGAAAATTGGCTCATGCCACAACTGGAGACCGACAGCGCCGACTTCATCTTTCAACAGGATGGTGCTCCACCGCACTTCCATCATGATGTTCGGCATTTCTTAAACAGGAGATTGGAAAACCGATGGATCGGTCGTGGTGGAGATCACGATCAGCAATTCATGTCATGGCCTCCACGCTCTCCCGACTTAACCCCATGCGATTTCTTTCTGTGGGGTTATGTGAAAGATTCAGTGTTTAAACCTCCTCTACCAAGAAACGTGCCAGAGCTGCGAGCTCGCATCAACGATGCTTTCGAACTCATTGATGGGGACATGCTGCGCCAAGTGCGGGAGGAACTTGATTATCGGCTTGATGTCTGCCGAATCACTAAAGGGGCACATATCGAACATTTGTGAATGCCTAAAAAAACTTTTTGAGTTTTTGTATGTGTGTGCAAAGCATTGTGAAAATATCTCAAATAATAAAGTTATTTTAGAGCTGTGAAATCGCTTCAATCATTTGTAATAACCCTGTATATAAGGTTGACAGTGTCCCTGGGAGCTAATCATTGCAAACAATAGCCAAGTGTGTCCTGATAATATCATCTCTTCGGGCGCTGGGCTACCTCTACCTTGAAGGGTTAGGTCACCAGCTGTCAACCTGCAGAGGATGGAGGATGATGAGCTGAGCCGGATTGGGACGTGGGAGATGAAGTCTGCTGGCCAGGACCATTTTGAAAATTAAACTTAACGTCGAACCAATCTTTCCATTCGAAAAAGCCTCCAGTGTGACCCATAAAGCATCTAGAAGATCCGGAGCCAAACTGAAGGGAAGTGACGATCCAGCTTTCCGATTCGTCGGTAGCCAGCAACAAGACACCGTCCAATACGTTAGGGTGATATGAGAACAACAAAAACATCTTGCAACCTGGGTCTTTTTCTTCGGGTAATTTCTTCGGCCACCGACATTGAACCGACGACAATACTCTGCGAAGTAATTGACGGTGAGCAATGGCTTTGATTACTTCGGGAGCAACGATAGGAAACGACTGCAATGTCTGCGTTTGTTGTCGTACGGTTTGCTGTGTGTCAAAGCCCGGGCCCATACGCAGGCAAGGGAGAGCAAAGGCATTTGCTTCTGACCGTGCAAACTAAACTCCCTTTTTGCGCTGCTGGTTTATTGGGTACACTTTTTTGACTGACTTTGGAATGAACTTCGCTTGATAGCTAATTATAGAATGGGTTTACCTTTTAAGAAATTTCCTGGTGCCAGTCACGGTTTTCTGTGATCTATGTTTTTCATGACGCGTTTCGGGAAACGATTCTCATTCTGGAGTATATTTATGTGTGCTATGTCATTTATTCTTCATGTTTGCTATATGTGAGATGTTCCACAATTCTGTTGTATTTACTTCTATATATGAAAACAAGTGCTATATTTAACTGATCATCAATTTTTATACAGACTTAGTGGCAAATCTGGAAGAACTACTTTTCTTGTGTTCCACTTGTGCAGAAAGTCGTACATAATAAACATAACACACTATTTTCTGCATACAGTTCACACTGAAAAGAGCAAAAGTACATAAACACACAGTTACAAAGCTGTTTTAACATGTAGACAACAAAGATAATCGTCCACACAGGATACAGAGAGTATTTATCTTAATAATCTAGGCCATTATTTGGAAATATATGTTTACAGTTGTGCTTGCTTCCATGTTTCACTATTTTTTTATTTAAGTATCCTGTCGAAGCGTCTGCTTAAATTCATTCATTCACTTTCCAGGTTTTGATTTAATATTTTATATTCGTATTAATATGAATATGTATCCAGTTCTCATGACAAATCCATTTTATAACTGTTAGGTAGTCGGTGAAATATAAGGAAATTTTTCTCTGCTTTTCCAAAGGGATTTCCTGCACTGTTTCTGACGTGTACCTTTCGTGTGTGTTGGCTTACCGCTGCTTTGTGGATTGAGCCTATAAAAATGTGTATCACCTACGTAAATTGGCGTGTGCTTGTTTATATGACAGTAAAAACAACGGAAGAAATTAGCACCTCAAACATCGAAAACATTACGAATAAATGGCGTACCTCACAGAAAATGCACTCGAAAATGGGAAGCATTTCCATAAAAGCGTCGTGCAAAATATAAGTAAAAGAAAATCTTGATTGGTAGCAAAAAAGTTATTTAGAATAAACACAGTTTTTACAGCCCCTGTCTTTCACAGACCATCTGTAATGGATCAAATAAAAAAAAGTTTATTTTAACTATGAATGACTGAAGCTCCTCAGGACTTGTAGAGATAGGAATGTGAAGTATGCCGTTGACATGCTCACCCTTGAGCTTTAATTCGTTGCTGCTTATAATATAACCAAGGTTCTTACAGCTAAGTAGCAAGAAGCAATAGTACAGATCACTTGATTTTAATCTCTCGGACAGTGGTTGCAGATCTGCTACGTTTTGCTCCAATGTCACTCCTGTTACAACATTGTCGTCCAAGTAATTTGTACAGGATGATCTGCTCTGATTTTCGTTAAAATGTAACGTTGGTGCCAGCTGCACCAAATGGAAGCCTGTTGCACTGATGTAACTCAAATGGGCGTTACGTGGCAGTGTATTCCTTGTTTCGGCGTCCACCAGTTACTGTAAATAAGTGACCGCTTAGCCAATTTTGAGAAGAATTGACTACTTGTTGGTGTGAGCAGTAGTTCTTATGGACACGGAAGAGGGTTGACATCTAAATCTGATAAGGCGTTAAGAGTTGCCTTAAAATCGCCTCATATACCTACAGAACCATTTTTTTTTCTTAATGTGGACCACTGATGTCGCCTGTCAACCATCGGAAATGGACGATACTTTCAGAGGGCTTCCCAATGGTCAAAATCTTTTTGACTATATCGTACATTGTGGGTTGCATCTGACGGACACGACAAAAACAGAATCTTGTTGAAAACCCAAGGAAATTCTGGTCTTACGTAAAATCGGTAAGCGGGTCGAAGGCTTCCATCCAGTCACTCACTGATCAGTTTGACCCGGCAACGGAAGACAGCAAAACGAAAGCTGAAATTTTAAATTTAGCATTTGAGAAATCTTTCACGCAGGAGGATCGTACAAACATACCGCTGTTTGAGTCTCGCACAGATTCCCGCATGGACGACATAGTGATAGACATCTCTGGGGTTGTGAAGCAGGTGAATGGGTTGAAAATAAATAAATCGCCATTTCCGGGCGAGGCGTACACTGCGGGAGGCGCAGCAGCGCTGCAGCAGCACCACAGACGGCAGCGGGTGTTGAGATCCGGCATGCACCACTAGCGGCAAGTTGCGGCACAGCATCCATGAGGGCGCGGGTTCGAGTCTGGGAGAGCAGTGGCGGCCCGAGGGCCACGAGTGACCAGTACACCCACCTTCATGCCATGGGCGGACAGAGCAGGCCAATCGCGGCGGAGCGCGGCGAGGACCAGGGACTGTAGTAGTCTCCAGAATTGTGGGCAGCAGCGTGGCGCAAGTTGCAACGCATCGGCAGACGGCGCCCAGGAGAGCGCGGCCGACTTCCGGCAGAGCGGCCTTGATGACAGCAGCAGCAGTGTTGGCATACCAGGAGTCTGCTGAGCCGGCTGGTCTCACGGACACCATGCGGACGGCACCCCGACACTACGCTGCACCCATTGAATACTGATCGAGTACTGTAAATTATTGGAATAAACAAATGTTACCGAATACCACTGCCCATTGACGCTCTTGCACTCGCTCGGCCTTCTGACAAAATACAGCGTGATAGGTCCCGGCTTTAGCTCGGTCATCTGGAGTCCTGGGTTCGACACACCGACCCCGCAGCAGTGGTGACAAGAGTGGTGCCGGTTACAATGCTGGTACCGGATTTCCACTCCCACATCTTATGTCGAGCAAGTAGTGTTGAGGTGTGCCTGTGCAAAGGTGTAGTTGAGGTGTTTGGTTGCGTTCGTGATGGGTGGTCGTGCACTTCTTGTTCCGTCTTGTCGTTCAGGAGGTGTTCGTCCGTACCAATATATGGAGGAAAGCAGAATTGTTCACCTGCGCATGAGCACGTTGTGCAGGGCTGAATGACGATTGATTTATGGTTTATGTTTTTGTTAATTAGGATGGACCTCAGAAAGGTGTCTTTTGTAAGGCCAGAGGGGCCTGTAGATTTATCTGGATTCAGGGGAAATGGGGGAAATGGTAACATAGCGCCTAAGCGATGTAATTTTTGTAACCTTTCAGGCCACGGATTAGCATTTACAAAGTGGGTGCCACAGAATTGTTTTATTTGTAAGAGATTTTTTCTCATTTGGCGCGCAATTGTTCAGAATGTAGCTGGACGATGATTCGCCACAAGAACAAAGTTTAAGGAGTATCAGATTGAAGATAATGGCAACAGTGGAGCTATAAGCAAGAATGATGCAAACACGGCAAACAGTGGAGACTGCGGCAGTGACTACAGCGGAAGCTGTAGCTGCGCTAACAGAGCAAATTCGGGTATTGTCAGAGGTGAGGATAAGTGACAAAGAGAAATATGAAGAATTAACAGGGAGATTTGAGGTACTGCGAGTAGGAGAAGGGGCGTCGGGTGAAAGCAAATTACAGGTCGTGGCGTGTCATAGACCGTTTGACCCGGCAATCATGATGTTGATTAACCCCTTTTCGGGTAAAGCATCGGAGAATGTGTCGGTATTCCTTAATGCCATTACCACAATGGCTGAGGCCAATGGGTGGTCTGATGTTGTAATGCTGAGAGTGGCGAAGTTACGCTTGATAGGGGAGGTCAATTCGTACATATTGTACCACGAAACGTTTAACAATGTGGGGACGTTTTCAGAGCTTGAGGCTGGGTTACGCCAGAGGTATCAAAAACAGAGTGGTATCACGTTTCTTCGTGAAAAAGTAAGTGCGTTAGTTATGAGGAGAAATGTGACTGTGGAGGTTTTCCCAGACAGGATTCGAAACTGAATGTACAAACGTTCGAACTGTCACTAAATTGGGAGACTAATAAAGTGCTTTTACAAGAGGCCGAGAACAGGGCGTTAGATGTGTATTTGCGGGGAGTACCGCCGGAGATGTAGCGCCGGCTGAGAATGGAGAATCCCAGTGATCTTGCGACGGCTCTAAGGATTGCCACATACTTAGAGGAGGTAGATAATGCGACGAAGCAAAGGGTGGAGCATAGAGTCCTGGCGGCGGAAATTAAGTGTTTTGGTTGTGGGCAGGTAGGGCACATTAGGAGGGAGTGTCAGCGTCAGTTGCGGTGTTACTCATGTGGGAAAATGTGTCACCGGACAGTGAACTGCCGGAGTAAAAGTAGTGGGCAACCTCGGCGGCAGCAGCCGTTGAACGGGAATGGGGTTGCTTCAACCATCGGAGGGCGGTCTCAGTGAAATTAGGTAATGCGCTTGTGGGTGCACAGACGGAATGCTGCTTATTATGCTTGGTGGACGCGAGGGAACACACGTGTCAGTTATATTGGTCTGGACCTGGTTAGTAGGAGAAGGCTAGAGCGACCATGATACAGTTACGTGGGATGGGAGATAATAAACTGGAGTCACTGGGTACGGTGGTACTTCAATTCGTGATCGCAGTTTAGTGAGCACATGTGTAGGTGAGGGGTATTCGGTGATTCTCGGACTGGACTTCCTTGACAAACATCGTGCGAAGATAGATCTTAGGCAACAAACAGTGGAACTCGGTGGAACAATGTTTCGCATGGGGGAAACAGTTGCAAATGGACGAATGTCGCAAGGCGCACTTAACATGAAGGTGAGGCCAGCTAAACTGCGAACGGATTCATTAAAGGTCGATCAGCAGGATACCATACCGGCTGGTACAGGGAAGGTAGTTTGGGTTTCGATAAATATGGACTTGCCAAAGCAGACATTGTACATGGTGGAGCCATTCTTGAGTAATGAGGAGTTGGATAATGCGCACATTTATTTGCGCAGGAGTTTAGCTCACGCATGTTATGTGGAAGGAGATTATAGAGTTCCTGTAAGTATAGATAACTTTGGCAGAGCGGATTTTAGCTTGTCGAAAGGGTTGTTATTGGCCACGTTGGAGGTTTTGATGAAGATGACCTCGATATGGAGGAGCCATAAGCAAAACGTCGATGTAGCGCAATTAAGCGGAAAATTACAGCATTTGGAGGGAGACGACAGGGTCGCGTTGGAGGAATTTTTGTTGACATTTAGCGATTTATTCGGAACGGAGGGTAGGTTACTGGCAATACCGATTACGAAGCATCACATACCAACAGAGAATAATACACCGGTGTTTAAGAAACCATATAGGGTAGCACGTCATATGACACCTCTACTAGAGGAGTTTATAGAACAACAACTACGGGATGGAATCATAGACCATGGCAATAGTCCATATTCAAGCAATGTAGTTCTTGTACCAAGAAGTCAGTGAATGGTACAAGGAAATATAGGTTTCTTTGTGATTATGTTTCTGAATGCGAAAATCATTTCGGGATCATATCCGATTCCGAATATCACACACACATTGGACAATCTGGGACAATGTATATATTTTACGATGTTGAGTTCCGGCATGCACCACTAGCGGCAAGTTGCGGCACAGCATCCACGGGCGTGCGGGTTAGAGTCCGGTCCTGTCCTGGGAGCAATGGCGGCCAGAGGGCCACGTGTGACCGGTACGCCCACCTTCATGCCATGGTCGGACAGAACAGGCCAAATGGGCCAGAGGGCACCGAGGACCAGGGACTGTAATAGTCTCCAGAATGGCGGGCAGCAGCGTGGCGCAAGTTGCAACGCATCTGCAGGGGGCGACCAGAAGAGCGCGGCCGACTTCCAGCAGAGCGGCCTTGATGACAGCAGCAGCAGTGTTGGCATACCAGAAGTCTGCTGAGCCGGCTGGTCTCAAGGGACACCATACGGACAGCACGCAGACACTATGCTTCACCCATCGAGTACTGTAAATTATCCGAATAAACAAATGTTACCGACTACCGCTGTATCACTCTGCACTGCCCCTTGACGCTCTAGCACCTGCTCGGCCTCCTGACAAAATCCGGCCACTGGGTCCGGCTGCAGCTCAGCCATCTGCATTCCCGGGTTTGACACACCAACCCCGCAACATAATGAACGTTGGGTACTACGCTGGCTTACTGCGATTTGTGTTACTGAATCACCACGGAATGCTTGTTGCGCCGAGGATGCTATTTCAAATGCCTTTGCCATTTTAATAACATCGCTAAGGACTGGATCTCATAATCCCAATGTTTTGGCTCCAACTTCGCTATCGGGAGCCAATCTGACGATTAAGTGTCTCGCTACTGACCTGGAAAATAATGCTCTGTTAAATGTGAACGAAATGTTACAGCATCGGATGAGACCTTTCACATCCGCGGCCTTGACGCCTAAGATTGATTACACCAGTGAGAAGGCACTTTGACATTTGGGATCCGTATTATTACATCTTTCGCCATGGAGAAGGAATTCTTTGTGTTGCTGCTGCCTCTTCTTCTGCTCTTCTTGTTTTTGTTGTTGTTTTTGCGCTTGTTGTTACCTTTGCTGTTGAAGTTACAGCTGTTTCACTTGTTGGAATGTTAACTGCTGTTCCAAATGTCCATAAATTGTCGCTCCAACAGTTTTACTTATCCATTACATTTTGAGTAAGCTCTTTTCTACCAATTTGATAGTGTCCTAGAACACATATTTAAACGTTCGAATTCACGAGGACACGGGCGAGGCAATAAACGCAAATACCGACATCAAAGGCAGACTACGTCAGACAGTCACCGGAACACCATATGGAGAGCTAGCAGTAAAGGGTTAAGTCGTCGTATGCTAGTAAACGACAATAGCAGACAACAAGGAATCAGTATCGACTATATCGCACGGCGCCCATACAAGATAACTGTTAAAGGTGGAATTGCTTACGAGTTTCAGGATGGCAGTCTCCTATTCACGTTGTTGAGTGCTCGTGATTTTTTGAAACAGAAAGGAGAACAGTAACTTTGGAAGCTTGATTTGTGTGAGTTCTACGACGATTGCGTTGCCTCTGTTTGAAAGTCGTCGTTACTTGACGCTTTGAAACAAGACAAGGAAACATCCATTGCAAAGGTGGGTTCTTATTATGATGTCCCTCTCTGTACAGTTCCTTTGCCTGAGTATCATTACGCATAACTTTAAGCACAATAAAAAGAACTAATGATGAGTTTTTAATCAAGGACTACCTCATATATACACAACATATTGTTTAAAAGTACTATGCTACTGTATGAATGTATGTGCGTTGTAGTAGACGATTACTGCGAGTTTCTGGCAAAAAGTCGCTGACATCAGCATCAGCATTTTTGAAATCGGGCCGCCCCATTGTGGCCGAGCGGTTCTAGGCGCTTAAGTCTGGAACCGCGCGACCGCTACGGTCGCAGGTTCGAATCTTGCTTCGGGCATGGATGTGTGTGGTATCCTTAGGTTAGTTAGGTTTAAGTAGTTCTAAGTTCTAGGGGACTGGTGACCTCTGATGTTAAATCCCATAGTGCTCGGAGCCATTTGAACCATTTTCTGAAATCGGCGACATCATCAGCATTCTCAGAATTCCATCCCTTTCCCACTTCCTAGAATAACTGTCTTCTCTCCTCCTTTTCTCCCCCATGGCCAATGGTGTTACATACGCGTGTCGGTGTCATTCTGCTATCAGCCAATTTCACTGAGTCTCCTGTGCTCTAATGTTTAAGCCAATCGCGTTCAAGTTCAGTCCCCAATCCTCGAGCAATTACAATTTTTATAAATTGATTGCATGAATTCCACTATTTGCTATCTGTATTTTGTCCAACGTAAACTGCAATCAGACAGCATAAGACTGACAGTAAGCATCTTTCAATTCCTTTTTGTCATAGCAATATGGTTATCATTACTATTACTAGCCAAACCCAATAATTCTTATGCACACATCCCCAGCAACACAATATGGTGTCAGGCTAGCAGTAATATTGTACAGCTTTCATACCATAATTAGAGAACTACTTGTTTCTGTTGCACTGTATGTGTATTTTAGACACACTGATCCATTGTGATAAATTAATAACATCATGACATTCTCTGTGATCACTATATATACTTCATCTATTTGTACTTAGGTGTAGTGGCTATTGTTACAGCTCCTAATATATTGCTGACGGAGCTGCAACAACCAGTTTGAATTCAGTCAGTATGGGAGAAGTGGGTGGTGGTTTGTATCCCATAAGGTGCACATGATGTAATCTGATAAGCCACCGTGCTCCTGACTGCGATAAATACATGCTGGAGGCAGTATGCACAATATGTAGGGGACATGACGATTGAACAAGTGATTGCCATGGATGTGTGTGGCTGGCTGTACAAAAAGGAAAGAAATAAAAGCTAAATGGAGTTTGCGATATTTGTGAGTATATTTATATATGTAAATAAATATATCCTGCCAAAATTCTTACTATTTTCAACTCTATCAATTAAGATCCACACCCCTCGCCCCTCCAAACACACACACACACACACATACACACACACACACACACACACACACAAACGGAGTTCAAAATAATGGTTCTAATGGCTCTGAGCACTATGCGACTCAACTTCTGAGGTCATTAGTCGCCTAGAACTTAGAACTAATAAAACCTAACTAACCTAAGGACATCACACACATCCATGCCCGAGACAGAATTCGAACCTGCGACCGTAGCGGTCGCTGGGTTCCAGACTGTAGCGCCCAGAACCGCACGGCCACTCCGGCCGGCACAAACGGAGTCTTTCAGTCTATAAAGTGCTAGCGATTGAACTTGCAGCAGCAGAGTATTATCACTGTCAGCTGTATCACAGCATGTGTGCACCATACGCGTACACTATGTGATCCGAAGTGTCCGGATACCTGTCTGAAAATGACTTACAAGTTCGTGGAGCCCTCCATCGGTAATGCTGGAATTCAATGTGGTGTTGGCCCACCCTTAGCCTTGATACAACTTCCACTCTCGCAAGCATACCTTCAATCAGCTGCTGGAAGACTTCTTGGGGAATGGCAGACCATTCTTCACGGAGTGCTGCACTGAGGAGAGGTATCGATACGTTCGGTGAGGCCACGCTCTAAGCAGGCATTCAAAAACATCCCAAATTTGTTCTGTAGGATTCAGGTTAAGCTTCTGCGCAGGCCAGTCGATTACAAGGATGTTATTGTCCTGTAACCACTCCGCCACAGTCCGTGTATTATGAACAGGTGATCGATCGTGTTGAAATATGCAGTCGCCATCCTCCAGCTGCTCTTCAACAGTGGGAAGCCAAAAGGTGCTTCCAACATCAATGTAGGCCTGTGCTGTAATAGTGCCACACAAACCAACAATGGGTGCAAGCGCGCTCCATGAAAAACACGATCACACCTTAACACCACCGCCTCAGAATTTTACCAATGGCACTTCACACGCTGGCAGATGACGTTCACCGGGCATCCATCATACCTGCACCCTACCATCGGATCGATACATTGTGTACAGTGATTCGTCACTCCACACAAAGTTTTGCCACTGTTCAATCGCCGAATGTTTACGCTCTTTACAACAAGCGAGGCATGGTTTGGCATTTACCGGCGTGATGTGTGGCTTATGAGCAGCCGCTCGGCCATGAAATCCAAGTTTTCTCACCTCCCGCCTAACTGTCATAATACTTGCAGTGGATCCTGATGCAATTTGGAATTCCTGTGTGATGGTCTGGATAGATGTCTGCCTATTACACTTTACGACCCTCTTCAACTGTCGGCGGTCTGTCAGTCAACAGACGAGGTCGGCCAGTACGCTTTTGTGCTGTACGTGTCCCTTCTCGTTTCCACTTCACGATCATATGGAAACAGTGGACTTCATAGTAAAGAGCTTCCGTAGGTGTGTCTGCGGATGGGCACCATTGGTTACGCCAGGTCCCGTGTGAACACTATTGTCGTCAGATGGAAACTTGCCTTTCAGTTACCAACCTTTATACACCATGGTGTAGTGTCAATACGCAATACCATAATAATGTTCATCTACATCTACATGGATAATCAGCAAGCGACCATATGGTACGAAGCGGATGGTACCCTGTACCACTTCCAACCATTTCCTTTCCTGTTCCACTCGCAAATAGAGCGAGAAGAAGACGACTCCAATGTCTCCGTATGAACCCCAATTTCTCATATCCTATCTTAGTGGTCCTCACGCACAACGTATGTTGGAGGCACTAGAAGCGGTCTGCAATCAGCTTTAAATGCCGATGCTCTAAATTTTCTAAACAGTGTTTCTCGAAAAGAACGTAGCCCTCTCTCCCATACGAGTTCCCGAAACATCTCCATAACAAATCCTGCAGCCCGCCTCTGAATTGCTGCGATGTCTTCCTTCAGCCCTACCTGGTAAGGATCCCGAACACTCGAGGAGTACTCAAGAGCCAGCGTCCTATATGCGCCCACCTTTACAGGCGACCACACTTTCCCAAAATTCTCCCATTAACTGAAGTCGACCATTCACCTTCCCTACCACAATTCACACATGCTCGTTTCATCTCGTATCGCTTTGCAACGTTACGCCCAGATATTGAAACGACTTGACTGTGTCAAGCAGGACTCGCGCCCTGTATCCGAACATTACAGGTTTGATCTTCCTAGTCATTCTCTTTAACTTACATTTTTTCCACATTTAGGGGCTTTCAGATCTTTCATTTCTTTGTCTACACCCAGGATGCATATTACTATGTCTTCCATACTGGAGTTTGGCCGATGGTTAAATGACTGTATGTTCCTACTATTGTCCTGTGTGAACCATTTCTTGAACGTGGAATTAAAACTGCGGCTTTGATTTTGCTATCTTCAACTAGTCAGAAAGGGACTGAATTAAAGCGTTAGACCAGTTTACTGATTTTTCGCAAGACTACAATTTTCTCGGGTTTTCTGCTAGATATTTATTTTTCTAGGGACTAATGGTGGTAGTTGTTGTATGCTTCGTGCATAGATCTTTTGACAGACGCACGAATCTCTAATAAACTTCGCTTGTCGTCGTTTGTGCCTTCCCTTTTAAACTGAGACTACAACAGCCTCTTCTTCCTCGGTATTCTCCGAAAGATAATTATAACCATAGTTTTTGAAGGAAAAGAGAATTCATAAATACTTACTGCCAACTTCTTTTGTACGGACACTCGCTGTGCCGGTGGTTCTCGCAGGACGAAGTAGATGGCAAATTATGGTGCTCACTCAATAAATCTATAAAAATTAAAATTACTTGAGGTCTGGATGATAGTAATTGTTCACCATTAGCTGAAATGTTAGTGCTGTGGGGCACTGATGCAAGTTGTTGATAACATGTCATCGTCGACACACATAACGTCATTGTCCATGGGCCTGACGGGGGTGGAAGGAGGGGGCGGGAATTCCTGGAAAATGGGAGGAAGAAGCTATTTCAGCAATGCTGATCTCTGCATCATCTGTTCCCGGAATTCTGGTGCTGATGTCAGCGATTATATTCCCAGAACTCACAGCTATACTATACTTATGGCGAAAGCAGACTATTGTCTGCTGACTTACGAGCGCAAGCTAATACGTAATGTCTTCGAATTTCTTATGTGAAAAGTCTTAAAAATTTTTAAAAATAAGACAAGCTATATTAACATTCCACGCCTTTATCTTACTTGTCTACATAATTGCAGCCCTCTGCCACTAGAGGGTTCAGTATTGTAACTCGAAAAATGGAGGTCTGTAACATAACTATGTAGGTGCATATTATAATCTAGTTTTGAATTCAAAGAGTTCATCTACACATTGAGCACCGTTTCCTTCAGCATGACCATACCAGACCACAGACAAACAATGCATCTGCGACAATCCGAAGCCTTGGGTTCGCCGTCATCAATCATTCTCTGCACAGTCCCAACTTGGCCCCATCCGTTTTTCGTGTGTTACGAAAATTTAAAGAACACCTTCGAGGATTTCGCTTTGATAGTGATGAAGCGGTGAAAGCACAGGTGAGGTTGTGACTCCGTTAAAAAAGTTATACAATCTATAGTGACGGCATCAACAAACTGGTCTCTCGTTTGGAGAAATGTGTGGTGTCACCGCCAGACACCACACTTGCTAGGTAGTAGATTAAATCGGCCGCGGTCCATTTAGTACATGTCGGACCCGCGTGTCGCCACTGTGATCGCAGACCTAGCGCCACCACAAGGCAGGTCTCGATATACGATAGAGCACTCGCCCCAGTTGTACGGACGACCTAGCTAGCGACTAGATGTACGAAGCCTTTCTCTCTCATTAGCCGAGAGACAGAATAGCCTTCAGCTAAGTTAATGGCTACGAACTAGCAAGGCGCCATTAGCCTTACAGTGATTGTAATTAAAGTCTCCTGTGTATAGTCAAGAGCGATGTACCACAATGATTGATTAAAGATAAGTATTAATCCAGCTACGTACTTTTATTCATAGCATTAATTACGTAGCCTGTTCCAGTACTTCACGCCCGTCTGCGTTAGTCTAGCGTGCATTTTCAGCCATCTCGATCTACAAGGTGTTGGCCCAGCTGCCGACACATCAAAATGTGTTGGTCGCTAGGATGTCTATGTTGAGAAACAAATATGCAGACATGAAGAATAAAAACGTAGACTTTTAATAACGTTTGTTTTATTTAGAAAGTCTTCAGAGTTTTCACAGAAAAATTTTGGAGACAATACTTTGCAAATCGCTATCGTATATTCTCCAAAGATGATTAGTATTTCTGCATTCTCATTATTGGCTTATATTGTACTCACACAATCCTTGTGCTGAAGATGGTTGGCTGAACGACGGTGCGTATTTCTCTTGTGTTTCCATTTGTGTACTGTCAACTGCACCAAGTGAATGGGTTATGTTACGCAGGGTACTGGCACTACGTGCTAGTGCAGGAGAGTGAAACTTAACTTTGTGTTACAAGTTTAATAACGTCGTGCTTACAGGAATGGTAGACTGTGATAATTTTCTGAACAAGTCTTAAGTTGAGAAAGGGGGTTGCTGAATAAAAACTGGTCGTTGCTTTTTAAAATGACTTAATACTGTTCATACCTTCGCAACGACAAATACACAAGAAAGCACTCAGGCTAATTTATGTTCCCCTGGTAGCCAAACAAAATTTGTTTGATACATTTTTAATTTTGCTTCTGGAAAACAGATCTTTGGGATGTTCAACAAAATGGGACACCCTGTAACTTTTCTAAGGTGATTAGAAAGCGTTACACTATCGAGCAACCGTCCTAATTTTATCAAACTTTGTATAGATGATCATCATTCTGAGAATAATAAACGATTATGCTTTAATTCTATGTGGAACTGATCTCTGCTTTTAGTATAAGTATGTTGTGGGATCCCAATAGGCATGATTAGACTTTTGTATTCGTTGTTGCGTGGACGCAAAAAGACTCTGTACATCATGCAGAGGAATTTACTGCCATGTCTAATACACGTGACCTGTAAGTTAATGTGGAGAGCTAGTTGGAGCATGGTATGAAAGTGCACGTCTTCCTGTTGCGTTGCAGAAATATTCTATGGGTGACAAATCAGGAGATTGTGCAGGCAGAGCCAAGATACTATACATTTATCAAGGCGTTAGTGATCTGAACTGCAGTGTGCAGTCTTGCGTTATCGTAGCCTCGTCATGTGGAATACAACAATAAGGTTTAACGTGCTTGCCACATATTGCTTAGCATTTCACCTCCATTTAACAGGGATGCCCGTACCTCATCGTTTTGCCACAGGGTAGTACTGAGAACATCTCATCACCATTCATTCTACAGTCATTCCGCTACAGCCAACTGTCTGCAATCTTTCAGTGTGATGCTTCGACGTTGTTCATGCCAGTGATTCGATCTTTTTCAAAGTCCCAAAGATGGCAACGTAGACGTTCTTTGATTACGTTCTGTTGCCGTATCCACATCAAAATTTCTACGATTAGTAACGCTGGACGTATCCAATAGACATCATGTTGCCATACCATTCGTCATCTGTAGGACCGGGTTTTTTTCTGCACTGAACGTACTGAAAAAGGTTCGCGTAAGTATTAAAGTTTAATCAACGTACCACGCAAGTAAATATAGCAGTATCAGCTTGTTAGCGTTTGTTCCGATATGGATTTACTACACAATCGGTGACCAATCACTGAAATTAGCCATTTCAGATCTTTTCTTGTGGTTTGGTACTTAAAATCTGTGTACGGCAACAACGACGCTAGATTATATCGCTGTTTCTCCATACGTTGCTCTGGTCACTACACGACACAATATGCCTACGAGTAGGCAGGTGTGGCTGCCGCCAGCCATCCTATACTGTGGCGACAGATGGCGCCCGTAGAGCGTGGCTGAGCATGCGTGTTCTATTGGTTCTGCCGGATCCTGCACTACTGCTGTCGGCGTCTGACGGAAACTTGCAGTTCTGCTGCCACACAGGGACGCTCGTGCGGTTGTGCTGATATGTGGCACCACACCCAACACCGATGCCAGAATTTTTAAGTTTGATCTCCAGTGTGCCACTAAAATATGTTGGATTTCATGTGAATCACTGATTGACTGAAACATTAAATGAATGCTATCAATCGAAAAAGTATTTTCCAACAGTACAGAGGTTTCCAAGAGCGACTTGTCGAGGGTGACGTGGAAACTCCAGTACAGATATCAACCAATGTCAATTTCGGAATAAGGAAAATTAATACTGCCCATCGTGATTATGTAAGCGTCTGATGATGCGGGCATAGAATTTGCTTATGCTAAGCTATCTCGTAATATCTTGGCCATAAAACGTGTGAGTGGAAAGTTTATTCAAAAATATTGAGCTACGTGGTACAGTGGTTAATACATTAGACTAACATTTGAGAGGACGACGGCGCAAATCCCCATCTGGCTATCCAGATATAGGTTTCCCGTTATTGCTCTAAATCGCTTAAGGTAAATGCCGGAATGGTTCCTCTGAGAGGGGACGGCCTATTTCCTTCCCCATCCTGCCCTAATTTGAGGTTGTGCTCCGTCCCTGCTGACCTCGTTGCCGACGGAAAGTTAAACACCAATCTTCCGTCTTTATTTGAGAATCGTTGCATCTCTTCTGTTCTTCAGTTTTAACGGCATGGCGTACCATGAGTATTTGCAACTAGGTCATTCTGTTAATAACGAGCACTATCTAGAAGTTTTACACCGTCTGGATCAAGAAATCCAAAGAAAAAGCACAGATCTATAACGCAGTATATCAAAGAGTCTGCACTTCTATAATGATTAGTGAATTTTTGGCCAAATTTAATGCTATTATAATGCGTCAGCATCTGAATCATCCTGTATATTTCTCCTATTAACGAAGCTGACAAAACCTATGGACGAACAACGTTTTTTTCTACACTGAAGCAATAGACAGAATTGTTGAGAAGTGTCACAAATCTTCAGTATTTCGTGAGGCGTAGACTGAAGGGGACAGAGTTAGTAGCGATGAGTAAACAAAGTTTAATTTTCAGAAAAACTGACATTCTCTAATTCTGTTATCAAATCTCGCATGCATGAAATTTCCTCAATTCTGTTTCCGTCACGATCATTTAATGATTATACAGTAAAACGAAAATCGTGTTCGCTATAGACATCACTTCTTTAAACACTTCAGTCTACAAAATAGCCTACGAATATTCTTTCTGGTGTGATTGTTTGAGTCATTACAGTTACGTGACGGTCAGTCATTGCTGTATAGCATCGATAGAAAATACAAGGACGTCGATAGAACGTCACAGTCTGGTTAACTGAATCTGAAAGCATACCATGCACCTCACTTTCCGCTGTAAAAGGAAAGCTAATTATGTAGTATCTAATATATCAAGACGGCAATACATGAAGGAAAAGCAAGCGAGATGTATTTTTCTCT
Source organism: Schistocerca piceifrons (assembly GCF_021461385.2). Lineage (NCBI taxonomy): Eukaryota > Metazoa > Arthropoda > Insecta > Orthoptera > Acrididae > Schistocerca > Schistocerca piceifrons. The sequence continues at coordinate 558,996,057 of NC_060149.1, forward strand.
CAACAGTGTCTGGAATATTAGGCGCAGCATACTTGTCTTCGTATCTACTCATTGTTGGCAGCAAGGTTCCGAAATTACGCAGAATGCTCTCTGCATTATAGTTATTGCACTAGAAAACACATCCAGTTTAATCAGACGCGCGCGAAAGAGTCGAAAAAGAGAAAAATTTGCGCCAGCAATATTACCTGCAGATATTGTCGTTGACATCATATTGAATTGTTCTGTAATAAACAGAGCTCCGCAAAGGCCAGCATATATTACATAAAGCTCACTGCTGTCTGAATAAGAGCGTATTGTGTTATATTTCATCATGATATTGCTACCCTCTTGGCGAACATATTTTTGCTCCATGTCTCAATAATTTCTCGGCAAAATGGGAAGCACTTCATATTCTCCATGAAAAAGAAATACGAAACCCATTTCCCTAGTCGCTTTGTCTCACTGACATGCGGCATAATTTTGTGAAAACGTTTAATTTACAACTTAAAATACAATGTACTTCTCACTGAAAGGCACAAGCTGAGCGAGAGTATAAAGCAGGATTTCACAGCGCTGGGTGCTTAGCTTCAGCAAACTTGTGTAGAATGTCCTTCAAACTCTGACAGTGCGCCGCGCAGCTAGACGCTGGGGAGGGGTGGGGCTGACTTTTTCGCAAACTCCAGTAAGTCTCATGTCCCGAAATTATTGGACGTTAACTGAAGGCCCGAATTTCCCTCAGAACTGGAAGCAATTAACCGAGGTCTAGAGCGCAGTATTAGCTGGACACGTGGTTCCTTACTACTGCCAAGTAAGCTCTAGTAAATTAAAGTCATTCACTGCGGATGTGATATATTATGACCTTTAACAGTTGTTCGTGGAATATTCAAGCGAAATTCATTTTACGATGAATGAAATTTGCGAAAACTGTACTCATACAATATACAGATAGATGAAAGGAGCAAGAAGGACATAAAAAGCAGATTACCAATGGCTAAAAGGGCATTCCTAGCCAAGAGAATTCTACTTGTATCAAACATAATCCATAGGCAGAAATACCTGAAAATGCACGTCTGGAACACAGCACTGTAAGCTAGTGTGGGAAACCCAGAACAGAAGATGGTTCAAATGGCTCTGAGCACTATGGGACTTAACATCTGTGGCCATCAGTCCCCTAGAACTTAGAACTACTTAAACCTAACTAACCTAAGGACATCATACACATCCATGCCCGAGTCAGGGTTCGAACCTGCGACCGTAGCAGTCGCGCGGTTCCGGACTGAGCGCCTAGAACCGCGAGACCACCGCGGCCGGCCGGAACAGAAGACCATCGAAGGAAGTCAGATATGGTGCTACGGAAGAATGTTGAATATAAGATGGACTGATAAGGTAAAAAATGAGGAGGTTCTTCGCAGAATCGGTGGGAAAGGCGTATATGGAAAACACTGACAAGAAAAAGGGACAGGATGATAGGACATCTGTTAAGGCATCAGGGAATAACTTCCGTGGTACTAGAGGGAGCTGTAGAGGGTAAAAACTGCAGAGGAAGACAGAGATTGGTACACATCCAGCAAACAATGGAGCAGGCAAGTTACAAGTCCTACTCTGAGCTCAAAAGATTATCACAGCAGAGATATTCATGGTGGGCAGCATCAAACCAGTCACTAGACGGATGACTAAAAAAGGATAAAAAAAGACAAATCACTCACTATACAGTACACAGCTAAACAGTATATTGCCAAAGGCTAGCACAGTGCTCCATACGCGTAGCAGTTTTCTAAGACTGTAGAAGTGAATGATGGAACTGTTCGACGGGATTTACGATAGGGATGGAGTTGTTGGTAATGTCTGAGGTTTTCAGACGGAAGATAGAAGAAAAAGCGCAAATTCTGCGCTCTCAAGAACGCTGCGGTTGTAGAGGAGCAACATACAAAAGCTCTCCTAAACCTGAACGCTTAAGTTAGATAAAAGCCCAATTACGAGTAGCACTATTTGCAGTTACTTAGTGTTATTTCTCGATGACAGAAGAAACTCCTCGACACCATTCGACACAGAGAAAGATGGCTAAAATAGTGAATAAAATAGCCAGTGCCTGCACTGCATGATACAACATGCTGTAAAGCTACACCACAATGCAATCCTGATTGACATTGTGACTGACATTGTGGGGTTTTCAGCAAATACTAGGTCTCACCAAGTCCGACTCGGTCAGTGTCACACTAAGATGCGTAAAGCAAGGAGGTATCTTCGCAGACGTCACAGTAATAGAACCTGCCGCAAGACATTGATTACTATGCGATAATTTAGACAAAGTAAAAAGATCATCACAGTCAACACAAATCTTAGAAATTTGCTGAGCTAACCTCTTCGTCTCAGAGTAGCACTTGCAACCTACGTCCTCAATTATTTGCTTGACATATTCCAATCTCTGTCTTCCTCTACAGTTTTTGCCCTCTACCGCTCCCTCTAGTACCATGGAAGTCATTCCCTCATGTCTTAGGAGATGTCCTATCATCCTGTGCTGTCTCCTTATCAGTGTTTTCCATATATTCCTTTCCTCTCCGATTCTGCGTAGAACCTTATCAGTCCACCTAATTTTCAACATTCGTCTGTAGCACCACATCTCAAATGCTTCGATTCTCTTCTGTTCTGGTTTTCCCACAGTCCATGTTTCACTACCTTACAATGCTGTACTCCAGACGTACATCCTCAGAAATTTCTTCCTCAAATTAAGGCCGGTATTTGATATTAGTAGACTTCTCTTGGCCAGAAATGCCTTTTTTGCCACAGCGAGTCTGCTTTTGATGTCCTCCTTGCTCCGTCCGTCATTGGTTATCTTACTGTCTAGGCAGCAGAATCCCTTAACTTCATTGACTTCGTGACCATCAATCCAGATGTTAAGTTTCTCGCTGTTCTCATTTTTACTATTTCTCATTACCTTCGTCTTTCTCCGATTTACTCTCAAACCATACTGCGTACTGATTAGACTGTTCATTCCGTTCAGCAGATCATTTAATTCTTCTTCACTTTCACTCAGGATAGCAATGTCATCAGCGAATCGTATCATTGATATCCTTTCACCTTGTATTTTAATTCCACTCCTGAACCTTTCTTTTATTTCCATCATTGCTTCCTCGATGTACAGATTGAAGAGTAGGGGCGAAAGGCTACAGCCTTGTCTTACACCCTTCTTAATACGAGCACTTCATTCTTGATCGTCCACTCTTATTATTCCCTCTTGGTTGCTGTACATATTGTATATGACCCGTCTCTCCCTATAGCTTACCCCTACTTTTTTCAGAATCTCGAACAGCTTGCACCATTTTATATTGTCGAACGCTTTTTCGAGGTCGACAAATCCTATGAAAGTGTCTTGATTTTTCATTAGCCTTGCTTCCATTATTAGCCGCAACGTCAGAATTGCCACTCTCATCCCTTTACTTTTCCTAAAGCCAAACTGATCGTCACCTTGCGCATTCTCAATTTTCTTTTCCATTCTTCTGTATATTATTCTTGTAAGCAGCTTCGATGCATGAGCTGTTAAGCTGATTGTGCGATAATTCTCGCACTTGTCAGCTCTTGCCGTCTTCGGAAATGTGTGGATGATGCTTTTCCGAAAGTCAGATGGTATATCGCCAGACTCATATATTCTACACACCAAAGTGAATAGTCGTTTTGTTGCCACTTCCCCCAGTGATTTTAGAAATTCTGATGGAATGTTATGTATCCCTTCTGCCTTATTTGACCGTAAGTCCTCCAAAGCTCTTTTAAATTCCGATGCTAATACTGGATCCCCTATCTCTTCTAAATCGACTCCTGTTTCTTCTTCTATCACATCAGACAAATCTTCACCCTCATAGAGGCTTTCAATGTATTCTTTCCACCTGTCTGCTCTCTCCTCTGCATTTAACAGTGGAATTCCCGTTGAACTCTTAATGTTACCACCGTTGCTTTTAATGTCACCGAAGGTTGTTTTGACTTTCCTGTATGCTGAGTCTGTCCTTCCGACAATCATATCTTTATCGATGTCTTCACATTTTTCCTGCAGCCATTTCGTGTTAGTTTCCCTGCACTTCCTATTTATTTCATTCCTCAGCGACTTGTATTTCTGTATTCCTGATTTTCCCGGAACATGTTTGTACTTCCTCCTTTCATCAATCAACTGAAGTATTTCTTCTGTTACCCATGGTTTCTTCGCAGCTACCTTCTTTGTACCTATGTTTTACTTCCCAACTTCTGTGATGGCTCTTTTTAGAGATGCCCATTCCTCTTCAACTGTACTGCCTACTGCGCTATTCCTTATTGCTGTATCTGTAGCGTTAGAGAACTTCAAACGTGTTTCGTCATTCCTTAGTACTTCCGGAACAGTTCAGATGCAGGAAATAAAGTATACAGTCTCCTTCTGAACATAGGAAACAGAGATTACAAATGAATATCAGTGCAGAGAGATTTATGGTTAATTTTATGACATGAGGTAGTCCACACCCTCTCAATTACACAAATTAGGAAAGAGACCTTCAACATTGTGTGATTGTGATATCTTAATATACCCTACCGATTTAGTTTTCTGCATGTGGAAGCTAGGAGGCATGGAGACCTTCTGGACACAACACAGGTATTAGCTCAGGAACATTGAGATCTTTACGTTACAGAACTCTACAACAGATTTAATTTATATGAATGAACTACGTGAGTTCACAAGATATATTAATGACGATATTGTGTGTATTGTATTGGAAACTAAAATTTGAGCTTACAGGTAAATGTCTTGTCGGTAAAATGAAACGATCGTTTGGCGTTGTTGACCGGGATGCCCCATTTGGGTTCGGCCCCCAAGTGCAAGTCTTATTTCAGTCGACGCCACATTGGGCGACTTGCGTGCCGATGATGAAGATGAAATGATAAGGAGGACACTACAACACCCAGTCCACGAGCGGGAAAAATCTCCAACCCGGCCTGGAATCGAACGGGGGCCTGCTGCATAGGAGGCAAGCACGTTATCACTCAGCTAAGCAGGCGAACTATGTTTTGCACTTGCCACTGATATTATGAAATGGAGTACACCTTCAATTGGACGAGGATATAGGCAAAAAAAAAAAAAAAATCGGTCGTGTCCTTGTTGAAGAAATAGTTCTGGAAATTGGGAATACTGGAGAACGCATGAGGAAACTGAAAAAAAACGACAAAAACAGAAACGTATAGAACTGATGTTCCACAACAACATTTATTTTTTAGTTTCCTGTGAAGTGGACCACGGTTTTCTAGACCATTCTCAGACAACTTAAGACTAAACAGACAGTCTATACACAGAAGCGCGATTTCATAGCTGCACACCGATTGTTTTTTCCAAATATATGTATCCTTTCAGAACTATATAAATACACAAAATCACAAGTATAAAGAAATTCATAAAAAAGGTTCTTTTATACCTAACGTTGCAGGGTATGTATTTATCCCTCAATCTATCCATTGCCTGTGTGTCTATATCTACCCATCTCCTTTCCCCCCCATCTCTGTCCCATTCCACCACCCCACAGTCTATGCCCATTTCCTTCTTCTACTCATTCTGCCCATCTGCTACGCCCTCCTCTTTCTGTCGTTCTGATCCTGCCCACTCTCTCTGTCCATTTGTAACTCCTCCTTCAGTTCATCTGCACCTTCCCCCTCTGGCCATGTATTCCTCTTCCTCTAAGTCCACCTCTTTCTAGTCCCTCTATCTCTTCCACACTCCTTCTGTCTCCTCCCCCTCTCTCTGTGTATCTCCTGCTCCTGCTCTCTCTATAATCTCATCCCATACTTCACTCAGTCCGTCTCGTCATTCCCTCTCCCACTGGCCCCTTATCTGACCGTTTCCTCCTCCCCATCTCTGTTCATCTGCTCCTCCCCTCATCTTTCCTTCATCCGTCTACCTCGTCTTGCCCCCTCTTTCTGTACTTCTTCTCCTCTTCCCCTTCTCTATCCATTATCCCTTCCTCCTTCCTCTGTCCATCTCCTACTCCCCCAAATCTGTGTCCAACTTCTCCTTCCCCTCTCTCTCTGTACTTCTCTTCCTCCTCCCTTTCTTACTCCTCCTAATTACCACCACCCCAGAATGAGGTTATTGTTTCTTACCCCCATAGTATTTGTTTCCATATAGTAAATAGTATTTCCATATCCCATCCAAGTTTGGTTGAAATCGATGCTCGTGTTTTGGAGAAGTCTTTTATCTCCAACTTTGCCCACATACGCAAGTATCACTTATATTCCACATACATTTAACATGTTTCACACACACATACATACACATATACGTCTAGCGAATTTTGCCCTGTTTTTTTCGTTTTCATGCAGCTCAGTCTTTATGATGTTATTTCTTCTGACGTTTATGATGCCATATCTCCTGAACTATTTGTTGTACAATGATATACTTCTGTAAGTAGACTCAGCGTGATATGTGGATACTGTCTGCCAACATTTTCGTGAATGGAGTCAGTAGCAAAGAAGTAATAAATTTAAACGTCACGCATGATGCGGTAATTTTTCACTCATATCAGTGTTTATGACATCATATCTCCTGAGCTATGTATCACACGATGATATAATACTAACAGTACATTATAATACTAACACCATGTTGGTAACGGTATTTCTAATATAAGAAACCGATTTGCATTTCATGAATTTCAGTTTGCTGAGAAGTTCTTCATACATATTACGTGGGAGTCCATTTGGTATCAGTGTGATTTTACGCTTTCTGAGGAGGATACAGAGGTACTGCTCTCTTCTGTTTCATTACCTGTAGGAGTTATTTTCCTGTAAATCTTTTGTTTGTTAACGTTAGTGGTAAGGCCAAAGAAGTTTATTGAATCTCCTCCCAACTCCATTGTTAACCTAATTTTACTGTGGTCTGAAATTAAATGTTTGAAAAATTGGTTTAACTGTGTGACGGTTATTTATCCGCAACAAAGTATATCGTCGACATGTCTATTCCGGTACTGTATTTAAGAACTTAGGGGATCGTGCCAGCAAACTAAAATTCAAGAAATATAAATCAGCATTTTGAAGTAGGAATACTGTTGTCCACATCCTGTTGATATATCCTGCAGTTTGTATGGCAAATTAAATGTGGACCATTCATGTACGTTTACAACTAATACACTGACTGAATATGAAAGGATTGGAGTCTGCAAAAGAAAGATTCAGTTTTGGCTGAACTGGCTCTGAACGAATGTAATTCTTACGATATTAAATGTGTTGTTCTCCATAGAGGAACGAAAGGCTGAAAACTGTCATTGCTCGCAATCATGACTATCAATAAATACCAGTCAAGAAGTCCTGCCTTAATCCAAAGTGACGAAACACACTTTCACTTTTCACACTTACTACGGTCGCAGCAGCCATTTAATATTTTTTCTCTTCATTAGATAATATACGCCGACCGGAGTGGCCGAGCGATTCTAGGCGCTACAGCCTGGAACCGCGCAACCGCTACGGTCGCAGGTTCGAATCCTGCCGTGGGCATGGATGTGTGTGACGTCCTTAGGTTGGTTAGGTTTAAGTAGTTCTAAGTTCTAGGGGGCTGATGACCTCAGAAGTTAAGTCCCATAGTGCTCAGAGCCATTTTTGAGATAATATGCTAGTTGTAAATAGCAAAATTTGTTCCCCACAGAGTCCACTGATTCCTTCCTCTCCTTCCATTCTTTTCTATTTACCTGTTATCACATTCACCACTTGGTTTGGCCACAAAACATAGTAGTCTGTGAGAGTACTTACCTGTGTACCGTTTTTGCTTATACATTCTTATACTTTTCATCTTCGAGTATAAAGCAATATCAGATTTATATTCTTATAACTTGTTTTTGAATTTCATATGCTAGTATTTTTTGTATTGATATATAGCTTTAGAAGGTCAGATGTCTTTAGTACAATACTCTTTATACAGCTATAAACCGTCACTCTCGCTGTGTGGACTAATTGTCTATATTTAAATCATTTGATGATTGCCTACAAATCAGAAATTCGATTCAAAACGAACTACAAAAAGTTATTATAAAACATATGTATTATGCATTTTAGTTTTTTATTCGTCTATGTTCCTCCAATCACTGAGGAATATTCCATAAATGTTTTATCAATATGGCTGGACAGGGCGGTGTAAAGTATGAGAGGAGAGTGACATAATTGGAGCTGTGAATTCAATTTGTTTGATGTAGCTGGCTAGTTTATTTGGTAACCGCATTTCTCGAAAAAAGCAGGAATGTTCATTAAGTACGCGGATCTGCACACGGTTGTAAACTGTCTGTTTTATAATAGTACACATTCCGTTTCAGAGTGAAATATTCATTCACAAAATGACACTGTGCTTATTGTTTCGGACCTTTCAAAATAATTAGCTGAATTCAAATTATTCCACGCAACAGATCCAACAACAGTAATACACGCTTGCATCTTTCAAAACCTTTTCAATGCTTTGACACAAAACGCGCTGTTTGTGGCGCAGCGTAATATTAAGTCGTATTTAAGGGAGCGGAAACGCTGGTCTGACGTCGTTTTCAGATGCAGGGGAGGATTAGCGTAAGATGTACACCAAGGTTAGTTAGATTCATAAAATGACTTTGCTCATAATTAGAGCGCAATTACCGCGCGCTCTCTGTGCGCTGCGGAGAAACAGCTCTTAGCGATGAAGCACTCATCGCTGTCCGAGAGATACAAAATACAAATGAAATTTCGCACATCGTGCAACCACGGACCGTGTTGCCATCAACTTTGTCCTCTAAAGAAGAGCAGAGTAATTAACGTTTTTGCTGAATATTGTACTCATTCTTCGTACAGATAGAGCTCCGTTACACACAAAGTACACATCTACCAGAAAATGAAGTTCACGGCTGCTTTTATATTTCATTTATTCTCAACACAGGAAGTATACTGTAAGTATAAGTATGTTTTTGCTTATTTATTAGTCCTTAAGTGAACGCGAGAGAAAGCATGGTGTCTCATGAGGAACCGAATTAACATCTCACCTATGAAGCCCACATCACATATAGCGCAAAACTTGTCGGTGCATTGGTTCATATTGCGAAGGTATAAAATGCAGGGTTTTCTTGAGGCTCTTGATGAAGGAGATGGGAAAGAAAAGTGAAAATGATTTTTAGCCAGCCGTCTAAGAACTTAAAACAGATCAAGAGAGAAACGATGACAGGGTAATCAATTATATATATATATATATATATATATATATATACATATATATATATATTTCATTGTTATATTACCTCTGTAAGTGTATGTCGATGATGTGTCATCAAATTTTCCCCTCTGCAAATATCACATGTATTCTGATGACCTCCAGTTGTACCAACGTGCAAAAGCAATAAACCTGAAAACAACTATCGAGTATTTTCTGTGTGCACTATCAAAATGAGCACAGACTATAAGGTTAAAGCTCAACCCATTCTAAACCCCGGCTGCAATGGTAGTTCATTCTAGGCACATTAGCCCGAAATACATGCATTCACCATCATCTTTAATCCTAAATGGGATAAATAACAACGTCTTTCCATTGGCCAAGAGACTAGGAATAATAATAGACGAGAATTTAAATTGGCCTGAGCGCATAACAGCAATGTAAAAGAAGGTATCAGCATCGCTCCATGCCCTACAAATATCTAAAAAGCTCTTCCCTTTTGATCTGAAAAGGAAACTTGTACAAATAACTGCACTTGAAATTATTGATTACAGCGATGCAAAGCTCACGGCGCCTGGAACTGGTTGTGAATGCCTGTGTTCGATATATCTGTGACTTTCCATTGTTTGATAGTATATTATGGCCATATGAATATCTACCCTGGTGGCGTGCGTAGAGATGCAGAAATTTCCGTATACTCTGTGTTCTCTACTGTCTTATCGACGTACACTGACCTCATACCTCTCCTTGACCTTAATGTTCTCGTCTCAACAACATGGCGGAAACACTCGTTCCAAACTTCATTGCTCAGTCACTTTTTTGAAGTCCTTTTCAGTGGGAGGAATAACCTCCCTCAATGTGTTAGAGAAGTGAATAACATATCAGTTTTAAAAGACAGGTAGTGGCATATCTACTGAAGCAGCAATAATGACAAGCACTATCCTTGTACCCACGTATAACCCCTTTACATCTTCTTACCACTCAGATCTCCCTCATTACCTAATGTTTTTGCCTCTAGCAGTTCGCCTACTTAGCTGGGTGGTAACGTGCTCGCCTCCCATACAAGCGCGCTCGGATTCAATTCCCGCCTGCGAAGAGATTTTCTCCACTCTTGGACTGGTGTTGTATTGTCCTCATCATGATTTCATCCTCATCACCGACACGCAAGTCACCCATTATGATGGTGGCTGTAATAAGACTTGCACTTGGTGACCGAACTTCCCCGGATGGGGCCTGCCGGCCAAGGCTGCCATACGCTCATTTCCATTTTTAGCTGTTACAGTCTCCTTGAAGTTCCCTTCCCCAGAAATTTCTATGTCACAAAATACCTATTTTGTACACGTATAAATTATATTTGTAACTGTTACCGTTGTTGTTATTATTATTGTAATAGTAGTGATAAAAATTATTAATATCATTGCTTTCGAAATTCTCGGGTGTACTGCCGGATCCAGTTGTCGAAGGTGCACGATACTTAAGAGAACAACCGCTGCACCATGACCAGGTGATGCTGGAGGAATTCCGTCAGCACCACCTGATCATGGTGGAACGGTTGTTCTCCTAACTATCGTGAACCCCTGACGACTGGATCCAACAGTACATCGGAGAACCTTGGAAGCGGCCTATATGCCGAGAAAGCCTCAGATCACATATTATTACTATAATTATTACTATTGTTATAATCATAACTGCCAGCAACAGTAGTACAAGTACTTCCACACTAAGTTTATTAGCTCCTAGTCATTTCTCTGTAGATACTCAAATCATTTTATTACCATTTATTATTGTTATTGCTTAGGTAACTCAGAGGTAAAAAAGATATTGTACGTGTGAAACCCTGGTCCGATGTAGCAGAGAGCCTCAAAGTCGTAATACGATCAGATTAAATAAATAAATATATAACTCGTCACATTTGATTAATTTCTAAGTTATGAAAAATGAGCATAATGAATGGCTGACCGATATTACAGGAACTACAATTTAGTGTTATGTGAATGTCGACTACTGTCAAATAAACACACCGAGCGAGGTGGCACAGTGATTAACAGAATAGACACGCATTCTGGAGGACGACGGTTCAATCCCACATCCGACCATCCTAATTTAGGTTTTCCATGATTTCCCTAAATCACTTCGGGCAAGTGCCGAGATGGTTCCTTCGAAAAGGGCACGGGCGATTTTCTTCCCTATCCTTCCTTAATCCGATCAGACAGATGACCTCGCTGTTTGGTGTCCTCCCCCAAAACAACCCAATCCGTAAATAAGGACTGTGATAATATACTTCCCTGCTGAACGTCCTATGGAAGATAGAATTAGGCACCTAGTGCATCAGTGTGAAAGTAAAGCCCGCTGATATATCAATTACAGTAAATGACTAAGTATTATAAAATTTTAGGAGACAACAGAGTTTTTGAATCAAATTATTTCTGTGTATTTTGTTATTGTATAAAGACTTCTGTTATGGTGTATGAACATATGTTTTGTTGATTCATTTTTAGAACTTCTACAACGTTGCATTTGTCAATAATCACACTGATAGGTGTAAAATCCTCAGCAAGATCAGCAATCATGATATTCTTAAGGAAAAACTGAAACAAAAAAAAAGCAGATATTTCTCTGAATCCTCTTTTCATAAGGTTTATATGTTGTAGATGAGATGACCGCTGTGAAACGTCCCGGCACATTAAAACTATGTGCTGGACCGAGACTCGAACTCGGGGCCGTTGTCTTAAGCGAGGAAGTGCTCTTCTGAGGTTTCTCTTTCTTTTTTTACGACCCAAAGCCCACTGGTGGATGAGATCTCCAACACGGCCAGGAATCGAACCCAGGTCTTCACGGATGACGGTCAGCCACGCAGACTACGTTTTCTTTTCAGGACTGGGTCGGGGGACAGAGTGGGCAGGGGTCGTCTCTTGACGCCTGATCACGGTATCTCCCTCGAACCGAGGGGAAAAGCGATGCGAAGGGGGTATCCAGTAAAAACAATGAAAATACAATAAAAAACCTAAATACTACCCAGAAATAGGAAATTTTTTCCCAGTCTATATATACGACATCACGCCGTACCTCGCTGAAAGTAAAGAAAAGAGAAGTCCGCCTTCCGATTGAAAGAAAATAAACATTCGCTCCACTGATAATTGTAACTAGGGTCCTCGCTTTGCCACATCATCCTAGTGTATCTTATCATATCTTTTGTTGAGTCACCGTTGTTCGTTCTTAAGTCATCTGCGTTACAACATACTGATCGTGTCTCGTCATGGATAATCCAGGTGCACGGCAGTTTGTGTGATGCATTACAGAAAAATATAGTAGTATTTGCGGTTGCTAAATATCGCGCAATGCCGTTCCCGCATGTAGTTCCAAAAATGAAGTACATTTTTTGGACCGTAACTGAATAAGTAAATCACCACATAGCAACCCATCCAAGTGATGGCGTTGGTCTTTTTCCTCGGATAGTACGTCTCGTCCAGAAGAAGATGAGTTTGACTAGTAATGTGTGTCGGTGTGACCCACATTAGAAAAGCCAACATATGTTTGATGTAGCAAGAGACCGCCGCGGCCTCTGCCCACGTAAGGCCGTGTTCGTCCGTGTCAGTCACTTGACAATGCGCGCAGTAGGGGGACACAGCCATGCGGATTTCATGTAGACGTTCGTGCGTGATCTGTGTTCTGTTGACTGTTACATACCAAGTGGACTCGACGTCTGAGTCCATCATGGCTCCGTGGACTGTCCGCCACAAGACACACCATTGCGTGCTGGGATATTTCGTTTCCAACACATTCGGCTGTCGCCTCCGTTGCAGGGCACTGTAGATTTCATTCGCCGTCGCAAAGGGTGGAGCCAAAAGAGCGTCGCATATGCATCTGAGTTCCAAGCAGAAACGTCCTAGAAAGAAGAACGGTGCCAGGATGTTTTGGCCGGCCGTTGTGGCCGAGCGGTTCTATCCTCATCAGTCCGGAACCGACTGCTGCAACCGTCGCAGGTTCGAATTATGCCTCGGGCATGGATGTGTGTGATGTCCTTAGGTTTGTTAGGTTTAGGTAGTTCTAAGTCTAGGGGACTTATGACCTCAGATGTTAAGTCCCATAGTGCTCAGAGCCATTTGAACCAGGATGTTTTGTAGCGACACCAGGCATTCGAGGGAGACCGGCGCTAGTGCTCTCAAAAGTAAGCTCGTGACGCTGGTGGGCCAACGATGTGAACTAACAAACAGGGCCATGGCTCTATTGTAAGTGTTTACTAGTTCTAGAAAAAATATGGCTCTGAGCACTATGGGACTTAACTTCTGTGGTCATCAGTCCCCTAGAACTTAGAACTACTTAAACCTAACTAACCTAAGGACATCACACACATCCATGCCCGAGGCAGGATTCGAACCTGCGACCGCAGCAGTCGCGCGGTTCCGGACTGCGCGCCTAGAACCGCTAGACCACCGCGGCCGACTTACTAGTTCTAGAGCTTCCCTGTCCTTCGGGAGGGTGAAGGATTCCTATCGAACTTACAACAATATTCTTGTGCTGGCGATGTAGCCGAGAATGGCCATAATGCTGCTAGCCATTGGTTTCGTAACTGGAAGTGCCTGTACGATGTGCGGGATGAGCAACGCTAGGTAGACATTGCCATACTGCGACCTCTGGAAATTTTTCAAAGCCCCAGGCGGTGATCTTCAATCCCTGCTCTTATTGGTGTTGGGGGCACTTATAATTACGGTTCGTTGTACTGCTTATATCGTTCGTGAAGTCTAAACCGAAGCATCTCATCTGATAGCTGACCTGTGAGGGATTGACACTGTAAGATGGCCATAGCATCCCGATAGGAATGACTGCTGATTTTTCGACGTCAATACGAATAAGCGAGGCTGCCACGTAGAGCGTGATCAATTCCAAGGTGATTCTCATATCATCGCCGCCAAGTCGTCTGCGTACGCGGTGCATCGGAACGTGGCTGTACCAAGCATCATTTGACTCATTCTATGGCGTAGGCCACATAAGAGGGTCTAAGGCCAACGCGCATAACGTCGATGATAATGCCCAGCCTTAGGGCTCTGAGCGACGAATGTGGACGGCCGCCGTTAAACGATTATTAACGAGCACCCTCAATGACGCATCGCAAAGTAAGAGCGTCACCACTTCGATAAAGCCGTTCGTGTGTCGCATGCTCCAGAGAAATACAGTCAAGAATGAGTCTTCAACTAGGTCAAGTGCTTCACAGAAATCGACGGATACCAGCCCACCTGGTATTCACTGAAACTTCGCCAGAGTTATCATGTCCCTATATGGTCACAGACTAGCACAGCACGTATGTTGTGGTGACCCCAGAACGATGCTTGACCCTGCGAAATTACATACTGTATTCTACTCCTGAGATGCGTAGCCATTAATCTGGTGAAAATCTTCATGTCACTATTCAGCTGCGTCAAGGGTCGTAATCAAGATACAGGACTCGCCTGTGGTATGGGGCCGAGGATCAACTCTGAGACGTCCGTAACGATTTCCAGATCAGGTTGCAACGCTGTATAGAGTCGAGCATAAGGGTCATGAAAAGCCTTGGCTATATCCGGTTGTTCTTTGATACGTCTACCGTCTTCCGTGTCGATAACATGGATCAGCACCTGTCGCCGCTTTTTGCGTCCTGTGAGTATGTGATTTATTAAAGGTAATTCTGTTGGCAGGCCGTCTTGTGTGCCAACGTGTATCAGGACTTCTTTCCAAATGGAGGTGCGTGAAGGTAGCGATCTTTGCTCTGGCACCGTTGACTGACGCCTGTCTTTCCAGCGAGGACAGCTAATGGGAACATTCTCTGAGGATGGTAAAGTAAAAGGCCATTGTGTGACTGCGCTACACGGCTGCTTCTCTACCGTACGCCATGAATGTTCGCCTGAGAGCCGGTTTTACACAGTCAATCCACCATCTTAGCGCTGAGTGGTAACGACTGCAATGACAGACACACTTACTCCATGTATCTTCTATGGCTGTTGAATTGCTTGGGCGGGTCGACTGGGCGATGTTGAGCTTCCACTGACTTCTGCTTGACAATCCCCTGAGCGGACTGAGGGCTATGGCACAGATGTAGGTCTAGCGTCCCGAAGAACCGTCGGCCATAGCTACACATTGCATATCACTGTCTGCAGTGAGTAAGTGACATAAATCTGGTCGAGTCAGCTAGACAAGTGACTGATAGTGTGCGTATAACCCTGTCTATCACGTGGATGTGGCATCATGTGTCCACTAGTTGAAGATTACGGATGAGTATAAAAAACTCAGTGCATAAGGAATAGTGTGGGAGCTGTTCCGAAGACTCTTGTGTGTTGTTGGTTGTACTGGAAGGGGCACAGGCATTGACGAGTCGGACTCCGTTCACTGTGGCGGCCATACTCTGTGCATTGGGGAGATATCTAACGTTAGCTACTACCACGCCTTCTCTAAGTACGACGGCGATACCACTGCTAGTGGGCGAAGCATGGAAGACATAAACCGTGTGACCAAAGAGGTCGGGGAAGCTAGCCACTTGGACCTCTTGCAGGAGACTGATGTCTATGTCTGCCAGCCAACATGACTGTTGCCTCGTCTCCGCCTTAGGTTGTGTCGTCATCGATGACGATAGCGTGGGATATCGGCACCTAAACGCCGCTGACTCACTGCCTTTTACTGCGTTGCCAGAGCGAAAAGGCACACTGAGTATCACTCCTACTTTCCTCCATCCCTTCTGTCGGCGCGTTACATTTAAAGTTATCTGCACAAGGGCCGTTAAGTTGGCAGCTGCTGTTGTGTAGAAGTTCCCAAACCTCTTTCCAATAGGCAGCTGGTGGAAAGTCAGCTTCCCTTGGCGTTGCAGCCAGCGGGTGGAGAGGAGGCGAGGTGACCGCGTCTTGAGCGTGAAATACGTCTGTTAGTTAGCGCTACAGCAAAGAGGCGTAATGTTGCTGCATTTATTTCCTTGTAGACTGACGTACTAAAGTTTTTTCTGCGTTCTCTACACAGCAGGGGATCATATAGCTGCAGTTTGATTGCTGCTAAGAGTTCCGACTATAAAAATGCTAACAGCAGTAAAGGCCAAGTGAGATAATCGAAAATTTCCGAAGAACAGGCTGAGAAGTAAGCAGTAAGGTAGTCGTCTGGCTATTTGCTAATGGGTTAAAAGACGTTTTGTTATATGGTCCTTGCAGTTTTACTGCTCAGACATCACTTACACACTAATCAGCCACAAAATTATGACCACCCACCTACTATCGATTTAAACCTGCCCAGATGATAGCAGCGTCACCTGGCGAGACATGGTTTAGACACAAGCACGGTGCATGTAGTATTAGTTAGCGAGCTGTCCGTGTGTAGAATGGGGAAGGCGCGCAATTTGTCTGTGACTGGCCGAGGGCAGTTTGTGGTGGCCAGAGGCTCGGCAAGAGCATTTTGATAACTGCACGACTTGTCGGGTATTTGAAGAGTGCTATGCTGAGTGTCTTCAACACGTGATAAAACCAAGGTGAAACCACGTCAATACGTCGTGAGGTGGGGCGACCACTACTCATTGCAGATGTCGGACGTCGTAGGCTGGGCTGTCTGGTAAAACACGGCAGGCGGCGAACTATGGAGGAACTACTATCAGACTTTAATGCAGAGCACACAGCGACAGTTGAGCGCGCGATGCCGATGAGTGCGGACAACGGAGCGCGCGCGTCCGAGCCAGCCGGCTCGGTCGCGCTTGGGCCGGCCGCTGGCCGGTCGGTGGGGCCTGCCCCGCCGGCCGTCCCGGCGGCCGCTCCTCACAGGACGGATACAACGGCGACGACCCCTGCAACGACAACGGATTCTGAAAGGCAACATAATGAGGACAGGACCACGACGAGCGCTATGGGAATGCAGAACGGAGGACACCATACGTCAAACCCCTCTGACGAGCGACGGCAGCTAACACAGAACGATCGGCAACAACGGGAACTAAGACGTGAAATACAACACATGATTCTGCAAAGCCAGGAAGTATACGACAACGGCACTAGTACAGTTCCTACTTCACAGCCTGAAGAACAAGTAGACGACGTGGAACAATTTTCTCCACCAGAAGACGACGACGAAATGGAGGGAGTCACCTCTGAAGAAGTTTGGACCATGCACCCCACCGACGGAGAGGGCGATTTTACACTAGTTCGCCAAAGAAAACGACTCTACGCCTCTCCTAAGCAGAACAACTCTCGGAAGCGACAACGTCCAGAAGATCTGAAAACTTCCAACCGTTATGCGGCTATTGCGACGGAAGATGATACTAAGGATGCTCCAGAACGTATGGACCAGACGAGTGACGTCAATCTCCAAGCAGATAAAGAGGGGACAGATGGCTCTGGCCGGAACTTACTACGCGAAGTCCCGCCCGTTACTATTTATCATACCAAGAACTACATGGAACACAACAAGGCGCTGAAAGCGAATATTGACGGCAGTCTTAAGGCTATCTACCAACGACGCAGGATCAAATATCACTTTGACTCCTATGAAGATTAACGGCGGGCCATCAATTTCTTTGTGTCGAATGACATCCACTTTTTTACACATCAGGCCGCAGAGGACAAGGACCTCAAAGTGGTTGTCAAACGTCTACCTGCCGAAGTTACGGAGGAAGAACTGAAAGACGCACTGATATGGAAGAATTTCCCTGTCATCAACGTCCACCAGTTTAAAAATCGAGATGACAACACGAAGGAATTACGACCTCAAGATGCTTACTGTGTCACGTTGCCAGCCCAAAAGGAAAACTACAAGATTTACGACATCAAATACCATCTAAATACTAAAGTCGTTATTGAAACCTACAACAGACAAGAAGGACCTTTTCAGTGTCGCCACTGCCAGCGATTCGAACATACGGCTAATTATTGCAGCTTGCCTGCTCGCTGCGTTCGATGTGGAGGGCAACACCGATCTTCAGCATGTACTCATCCCCGAGGGGCTCCGCCGAAATGTGCTAACTGTGAAAAGGACCATCCTGCCACATGGCGTGGCTGCCAGAAGTACCAGGAACTTCTCAGGAAATACAGACAACGGTCTTCCCCGCAGCCCTTTCAACGGAGGACTCGTGTAATACGGAACTCCAACCTGACGCCACACCCTCCGCCACACCGTCAGCAAACGCCACAAGAACAGCCAGCGGTGACACGGCAGCCAGTAACACAGCTTCCTCCTGAAGCACTTCCACCTCGACAGCACCGCCAGCATTATTCATACGCCCACGCAGCATCACCACGACGACCGGAACCGGAAACCTACGTCTCACCAGCTCATTTGATGGAATCCATAGCTCCATCGCTCTCTGATGTCGCCAAACTTCTCACCGCTGTGCAGCAACAACTAGTGGAGATACGTTCTTTAATCGAAAGTGTATTGAAGGCCTTTGGAACACCTAAAGATGGATCGCCCTGGGACCACGAGAAACCTGAAAATCGATACATGGAACGCCAACGGAATGAAACACAAGAAAACAGAATTCACTGAATTTTTACAGCGTCACAAAATCGACATCGCACTTGTATCGGAGACGCACCTTCGTCCAACAACTGAGCTCAGATTTCGTAACGTGTACGTCTATAGAACGGACAGACAAGGCCAACGAGGTGGAGGGACCGCAGTTCTACTTAAAAGGGAACTGCGGCACCATCATGAAACACTACCACACCTCCAACATCTGGAGGCAGCAGCAGTAACCGTTCGATCGGCGGCAGGCAACATCACTTTCATTGCGGCGCACAACAGCCCCGGTAAAAACCTGGTGCCAGACGACCTACGGAGTATCTTCACCAATTTTGACAAAATCTTCCTAGGAGGTGACAACAGCAAGCACGTCGCGTGGAATTCCCGGCGTACGAACCCTCGTGGACGAACTTTAATTGCCATGGAAGAAGAACTGGGCATCACAGTCCATGGCCCACGAGAGCCCACACGGATTCCTTACGTCGATCGGCAAGAAGCAGACGTCCTAGATATTGCTATCATCAAAAATATTGAGACGAGCCTCCAGCTCCGCACCGTCGACGATCATTCGTGTGATCACCGACCTGTTATCAGCATAGTGGAAAACGCAACGGCCAACCTTCCGCCCCCAACCTCACAAACTCTGAACTGGGGTCAATTTCGGACATATCTTGACAACAATATCTGCCCGACGCAGGACGTTTCAACACCGGAAGCCATCGACATCGCGGTACAAACTTTGACGCGGAAGATACAGGTAGCCAAACGGAGGGCAACTACTCATACGGTCTACCCTGTAGTAGCCTTCGACGCGTTCCTGCCTCTACTCCAAGAACTGAAGACACAGAGAAACAGGAGCAGGCGACGTTGGATCCGCTATAGAAACCCGATCGATCGATGAGAAACACACGTCTTAACACGAGAAGTGCACAGGAGAGTGGCCGAGTGGCGACAGCAGGTCTGGGAAGATAAGATGGATGAATTCTTACTTCGAACCAAGAACGAATGGCAGGTAGTCAAGAAGATACGACACCAGCGGCCACCTAAACGAGCCATCGGAGGACCAGATGGCCTCCTCTATGACGAACTCGCCCAGGCGGAGCTGTATGCTACGACTTACCAAGAACAGATGTCTACACCAGCGACCTCCGTGAACGACGTCCGCCTGCAAGAACAGGAAGTCGTCGTTACAGCAGAATGGACTGCCTTGCGTACTGCGCCTGTGCAGAGCCGCCCACAACTCACTACACCAGCAGAGATCCGTAAAATTATCCGGAAGACTCGGAATAATGCGCCGGGCAACGACTCCATAAGCAACACCGATTTGAAACAGTTGCCCAGGAAGCCAACTGTGCTCCTTACCCGAATTCTCAACAGCTGCCTTCTGCGGGGATATTTTCCTACGGCATAGAAGACGGCTCGAGTAGTTCCAATACCCAAGCCAGGTAAAGACCCAGCAGAACCCAACAGTTACCGGCCAATTAGCCTCTTGCCGACCCTTGGCCAGGTGCTAGAGAGAGTGCTGTTGAAGAGGCTCCATGGCACGCTTACAGCGCATGATCTTATACGACCCGAACAATTCGGTTTCAAGGACAAGTTATCTGCCGAACTTCAACTTCTACGGATCACCGAACGGATACAAGAAGGATACAACAAGCAGCACTTCACGATTGGTGTCTTCCTTGACATCGAAAAAGCTTACGATAAGGTGTGGCGGTCCAACCTTATCGTCAAACTGCATCGCACTACCCCTATTGCGGATTGTTACATTAGACTCATAGACAGCTTTCTGGAGGACAGGAAACTGTATGTCCGAGTCGACGATAAAAACTCCGAAATGAAACTGATCTCCGCAGGAATTCCGCAGGGCTCTGTCATTTCGCCTCTGCTTTTCAACTTATATATAAATGACATCCCAACAGTCCCCCTTGTTACGGTGAGTTTTTATGCGGACGATACGGCCTTTCTGACAACTGGACGGCACTTGGACCAGCTAATCGCTAGGATGCAACGGCAACTTGCTGAAATGGAACACTGGGCGCTGCAAAATAAGATAACGATCAACCCGATGAAGACGGCAGCCGTTCTGTTCACACGGAGGAAACCAGTTCTGAACGACAGACTCCAAATAGCTGACCAATTTATCCCATGGTCGCCGGGAGTGAAGTATCTCGGTGTCTACCTTGACAAAAAATTACTCTTTACGCAGCATATTGCCGACAAGAAGACGGCAGCCCAGAAGATGGCCAGGTCATTGATTCCGTTCCTGAAGAGTAAGGATCTCAACCCTAAGACTAAACTCCAATTGTGGAGTTGTATGGCTCCACCTCGTGGGGAACTACGTACGTCTCCAACTACAACAAACTCCAAGCGCTGCAAAACATTTGCTATCGATGGATCACAGGAGCTCCATGGTGGACAAGAAACGTAGACATCTGCATCGCACTCCACGAGACCACTATACAAGAGAAGGTCCATGACAAGGCTCTACGAGTTTTTGACAAGATCGCTGCCCTTAGGGACGAAGTTCGACAATTAGAATCGGTAGGAACGGTAAACACTGCAAGATGGCACAAGTATCGAGTATCGAAGTCAATAACGTTTCACCCCCCATAGGCAATCTGTCATAACACGAGGAAGCAGTCATACATAACAGCCTTGACACATTTCACCCTCCACAGGAGATAGACATCACCAAAGACCCATTGCGTGCCCAAGCCTAACTGAATGTGTAATAAATAAAGTGTTTTCCTTTTATCCTTACATCCCATCCTAGAAGAATAAGTCATCAAGGATGATCTCTTCAGTCCACACTACACACTAAAAAAAAAGAGCACACAGTGCACAGTATACACTCCGAACGATGGGCCTCCGCAGGTGACGATTGATGCATGGGCCAATGTTAGCACCACTACAGCGCCAACTATGACTGAAACAGGCATTTGGCGTTCGGCATTGGACGTTGGTGCAGTGACAGAGCTTTGCATGGTCTGACGAATCCTGATACCTTCTACGTCATGCCAATGGGAGGGCGTGACTCCATCGTCTTCCAGGGTAACAGCTCGTTGACACCTGCATCGTGGGGCGGAGATAAGTTCGCGGCGGCTCCGTTATACTCTGAGGCACATTCACGTGGGTATCCATGGCTCCAGTGGGTCTCGTGCAAGGCACCAACATCGTCAAGCTGTATCGTACAGTGGTTGCGAACCACGTTTATCCCTTCATGACAATCATGTTTCCCGACAGCAGAGCCATGTCACAAGGACATGAGTGTGTGGGGTGGTTCGAAGAAAACAGCGGCTAGTTCCAATTGATGTGCTGGCTCCTAGCTCGCAAGATCTGAACTCGAGCGAAAACATCTGGATAGCCCTGCCCGGAATTTACGGTATTTAGGTGACTTGTGTGTATAGTTGTGGTGGCAACTCCTTCCAGCGACCAACCAAGGCCTCCTTGCTTCCCTGCTACGACGCGTCTCCGTTGTTATCGGTGCCAAAGGTGTACATACCGGCTATTAGGAAGGTGGTCACAGTGCTCTGGCTGTTACCTAAACGTTTGTCGACTGCTTTCCGTGTAAATCTCCTCATGCCGGCGCACAGTGCTTTCATACTTTTGAACTTAAATACGCCAGTTTTCACTGAGAGACACCCGAGACGAACACTAAGGTAGCTTTGTCTTGTCACATGGTAATTTTCTCAAGACTGTAGTTACAAATACGTTAAGAATGTAGAATGTTTGGTATAATGTGACAACGACAACTGAAAACTTGTGACGTTAGGTATTACAAGACTTAAGTCAGCAGAAGAAAAAGCCTGTTACGAAAAACTCTATGCCTCTAGTTAGTCACAGACTGCTAAGAGAATATATATATTCCTACTTTTAATATTTTGGAAAAGTGAAACTATTACTCTTAATTCATTTTGTATCTATGAAGCAAGGGTGTTGCCTCACGAGTAAATACGAAAGATCACATTTTCGACAAATACTAATAATGTTTCGTTACATTTTCCATTATTTATGTAAGTAAATCAGCGGTGATCTTTGAACGCCACCTCTCGATGCTGATTTGGAAAAACCATGGGAAATTCAAACGGGAACAGCTAAACGAGAATTCTTGACATTTTGCTGATTACAGTCATAACGTCTTATTTCTTACACTGATTAAAGCATGATTTATTATTGTTGTAATATCCACGAATATGAAATAAAGAAAAAAGCTGAAGTTACTGGAATAAAATCTGGGAATACTACGGCTATGTCTGTTCTAGGAAAGTATCGAAGATTTTTTGTATTGAAATTCGTTTTCAGGGAGAAATTATTAGTTATTCATGGCATATAGTGCTGGTCAACGCAAAAGTCCTCAGAATCCCTCGGCGCGGCTATGTCAGCTCTGCTGAAGAAAGCATACAGAGTATAACTGAAGAACTATTGACATAATGGATTCTTCAGAAAGGCTAGTGGAGTTCTGACGACGATACAGATTTTGTGGCTTGCCAGCTGATTAGCAAAACCGCATCTCTGTAAAAAAATAAATATGTTAGCACAGTTCGTTCTTTTTTAATGAAAGTACACATTGCTATTTGTATATAAGAGAGAGTTAAATAAGTTTTATGGCTGCATTAATGAGTGTTAGAGAGATTTATTCTTTTATATAGTTTTTAGTTGCTTTCCTAGATCTCTTTGTGCAGTTCCGTTACTAAATATTCATTTCTTGCAGTCTCCAGAATAATAATCTCCCCAGTATAACACCTTTAAAACAATGACAGCAAGCT
Organism: Schistocerca piceifrons; assembly: GCF_021461385.2. NCBI lineage: Eukaryota > Metazoa > Arthropoda > Insecta > Orthoptera > Acrididae > Schistocerca > Schistocerca piceifrons. Next base: position 559,019,424 of record NC_060149.1, read on the forward strand.
TTGGTACTTAGGACTTGCATATTTACAATTTTTGTTTAAAAGTTAATTGAAATTTGTTTAGGAACTCAATCCAGTTAAACAAAAACAAGTAGGCAGAGGAGCAAATGACAGAACATAAACACACACAACTCTCTCTCCCTGTTTGTGTGTGTGTGTGTGTGTGTGTGTGTGTGTATGTGTGTGTGTGTGTGTGTGTGTGTATGTGTGTGTGTATGTGGTGTTGCGTGATGTGGTGTCGTATGTGTACATTTCTCTCTCTCCTCAATCAGGTCTGATTCATAAATATAACGTGGAATGAGAGACAAGTGACGAACGGATAAAAATTATGCTACGTATATATGGGACTGGATAGTCAGCAGCTAAAACATTAGATAAGCTCGCTAGCTTGCGACACTTTATCCTCCACACGATACTCTTTGGAAGCAACATCAAAAATAAATAGCATATTTCTTTGTCGTCGCTAAAAGTAAGATTTTTGGCTAATAAAGTGAGATACGAATATATAACCTGTTTCCTTGTTTATACTCGTGAATAACAATAACAGAGGTTCAATAAGTCCCTAGTTATCATTAATACCGGATACATACTGTGAGGAAACCGGAACAGGAGAGAATCGAAGACTTTGACATGTGGTGCTGTAAAAGAATGTAAAAAGCTAGCTGGACTGATAAGGTAAGGGATGAGGAGGTTTTCCGCAGACTACCCGAGGAAAGGAACATACAAAAAATACTGACAATAAGCAGAGACAAGATGAAAAAAAAACACGACACTGTAATGATTTGAGATTGTTTTTGGAACCGTTTTCGTTATCAGTCAGCACTTGCGATACACAGAGAAAGAGATCGAATAGATGTATGGCTACATATTATTCTTCCTTTCCTATCAAAAGCAAGATTCAGTCGTGGATAGTGGAGGCCAATTTTGTACCTAGTGTTCGGTTTACAAGTACGACTATCATCTTTAATTTCTTACTGTGCTTGTCAAAGAAAATTTCGTAGGAGTGCAAAGGTGTTGTGATGCTGTAGTTATAATGCCTAGATTATTAAAAGTTTCATACTTGAGATTCTAGGATGAATCCCTGTAAGTATCATCACAGCACGTACACGTGCAATGAATACTTCGTCCAATCGGGGAAAAACCTTGGAATATCATTCTGTATAGGATCAACAAATGAAAGTATGCGAAGTAAGCTGACATTATGATGACTTCAGTTACTAAAATCACCAATTAAACCCAAAATAATTGTCGCTCATCTCAAGTTTCTGAGAATGTTTAGAGTATGTGATCTCAAACTGAAATTTCAGTTAACGTGTGCATTCAAGAATATTAGACTTTCAGTTCAGTGATAGGCCGCTTACTCAATGTCTTATTCTTCAGCGTCAACACGGTATTACTAAAAATTTCAAAAGGTAGTTAGATACTATAATATCGTATGATATCGCACGTCATTAACATTTGGTTCTGAATGCAAACCGTAAAGATGACAAGACGTAAAGCTACAAATATAGGAGTAAGTGATGGTGTCACATTCTGTCGTTGTTTTGTGTGAGTACGACGGCACGATTAGAATTCGCATTTACATCTGGAAATAGTTACCTGTTTTAATAACAATAGACTGTTGCTTTGGAATGTTCGACGCACGTTCGCGAATACTAGTACGAAAGAGAGTGCAGACGACCATGAAAGCGAAGCAGTATGCTCTGGTAAGCCTGTATGACAGCAGCCCGAGAGCGGCGTGTGTCAGCGAAGCGTCGTATTTAACAGTGGGCTGGGGGATGAGATAGCGGTGTCGATCAGCCCGGGTAAGAGGCGGGGGCGGAGGCGTGAACACAGAGGCGTAAAACGGCGAGCCCAGGCCGGAGCCGGCGCTGGCGGAGTTACGACGCAGCCGGAGATATACGGTACGAGCCGCCGCATGACGCGCCCCAAATCCCTCATCATCCTCGACTCTACAGGTGACCAGATCCACGCGTAAGGCCGCGGCTCTCGTGCGTAGCAACGCCCTGCTGTGCACGCACTGCGGAGAAGCCGCATCTCGCCACACACACCACAAATCGTCCTCCTGTTTCACCTTTAGTGAAAGCACGTTGCCAGCAAAAACTTCATCCTTTCTGATAAACTATTTATCACCAGAATCACCTCAGTATCAGTCGCTCCGAATGTTGGATAGTCATATAATCCTCTTACCTATTCGTTTCCATTTCTCTTCCTCTATTTCATGCTTTTAGCAAATCACGAAATTCCCCTTATTTTTCATCCACGTTGGACTGTTTCTCACACCCTACACATCTCACAAACGAGACATCAGCAACCCCATTCTTTTCTCCTGCATATGCTTACATACTTTACAAACCACCGTACGGTGCGTGGAGGAGGGTATAATGTACCTCTACTAGTCATATCCTTTAATGTTCCACTCGCGAATAGAGACAAGGAGAAACGACTGTCTGTAAGTCGACGTAAAAACCCTGATTTTCTCATCTTATGTTTGCGGTCCTTATGCGAAATATACATTGGCGAGAGTAAAATCGTTCTGCACTCCGCCTCGAAAGCCAGTTCTCCAAATTTCCGCAATAGTACCTTCCAGGGATTCCCATTTGAGTTCACGAAGCTTACCCGTAATACTTGCGTGCTGATATAACTTAATGGTAATATATCTTACAACACGCCCCTGATCTGCTTCGATGTGTCTCTTTAATCCGCTAATGTGATGTCTCAAACATTCGAGCAGTACTCAAGAATGGGTGGCACTAGCGTACTATACGCCGTATCCTTTACAGATGAACTACACGTTCTCAGATTTTTCCCAATAAAACGAAGTCGAACGTTGGCCTTCCCTAATATCAACCTGAAGTGCTCATTCCATTTGATATCACTTTGCAACGTTACGGCTGGATATTTAATCAATGTGACTGTGTCAAGCATCACACTGCTAATGCTGTATTCTCAAGTTACGGTATTATTTCTCCTATTCATGCGCCCTAACTTACATTTTTCTACATTTAGAGCAACTTGCCATTCTTTACAGCAACTACAAATTCTGTGTAAGTTATCTTGTTTCCTCATCCAGCCACTCAACGATGAAACCTTCCCGTATTCCCCTGTGTCCTCAGAGAACAGCCGTTAATAGCTACTTATCCTGTCCATCAAATCACGGTCCTATCACACTTCCCTTTGGCACTCCTGACAATATCCTTGTCTCTGATGAACACTCGCCATTAAGGCCAACATACTGGGATCTGTTACTTAAAGAGTCTTCAAGCCACTAACATATCTGGGAACCGAAGGCGTATGGTTGGACCTTCGTCAACAGTGTGCGACCTAGGAATATGGAATCTGCCTGTTGCCCTCCATCCATGGTTTCTGGGATATCATGTGAGAAAAGGGCGAGATGAGTTTCGCACGAGGGGTGATTTCTGAATTCGTGCTTATTTTTGGAAAGAAGCTTTTCTGCGTCAAGGAAATATATTTCAACTCAAAATGTGTTCTACAATTCTGCAGCAGACTGATGTTAAGGATGATGGTCTGTAATTGTGCGGGTCTGTTCGTTTATCTTCTTATATATAGGAGTCATCTGCGTTTTCGTAAAGTTACCTGGGACCTCGCGCTGGGCGTGAAATTCTCGAGAAAAGCAAGCTAAGTATGAGGCCAATGCTGCGGAATACTTTCAGTAAAAGCGAACTGGGATGCCATCTGGACCTGCCGACTTATTTTTCTTCATTAATTTGAGATGCTTCTCTACGCCGGTGATGCCAATTTCTATGACCTCTATGTGGAAGTTTGTGCGACCTTTAAGAAACTTAAAGTTTGTACGATCCTCCTCTGAGAATGGTTTCTTAAACGTGTAAAACTGCAGCTTCCCTTTTGCTATCTTCTCTTGCCACACAAGACATGGTAAGGAGTGACTGGATACAGGCCTTCGACCCGCTTAGGAATTTTATTGTGATCAGAATTTTCTCGGATTCTCCATAAGATCTTTCGCCAAGGTATGACTGTGGAAGTTGCATGCTTCGCGCATTGATTTTATTACTGTTACACGGATTTCTACCAGCTTTTGCCTGTCGACATCGATGCGTTCCTTTTTGAATCGAGAGAGCAATCATCTCTGTTGCCTCAGCATCTTCTGAATCTGATTATTAAGCCACATAGGGTCTTTTCCATCCTTAATCCACTTACTTGGCACATACGTCTCCAGAGCGCGACCGACGATCACTTTAAACATTGGCCATAGTTACCCTACGTCTATAACACTGAAACTAAATGATGTCCATTCGTTGTCAAAGTGAAACCCTAACAACAGTTTATCTGCTTTTTCTAGCATGAATACTCTCCTAACCTTCTTGATGGATGTATTACGCTTAGGAACCATCGTCACTATGATGACATCATAACCACTATTTCCTGTCTTTATACTGACACTGTCGATAAAGTCAGGCCCGTTTGTAGCTACAAGGTCTAAAATATTCCCATTGCATGTGATCTGTGTAGCTAGTTGCTCAACGAAAAACATGTTCAAAAGTACATCACGATAACTGTCTGTCTGTACCACCTGCAGTGAATCCATAGATGTTCAACAGTCAATATTCGATAGATTAAAGTGTCGCCAGCTAATGCTAAATGAACTGTGTACTTCCATGCTACTGAGCGTAAACCTTCTTTGAATGATTGGACAATTGTTATGGCGGAATTCGGTGGCGGGTAAAAACATCTGACACGTAACTTGAGTTCACCGAGTCCTGCTACTCGTGTCCAGATAACTTCAGTCAGTCTCCATTTGAATCTCAATAGAAACAATTCATTTGTTGACAGCAATTAACACTTTCCATGCTGTGGCGTCTAAGCTGCATTTTCGATATACGTTCCACGTCTCGCTAATTATTTCAGAGTTTTTCTACTTCGGGATTCACCCAGCTCTCGGTACGGAGAATAATTGGAGCGGGACAACTTTCATGGAGGACGATAAGTTTAGGAACTTTGTTATTAATACTTCGAAAATTATTATAAAAATATTCACAGTCGAAGCGTTTTTATTTCCTACGTGTTTTGATTTCAATCTCTGCATATCGACTGGAGAGGGTTCATCAGGTGACCCGAAACACCCCCGAACCTTAAAAAAAAAAAAAAAAATACCACGTGGTCTCCACAAGCACTCTGCTGTCCGAGAATATGCTTACTTTGTACAGTTCACCCAGTCCCGTCATAGTACCTTGTCCCAGACAACACAGCAAACAGGCCCCACACAACAATTTCCCCCACAACCTCTCCAGCTACAATTACAACAAATTCTTCCACCCAGATATCAAAATAGGTCCTGACATAATTTTTCTTAAAAGCGCTCGACACACCCTCGACCAACAAATAAAGTGTTTAAAAGTGAACTACAACATCGTATCAAGGTAGTGTAACAGATTTCTTGACACTGAATCAGGCTGCTGTTGACTGTATTGAGAGATTAAATTCTGTATTAAGACTGTTTCTCCATTAAACGATTGTGCAAAAACTGTATGATGCTTGCACTCAATGTTTCACCGCCAACACATAGCATAGCGACACAGCTATCAGAGTGTGCCATCTGTGTCTCCCCTTTAATATGGAATTCTCACAGCCAGAAGGCTCATTGTGGTGCAGATTTGTCAAGCAAGCAGGCAGTCACGCCACCGAGATGCACTGGTGCTTCCTACAACCAAGTGAACGTGTTTGAAACGAGTCAAATTGTGGCCTTCCGAGTGGCGGGATGGTCGGAGAAAAAGATTGGACATGATGCGTCAGTTGAGCGAAGATGCTGGTATCAGTGGTCACGTGGACATTTTCACACCCATAAACGAGGTTCTGAACGTCCACGCAAAACAGATGCCAACTAGGATCGTCCCATTGTAAAAGCAAGAGTGGCAGATCGTACGGCCAACACAGTACAGATAGGAGGGCCTGTGAGCACAGACGTGTCAACACGAACTGTCTCAAACCGGTTACTAGCATGCGACTATGGGCAGGCACACATCTAGCTCGTCTTCCACTAACGCCACATCATCGACTTGTGCACTACTCGACTGGTACCGTCAGTGGTTCATTAGGAACGTCGAATGATGCTTTGTGGTCTTCAACGATGAAAGCAGATCCTGCCTACGCTCAAGTAGTGGTTCTTTGGGCGTACGAAGTAGATCTGGCGAGCGCTGTCTCCTCGAGTGCATTCTTCCAAGGAACACTGGCCCTGCCCGTTTCTGAAGTAGACACTAACCAGCACTCAGCCTGTGCAGAATTTTATTAGGCCAATTCTTTTGCCACCTTGAAACAGGAATCTGATTTCTTGTTCCAACAGGACAATGCCCACCCACACGCTGTCCGTGAAGCTCAATGCTCTCTGCAGGATGTTCAGCAACCTCCCTGGCTAGCACAGGTTTTGGACTTGTCTGCAATCAAGCACGTGTGGGATATCATGGGACAAGAAGTGACCTGTGCGACTCGTTAACCAACAACACTTACACAACTGTATGAATTAGTCGAGCATGCATGGCATAACGTATCCCAGAACAGTATTCTCCCTCTGTACGATTGACTGTATGTAAGTGTCAGCGCCTCCATTGCCGCCCACGGAAATTACATGTACTAAAATGGGTGTTTCAGTATGTCCCGATACCTAGAACATCAAAAACGCTTGTGAGATTGATCTGCCGATGTAATCATTTCATGTACTCATTATGAACTGTGACAACAATACTTCATCAGTGAATCGGGAACCACTAAAAGGGTGGACTAATTTTTTGCCCTGCTGAATAATTATCATTAGTACCATTGTTTTATATCTGTAATTAAATGTATAAAATGTCATTTGATAGGCCATACGCTAAACAAACATGCAAACTTATTTTTTCTGTCCGATCCGATTCATTCCTCCAAATCCTTGCTAACGTATATGTTCTACTCCTCGCTTCAAATCTTATACTATTTATCACCTCCAGTATCAAGGACTAGCCAAACACCCTACTTATTCCTGTCACAAATATTATGTCTCCTACCAAACCATCTTCTACAGTAGAAATCTCCACAAATCATCTAACTTATCTTCTGATTGTGCTGATTTAACCGTTTGGTGCAGCTGTCAACTACAATGGACAGCTGTTCATGTCGTGGCGTTTATAATCAGTCCTGATACTGCAACTGCAGCCTCAGGACTGATAAAAAAACGCGAAAGACGCGAAACAAATAGGTGTCCCCTGCACTGTCAGCTGCACCAAAGGGTTAATTTTAAAATACAACAAATCCAATTCAAAAAGTTAACGCCATTGATATTCGAAAAAACATGTAATTACTTTATCGTTTAAACATTTTATAAGTTTTCAATTTTTAACAGGCTAATGGATGAATAGTGTCAAATTCATAGCTGCCAGCAAACAAATTACTACAAATAAGTATGAAACGCAATTAATTTAAGAAAAACGCGCATAATTTTTTTTTCCAGATTACGATAGTCAGGCTGTTATTTTAAACATATTTTTGTTGTCATAGCCAATGTGGGCCCATTCAGTGTTCATAGTAGGTCTGCAGCATCTAAGTCAAATCTTCAGCATTTATTCATTGCAAATGTTAGTCCCGTATATCAAATTTATTAACTGTGAGTAAAATGTGTAATATTAACGCCTTAATATGAAGTATACTTCGTGTTTTTATTATACTCAGTGTAGTTCAGATAACTTGTCACTATTGCACTTAGTAGATACCCAAACTTAGCATTCACTACATTCATGCCATGCAATTGTTAGTCATAGACACATTAACCAAAATTATTTAATGCATACACCCAAATGACTTCAGCAGTAGTTCGAGAATTAAAAGTAAATATGTAATTTTGACCACATGATGCGAAAGAAGCGCTGTATCGTTGCAAGAGGTACAGAGGCGAATTAATGTGCACTGCTTACCCCAGTTCACTACTACTAAAACCACTCCATTATAACGCGTGCTTAGCGCAGAGAAAGGATTGCACCATAATAGAAGAGTGAAATTAAAAGTTACTTTCCCAAACATTGTTAGTGAATACTTCAGTGATCAAACGAATATTTTTCGCTAAATATATTATTTTAAGATAAAATAAGAGGCAATAGATCATGAATATAGGAATCTTAAAATTGTTCAGAATGTGCAAATGTATTTTACAACCAAAAGTTAAAACTCTTAACGTGATGGGAGTAATGTTTTGGTCAAAATCGGCGTTCTTACGAAAAATTGAAGGCGCTATATATTGCACTCAGAAAGATGAAAATTATTATATAGCCCCAGTTTGTTCTAAAAACCAATAAAATAATCTATTAGTTTTCAAGTTATTTACAAAAAACCAAATATGGAACGAAAGTATCCCTAATTGTAGTAGATGATGTATCATTTGTATTTGTTAATAGAAAGTTCTAATTACAGCACTTGATTACATTCATTGAATAATACATCTCTACCAAGTTTCAAGACTTTACTGTAAATAAAAATCATTACAAGGAATTTAATGAGGCAGTTCAGAGGTCATCTTCTACTGTCGGTTCCGTTCTAAAATTCTAACCGGCAAAGTTTAAATGTAGTAGAGTTAAGACTTTTTGAGTAACAAAGCCAACTTGACTCCACTCACATTAAATTAAAAAGACTGTAAATTGTTAAACGACGGAGTTTTTAATTAATAATTGTCCGGGAAGGGGCAGTTTTGATGCTGCTGCCTGTGCCTAGGGTGGTTGGTAGCAGATGTTACGTTTGGCGGACCGCTGCGCTCATACGGTATATAAATACGGTCAGAGGCAGAAAAAGAGACACTTCGCATCACAATATCTATCTGTCTGCAACAGTCAAACGCCGGCATGTGCTGTGCCTTGGATGACGTGAGAGCTGGTCATCTACCAAATAAGTTTTCAGTAAAAGCAGGAAGTCAGCTCGTTAGGACTGTACATCGTCCTGGATCTCTTAGATTTCATGGGAGTAACTGTCTGCATGTCGCCCATAACGTTGACTAAACCGTGTGGCATGAGATTGTTTTCCACTTTGAAGGCGAGCAATTAACTTTTGGTGATTGGAAGTCATGGAGGTAGACTATTTTACCCGAAACTTCCTGTAGAGATCGCCTCTGAAATGTTAATAATGTTGTTTCCGATAGGAATACTATTATTATTTTTAGTAATTTGTTATATTTTGTGTATATGAAATTTTACTGAGTATATGAACCAGTTAAAACTCAAAACTTTTATTTATAGTCCTTGCTCCTGATCCCGCTGTGTAAGTAGGAAATAGGGACGATCTTTCAGTGACTACAATGAGTAATGAGGGCTTGTAGACTGCAGATTGTGGTCATCATTCTGGCTGACAGCAAAACTAGTTTTCAGGCTCTTATAAAAGGTACAGGTATTTGTAATGCATGCACAGACAATGTAAATGTCTTTTCACAAAACGACATTGCAAAAGTAAACAGCAGTTAGGCTATTTAGCCACCGCTCCACATATGGACTTAAATTTCCAATATAAAAAAAATTTGTTGGTCTGTAACATATCAGATACAGTGCCGCTTTTGTGCAACAAACAAATTAAAAGGCTAAGAGAGGCCAAACACTTTTGGACTGTCCTCTCCCATTTGTTTTCTTTAATTCTCTCTCAGGGGGTGTTGACAGTAAAGTGATTGGGTATGAAGGGCTTTAATTACTCTCTGCCAAATTAAATCAGATAATGGGCTTTAATTCATTTGATATATTTTCCATAGCCTGTTAGTGGACATTCCGTGTGGGAGAGGTGCACTGGACAGGGGAGTTGTGTACGGCTACCTCCGCCAACTTGCAGGAAGGTCACGCCAGGGTGAAAATGGCAATGGTCTGGTGGTTGGGGGCGGTTACAATAAAGGCGTCCTTGGCAGCCACACACCTCTGGCTTTCTCTCGAGCAGATGATAAGCAACGAGGCTTGCGTAGCCGGCATCTGTGGCGGCCGCTGCTCAGGCACCTCAGCTGCAAGCGATAGATGCAACGCCGCTAACACAGATGACTCGGTTTCAGACCCATTAATTCTCTCTCAGGGGGTGTTGACAGTAAAGTGATTGGGTATGAAGGGCTTTAATTACTCTCTGCCAAATTAAATCAGATAATGGGCCTTAATTCATTTGATATATTTTCCATAGCCTGTTAGTGGACATTCCGTGTGGGAGAGGTGCACTGGACAGGGGAGTTGTGTACGGCTACCTCCGCCAACTTGCAGGAAGGTCACGCCAGGGTGAAAATGGCAATGGTCTGGTGGTTGGGGGCGGTTACAATAAAGGCGTCCTTGGCAGCCACACACCTCTGGCTTTCTCTCGAGCAGATGATAAGCAACGAGGCTTGCGTAGCCGGCATCTGTGGCGGCCGCTGCTCAGGCACCTCAGCTGCAAGCGATAGATGCAACGCCGCTAACACAGATGACTCGGTTTCAGACCCATCAGATCGCCACACTGCTAAACATGACACAGCAGCTCCTGGAGAATCAAGCCACGAAGGCTGAGCGCCCAACAGAACAACAAGCAATACCTGTAGCTCCGAGTGCCATACCGCCTTTTCGCGAGTTCAATGAAGAAGACGAGGTTAATGTGATGGCAGCTAGGTTCAAAAATGGTTCAAATGGCTCTGAGCACTATGGGACTTAACTTCTAAGGTCATCAGTCCCCTAGAAAGTAGAACTACTTAAACCTAAATAACCTAAGGACATCACACACATCCATGCCCGAGGCAGGATTCGAATAGCGCCTAGAACCGCTCGGTCATCCGGGCCGGCTATCAACTCTTTAATTGCAAGAAAAGGACAGAACAAACTTACCGCGAATGGGTAACAAATTTGCATGGAATGACGAGAAAATGCAAATTCAAATGGCCTTGTGGCGCTTTATATTCGGATGTGATGTTGTGTGATGCGATCGTGTACTATGTAACTGATGTCAGCCTTGGAGAACAGATTTTGAAATAGCCAGATCCATCATTTCAGCACGTAGTGAAATATTAGATCAGTATGATTCAGGTGCCGTGTCAGCCAATAAATCTGAGCAGCCACCAATTTGTCGGGTTAAGTCATCTCTTGCTTATGACCTGCCCAATAGGCAGCAACAGCCCACGTGTGCCACGCCGCGTAAACAGGTCTCTACACAGACAAACAGAATTAAGTCATGTCCTCGGTGCTTCTCACTGTGCAAACGCCAAGACTGCCCGTCCAGTCAAGTACAACGTTATGATTGTGGCAATATATGTTTGCAAAGTAATAAACATAAGATTTCAGTTCACTCACAAAAATCTATTCGCAAGGCCCATGTAATCAATGCAGTGTATTCAAAGCCTGCTGCAGGCATTACCAAAACTAGCATGCGAACAGTTTCTTCAGTGCTATGCCAGTCCTACAAACTTTCTCTTTATTTGAATATTAGTGAAAACATGCGAAATTTCAGTTGGACACGGGTGCCTCTTGTAACAACAACGACGCTGTACTATTTTATATAAGTAATTTTTTTTCCATCTGATTTTACGATAAATTAGTGCACTTGATGTTCTGATTTCATTTCTTTTTTGTTTCATGTCATTGTGTTAAGAAAACTGTAAACAGATTTCAATGTGAATATTAATGTTTATGTCAAATGTCAAGCAATATTGTTATGGAATTGAAATGGAACAAATGTTGAGACTGTTGTACGATGTTTAAGATTGTAACTGTGCGTCTGGTCCATACGTAGGCAATGTGTTAGAATACGTAGAATGCAAAACCTCGGGTGAATACCCTGTCTGTAAGGGAGCGGTAAAAGGTGGATGGCAGGCGAGCGCGGGAAAATGCACGCGGGCACTGCACGGCACAACGGCCTCAGCAGTAGTAGTTGGAGTTTGGCATTGGTCTGAGCAACACGTTCTGGATCGAGGAGGCTCTCCTGGAAGACGTAGTTTGATTGAGCCTCGGGTATGCCGTTCCAACGCCCATACAGCATGGCAAAATTACATAGGCACTAAATGGAAAAATATTGCGACGCTATGCAGAAATGAAGTGCCGGTACGTCAAGAGCCATAGCTGTGGTTGTATGTGTGCTCTGTGCCTCGCCATCCCGCCGCCTGCCAACCGCCGCATCGATACAAACAGGTTGAAACTTTTAGTACTGTATTCGTATGGACCAGTGTTACTTTTGTTCCATACTGTTCAATAACAACTTAAATTTTACCAGAACTGTCCTATCATTTAATTATCCTCACAACTAACCTAGACAGGGTCCTTTCCAAATGTTGTGCAATCCGAGTGTCCCGAGATGAAAAATTAAAGTTTGTGTTAATAATAATTACCTGCAAACCTAGCTATGTTAGAATGGTGTTTAAAGAACTGGTTTGTTAATGAACCAGTAAATGAATAACGAAGGTCTGACAAAGATGGAAGATACCTTTAATATTGATTTAGTAATGAAGTTTAATTATTTCGAGACAGGTATAAAGGTATTTAAATGAGTAGGAAATAAGATAAAGAGAGTAGTAACTGATATATTGGAAATCTTGAGCTCATGATGATGTCAGTAATTAATTTTTTTAATACAGTGATCATAACAGTTTCAAGGTCCCCCCCCCCCTCTTTTTTATTCATTTGAATTCTGAAGTGCTCTAAATTGATTTGACCAGCAAAAGTTAAAGTCAATTTAAAAGCCAAAATGTATCAGTGTTTTATCTTTATCAAAATTGACATTTTGTGTGTGGCTCGAAAGTGCTATTTCTAGGGTAACCTATGCCCGATTTTAATCAGATCAATAGACAGTACGAAGTTTGGTAGTATACTTTATAGTGTAGTGTTATGTATTCATGGTTTTTCCATATCAGTACAGAAAGTGAAACTATCAGTTCAATAGATTATCTGGTTCTAAAATTTGCGGCTGGCAATGACAGGAGTTTACGCGGCCAGATAACAGATGGCGTTAGCGGTAGACAATTGGCGTACATACAATACCACGAATATGTTAACGAACAGATTGAAATGTCGAGATCGCCCCGAACACAGCAAGGAATAAAACAGGAAGTAGAGGATGACTTTGTAGATGATAGTGGGTACGTGAACGAATCCACTGACATGTTTGATTCACCACAGATAAAGAAAGAACCGAAAGAAAATTTTGATGTAGGTTCGGAACACACCGATTCCGTAGAACAAAACAGTGTGAAAATTTTAAGCATGAACGACTTATTTGAACGATTAACCAAACAAATTGCAGGACAGAGCGAGCAGCTCAAAACACAGAATGATCAGCTTAAAACACACGATGACGAGCAGCTCAAAACACAGAATGATCAGCTTAAAAGACACGTTGACGAGCAGCTTAAAACACAGAATGATCAGCTTAAAACACACGTTGACGAGCAGCTTAAAACACAAGTTGGTCAGCTTAAAGCACAGGTCGAAGAACAAGGAACTAAAATTAGTAAACAAATAGAACAGGTAGAACAAAAAGTGGGTAATTTAAGCTCTGTAGTAAATACTATGAAGTATGAAATTGACACAATTAATAAAAATATGGATACTATGCAGGGGAAAATTGACGACATTAACAGTAGGTTTGATGTTGAAATTCTCAACATCCAAGAGAAAGTAGAGCCTCTAGTTGAAACAAAAGTAGACGAAAACGTTTTCGGTCTTAAATCTGAGATCGTAAACGAATGCCAACATGGAATCTCACAGTTGAAAAAGGTGGTTTCAGATACTGAAAGAAATTTAGGCGAAAAAGTTACTGGATGTGTACAAAAGTGTGAACAAAATACATCGAAAATTCAAGGGAAAATTTTCGATCTCGAGAGTAAAATCAAAGATAGGCCTGGTGTTGTCTGTAATGGCGCGCCACTTACGAAGCTGTTAGAAGGTGAGGAGCGCTTCGATCCCGCCAAGATACATAATGGATGGCATCTGTTGGATTTCATCAAAAATTGCGAGAGGATGTTTCCTGAACACTTGTCTGGGCAGGATAAGATAAACGTAGTAATTAGCGCCTTAGCAGGTGATGCTAAGCGCTGGGGAATTAACTTGAATACCGAACTAATGACGTTCGAAGAGTTTAAACAAAAGTTTACAGAAGAATACTGGTCCGAACAAAGACAGGATCATTTGTGGCTCGAGTTTATCATGGCCAAACTTCATGATAACTGGGGCAGGAATTCTTTGAAAGATTTCTGCGAATATTGGTACCGAAAGTTGACACATTTAAGAGGGAGAAGGTCCGATTCTGAAATCATATGGGAGCTATATAAAAAGCTTCCAGAAGATTCGAAAAGATATGTGGGAAGCAATCATCGTAGCTTCCAAGTGTTTCTCGAAAGGGTCTAAGACGAAGACCACTGGCGCGAAAGTCGTGCCAATTATCAGAATTTTAGTAACAGAAATAATCGCAATAATGACGAGAGAAATGACGGCGATGGATTTCGCGTCAACATGATAGAGAGAGGTAGAGGCAGAGGAAGAGGAAGAGGGAGTTATCCAGGTCGCGGTAGAGGGTACACCGCGCAAAATAATAACGACGCGGGAAACTGATTTCCGCAAACGTTGCGGGCCAAACGGAAGCGGGCAGAACATACCGGCCCCGATTTAAGATATGTTACCGGACTGACAGTAAAGTTATGAGACAGGTTAGAGACAGGCGTGAAACGACGCAACGTGTTGTTGCGAAACAAGCGTCAGGTGCGAGCGCAGATGACTCATCTTCGCCGTGCAGAGCGATACATGTTAACAGGCGAGTGGAGCATCAGAGGGCAACGGCCCAGCCTAGCAGAACAGATGTTCAGAGAGAAGCCGCTAGCAAGGCGGCAGAATTAGGTACAAACATTGCCGTAAGAGCTGGTGAATACATTATGAGTGGTAATTCCGTGGCGAAGGAAATAGTAGATGGAACGGTGGATACACAGAGAGGTGCGGTTAGCAGTGTTAGCAATGAAGTAAATGACGAGAATGAATTAGCAGAAGTAACTGATTGGCGTGTGCAGATCGACGATCTGTACAAGGGCCTCAAGCAATGTGAGTGGGAGGATTTTAAGAAGCAGTATGAGGCAAGGAGGTTAATTAGTGGAAAAGGAAATAGTAGGGACGTCGATAAGGTGACGTGGCCCGTATTTAAAGAGGAGAGAGTAAATAGCGCCGCGCAAAGTACGCGTGCTGCCGATAGGACGAAGGTTAAAGATAGAAGGGAACTGGAGGATGAAATCCTAAGCATTGACGAGGAAGTAACTTCTGTTAACGATCAGCCAATAGTTCAAGCGGTTACCGAGAGGCACTGTGGGAAAGGGGCAAGAGTAATTGAAGTCCACGAGGATTACACTAAATATGAAGTAACAGTGGAAGTGAGTAAAGCTGATAATGAGGTCGTTTTGCCAAAAGAGGATATTGAGTTAAAATCAAAATCTGACGAAGATGCAGAGGAAGAACTTAGTGCCTGTCTCAGGAAAGCTTTTATGTTAGAACCTGAAAGCGATCCAGAATGGTCGGATTCTGAAGATAGTTCAGATGACGAGTTTTTCGGTACTAGTGAAAATAATGGGAATAGAGCTAATTGCGATATTGTACTTACCGATGACGAAGTTTCAAAACAAAACCCCAATGTTGAGACTGAACACAGAAAGAAAGAGCCACCTGATGACTCAGTGTTTATTTTGCAACGAATTCAAGTAAGCAAAGACTTTGAGCTCCAGAAACAGAGAAAGCCACCAGATAGAAATGGTTCACAGGTCAGGAACGTATCTTGGGACGATGTCACAGTCGACCAAGGTGCGTTGCAGAAAAAACAGTAAGGGGCATGATTTAGAGTCTGGGGCAGATTTATATTGGACTTCGAGAATGTCATGTACATCTTACATCATGAAACTACTGGGTTCCCACCGGAAGAAATTTTGTTAGGCAGCAGAAGTAAAAGTTTAATTGAGGAAAAACTAGAGTTTCCACCTTGTACAAGCTTGGTTGAGTCAAAAGAAAGAATTAGTCAGAAAAAGGGCAAAGCAAAAAGCTGAATCTAGATCTAAAAGACATGATAAAAATCTGAAAGTTTCCAAATTAAAAATTGGGGATTATGTTCTTTTAAATACCCACGAAAAATATAGTGAACTGAACCATGAAATTTCCAAATTTAAATATATTTATAATGGACCGTATATAATACAGAACATTCCACACGATAATGCTTACTACCTGATCTACCCAAAATCCAAAAGACCTTTAGGTGTAAGAAACGTTGTGGACCTGAAACTGTTTGTTCCTAGGAGTGAGTAACCTAAGTACAATCAGAAAGCAATTTGCAGTAAATGTGCTGTATCTGATGCTGAAACTCTTTTATTCTAAATGTAACAAATCTTTGTAAATGTATGTATACCAATGTCAGTGTGCTAATGTGCTTATGTGAGTTTCAGATTACCAAATGTACTATAAATGTAAAGATGTATGGAGAAAAGGGCTGAAAAGAAAGGGTAAATGCTGCAAGCTGAATAAAAGATGGGACTGCCAAAAACCACAGTGGGCATTATATGAGTCATAATATAAAGGACTGCCAAACACCAAAGAGGTCAGATAAATAGTCAAAGGAGAATTGTAAGTGTGGAGCAGGTGATGTGATAAAATGATGCGAAATGGACTGCCCAAATCTGAATAATAGGCAGCAAATATGTGTAGTAATTTTTCTAAGTATTATTGTGTGTTTATTAGTAAATAAGGAAATGGACTGCCAATCAATGCAAGCAGCAACAAATTGTCTTATAGTGTATATAGGTATTTGTATGTGCTTTGTAGTCAAGTGTTTGTGTTCCAGCTTTTGAATTTATTTTTCTGAGAAATTTAATAATAAGAAATTTGCTATTTAAATCATGTTCTGATAGGAGGTTGGACTGTGCCAAAGGCACTTAAGTAAATGATAGGTAAATGTTCTCGATATATTAAAAATTATAGAACTATATGAAGTGAGGTAAAATAGTCCCCCATTCGGATCTCCGGGCGGGGACTACTCAAGAGGATGTCGTTATCAGGAGAAAGAAAACTGACGTTCTACGGATCGGAGCGTGGAATGTCAGATCCCTTAATCGGGCAGGTAGGTTAGAAAATTTAAAAAGGGAAATGGATAGGTTAAAGTTAGATATAGTGGGAATTAGTGAAGTTCGGTGGCAGGAGGAACAAGACTTCTGGTCAGGTGACTACAGGGTTATAAACATAAAGTCCAATAGGGGTAATGCAGGAGTAGGTTTAATAATGAATAGGAAAATAGGAATGCGGGTAAGCTACTACAAACAGCATAGTGAACGCATTATTGTGGCCAAGATAGATACGAAGCCCACACCTACTACAGTAGTACAAGTTTATATGCCAACTAGCTCTGCAGATGACGAAGAAATTGAAGAAATGTATGATGAAATAAAAGAAATTATTCAGATAGTGAAGGGAGACGAAAATTTAATAGTCATGGGTGACTGGAATTCGAGTGTAGGAAAAGGGAGAGAAGGAAACGTAGTAGGTGAATATGGATTGGGGCTAGGAAATGAAAGAGGAAGCCGCCTGATAGAATTTTGCACAGAGCACAACTTAATCATAGCTAACACTTGGTTTAAGAATCATGATAGAAGGTTGTATACATGGAAGAACCCTGGAGATACTAAAAGGTATCAGATAGATTATATAATGGTAAGACAGAGATTTAGGAACCAGGTTTTAAATTGTAAGACGTTTCCAGGGGCAGATGTGGACTCTGACCACAATCTATTGGTTATGACCTGTAGATTAAAACTGAAGAAACTGCAAAAAGGTGGGAATTTAAGGAGATGGGACCTGGATAAACTGAAAGAACCAGAGGTTGTACAGAGTTTCAGGGAGAGCATAAGGGAACAATTGATAGGAATGGGGGAAAGAAATACAGTAGAAGAAAAATGGGTAGCTCTGAGGGATGAAGTAGTGAAGGCAGCAGACGATCAAGTAGGTAAAAAGAAGAGGGTTAGTAGAAATCCTTGGGTAACAGAAGAAATATTGAATTTAATTGATGAAAGGAGAAAATGTAAAAATGCAGTAAATGAAGCAGGCAAAAAGGAATACAAACGTCTCAAAAATGAGATCGACAGGAAGTGCAAAATGGCTAAGCAGGGATGGCTAGAGGACAAATGTAAGGATGTAGAGGCTTATCTCACTGGGGGTAAGATAGATACTGCATACAGGAAAATTAAAGAGACCTTTGGAGATAAGAGAACCGCATGTATGAACATCAAGAGCGCAGATGGAAACCCAGTTCTAAGCAAAGAAGGGAAAGCAGAAAGGTGGAAGGAGTATATAGAGGGTCTATACAAGGGCGATGCACTTGAGGACAATATTATGGAAATGGAAGAGGATGTAGATGAAGATGAAATGGGAGATACGATACTGCGTGAAGAGTTTGACAGAGCACTGAAGGACGTGAGTCGAAACAAGGCCCCCGGAGTAGACAACATTCCATTGGAACTACTGACGGCCTTGGGAGAGCCAGTCCTGACAAAACTCTACCATCTGGTGAGCAAGATGTATGAAACAGGCGAAATACCCTCAGACTTCAAGAAGAATATAATAATTCCAATCCCAAAGAAAGCAGGTGTTGACAGATGTGAAAATTACCGAACAATCCGTTTAATAAGCCACAGCTGCAAAGTACTAACACGAATTCTTTACAGACGAATGGAAAAACTAGTAGAAGCCGACCTCGGGGAAGATCAGTTTGGATTCCGTAGAAATACTGGAACACGTGAGGCAATACTGACCTTACGACTTATCTTAGAAGAAAGATTAAGGTAAGGCAAACCTACGTTTCTAGCATTTGTAGACTTAGAGAAAGCTTTTAACAATGTTGACTGGAATACTCTCTTTCAAATTCTAAAGGTGGCAGGGGTAAAATACAGGGAGCGAAAGGCTATTTACAACTTGTACAGAAACCAGATGGCAGTTATAAGAGTTGAGGGACATGAAAGGGAAGCAGTGGTTGGGAAGGGAGTAAGACAGGGTTGTAGCCTCTCCCCGATGTTATTCAATCTCTATATTGAGCAAGCAGTAAAGGAAACAAAAGAAAAATTTGGAGTAGGTATTAAAATCCATGGAGAAGAAATAAAAACTTTGAGGTTCGCCGATGACATTGTAATTCTGGCAGAGACAGCAAAGGACTTGGAAGAGCAGTTGAACGGAATGGATGGTGTCTTGAAGGGAGGATATAAGATGAACATCAACAAAAGCAAAACGAGGATGATGGAATGTAGTCGAGTTAAGTCGGGTGATGCTGAGGGTATTAGATTAGGAAATGAGACACTTAAAATAGTAAAGGAGTTTTGCTATTTGGGGAGCAAAATAACTGATGATGGACGAAGTAGAGAGGATATAAAATGTAGACTGGCAATGGCAAGGAAAGCGTTTCTGATGAAGAGAAATTTGTTAACATCGAGTATAGATTAAGTGTCAGGAAGTTATTTCTGAAAGTATTTGTATGGAGTGTAGCCATGTATGGAAGTGAAACATGGACGGTAAATAGTTTGGACAAGAAGAGAATAGAAGCTTTTGAAATGTGGTGCTACAGAAGAATGCTGAAGATTAGATGGGTAGATCACATAACTAATGAGGAAGTATTGAATAGGATTGGGGAGAAGAGAAGTTTGTGGCACAACTTGACTAGAAGAAGGGATCGGTTGGTAGGACATGTTCTGAGGCATCGAGGTATCACGAATTTAGTATTGGAGGGCAGCGTGGAGGGTAAAAATCATAGGGGGAGACCAAGAGATGAATACACTAAGCAGATTCAGAAGGATGTAGGTTGCAGTAGGTACTGGGAGATGAAGAAGCTTGCACAGGATAGAGTAGCATGGAGAACTGCATCAAACCAGTCTCAGGACTGAAGACCACAACAACAACAACAACATGAAGTGAGTGAAAGGAAATTTTGTGGTATAAACTTTTATGATGGCACATTCACGCAAAGATTCAGAACCACTGTATAAATATAAAGTTAAGTGTTCCCATCAAATTTGCACTTAGTGAAATTTACTGGAAACAGGGGCATGTGCAACAACAACGACGCTGTACTATTGTACATATAAGTAAATTTATTTTCCATCTGATTTTTCGATAAATTAATGTAATTGATGGTCTGATTTCATTTCTTTTTTGTTTCATGTCATTGTGTTAAGAAAACTGTAAACAAATTTCAATGTGAATATTAATGTTTATGTCAAATGTCAAGCAATATTGTAATAGAAATGAAATGTAACAAATGTTGAGACTGCTGTAAGAGGTTTAACATTGTCACTGTGCGTCTGGTCCATACGTAGGCAATGTGTTAGAATATGTAGAATGCAAATTCTCGGGTGAATACCCTGTCTGTAAGGGAGCGGTAAAAGGTGGATGGCAGGCGAGCGCGGGAAAATGCGCGCGGGCACTGCACGGCACAACGGGCTCAGCAGTAGTAGTTGGAGTTTGGCATTGGTCTGAGCAGCACGTTCTGGATCGAGGAGGCTCTCCTGGAAGACGTAGTTTCATTGAGCCTCGGGTATGCCGTTCCAACGCCCATACAGCATGGCAAAATTACATAGGCACTAAATGGAAAAGTATTGCGACGCTATGAACAAATAAAGTGCCGGTACGTCAAGAGCCATAGCTGTTGTTGAATGTGTGCTCTGTGCCTCGCCTTCCCGCCGCCTGCCAACCGCCGCATCGATACAAACAGGTTTAAACTTTTAGTACTGTATTCGTATGGACCAGTGTTACTTTTGTTCCATACTGTTCAATAACAACTTAAATTTTGCCAGAACTGTCCTATCATTTAATTATCCTCACAACTAACCTAGACAGGGTCCTTTCCAAATGTTGTGCAATCCGAGTGTCCCGAGATGAAAAATTAAAGTTTGTGTTAATAATAATTATCTGCAGACCTAGCTATGTTAGAATGGTGTTTAAAGAACTGTTTTGTTAATGAACCGGTAAATGAATAACGAAGGTCTGACAAAGATGGAAGATACCTTTAATATTGATTTAGTAATGAAGTTTAATTATTTCGAGACAGATATAAAGGTATTTAAATGAGTAGGAAATAAGATAAAGAGAGTAGTAACTGATATATTGGAAATCTTGAGCTCATAATGGTGTCAGTAATTAATTTTTTTAATACAGTGATCATAACAGTTTCGAGGTCCCCCCCCCCCCCCCTCTTTTTCATTCATTTGAATTCTGAAGTGCTCTAAATTGATTTGACCAGCAAAAGTTAAAGTCAATTTAAAAGCCAAAATGTATCAGTGTTTTATCTTTATCAAAATTGACATTTTGTGTGTGGCTCGAAAGTGCTATTTCTAGGGTAACCTATGCCCGATTTTAATCAGATCAATAGACAGTACGAAGTTTGGTAGTATACATTATAGTGTAGTGTTATGTATTCATCGTTTTTCCATATCAGTACAGAAAGTTAAACTATCAGTTCAATAGATTTTCTGGGCCTAAAATTTACTATATTATGCAGTGTTGCTATGTGTTGGTTTGCATGAATATACACCAACTTGTACAGGAAAGAAACTCAGTTAATGCCTAATTAGGCTGGCGACCGTATAATTAACAAATTGGTAGCATCTTCTGCGTTGTTTGTTGTCCGTCCTGACGTGTAGTTGCATTTCGGACTTGCTTGACGTATCATTGTTATTACAGAGTGGGTGTAAGTCTGATTTGCCACCATTCAGGTACACGCGGTCAATATATATATACAAAAATCCTGTCTCGTAAGGTGAACCCTACTCACTTACCATAGTACAGGTTTTAATGAGTATTGTGTGCCCCGCGCGCACGTTACACTCTGTTATATTGCTGAATCGTAACTGCACAGTTAGCGCAGTAGTTAGAGATCAGATTTAATCCTGGAATTTCGATAGAAGATTCGGTGACCGATACATCTCGATAAATTTTTCAGTAATTAGTGTTCGTGCTCGGATGAGTACTTGCTCACACTATAATAAATTTTTCTTTTAGAATATTCAATCACATCCATGAAGTTTATTTTTTTCTTTCTATTTTGTGGTGGTAATCGTGAAATTGTATCCTAAATAAGTCTCTGTAAACGCAAGTTGTAATGTAGAAGGGCCCTATTAATAGTTTATAAATAGTGGCCTGTCCTGTATCTCATACTGTAAAGGTGTGTACGCAGTACGTCATTGAGAATATGGAATTCCATTGGTTTCTTCATGTTTCTTATGCAAAACAGGGAACGTTATTACTAAGTCAAAGATAACTCAAATACGTCTTTGTAATAGAAATTTTCGTTATTATGTTGGTGAACAATCCTTATGTCAGTTGATTCTTTGGGAAAGACAACCGACGGGGTTCATGTTAGTAATGTGCAGGCAATGAATTGATGGGTGCAGCAGAACACAAGGGAACCAGTTTTGGTAGTCACCCGCAGCAAGTGACGCAATCGTGTCGGCAGTCAGGGACGATCAGCATCTCAGCTAAGCATATGGACGATCACCCCACAATTTGGCGACAGTCACTGACACATGGCACGACAATGGTTCCTGTGTGGGGCAGTCGGCTCTGGCTAGCTGCCCACGCAGCAGAGGTAGCTGACTGGGAAAGGAGTTCCCGCTACACAAGTTGACCACATTACAACCACGTGTGGCACAGCCTGTCTAGCACCAGTGTGGCTGATCATTCCAGAGACCCCCCATCACGATGATGGAGATAGAGGGGCGAGGGAGGCTCTTTTCAGATAAACTCACTCACCATGTCTCCACCTCTAGTGTCACACATAGATGAGTGCATCAATAAGTACCCCCCTCAGTCATAGAACTCAAGCAACTGGGAGTAC
The DNA here is from genome assembly GCF_021461385.2 of Schistocerca piceifrons. NCBI lineage: Eukaryota > Metazoa > Arthropoda > Insecta > Orthoptera > Acrididae > Schistocerca > Schistocerca piceifrons. Next base: position 559,042,221 of record NC_060149.1, read on the forward strand.
AGCAAGCACAACGCAGCTCCCAGCTGAGCAACTGTGGTCCCCAAGATTTATTGTTTTTTTCCTTGAAATTAGAACGTTCACAGTTTTTTGGAAGGTTTGCCACTGATTATGCTGTGGCGTGCGTGCACAAATTCTGAATCTGAGATATTGTAATCGCGAGTGGACGAGAGAACATTTGTTGAGAGTAGTCGGACGCAGCGTGGCGTGGAGAGAAGCCGCTTGTCTGCAGAGGTCGCAGCCTTCAGTGACCGTGCAAGTAGCACTGGAGGAGATTTTGGTATTAACTGAGAATTTTTTGTTAATTTGCCTTTTTGCTGCACGTAGTTGTTGCTTACTTGCACACTGGACGCATTTTGTTAGATCTGTGTATGCATACACTGAAAATAATATTCGTGTCTTTGTTGTGACCGGATACGTAATTATTGTTTATAGACTTTTGGGAATAGTTATAGTTTTGAAACTGTTCAAGAAAAAGAAAGGTCTGAGTGAAGTATGAATCTTCATTTTGAGACTATAGTAAATTCAAAAGTTTTCAATGGTTCTGTTCATTTTTTATACCACTTAAGGTATGCTGACAAAACCCTTCTTGATAATTCAATTTCTATAGTAAAAAACGTAGTAGTTGCATCAGTAGTTGACAATTCATTGCTCTCTGCATGAACTGTAATATTTCTTTTCAATTATTTCCGCGCGTTGCTCGTCACACAAAAAATGGTTCAAATGGCTCTGAGCACTACAGGACTTAACATCTATGGTCATAAGTCCCCTATATCTTAGAATTCACAGCAATTGTTCAATTTAGGTGCTCACTTGCTGACATAAGTGTTTGTTAATGGACCGTTACATCTTTTAAGTATTGATAGGCCAGCGTATTATACAGCCAATGAAAAATACTGAACGAATCACCAAACACGAGGTACAATGGAACAAACAAATAATTTGAACAAACTGCTAACATTCAAACATTTGCTGAAGACCATCTTTTAAAACTCAGTTGAGCACTACATGTCTATACTAACACTCAGTTATTACATGATTTCAAACTTGGAAGCTAATACCATGAAACTTAGAACTACTTAAAGCTAACTAAACTAAGGACACCACACACATCCATGCCTGAGGCAGGATTCTAACCTGCGACCGTAGCGGTCGCGCGGTTCCAGACTGAAGCGCCTAGAACCGCTCGGTCACTCCGGCCGGCGCTGGTCACACAGTTGCAGCACCAAGACGGGGTAAGCTGTCTGTTGTATACAGGTTCATTGCAGTATCGTTGTTACGAGACGTTAGATAATATTCTAAAATTCGCAGTCAGATACTAGAGAATTGATTTTTCGTGATTTATAGGAAGAGTAATTACCTTCTGTTTTTGTGCTCCATTAGAATACTGACGCGTACGATAGTAGGAGGTTCCAGAAAATGTTTGAATACGGACATGCTGGGAAAACGTTTTTCATAATAGGTGTTATAGGGCTACATATCAGATTTTATGACAACGTTATTAGCGTTTAACTAGACTGCCTTGCAATGTTTAGAGGAGGGAACAGATAACAACAACATTATTCGTGTCAGAAATGGAGCTTTACATATTTCCATTCGTGTTTCACCAGGCTAATAACAGTTATAACTACAAGCGATAGTTAACAAACTTTCATGTACACTCCTGCAAATGGAAAAAAGAACTCATTGACACCGGTGTGTCAGACCCACCATACTTGCTCCGGACACTGCGAGAGGGCTGTACAAGCAATGATCACACGCACGGCACAGCGGACACACCAGGAACCGCGGTGTTGGCCGTCGAATGGCGCTAGCTGCGCAGCATTTGTGCACCGCCGCCGTCAGTGTCAGCCAGTTTGCCGTGGCATACGGAGCTCCATCGCAGTCTTTAACATTGGTAGCATGCCGCGACAGCGTGGACGTGAACCGTATGTGCAGTTGACGGACTTTGAGCGAGGGCGTATAGTGGGCATGCGGGAGGCCGGGTGGACGTACCGCCGAATTGCTCAACACGTGGGGCGTGAGGTCTCCACAGTACATCGATGTTGTCGCCAGTGGTCGGCGGAAGGTGCACGTGCCCGTCGACCTGGGACCGGACCGCAGCGACGCACGGATGCACGCCAAGACCGTAGGATCCTACGCAGTGCCGTAGGGGACCGCACCGCCACTACCCAGCAAATTAGGGACACTGTTGCTCCTGGGGTATCGGCGAGGACCATTCGCAACCGTCTCCATGAAGCTGGGCTACGGTCCCGCACACCGTTAGGCCGTCTTCCGCTCACGCCCCAACATCGTGCAGCCCGCCTCCAGTGGTGTCGCGACAGGCGTGAATGGAGGGACGAATGGAGACGTGTCGTCTTCAGCGATGAGAGTCGCTTCTGCCTTGGTGCCAATGATGGTCGTATGCGTGTTTGGCGCCGTGCAGGTGAGTGCCACAATCAGGACTGCATACGACCGAGGCACACAGGGCCAACACCCGGCATCATGGTGTGGGGAGCGATCTCCTACACTGGCCGTACACCACTGGTGATCGTTGAGGGGACACTGAATAGTGCACGGTACATCCAAACCGTCATCGAACCCATCGTTCTACCATTCCTAGACCGGCAAGGGAACTTGCTGTTCCAACAGGACAATTCACGTCCGCATGTATCCCGTGCCACCCAACGTGCTCTAGAAGGTGTAAGTCAACTACCCTGGCCAGCAAGATCTCCGGGTCTGTCCCCCATTGAGCATGTTTGGGACTGGATGAAGCGTCGTCTCACGCGGTCTGCACGTCCAGCACGAACGCTGGTCCAACTGAGGCGCCAGGTGGAAATGGCATGGCAAGCCGTTCCACAGAACTACATCCAGCATCTCTACGATCGTCTCCATGGGAGAATAGCAGCCTGCATTGCTGCGAAAGGTGGATATACACTGTACTAGTGCCGACATTGTGCATGCTCTGTTGCCTGTGTCTATGTGCCTGTGGTTCTGTCAGTGTGATCATGTGATGTATCTGACCTCAGGAATGTGTCAATAAAGTTTCCCCTTCCTGGGACAATGAATTCACGGTGTTCTTATTTCAATTTCCAGGAGTGTAGTTCACCATAGGAGGAGCAGATCCGCCAGCCCTAGACCAAGAACTGTCAACCTTGGATGATTCTACGGTTGCCTGTTGAGATGTCGTTTTTGAGCAGTCCTGCTGTCAACCACCAACTTCCCACCACGACAGCCACCCGAACCAGCCATCCCCACAACAGCCATGATAGAGGAATGCCGGAATCTGCCGATTGCTGATTGCTCTTGGTACCATGACTTCTGGTACACCTGTCGGTTGCCCCTATCTCTGCTCGCACATCCAGGACTCACATGAACACGTCGACACCAACACACATCCGTATTAGTACAGACTAATGAAGAAATTCAAATGATGGTACAAATTGCTCTGAGCACTATGGGACTCAACTGCTGTGGTCATCAGTCCCCTAGAACTTAGAACTACTTAAACCTAACTAACCTAAGGACATCACACACATCCATGCCCGAGGCAGGATTCGAACCTGCGACCGTAGCAGTCGCACGGTTCCGGACTGCGCGCCTAGAACCGCGAGACCACCGCGGCCGGCGAAGATATTCTGTGTGTGAAAAGTGTTAGTGAAATACGAGTACTCGGTGCTTGCGTCTCACGCGCTTTAGTGTTAGGTCAAGTTTCTGTTCACTTATTACATATTGTGAGAAATCAGCCACATTTTTCTCTTGTGTTCCCCTTCAAATCACTTTTACTGATTTGTCACACTACACATCACCTAAACAGACACATTTCGTGTGTTATGTGTATGAGAGTACTTAGATCGTGCAATCATCCTGTGTCAAAGGTTGAGTGACCGATGGATGGACCTCCTGTTTTTTCACTCATTGTTACAGATTCTCGTTTCTGTCCAGGGGCACAGTCTGCATGATGGTCATAGAATATTAGTGAGATAATCATTGTATTAATACTCCTTTTTAGTTTTTTCTGATTAGTGTAAATGTGATCGCTTAGGGAATTTATTTGTTAATTTTTCATTTTATAATTCGCGTCTGAAATCTGCAGAGAATAGATATGAGATACAAAATATCAGCAGCTACTAACACTGATGTCAGCCTCAAGACCAATCATCATGCAAGTGAGTGAGAGGATTGGATGTGACTGCATGTACAGTCATACTCAAAAGTATCCGAACGACCTGAATTGCATTTCGCATGATTCGCATGCAACCGGCATAACGCAGCTGTCTAGCAGGTCCTCTAATCGCTCCTTGGTACAGTCGTTTGACTATTGAAAATGGTTCCAACATGTCACCACTAGAAAACACTGCTCTCTATCGCAGTAACTCAAGATGTAAAGTAATACCACGGTGCTACAAATATCAGAGAACACCTAATCACAGAAAAGACTGTCCTTAAGGCTTGTAAGCTCACATTTATTACAATAGATGACATACCTGAAATGTTACCACGCTCATTATTACGTCAGATAGGTAATGCACGTAGTACGTCCGTCATATTCATGATTTCCTCTTCAAAGTAACATACAGTACTAATTATTTAACACAAAAGACATTAAAAATTTAAGTTATCCACGAGCAGCTAGTTGAGAATATGTATGAACTTCAAATGACGCGACGAACCGTCTCGTTCTGCATATGGATTCAAACCCAGGTCAGGTAGACTAAGCAAAGATTTCGTGACTGCCGCCAACTAACAGTCATTCCTGATTAGGCATACAGAGTGTGATATACCTCGATTTTGGACAGTATCAGTTAGCAAATATTAACTATAAATTACGTAACGCAAACATTTTTAACGGACGCGAATTCCTACCCAGCATTCACTGTCCCTGTTAACTAACTACGAGAGATGTTAAATATTGCTTGTTCACAAGTAACTTACTTGAAATGCCGTGAGGCAAAGCTTTGTGTTGGACAGGGATTCCAACAGAGAACCTACGCGGATTGATATCGAAGCACAACGAACTGCGACTTATCGGATTTCCTCGGCAGTAGCTAGACGAGACGAAACATTCATTTTTTCCTTCCCAGGACTCCAACCCGGCACATATCGCTGTTATATTCTAGAGAAAACGAACGTTAAATATGGGTTTGTTGCGACATCTTGAACTTACAGTGATCTCGCAAATAGTTCTGTATCCCACTGGGAGTCAAAAACGTCAGTACCGTTAGTGCTGACAACGAATGAAAAAACATTAAAAATCAAAATTATTATCCACCAGCAAATAGGTGTTCTCATGCTAGAGCTTGATACTACATAATGAAATCCTTAGTGCCGGGCTAGGAGTCGAACCCATTAACGCGCAATATGTGGAGATGTTGAGGAATCTGCAGTTTTGAACAAACAACAAATTGTAGCCGAGCTGTATTGTCACGAAGGGATCAAATTTCGCCTTAAGGACGGTCTGAATTGCATTCTCAGTTCAGAACCAATTTTATCGACATACAGAAGCTCAGACAAAAGATGGAATAAGTGTCCTGTGACCCTACATAGCGTTTGTTTCGTCACTAAAAATAAATAACAAGTATAAGAAAGGTTACTGGTGATAGAGTTTCTACATGTCACCACTCCAGACTTGATTGTGGTTCAACCTAACGTCTACTTGGCAGAGAAGGAATATCATCTTTCATGTGAATTTCAGACCACACTGCTATTATATCTTACTCACTTGGTGTAGCCAGAAGAGAATGGAATCTTTCTCTCCCTATCTAAAATCATTGACAAAAGTGGGAATCGAACCCTGAACATAGGTATAAAAAACTACCATCAATCCAACAGACCACCAAATGCTCTTTCCTGTGGCTCATTTTTCTATCATAACACCGTTGTGCCACACTGGATGAGAATTCTGACACACAGGCTCCCTGTAGTAAACTGCAGCATGTTCAGTAAATTCATTTACTTGGTTGACCCAATCACCATGAACAAGCTGCCTCAGCCCACACAGTGCATCGATCCGACTCTATTTTGTAATCACCGAAATAAAATCACATAACTGCCACCTACACAGAACTGCCAACGGTGTAGCTTGCAGAAATTAAAATAGGAAGTGTTCCTTTCCACTTGAGTTATTCTATTGCGCTATCTGTTTGTAAAAAAAAAAAATCGTGCAGTGCAAAAGAAAAGCTGTAACTGATTCTCTCAGAAGTATACACCAAGCCATTTGCATTATCTCGCAGCGCTGTGGTATGAAGAAGTTCTGGAGGACTTGTTGTTCAGCTCTGGAGCTATTGTAGCTATGTGTCAGCTAGTAGTGGAGTGGTAAGTGTCGTGCACTATAGATAAGATGTCGTGAGTTCGACTACATTTGCTGCTAAATTTTTTTAAAACGCAATTCTGCTGTCTGCTGAAGTTACCAATCTAATGTAACTTTGAACATAATTCCCTTCACTTCTCAACCCAAAATAGTCGCATTTGGAAAAAGGGCTAACTTCTCTGACATTTTGTTCTTTTCAGGTTTAATAGACAGCCAGGCAGCAGATGCATCTCGAAGCATTTGTATTATGTATGGGAGAGAGCATCGTGCCCAAATACGTCAGAAAAGTATTTTCTACAATAGCTGTCGTGTGGTAGTGGCATTTTATTCTCCTTCAAATCTTGTTTGACAGCTTTAACTCAGAACAAGTTTTCTACATGCATGTAATCAATAAACTGCATGTGCGTTGTCAGGCTGTTATAGATGACATCAGAGAATTTGCTTATGTCGTTGATGATTAATTTCTCTCTCTGATGTTTACTATTGTTTTAACAACACTAAAGGAAAACTTACGAAAATTGTGTACTGTTTTATAAGAAATTAAATAAAATAACCCACGATAACCTTACGACGAAAGTCTGTTTTAATAAAACTGAGTATCTGTACACAAGCATGCCTCTATCGACACGAATTAGCAAATACTACTCACTTAGATTTTGATTGGGTCTGTGTTTAATTGGTATGCTGTGTCATACTTAAGAGGTATGCAAATGTGGCATTTCATAAATATAGTTATGTATTTCTAGAAACCCAAAATTAGCTTGTCAGCAGCGGAAAGAGGCGTTACCTGTTCTGCAGCATTGTAAGGTTTTCACCATTGCACTATGAGCCGAAAGTATTTTCTTGCGATTTCCTTATTGGTGATTGATCTGACTGCTTGTAGCTCTTCCACATAAGTGGTAAAAACGTTGAAGACAGTTTGACTGGAATTGCGAGCCCTAACGGAGCTGGCGAAGAGCTATGTGTCTTAGCTTCCTCTTACGAGGCCAGTAGTCGCTAGAACTCATAAACCGCTATTTAAAGGACGAGATTAGTTGCGATTTCCACCTGCAACGACTTTCCTGGGCTGAAAACCGTAAGTTTACAATCTTTTGATTCACCTCAAGCGATAATAACTCAGAGTACTCAATGGAAATGACAGGTAAAATCAAGTGAACTTTGAGGCTTAATTCATCGCACACCAGGAAGTCACTCGTCGATCACAGAGTTGTCAAACATACGTTTATTTGTTGCCAAATCTCAGTTACAGTACCAGCAGGAAGAAGACGAATCGATGTGATCCCACAGATGGCTGGGAAGTGACCATAGCTGGTGACTCCAAGTCGCAGCTGCTATGGCCTGGAATACGTAATGCGTCTGATTCGCATTTCTGTAACTAGGTTTAGGCACTGGAGCGTAGTTACTAATAATACTCAGAGTTGACTGAAAAGTAAGCATCATAAATCTGTAACTCCCATAGCTGTTTTTATATTTCTTTCGTAAGGGTACTCAAAACTAAAAACTCATTCACAGACGTTTTCGTGCCTCGCCAATAGTCGAGCACAACAAACAAATAAAAATAAAAAGGAATGTGTGTGTGTGTGTGTGTGTGTGTGTGTGTGTGTGTGTGTTTGTGTGTGTGTGTGTGTGAGACAGAGAGAGCGAGAGAGAGAGAGAAATACAAAATAATGTGACAGAGAGTGTGTGAAAAAAATTGTTGTAAAGAAATTGATTCATGGTATGTAAAGAAATCTTTCATTTGAAATGACACGTTCCACATCATTACGAAATGTCGTATTCATGATCTATGGAATAAGAATTAATCTAATCTAATTACATCATATTGATGACTAGCCATTAAGAGCCGTGAATTACCGAAATTTTTGCCAATACCAGTAACCAAATGTAAACTTGAAAATAAAAGACGAGAATTTTTGAAATAAACCGGGACTCCTATCAAGACCCTTTCGTCCCTGTTAGCTAACCACGAAAGATGTCTGATATACGTCCACTCTGATGTAACAAAGTGTGCATGCATTTAAAGATGAAGTGCATGATATGAAGTTCTGTGACGGCGATACGAACCCAACACATAATCGGATTGTTAACTAAGGAAAACAAAGTTTACGAGCTGCTAGGTGTTTGAATCTAAAATAAGGATACAAACTTTTATGCCTAAGCGACAATCGAACTGCACACCTACCGTGCATCCACGAATATAACTTAAGTATCAGTTGCCTACTCACCAACAGTAAGATGTGTGCGTGTCTGATCAGAAAAAACGACACCTATTGCGATTGTTGGCAACACATGAACAGACATTAAAAATGCACGTTAATTTTCACTAGCAGGTGGGTGTGCACTTGATAGGGCTTGAAATGAAATCATGAATATTTTTGTACTGGATCCTTTGGAGGAGACCTAGAGAAGACTGCAGTTTTAGCAAAAAGGAACGAAATGATTGAACTATACTGTTCTGAGAGATTCAGATCCTCGAAAGAGGAGATACGAATTCGAATCACAGTCCAGCACCAAATTTTTCATCGTCTCTAGTTCAATCAAGTACAAGTAAAATAAGAGACCTGTTCCTTGAAATGGCTATCGGTTCATCAATAAAAATAAAATTTTCTAATATAAGTAAGTTTACCGACGACTGTATTTCTGTTTGCCATGACTTCCGCTGTCATTTCCCTACCTAAACAGGCTCTGCCCAGTTGGTAATGGAGGAACGTGATGTTTAATGCGGATTGTGGATTATAACGTCTTTTTCTTGAGGTTACCAGAGTTAAAATTAATCTGTTTCTGCTTCTTAAAAGTAAATGCCTGAACCCATGAAGTGCACCTGTGATAATTAGTTCTTGTGATAATTAGTTCCACCAGACCATTGTGGCCACATTTCTCAGCCTCAGGAGTGTGCTGTAACGGATGATGTGCTTAGCTTACAAAATTAGTCACGATAGAATAAATGCGAGTCTATTAAATCGCTAAGTAGAAGCAAGCTTCTGACGCAGAGATTATACTATTCTCATGTCCGCAGGATATAAAGACTCTTCTAGGCATCATAGGCTCGAAGTAAAGCTATTTTCGATATTCACAAATTGACCAATTTCTTAGTTCGAGAAAATCCACTGTGAAGTTACCGGATAATTCGATTATTACCGTCATTATTACTATCGTTTTATTCATACCCCTACTGGAACACTTGTGCTTGAAGATTATTTAATGCCTTTTGGTCACTATAGAAGTAGTTTCCCAAGAACAGTTCCTTTCCTGTCTACGGAATCCCTTTCATGTTAATATCAAACATCAGCAATTAGTCGTAGATTACATTAAAACTAAAGTAATTGATGAAGATGTTACTTGATAGCAAAAACGCGCTGCCTTACTTCATTTACTTGCGCCTAGATATGGCTATCGAGCACTGCCAAACTAAAAGGCAAGAGATCTTACTGCCTTCCGATATATGTCGCTGTCAGTTCTTCCATACGATTTGGTCCACATGACCTGATTCAAGTTGTGTATGACAGACAATGTTTTAGAAAATCAATGGTTTTCCTTTGAAATAAACAGAAATATTTTAATTCTAAGCTATCCAAGTACAAAATTTTCGCAATATTAGTTCAAATTTAATATTGGCTTCTATGATGTAGGAAAGTATTTCACAGTTGCAAAACTCGCACCCGATTCATTGACCTTACACTTAGTCGCTGACCATATGCTCTAGCTCAGAGTGACACCAGTTTAGGTTTTCAACCAATGATTCCCACAGCTACAGGAACACTACTTGCGATACCTCTTAGACAAAATACTTGCGCAGTGTTATCAGACATAAAGATCAACCTGACACAAACTGTGGGAAGTTTGTTTTACAACCTTCGTACCTGGATAACGAGCTTTTTCCTATTTGAGATATCTGTGAACGTTGCTGCCTAAGACTACATAAGAAGAAATTAAATTCCTTCAGCTACGACAATGTTTAGAGAAATCGTCTTAACGGCACTAATTCGGGGTTTGCGAATCGTTTACCGGCCGTACTCTGCCGCATTTCGCTGGCTGGAAGGCAAAAAGCTCACCGACAAATTTCACAGCTGGAGAAGGGGCAGGAAATGTCTGCCACTGGAAGGTCATACTGTTTTATTTAAATGAATACAAAATTAGATAAAATGAACAGTGAGGTTGTCAGTATAAGCATATTACTGTTGTCAGTATGATGTTGCACTGCACAGGGCCTGTAATGATAAAGGGCCCGTTTAGGTCAGGCATATTGTATACTGAAGTGGAAGAGAGAGCACCGCTATTTTCTACAATCCGTATGCATTGAATATACTCACAAACTACTGTTACAGTGTACTTATGAAGCCAAATGAGTGAATTGCGTGTTTTCTGGTGAGAAAGAGCACTGACAAACAGTCTTCGCTACGTTAGGTTGCTTAATCTGGTGTCACTCTGAGCTAGAATTTATGGTCTGCGACTAAGCATAAGGTCAATGAGTCGGATGCGAGTTTTGCAACTGTGAAATACTTTCCTACATTATAGAAGCCAATATTAAATTTGAACTAATATTGCGTAAATTTTGTACTTGGATAGCTTAGAATGAAAATATTTCTGTTTATTTCAAAGGAAAACAATTAATTTTCTAAAACATTGTCTGTCATACACAACTTGAAACAGGTCATGTGGACCAAATCGTATGGAAGAACTGACAGCGACGTATATCAGAAGGCGGTAAGATCTCTTGCCTTTTGGTTTGACAGTACTCGATAGCCATTTCTATGCGCAAGTAAATGAAGTAAGGCAGCGCGTTTTTGCTATCAAGTAACGTCTTCATCAATTACTTTAGTTTTATTGTAATCTACGACTAATTGCTGATGTTTGATATTAACATGAAAAGGATTCCGTAGACAGGGAAAGAACCTGTTCGTGGGAAACTACTCCTATAGTGACCAAAAAGCATTAAATAATCTTCAAGCACATATGTTCCAGCAGCGGTATGAATAAAACGATAGTAACATTGACGGTAATAATCGAATTATCCGATAACTTCACAGTAGATTTTCTCGGACTACGAAATTTGCTCAATTTGTGAATATTGAAAATGGCTTTGCTTCGAGCCTATGATGCCTAGAAGAGTCTTTACATCCTGCTGACATGAGAATAGCATAATCTCTGCGTCAGAAGCTTGCATCTACTTAACCATTTAATAGACTCGCATTTTTTCCACCGTGACTAATCGTGTAAGCTAAGCACATCATCCATTTCAGCACACTCTTGAGGCTGGGAAATGTGGTCACAATGGTCTGGTGGAACTAATTATCACAGGTGCACTGCGTGGGTTCAGGAATTTACTTTTAAGAGGCAGCAACAGAATTATTTTACCTCTGGTAACCTCAAGAGAAAGACGTTATAATCCATAAACCGCATTAAACATCACGTTCCTTCATTACCAACTGGGCAGAGCCAGTTTACGACGGTAAATGACATAGCGGAAGTCATGGCAAACAGAAATACAGTCGTCAGTAAACATACTTACATTAGCAAATTTTTTTTATTTGATGAACCGATAGCCATTTAAAGGAACAGGTCTCTTATTTTACTTGTACTTGATTGAACTAGAGACGTTGAAAAATTTGGTGCTGGACTGTGATTCGAATTCGTATCTCCTCTTTCGAGGATCTGAATCTCTCAGAACAGTATAGTTCAATCATTTCGTTCCTTTTTGCTAAGACTGCAATCTTCTCTAGGTCTCCTCCAAAGGATCCAGTACAAAAATATTCATAATTTCATTTCAAGCCCTATCAAGTGCACACCCACCTGCTAGTGAAAATTAACGTGCATTTTTAATGTCTGTTCATGTGTTGCCAACAATCGCAATAGGTGTCGTTTTTTCTGATCAGACACGCACACATCTTACTGTTGGTGAGTAGGCAACTGATACTTAAGTTATATTCGTGGATGCACGGTAGGTGTGTAGTTCGATTGTCGCTTAGGCATAAAAGTTTGTATCCTTATTTTAGATTCAAACACCTAGCAGCTCGTAAAAAACCGATATGTAACCTTTGATTTTCCTTAGTTAACAATACGATTATGTGTTGGGCTCGTATCTCCGTCACAGAACTTCATATCATGCACTTCATCTTTAAATGCATGCACACTTTGTTACATCAGAGTGGAGGTATATCAGACATCTTTCGTGGTTAGCTAACAGGGACGAAAGGGTCTTGATAGGAGTCCCGGTTTATTTCAAAAATTCTCGTCTTTTATTTTCAAGTTTACATTTGGTTACTGGTATTGGCAAAAATTTCTGTAATTCACGGCTCTTAATGGCTAGTCATCAATATGATGTAATTAGATTAGATTAATTCTTATTCCATAGATCATGAATACGACGTTTCGTAATGATGTGGAACGTGTCATTTCAAATGAAAGATTTCTTTACATACCATGAATCAATTTCTTTAAAACAATTTTTTTCACACACTCTCTGTCACATTATTTTGTATTTCTCTCTCTCTCTCGCTCTCTCTGTCTCACACACACACACACACACACACACACACACACACACACAAACACATACACACACACACACACACACATTCCTTTTTATTTTTATTTGTTTGTTGTGCTCGACTATTGGCGAGGCACGAAAACGTCTGTGAATGAGTTTTTAGTTTTGAGTACCCTTACGAAAGAAATATAAAAACAGCTATGGGAGTTACAGATTTATGATGCTTACTTTTCAGTCAACTCTGAGTATTATTAGTAACTACGCTCCAGTGCCTAAACCTAGTTACAGAAATGCGAATCAGACGCATTACGTATTCCAGGCCATAGCAGCTGCGACTTGGAGACACCAGCTATGGTCACTTCCCAGCCATCTGTGGGATCACATCGATTCGTCTTCTTCCTGCTAGTACTGTAACTGAGATTTGGCAACAAGGCAACGTATGTTTGACAACTCTGTGATCGACGAGTGACTTCCTGGTGTGCGATGAATTAAGCCTCAAAGTTCACTTGATTTTACCTGTCATTTCCATTGAGTACTCTGAGTTATTATCGCTTGAGGTGAATCAAAAGATTGTAAACTTACGGTTTTCAGCCCAGGAAAGTCGTTGCAGGTGGAAATCGCAACTAATCTCGTCCTTTAAATAGCGGTGTATGAGTTCTAGCGACTACTGGCCTCGTAAGAGGAAGCTAAGACACATAGCTCTTCGCCAGCTCTGTTAGGGCTCGCAATTCCAGTCAAACTGTCTTCAACGTTTTTACCACTTATGTGGAAGAGCTACAAGCAGTCAGATCAATCACCAATAAGGAAATCGCAAGAAAATACTTTCGGCTCATAGTGCAATGGTGAAAACCTTACAATGCTGCAGAACAGGTAACGCCTCTTTCCGCTGCTGACAAGCCAATTTTGGGTTTCTAGAAATACATAACTATATTTATGAAATGCCACATTTGCATACCTCTTAAGTATGACACAGCATACCAATTAAACACAGACCCAATCAAAATCTAAGTGAGTAGTATTTGCTAATTCGTGTCGATAGAGGCATGCTTGTGTACAGATACTCAGTTTTATTAAAACAGACTTTCGTCGTAAGGTTATCGTGGGTTGTTTTATTTCATTTCTTATAAAACAGTACACAATTTTCGTAAGTTTTCCTTTAGTGTTGTTAAAACAATAGTAAACATCAGAGAGAGAAATTAATCATCAACGACATAAGCAAATTCTCTGATGTCATCTATAACAGTCTGACAACGCACATGCAGTTTATTGATTACATGCATGTAGAAAACTTGTTCTGAGTTAAAGCTGTCAAACAAGATTTGAAGGAGAATAAAATGCCACTACCACACGACAGCTATTGTAGAAAATACTTTTCTGACGTATTTGGGCACGATGCTCTCTCCCATACATAATACAAATGCTTCGAGATGCATCTGCTGCCTGGCTGTCTATTAAACCTGAAAAGAACAAAATGTCAGAGAAGTTAGCCCTTTTTCCAAATGCGACTATTTTGGGTTGAGAAGTGAAGGGAATTATGTTCAAAGTTACATTAGATTGGTAACTTCAGCAGACAGCAGAATTGCGTTTTAAAAAAATTTAGCAGCAAATGTAGTCGAACTCACGACATCTTATCTATAGTGCACGACACTTACCACTCCACTACTAGCTGACACATAGCTACAATAGCTCCAGAGCTGAACAACAAGTCCTCCAGAACTTCTTCATACCACAGCGCTGCGAGATAATGCAAATGGCTTGGTGTATACTTCTGAGAGAATCAGTTACAGCTTTTCTTTTGCACTGCACGATTTTTTTTTTACAAACAGATAGCGCAATAGAATAACTCAAGTGGAAAGGAACACTTCCTATTTTAATATCTGCAAGCTACACTGTTGGCAGTTCTGTGTAGGTGGCAGTTATGTGATTTTATTTCGGTGATTACAAAATAGAGTCGGATCGATGCACTGTGTGGGCTGAGGCAGCTTGTTCATGGTGATTGGGTCAACCAAGTAAATGAATTTACTGAACATGCTGCAGTTTACTACAGGGAGCCTGTGTGTCAGAATTCTTATCCAGTGGGGCGCAACGGTGTTATGATAGAAAAATGAGCAACAGGAAAGAGCATTTGGTGGTCTGATGGACTGATGGTGGGTTTTTATACCTATGCTCTGGGTTCGATTTCCACTATTGTCAATGATTTTAGATAGGGAGAGAAAGATTCCATTCTCTTCTGGCTACACCAAGTGAGTAAGATATAATGGCAATGTGGTCTTAAATTCACATTAAAGATGAATTTCCGTCTCTGCCAAGTAGACGTTAGGTTGAACCACAATAAAGTCTGGAGTGGCGACATGTAGAAACTCTATCACCAGTAACCTTTCTTATACTAGTTATTTATTTTTAGTGACGAAACAAACGCTATGTAGGGTCACAGGACACTTATTCCATCTTTTATCTGAGCTTCTGTATGTCGATAAAATTGGTTCTGAATTGAGAATGCAACTCAGACCGCCCTTAACGCGAAATTTGATTCCTTTGTGACAATACAGCTCGGCTACAATTTGTTGTTTGTTCAAAACTGCAGATTCCTAAACATTTCCACATATTACGCGTTAATGTGTTCGAATCCGGGCCCGGTACTAAGGATTTCATTATGTAGTATCAAGCTCTAGCATGAGAACACCTATTTGCTGGTGGATAATAATTTTGATTTTTAATGTTTTTTCATTCGTTGTCAACACTAACGATATCTGACGTTTTTGACTCTCAGTAGGACAGAGAACTATTTGCGAGGACGCTGTAAGTTCAAGATGTTATTCCGAGCTGCTGGTTGAGAAAAATTCGGTAGCTGACGTGTCTTTGTGTGTAGTCAACAACGATATATGTGGGGCTATATTCCCAGTGAGCACTGAACTCTTCGTCATATTATTTCTAGTTCAGGCATGCTCACATGTCGCTGCTGGTGCAACAAACCCATATTTAACGTTCGTTTTCTCTAGAATATAACAGCGATAGGTGCCGGGTTGGAGTCCCGATAAGGAAAAAATTAATGTTTCGTCTCGTCATTTGAGTTAAAACATCTAGCTACTGCCGAGGAAATCCGATATGTCACAGTTGGTTGTGCTTCGATATCAATCCGCTTAGGTTCAGGGTTGGAATTCCTGTCCAACACAAAGCTTTGCCTTACGGCATTTCAAGTAAGTTACTTGTGAAGAAGCGATATTTAACATCTCTCGTAGTTCGTTAACAGGGACGGTAGATGCTAGGTAGGAATTCGCGTCCTTTAAAAATGTTTGCGTTACGTAATTTGAAGTTGATATTTGCTAACTGATACTGTCTAAAATCGAGGTATATCACCCTCTGTATGCCTAATCAGGACTGACTGTTAGTTGGCGTCAGTCACGAAATCTTTGCTTAATCTGCCTCACCTGGGTTTGAATCCATATGCAGAACGAGACGGTTCGTCGTGTCATTTGAAGTTCATACATATTCTCAACTAGCTGCTCGTGGATAACTTAAATTTTTAATGTCTTTTGTGTTAAATAATAAGTACTGTATGTTACGTTGAAGAGGAAATCATGAATACGACGGACGTATTACGTGCATTAGCTGTCTGACGTAATAATGAGCGTGGTAACATTTCAGGTATGTCATTTATTGTAATAAATGTGAGCTTAGAAGCCTTAAGGACAGTCTTATCTGTGATAAGGTGTTCCGTGATATTTGTAGCATCGTGGTATTACTTTACATCTTGAGTTACTGCGATAGAGAGCAGTGTTTTCTAGTGGTGACATGTTGGAACCATTTTCAATAGTCAAACGACTGTACCAAGGAGCGATTAGAGGACCTGCTAGACAGCTGCGTTATGCCGGTTGCATGCGAATCAGGTGAAATGCAATTCAGGTCGTTCGGATACTTTTGAGTATGACTGTACCTCTGCTTCTGTATTGGAGATCTTTATTAGTTTAAGTGAAAATAAGCGGTTGACAACATTGTAAGCAACCAACCTTTCCCTTTGCTTTATTCTAATGTTCGATGTCATATTTACATACTAGATTGTTCAGCTTCTTGTCCAATTTCATAACACACTAACCCAATCCTAAGTGAGTCATTCACAGGGAAGAATAATCTATTTTAAGTAAGGAAGAGGGGCGGGGTTATCAGAGATGCCAAACTCTTTACTTTAACTGCCCTCCAGGGGCTGTCAATACGAAGGTCACTGGGCATCATGGGCTTTAATTACTCTTAGCTAGAATTAAATTAAGTAACGGTCCTTACTTCGTTTCTTATATTTCCCAAGGTTTATTGAGGACATTCTGTGTGGGAGACGTATGCAGAACAGGGGAGTTGTGCGTAGCTACCTCTGCCGAGTTACAGGAAGGTCGAGTCCAGGAGGCAATGGCGGTAGTCTTTGCGGTCTCTTTCAAAAGCGTGCATGATACCCTTGCACCACCGGCATTCTCCCGGGCAGATGAAAGACAATGAGGTTTTCGTAGACCGCACAGCGAACCAACAAGGCGCCTTGTTTGTAGGTTTACAACTGGCGGTTGACACCCCCACAGAATATGGAAATCGCCAGCACGACGAAGTGGTGGCTGTGTTCGGAAGGTCGGACATTGTGTCAGTGCAGTCTTAAAATCTCGAATCGATGACAGTGGAGCGTCTGTCAAGCCAATGTCTCATGTAGGCACAGTATTTTGCTACGTCGATTACTCTTCCCAAATAACGGTCTTCCCGCGTCTGGTTTACGAGGGCAACCCGACTGGCAGACATTCAGCGACAGTTGCCAACGTAAGAAGACACAGCTAGTACATGGTTATAAGGCCTCTCAAATTAAGTAGAAATTTTCGCGGTGTTCTGGAGGGGTGGTTGCGCGGCATCTGTATATGGGTGATTGGCCCTAAGAACCTCAATTAGCCACTACTGGCAGCCATACGGGTTGGTAGGATGGGCACATTTTAATTTTTTTGCAGTTGGTGTACAGAACTGAATTTTCTCAGGGAATCTATTCTGGACTGACAGAGAAAGAGAACGTGGAGTACAGATCAATATACGGTCGAGTTTAAAGTTTTCACTGTCTCGGTAGCCCCGAAAAAGTTTTGGAAGTGCTGATCCAGACCGCTGGTCAGCATAACTCAGTTTCGATATCACGACTTACCAGAAAATCGTCCACGGCCGCAGCTCCTCGGGAAGATCAGCAGTCATCATTCCAGGCTGCATTGCGGCCCGTCACTGACTCCACATGAAACGTATTTGTCAGCTTTGGCAGGACCCAGTCGTTATTTTGAACCCCCCCCCCCCCTCTCTCGCTCAGCACAGTGCCTGCCCACACCGTGCCCACAGCAGATCTAATTTACAAGTGGGATTCTATAGATGAGTTCTGTTACACCATCTCTTTTCCCCAAGTTAGCGAATTAGCAATTTGTTAGAACAATCATCCCACTTACGAAAGAGCGCAGATAACTACTATAATTTGGTAGGCTCCCACTTCAGATTTGCCAACTAATTGTTCATGGAAACTTGTTTTATTTGTCTTGTATTTAAATAGTCACGTATTTTCGTAATATCCGAAGAGTGAACTTATTCGTTCTTTAACTTAATAAATTTCACTGCGACACTAAATCCCACTATTATTTCAGTAACTGCAAAACCTCATTAGAATATCCTGCACTGAATCACATTTGTGGGGGAGATTATTGAATATATTTTGAATTATGTAAAAGGGTGAACCCATAGATTGTAATTAGAAACAGGGCAAAATTCATTCCTTTGCAGTCAGATATCCTCGTGCAGAACAGGGAAACTGACAATAGTTGGGGGTGGTGTGTATCTTCACAACATTGAGATACAGGTTCTACTCAAATCAGGGGACTAGCTTCACCTCGCTATCAGGCACCCTTTCAAAGTTTTTGTGCTACCATTGAAAATGCGAGAACGGAACAACAAGAATAAGAATAGAATGAATGAACACGTAACGAGTGATATACGGTAAATTTACAACTTAGCAAGTATGGTAGGTAAACACAATTTGAACAGGCCAGCTACAGATTTTTAATAGCAGTCGATGTTTCTGACGATGTAATAACTAATCACTTAAGAGTGTATTAAATCGTCTAATTTTCAACAAAAGTCCGAAACAAGTGTTGGCATAAATACAAATATGTTAAAGAGAGGCTGATTACTGTCTTTCTTAAAACAATGTGATGCACAACCACGGCGCGGCAGGTAAGAGTTTATTAGTGAACCCAGTAGTGCAGCTTATCAATTATGTCATAGTCGTTGCAAATGTAGGGAGCATTGTCCTTTTGTCCCTTACAAAACATCACAGAAAGCAATCACAAACACATATCCCGCCATTAGAGCTCCCAATGTGCGAGTAATCCACTGATCTGTATAGAGATGACGTAGGTACTGTCCGACCTTTAAGTTGTAGAGGAATGAACCTTTTTTTCTTCTTCTCCCTCGTGTGATACGACGCTAATAAGTGGCGAAATATGTTGAGACACAGACGCCTAACGAAAGTTCCTTCACTGGCAAAACGTTGGTAGTACACACAAAATACGAATGCTTCTGGATTGTCACTGGTCTAACTAATTTCTTCAAATAAATTTTATATAATGTCAATACTGATAGTGTTTCGTTCGCTAACGTCTAACAGCAGTCTAGTAATGGTCTGCAATTATTAAGATACGCTTGCTACTTGATCGTAACATCAGGCTGTCATTCGTTGACCAGTTCTACATCTACATCTAATGACTACTGTGCAATTCACACTTATGTGCCTCGCAGAGTGTTCATCGAATCACTTTCACACTATTTCTCTACCATTCCACTCTCGAACAGCGCGAGTGCAAAACTAACACTTAAGTCTTCCTTGGAGATCTGATTTTTCTTTGTTTATGATGATCATTTCTCTGTATGTAGGTGGGCATTAAAAATTATTTCTGCATTCAATCTAGGAAGTTGGTGAATGAAATTTCGTGAAAAGACCTCGGCGTAACTAAAAATATCTTCGTTTTAATGACTGCCACACCAGTTCGCTTATCATTCGTGATCCTCTACCCCATATTTCGCGATATTACAAAACTACGTGATGTTATTTGAACTTTTTCGACGCCCTTCGTTAATCCTACATGGTAAGAATCCCATAATTCACAACAAAATTCTCGTAGAAGATGGGCAAACGGAGTTCATATAGTCTGTTTAGTGGATTTGTTGTATCTTCTACGTGTTCTGCCAATGAAACGCAGTTGTTGTTTCGCCTTCCCCACAACAATATCTATGTGATCATCCCATTTTAAATTTTGCATAATTGTGCTTTTGCAAATACATGGTAATACGAAAGAAGATTTTGTTTTACCAGTGAAGTCTGTGAGATTTTGGTACCGATCTTGTGGAATGATTTCAAAAATTGTTGCATCTCTTTCTGTTCTGGACTGCATGAACGGATGATTTGTAAACAGCACACTTGTTCCTGAAATCACTTCTTACACTTTCAAGACGAATTTTCATTGGTTTTTTGAAGAAAATTAAATCTGGCTCTAGAGGTTTAACATCTTTAAAACGGGTCTGAAATTCATTAGAGGCTTCATTAATAACGGATGTACATCTTGAAGGTATTCTTGTTTCACTATACAGTAACTCAGGAAATGACAAAAAATTTTCCACGTTTAGTAGCAGTTTAACAACGTTAGTTTACACTGGAATCCATTGATATCCATAGATACATCAGGAATAGGTCATTCCTTCCCTGCAAATACAAATTCAATTATTTAAATGATTTGTATAATATGTTAGACATGCTAATTCTGATAAAAAAAGTGAATCCTTCAGCTAAAGAAATGTCTTTCCTAAATGCAAAAAACGAGCTAAGAATTTTTCTGCACTCAAACACTGAATTTCGGAATGAAGGAGCATACCTCCACATTCTGCGTCAACTTTTTGTAAAAATTGCTTACATTTTCGATGAGATACTGATAGATTTCCCCCACGTATTATATTCGTAATTTTCGGTTCATCTTTCATTGGCGACAACATTCTGACACTTTACCAATATAATGCACCCTGATGAACAATGCAATGAAAAGTTAAACCATTTATTCAGCATATTCTTAATGGACTAACGAAGCTGTTTTCTACATCGACCGTAGCGGGTACAAACTGCAGATTGCTTTTTAAAAACACCGATTTTGTGAACATTCTTTAACTGCTCTGACTGAAGTAACTAAAGAGAGTGACTCTTCATGTATGGAACAGGCGTCTTTGCAATTGACTAATATCAATTCGATCACTACTATTGTGCACACACAAAGAATACAAAGAATAATGCCAACAGTTTGTCATTAAACTGTTTCGTTTCCCTTTTATGCTTTATCCTACATCAAGAATTCGACTTTTATGATGTTACGTGGCAAAGCAACTGTTTTGAGGGGTTCAGCGGTCTCGACGTTACCAAATGCTTTTGACATTTTTATAGCTCATCCTTTTAGACTACACCGTCGTTGAAGCTTTTGCTAATTTTAAGCATGCCGCATATGGTGCAGTTCAACCCTTTTCTTTAAGACTTGTTGGTTCAGGCAACTTTTGTATCTCTTTCTTTAATTTATCTACTAAAGCTCACAATTCGTCGTGAGAGAAATTTCCGTGTGTTGCTTCGTGGATCGAAACGAAATGTCGAGCAAGATACTTCCGTTTGTTAGGATTAAGCACTTTTCTTTAGATATTCAACATTCGGTTTCTTCATCAGGATTGTGTACAAATAAGTGGTGGTCGTGGTAAGTTCCTATGGGACCAAGCTGCTGAGATCATCGGTCCCTAGGCTCACGTACTACTTAATCTAACTTAAATTTACTTACGCTAACGATAGCACACACACCCATGCCCGAGGGAGGACTCGAACCTCCGACGGGGGAGCAGGGACTTTCACCCCTCGCTGAAAACAAAGTTTTCAGTGGTTTTACTTTTCTCTATTTTTGAGAACTGCCAGAGAAAAGCGGTCACGGTAATAACTAGCATCAAAACCAGACAAATAGTACAGTAATAACCAAAATGGCAACAACAACGACAGCGCAATATTATGGGAAATATATTGATCAAAACATCGAGAGCAGAAGAGTAACGAAACAGGATGTCTCGTCGAAGTTGGAGAGTGAGTGAAGGAGCGAGAACCTATGCTTTGAGGTAACAGCCCAAGAAACGTTGCCCCACACGATTACTGATAAACAAGCGAACCACAGGCTGTAGTGAGGCCGTGGGGTCACTGCACGAGTAGAGTTGGAGGGGAAACAGACTGCTGGAGGAGAAAGGCTCTCTGGCAACCACTGCCTGGCGTCATTTAGGATCATTTGCTGCTTTTAGCACCACACAGATAATTTTTCATTTAGCAATCTGTTTTCATCTTCTGATGATTTTAGCAGATGGTAAACGACAGCATTCTCTAAAATAATCTGATATCGCTGCTCGTATTGTGTCCTTATTTATATGGAATTAGGTACAGCGGAGGGCCTATAACACTTCATTAGCGAACGGCAGGTATCACGTCTGTTTTAATCCATGAATTTCCCTCAATTACTATGAACTGTGACCTGTCTGACTGTTGGAGTTGTATGGAATCCACCATAACGGCCAGTATGCCGAGTTGTTTACACTATGAAATTGATGGCGCCATCTGCAACCTTTCATCGCAGGTACCGATACAATTGTGAAAACACATGCCTGTTTCTTATTCCTTGCATCTCAGCGCTAGGAAGTAATTCGGCCGAGAATTATATAGAATTCCGCCACAATACTGCCCACAGTGCCATTCGTTGACATTATTGGCTGCATCTTAAGCTATAGTACACTTCTCAGTGCGTAGCTGTTCTTGTTCTTCGTTGGTAAGTTAGTTATCTGCACGGCCAATGGATCATAACTGCTACCTCCCGCTGTGATATGGATCGAGGCTCAGTCTACAGAAACAATACACTGTCTCACCGAAAAAAGTCAACCATTAACATGATTGTCTATTACAAGAGTCTTACGCGACACTTGCTTTCTTTTTTTTACATCTAGTGTTGATATTTAATTCTGTGTGTCACCTCACACAAACACACACACACACACACACATACACACATACACACACACACACACACACACACACCCAACATCCGAAGTTGGCTTGCGGAGTATAGAGGTAGGTGTAGAAGGAATGCACTCTGTGCGTATCCCGCTGGGTAACATTCACAGTCAAACTCAATGCCGAATTTTCAAACTTTTCTTCCTGGAGTTATGATTAAATTATTAACCTAAATAACTACTTGTACTTACGAATTAAAGCAAATTTTTAATCGCCCTATAGTCCGATATTTACAATCTAATTCATAGGTCTGAAAGCGGAAAAGGTAAATAACTCGAATTTAATTAACAAAACTGTGTGCTTATTGATTTCATTTTAGGGCGAACCAGACTAGACGAGACTTAACCCATTCCTCTTTTTATATTACCAGTTTGGATAAAAGGTAGTGACAACAATACCTTAAAATGAAGGATGAGCGTCCAATGGCATGATCCCTCTATGCAGCTGATAGCAGGTCAGTTGAAGCAGCACAGTGATCGGTGACGGCTGTGTTCAAGTCAGTTGCAGTGTGTACTTTCTGAAAATGTGACAGGCCAAACTCCCTGACAGTATGTTTAGGAAACATGAAAAATGTACGTGGATCCAGACTGCAGTGCCTAGTGGTCTGAGTGCACAGCAATGTTATCAGGGACTGTGTGAGGCATGTACTAATGCACCACCGCCGTATCGTACTGCGGCGGGTTGGGTAAAGGTGTTTCGGGATGGCAGGGATGTCATTCTAGGCCGACCCACTGAATGCAGACACCTTGTTTCTCCTCGCCCACAGAACTTGTGCCGTGAAGCAGCAGGTACTAAAGTCATGGTTGTTGTGGCTTATGATATCCGTGGGCTGACGCTGCATCATGTTGTACCGTAGGAGCAGACGGTCACTGCACCCTACTACTGATACTTTCTGTGACATCGTCTTCGTCGCTTCCTGAGAAGAAAGCGACGGCACCTTCTGGTACTGCATCCCTTCACCTTTCATGACAACGCACGATTCGACACGGTGAACTCGGTGCAGCAGCTTCAACGTATGTGAGGGTAAGAGATACTGGAACATCACCGTATTCACCCTATATGAGTCCATGCGTTTACGGCCTGTTCGCTAAAATGAAGGAACCTTCCCATGGTACGTGCTGCATGAAAAGAGAAGACATCATCCGAGGCATATGGCAGTCCTTGCGAGACATCGACAGAAACAGACGCGCTGACGGTGTACGAAGGCTTCCACGTGTGTGAGGAAGAATGATCGAGATGCAGGGCGAGTATATTGAGGGCATTTAATACAAAGAACGTCTGTCAATAAACTTATGAATTATAACAGAGGACATCTACACGCATTCTCTACAGCGAAGGAAAGTCATAGGTTCCATACAAACTCATACAAAACATGATCCTCTGGTAAAACCATTCTCAGCATCGCTGGTTTTAGTACTACACATGTACTACTAAGTTAAATATGGTTCAGAAGGATCGTAAAATGGGTAACGAATGCCCACCTAAAGGCTTTCAGATCAAACGTGCGGATTTGATGTGGGTTCCAACCGCTCATACATTATATCCCTCCATGCCTTGCGCTAATCAAATGTGCCATAAATGCTCATCAGATTTATTAACAAATATGCTACATACTACAACATGTATGAGTTGACTATATGGTAGCGTGTTGTACATGTGTAATACACACATTGATTACACAGGTATCTAACAGCTGTAATCTGTGTTGTACGCAGCAGAATCATTAAGTTATTGCACATAGCTATTCAGCATTGGTATTTTTGTTTCTTTAAACTTTGTTATCCGTATTCTACAAAATCATTGCGAAGTTTGTTGTGGGCTTACTTCTGACTTAACCTCTCCTGTTTCATCCAAGGATAGAGTGTGGAAAAATGATGGCTTATAAAGTGTATTACCCAATTCCGGTTTCAGGCTAGTTGAGCTTGTTGAGGGGCAGTAGCAGGCAAAGTTTCTATAAGGAACCCATGTTCGGTAATGTACGATTTGTTGTAACATAAGTTTGAAGATTAGATTACTTTCAAACCTCCAGCTGCTAGGTACGCACAAAAATCAACAAATGAGCGCCGTCGTCAGATCATGTTGTAATTGTGGCATGATATACCATTTTCGTCGGAATTCAAACACGGTTGCCGCGATTGCGCGGCCCCTCCCGCCAGAGGTTCGAGTCCTCCCTCGGGCTTGGGTGTGTGTGTTGTTCTTAGAATAAGTTGGTTTAAGTCGTGTGTAAATCTAGGGACCGATGACCTCAGCAGTCTGGTCCCTCAGGAATTCACACACACATCAAATACGGTTGCGAGAAACATGTTCGTTCGCAACCAGGAAGATTACCTGCGGTGCCCCACGACCGCTCCATAGTCTCGACTTTGAAGAGAATGTACTTCGTCACGTAGAAGAGAACGCGACGACTAGTGCTCGAAACAGCACCCATGCCATTGGCTCGGATAGAGTACACACATTCGATCACGCAATGAAGGCTTTCAGTACAAGATGTCATAGATGTTGATAAGTGTTCCGGGATGTGAGGCCGTGGTCGAAGAAACTTTTCGGTTTCTAACGTAACGTCCAGAGGTACGCTGGACATATTTCGGAGGAGAGCTCAAGACTCAGTGTCGCCAAGAGGAACTCTGAAGATTCCAGCGCAGCTGCGGAAGAAACATCAGGAACTGAAAAGATTTTTCGACCACGGTCGTACAGCCTGGACGACTCACAGCAACAACGCGGGTGAGAGAACATTGTCTTTGCTGTGAACGTACCTCTAAGCGAGAGATCCGTTTGTTGATCACTGATGATATGGTAGTGATAAAAAGCATTGATGTCGTGCGATGAAACGATCTTGCACGTGACGGCCGGTATAAGCTCTGTCAACATTGCGGCCACGTAACAGATCGAACATCGGGCATGGGTGTGTGTGTTTGTCCTTAGGATAATTTAGGTTAAGTAGTGTGTAAGCTTAGGGACTGATAACCTTAGCAGTTAAGTCCCATAAGATTTCACACAGATCGAACATTTCCATTCGCCGTGGTTACATGAATAGGCTCTCTTCCATATAAGCATTAGGTCTTTGATTATGCTGAGCCAGTCATACAATATTTTGAAGGAATGCACCGTCATTTGATCGTATATTTCAGATTTTCACTTGTACTATATAAATTTCTGATTTTTCACCATTAATGCTCTAAGAACATTTAGCATTATACTCAAAAATGGCGTAAAAACTGAAACCTATATTTTACGAAAGATGATGATGATGATTTATGGCAGAGGGCGCTATTTACGAAAGAAAAGTACCGTTCAAAAAATGAGTGTGAAATCCTATGGGACTTAACTAGTAAGGTTATCAGTCCCTAAGCTTACACACTACTTAACCTAAATTATCCTAAGGACAAACACACACACTCATGCCTGAGGGAGGACTCGAACCTCCTCCGCGACCAGCCGCACAGTCCATGACTGCAGCCCCCTAGACCGCTCGGCTAATGCCGCGCGGCAAGAGTACACTAATACACAGAAAAATTGCGGTATATTCTTCAACAAACCACCACGAGATTGTTGGCTGTTGGTCACATGCAGCTTATCCTAGTACTGGTTCGGTTTGTAATACGTTTGCAATATAACTTATACATGAAAAGGTTAACAAGGTGTCGCTCTTGCGCTATACTTTTGCGGACTGTAACCATAAACTGTATGTGCTGCATCTAGTAACACTGTAAGTGCATCCAGTGTAATTTTTGATGTTTACATTAGTTTGTCATAATAATAGTATGTACGCCTTTCCAACAAGATAAATTTTCCTCGTTCTACAACAAGTCTTACAAACAACATAGTAATTTACTAAGCTTAAGATGTAACTACAAGTACAGATTTGTAACTAAATGGAAGAATAAAGATAAGAGTTTACAGTTGTCGTTGACATCAATGTGTTTAGAGACGAACGCTAGCTCACGGAAACAGTAACGTTAACTGCCCTGCAGTTCACCTCACGTACTCTAGGACCCCCACAAAGTCCCAATCGGAGTGTCCGGACGGGTATGTAGATATCTTACTGCTGAATAAGAATATCATCTCTTAAACAAAACAGCAACAGGCTCGGTATAGCGAGCAGTTTGCGTTACTGAACAAAATAAAACTAGTAATGTTTCTCTCACTGCCCCCAATACAATGAACAGCTGTAAAGGGTTATAAATGAGTGGTTATCACCGAAGACTCCATAGCAGAACACTGATAATGGTACAACGCAAGTCACCTGAAGCACTCATATTCTTATTCTGCTGGCCAAATTTAACTGCACACGTACCAGAACGTGAACGAAACCCATTTGTTGCATCGGTTGTGTGCCGTTTCGTTTCGTTCGTGTGGGCGGTCAGGCCAGGGCTGCAGGATTTATCGGATTGTGTGCGGGGGAGGTTTGAGTAGTCACGTGTAGGGTTGTTGTAGATTTATAACCCTTAGTCTAATTTTGGACCGTGAGTGGGCCGCGCCCCAAGACCCACGTGATCGGCGAGTGCTACAGACAAACGGTATACACTTCGCTGCCACCGCAGAGACGCTACCGATCCCACAAGCAACAACACTCTCTCCTTGACAGGCCTATAACATGGCATCATAGTACCGATAGTAATATTGACCATAGCCAAAATTTTGTGATAAAAATGGCCATAAACTAATCACACGTTTTTCGTGTTTTTGCTACACCTTGAGTGTTTAGAGGTTTCGGTCATAGCAAAACAAACTGAGCATCCTAAAATGTATTATTAGTAACCACATCGCTTAGGAAACATATTCTACTACTGCTATACTGTCTAAGTACAAAAGATCGTCTTGCCCGAACTAACTGATTTAATCAACCTAAACCAGAAATCAATGTTTTGTCAATATGGAACATAGAAAAGTGTTTTTTACGAGAGCAAATTGTGCAGAACTGCCATAACGCACACTATGCATGTTTTAAATTACTTTGAATTTTTACATTTTTTATTTCTCCTTCATATCGAGACACAGGGATGCCGTTTAGCTCGATAATTCAGTTCTTTACTATCTGTGCCAACTTTTGTACAGCGTGTGCTAAATAAAACTGGTCCTAAAAGTGCTGTCGGCTTTTCTTAGCAATGCAAACTAAGCAACAAAAGGCGAAGTGAGGTAACTGCCTGAAGATGAGCGACTGTATGGGTATTTTGAGCAAGAAGAAGGAAAGCGCACACCGTACATTTAACGTTGGCGTGTACACATGAGGTTTCTGGTAAAACTGGGCAGTCAATAAAAATCACCAATATCTCCAGTCTGTCAGTCCGCCGTGTAAGTAACACGTGCACATACACACAAACTGGAAGCGCTACAGCAAGTCAGTTACTATTGCCATTCCCGTGACAGAGTTGTCAGGCACGTCTTACTGGAAAATCGTTTGCACCACACCATTGACGTCAATGAATGTTATATCCTGCCTCTTCAGTGAAAAATGAGTCTCATGATAAGTAATACGGAAAACTTGTTTCTTTTCAGATTTGGAACCATTTTCCAGAATGGAATTTTATTTTGGCGACCTGAGGCTTCTTTAACTGTTTCCATTACTCATCAATAATAGGAATCATGCATTCAATCAAGTGCTTGAGGATTAAAAATACAATGACCCAAAGGTGGGTTATGAATTTTCTAGAATCAGACTGGATGAAGGAGCTCTTTAGCTATGAACGACTTCTTCTACATCTACAGCTACGTAGATACTCCACAAGCCACTGTGCGGTGAGTGACGGAGTGTACTCTGTACCACTACTTGTCATTTCCCCTCCTGAACGAGATTTTCACTCTGCAGCGGAGTGTACGCTGATATGTAACCTCCTGGCAGATTAAAACTGTGTGCCGAACCGAGACTCGAACTCCGGACCTTTGCCTTCCTCAGGCAAGTACTCTACCATATGAGCTATCCAGAAGAGCTTCTGTGATGTATGGAAGGTAGGAGACGAGGTACTGGCAGAATTGAAGCTGTGAGGAGGGGGAGTGAGTCGTGCTTGGGTAGCTCATATGGTAGAGCACTTGCCCGCGAAAGACAGAGGTCCCGAGTTCGAGTCTCGGTCCGGTACACAGTTTTAATCTGCCAGGAAGTTACATTTCCCCTCCTGTTCCACTCCAAAATAGAGCGAGGGAAAAACGACTGTACGGCTTCGGAGGAGGCCTAATTTCTCGTATCATATCTTCGTGGTCCTTACGAGCGATGTATGTTGGCGGCAGTAGAATCGTTCGACAGTCAGCTCTAAATGACCGTTCTCTAAATTCCCTCAATAGTGTTTCTTGAAAAGAACGTCACCTTCTCTCCAGGAATTTCCCTTTGAGTTCCCGAAGGATCTCCGTAACACTTACGAGTTGTTCGAACCTACTATTATCAAATCTAGCGGCCCGCCTCTGTATTACTTCGATGTTTTCCGTAAATCCGACCTGGTACGGAGCCCAAACACTCGAGCAGTACTCAAGAATAGGTCGCACCAGCGTCCTAATATGCGGTCTCCTTTACAAGTGAACCATTCTTTCCTAAAATTCTCTCAAAAAATTGAAGTCTACCATTAGCCATCCTACCACAGTTTTCACATGCTCGTTCCATCTCATATCGCTCTGCAACGTTAGGACCAGATATTTTAATGACTTGACTGTGTCAAGATAGACACTAGTAATATTGCATCCGAACTTCACAAGTATTTTCTTCCTACTCATCTTCATTAACTTTCACCTCTTCCACATTTAGGGAAAGCTGCCATTCGTCACACCTACTGGAAATTTGACCTAAGTCGTATTGCACCTTCCTACAGTCACTTAACTTCGACACCTTACCGTACTTACCTGCGTTATCAGCAAACAACCACAGATTGCTACCCACTCTGACAGCCAGATCATTTATGTATACAGAGAACAACAGCGGTCCTATCACACTTGCCTAGGACGCTCCTGGTGATACCCTTACGTCTGATGAACACTCGCCGTCGGGGACAACATACTGTGTTCTATTATTTAAGAAGCCTTGGAACCACTCACATAACTGTGAACTTATTCTATATGTTGGTACCTTCGTTAACAGCATGCAATGGGACACCGTGTCAAATGCCTTCCGGAGTGCTTCAGCTACGAACGACTTCTTTATCTTCTTCGTCCTCGTTTCATTTTGCCTTTCTTCCACATCTTCGCGGTGTGGGCGTGGTTAAATATGGATTTAGCTTGCTTCATTTAAGGAGTGACGAGATGCCCCTTACGTCGTAAGCCCGTTACCCCCTCCCCTCTCTCCGCCGGAACGGAGTACGTGTACCCCAAATGTCTGCGTGTAGTGGAAGTGTGTGAAACATTTCCTAAATGTTGGCGAAGCGTGTAACTGAACGGCAATTGCGTACCAGCCCGGTATTCGATTATTCGGATACGAGAAACCAACGGAAAATCCCATCCAGGCTAGCCAGCGCAATGGCCTTTTCCTCACATACGAATGACGTTTGAGATAAAGTCCTTTGGCACAGATTTTTCGGACTTCTAACTTACACATTTTTCTTGTTACCAAAGCCGTGCGCACCGTATCAGTTGAAGATGTAGTATAAACGTAAAAATTATTGAAATATCTAAGATATTAACTGCAATACCAGCAAAGTACCACCTGGAATGAGTGACGTTTGCCCGACAGCCAAAGTACGATGTCGTGCTGAAAAGTAATACCTCCAAATTTTGTATGTGAAATTTTTTTAAGTAAAACAAAAGTTGTTAACAATCTATACCTCTATTCTTCACGCCGACATAATTTTTTCTTAACATTGTCACCCTGGCAACGAACATATTTCTGCTAACAAGAGACCAGTTTTTTGTTACCGTCAATGAAGAATGATTGGCTTTATTGACGGAGTCACAACCTCGCATCTGCTTGCACCGTTCCATCATTATCAAAGTGAAGTCTTCAAAGCAGTTCTTTATGTTTTGGGAACTAATGGAAATAGTATGGGTCCCATATCGGGACTGTATGGAGGATGATCGAGGACAGTGAACTCAAGGCGTCGGATTGTTGCTGGTGGGGAGTGCTCAGTGTGAGGATGGTGGATGAACTCTTCGGATTCGGGATCCGACTAGTATGGGCTGTTTCTCACGCACCGTCTAGTAGAGCAGTGTATATTTTACAGTGTCTGTATGTTTCGATAGAATAGACACTGCTGACGCCTGGCAGTCATATTAAGTATGAAATGCTTTCTCATATTGCAAATACAACTGTACGTCGGTTGTATGATTAGATGGTAACATATGAAAATTTCTGTCGGGTTGTGACTTGAACCTATATTTCCCGCTTTATGCAAGCAGTCACCGTAACCACCTCGGCCTCCCGAGCACGGGTCTACATACCATAGTCCGGGCATCCAAATCGCTTGGTCTCAGCAGAGTCAGATTACCTTACTTTGGCATGAAATACAGTAGGGCAGTGTCTGTATTTTATTGTGTATTCATTTCAGGCCAAAGAAGAGCAATCGAACGAGAAAAATAATATCTCTCCCTGAGTGGGAATAATACGTTTTGTATGTGAGCCCTGTAGAACGGAGATTATAACATGTATGAAAGCCTGTGTTGGTCCTGGAGGAGAGCATGGATGGCCGAGGGCTGAGTCCTCTCATAGCTCATAGCCATGATGCAAAGCGGACGTGCTTGACGCTTCGAGCAACGCTCCGCGGTCGTGGTTTTGTTTACTCATTAGCGCGCAGTGCTACGTCTGTATAATCCCTTAAGTTCTGACCTACTATGGCGTTATCTTACCGCCGTGCGACTATAAAGCGGAACATGTACGCCCTCGAGAGCACGAAGTAGAACATTTTATAGGTGACGCATTTCATCTCGCACCTTAAGATGTATGAATACACTTATCCATCACGAGCAGCGTCATGTACATCAAACTGCGGACCTAAGAAGTTTGCGCGGATGTTGTACGACGTATCACCCAGGAATTTAAACTCAGACGGCCTGATAGCGACTTCGGATTTGTTTCGGTTGATCAAGCAGCTATCGGCGTCTGCACCCTGCATGTTTTCGAACTTCCCTTTCAGGCACCGAAAGACGTGGTCGTATCTGTCTTTCGACCTTACGAGAATGTCATCAGTGATACTGCCGAAAAATGGCAGATCTTTTAAATGGCATATGTGCGATTAAACTTGAACCGACTAAGCACGTGTCTTCTTATTGGATGACAGGTGATAGTGATATACGACTATCAGCCGTGAACTTGGGCCGGCTGAGGCCGGGAGGGGCACGTCCAGTCGAGCTGCCTCCGCAGACGCCTGATTCAGACGTCGGTATGAGATGTCACAACACCCTTGGCACCTAAAGTGCTCGTTGTAACCTGCGCCTCTGTTGCGACGGTGTCAGACCCAGATTCTTTCTGATCTGCCATCATTCAAATGGTTCAAATGGCTCTGAGCACTATGGGACTTAACATCTGTGGTCATCAGTCCCCTAGAACTTAGAACTACTTAAGCCTAACTAACCTAAGGACATCACACACATCCAAGCCCGAGGCAGGATTCGAACCGGCGACCGTAGCGATCACGCGGTTCCAGACTGAAGCGCCCAGAGCCGCACAGCCACACCGGCCGGCTCTGCCATCATTGCCGGACACTTGCGTGTAGGCGAGTCTTCGGATTCCCTCTCCATCACCTCCAGCGGAAACGACGCCCTAGGACGCCCGTCAGAACCCGAGAAGCGACATTACAGTGGCGATAGATGTCGACACGGGCGGGTGTTGCACTACCAAAGCTTTCCTTCCGGTTGTGGCCGCGTCGGATAAGGCAGATCCCTCTCCAATACGGAACAACATGTTCGGAAGTAGAAGTCACCCAGGAAGCGCAAGAAACGTAGTCGTATGCCATCCTAACGATGGAAGCACGGGATGGCAAAGCGACGTCGGACGACGCATTGATCTGCTGTTGAACGTGCCTCCTGCCCCACATACCTCAGCAGATTTTCCTCTCCAGCCTGTGACGCCTTCCCCTCACCTGCCTCCGCCCTCTGTTGGCAAACCATTTCTGGAAGTCGCTGACATGCGGTGGCGTTCTGATGATCCTACCCCTGGACAAGGTTCTGGTGCTGCTTTTCTTTCTTGAGCGGACGACGTAGAGGAAGACTCGGAACGGAAGCTGAATGTGGCCCTACTGGCGTCTCCCGTCTGTTGGCAGATTATCGAAGTGACTTGGGATTCATGTCTCCGCTGCTATGGCCCTATCCCACCTGTTTTTTCGTGGTGGCTGCCCTGTGTAAAACCTGTATTCCGCTGAGCCATGGTGACATATGGCAGAGACGCGGTAGCTTTGACGAGACAATCCCTGAACTTTTATTTCCAAGAGTTGAGGGAATGCTCTATGATGCCATGTTCGCCTGAATGATTTCCAACAGTGAACCACGCCAACCACGGATCACAGCCCTCACGCGCCACCACCTTCAATGGACGGTGCTGTGAGCCCGCACTTCTGTCCATATGGCTTTGGAAGCTCTGTCGATGTACCATCTTCTAGCTGACAGGTGTTGACGGCGCTGGGACCTTCTGAACAGCAACCTGAAGATCTTACGTGTTTTCAGCGGCCCGACTTACGAGGACAGTGCATCATGATGTGTCCTACGATCAGACATTGCTAGACGGAGCGTACAGTATTCGGATAGCCCTCTGCCGCTACAGGGATCTAATTGCTCTCGCTCGAGCTCAACATTACTCTAACATGGGAACCTCCCCATCGCACCCCCCTCAGATTTGGTTATAAGTTGGCACAATGGATAGGCCTTGAAAAACTGAATACAGATCAATTGAGAAAACAAGAAGAAGTTGTGTGGAACTGTGAAAAAATAAGCAAAATATACAAACTGAGTTGTTCATGGGCAGATAAGCAACATCAAGGACAATCGGAACGCAGGAGCCCCGTGGTCTCGTGGTAACGTGAGCAGCTGCGGAACGAAAAGTCCTTGCTTCAAGTCTTCCATCGAGTGAAAAGTTTAATTTTTTATTTTCAGTTTATGTGACAAACTCTTATGCTTTCATCACTTTTTTGGGAGTGATTATCACATCCACAAGGATACCTAAATCGGGCAAGGTAGAAGAATCTTTTTACCCATTCGCCAAGTGTACAAGTTAGGTGGGTCGACAACATATTCCTGTCATGTGACGCACATGCCGTCACCAGTGTCGTATAGAATATATCAGATGTGTTTTCCTGTGGAAGAATCGGTTGACCTATGACCTTGCGATCAAATGTTTTCGGTTCCCATTGGAGAGGCACGTCCTTTCGTCTACTAATCGCACGGTTTTGCGATGCTGTTGCAAAACACAGACACTAAACTTATTACAGTGAACAGAGACGCCAATGAACGAACGGACAGATAATAACTGTTCAAAAATATAGAAAGTAAAATTTTCACTCCAGGGAATACTCGAACCAAGGACGTCTCGGTCTGCAGCTGCTCACGCTACCACGGGACCACGGCGCTCCTGATATCATAAGTCGATGATGTTGCCTATGTGGCCCATGGACTACTCAGTTTGTATATTTTGCTTATTTTTTCACAGTTCCACACAACTTCTTCCTGTTTTCTCAATTGATCTGTGTTCAGTTTATCAAGGCCTATCCACTGTGCCAACTTATAAGTAAATCTGAGGGGGGTGCGATGGGGAGGTTCCCTTGTAAGCATTGGTGTCCTTAGACTTCAGCCAGGCGTTTGATCGTGTCGATCATTCTTTTCTCACGGCTCCCTTCCGTCATGTGGAATACCCAAGAACTATAGTCCACGTGGCTACATGTCTTCTACATGACGCGACATCTTGGGTGCCGCATAATGGTAGGCTGCAACAAGCGATCCTCATCAGGCGCTCGGTGCAGCAGGGGTGCCCCTTGTTGGCACTTACCAGTTTACTACGTTACGCATTTGCCGCAGTCTCCTTGGCCTTTCTGGTGACACTGTCGAACGTCCCAGAGCTCTTCCGTCACATATAACTTTTTTTTCTGGAGCACAGCTATCTTTCTACCTCTTTGCCGCCTGTGTGCTTATTGTCGGCGAAGGTAGTGTACACTGAGATGCAACAAGCCCGTGCCCCAATTCGATGGATGTACCAGCGTTACAGGTGGTGCGATGTATGGCCAGCGCCCTTTTCTTTACACTGCTGCACGCTCCACGTGATATGTCACTGCCAACGTGAAACACCAAATCATTCTAGTCTCCACCAAGTTCACCACACTGGCTCCTAGCTTTGCATCGCTCGCAGTCTGCCGGTCACGTATGATCATCGCTTTATTTATGGCCCGGCAGTAGACGTCAGGCTCTTGATCCACCGAATTCTGGCCTTTCTCACGCGTGTCACTGCTTACTGATTAGCAAAAAAATGGTTCAAATTGCTCTGGACACAATGGGACTTAACATCTGAGGTCATCAGTCCCCTAGACTTAGAACTATCTAAACCTAACTAACCTAAGGACAGCACATACATCCATAGCCGAGGCAGGATTCGAACCTGCGACCGTAGCAGCAGCTCCGTTCCGCTCTGCCACAACGGCCGGCGAATAGCAAACCACACGATGGTTTTCCTGGATGATGTGTACTACCCCCAGATGAAGACTTACTCTGTGAACTGATTCCGCAGACTTGCAATTCGATATTTTTTTGCCACTGGCGAGGACAGTATTCTCGATTTTTACACATGAGCGAACGATCAACATTGCGCCAGTCCGTAATCCGAAATACAGACAGTGCTTTTCTAACTTTCTTCGGAGTGCATTCTACGACCCACCACTAAAGTGGAATGTTCCTGCTATGAGCAGTTGATGTGCTGCACTATTTTTGATACAGCGTTCACCAACGCTGTTCCCTTTTATTTAGAGGTGACGTACATGGCTTTCTCCACGGATAAGGGTTGCTTTTATGCACTTCACTCCACAGGTCCGAGGGGCAAGTATGAGTCTCTTTTAAATACATTTGATACCCCTCCCCCCTTTCCTTCCCTCCTTTCTTAGGAAGGAGTTTAAGGGGACCGCTAGCGTAAAGCGGAAAATCCGAGTTTCTGTCACGCACGGCATAAATTTTCGTATGTTGCTATTAAACCAAACAGTCGTTATGTAATAATACCCACTACAATTTGGAATCCGCTAGTTTCAGAGGGCAGAACACAAACTGGCACGAAGGATAAAGATGCAGAATGTTAATAACGTGTGTTTCATTTAAAAAGCCTTACGAGTTTTCACATAAAAATTCGGAGGGACTACTTTTCAATATGCCGTCGTATGTATAATCGTACACAGAACCCAGCTAAACGTACATACTAAAATATGCATATTACAAGTCGAACATCAGTGACAGTCTCGAAAATATTATGTACAAGACGCGGTTACCAATCATATAGGAAATTAACTTCTCCTGAATAGTTCTGAGTCTATAGATGAAATATGTAATTGTATGAACTGTCGTTAACAGCAGTTCATCGCCTCATAAAATCCCAGACGAAAGGAGTAACCGTAACAGTTAAAGAACTTTCCCTTCATCGCCACATGAAATACCAGACGGAAGGAGAGATCACAACAGAAATGGAATCTCATTGCAAATAAGTGCTCAACTGTCTTTCCATCATGTCGAGATGTAACACAGTTTAGTGAAAGGTTTGAATGTAAGATACTGTGACGGTCCAAGCAGCAGATCGTATACATATACTGATGAAATTACGGAAGATTTAACTCTGCAGTTGTGTTTTCTCACAGAACCCATGGCGTAATAAACGGCGATGGACTTTCACCCCTTACATTGAATGGTGTGTTAGATTGTTACATTGTTGCGCCATAGCGGAGGAGGACGCAGATCTATTCTGCAATACCATTCGGATGAGGTGTCGATCTTCTCGGGGTGTTATCTGGATGGCGCGACCTAACCGAAGTCGTCATCTTCTATGGCCTTCCGTGAACCATTCGGGCCGGCCGCGGTGGCGGAACGGTTTTAGGCGCTTCAGTCCGGAACCGCGCTACTGCTGCGGTCGCAGGTTCGAATCCTGCCTCAGGCATGAATGTGTGTGATGTCCTTAGGTTAGTTAGGTTTATGTAGTTCTAAGTTCTAGGGGACAGATAACCTCAGATGTTAAGTCCCATAGCACTCAGAGCCATTTGAACCATCTGAATCATTCGGCACCCACCCGTTGCACTGCCGATACACTTCGTCCCACATGAAAAGCAATTTCCTGGATGGATGCATCACCTTCTTTCTTGCCAATAATGCACTCTCTTTAAAACTCACTGATTTGGTCGTAAGGTTCGCTCATACATCTGGGAAGCATCCTCCACGTCTATTCAAGTCACACTGTTCCATTACCTTTGGTTTATAACGACAACAATAGCCGCAGGTACACTTTACCTGTAATTGGATTAACACCGAAAATGCAAATAAAATACCTTCTTCACTATCGAAAATTTTTCGCCGTTTAATATCCGTTGATAAGTTGTGCCATTGTTTATTTCAGCGTATGGAGAGTCTCTGTGGTATTGCAAGCAGAGAGGAAGCATAGCAACTTGGGTCATGAAAGAGTGCGGAGATGTTTGTTGGGCACTCCGGCAGACGCGGTGTGCAGCTATGATCGCGACTATGTAGACGCACTTATTTTTTAACCCTCGAGTATCGAGAGCATGGTCGGACTGGACAGGTGGAGGAAAGTGCCTGTCCCATTATTACCCGTGGCTCTGGAGGCAACTCGAGGTTCTCAACCAGCAACAGCAACAGCAGAGCTCACCATTGTCACCGGATACAACCCTAGTTGTTCACACAGCTGTAACATCATAAGACTGTCAACTGACGGAGTATAACTAATACTGTACAGAAATTATCCTGTGGCTATTATTTAACAACCTTTAATAATTTTCTCGAATGGCTGGTTCAAATGGCTCTGAGCATTATGGGACTTAACATCTGTGGTCATCAGTCCCCTAGAACTTAGAACTACTTAAACCTAACTTACTTAAGGACATCACACACATCCATGCCCGAGGCAAGATTCGAACCTCCGACCGTAGCGGTTACGCGGTTCCAGACTGAAGCGCCTAGAACCGCACGGCCACACCGGCCGGCTTTCTCGAATGATAAGCTGCAATAATTTAATCTGGCAGGGCACCTGGGTTGTCACTGTCGTCAGACATTATTACCAAGCAGAGTCCCTTTCCTTTCCATCCAATCACTGAGTGTCGTGAAAATATCGAAGCTGATTAACTACACACATCAAAAGAAGTCTTGCATCACCCCGGTTCCCAGAACTCCTTAAGGCAGGCGTTGACTGTGGATATTGAATCACAGACACCCTTTGACTGTTCAGAGATGTCACTAAACCCGCCCAAAGATGTGCTCATGAATGGTTGTTTAATTATGCATGTGCAGCGACTATTAGACGGAGGGGTCCGACAGCCAATCAGTTCCAATCGTTTCACCAGGAAGGAGGTACACGGCTCGTGTTATCTGTAGTTCAACCATGACTAGACGGTCAATATCGCGGTTCGATCGCGTCTGCATTGTTACTTTGTGCCAGGAAGGGCTCTCAACAAGGGATGTGTCCAGGCGTCTCGGAGTGAAATAAGCGATGTTGTTCGGACATGAAGGAGATACAGAGAGACAGGAACTATCGATGACATGCCTCTCTCAGGCCGCCCAAAGGCTGCTACTGCAGTAGATGACCGCTACCTACGGATTATATCTCGGAAGAACCCTGACAGCGACGCCACCATGTTGAATAAATTATTTCGTGCAGCTACAGGACGTCATGTTACGACTGAAACTGTGCGCAATAGGCTGCATGATGCGCAACTTCGCTCCAGACGTACATGGCGATATCCATCTTTGCTACCACGACACCAAGCAGCGCGGTAGAGATGGGCCCAACAAAATGCAGAATGGACCACTCAGGATTGGCATCACGTTCTCTTCACCGATGAGTGTTGCATATTCCTTCAACCAGATAATCGTCGGAGACGTGTTTGATGGCAGCCCGGTCAGGCTGAACGCCTTAGACACACTGCCCAGCGAGTGCGGCAAGGTGGACGTTCCCCGCTGTTTTGGGGTGCATTATGTGTGGTCAACGTTCGCCGCTAGTGCTCATGGATGGCGCCGTAACGACTGTACGTAACGTAAATGCCATCCTCCGACCGATAATGCAACCATATCGGCTGCATATTGGCGAGGCATTCATCTTCATGGACGACATTTCACGCCCCCATCGTGCACATCTTGTGAATGACTTCCTTCAGGATAACGAGATTTAAATGGCGCTGAGCACTATGGGACTCAACATCTTAGGTCATAAGTCCCCTAGAACTTAGAACTACTTAAACCTAACTAACCTAAGGACATCACACACACCCATGCCCGAGGCAGGATTCGAACCTGCGACCGTAGCAGCAGCGCGGCTCCGGACTGGAGCGCCTAGACCCGCACGGGCACCGCGCCCGGCACACAGAAATCACTAAGCAATTAAACAGTCTGAAAGAGAAGGTATGTGCCCTGCATCAGGAGATAATGGCGTTGGTACAGGATAAGAAAATTTCGCCCAAACAGGACACTAACAACAGAGTTTAATCATTTCGACGAAAGGAGGAGAAAGAGAAGATTAGTGTTTAACATCTCGTTGACAACGAGATCATTAGAGATAGAGCACAAGCTGGGATTAGGAAAGGATATGGAGGAAATCCGCCGTGCCGTTTTCCAAAGCTACCATCGCGGCATTTGCTTTAAGCGATTTAGGGAATTCACAGGAAAGCTAAACGATGATGGCCTCACGCGGGTTTGAACCGTCGTCCTCTCGAATGCGAGTCCAGTGTGCTAACCACTGCACCACCTCGCTCGATATTTCAACGAAAGCAACAATTGCAAATTTTGACGAACGATCCGCAAGATGTACGTGCCCATGCACCTACCCAAATAGTGTCGGCGGGCGGTAGTAGGAGCGGCAGGTCGCATGCGAAAACGGAAGCGCTACAACAACAGAGTCGTGGACGCTACAAGAGTTTGTGCATATATATCTCTCATGAAAGTGAACCGACGGCTCTTGACGAAAACATAAATTATGAGTCGATTGTGGAATTATGAATGTGAAAGTAATGAGCAAGATATTGGATCAGAATCCAAAGTGTCGGAGAAATCTAAGAAGAGATAAAATGCTACAGACCAGAGGTAGTTCCGAATTTGGCGAAATTAGAACGTCCTGTGAATTCTGATGTGGTGCGATGCTGTAACGGCAGTTTCAGTGGTATATCGGAGGAGATTGGTGAAGATATTGGTTTTGATTTCTATAATGTAGCGATGGATGTAATGGGTGTTTTAAGTAATGAATCTTATGAATTATCAGCTGATGTTAATGGAGTTAATTGTAATGACGTTTTTAGTGATTCGGCGGAAGTAAGTGATGCTTTGTGTAAAGGAGACGAAATTCTAAGTTGTGTGGTTAATTTTGAGAATGTTGCAACTGCAGATAAGGCTACTTTAGAAGAAGGAAACAATATATTTGATGCGTACGAAGATAATGAAGCGAAGGATCCCGATGGTTAGTTAAAGCCTAAAAATGATTTAGAGGTGGATCGGAAGAATATAGAAATGGATAAGGGGGAAAGCATTTGTTTAGGAGATGATGTTAGCACTGAATGGTACGCTAAGCAAGGAAGTGATTACTCTATAAGTGATGGAAAATGGTTCGGTAAAATTTTAAAGTTGTTCCTGTCTCACTGATGGGCACAGGAGAAATATAAAGTAAGGAGAGGTCTTGAAGGGAGGAGAGACGGAACAGGGGCGAAGGAACCGTTTGATGAATTGTTTGACGGTGACAATGAAACTGAAGGTTGGTCTGATGTTTAATGTATACAACAGATTTGGAGGAGAAAGGAGGGGATATCGAAACTGAACTTTTGAGAGAACAGTGTTTACTGAAAGATATCGGTATACCACCCGGCATGTAACCAATTGTGAACGCTATATGCGAGAAACTGGGCGCCTACGTAGAAAGCATGCAAGCAACAAATGTTCGAAGTGCACACAGTGTCTCACATTATTTGAAGAAGACGTATTAAATGGTGATAAGAGTAGTGCTATAGGGTACTCGCCATTAGAAATAATGAGAGGAGGCAAGCCGAAGTTCTTACTTGCTGAGGTCGTGGTTTTTCCACCAGCTCAGCCAGTAACGGCAACCGAAAGAAAGGCTGCAGTAAACGCTCGTATAGAGAAGACGGAAAATTGAAGAAAGGGGCCACATCATTGGTGTTATAAGACGATTAAGTACGAGACTGGGGACCGCATCTTGGGGAAAAATAAAGAAAAATCTAATGGAGTAGATGGAGAAACTAAAAAGCTCTTAGAACTATACTATGGACCGTTTGTTGTCACTGAAAGTCCACACCCCACTACGTATAAGCTCAAGTATACACTATCTGGAAAATTATTGGGGCTACGAAACATGACAGAGCTGCCATTATGCACAAACAGAAGAACGTAGTAGATGTGCTCAAATGCGTGTGTATGTGTGTGTAATTTTCATCTGTAGTTTATAAGAATTTTCGGGGTTATTCCTGTTTGATGTAAAGAATAAACTTGGTGGATTTAAAATGTATGTAATCCGTATGGAGACACAGTTTAGTGCAATGAGAGTGTCAGTATTGGCCTCACGACTTTTGGTGTACGGAGGTAGATAGAACATAATTAATTTCGTTATTTGCGAAAGAGGGTGATATATTGTACTCTACGTAAGATTTGGGGGTATATTTCAAGGAGTTATATAAATGTGTTACTTATAGCAGTTTCGATCGGTTTCTCGAGTAAGATGTGCAGTTTATTTTTAATTATTGTTTGTACAAAATTTGGTGCATGGAGGTCATCAAAACTCATTGAAATTTTGACTGCTTGTAGAAGTAAAACTTGTAGATATGTGCAAAGTATAAGCTAAGTTTTTGGGGTTCATTACATAGGTTAATTATATAACGTACGCTATTTTGGAAGAGGTTTTGACCAGTTTTATGTATGTCGGGATAAATTCTGGGGATATATCGTATTTTAGTGCAAGTAAGTACCAGATGAATTTATGATCCAGCTACCGACTGAATCAAAAATGAAACTTAAATGGGCGATTTCGACACAGCGTACTATTAGTTTTAAAGTTTATAAATAGGTACAGTAAAATTGTTGAGAAGTGACAAAATGTTAGTTGACATATGACGCCGAACAAATTTCATAGCACGAAAGACGTGTTTTCTAGTGGGAACCTGGACAGAGTATTTTAAATGTCGAGCTGAATCGACATTTGCCTACGCTACGTGTTTTGCCTACGCTGTAAATCAGTTTTTTTTCATTTTCGCTATCCTGTTTGTTACTGTATAGATTTCACTGGGGAGGACGTTCAGTGTGTGATCTATGGGGAGTTGGGAAGCAATATTATGATTACTAGTAACTAACTTCAGACGTATCTTGACAGCTATCGTCTTTCAGCACTGACGGTGGCTGTGGATTGACGCATTGTTTCGGCGCTGCACGTGGCCAAGGCGCTGATGAAACTCTTCAGGGGCGATTGGACTGCTAACTATCGAAATTTCGACGTCAGAAAACCGATTACGTGCTGTGTTTGTCATAGTGAAGTGCTACGATGCGGGAAAGAAGTGCTGTTTTGTGAGGGGAAAAGGGCTAAAATATTTTGAAAAGAACGAGCTGGCGCGAAGGTCACTTTATATTTATGTGTTTATTCGGGCATCTAATTAATATGCCACAGTTTTTATAATCTGTGTTAGATTTAGTAAATGCTTCCTGATAAGATGTTATGACACATAACACACCACCACAGAGATACTTTCTCTACTGTTCTGACATGCAAGTTGTTTGTTCCATTTGGCTGAAGTGCCAGATTAAGTGGAGGTGTGTAACGGTACGCGTATGTAGGCGAGCTAATCTGCCCGATTAGACCTGCTATGAGGTAAACTGTATTTGATGTGTGGCTGAACGCTAGCCGGCCCGGCACTCAGGACAGGCCACAGTGGACCCTCCAGGCGACCGTGATGCAAAGGCGTTAGCTAAGGACTGTAAGGGTTAATCCCAGTCTTGGGAGTTTTGGCGACGGAAGGTTTCTTAGGAGGCCAGACAATGCAACAGGAAATGGCGTAGTATCAAACAACCTTAAAGATGGCTAAGTTACAGCTCTTTGAATGTCAACGATAACTCAGCCAAATATTAATGCAAATCTGAATACTTCGATGATAGATAAATGAGGTGCATCCAATGATACAATAATATTTCAATATCTTTAAAACTGCATAAGTTAATATTTCACAGCAAATAAACATTTACACAATGAACCTATGAATTAGCAACTTTTAATTGCTACATGCTATTTCAACAAACAGTATCCCAGATGATAGCATTTGCACTATAGTGATCATCCCTAAAAGCTATGTATCTGTATCTATTTTATTAGAATAGAACCCTTGTTTTTCAATTATTCATTTAACTTA
The DNA here is from genome assembly GCF_021461385.2 of Schistocerca piceifrons. Taxonomy (NCBI): domain Eukaryota; kingdom Metazoa; phylum Arthropoda; class Insecta; order Orthoptera; family Acrididae; genus Schistocerca; species Schistocerca piceifrons. The sequence goes on from NC_060149.1 coordinate 559,085,585, forward strand.
TATTTTGTATTGATGTGTATTTTATTAATTCGAAAATCTAGTCAGTGCATAGACTGTTCGTCTGTGTGATCACAGCTACTAATTATTTTTGCAACGAATTAGATGCAGGGCATGAAAGCAGACGTTCTCGGCTCAATCCCTATGACTACTTTGAGCTATTCATTCTAAACAAACCTGTGCATAGCCCAATTACGTAAAGTACAAGTAACTGCAGGTAGAGACGCAGATGGTTTGCTCATATGGGATACAGTTTGGGATGACCAACTGCTTTGCAGCAATCGGTACGTACCGTCGCAACAGGTAGCTCCATTTTCGTAACGTGATCTCTAATTGCTCAGTATTCCAAAAGCATTTTCACAAGTTCTTCCTGCCCTGCTCAAGCGGCAATTAAATATTTTCTGTTGCGGGGTGGAATTTCCCTTATACAGCTTCATTACGGGCTCTGATAAGGGGAAAGCATCGTCCACTATAATTATACAAGGCACTGCAGTTTGAGTTCCTGATAATATTTCTGGTGGAGCCACGTTCATTAAATTTTCAGCACCAGTAAGAATTTCACAAAGTGGACTATTCTGAAACGCTCCTTCATCACTATCTCTCCAATTACAACCCACATCCTCATATTTAAATGTATAACGTGCATCACCAAGGGTCAATAACACAGTGCTGTTACTTCTTTGCCATTGTGGTGGTATGACCCAATACATCTTTGTGGTCGGCGTCCCTTATGCTTCCAATCTAAAGCACCAAGGTAATTTGGAAAGTTCCAAATGTCTTGGAGCTGTTTTACTGTATGTTACAATTCAATTCCTGTTATGGCATTTGAAAGAGAGAAAATCTGAACTGAAAAATAAGCATGATCTTAAACTCTTGATGTACTGTGTATCAGACACATTTTCTCGTAACAGCTGAAAATGTTGAACTATGAAATGCACTGATTAATATCTGAAATGGTACGGAAGGAACAGTTTGGGTTCAAAATGGTTCAAATGGCTCTGAGCACTATGGGACTTAACTTCTGAGGTCATCAGTCCCCAAGAACTTAGAACAACTTAAACCTAACTAACCTAAGGACATTACACACATCCATGCCCGAGGCAGGATTCGAACCTGCGACCGTAGCGATCGCGGGGTTCCAGACTGTAGCGCCTAGAACTGCTCGGCCACTTCGTCCGGCTGTGGCGTGGGCATTCAGAATACATTCCCACCTGAAATATCTTGTTTGCTAAAAGTAATACATATGAACAAAAATGGTTCCCTTATTGTACTTTTCAACTTATTTAGGTGTGTTATTACAGTTACGTATGCTGGTCATGTTCTGAAGAAATTTAACGGAATCAACCCACCTTCATGTATAAATCCTTCAAGCACTGCTAAATTGCGTTACAAGTTTCAGAAATAATTGAGGATATCGTGCTTAATGGCATTCTGAATGAAAACATTAGGCTTCTGTAGCTTTCTCCAGTAGCTAGAAACTTCAGTGTTAGAACTAACCTAAAGTAAAGTATGGAATTAGTTACAAGCTCATAAGTATGCACTGTACATACAGCAGCTTAGTAATACAGCTATTAAATTGTATTCAAGCTGAGATACATCTTGGCATCAATGTGTTTTGCTTCGTTATTCTTGGACCTACTAAGTTAAGCAATGCGAAGAATTCTGTCTCACCCATTCTAAGAAAATGTTTGTATAATTCCCTGTCCTCCATCATCAGTTTATTGTGTAATAGACTGAGCAATTCCCGACCGCCGTCGTCATGTCTTAAAATCCAAGCTATACTCTGCATCTGCTATTGTGCCAATGTAAATTTCTTCGGCGACGTCGCCGAGATGCTACTGCAGTAGTGATTGCATAAACAGCGGCTGCCATTCTCAGTTCGTCATCAGCCATTTTCTAGAATAATGTTACGCCATCTGCATTCAAAATGGCTCTGAGCACTATGGGACTTAACATCTGTGGTCATCAGTCCCCTAGAACTTAGAACTACTTAAACCTAACTAACCTAAGGATATCACACACATCCATGCCCGAGGCAGGATTCGAACCTGCGACCGTAGCAGTCGCACGGTTCCGGACTGCGCGCCTAGAACCGCTAGACCACCGCGGCCGGCCATCTGCATTCATTGTGTGTACGAATTCAACTACAAGACAGTATTGCAGCTCTTGGAACAGGAAGTTGTAGCATCCTATTGCCCCATCCTTGGCACAAGACCTGTCCTCGTCTGTACAGGGGTTCACGAAGCAGTGTGCCCACGCCACGTCGACTGCGTGCCGTATCGACTCCGCGCTGACTCCTCCAGGTTGCTGCGAATCCGCGTTACCCGCCAACGCCCCGCCACCGTGCCTCAACGTCTCTGCTACGTCACCTCCGTGGCACATTACCTGTCCACGCTGACACCCATATGGCTCTGCGTCTCCTCACTGCCATGCTTGAGTTACATCACGTAAGTGCCGCAGCACAGCAGACGTCTATCACAAGTGTTGCATGTCGCACTGTTCCAGTGAGGGAGGAATTGTTAAGTAACAGCAGCAGTTAAATATTTTATTGTTCGTGTGTTTCGAATCGCCAGTCATGGTCAATAAAATCAAAAATTTATCACGTGTTTGTGAATCAAAGGTTGCAGGTATCAATACAGAAAATCCTAAAAGCCACAGACGAGTAGAAGTTTAGAACCGATGCTTAGTAGACAATCAGTTCACAATAATTTTAAATGTCACGACATGTGGATAATTTGGAAAATTGAAATATGAGTGTGAAAATAATCTTGGAAATACAAATCGAAAATAGGGAGTATGAACTTTGAATTAATTTGAGAGGTAAAAACAAAATTTGGGAATGATCTTGAGGAATTAATATTAGGTTGTAAGCTACGAGGGTTGACAGAAAAGTAATGCCTCCAGTTTCGTAACTCTTCAACAGTTGGCAGCATTGTTATGCGGCAGGTACTGGCTTGTTCCGTAGTCTCTTATCTACAGCTCCATTTGGCGGGAAGCCTTAGCACTGAACAGTTGTGTTGTTACAGTGTGAAGTATGGAAACCTGCGCAGACGGCCGGTCAATTCGATTTAAGCGACGTTCAGTCATTGAATTCCTGACAGTAGAAGATGCCAACCCAAAGAAGATTCATCAGAGAACGAAAGCAGTTTATGGTGATCGTGTTGAGGTGAGTACTGTGCGTTATTGTGCGAATAATTTTAAAGATGTTGATTGGGAACTTCTGACTTGCGTGACAAACAATGAGTTGGCAGACCTGTGACAGCTACCACCGAGTTTCACAAGCAAAATTTTGACAGACTGATTCAGAACGGTCGTCGTATCACTCAAACCGAAATTGCAAGCACAATTGGCATTTCACAAGAACGTGTGGTCACATTAATGCTTTGCTTGGCTGTCGGAAGTTCTTTGCACGATGGATGCCCCAGATGCTGACTCCTGAAATGAAAGCGCACAGACCTGAAATTTGCCAGAAACTCCCCTCACGTTACAAGAATGAAGGTGATGCCTTTCTCCATTCATTTGTGACAGGAGACGAAACGCGGGTACACCATTAGGACCCGGAGACGAAACGTCAGTCTATGGAATATCCACTCAAAGACTCCCCCCAGAAAATGAAATTCAAGGCTCAGCCCTCTGCTGGAAAAGTCATGGCCACAGTGTTCTTTGGCGCAGGTGGTGTTATCCATGTTGATTTCCTTGATCGTGGAACAACAATAAATTCAGAGCGTTACATCACAACGCTGCGAACTCTGAAACGACGGCTAACAAGGGTCCGAAAGGAAATTGGAAATGTTTTCCTGCACCATGACAATGCCAAACCACACACTTCAATTGCCACCACATCAGAACTTCAGAGACTGAATCTCACCACCGTACGGCATCCTCCATGCAGTCCAGATTTAGCACCGTCTGACTTCCATCGGTTCCCGATAATGAAAGACGATCTGCGGTGGCATCATTATGCTTCTGATGAAGACCTGGAGACAACTGTGGGACTGTGGTTGCGGATACAGGGTGTCGACTTCTTCCGTGACGGCTTCGGAAAACTTATTCATCGTTGGCAGAAATGTATCCAATTAGCTGGTGATTATGTGGAAAAGTGAATATTGGTGATTAAATATCACATTTTAAGGATAATTTCTGCGTTTGATTTATTAAAATATTCCCATCCAAACCCAATTAACGAAGGTGGATGTATTACTTTTAATTCAACCCACGTATATACAGTCAGTTCCACAAGAAAGCGTACACCGTTATCTGTATGAAATAAAATACACTGTTCTAAAAATATGTTTACATGAAAATACATGTTATTACTCATTGCACATAATAGTTAATCCAATCGCCGTTATTATCATTTATACCTTGGCACTTTTTTTAGCATGCTTTTCACGACATTTTCTACATATTCGCTCAGTTACGACCTCCGTATCGTCCTGATTTTACATAACAGCTGCTTCAAAGTGTATATTAATTTTCGTTTAAGCTTCATCTTAATATACGACTATACGTCTGCAGTCAGATTTGCGACCGGAGACACAGAGGAGCCAATCCATCGTAGATACCCCATTGTCTTCTTTCCACTCTGTACAGAGACGGCTGCTGTGTTTCGGATCATTATCCTCTTGGAACATCCAGTTTGTCTCGTTCGAACCAAATGACTTCATAAAAGATCTCAGAGGGTATTTTTGATAAACACTGCACATTTTTTCGGCATTTAAATTGGCTATAAATAAGTGGAAATAGCCAAAACTGCATCCTAAGAAACAAAACATTCAACTCTCACACTGTTTACACTGTAAAAAATGCACTGAGTACAGATGTGATACCACTAGCAGAGATGTCGCTGCGGTTGTTACATCTAACATGATGGCGTACACTTTCCTGTGGAACTGACTATAAAAGCCAAACCGACGCAGAGTTCAAGTCTATGAAGGCAGGCATGTTTGAATGTCACAAAGGAATGATTAATAACAAAACAGAATTAGATGGAAAAATAAATATTCTAGAGTAAACAAGATATCCTGTAGGACAGAGTTTTCATACCAGATCCTTCAGCCTTCAGTGTAGAGAACAGATATCATGCAGGTGATGTTTCGGCTGCATGTACAGATAATTTTGTAGCAGGGATGAGTTAGGTAGTTAAGATTACATTGCCGTTCCGTTCATTTTCACTGCACAAAATTATTATCCACGTCAACATGATCTGACATTACAATTTGCAAAAACTTTTACTATAAACCTCTTTCGTACAAATGTTGACATTGCAATTTTTCAGTATGCTACTGAAAATAGCACAAAGCCAAATGATAATACTAATAAAAATCCAGGGGGGGGGGGTTCTCCAGGTGCCGACTAGGAAGGGCTCTGCAGATGCAGGGTTGGTGGGAAATGAAACACCGCCCGCGGAAGAACACAGAAATCAGAATCCAAAGGCGGCTCTCCCCAGATTGGTCTATGGTCAGCGTGTCTTCCCCAGTTAAGAGGAGGTTGAGAAAAAACTTCAGGGCTCACAACCGAGGCTGTAAAGCAGTGGCAAGAGCCACACAAAGAAGAAGAAAGGAGTGGCGACAGTGAAAGTCACAGAAAAATCAAGATACCATACAGAACTTCCTAAATTTAATAACACTAGTGAGAAAAATCTCAAAAAAAAAAATAGAAAAGGGAAGAAGACCAACTCTCCTTTCAGATCAATGAAGACTTCACAAAAAATTCAAAGATCTTTTATAAGACTTTAAATAAAAAGCAACCAAATGCGGTCCACCAACCCTGCAACTCCAAGACAGAAACGGAAATACTGAGTGCAATACAGTTAATTGTAAAATTTCAGATACGTCCTCAAACGTGAAGATCCCAAAGGAAAAATGGCGTTTAAGACCTCAACATTCAACAGCCTTAGCTCTGAACAACCCTCCAACGAGGAACTAATGACAGTGACTTAGGATCTCAAAACTTATAAGGCTCCGGGAGAAAATCAAACAACCGCTGAAATTGGGAAAAACCTGAATAAAAATGCCATATACTCTCTCCAAAACATCTTTAACGAAATCTGGATACATGAGAGAATTTCAGTTGAACGGAATACGATCCTCGTCCACCCACTCCATAAGAAAGGGTCCGAAACAGTCCCCAACAACTACAGAAAAGTCTCACTCTTACATGTAACATACAAGATCTTCTCTAAAAACCTGCTAAACAGAGCAGAATCCCTATTAGACCATAAATGTGGAAAACAACAGGCGGGTTTTGGGAAATGATAATAGTGCCAAGGAAAAATCCTAACCTCAAAAACCACATAGTCCACAAAAATCAAGAGCAAAGTCATATGTTACAACTTTCAATGTATTTCAAAAAGCATACGACGTGACAGACTGGGAATCCGTCATCGCTATACTTCAAAAATTAAACCTGGACAACATTACCAAAAACCGAATCAGAAAAAACCTTACCAACACATACTCCAAAGTCAAATTCATGGGAGTACCCTTTTGCGATAAAAATGGGTGCACGGCAAGGAGATGGATTCTTCCCGCTGCTGTTTAATAGCGCCCTATAATAGTAGTAAGAGAGATCTAAACGAAGATTCATAGCGGAATCCGATTACGAACCAGAAAGAAAGGCATCAGTGTCAGTGGTTTAGGCTTTGCAGATGATATGGCCCTACTAGCCGAGAGTTGGAAGTAACTAAAGAACATTCCCCCGAACCACAAAAACAAGCAGAAAGGACGGGTCCCAAAATCATATTTCCTAAGACCAACATAATGACAAAGATATAAAATCACCAAAACATGTTAATACAGGACCATCAAAAATAGACAGTGACCTCTTAATGCTCCTATTTAGGAAGAATTTCTACCCATTTCTCCCTAATACTACAAATTGCAGGAAGTTTACCAGTATGTCGTGGGTTCTGAATCAAACTGTAAGTCACACGCAATCTTAGAGAATGTTTCATTTGATGTGATCGATACACACCCACAAGAAAAAATACTACTAAGTATACCTTAAAAAAGGACCATCAATGTTTGTCCATTGTTGATCATAAACACGCTGCCCCAAGGTATTTTATATGTTCATGATTTCATGTCGAGGCGGTTGTACACAATACAACTTCAAATTAAGTTTTTAGTCTGTTATTCTGCTGGTTGCATATCTGGTAACTGCTTGGGTTACTTGATGACATTCGAAGCTGACAGGCGCTCAGGTTGTGCTGATGAGTGTAAGTTCCACTTCATATTCCCATTTTTAGGAAGAAAAGTCTGTTCACTATACTGTACAGGATGTGGAATGTCAATTCTGTCATCAGAACATCTGATTCCAGCTGATACCATCTTCCGGATCGTAAGTGTCCCCTGATCTGCTGTGGAATTCACTAATTCTTCCAATTCTATGTCAATGAGTCATCTAATTTCCATGGTGACACAATCAAACTGAGCAGAAACAATCAATAATCAAATAACAGAAAAGTGCTGATCATTTATTGTAAACAGCAATTAACAAGCCCATTGGTGCAAATGAAGACACTTTATTGATCGTTCAGTGTAAGTTGGAAGGAAAAAATTATTATTACCATGAAGAATAACAAAAATATAAAAAATATTTGACATTAGTGAAATCATATATATGTCACGTATTTATGAGGCAAATGTTACATATACCACTACTAAAGTTTATGACCAAATTCCGTAACATATTTTAAAAAGATGTTTGTACACGAATTGCTCATATATTTTCAGATTAAGTTACCGAAATTCGTAAAGTTCTCTTGGTATTTAGATAATGAGAAATAAATTTTATAATAATTTTGGTTCATATAGATCCGAACAACTGAACAAAGCTGAATTCGTAAGAAATCAGTTAGAAGGAAGAGCTCGTGCCTGGGCACGTCAGAATATTTAAAAGTGTATTGACTACAAAATATCTGAAACACTGTTCTGCAGTAAGTAGCAGGGACAGGAAAAGCAGTTGAGACTACAAAATCATTTTGTTAAATGGTTCAGTCTACAGAAGTAAGATGGAAAGTGTGAGAGAATTTTATTTTAGGGAACCAAATAAACTGATTCATTTTCGTAGGTCACTAGGTGTGACAACTGAGACTTTAGCTTTAAAGAAGATGCTGCCAGAATCCTTACAATGGGAACACATTAACATTCCAGTTGATTCTGTGAAAGAACTGCTCACCTTCATTGAAAATATGGAAGGAACTCTATGTTACAGGGTAAGGTATATTGGAGAGTGAGAATAGTAGGGAAGCTATAATAGTATTTTTAATGAAAAACGTTGTAATATATTGAGACAAGAGAGGTATGGGCTTGATAATGAGGACATGAACAGGAGAAACAGAAAGCAGGGAGAGAATAGAAATTATAGGGGAAAAGGAAGATTTCTTATCAAATTAGAGATAATGAAAGACAAGGGGCAGGGCATAGGGTGTACAACACTCCAGTTTTCAGGGTAGTCAGTCAGGTAACTAAATGATGCGTCAGCCAAGGTTTACTGGGGGGCTTATGCACATGCAAGGAATAGGCAGGGATAGTATAGGACACGAAATGACGAGGAGAAAAATAAATGTGTCTATGTCATATGGATAATACTACAGGTAGTACAGAATTTGGGGAAGATTATGATTAATATTGCAATAAGAAAAGGAGATGAATGGAACAAATGGGATAAAATTACGTTTAATGATGATCAGTTTAGTTTCCGTAATGAGTAAATGTTTGATAGAAATGAAATAGATGAAGAAGAAGTTTTCGAAGACCATATTCGCTTAAGCTCAGTTATAACTACTAAACTATCATAAATAGACACATTTGTTTCGTCAGACGGAAAGGAAGAAGTTAACATGAACTCAAGGGGCAAGAATAAAAATGGCAATTAAAACAATTTTGAGGATGAGGCATTGCTGAGTAATGAGGAAAATAGTGCAATTAACGAGTGTGAGCCCATTAATAGCGGAGTAAGTACTAACTCTAGCAATTTTTGTAGAAGTGATGTTATAAAATATGAAATATTGGTTAATGATGTGCGTATGCCAGTGAATGTTCGCGATATTTGAATGATATCTCCGCCGTCTGACTGTACAAACTTCTTTATTTTATATTACTATCATGAGTTTGGGCTTAATCTATGACCAAATACAACAATGTTGTAGGATTCTGATAAGTGAGGTCTTCGTCAAGATCTATTGAACTGGGACTCCAGCGTGTAGATCAGTACAAACTCACAAAAATATATGGCCGACAGTTAGCAAACATGTTTTCCAATCACAGAACAATTGAGCCACATGTTCACATGTTCACTCCACATGTAACAACTGCATTAATGTTCATTCTGTGTCTCTATTGTTCTACGTTTGGCAAACATGTCTGCTACCTACCTGTCACATACATCTTCACTGCACATCTGAAGTCTGTATTGATGTTCATTATGTGGTTCAATTGTTCTTTAGTTGAAACACATTTTGCTACTTGTCTGTCATACAGGTTTGTGATTTTGTACTTGTTTACAGTCTGGAACACCCAGTTCGATAGATTTTGACGATGACCTCACTTAACAAATTCTAATTATTCGCGACACTGATGTACCTGTAGTGATTTAATGCCAAAATCATGATAGTAATATAAAATAAAAAAGTTGGCACACCGAAATGATGGAAATAACATTCAAATATTATTACATGACGCTGGGCCAAAAACAGTTGGAGGTTATCATTCTTCATTATGTTTTCTGTTTTAATGGCGATGAACAGATTAATGACGTAAGGTTGCATGGCAGTAAGGAGGATATTGTTACCGATGGTTGTCCTGATGAGGAAATTGGAAAGCGTTTCCTTGAATGCTGTGGACATGATTCTGAGTGACAATGTTTTTTAACAGGTTGGAAAATGAGTAGGTTGGCTATAGTGTTAATGATTGTATGTATTAGGCTAAGATCTATAAATCCTTGCTGCCAGAGGGATGGGATCAGTTGAAGACAAAAGTCCAGTATGTTGGAAGAATTTTGTGGGGAGCGAGATACTGTAGACGTACATAATCAATTATTTATGCGAGATACAGGAATCGCTAAAATACTGAACTCATTTCTCATTAGAACAATGTTCGGACGCCTCGCTACATGTCGCTTTGCTGGTATTGCCTTCACTTGTCAATTTCTCCAATTATTTCGGAAGAAACATTAGTGACTGTAACAAATGGCTGAACCAATAAAATCGTCCTGACGTCATTTCGTGTGTGTAAATGTCAGGTAGAGGAAGGTAGTAGGAATGAGTTAGAAGCTGGTTTATTGTGGGAAACAGAATTTGTACTTTCACTATAAACTTTTTTTTTAAATTTTGTTATCCGAATACTCAGCCAACGAGCCTAGTTTCTCTCAAATGCACCTTATATTTTGCTTCTTCCTTGAATTTGCGAATAAATCCCTTCTCTGTGATGAATGGTAAGTGTGAATGAATGTGTATGTAATTCAAGCATCCCACTGTACTTGCAATTCTGAAATGACAGCATCAACCATGCATTTTCCGTGCTTGATTTCAGTGATTTATGATGCGTTTAGTACCAACACTTCATCACAAATTAAAATTCGTAATAATATGGTTTCTTGTGTGTATTTTCTAAAATCTTAATGCCAGAATAAATTTTTAGTTAAATGTATTCATGATGTTAATAACTCACCCTCAATGTATGCAACTCCTATCGAGCCTCTTCAAGACCAACAAAGATTACGTGTGTGCACGTCAGTTTATTTTTAAAAGTATTTCTCACATTGATTCTATTCCAGAATTAATTAAGAATTTCGCTGTTTCTTTGAAGATATAATTACTTTCCTGAACTGAGGCTTACTTTCTAATCAACTCTCATCTTCAACTTCGTTGCAGTTAATGTAGAAGATAGTGACAGAATTCATTCAGGTGATGACCCTGTAAAATCTGGCAGAAAAGGTAGCGATTCAATGAAAGATGGTCTATTTCCTGTGCAAGTATCACAGAAATAGGTACATCTGTCCCGCCCCACAGTAAGAGTAAAGTTAAATAAGTAGCACCTCAGTTTTAGAAGCACAAGATGCAAGAAATCTAAACAAAATAATAATTAAGGAGAATGATCAGCCGGAAAGCATGAATGAACTGTTGCAAAACATCAGTTACGTAAAGCTGACGTCTACTGAAGATTTAACGTGAAGGTTTTGGCAGGTGTTAGAAGCTCACTCTCGCAGAAAATATAAGAACTTTCTATTTTAAGGAACGACCTGTCTTTTCAGGGTAGTATCTTTTGACTTATCAGTCTTAGCAACCGTTTTCGCCAGAACTTTGAATCATGTTCTTGGAAATAAACTGTCCAGAAAATTAACGATTCATGCAGATGACACCTGATAACCAGTAGTACATTGGATGAACATTGTCAGCTGTTGGATGATATATTCAAAACAATTCATATAGAGGGGTGACTCTTCAAATCAGTAACTGTGAGTCTGAACTGATAACTTACCTCTGGCACCAGGTAACTCTGAGGTCAATTCACCAAACAAACATAAAAATAGAAATTAACTAAAATCTTACACTGCATTGTGTTCCTTTTACAGAAAGTATGTTAGTGTTTACATGTAAGTTATGTAAGTTATTGCATTGTGTAAATTACTGGAAAAGAATGTAACGTGGACACAAATGGCTGAGAATAATAGAGAATACGAAGCCATGAACTATAACCAGTATAAAAAAACATATTATATAAGTGACATTCAAATGCAAACGAGAGAGATGTGAAAGAAGTAAATAAACTATTTACTATTTGAAAAGTAGTCTCCATACATGTTAATACATATAATTCACTATAACACAAGGAGGTAGTGCCTCCATGGATAAATCTTTGCTGTTGACTACGGAAATATGATTGCATCCAGGTCAGTACCTCCTTGTCAAAAGCAAATCATGAGCCACAGATGTGTTTCTTCGGGGTTCTAAAAATATGGAAATCGCGCAGAAAGAGATAGGGGCTGTATGGAGGACGTGTAAGGTCTCTCCAGAGAAACTTCTGCAGTCGAAACAGCCTTGGCATCATTTGCGCCCTCACACATAGGTCAGCTCATCAGAGGAATCACTTATTTGGAAATTATGTGGTATTTAATCAGACGGATCGAAGGCGATACAGACATAGCATTGCTGGCTGTACCTGTGTGTACTGTGTACTTAAGAAGGACTGCAGGAAAACTGAATAAGCAAATATATATATGTTCAGTTTGCCTGCAGTCCTTCTTCAGTACACCCCATAAACATTGAAGCGCCAAAGAAACTCATTCGTATTCAAATATAGAGATACGTAAACAAGCGGGAAACAGCGCTGTGGTCCGCAACGCCTATATAAGAGAAAAAGCATGTGGCGCAGTTGCTAGATCGGTTACCGTCGCTACGATGGCAGGATATTAAGATTTAAGTGAACTGGAACGTGGTATCATAGTCCGGGCACGAGGGATGGGACACAGTACCTCCGAGGTAGAGATGAAGCGGGGATTTTCCCGTACTACCATTTCACGAGAGTACGACGAATATGAGGAATCCGGTAAAACACCAAATCTCCGACATTGCTGCGGCCGGAAAATAACCCTGCAAGGACGGCACCAACGACGACTGAAAAGAAGCGTTTCAACGTCACAGAAGTGCAACCCTTCCGCAAATTACTGCAGATTTCAATGCTGGGCCATCAAAAAGTGTCAGAGTGGGAACTATTCAATGAGACATCATCGATATGGGCTTTCAGAGCCGAATGCCCATTCTAGTACCCTTGACGACTGCACGACACTATGCCTTGCGCCTAGCCTGGGCCCATCAGCACCGACGTTGGACTGCTGATGACTGGAAACATGTTGCCTGATCGGATGGGACTCGTTTCGCATTGTATCGAGCTGATGGATGGGTACGGATATGGAGACAACTTCATGAATCCATGGACCCCGCATGTCAGCGTGGGACTGTTCAAGCTGGTGGAGGCTCTGTAATGCTGTGGGGTGTGTTAAGTTGGAGGGATATGAGACCCAGATACACCTAGATGCGACTCTGGCAGGTGACACGTACATAAGCACCCTGTCTGATCACCTGCATCTATTCATGTCCATTGTGCATTCCAACGGACTTTGGCAATTCCAGGAGGACAATGCGACACCCTAGTTGTTGAAAATTGCTACAGAGAGGCTCCAGGAACCCTCTTCTGAGTTTAAACACTTCCGCTGTCCACCAAACTCTCCAGACATGAACATTATGGAGCATATCTGGGATGCCTTGCAATGTGCTGTTCAGAAGAGATCTCTAGCCCCCGGTTCTCTTACGGACTTATGGACAGCCCTGCAGGATTCATGGCCATTTCCCTCCAGCGCTACTTCATACATTAGTAGAGTCCATGCCACGTCGTGTTGCAGCACTTCTGCGTAGTCGCTGGGGCCCTAAAAGATATTAGGCATGTGTACCAGTTTCTTTGGATTTCCAGTGTATGTATAAATAACGTAAAACTTGCACCCCACAGATATCAAAAATGGGAAGTGCTATTGATATGTCGTTTACACAGAAGGATTGGTATTCAGGGGCTTGTATTGTTAGCCATCTAACAAATTGTATTAACATCTATAAAGTATACTTTAGTGCAAATATATACTGTTTTAACTGAAAAAAATGTCTACTGTCTACGACAGACTAAAGGTAGGGTAAAGTAGAATGTCAGTGGTGTTTGTTGCAGGTGCCTAGTGCGAGTCGTTTATGTGATATCATATTGTGTAAAGTTTCCATATTAACACTTAGTTGTGAAATTCAACCTGCGTAGTTATTAGGCACAGTGTTGCTATATTTTCTTACAGAGTGCTTCTGTGTTCCTTGAGTGAACTCCTGCTTGCTAGTCGGTTATGTAAGTAGGCTGTATAGATTTTTATGTTGGTAACGCCACGTAGCGCTCTGTGCTGTGTGAGGTCTGTTGCTGGTTTCCATTGTTGGAGTATTTGATACTGTAGTGTTGGGCACTTGGCTGTTAACAGCGCGTAGCGTTGCGCAGTTGGAAGTGAGTCGCCAGCAGTGGTGGATGTGGGGAGATGGCGGAGTTTTGAGAGCGGATGATCTGGACGTGTGTCCATCAGAGATAGTAAATTTGTAATACTGGCTATTATGAACTGATGTATATATATATATATATGTTATGACTTTTGAACACTATTAAGGTAAATACATTGTTTGTTGTCTATCAACATCTTTCATTTACTGACTTTGCCTATCAGTAGTTTAGAATCTTTTATTTAGATGGCAGTATTGGCGCTCGCTGTATTGCAGTAGTTCGAGTAGTGAAGATTTTTGTGAGATAAGTGATTTATGAAAGGTATAGGTTATTGTTAGTCAGGGCCATTCTTTTGTAGGGATTATTGAAAGTCAGATTGCGTTGCGCGAAAAATATTGTGTGTCCGTTTAAGCACAGTCATTTATAATTTTTCTAAGGGGACGTTTCATATGGCGACCCTTAACCGAGGATACCTCACTGGAATCTTCAGATTTTTTCTTGTAGTTTGTGTAATTAGTGTAGCTATTGTTTATTGCTAGCCCATAATTATAAAGAGAATTTCCTTTGTGGTTGTAGTTTTTCATTGTTGTACACTAAAACAGTTGTGGCATGCATGTAGATTTGCACCAAGTATTTCGCAGCTGCGCTTTCGATTAACTGGATATTATTTTCAGTGCTACGTTAATGTGTTTTCTTATTTTTGCGCTTCAAATTGTGCATTTCTTGTTATCGTGTGAAATACGTGATAATTATGGCGGGTGAAAAACGTAACACTAGGCTCCAAGGTAAATTGAGAAAAGATAGTGACGACGAGCGTAGCTTATGAGCACCACCGTGTAATGAATTAACAGACATTCAAAGTAGTAATTTGGTAATTTTGCATAGGGAAATGGAGCGGGCGGCAAATAGTGGTGTAGACAGTAAAACAAATAGTGAACAGGGGGGCATTATCGATCGATCTGACGGCAACAGCTCGCCTCAGGAATCCGAAATGACAGGACACAATCTTGCAAATACTGTACATTCAGGTTTTGCGTCCTCACCGTTTTCTCAAATAAGTCAAGACACATTTTCTGCTTTTCAAAATGCGAATATTGCCGGTTGAAATGCACTGCCGTAAAGCACTGAGGAACATGTTTCAGACACCAGTGAATTGTTATTAGAATTAATGCAACAAATATGACAAAACCTTCAAAAGTAAGACACAATGGAACAAAATCTTCAAAAGCTAGACACGATGGAACGAAATCAGAGACAAACACAGCAACAGCTTTTAAAGTTGGACTCAGTGGAGCAAACGCTTGAACAAACACGTGAAGGTTTAACCGCTGAGTTACTTAAAATCGAATGGAAGTGTCAAAAAGTCTCAAACGACGTAAAAACACAAATTTGTGAGCATTTTCAACCTATTTTTTCGCGTCATGAAAATGCAGAATCACGAAGCAGCCATAAAAGAACTGCAAACTATTGTTCATGAAAATCACGACACCTTGCAAGCTAAAATTGACTCAGTTGCATCTACCGATTCGGCTACGCAACTTTCAAAAACTCAAGAAAACTTAATGGACACAGTAGATACGATTTCAACACAAATGGACACTCTGAAACTTGGTTCAGAAAAACGCACTGAGGAAATAACTTCACTATCGGAGAAAGCAGCCGAACTTTCGGATCAGTTCACTAACTTATCTACAAAGGTAGATGATGATCTAAATGAGACAAGACCTGTAGCCTTCACTGACACAGAAGAGTATGAACAAATTAGAAAATCCAAACAAAATCAAAACCAAATCAATACACAGTAAAAGAGAGAAATCCGAGAAGTACCAGATCAGTTGACACAAGTAATACAAGAATTACATATTTCAGAGGAGTCTCGTGCTCCAATTCGGGAAGAGGTACTTAGAAATACGGAAAAGCCACAAAATAATAACACAGGGCATTTCGCAAATTATGAAAGAAATTAGCAAGATGCACCGAATTTTGAGATGGAACCGCCAAAACGAAGTAACAATGACCGATATGCGACTCGCCGACATGATGATTTGGACTATAAGCTGTTCTTTACTACACGTAAATTCAAAACATTTAATAATTCTGTCAACGACATTCATCCACAAGCATGGCTTCATCAATTCTCTCATTGTTTTCCTCCCAACTGGTCACTGGAGTACAGATTAGAATTTATGTGTGGCTACTTAGAGAAAGAACCAGCTGTAAAAATGCGACCGGTCATTCACGATTGTCACAGTGAAGGAAAATTTTATCATGCCTTCCTCTCAGCATATTGGTCTCAAGCTACAAAAGACCGAGTAAAACATAGCATCATAATGATGAAACATTGCGAACAATCTGAATTTTCCACTCCTGTGAAATATTTGGAAGACGTTGCACAAGAACCTGTCAAACCCATACAGCCCCTCAGAACTCATCCAGATTTGCTTAATCAAATTGCCTGAACATTTACGACATATTATTTTGGCAGGACGTTGCAGAGACGACATTGAAGCTTTTCAGGGACTGTTACAAGAATTGGAAATTGACACTGAGAATCGCGGAACGCGAAAACAGGAGCACAACAGTTACAGGTCACATCCGTCACAATTCCGCGATGAGAGAAACAATAACTGGACACGACAAGGCTATTATTACAACGTAAATCGTGACTAAAACAGACACCACAGTATGGCAACTGTTGGCAGAGTAGTAATAATTACGGGGAAATATCACCTCTCCACGGTAATGACAATCACAGAGACAATCAGAGAAACAGACAATATGGAAACCAAAATAATAATTATCAAGGGAGACAGAATAACTTCAGACGCAAAGGTCCACCGTGCAGTTACGATTCCGGGAGAAATTCTCCATCACATGACCGACAAAAAAGAAACTGTGTAAACTACTGACAAAACGACAGACCTGAATTTCATCAGAACTGGCGGGATTCAAACAGAGCAGGGCACTCTCGACAAGGTGAATGTGTAGAAGTTAGGTCTCCAAATCCCAATAACGACAAGCGCCAGCAAAGAGACAGATCCGGCTGAAGTGGCCGATCCATTCTAGGTGCTACAGTCTGGAACCGCGCGACCGCTACGGTCCCAGGTTCGAATCATGCCTCGGGCATGGATGTGTGTGATGTCCTTAGGTTAGTTAGGTTTAAGTAATTCTAAGTTCTAGGGGACTGATGACCTCAGAAGCTAAGTCCCATAGTGCTCAGAGCCATTTGAACCAAGCCAAAGAGACAGACAATGACTTACACCGCAGGCAGCCACGTGCGCTGGCTGGCTCCGAGAAAAATAACATAGACGCTAACCTTGAGAAAAATTTTAGTATTCCTTACTGACGTATACAACATGATAATTGTTTTGAAGTTGAAACTCTGTGTACTAGGAAGAGTAAAGGTTTACACCACATTTCACATGTAAAACCGTTTATTGAGAGATAATCTGCTTTTTAACTTAGTCTTTGATATAAAACATTTCACTTCACGTTACTAGTACTCTTTCTCACACTTAGAAACTGTTAACATGCAACTATGTTTTAAAGTTAACTATCCAGTCAAGAACCTAGGGAACTTATTTAGACAAGTAATTACAAATGGAATGTTACAGGGAACAGAGCACACAGTGTTATTGTGTGTGTACATTCTTGCTCGTTAGTTGCACAATTATATAACGAATATACGGCTTACATACTTAGAACATATACTGCTAACGAGATTTTAATGCAACATTTTGGTTTACTTGAAAAGACATTCTTTATTTGAAGTACTTTCTGTGAGATTAAAGATGACTTAGTATTTGGTTTCTTTGACAGCTACACGATTATATCGCAACGCTACTAATATGTGACACAATTTACGTTGTTGCTTTTGTGCTGTATCTCTTTTATATCTGCACAGTTTTTCTGAATTCTTCTGGAAAGTAAAACACGTTTTAGTAGCAACTTTTGTGGTATAGCTACAATGAGACAGCCTTTTTCGTAGCACAACAATACGTTACAGTATAGTACTTTCTTGATGACGGTGCTGTAGGTAATAACTACGATATTTATACGCATAGCATTTCACTTTTGTTTATTACAAGGTAAGTACATTGACTTCTACAGAACTTCGCTTATGGACGACGATAATTACGACACTTGGCACATTTTTACCGTTAAGTAATGACAGAGATTATCTTACATCAAGACGCACAGTTTAGTGCTGCAGTACACCTATTTGAGTGATTGATTTTGTACATAAAACATTTATTTTTAAAGATTTTTGAATTACAATGATACAAAGGTTTTCTGTGATATATTTCATTCCATTGCTGTAATCTGTAACACCTGAGGGTATAATTACATTAATCCTGATGGGGTACACGCCTACTTTGTGTACCATGTGTTTGGCAAGCACAAGGAGCACTAACTAATATGGTATTTGCTTAAACAACTTTACGCATCAGCACCATATTTTTCTAACATACAAAACATAGCTATCTGAACATTTAACTGAGAGAGACAAACATTTTTTTACTACGTCGGTGACAGATGTTTTTGTAATTACACAGTTGGATAACTTCACATTTATGAAATTATATTTTGTCTGTACTTTGTGACTGTTCATATGTTTTCGGAACCATTGTGATACTATGAGAGCTTTGAATGATGTATTTGGTATGGGATCATGATTTTTAAAGTACGTTTGAGGTAGATGACACTGTTAAACTGAGCAGAGAATTTTTTTTAGGTTTTGAAATTATTGCAGAAAGCTACGACGTTTTTGAGATTTGGCTGAGTATTTATCATATTATTACGATGACGATGTGTATTATGCTGTTGAGGTACGTTTATGAACAATAAGCTGATGCTATATGACGAATTTGATTATGCTACGTATCTATTATGATGAAATGTTGAAGAAGTGTCAACGAATATCTATATGTGTAATAAGGTAAGGAATAATGAGTAGTGGTTAGGGACTCTGATTTGCGAAAAAGGATATTGGAAACCAAGAATCGTACATGAAGAGTCATGAAATGTGTGTACATGTGTGAATGTATCACAATTCCGGCGAAAATTTTTTGGACACTGTTATATTTACAGGATTTTGTTCCTACACATTTGTAATGCAAATTCTCGACCTGTGAAATTTTTATATGAGACTGTCACTGTAGCGGAAACTGCTGTCGTAAATATTTCGGTAAGAAAGATAAGTGACCTTGACGTAATACGTTGTGGACACCCAGCGGTGGCAGTCGCCTGGAGAAAAAGCCATTAGGTAAAAAAAGAAAAAAGAAAAAAAAGAGGCCATTAACCTCGCTGTTGACATTTCTTTGTAGAAACAATTTCAAATACTTCCTGAAATTTACTGAAATGCCTAATGAAATGATGAGAAATATTTCATGTCTATACACCTGATTATGACTACTGTCTTTCTAGTTGAGATATTTTTTTACAGCCTTATGAAATGCCATATGGCTAGTGAATGAAGTTTCATGCCTTCCTTTGTATATATATTTGCCTATTTTGTTTAATATCTAGTTTCTAGCTGCACTGCAGCATTGGTTAATATAAAATTTAATAGCTGTACTAATGTAAATATTTTCTGTCTACAGATCCATTAAACAATAATTTTATGATCTACTTTCTTTAAAAAAGGGAACACAAATTGACATTTCCCTTTACAGGAATTGCATAAATAATTTTTTTACGATTTGGTAACTTGTCTGCTAGAGTAAGTTATCGTGATGCATCACTCTAGTGTTAAATGTGACACAGGTATTAAACATGGCCATTTTTCTGTAATATTTTTTCTGCTTTAGCTTTGTCGTGTTTAGGTATAAGTTATAGCATTTGCTGCTGTTGTTTGCCAGGCATAGAGATACTAAATTTCACTTTGTATTACTCTGTTAAGCTAGTTATACTACTGATTTATTTTTCTTGTTGCTGCACATTGGCTCATATTAGTTGTAATGTTGCATTTGCTCTGCTAATTTAGATTTACAGCTGCTAGCTTGGCCAATTTGCATTTTTTTGTCATTGCTACTTGTGTTAATTGTTTTGTGCTGTTGCATTGCCTTGTCCCTTGGTATATATATCTGAGCTCAGTAGATTTAAGTTAGCTTAAGAGTGGGTAGACCATATAAGAAACTAACTATGAAGAATATGGACTTTTTGGGAATAATGATAAATGAAGGGAGATCTCCAAGAAGTAAAGGAAGTTTTGTTTGCAAAATACTGCAGTAAAACAAACCTTGTCCCTCCCTTTTGCGTTATTCCGCTAGGTGTTTATGTACCATTGTGTATTTGTGTTCTTCCTGTCTTTATGTGTTTATCTGATAAGAGTTATGTTATAGAATTTTTCTAATACTATGTTATTTACTTTGTAAAGATGTTTAGACATTATTAATTCTGAAACTTCCTGGCAGATTAAAACTGTGTGCCCGACCGAGACTCGAACTCGGGACCTTTGCCTTTCGCGGGCAAGTGCTCTACCAACTGAGCTACCGAAGCACGACTCACGCCCGGTACTCACAGCTTTACTTCCGCCAGAGTGAAAATCTCATTCTGGAAACATCCCCCAGGCTGTGGCCAAGCCATGTATCCGCAATATCCTTTCTTTCAGGAGTGCTAGTTCTGCAAGGTTCGCAGGAGAGCTTCTGTAAAGTTTGGAAGGTAGGAGACGAGGTACTGGCGGAAGTAAAGCTGTGAGTACAGGGCGTGAGTCGTGCTTCGGTAGCTCAGTTGGTAGAGCACTTGCCCGCGGAAGGCAAAGGTCCCGAGTTCGAGTCTCGGTCGGGCACACAGTTTTAATCTGCCAGGAAGTTTCATATCAGCGCACACTCCGCTGCAGAGTGAAAATCTCATTCTGGATTATTAATTCTGTTCTGTTTCAATGCCCATGTGAGAAATTAATGTTTCAAAAACTATTCTCATTATTTTATTTATTTACTTACGCCATATTTCCTGTAACACTGATGTATATGTTATTTTGATTCTTTTGTAAAGCCTGTATTACCACAAATGTTATCTATATTGTTATATTCTTTAATGATGTATTTTGTACCTTTTAATTGTATTCTCATGTCGTAAATTTATAATTGTATGGACACCAGTTCTTCAAATTAAGTTTCATTTCGCTGCACACGTTTTTGTTGGCCATGGTACATGCAGATTGTGCGCTAAAAAAAAAGGGGGGGGGGGGACTGTTAGCATTTGCACGTGTGCTGATAATTCAGCAAGGGACTGGTTAGCAGCATTGCTGGTTCTAAGGACAATTCCAAAAACTTTGTGAGTGTACAAGTGGTGGTTTATGGACTTGCTATATTGTCCGCAAGACTCTTTGATGGTGATTGTGCACCTGCACAGTCGCAACAGATGGCTGCTGGCCGTCTCTACAAGGACTACAGTGATTCTGCACCTTTGATGGCCCACTAATACCATTATTTCCACAAGGACTGCAATGGGTCTGCACCTCTGGTGGCCCTCCAATACCGTAATCTCTACCAGGACTACAGTGGGTCTGCTCTGTGATGACCTACCTACCAATATTCTTCAAAACTTCGACTGACTCTGCGGTGGATTTGCTCTGTTGTGCCCCATTACCTGTCTGCATGTCAAGAGTCAGGATTGTCTTTCCCTTGGAAGAACGACACTACTTCTTCAAAATTGCATAGAAATCCACTACTTCTGTGTGCATTTTCTTTCACTGCTCAGACTTTGTGCATAAAATTGTAATTAATACTGTGAATAATGATCAGGACTGTCTTTATGGACTGTGAGAAATTTTGGGTTTTGACCAACATTGTATCAATATGTGTGTGCATTTGATTTCTTTGTTGTTGTAATTATGAAAAATTTGTTGAAATCTGTGATTCTTGAGTTTCTCCCGGCGTATTTGATAATCAAAATATCCACGGGTGTGCTGCCGGTCTATAGTGTCCAACGGGCACAATATTTCGGCGATCAAACATGTCGCCATCATCAGGTGAACTGACGGACTGAGCTCCTGTGAACGTGCCGGCACGGAGATCCGTACGCTATGGCTGCTCAGAGGGAACTGGGTTCGGTCGCGGCGGCGGCCGATTTAAATACCCTCCGCCCGCGGCGCGCTCCCTCCGCCGTCCGCGCCCCGCGCCACGGTCGCGCGGTGGAACAGATTGCGACGACGTCTGAGATGACGTCGGTGTGATGGCTCTGTCCGCCGTGGTCGTCACAACTATACGTTTGCTCGATTTACTCTTGATTAACGCAATCGCTGGTTCACAAGCCTTGCTAAGATTATAGCCACAGTCACGGTTTATGAGGTCGTCATTGGTGCGAATTTCGATGGCCTCTCTAACAACGCTGTCCCAGTATCTCGACGTCTGTACCAGAATCCTCGTGCGGTCGTACTCCATGGCGTGATTTTCCGACAAGCAATGTTCAGCGACCGCCGACTTGCTCGGATACATCAGTCGAGTGTGCCTCTGGTGTTCACGGCATCGATCCTCGACGGTACGCATCGTCTGACCAATATACGACTTGCCACATTGACACGGAATCTGGTACACACCGGCCTTCCTCAAACCGAGGTCATCTTTGGCGCTCCCCACCAGTGCACGAGTTTTATTTTGAGGACAAAACACAGTTCCGACCCGGTGTTTCTTCAGATTGCGGGCGATTTTCCCCGAGAGTGCGCCTGTGTATGGAATAAATGCAGTGCCTACCTCCTCCCTCGTGACTTCATCCATCTCAACATATTGTGCTGCAGTGGTTGGGCGGAGAGCACGTTGAATCTGCCACTCTGAGTACCCATTTTTGCGAAATACAGTTCTCAGATGTTCCAATTCCTGGGGTAGACTCTCTGCGTCAGAGATAGTGCGCGCCCTATGTACTAGATTTTTAAGTACCCCATTCCTCTGTGAAGGGTGGTGGCAGCTGTCTGCGTGCAAATACAGATCAGTGTGCGTTGTCTTCCGATACACCCCATGACCTAGGGTGCCGTCAGCCCTTCTCTTGACCAAGACGTCAAGGAAAGGTAATTTACCCTCCGTTTCAGTCTCCATAGTGAATTTGATGTTGGGGTGTATGGAGTTCAGATGTGTAAGGAAGTCAAGGAGTTTATCCATACCATGTGGCCAGATGACGAACGTGTCGTCGACGTAACGGAAAAAGCAAGTAGGTTTCCATACGGATGACGACAGGGCTTCCTCCTCGAAGTTCTCCATGTACAAATTCGCTACCACCGGTGAGAGTGGGCTACCCATGGCGACTCCCTCCGTTTGTTCGTAGTATTCTCCATTAAAAAGAAAATACGTGGAAGTCAAGACATGCCTAAAAAGTTCAGTGGCCTTCTCGTCAAACTTCTGACTAATCAATTCTAGTGACTCTCGCAGGGGTAATTTGTAATACAGGATTTCATGAACTGATATATATATATATATATATATATATATATATATATATATATATATATATGACTTTTGAACACTATTAAGGTAAATACATTGTTTGTTCTCTATCAAAATCTTTCATTTGCTGACTAGGCCTATCAGTAGTTAGTGCCTTCAGTTGTTAGAATCTTTTATTTAGCTGGTAGTATTGGCGCTCGCTGTATTGCAGTAGTTCGAGTAGTGAAGATTTTTGTGAGGTAAGTAATTCATGAATGGTGTAGGTTATTGTTAGTAAGGGCCATTCTTTTGTAGGGATTATTGAAAGTCAGATTGCGTTGCGCTAAAAATATTGTGTGTCAGTTTACGCACAGTCATTTATAATTTTTTTAAGGGGACGTTCCAGTTAGTATACGACAGTTCATGGAGTAAATCTTGAGAGGACAAAGAGATTTACTTACGGGGAAAGAGCTTAAAAGCTCATGGTGTATGGACAGAGAATAGGAAGAATGCAGTTCGTTCTTGTATGGTGTGTGCGGCAATATACACCAATAGGTGTAAACCATCCCTGCAGTTATTTTTCAGCCTCTTCAATCAGTTACATGGAAGTGGTAGTGCAACACCTAGACAACATGACAGAAGGAGGCCAGTGACGACAGAAGACGGAAAATTAATGTCTAATACTCCAGCCTTTCACGTCTCTCTCCATCAAGAACTGTGGAAACGATTATTAGAATTGTGTTAACTTCTGCACATGGCCATTAAAGCTGGCTGGATGCTCCAGACGTGTGATGTATCGTGTTTATTGATGAAGTCACATTTACCAATCATGGCCAGGTAAAGCTCTGAAACATGCACTATCTGTCTGTTGATAGTCCCAATTTTCTTCGTCAGGTGGAATGTCAGCGTCCGTGGAGTGTGAACGTGTGGTGTGGGATAGTGAACCATCAGCTAATAGGCCCGATTTTCGTAGACTGAGCCCTCAACGGGCACAAGAATCACAGTCTCCTAACAGAACATCTCCCAGTCATGCTAAAAGACGTTCCTCTGCAGGCTAAGAGGAACCTGTGTACCAAAGTGATGGCTGTCCAGGCCATAGTGCACAAAGTTCTACAGCACATCTTCACGAAGTGTGTCTAAATCGTTTAACTGGATGAAGGGGATCTGTACCTTGGTTGGCCCATTCGCCGGATTTTACGTCTGTAAACGTTTTCCTGTAGGGAAGCTGAAAAACGCTGTCTACAAGGACATACAAACTACACCCGATGATATTCAGCGACGTATTACTGTAGCCTGCTCTGACATCTCCGCTGAAATGCTAGCTAGTTTGACATACTGGTCCCATACCAGATTGGAAGCGTGTGTTACCACTCCCGGTGGTCATTTTGAATACAACCTGTGAGGGTGACTTGCCTCGTTACTGATCAGAATCCACATAACACGTATATGAGTATGCACTTGTTTCGTTCTTTAGAGCGTGCTACCACAGGTACCGTACAAGGGTCGGCGTGGGAACTGTTCAAAATACCGTATCTCGTAAACGACTCGTACTAG
The DNA here is from genome assembly GCF_021461385.2 of Schistocerca piceifrons. NCBI lineage: Eukaryota > Metazoa > Arthropoda > Insecta > Orthoptera > Acrididae > Schistocerca > Schistocerca piceifrons. The sequence goes on from NC_060149.1 coordinate 559,110,519, forward strand.
AACCCTGCAACAAACATCACTGACATTCTAATTTACCCTACTTTTAGTATGTCATCGTCAATAGGAATTGTTTCACTTACAAAAAGTGTTCGTTCGCACAACGCAACACCATTGTATGTATTATTGCGTATGTTGACTCGGTAACAATACGAGCCCATGACTACCAACCCATTCTGTGAAAATCAGAAAACCGCACATCAATTGCACTTTCCATTTCCGCAATACCTGCTGTGCAAGTTTTACGTACGTAATGTTTAACTGAGCATTATGTGTCAGGAAGTTGCAGCCAGTCCATACCGTCATACCGATAGGTAAGAGCAATTGTGCCATCAGAGGGGTCGCAGAGAATGAGGTTCGTAGTTAGGCATCTGGTCAGTCGGTCGGCGGACATTGCTTGGATTTTCCCATAAGACAGAGGGGTCAAACTGAGCCACCGTGTGACTATGGATGCTAAATAATAAAGCGCCATTCGCACTGTGTCTAAAACAAAAATATGTGTATACCAATAACGGTCAAGTCGCCTCCAAAAGAGCGTCAGAGAATCTGTACAGGGTTGAAACCACAATGGAGAAACGATTCCTATGAAGTTATTGCTATGTTTGTACCACAATTATCAATCTATGCTATAAATATTTGTATGTGAAAATCATTGTGAGAACAATAACAAAAGCTACAGACATTCTACAAATGTGTATAATACATCATCTACTACCACAATAGATCAGCTATATAGTGAGTATACTTGACATCAAGGTAAACAGAGTTTTGATTTAGTATAAATAAATATTATGTATTATTACCAGTGCGTGCCAAAACAAAGAGTTCTCCACAGTTGCCCGAAAAGATTAGCTTATATATCAATTATTTGTTCTAATGTTTCTGCTTGTCCATTCATGTTTAACGAGGAATATTAGTATTAATATTTCTAGTAAAAGTATTTACATAAATTGGTGCAGAACCAGCAATGGAGAAAGAAGTTGCACATTTGATTTGGAATTGCTGTTAAACTTTGTGTAATGTGCCTAATGTAATAAAAAATAAATTGTATGATATTATTTGAATGAAATAAAATTATATTAAAGTGTATTTCCACAAAAACAAATAATGTAAATAGTTGAAATATTTATAACGTGTAAAATGTAGCCTTCCGTTGTGGCCGAGCGGTTCTAGGCGCTTCAGTCCGGAACCACGCTGCTGCTACGGACTCAGGTTCAAATCCTGCCTCGGGCGTGGATGTGTGTGATGTCCTTAGGTAAGTTAGGTTTAAGTAGTTCTAAGTCTAGGGGACTGATGACCTCAGATGTTAAGTCCCATAGTGCTTAGAGCCATTTGAATCATTCATTTACAGTCAAGCACGTAGATATTCTTCAGGCCGAAATAGTTGGTCAGGTGACGGAGATGATTTAGGAGCAAGCCGATTATGTCTTATAAATTTTTGCTAGAATCAGCTTATTCGCTAAGGTCGGTAAGTTATTGTATAGCAAGTGAGCTGCACGTGTTTTAAGTGACAGCGCGGCTTGTGAACCGTTTAGACTGCATCATTTCATGGTATTAGCTTCCAAGTTTGGGGTAGACTTGTATGACTCAACTGAGTTAAAAGATGGGGCATTGCAAATGGTCTTGAGCAAGTGTTTGAATGTTAGGAGTTTGTTCAAATTATTTGACTGTTCCATTGTACTTCGTGTTTGGTGATTTGTTCAGTATTTTTCAGTGACCGTGTATTAGGCTGGCCTATCAATAATTAAAAGATGTAACGGTCCATAACCAAACACTTATGTTAGCAAGTGAGGAAATAAATTGAACAATTGCTGTGAATTCGCCTTTGCGTGGGCATGTAACAACTACTCGTAATAAGGTTTTACTTCACCACCAGAGGGCGAATTCACATCGCTAACGTTATCAAACAATTGTAACAACACCCCATGGCATATGTTAGGAGATAAATAGAGTGAAATTATTCGTTAGATAAATAATTATTTTCTTTATATGACATCATAAACCATCCAATCAGCTGCAATTGTTTGACAATGTTAAGCAACTTTTTCCTATCTGTGGTAATTTCTCGCAACATTCGTGAAAAAATCGTGCGAGGCCGCGCTTCCCACTCGCACAAAGCAAGCACACCGTAACGTTTTCCCAGGACAGAACCGCTGCGGCTCTGTTTGCGAAAAACACTTGCGTTCTTCAGGAGGAGCCTTTCTCTCATATCGCATAGATTTGCTTGATTGGTGGAGTGGGGGAGGTCGAACTAAGCAGTCGAACAGAGCAGCTGCGAACAACTAGGCGACACCTGTAGTATTGGTCTCAAACACACACGTGCAGCCACAGATAAGCTAATTCTTCTGATATAATTATTGAAACATTCATCAGAAACGTCGGCTAATGGATTCTCTGTTTCAGAAGATTAGCATCTTATCGAGTTATTACCCGAACAGCATACTGTGCTAAACTTGGCGAACACCGAGTGGAAAAACCAAAAGAAAATGAAGTTTATTAGGTCAGTAATCAGAAGAAAATGAATAAAACAAGTAAGTATAAAAGTTTTATTATGTCTAATGTAATATGTCTGCAAATATATGTTTGTACTGATTCTTTAATCATAGTCATAAAGAGTTGGATGTTGTTACTGTGATCAGTACTGTGAACGCTGATTAATATTTGACCCATTGAAATAATCAGCGAATCCACTCCTCACAGTGAATCACTCAGTTTTTGCGTAACCGCCGGCACCTCCATGACTCAGGTGCTGAAACAGATAAAAACAGTGAGATCAATATACAGACATAGATGTAAGATAAGACTAAATTAAGGAACATAGAAATGGACTAACTCTCACGTAATATTTAGATATACGTAGAAACTTATTGTGTAATACCTGCGATTTAAATGATATGATTATTTATTAATCTTAGATGAAGTTTAACCTTACAGAGGACACGAACACAATGCTCGAAACACGTATAGATAAGGAAGTCAAACATACAAAAATAATGTACCGATTACGCCCTGCGTAAAGCACATATGACCTACAACAAATGCACATGATTGAATGATAGTTCATACAGTAGACTTATTTAAATACAGGTGTTAAAACTACTGAATATAAAACTGAACTAGTAGTTCAACAGTACGTTGTAGCTGTATTTATTCAAGTCTATTAAACTCCACACAACTCGATTCGCAAGTTTTAAATTGAATCTTCTGGTGTACATAAATGCTATGTCGGCTGGCGTGGGGAATAGTGCAGAATGCTGCTGAGTAACAGTTGGCTTGGCTAGGCCAAGATCCCAGGCCTTGTCGGTTGATAAAAAACCATCCTCAGTAACGAATGTCATCTCTGTGTTAAAATCATTAACTGTCATTACTTTACCCATTGAAACATGTTCTTGTAGGCTAATATCAAGCAACAGAGAATGTCCCTCATAGACGTTATACAGAGAAGTACTGCGCCCAAAAGCCAACACGCACAAGTGGTTGTCACCAACATAGCAACTGGTAACGCAAGCCACGAGCGTCCCGTGTGTTGTCGAAGCGTGTGCAGTGGATGCCATCTGATGTGAATATGGGGACAGTAGCCACATCATCCGCCAGTCGATCGGTTTGACATCCTACACACCTTGAAAACACTCATAATTAATTCTGGGTGGGATTATTTGTCACAGCGGGAATAAGAGTTCTTCAGAAGATTTGCTCTCTCTGTTGCCTATTAGCTGACAACTTCCTCTTTTGTGTGACATAAAATTAAATGTGGGAAACATAAAACCAGTAAAGACAAGAGACAAGCAAAGCAATATACATTCCTTCAGTCTTTAGGTCCCACCATTTTTTCTCTCTAATCTTGCTACAGCTTCCTTTCTGCTTTCCTTTCTGCGAAAGAATCTATTATCTAATCCATGTCTGACTAACATTTTGCTACATGAAAAATCAAAATGTCGTCTAATACTGAAAAAACTTAATACGAATAGTACCCAAGACTGGTGTGGTTTCTCAATTTGATTACGTCTATTTCGTCTCTGTTTTCTAGATAAAACGAAATTGACCTTTCTAATATTGCAGCAGTTTTAACACACGCCAAATAAGCAAAACTGTTTAGGCACAAATAACCCTTTTTAATCACCTCATTTACATAAATAACACGACAGAATATGATTCACGAAGTGCCAATATCAAAATATTATTGGGTCTATTACAAAGCAAAAAGCTTTATGTTAGGAAATAGTTTCTCATTTCATTCGCGTGCTCCAGTTCCTCAAGCATGAGACCGAAAAGCAGTAGTAGTAGTATCGTTGTAGTACTACGAAATTTTTATATAAATTAGGAATCTTCATATTTTTCCATATCATTTGTGTGATGTCCCAGTTCCTTCTCCTCCTTCGTTCTAACAAACAATGTTGTCATTAATTCTGTAACTGTTCCCGCCATTGTTGAAACTGATTCTCCGGTTAACTTCACTAACCCTACCAGAATCATCGGTTTAGTTATCCCGCTTTTATCATCCGGTTAGACGTTATTACGCGTTCGTACAACGCAATTTCCGTGTTATTCTGAGCATAGAACTAAGCTGTTGCTACCCGGAGACTGTGAAATTGGCCCTTGGTAGTGTAGCGATATGGTAAAAATTATCTATCAAAATTTCATTTTCTTGGGTACACCGAGAAGATAACATGTATTCTTTCTTACTTGTTATTCCTGTAAGTCGTTTATTTCCATTCTGGTAGTCTGGACCTATGGATTTCGCTAGTAATTGTAACAACGCTTCTTGCTCGCGCACCCAGTCATCCACATAAACAGCGACTGGTATTCACCCGTTAGGGTGTATTCGGCTCAGCTCGTATAGCTCCGCCCCTTTTGTCTGCGCGAAAGTTCTTTATTTCTGGTTGCGAAAGGGATTCCCCTGGCGGAGACATCACGTACACTATGCACGTGTTCAAAAATCAACTTACGATTCCTTCAGCAATCACCTTAGAATGTTTTAAAAAATGTTCAAAAACCAACAGGGACGCCTTTCAAAATCATATGAATAATCGCTAGACAAACGAGCGCTGGATGTTAGGGCTTTGCGAAACAAGGTTTTTCCCTTCACGAATATGAATTTGGCGCCTCTTGAAACTGCCGCCCTTGGCAGATACCCTGGTTTGTGACCCCCCCCGTGCCGGCCGCGGTGGTCTAGCGGTTCTAGGCGCTCAGTCAGGAACCGCGCGACTGCTACGGTAGCAGGTTCGAATCCTGCCTCGGGCATGGATGTGTGTGATGTCCTTAGGTTACTTAGGTTTAAGTAGTTCTAAGTTCTAGGGGACTTATGACCACAGATGTTGAGTCCCATAGTGCTCAGAGCCATTTTTTGACCCCCCGTACCCCCCCCCCCCCCTTTATCCGGGCCTAGGTAATACAAATATACATCTGTGCTCATAAATTTATAAATTAATATGAATGTTGTAGGCCTATTTTATACATGCTCTCAGAGACAGGTACGTGTTGGGACCACTACATGAAATACGTCTTCTTTCCTATTATGTTATATTTTTCCTGAATTAAATTTAAGAATCCTGTTATTTTAGAAAATTTTCCCTAATTTATAACATGTCATGAAGTTAATAAGTGAAACCTCTTTTCTGTGATCTTGAATTTATATTTTCTATACATAAATTGTTAATTTGGCCGACCACGGTGGCCGCGTGGTTCTAGGCACTGCAGTCTGGAACCGCGAGACTGCTACGGTCGCAGATTCGAATCCTGCCTCGGGCATGGATGTGTGTGATGTCCTTAGGTTAGTTAGGTTTAAGTAGTTCTAAGTTCTAGGGGACTGATGACCTCAGATGTTAAGTCCCATAGTACTCAGAGCCATTTGAACCACTTTTTGTTGATTTGAATTATTTACGTTTCGTAATTACTCTTAAGTCTGTATGTACTTAAAACTGCAATATTGTGAAACTGTATTAATAATAAGGAAAAATCAAATAAGCTTCACATTTTTTATATGTACATTTCATACTGCGAAACTACGACCTGTCTTAGTATCAAGGTTGTAGATTATTTGTAAATGACAGCTAATAAAATAACATATAAAAACGTCCTAGGCAAGTTCATTGATTTATGATACGTCTGCATTACAAGTCAGTGGGTTACGGAATTCTCCCGCATCGTCGAGCGAACACCTTGCAACTAAAATTCTACACACTCCTTCACGATGTGAGAAAGTTTGTCTGACTTCTTCCCAGTAATATACCATCTTCCTCCTCTTCCCTGACTTCCACGTACTTCCGGAAAGCGAAAATTAACTGCTTCTTAGATCGAATACTGTGATGCATGTTTGTCCCTCGCTGCCTCCGCTGCTACTACAGCGCAACACTACCCGGCGCCTAGTAAAATGTTCGTTGTAGTGCGCTGGAACTAGCGTCCCGCCAGTCGACTACACAGTACCGCTATCGTCTAGGAGAAACTGTAGCAACCACCGACTTCCATCAAATAAACTGTAAAAATAAACTCAAAACTTATCGATACTCTTTCTCGCTTTCACTTCTCATAAGAAAATGTAATGAGAAGAAGTTTGTCACTTACCACAGCTCGAATATTGGTTTGGTGAAAGTTCCTCGTCAGACGAGAGAATTTAGTTTATTACTTCACTGTTATTAACTCTATTGTCCAGAAAGTTGGCAGACGTTACGGTCATATTCTGCTAAAGGCAAATATAAAACAATGTTGTGTTAAAGCACTTAGTTTAGGCGATATGGCATGATAAATATTAATTAGCGCGGAAAGTAAATTTCTCTTAAAAGATGCATAAGATTCCACGCCCAGAAGTTGACGTTAAGTCTTCTGACTATAGTACCACGTCATAATGTAAAAAACTATACTGGAGAAACCAACGTTTCGGTCACACCTTCTTCTGGGTCAACCGATGTCTTTTACCGTTACCACATGTCCCGTTGACAAACCTGCGCCGATCTGGGTCTGATCAGCAGCGATCTGTGGCCTGCTTTCCCCATGCGGGGATGCGGGAGAACAGTTGGTTGGTTGGTTAATTTGGAGGAGAAAACCAAACAGTGATTTCATCGGTCCCCTCTGATGAGAAACCATACTGACATTTGCCTGAGGTGATTTAGGGAAATCACGGAAAACCTAAATCAGGATGGCCAGACGTGGGTTTGAACCGTCGTCCTCCTGAATGGGAGACCGGTGCGCTAACCACTTCGCCACCTCGCTCGGTGGAAGAGTGGGAATAAGTTACACACTCAGGGATGCTCCGCAAGTCCTTCGATATAGTACGAAGCTTCGGGACAGATCCCTCCTCATGCAATCCCGCACAGGCGATCTCGGTCTCGGGAGATACGTCGGAGGGAGTGATGGACGCTTTCGGATCTTGAACAGCAGCTTATATGTTATCATCCGGTCTTAAGTCCGCGAGGAGAGACATCTTCCAACGGACTCTTATTAGTGAGGTGAAGGGAAGAGGAAACATCTGACTCCTCACCACCTTGTGTCCGCCTATGTTTGTTATGAAGTAGAAGTGGCAATGACACCTAAGCTACAGCAACGATGTCGCCATAGAAGGTTAAGGGTAGAAATTCACTTGGGTTATCAAGCAATGGCTGGCGTTGCTCCTCTGGGAATTGGTTAGGCACAACGTCTGTCTCCTGGGTAACGATGTATGCTAAAGGTAGCCTTTTATAATGTTCATTAGAGGATTTTAAGACCGTGACTTGATGCGGGCAGTTGGTGCGCAGATGTACACCCTCACTACACATAAAACTGTTTCCTACTTATCTTGCGTAAATTATATGTACTCTGTACCCATATACCTGCAAATTAGGGGGATATTCTGTTTTACCACCGTATCTGCGGATCGAAAAACACAAAAACCTGTAAAGGATATTGAGCGGACCGGTGTTTCTCGTATTCTGTATGCTCCAGACAGAAGGAGGGTAGTCATGAGGAAATTGTCATCAATTTTGGGCGGAAGATTAAACACCCTGACGTTCGTATATTCCACATCTGCATTTGGCAGAATAACCGTACCATTAGAACCATCGTTAGGCGCCACTATCAACACCTCACCGAGTTCGAACGACTTCGTGTAACAGGACTACGAGAAGCTGGATGTTTCTTCTGCAGTACTGCAGAAAGACTTGGCAGGAATGTAGCCACCGTATATGACTGCTGGCGGTGGCAGTCACTTGAATGTACGGTCATAAGAAGACCGGGCTCCGAACGGCCATGTGGTACTACTGAGATGGAAGACCATCGTGTTCGGCGTGTGACTTTGGTACAGCAGCAACTTGAGTAGCAGTTGGCACCAAAGTGAGACAATGAACTGTTACCAACCGGTTACTTCAAGGATAGCTCCCAGTCAGGTGCCCTTTAGCGTGCATTCCACTGAACCAAAAACAACGCCATTTCTGCGTTCAGTGGTATCAAAAGAGCTCATTGGAGGGCAGGGTGGAGATCTGTTATGTTTTACGATGATAGCTGGTTCTACCTCAGAGCCAGTGACGGCCGTGTGTTGGGTAAAAGGAAGCCAGTTCAGAGTCTGCAACCAACCTGTCTGAGTGCTTGACACCCCGGATCCAAACCTGGTATTATTGTTTGGGTGCAATTTCGTTTGACAGCAGGAGCTATCTCGTGGTCATCCTACTCAGCCTGGCTGCAGAACAACTAGTACGCCAATCAGGTGATTCGACCAGTTGTGCTGCCATTCATGAACAGCACTACAGGGGGTGTTTTCCTACAGGATAGCGCTCGCCCACCTACCGCTGTTGTAACCGAACATGTTCTACAGAGTGTCGACGTGCTCTACAGAGTGTCGACTTGTTGGTTTGTCCTGCTCGATCACCAAATCTGTATCCAATCGAGCACATATGGAACGTCATCGGACGACAACACCATTAACCGTCCCTGTACTGAATGACCAAGTGAGACAGTCGTGGAAGTCCATCCCACAAACTGACATCGTGCACAAAAAATAGTTCAAATGGCTCTGAGCACTGTGGGACTTAACATCTGAGGTCATCAGTCCCCTAGAACTTAGAACTACTTAAACCTAACTAACCTAATGACATCACACACATCCATGCCCGAGGCAGGATTCGAACCTGCGACCGTAGCAGTCACGCGGTTCCGGACTGAAGCGCGTAGAACCGCTCGACCGCCGCGGCAGGTGACATCCTGCACATATACAACACAATTCATGTACATTCTGGCGGTTATATCCGTTATTGATGTACCAGCATCTCGCATTTGCAATGGCTTATCTCGAGTTGCATTAACCTGTGATGTTATATTGTAAATCAAATATGTTACCTAGACAAATTAATTTTCGAAATTTCATTAATCTACATTAATTACGTTTTGATGCTGCGATATTTTTCCGTCACCGTATTTTCTCTCTAGCTTGAAAAGATACACAAGCATCACTAATACTCCACATACTTGGTCGACCCCGTTCTTTAAGGACTTCCGTATTAGAACTCACACTGGCTGGAACTAGCGTTGAATAATTGGTGTACAATACATTTGTGACATTCACTATTTGGACCATATCACTCCTGCCTACGAAAAATTATCATGGCTATAAACCGATAAATATTGACAATATACTACTTATTTGAAAGCAATTTGAACTTGATAACGGTTTCATGTCATCCTAAAGAGTTGTGTGTATAAATCTGCAGAAGCTAATTTTGGTATGGTTTCCCAATATTTCGGTGATAAACAACATTTTTGCGGATCAGAATTGAAATTTAATTTTTTTCTTCTTTTTTCTCTTTTAGCATGCTCCTTTTATTCTCCAGAAGAAGCATTCGCAGAATATCTTACTGTATTGTGTTATGTATGCTATTATAGATCCTTTGCAATCGTAGTTTTGAATTTAGCCACATGAATTATCTAATGACTCGTTCCACTGGTGAGTAGTTTCAGCTTGCATAGTCCCAGAAAATTTGAGATGAATACAATGAGTTCTTGCAGCAAAATATATTGTATAAATAGTCCTTCGATACAAAGGATGTGGTTAAACTGGTAAGTCTTAGTAAACAATACTACATGTAACTCCGTCCTACCAGGGCGAGTGTAAAACGTATCTTTTGTAAGAAACCACAGTCTGGACTTCCAGAAATAAATAATGAAACTAAAACACAAACTTCTGTCACTGTCTCTGTCAACCTGTTGACATGAAACCGCTATATTAAATTATATATTAATTCTACAACCTTCGGCAACAATGATAACATCTACAACAAGAGCTAGCTGTAGTTATCAGCAAATAGCTGAATTATACAGACATGTGTTTAATATCCGATACTGGGAGTTCATTCACCTTCACAAAAGCATACCTATGTTTCGCACTGCGTATAATGCCAGTTAATAACCTGCACCACAGTAAATTTAGGTCTTTGGGTTTTCCGGAAACTAATCTTCCCTATCGTCGTAAGAAGAAACAAATACGCTAAAAGCATTAAGTGCAGCACATACAGCAGTCGTTCAACTAGCGAGCATTATTACAACACAGAAAATGACCACGCGATATAAATTATCTTTTCGTGTCGCAGTGTCTCTGACCTAACAATGGAACCGGTGTCAGACAGCTGTCTTCACATATTCGTCACTGCGAAAGTGTTGACCTGACTGTAATTTCTTCTAGCTCATATGAGTTGGTAATCGGTGGACGCAGGATCACTCTGTCGCATGGATAATCGAGCAATTTACAACGCATCTGCTGCAGGTAATGTGCAGTGTGCAGGGCCGCTCATGGGGGGCAGTATTAGTTGACCAGCGCCTGCTCTCATCATCACCAAGCTCTCGGCTCTCTGCAGTTTTCAAGTTCGGAACACTGGAGCGAATTGATTGTAGAGACGTGGATCGGCAGAGTGACAGATCGCTGTCGTCATTGTTGGGTTATGGCCTTCCAGGTTGCTCTTTCATCGCCACTACCTTATATACTTTATAACGTCACGTTATCATAGAGAAAGCTGTCTCCTGTCTTCAGGTATTTTTTTTTTCCTTTCTCTCTCTCTCTCTCTCTCTCTCTCTCTCTCTCTCTCTCTCTCACTCTCTTACTTTTGTCCGCGTTAGGTGAGCTACGTAAACAAACTTCCTCACATCTTTTTTTTTTAAAAAAAACAGCGACAGTTTACGAAATTTATTTACTAAGACAAGGAGCACGATACAGACAGTATTTCAGGATTATTGAAAGCTGAGAGACAATAATAACAGCCCTCGGGTATCACGTGGAACAACATTGGTGACATTTCCATAAGTATTATTTTGGAATACACACCGCTGGTAACAATGTGGTCAAAGATTTCGATTGTTTAAATCTACGGGGAGTACACAGATAGTAAGCCAAGGTTCTGATAGAGCACTCGTCCTAAAACGACGAGGAATGGTAGTTTAATTTTAACAATTTCTTTTATCCCAAAACGCAACGATCAAATGGATTTACACCAATCAGCTTGGATGTGTGAGCTGACTGCAGCACCCACACATCCCCAAGCACCAATAAGAATAGAGTTATTTTTTAAATTACTAATTATGGTAACAGACTCTCATGATAATACTGAAGAATTAAACAGTATTGTATAACGTCAAGTAGCTATGGTGTTTTTCTACTATTAAGCGGCGATACGGAAGTGACATCGATTAGTCGCAAAGTGTCGGCGTTGAGTGTCATGTTGGCAACTGTTTGATTACCTCGTTTAGGATTTCGACTTCAGTCTGGATATAATTTGAATTATTCGAATAGTGCTTATAACGGACTTCGTTTCCATTCTTGGATTCACCGGCTCGCAGTTACTTACGGGAGCCGGTCACTGCCGTGTCCAGGCTTGTACTTCTTACTGCATATCGGCCCATCACACAAAATCCCCAAACTCTTTCTGAGCACCTTGTTCAGGGCTTCACCTTTCAAGGGCGTACAGAGCGATTTGTCACTGCTATCTGGCAATACAAATAAGAGTCAACGTTGATGGGATATGGAACCACGGATGGGATAAATAGATTCTGTTGGATGCCTGCAGAATGTAGTAGATTCAACTGAAAACTTGGGAATAAGAAATAGCAGTCGTGATTTCAGTATGTACGAAGTATTTTTGAGTTTTCCGTTAGAGACAGCCCTCCGGCTTACTAGCAACACTTACAACGAAGTGATGTTCATTCTATTTAGTGTGCTATTACTCGATCGATTAATTGAAGCTTATTTCACATATATTCTCCCAAAGTCTTCAACAACACTATCTTAATATGGTTTGCATATGATGCGACTCAGCTAGCTCCGCAGATGATGATAGTGGGATAAGGAAAAGAAGGAAAAGTAGTAGGTGAATATGGACTGGGGGTAAGGAAAGAAAGAAGAAGCCGTCTGCTAGAATTCTGCACAGAGGATAACATAATCACGGCTAACAATTGGTTTAAAAGTCATGAAAGAAAGTTATATACGTGGAAGAGGCCTAGAGAAACCGGAAGGTTACAGATAGAGTATGTAATGGTAAGACAGAGAATTAGGAATCACGTTTTACAGTGTAAAATATTTCCAGGGACAGATACGGTCTCTGACCACAATTTATTGGTTATGAAACGTAGACTAAAATTGAAGAAACTGCAAAAAGGTGGAAATTGAAGGAGATGGGACCTGGATAAACTGAAAGAACCAGAGGTTGTAGAGAGTTTCAGAGAGAGCATTAGGGAACGACAGGCAACAACGGAGAAAGAAATACAGTAGAAGAAGGATGGATAGCGTTGAGAGATGAAACAATGTAGGCAGCATCTGATGAAGTAGGTAAAAAGACGAAGGATGGAGGAAATCCTTTGGTAACCGAAAAGATATTGAATTTAACTGATGAAAGGAGAAAATATAAAAACGCAGTTAATGAAGCAGCTAAAGAGGAATAAAAAGAATCAAAAATGACATTGATAAGAAGGGCAAAATAGCTAAGCAGAGATGGCTAGAGGACAAATATAAGGATGTATAGGCATATATCACTAGGGGTAAGATAGAAGCGGCCTACAGGAAAATTAAACAAACTTATAGAGAAAAAAAACTACTTGCATAAATATCAAGAGCTCAGATGGAAGCAAAGAAGGAAAAGCAGAAAGATGGAAGGATTATATAGAGGGTCTATATAAAGGCAATGTACTTGACGGCAGTATTATGGAAATGGTAGAGGACATAGAAGAAGATGCAATGATACTGCGTGAAGAATGTGACAGAGCACTGAAAGACCTAAGTCGAAACAAGGCCCCGGCAGTAGAGAACATTCCATTAGAACTACTGATGGCCTTGGGAGAGCCAGAGACGACAAAACTCTACCATCTGGTGAGCGAGATGTAGGGACAGGCGAAATACTCTCTGACCTCTAGAAGAATATAATAACTCCAATCCCAAAGCAACCAGGTGTTGACAGGTGTGAAAATTACCGAATGACCAGTTTAATAAGTCACGGCTGCAAAATACTAACGCGAATCGTTTACAAACGAGTGGAAAGACTGGTGGAATCAGACCACGGGGAAGATCGGTTTGGATTCCGTAGAAATGTAGGAACACGCGGGGCTATATTGACTTTACGACTTATCTTATAAGGGAACCTCCCCATCGCACCCCCCTCAGATTTAGTTATAAGTTGACACAGTGGATAGACCTTGAAAAACTGAACACAGGCGGTACTGAGGGGATTAGATTAGGAAACGAGACACTTAAGGTCGTAAATGAGTTTTGCTATTTGGAGAGCAAAATAACTGATGATGGTCGAAGTAGAGACGATATAAAATGCGGACTGGCTACGGCAAGTGTGGAGTCCTCGTAGCCTAATGTTGAGTCCTCATCGCCTAGTGTGGGATCCTGCCCACTCGTCTCGTATAGGGTGTCTAAAGGATGTTGGGTTCTCGGAATGCTATACAACAATTAAAACAAATAACATTAATAGTTTTATCTCAATAAAGCAGATCTGACAATACTTAACTTGAATGTACAGCAAGTGATGCAAGCAATGGGCGACATGCAAACAGTAATGATCTTCGCTATAGACGAAGTCAAAACAAGCAGTGGATATGGATCACTACTAACTGATATCGTAGTACTCTCTGCTAGGCCGTGCTAATACTGTCCACTAACGTCCGCCAGAGGCTGGCAGGAGCGGCGCTTCCATTCACTTCTTGCAGAGGTCGCTCCTGTCGTGGCGCGGTCCCTGTCAGCGGGCTATTTTCTGACGTCGCCTCACCGCCTTCTCGGGTCTTGCGTTTATCCCCTTCGTTCCGGCACTTGTGGTTACGCCAGAACAGCAACGAAAGCGTTTCTGAAGAAGAGAGATTTGTTAACATCGAGTGTAGAGTTAAGTGACAGGAAGTCTTTTCTGAAAGTATTTCTATGGAGGGTAGCCTTGTATGGAAGTGAAACATGGACGATAAATAGTTTAGACCAGAAGAGGATAGAAATTTTCGAAATGTGGTGTTACAGAAGAATACTAAGATTAGATGGGTAGGTTACGTAACTAATGAGGCGGTACTGATCAGAACTGGGGAGAAGAGGAATTTGTGGCACTAGAGGAAGGGATCGGTTGGTAGGACATGTTCTGAGGCACCAGGAGGATCACCAATTTAGTATTGGAGGGTCAAAATCGTAGATGGAGACCAAGAGATGAATACACTAAGATTCAGAAGCATTAGGTTTCAGTAGTTACTCGGAGATGAAGAAGTTGCACAAGATAGAGTAGCATGGAGAGCTGCAACAAACCATTCGGTGGACTGAAGACCACAAAAACAATAGAGCTTTATTTGTCTTTTTTAATTTTTTTAAGTGTGGCATCACGATCTCTAAACTTTATATTTTATTGGTAGACTCGTTACGACTGACACTTTATCCCTACATTCACACAAATGCTTTCTGGGACGAAACAAAATTTTGACGTGAGAGCTAACTTCGCCGAAATCTGCGTATTTCGGCACCAGTTGTTTCAAAACGTTATTTCAGCTTAAAGATTTTGGAAGTGCAATATTGCACATGTGGTTTTGAATTTCAATCGGAATTTATTATATCGACTTGTTTCTTTTAATTGATGTTTCGTTCAGTTATGCGTTTTACGTGTATATTTTTTTAATTCACACCTATGTGAATTCACTAAGATTTTTAGTATGTATCTAACGAATCCAGGTAACATAAGCTGTACCCAGTTGCGATGACGGTAAATCAAGTAGGAAGAAAGTGGGCTGCCTAAACTATTAGGGCAAAATCATTTGATTTAGTTCTGAACTGCAGATCTCAAAAAGAAATGCAAAAGAATCTGTGAGAGCATACGCTTATATTTTATAGCTAATTCACAATAGCCATTTTTCTGCAAATAACCTTATCAGTCGGCAACCACAAATAAAAACTTATACAAAATGTGAATAATAATCAAACAGTTTAAAATCAGAGATGATAAAACGGACTATATTTAAACTGAGTGAAAGTCCATATCCCCAATAGCTGTTTATTGCGTTTTCACTGTATGATGACCAGTTTCATACTCTGTACGTGTATCTTCTGGTTATATCTGGATACGGAATGAAACTACGTAAGTAAAAGCACTAATAGTCAACATAACCTACCGAACAAACCAGACAGTAAAGCGCTGTACACAAAAAACTAATACTTCATGTGCCACAAATTCCAGGGAACCAATCGCAGCAAAAGCATGTCACTCGCTGGTAAAACCTTGGATGAAACGGTAGATAGGCATCCGACGCGAACCATGCATGATCACTAATACATCTCCAAAATACAGTCAAAAAACAAGCCCGGACAGCACACAACAATCCACGTATTACATGGTAATACCTATGAGCACAAAACATTGCAGGATGATCGTAATGTAAATTAAAACATAGCTCGCGGTGTCGATAGGTTATAAAGGAGAAGAACCCTACCATCGTCACAATCCGCGGGTGACACAAAGAATTAAAATTCACAATCCTTGGGAGTCGCCAGCACACTAATATATATTTGCATGCGTCAAACAGAACCATACGTCTCAGCGTTAACCACAACCTGAATATTGTGATGCCAAGCACGCGCCACCCCTTCACGAGTTGAAGATCGCCACATCTAGCTGCAGAAACCAAATTAAAAGGACACAGAGACTGGATCTTGGAAACTAGTAATATAATGAATCTCAGTGTTAAATAAGAATCCAGTGTAAGAGTCATAAAATATTAACTATTACACTTACGAGAAGTACGATACAATTGAAATTACTTAAAGTTAAAGAAACTAAACTATCTGGTTCCATCCACAGCAAGATAGCAGAATCCGACTGAAGTCCTAGTCCTTGATGGCAAAATATATTAAACCGTATAACATGCGTGGATTGTCATGTGCTGTCCGGTCTCGTCTTTTGACTGGGTTTCGGAGATGTATTAGCGATCACGCATGGTTCGCGTCGGATGCCCGTCTTCCGTTTCATCCAAGGTTTTACCGAAAAGTGACATGCTTTTACTCGCACTTGTGCCTTGGAATTCGTTGCTCGTGAAGTATTAGTTTTGTGAATACATCACTTTACTACCTACTTCGTTCGGTATGTTACGTTGACTACTAGTGCTTTTACTAGCAGATATAACCTGGAGATATATCTCCAGGGAATGAAACCGGTCGTTATACAACGAAAACAATAATTAGCTATTGCGGATTTAGAATGTCACTGAATATTAACACAGCCTATTTTAACATCTCTGATTTTCCGTTGTTTGAATGTCCTCACATTATGTACCATTTTTTTTAATTGTAAGTGCAGAAACTGACGACATCAGAAAACATAAATCATCATTGTGACTTTTCATACTTTCCCAACGGATCTGTTGCAAATACTCTTCTCGGATTTGCCGCTGAATCGTATTGTGTAACTCGCACAATATTTCATCGATGCAACTGCTCGACATCATCAGCTGGTGGTAGCTGCGGCTGTCACTGCTGCAAGGCGCGACAGTTGCATCGATGAAATATTGTGCGAGTTACACAATGCAATACGGAGGCAAATCCGAGAAGAGGATTTCCATAAACCGCCATTCTTGGTCAACCGTAAAAGATAAACATTTTTTCTCGCGGACTTTTATTTATACGTTTTTGAGCTCTACAGTCTGGTACTATTCAACTTGATGTAGATCTTATGTACTACGTACCGTATATCGACAGAGCGGGTTGGAGGAAAACAGTTTCAATTATTTTAACTGATGACATTTTTACTGCTTACTGCTTAACAGACTATCATTGAACATAGCTAATAACCATCCTAATTAAATCAGCTTTCGAATAATAATAATAATAATAATAATAATAATAATAATAGTAAACTGCATTAGAATCGGACCCCTCGTTTTGCAGCTACGACTTCACAGACAGGTACACACACACGTTAAACTTACAAAATCCCTCTGTTTGCGTCGAGGTTATAAATAGGTCGTGTACATACAATCTTATATGCCGGAAAACTGCACAACTGTGTCGTGTAGTTATCATCATGGAATAGCATTGTATATGGAGTGTATAGTGAGACTGCAGTGTGAAAGCTATCAGAAGTGCCTGAAAATCTCAACAGGCGGGAACAGGAAGAAAATCATTGTGTACCATTTTAAACTTTGCTTAGAAAATTCCAGAAGCGTCCTTCAGTGTGGAAATTAAGAACAGTCTTCAGTCATCTACATATCGAACTCGTAGGAATAGCGAACAAAAATTTTGGTTGATAACTGCCTGCACAGTCGTATGTAAGAAACCTATCTTCCCACACTCCATACCTCAATGGAAGGGGATGAAACATAAACATATGCTACAATGAAACGGGCCCTCTGTCGCACACTGTAAGGTGATTCGTAGACGTAGTTGCGATGTAATCCGTACTATGGTGATGGAGTAATTATGTATAGGCGTTACGGTAAATAGACTAAAAGAATGAAAAGATGCCTTAAAATATCCCTTTAAAGGTACGCAGTTCCATCTGTGAAAAATGAAAGATAAAATTGATAAAATCCTGCTTTCCATCCACTCTTAAAAAAAGAAAAAATCTGTGTTACGAATCCGTAATTTTTGTCGTTACTTCGTAAATTGCCAGTGCACAATTTGTGGAAATTACTACTATTTGTTTATAATTACAGCTACTAGAACATGTGAATTACAGAGCAATACATGGCAGTTGTACAGACAGGATAATTATACATAATTATATATAATAGCCGCAGCTGCTGTGGCAAGCGAAATTCGAAAGTTTCATTGTGGTTCGCACTAATAACATTTGCGTGGCTACTACATACGTATATTAGACTACACCAGCAACAAGTTTCCTGCATGCGAACTCTGTCGTTCTTATTAAAATATTGGCATATTGAAAGCAATCTGAAATAAACTGAGGCTGTTGACTACTTTCATGATGTCTTTAAAACCATATTTTTACACACTAGTTCTGGGATTCGTGATAATGGTTTCACATGGATTATAGGAAATGGGTGTACTGTCACGATTCGTGCGCGTGGAGACGCAGAGTTAGCAGCAAACACAGCTATGCCATTAGCATTCGCATAGTGCTCTCATCACAGCATCAGTGATAGCTGTTCCGGCGCTTCATTAAGGCCACGTTGTCCGATACATGACAATGCACAGAGCATACTTAATACGGTGGCTATGTGCCAGGCGGCTCCTACCTCTACGAAAGCCTCAACTCTGCACCCCAGCCTCGTGTACTACAGTTTGTATTGAACAAGCGACTTTAAGCGTGTGGTGAATTGTGAAACTTTCAGTTAGAAAAATTAAATGTTCATACGAATTTTAAATTCGAGTTTTACTGTTCGTAAAATAAGAAAAGTGACAGTTACGGCAATGTAGAGATTCTAATTAGTCTTCGAATTATGTGTAAACTGGTGCTTCTCAAGTCTGCTAAACGTTTGCTATTACATGATAATGGTCAGTACGTGTCGACAGAACTACCAGCGAATTATGAATATTTCCTCTCTACGTAAAGCATTCAGAAGTACACCGACCTGTGAAACTTCATGACCACCTACATAATTGAGTGCTGGTCCTTCTTTGGAACGCAATAAAACACCGATTCATTCGTAGAATTAATTGGACAAGTCCTTGTTAGGGGCCCGGAGGTACGTGGCACCAGTTGCCTACGCACAGCTCACCTAATTCCCGCAAATTACTGTCCAGTGGTTCGTGGGCACAGAGCTGGTAGTCAATAGCGTCCCAAATGCGTTATATCTGGTTCAAATCAGATAGTTTAGTGGGAAAGACATAATTTGTTAGTTCGTTTCATGCTCCTCAAAACCGAGCCAGGTGGCGCAGTGGCTACCACACTGGATTCGAATTCGGGAGGACCACGGTTCAGTCCCGCGTCCGATCGTCCTGATTCACGTTTTCTCTGATTTCGCTAAATCGCTCCAGGAAAATGCTGAGTTGGTTCCTTTGAAAGGGCACGGCCGAGTTCCTTCCCCGTCCTTCCCTAATCCGATGAGACCGATGACCTCGCTGTCTGGTCTCCTCCCCCAAAAAATCCAATCCAATCCATGCTCCTCAAACCACGTAATACGATTGTATCCTTACGACACGGGCAATTATCCTGTTGAAATATGCCACCACCGTCGGAGAAGAGATGAAGGATGATGTGCTGCAGGTAGTGAACTATAATGTTAATGTCCGTCTCGGTAGCTGCCGTGTCAACGCGGCAGATTGCTAACCCGGGTTCGATTCACGGCCGGGTAGGAGATTTTATCCGTTCGGCGACAGGGAGTTGTCTTGGCCTTACGTTCGTATGGTCATTACTGACACGTAAGTCGCCTCAAACACACCGCTGTTTTGTCATCCCACAACTGGATCGGCTGTGTGTGCACGAATCGAAAGCCAATAAACTGCAATAAAACAAAATAACATTCACGTTGGCTGCAACTGTCACGGTGCCTTCTATTACTACTACAGGTTTCACGGAAGCCCAGGTGAATGTCCACCATCCCATACAACTAACCCACACGCCACGTCCATGGTGCATTGCATGTTTCGATCAGCCGTACACTTTGATGACGGCGTATCTGGACACGAGCATAGACTCAATGCCACACAGAACGTGATTCACCCGACCAGGCGAAACATTTCTATTTCCACAGCAAATCTAGATGATCCCATGCCAAATCGGAGTAATGATGTCGTAGGGTCAACATGGAAACACGCACGGGTCGTCCACTGTGAAGCGCAGCGTGCATTGAACGATGAGCTCCGAAACACTTGTGCCTGCATCAGCATTGTAATCTATCGCCAGATATACCTCATATCGCCGCCTATACTGTTTTACAGTGTCATCAAGCTGCTGACTCCACCTTCTGTCATAAGGCATGGCCGTCCAATAGCTTTCCGCCTACAGGTGGTTGGAGTGCACTTCAACCACTTTAAGTAGATGCTCACTACAGTAGTACCCGAGTAGCCAACCAGCTTCCCCATTTTCGAGATACTCGTTCTCAGGCGCCGTGCAGTACTAATGATCTGCCCTGTGTCAAAGTGGTTTCTGTCAACGCGTTTCCCGATTTGCGAACCGTTTCGTCTCTAAAATGATTCTGCTTTCGTTTCTTCTCGGGGTCTGCATACAGTCTCGTGGTGCCAGTGGTCGTTATATTTTGGCTCATTAGTATCAGTGAAGTCATATTCATCACTAGGAATATTTTAATCTATCTCCTATTCTGTAAATGCCACGGGAGAAGACAGTTTTATTTATTTGTTTATTTTAATTTTTATAGAATAACAAACATCAACAACGAACTTTGCTTCTCATTTGATTGCCGGATTATGCTTATGACTGTACAGTACATTAGGACAGAATATATGCAGTAAACGACCCTTCGATTTCAGTGTCAATAGAAATACTGCACTTTCTGTCATAAAGGGGACAGGGAAAGACGAATATTTCAGGATATTTCATGAAATAGTTTAAGGAAGCCTAGGAAAATACAACTTCGATTCGCTGGACGTACATTCTGTTGCTTCTCTCGAACATGAGTTCAGTGTTGCAGCCAGTGCTTCATGATACGCCGGAAACAGCAGCAGTGCGTATTAAAATACAGTACGGTTATGTTTTTATGTGGAAGCTAGCTTCTTGAATTTACGAAATATACCTACGGCTCATTGTACTCTATCAACTACTATTTCTGTTTAATACTATGGTCACATCATAGACATTACATTAAATTAGTAGCACAAACCTGCACTTAAATTCGGCTGAATGAAATGAGTTTTGTGATCCACTCTGTCTAATGGCTAATACACACTGCATGCTATTATATCTTACAGTTTTATTGAAATGACAAAATAACATTTTCTAAGTTAAGGGCCCTTTATCAATGTACTTTTAACAACAGTAATAAAAATGGATAATTTTTAGTGAAAACAGTCTCGGTTGATAAATTGCTTCTATTAAGAACAATTACGCGTTTCGCCCTTGTAAGCGATCATCAGATTATCTGGCTTTAATAAAACGAAAATCATTATGACAAAACGGTAAATAGGTTAAGGCATAGTTCTAAGCTGTACAGTCATGCGTACAAGGAAGAGTAATATATGCATGAACTGGCGTCAAAATGGAGTTGGACAAGCTTCATGCGCCAATTGCCGCTGAAGGGCATTAAATAAGAACAAGAAACGTCTGGATGTAGCTTCCGGTCGTCACATTTCTTATCAGATACCGGAAGTGAAAGTACAAAAGTAACATTAGGCAAGATAAATGTTGGATGGAGAGTGACCAAATACTAGACCAGTTAGATACCTTACGTATGCTAGAGCTGGCTCAGCAAGTGAACACAGCCCAGGACTTGTGAATGTAAAGCAGAAAGCGATCGGCTAAGCAGGTCCGCCCAGCACCAGAACAGGACTCATTATGAAGCGTGCAGCCGCATATGCCGCCTAGTATCATGGATGTGGATTAGATGGCGCAAAGACTCAGACCAATCAGATTAGTCTAATTGTATTACTTAATTTTAACGATTTAAAAACTTACAAAATGATATGCGATACGACTTAAAAAGGGAACCAACCACACTGCAGTTACCAACCGTAAATAACTAAAGGATACATGTTAGCAGCAGTTGAACGTAATAGAAGCGTAAAAATACAGGGAATATGTAATACGAGTAGTACAAGATGAGTCAGTGCCAAGTGCGAGAGAGCTCATAATAATAAGGTAAACAAAAGTACTACAACATTAATCAAATAGTTAGAGATGCATAAGTCAGTCCTATGACGTGGCCGAGGAAAGAACATGCGCTACGCATATGTCACAAATGTCAGAGGGTGGAGAGCCAACATGTTAATTTACAGATTGCAATGGTTTCTAAAAAGGTCCACTAGAATCTTAAGTAAAATGATACAGAAGTGAGAAAACAGTAGCTAGCATAATAAATATCCTCTATGCATACATGTTGATTATGAGAGCATAACAATAATGAAACCATCGTAAGAAATTTTGATTAACAAGAAAATACCAGTGTAAAAACGATAAGTACTAAGACACACACACGAATTATTATAGAAGAGTGAATGAACAAAAGCTATGCTGGCCAAATTTGAAAGTAAGCAATATTAAGGGTGAGGACTTATATCTGGCATCACTACATCGCAAAAGACATGTTTTTCCAACCAACTGATAGTTCAATAGCCTTTATTTACTACTAAAAAACTGTTTAATTATGCTGTCATAGACGACATGCATTCATAGGGGATATTTTTTACGCTAGCTACTATTTTCTCGCTTCTATATGGTTCCATTTAAGGTTCTCGTGGACCATTTTAGAAACTATTGCAATTTATAAATTAATGAGTAGGTTCTGCAGCCCTACATCATTCGTGGCATACGAATCGCGCAGGTTGCTTTTTCAGCCACGTCTTGAGACTAACTTATGGATTTGCAATTATTTTATTAATGGCGCTGTACTTTGGTTTACGTTGCTGCTATCGGCATTCTTGGAAGTAGCACTTATCCACCTATTACAACTCGTATTACACTTTCTGTGTATTTTTACGGATCCGTCACCTTCAACCGTTAATAGCAACATTCAGTTAGTACTTTACAGTTTGTAACTTTCCTTTTTAAGTCATATGGCATATACTTCTATAAGAATTAAGCTGTTGGGAATGCGATTAGTCTAACATGTTACGTTTGAATCTTTGCACCATCTGGCCCACATCCGTGATACTAGCATGGCGTACCTGGTTTCACGCCTCATAGTGAGTTCTGATCTGTCGGGCGGGCTTGTTTACCGATCGTTTTCTGCTCTACATCCATATGATTTAAGTTTACCTGTGCACGATGCAGAGTCTGCTCTAGCACACGTAAGGTACCTAACTGGTCTAGCATTGAGTATCCTACCACCCACCATTAACTTGGTTAATTTTAATTTTATACTTTAATTTTCCATTTGGATCCACCACGTATCTTATAAGACATTTAACGTCCAGATGTTAAATCCAGACATTTCTCGTTCTTATTTCATCCCTTTCAGCCGTAATTAGTGGATGAAAGTATCACATTACATTTTGACATGTGTTCGTGCTTATACCAGTGTCCCTTTTACGTGTGGCTCCGCAGCTTAGAACCAACCCTCAATCTGGTGACCGTATTATCATATTAATGTTTGTTATGTTGACTCCTCATAATCTAATTATGCCTTACAAGGGTGAAATGCATAACTGTTCTTAATGAAAACAGTTTTGCAACCGAGACTATTTTCGTTCGAAACATACATAACCGGTTGCTGCATCAGAAACCCAAAATGGAGTGGAACCATCGAAAATGAAACAGTTTGGTAACGAAGTACTTTGTGGTGTAAAGAACCATCCAGATTTTTTAAGCTGGGAATTAAAGAGAAGGATTATTGCTCAAGTGAATGCAATGAAGTTATATTAGGTATAAACTACAACGTCAAAAAAGCTAATGAAATGGGTAGATATACCTACAAATTTGATTAAATAGATGAACAACTCTCGTGCTACATCTAGCTGTTCCAGATTAAATTGACTGAATTAGTGAGCATTGCCTGGCGAAAGAATTTGCTGAGCTGAGGGCTGAGGGTGAACCCAATAAAACACACAAATATTAAATATTAAATTTATTATTCCTGGTTACAAGTTTCAACGAAATTTTGTTACTTTAATTTTTTGGTAAAAGTGGCTATGTTTTGCAAACTCAGATTACAACGAATGCATAATTATTCTAATTCTTCTTTATCAAACCAACACCCTATTTGTTTGTAGCCACAGACTATAGATGATAAATGTCACTGAAGACTCTTTCCGTGTAGGCATTTCTGCATGGAACCACCATTATACTTTTGAAAATCTTTTTATGTTCGGCTTGTATGTAGATTTAGCAAATAAATAAATTACCTAGTCACATGTGAGGAATTCCAAAAATACCGAAACAGTTGTACTTTGATACTGAAAAGCGAATGCGTGTATGAAATAAAGAACAGTTCGTTAAAAAACCGGACACCTGCCAAACCAGGCTAGATACTACTTCGTATCTGGAAAGTTATGCGTCTGGGTATGTTGTGGGACGGTGAATGACATACGACTGTATGTCCTAGTACTCACTTACTTTAACTCAAACACAACAAAAAATAATTGGGAATAATAAAAGAACCTTGTCCGAGTAATATCAAATAATACATCCCTTCCCACACTTATTTACGGTTGTTACAGGAACCAGTAGCAAGCCAGCATTGCCCAATTTCGTTCACGTCCGACTGCATGCGTCACTAACGTCTGTCTTAATTACTCTTTTAACCATAATTTACAGCCCACACCTTGAGCATGATACTTTCCAAACGGGTTTCAGGAGATCATAAGTGACCTTTAGCTACGATAAGAGATGTTGGCAACTGAGATCTCGGGATAGCAAGAAAAGAAAATTAGCGCTTAATGTCCCGTCGAAGACGAGATCGTTGCAAACGATTCATTAGTTCAAATTGGAAAGGATGGAGATGGACTTTGGGCACTTCCTTTTCAAAGGAACCGTCCCAGAATTTGCCTATATTAGTGATTTATGGACACTGTGACACACAGACTTTCCGTCGACTTACTATGGTATACAGGGTTTGTAAGAAATACTTCTACAAAGAACGGGGGTGGATTCCTCCTGCCACAACAAGGAAAATAATCCCCACGATTATAAGCCTGAAAACCCTCCGTTATTAATAAAGGATTGATTTGCGAAGTCATAGATTCCTAGAAAATGTCCAATATGTCTGATATCTTCTACATATACATACACACTCAGATTATGGACTGCTGCACAATGTCAGTCTCTTACACGAACGTAAGCATCTGCCGAAACGTTTGCTCGTGAACTAAATTGCCTCCAAGGAACAATATCCGCACGCAGTAATGTGTGTTCGCTATTCGTATGTAAAGCAATAAAATAGTTTGAGGTCCTGTAGCTAGGCACAATAAACGAAACTAATTCAGGACGAAAATATTCTGTTGGCGTTTATCGTTGTGGCTGTTTATGTAAAGCCGTTAAGTAATTTTAACATTCCGGAGTATTATAGAACCACGTGGAGTAATAAATCTGGAGAAAAACGCCCTCAGAATGTCCAAAGACTTCGCAGACTTCCTGTCTCGATAGTTTTTCTCATTCACTTACGATCAGTTTCTATCCGTTTTAAGGCACTGAAACAAGGAGAAACAAAGTTATACAGGGATGCTCTCGGAAAACTCAGAGAAATAAAGTATTTCTTCCTACGTCTGAGATCATTTGGTGAATGGTCAAATTTTAGTATTTCACAGAGTATACACCTGAAACATCATACCAAGTTTATAGCGCCACAGTGGGAGCTGGAGAGGACACACATGCCCTCACTCTGAAGGAAAGTCAAGAACAAAAAATTACATGCTACAACTACCAGGGTGAAGGATACGCGATACAAAGGAACACTACCGTGGGAGCAGAAAGGAACGAGAATGTTACGAGTGGAGACGCAGGAAGGCCAACTGTGTCCATAAAACCGACACCGCAACGCTGCGTGCGGATACGTCCCCTTTTACACCTGCCATGTCTTCTGGGAGCAATTTAATTCATCCCGCGACCTTGTAAATATATGATCCCTGCGGTGCGCCATGTCCTGCTTGAGCCGCGGCGGGACCTGACGACAACAGGCATTTGAGGAACGAGCGCCGGCTGCAATCCCTTATTCATACCAACTCCGCACGCCCCTCTCCGGAGCAGAAATCTCTGAAAAATTCAGGCCACATGTTTGCAGCTGCTGTGATGGCGAGAGAGCTAAGCATCGACCTCCCGGAAGTAGCTCGAGCCAAGTAACCGCCTGTGGCTTACAAGAACGCTCCCATAGCGCTTTTCTCCCCTACGGTGGTAGTCACTTTTTATTGCTTTCTCATAAAGATTTTCCTCCACAGGGCCAACAGTGTTGAATAAAACAGACAGAAATAATCATGTTTCACTCTTGTGTCATCTACGTATCTGGGAAGTAAATTAGTATCCTAGTCACCGACTGATCAGCACTTTCTGATTTAAGCTTATTATTATCGAAAAGAGAGAGAGGAATTTTTTGTTACAATATCGTTAGTAACATTATGGAGCCAGTCGTATAGTTTTAATGTTAAACAGCGAAATGGAATGGGATGGACAAATAACATCTCTGCTGACAATAGCGAATGGATACGTCATATTTATTGGGAGGTTTGTAGGAAAGTCCGGCTCATTCGTGAAGGAGACTGAGTATAAGGCGTTATTACTGATCCAGCATTCCGAATCTTTACCAAATAGGATATACTGAAAAGGCTATATGACAGTTTTGCTGGATGCACAATGTATCGCCGGCCGCGGTGGCCGTGCGGTTCTGGTGCTGCAGTCCGGAACCGTGGGACTGCTACGGTCGCAGGTTCGAATCCTGCCTCGGGCATGGATGTGTGTGATGTCCTTAGGTTAGTTAGGATTAAGTAGTTCTAAGTTCTAGGGGACTTATGACCTCAGATGTTGAGTCCCATAGTGCTCAGAGCCATTTGAACCACAATGTACCTTGCGCAGCTGTTATGATAATAGGGTAAGAGAGACTAGGAAGTATCAGGGGAAGATCGACAGCAATTTTTCCCTTGCTGAATACAACATTTGAAGAAGCCAATAAATCTATAACATCAATACAGAGTATCCTCAACAATGCACTGTAATATGGCTTTCGGAATACATCTGTAGGTGCAGAGTGTTGAATTGGGTCTCTGATATCGGTGAGTATGGAAGGGTTAGGATTACAAGAGCATTTTGCAGATCAGTTTTGCTGGAGAATTAGAGTGTGTGTTGCTGTGAAAAGTTGAGAATTTCTGCCTACTCATTCTTTTATTTTTTAAACTAAATTCCGTCTGTATGCTAAAATTATCAGTCTTATGAAAGCAAAAACGTTGTTTATTTCAATTTCTAACCCGCAAATAATAAATTAGTCTTCCAGAAATATTTCCACCAGATATTTGATACTTCTCCGTCCACATCAGAATACTTTCTGTTCCAGACATTCCTCTCGGTGCAGTGACAGCAGGCCACCGATCACCTGGCGCTGGAATCCGGCCAGCGTCCACACAGGTGCCAGAGATGTGGCGGCCCTTGAGCACTCGCACTGCCAAATATAAAAATGTTTGCTATCGTAGTATGATATTACGCACAAAACCTCATAGATAAACTGAGTAAACACTGCGCGCTAACAACAAGGGTATGGCTTATCCTCACGTGCTATGTGGCGTGAGGAGTACTGTGATAATTCAACCACCACTGAGGACAAATTTACATGAAAAAATTTTTTTGTCTCGTAAATTCATGGAGATTTTATTTGGTGTGTTGTTGGACAAGTGTATTTGAGGACAATGAAAAGTGCTACCTTTGCATTAAAAAATGGTGTCTAACGCTTGTGACACTTTGTTCGCTTTGAGTTCAATAGGATGTCGAAGGTAGAAGAGTCCGGTCGATACATATGCGCTGTGCTAGAAGCAACCATCGTCTAAAAAACAACGTCAATAAATCATGTCCTGTTTGTAAGTAGGAGCATTTTGACGTGAATTGTTCGCCACATTCAGGAAGATTAATGGTTTTTCATGATGAAGGCTTTTGCGTTTTACCACTACGGCCTTCATCAGTGTATCCAGTAATCGGCAAATATGATGAACTAAGATGACTTAACATTCGTGCAACACTTGCATTCAATGAGTAAGGTTGAACAATCGAAGAAAAAAGCAAGAAAGGAGGAGTAGGAGTAAACGTCCTGTCGATGACGATGTCATTAGAGACGGAGTACATGCTCGTATTGGGAAGGATGGACAGGGAAATTGGTTGTCTCTTACAAAGGGGTCATCCCGACGTCGGCATTAAGCGGGGTAAGGAAATCATCGAAAACTTTGTGGACAAAAGTCAACTTGAACTGCCATAGTGCCAAACAGACTGCTCTTACGGTACTGCATGCTCCAATCCAAAGCAACAAAAATATGTGCATTCTTGTTTCAGTGTCATGAGTTGACTCTTCTTCTTCACAAAAGGAAATTGATTATTGGCCCCTATTAGCAACACATCTCAAACAAAGGCTCGCGAGAGCTCACAGAGTGGAATGCTATGCATTTTGTGGTACGAGGAAAGTGTTGTATACTATGAATGGCTTCGCAGCGATATCTTCATCGCAGATGGCCACATAGTCCTCCACCTCTTCAAGTATTGTCACATACTTTTCTATTCAGCTGCCCTCAAAAATTTATGTTTTTCAAATATTCATGGTGACAGTCTCAGCTGCTATGAATCACACAGGCTATCTAGCTTCGATCACATTTAATGATCACCTTCAGATCTAAAAATAAAATAAAATCGATCATTAACAAATAACAACTACAGTCAATAATAAAGACTGAAAATATTTAAAATTCTTGACATTGTAAATAAATAAGCAGACAACATAGACTGACAGTATTGAAAATTCTTCAGTTGGTACCTGACTAATTATGAGTTGCGAATAGTCGAAATTCTTTTTAAAGAAATAGATAGTCATAAGCTGTAAAATAAAAGGAACGGTATTACATTATACTTGCGACAACATTACGTAGCATTTAGCATACAAAGTTATCCACATCCCAACTTATCTCATGGATGACTAGTAGGGGAGGGACGAAAGTGAGAGGCGGGAGGAAAAGCACTGAGACTATTTAGTATTAAAATGTAACAAAGATATTGTCCAAAAGATGTAATATGGTTAACTTAAAACTATGAAGCAATTTAGGTAATGCATCTCACACTGATACAAGAGACGCCTACCCAATATTTATTATTAAAGTCAAATACTGAGACTATTTACTATTAAAATGTAACAAAGATAATGTCTAAAAAATGTAATACGATTAATTTAAAACTATGACGCAATTTAGGTAATGCATCTTTCACTGATACAAGAGACGCTTATTCAATATTCATAATTAAATTCAAATACGGCTCTAAAACATTGAATGCTCGCGGTTTCCACTTGGGGGCGTCTTATATGTGTTTTTTGTATGTGTACATTAGGTTCAGTCTCCCAGTAGTCATGCTGCTACTTAGCCAGCGAGTGCAGCTGTCTGCTAAATTTGTCTTCTGTCGAATGGCGTCGTAGCAAAACTGGAGGGCTGCTACTGACTGGGCCATCTCAATAAACAGTGACAATTCTTGAAATACACAGAATACTTGAAATCACAGAGAATATTAAGTATTTTATCTGGTACTTTCAGGTCATGTCCATACATTTCAAGTGCTCCCAAGAATTTGAAAAAATGTTGCTTAGGTACCGCGACTAAAATGTCAAGACGTGTCTCTATTGGTTCTATCGAGTGTTCAGTTTCAATTAGATGGTCTCCAAATGCTGTCTTACTATTTTCTGGTGAATTATGTTCTTAAAATCGGATCACACAAATCTACTACATTGATTTATACACTCTTTGTTACAGTCGTTGCATTTAGAATTGTAAATACCTGGGACACTAACATTTAAGCTTCATTTATTCGTGTTATCTTTTAGTTTAGAACAAAGATCTTCAGTTCTGCGAAAGCCTACTCTTAACCAGGTTTGCCAAAAGACTTGCACTACAGCATCTGACACCCTTCCTAATACATTACTTCTTAGTTTTAAATTAACTGCATTTCATCTTCTGCACAAGATGTTTCTTATATTTCAATGCTGCTGTTCCTCTTCTTCTCCCATCTTTCTCCATCACCTACGCATCATCAATGACAAACGGATCTCCGTTATGCAAAGTGGGTTTACTAAAGCTCTAGCTGTCACGGATGCTTCTTACAAGCGTACTTTAGTGACGCTTCTTTTATTTTACATCTTACGGCCATGTTTTTTTCAAAATAATTTTGACCCCTCACAGATCGTGGTTAATAAGGTACAATTTTAGGTGCTTTAAATTTTAAACTCCATCAATTTATTTTAACTAATAATTCAGGTACAATCAGTGACACATGGGTCTGTATGATTCAAAGTGTGTTTAGCAAAATCCTAGACCTCAAGGGTCGTTCCCAAAAGTATAGTTTAGTGACATTCCTTTTATTTGGCGCCGTATTACCATATTCTTTAAAAGAATTTTGATTTCTCGTGATTAATCAGGGACAGCTTAGGAATTTTAAAATTTGTCAATCTATTTTGTCTATTTTTAGGCAGATGTCTTAAATATACTCTGTCTATGCCTGAATCAGTTATCTATTAATGTTTTCTGCTGCTTTATTTCTAGATCTGCAGATGATCATTAAAGGCAATCGATACTAGTTATCAGTGGTGACTAATTGTATATGAGACTGTTATAACACATATTTTTAAAAAATGTACAGTCTTGATATCTCTCGTTACAATATGCCACTCATTATTTACGTATTTCATTCCTTATCGGACAACCATCAAGAAAATTGGTTTCCTGATGAGAACGTGCTTCATAATTACAACGGAACCTCCACATAGTACCCCCTCAGATTTAGTGGTAAAATGGCCCAATGAATACCTTGGCAGAAACTGAACACAGATCAACATGAAAACAGGAAGAGGGTGTACTGAACTATGAAAAAAAAGGCAAAATAGAAGCAGTGAACTGTCAAAGCTTAACGACTACAACACTGAGTAGAAAGTTGGTGTTGTGGCGTCGTGGTAAAATATCATAAAATATTGCATCCCATCCTTTATCATTTTTTCTTTAATAAAAAGTTCAGAGGCATATTTAATTTTTGTTCGTGGGCGGAACCTGAAGTGGTGGCACACGACCGTCCTAGTTTGCTTTAGGGTGGAACTTTGTTTTTAGGTTAGATAGGTTTTTGGGCGTAGTATGAGTGGTAGGGGCCAACGCCTGAAGTGCCAGAGGTCTAAACAATATATATATATAATGAGGTTACATTGTTGGACTGCCAATCGGACGAGATAGGTACGAAACCTGTTCAATGTTTCTATTTTGCTTTTTATTTACAGTTCAGTATACCTTCTTCTTATTTATATGCTTGATCTGTGTTCAATTTTTAACGGCTTGCCCACTGGTCCCTCTTATGACTAAATCTCAGAGGGTGCGATGGGGAGTTTCACTTGTTAGCATAGTGTCGTCAAAACCTTTAACTTCAAACCATTAGGTATTTACAGGCGTAGAACTTAAGAACTGTTAGAGTATCGTCAGATTGTTTTTACGCAATGTGGGAGAATCTTTTATGGTTAATATCGATCTTATGGTTATGTGTTGTGTTCAATAAACTGACAAAAATACCATATGCACTGAACTGTGACAAATGAATAACAGCTTATCGTGATAAAATTACGAATAAAATCTGTTTCAGTAAAACGGTGAGTATCTATAATCCGAGCATCCCCAAATCATCACAAATTATGACCACCAAATTAAGTACGGAGATGTGACAGTGAAAGCAGATATGTAAAGAAGCCAAGATAGCAAATTATTCAGTGCCACAATTTCATCAATAGAAACGTGCATTCATAAAAAAGAAACAATAAATTATATTGTCAGAATCATAAAAATGCATACATCGCCTCTAGCGATATTTCAGCCCTACCACAAAGCTAGCGAACCCTGCAGCACTCGTCTCTCCTTATTGCCCCACGATAGCTAAAAGCGATAATTTGCAATGTCAAAGATGAGGTTATATGAATTTTTGTGTGGACTGACGTTCCTTGATATGATATTTCCATTTCTCATCGCATTACATTGAGAAAATATAAAATTAATTTAGGAGACCAAACGTGTTTCACTCCAGGGTGTGACTCAATGAGAGTTGTCAAATATATTCTGCAAATGTTCCCAAGTCTCCATCATGTTTGTAACAGGCAGAATATGTCTCTAAAGACGATGTCTCTTTGCTGGTTCGTACTTGAAGAGCTGAGTTTGTGCTTCAAAGACGTAGTGAAGTCAGCCGACGAGTTTCCTGAGGACCGAAATACCGAAAGTATAAATCAATGAGTTTTAATCCCATATCTAAAACTAGTATTCGGGATTAAAACATAGTTATGAATAATATGCAGATATCCAATAAGAACACCATAATTTAAGAGCAGTGGGAATTCCTTGGGCAGCCCTCCTCTCGACTAGTTGTCATAATTATTTCTGTTTTTTTCTCTCTTAAGCGTACTGCAACCTGAAAATCTCAAATACCCGATATGACGCTCTTCTTCGGAGCATATCTCTCGAGTGGTGGTGGTTAGTGTTTAACGTCCCGTCGACAACGAGGTCATTAGAGACGGAGCGCAAGCTCAGGTTAGGGAAGGATTGGGAAGGAAATCGGCCGTGCCCTTTCAAAGGAACCATCCCGGCATTTGCCTGAAACGATTTAGGGAAATCACGGAAAACCTAAATCAGGATGGCCGGAGACGGGATTGAACCGTCGTCCTCCCGAATGCGAGTCCAGTGTGCTAACCACTGCGCCACCTCGCTCGGTATATCTCTCGAATACACTGTAGATATCACAAGTAGGTCACACACATTTTGACCGAGCGAGGTGGTGCAGTGGTTAGCACACTGGACTCGCATTCGGGAGGACGACGGTTCAATCCCGTCTCCGGCCATCCTGATTTAGGTTTTCCGTGATTTCCCTAAATCGCTTCAGGCAAATGCCGGGATGGTTCCTTTGAAAGGGCACGGCCGATTTCTCTTCCCCATCCTTCCCTCACCCGAGCTTGCGCTCCGTCTCTAATGACCTCGCTGTCGACAGGACGTTAAACACTAATCTCCTCCTCCTCCTCCTCCTCACACACATTTTGTTCCTTGTAGACCTAAAAACTCTTTTTCTGATTAACAGTGTCTTTGAAACTACTTCCAAAAAAGAGTAACACAAATCAACACTGCACTTTTTGTGAAACACGACCATCCACAAACAAACTGTATAATAATGACTTCTTATTCAAGGAAGCGAACTGTGCAAAGAAACCGTGCACATGACAAAAAAATTGTGAGGGAATAAAGAAACAAAAACAGTGAAAGTAAAATTGAACACAATATGCTGACACTAAAGTCTTTAATATGTCACCGTTAAACAAAACTGTCATTCAGTCTGTAATAACCAAAAGAATGAAAGGTATGTCTTACCACTTTGACTACATAATTGTCACTGCTGGTGATTTGTCCACAAAAGCGAAAAGTGTCTGATGAATGAGCTATTTAGTGTATAGGACTTTTATGCCACACGGAAGCCAAATAAAAGCAGAAGGTGCACGTAGCTGAGAGTCTGGCAAATTTTCAGTGCAGCACCTCGCAGTTGGCGCAGTTTGCTCTTTGCACCGACGCCATTACTTTTTACTACTTCACTTGCATCAGGGCGGCGATCCTGCTTGAATACAACGCTCCTTCATGATGATGTCACTGTTATTTTCCTTTACCGTAATTTTTCTGGGAAGATGGTAGAATTATAGAAGATATCCACAAACTCTGTTTTCTTTTATTGTAAACTATTACTGCTCACTTTCCTTCTCGGCACCAACTGTTAACGTAAGAAACTAGTACCAATTCAAGAACTTTGATCGATCTTGTGAAATGCTTCGCAGAACAATGAAATAACTTCTTAACTTATTTCATTATTTTACTTGTAGTACTTTCTTCTTTCTTGTATTCTTGGCATCCTATCCAAAATGTTAATTTCATCGATCCATCACACGCACTCCTACGACATCCATATCAGAATGTATCCTTTCCCTGGTGCTGTCGAACTCGTAGTGACGTGACATGCCTTGATTCGGGTGCCGATACTTGCGATCCACACTGTGATCAGGTGAACAGCACGCAGGCGTTGACATCATGTTGCTTTTACGTGATCAATGGAAGAGCGCAATACTCCTATGAAAAATTTTTTTTCCTCACAGTACTTTCACAATCAGCTACACCAGAGGTGTACTGAATTATGGTACAAACTCATGTACCTTGTCATATACGAGGAATTATAGTCATATGTTTGTTTAAAAAAATGTGAGATGACATCTGACGGGATGATAATGGTGGTTGGCTTGGGGGCTCTCAACTGCGCGGTCATCAGCGCCCTTACGGAATCCCAATTGTTACATAGCCCAATATTTTCACAGCCCATTCTTTCCCCTGCCACAAATGATTATGATGAAATGATGAGGACAACACAAACACTTAGTCCCCGGGTAGAGAAAATCCCTAAGCCGGCCGGGACTCCGTGATACAGCGGCAGCAACGCTAGCCACTAGACCACGAGCTGAGGACATCTGTGGTGTTTGCTGGTATGGCCACATTATACCGTCTCCACATGACGTGATTGTCACCGCAAGCGGAAGTATTTGATACACAGATACTACCTACCTTCGCTATACCCTGTCTGTCTCCACATCTCCCCAGTGTTTGGATATTAGACCTCTTCTAGCATTTCGTTGCCGAGCATTGTCTAAAAAACTGTGCAGTCCAGAACTCCTACCTAGCTCAAATTTGTGTGGCGGGCATGTTGTTCACGGTAGTTTATTCCATCTCCTTTAAATCTCCAGTGATTTCAGAGCCAAATTATAATAGAGAGGGATGAGTATCTTTCCAGACCTGTGTCAGAACAGACTCTTTCCTTTTTTTCCTCGTGCAAACTGTTAACGAACTGAAAAAATGGGAAGGGGCCATCACTCAAGTCCACCGAGTTGGTCACTCATTTCCTGATTAACCCGTCTCTCACACCCTCATAACATATTCGTGTCTGTTGTAAAATGGTTCAAATGGCTCTGAGCACTGTGGGACTTAACTTCTAAGGTCATCAGTCCCCATGAACTTAGAACTACTTAAACCTAACTAACCTAAGGACATCACACACATCCATGCCCGAGGCAGGATTTGAAACTGCGACCGTAGCGGTCGCGCAGTTCCAGACTGAAGCGCTTAGAACCGCTCGGCCACACTGGCCGGCTCGTGTCTCTTGTACGTCTGCACGATACCATCCCCTCGTTGCACAATTCAACAACCCCAGTAGTATACGTTTCTGTTAGTACGGACCGGAGAACTGTGGATGCAAGCTGTTGAGACTAGTTTGCCACGCTGAAAATCAAAGAAAGAATGGAAATTTTCGTCAATTTTTTCAAAAGAAGAAGTGTCCTATTCAGAAGTAGACACATTTCAGATCTCGCTAAGGAAACAACACCATCCTTAATTCAGAGATATGATTAAAAATACTTGCAGTCCACTGGTATGCCTGCGTAATAAGCAGTATAAATGGGAAAATGAGAGCTACATTGGTCTAATCCTAGGCTTAAGGGCTGATACCCGATAATTTCTGTGCGGTTCTAGGAGGTTTCGTTTCTCCTTTTACTTGGACGAACTGTCGGTCTGCGTTATACTTTGTACAAATAACATTGATCCCAGAGCAGTCAACATACATATATTCTGTTTTCATTATACCATTCAACGTTTAAAAAGCAGAAACGAAATCGGCATACCCTGAGTATGTCTTTTTCTGGCGTTTGGAGGAGGAAATCCTTCATCTTCGAGATATTAACGAAAGGGCATTTTTGTTTTTATAAATTTTCAAGTCTAGAACTGATACTAATCCTTAAAACATTCTATGCTTTCAGTTACACTCTTCTGCCATTGTTGAAACGTGGCCTGCCCGAAATATTTAATTAGGCATGGAATTTACATCGAGAAAACAGGTTGGAAGCTATAGATAGGGGAGTGTTAATCGCAATCGAAAATTTATTTATTGGGATCTGGACAACGTCTCCGTGGGAACAAAATTCAAATGGTTCAAATGATTCCGAGCACTATGAGACTCAACATCTGTGGTCATCAGTCCCCTATAAATTAGAACTAATTAAACCTAAGTAACCTAAGGACATCACGCACATCCATGCCCGGGGCAGGATTCGAACCTGCGACCGTAGAGGTCACGCGGTTCCAGACTGATGCGCCTTGAACCGCACGGCCACACCGACCGGCTCCGTGGGAACAGCGCACTCCTCATATATCTTCGGATGCCGGTAGGCACTATATAATTTGGCCTCAGCAACAGCGCGCTACAGCATGGTCTTTGATAAGCAACGGACAAACCATCGCCATTTCCATGGAAACGGCGTCGCCTTGAAGTACCAGAAGTACCACCAGCTGGCGTTCAACGTTCGCACAACCTTCTGTATTGCTGCACTTGAATTTAAAGTTTATTTAAAGTTAAGCAATTTTATTAATGACTATTTCTTTATTTCTTTAAACAACAGCACTTGTAAAATTTTATACATGTAACTGTAGTGTTAGTTTTATACTTCATTTGTACGTCATAAATATTTTAAAGTAATCCTGTTGGCTGTAGCTGACGTAATGCAGCAAGCTGGCGTGCTATCAAGCACTATTTAACGCTTGGCAGGACACTCATTAGCAGCATTTATCGTCTTCACAACTCGCGGCTGCTCAGCACGTCGCCAGCTCCAGTAAATGGGTAAAACATCACACCTTTGTAGTTTAATCTTTGTACACCTTACGCACGACTGACGTCCCTAATCACCATGCTCTTTTACAATCTTTACAATGATATCAGTTTGAAGATGGCCTACTGTATGCACCGAAACCGATCACTTTAATTAAATGATATTTTGCGATCGTGACTGTTCCTTCATAAGTAACGATGCGCAAAGCATTGAACAACTTCCACATTCATACGTCAGCCGAGAACCCAAGATAAATCTGGTCGTATGTAATATCATTAAGTGCGTCGAAGGCTTCTATCCTGTCACTCGTCGACCACTATGGTTTGGCAACAGAAGGCAGTGAAAGGAAAGCTGAACATTTAAATTTCGCATTTAATAATAATTCACGCAGAAGGATCGTAATGACTTAACATCGTTTGACCGTCGTTCAAATGTATATGGAAATCACAGAAATAGTCATACATGGCGTTGAGAAGCAGCTTCGACATTTGAAAAAAAAAAAATACATCGCCAGGTCTGGATGGTATTTCTGTTCTGTTTTACAGATGACACTCTTCGGCATTGGTCCCTGACTTAGCTTGTATTTATCACGAATGTCTTGCCCAGAGCAAAGTTCCAAGTGGCTAGAAAACCGCGCAAGTGACATCTGCAAATAAGAGTAAAAAAGAATAAACCCGCTATATTACAGACCAATAACTTTAATATCGGTTTACTGCAGAATTCTTGAACACGTTCCAAGAGAGAATATAATAAATTTCCTTGCTTTTGTCCACAAATCGGGAAGGATTTAGAAACCATGGCTCGTGCGACACTTGTGTTACCTTCCTCTCGCACGATATCCTGTGAACCACGCATTAAGGACAAGAGACAGATTCTGTATTCCTAGAATTCCCGAAAGCGTGTGACACAGAGCGCCACTGTAGAATGAAAACGAGGGCCCGAGTATACGGAATCAGTTCGCAGTTATGTGAGTGGCTTGATGACTTTTTAAGTTATAGAACCCAGTGCGTTGTTCTGGACGGCGAGTGTTCGTCAGGAGCCAGGGTATCGTCAGGATGGCCCCAAAGAATTATAATAGGGCCACTATTGTTCTCTATATACATAAACGTAGAGTTGATAGAAGGGCAGGTGAATGGTCGACTTCGGACTGTTGGGAGATATCTAGGAGAAGGGTAGCTCATCTATAAAGAAAACCACGTTTACACTACTAGTGCGACCCATTCTTGAGTACTGCTCGAGTGTTTAGGATATCCAGGATGTCAGATCAAAGGAAGACATCGAAATAATTCAGAGGTGTGCTGCTAGATTGCTCACCGGTAGTTTCGAGGGGCACGTGAACTTAAATTGGAATCCCTGGTGTGAAGACGACATTCTTTTCGAGAAACGCTATTGAGCAACTTTAGAGAATCCACATTTGCGTCTGACTGCAAAATGATTCTGCTACCGCCAACGTGCATTTCGCCTAAGGAGGGCCGCAAAGACCAGATAGGAGAAATTAGGGCTCGTAATGGAGAAGTATGTACAGTCATTGTTCCATTGCTGCATTTGCGAGTGGAACAGGAAAGTGAATAACTATTAGTGGTACAAGGCACCCTCAGCCATAGACTGTATGGTGGCTTGCGGAGTGTGTCTGTATGTAGGTGTAGACGTAAATAACGCACACTTTCATACTCCTCTCGCTGGTGTCAAATAGTTTTCATGCTTTCACGTCACTGACGAAGCATCTGTGCGTTAGAACTCTCCGCCGCAGAAATCAGTTCACTTTGGTGACCCCACAGAGAACCTACAGTGGGATGAGGTGGGGGGAATTTGCGGGCCACAGTACTGGTTCTCTATTACTTAGTCACCTGTTACCCTGGATTCCATCCAGTTTTATTGAAAATGTGAATAAGATGCAATTACATAATATAATTCAGAAATCACCTCATTCCTTCATTTTCAGGGCTTAACCTGTAACAATTCTAGAAGAATATTCTGAATAATTTCTTTGTGGACGACTTCTGTGTAAGACGATGGAAGCGTATATGTACCCATTAGGCAGTCGTCTAAAATTGTATAATGGGACTTTTTAATTCGTCCAAAAAAGCCGCTTGTGAAAATTTGCTGTTCCATCTCATCCAAATGCTGTCTCAAATATTAACAAGACTGAAAATTAAGCAGCGGATTGGCAGTTTGAGCAACCAACTTTCGGCAAACGAACCCCCGTGTTAAATTAGTTGCAGTGGAAAGATCTTGTAAACTTTAAAGTCCATATGGATACCTGAACTGTCCGTTAAGCGCCCTCCATAGGTACTGCGTAACATATCACATGTTTACCGTCAATGTCGTCTACTTATATTTGGATCCCATTTGATATAACATAGAATGCATCATTCTGGTCAAGCGTATGGCCTCAAACAATGACTTGCGTTGATTCATCATTACTGGGTCTACAGATCTTGTACGAACAATGCGACGAGGAACAGAAGAAAATGATAAATTAGTAGGTTTCTCCGGTTTGGAAAATCGTTTAGATTCAGTGATGCAGCCTTGTATCCTTTACTAGTAGCGTGGCAGTAAATGAAAATCACATGTACCTATCCGTAAAAGAAATTTTCTATCATATTCGACTGGACTATTTATCAGAGAACTCACTGCTACAACACAGGTGAAATTTTCAAGACACCTAATCTCAAGCGTACACAAATGACAAACACAGACGTATCTCTACGACAACACATAGCAATTGAGTATACAATGAATGCAGGAATGAAAGGCAGTCGACGACGAGTTGTTTGTATATAGAGCACAAGTCTTAATTGGGAAAGGACTGGTAAAGCAATCGGCCATGTCATTCTCAAACAATTCACCGCAGCAATTGCATGTGACTTACCGAAACCGTGGAACTAATAAATTTGCATTTTTCGGACGGGGTGTGCCAGCTCACCATATAGGAGCATAAGAACATTGACTTGTACCGATATTGCCACTAGATTACCAAAAAAATCAACTTAAAGAGTATCTTATAAACCTCAGTTGCCACATTAAAGCCTGGACGCGTTGAAATCGTAGTTCATTATGGGTAATTCCCACAATGTGGTATTGTAGTACGATGAAAAAGGAGTCTAATGCTCGCGTGTTTAATATCCCTATGAAAAATAAAATGTGTATTGTAATCTGAGCAACATACATTATTGTATTCAAATTTTCAGTTTGCCACAACAGTAGGTCACTCATCACTCGTTAGATTACTGTGCATGGTCTCTCCCTCTATAAAACTTTCCATAAACCCGTCCAGGGGATAACAGCGTAACCTGGCCAGGAATGACTGGTAGTCAGACACACGCATGCGATATCAGTTAGCGTGCTGTCCGTGTGTGGAATGCGGAAGGCACGTGATCTATGTGAAACTGGCCGAGGGCGAATTGTAATGGACCAGAGGATCAGCAAGAGCATTTCGGAAACTGCGCGAGGAGTGCTGTGGTGTCTTCAGCACGTGGTGCAACCAAGATGAAACCACGTTGAGACGTAGTGGGGTTGCGCGGTCACCACTCATCACACCACTCATTACAGATGTCGGACGTCGTAGACTGGTAAAACACGACAGGCGGCCAAATGTGACCGAATTAACATCAGATCTTAATACAGAGCGCAAGTGTTTCTGAGCGCACAGTGAACCGAACACTCCTAACGACGGGCCTCTGCAGCTAACGATCTATGGAAGGGCCAATATTAACACCACTACAACCGTCCGCTGTGGCCGAGCGGTTCTAGGCGCTTCAGTCCGGAACCGCGTTGCTGCTACGGTCGCAGGTTCGAATCCTTCCTCAGGCATGGATATGTCTAATGTCCTTAGGTTAGTTAGGTTTAAGTAGTCCTAAGTCTAGGGACTGATGACCTCAGATGTTAAGTCTCATTGTGCTTAGAGCCATTTTTGAACACCACTATATCGGCAGCTACTACTGAAATGGACACGTGACCATCAGATCTGGACGTTGGCGTAGTGACAGAGCGTTGCGTGGTCTGATGAATCCCGATACCTTCTTCATCATGCCGCTGGGAGGGAGGAGATCCGTCGTCCTCCAGGACAACAGCTCCCTGACACCTGTACCGTGGGACGGACATAAGCTGGCGGCTGCTCAATTACTCTCTGGGGCACAATTACGTGGGCATCCATGGGTCCAGTGAAGCTCGTGCAAGGCACCACCATGGTCAAGGGCTTCATACACTGTTTGCAGACCACGTACACCCCTTCACGACAATAATGTTCCCCGACGGAATTGGCACAACAAGATAACGCGCCATGTCAAAAGGCCATGAGTGTGATGGAGTCAGCGGAGGAACACAGTGGCAAGTTCCAGATGATGTGCTGGCCCCCCAGCTCGCAAGATCTGAACTCGAGCCAAAACATCTGGGTTGTGAGTGAACATGGCATCAGAGCTCATCGTCCCCCTCCCTGGAATTCAAGGGATTTAGGTGACTTGTGTGTGCAGATGTGGTGCCGACATCCTCCAGCGACCTACCAAGGCCTCAATGCTTGCTTGCAACGACGCGTCGTCTCTGTTCTCCGCCCCAAAGGTGAACATATTGGCTATTAGGTAGGAGGTCATAATGTTGTGGCTGATCAGTGTACTTTAATTGTGGTTGTTCTGTATTAGCGTACCTGTACTCCCAGAATATCTGAGTTATGTACGCATTAGAACGTTACATACAGGCAAAGATTTGCTGTACAAAACTTCAGAGGAATTTGTAGCACTACAGTATGTCCAAAGCTTTAAACAGTAAATCACACGGTAGAAGACACTAT
The DNA here is from genome assembly GCF_021461385.2 of Schistocerca piceifrons. Lineage (NCBI taxonomy): Eukaryota > Metazoa > Arthropoda > Insecta > Orthoptera > Acrididae > Schistocerca > Schistocerca piceifrons. The sequence goes on from NC_060149.1 coordinate 559,152,193, forward strand.
GCTGATGTTACGTTCTAAATGCTTACAGATGGAGAGCAAGAAGTAACATCCGTCTCGACTTAGAAATAAATGATTTTTATTTGTCAGGTAAATGGGAAAGTAAACGACACAACAGAAAAATCTTTTAAATTTATATCACAATAGCAACACAACAGTTCTGTCAGCTTAAGCATTACATGCTAAATTTTGAGAAGAAAAGTGAACTGAAAATGGCTTACAAAAGGAAAGAGACAGGCTATTAATGTCTGCTATATGGTATTATGAATAGTAGGTGTTTTTGGAATTGCAAGTGTACACTCTAACACTTCCTTTACCTTATGTAAAGACGATAAATTTAAATACTCGATAAATATTGTAGAAATGAAACACAGTTGTTTTTTCACGTCATACAGATTTATATGCGTTCTCTAAACATAATCGAAACTGAATGATGTGGACTGCATTCACAATCCAGGAAAACGCCTAGTCCAGAATGAGATTTTCACTCTGCAGAGGGACGTGCGCTGATATGAAACTTCCTGGCAGATTAAAACTGTGTGCCGGACCGAAACTCCAACTCGGTACCTTTGCCTTCCACGGGCAAGTGCTCTAACAACTGAGCTACCCAAGCACGACTCACGCCCCGTCCTCACAGCTTTACTTCTGCCAGTAACTCGTCTCCTACCTTCCAAACTTTACAGATGGTGTCCTGCGAACCTTGCAGAACTAGCACTCCTGAAAGAAAGGATATTGCGGAGACATGGCTTAGCCACAGCCTTGGGGATGTTTCTAGAATGAGATTTTCATTCTGCAGCGAAGTGTGCGCTGACATGAAACTTCCTGGCAGATTAAAACTGTGTGAAGGACCGAGACTCGAACTCGGGACCTTTGCCTATCGTGGGCAAGTGCTTTGCTCAAAGGTCCCGAGTTAGAGTCTCGGGCCGGCACACGGAGATATTCTCATTCTGGAAACATCCCCAAGGCTGTGGCTAAGCCATATCTCCGCAATATCCTTTCTTTCAGGAGTGCTAGTTCTGCAAGGTTCGCAGGAGAGCTTCTGTAAAGTTTGGAAGATAGGAGACGAGGTACTGGCAGAGGTAAAGCTGTGAGGACGGGGCGTGAGTCGTGCTTGGGTAGCACAGTTGTTAGAGGACTTGCCCGCAGAAGGCAAAGGTACCGAGTTCGAGTCTTGGTCTGGCACACAGTTTTAATCTGCCAGGAAGTTTCAAAACGCCTTGTGTTTCAAATGAAAGTAAAAAAGAAATTCGGAGTGACAATTTCACTACCTGTATAAACAAACTTCCATCGGTTTTTCTTTTTGCAGTTCAAACCTTTTTTTATTAGCTAACCAATGTGTTCTGTAAACGTAGTGATTTTGCTTCTTGGGACTTACTCTATTATGTTTTTCGTTCCCAAGTATATAACATACTCAGAATTGTATCACTCGTACTTCATTTTTTTGTTCTACAGAATTCCCCACAGAGTCAGTAATAATATTACATAATTTGAGATATGTATTCGGTTGCGTTTCCTGTAGCCTTCATGTGGTTTCATCTACTGTAACTAACTGTTATAATTTAACTTCCACTACTTGAGCGGGACCCCATGACAAACGGTTGATCGTAAAACAATGATACTTTCATGAAACATTTGTAAGAGCATGCGAAAGAGAAGTAACTAATAAAGCATTAAACAACAAACACGTTTCAGTTTCCATGCAAGAGGGCTATGTTTGTTAATAGTGCAACATGTTTACTTCCCGGTCTACAAACGTTGTTTCCTGTGACGACCATCTGCATACAAGTCAGCCTGGAACCTCAATATAGACTGCTCTACTGCTACCCCAAACGACTTTGTATCACAGACTGTTGAACTGTCGTGACACAGCTCGTGCACTGCTTGAAGATCGTGCATTGCGTCCAGCATTCTCAGCTACGGCAACAATAACTTCTTAAACAATTTGTTGCACAGTTGGCCGTAGGCCTCTTCCCCAATCACCAGTTTATTCGAATTTCCTAATTATGTTCTTGAAACCTGGTTCAGAAAGAAGGCCTCTCCGTATTACCGTAATGCGTCGATACCAGCGAAGAGCAACAGCTCTGTTACTGTTGTTTTGATAAAACAGCTTTACGAGTAAAGCCCTCCTCTCCATGTACAGATCTGTATTTACTGTCTGCATCAATAGTTCACACTGATGATTGTGTTTCAACTCTACATCATCGCACCAGTATCGACGCCTAACGGGAAGTTATGACACTAACATTACTAACAACGTACTTCCATTCAGCACACAGTCTAAACATCATTCTATAAAGCTTGTTACCCATCGGGTAACTAGCTTTCTGTCTACGCTGGCTCAGATAGCGGAGATTTAATTATAACTATCCCGTATATATCATATGTGCGATATTTTCAACTCCAATAATGTATCTTAAGCTGGCCCCCAGCAACAACTCACGTGATTTGCACCAGTATACCAGCTTAGCGCTGGCCGATGTGGCCGAGCGGTTTTAGGGGCATCAGTCTGGAACCGTGCGACCGCTACGGTCGCAGGTTCGAATCCTGGGCATGGATGTGTGTGATGTCCTTAGGTTAGTTAGGTTTAAGTAGTTCTAAGTTGTAGGGGACTGATGACCTCAGGTGTTAAGTCCCATAGTGCTCAGATCCATTTGAACCATTTTAACCAAATTAGTGACTAATGAAGAAATGCTACATGAAGATTAGCAGGAGCCGCACGAAATCGCCTGCAGGGTATAAGGTAAATCAGGACTACTTATAATGAGTTTATGGAATAATGTTATTCGTAATGCGTTATATTTACAGTGAGGGAAGTTAAAAATACCTTCCACCATGAATCAACAGCTAATTTATGATTTATACGACTCTCGAAAGAAATTATATTCAAAATTTTGTAACAGGATGCAGAGCTGTTTAAGTAGCCAAAGGATATCGAATAAATAAATGTTATCGTCATAGCTCCGTCGGAATTACAGCAACGCTTTTCGAGTTCAACTGAGTGTCCTGTCCCTACTCTCGCGAAGGTAGCAACGTGACCGTAGCGTGGGAGGGGAGGCTGCGTCATCCTTCATTCACGTGCAAGCACCAGCAGCAGCAAGGAGACGTGAATTAGGGACAACAGCTCCGACCACTCAGGCCGGCATCCTGCTCGCGGGGAGAAAAAGTGAGCGTGCAAGAGCGTCGCTGCTCAATAATGTATGGAGAGCAAGGCGCGATTCCTGACCAGGCGCCAGTATACCCTCCAGTCGATAGCCGGCCTCCACAGCTGAAGCCGCTGCCACGTCATGCGCCGATTGGGCTGCGCTACCATCGCTTTTATCTCACACCTCGCATCTCGCTGTTTGCTCATTCGCGATAATTCATAACATCCCACGGAAGATTAACTCATATGATCTTGAATTTGACTGACGAAATGCTAGCGTGAATAATCATAGTAATTTCGTGAGGATCAACGTCCTGGTTGAAATCTTTCAATCGGGCCCGATTTCAGCGACTTGCATGTCCCTATCTCATCCCAGTTATACAGCCGCGGAAATGGGACCTACATTTTAGCGTAGAATCCGATGCACGAGTTGTCTCTGGTAACTCCTCACAACTTTGACAGGTGAAGGCTAGGTTAAAACACAAACAGAAAAATCTGTGATCCAACAGGGACTCGATCCCGCGACACCTCGTTTTCCAAGCACGTACTTCACTGCTAAAACACCAGGCGTCATGCTAGCGTGAATGCGAATGATACTATACTCAGCATTAGGGCTGTGGATTTATCTTCATCTTGGCGTAAGAGTGCCTCTTCTGCCCTTTTTCTTCAACTGCCTTGCCAAATACTAATAACCAAATGGAAAGCCCACGATAGATTAAAACAGCTGAAACTTGATGAACTTGATGAACATGAGATCTAAATCCATCGAGTACGATCCGTACTAACAGCACCGTCCTTCGTCCAATTCTCAAGTAAGGTGAAGTTTCATGGATCTTAACCCCAGCTTGATTTTACCATCGTCTCAAAATTCTTGAACGTTGTGCATTCTGTCTTCTTTCCGCATTCATTTAACCTCCCCATACTTACCCTGCAACAACTGATGAAGTTCACAAATCTCCTCAAACCTTTAATATATTCACCCATCCATTGTTTCCTGCCAAATCGAATCCCAACACCACACAGCATCCGCCTTTCTCAGTCAAGACCATGGGTCGCTGTCGTACCTCTCGTACCACTTCTCACCTTCCTTACATCTTCACAAACACCACGTCCTTCCCAAGGCTAATTTCAGCCCCTATTCCCTCCCTCACCTTGAACTAGTTCCCGAAATACACCTTCCTATTAAATACGAGATACTGTACGTACTGTTCAAAAGGAAGTCACGAACCCATTAGTTTCCTTCATTACTAGATTCCTACCCGCCTCTCACCACCTACATCCCAACTCTCTATCCGGGCAGGGTGGCCGAGCGGTTCTAGGCGCTACAGTCTGGAACCTCACGACCGCTACGGTCGCAGGTTCGAATCCTGCCTCGGCCATGGATGTGTGTGCTGTCCTTAGGTTACTTAGGTTTAAGTAGGTCTAAGTTCTAGGGGACTGATGACCTCAGCAGTTAAGTCCCATCGTGTTCAGAGCCATTTGAACCAATTCGGAAAACATATATTAGAACCAGAGCAACATTGAATAGGATTTCATTATGATGACAAACACAGAGACTACTAAGCACCTGCGTTGACCACGAAATTATACAGATGTGTCTCGACACCGTTTTGTCTTTGGCATCACTTTATTATACACTATGTGGTCAAAAGCATCCAGACACCCTGTTTTTCATATTAGGTGCATTGTGCTGCTACCTACTGCCAGGTACTCCATATCAGCGACCTCTGTAGTCATTAGCCATCGTGAGAGAGCAGAATGGGGCGCTCCGTGGAACACACGAACTTCGAACTTGGTCTGGTGATTTGGTGTCACTCGTGTCATACGTCTGTACGCGAGATTTCCACACTCCTAAACATCCCTAGGTCCACTGTTTCCGATGTGATACTGAAGTGGAAATGTGAAGGGGCATGTAAAGCACAAAAGCGTACAGGCCGACCCCGTCTGTTGACTGACAGAGACCCCCCACAGTTAAAGAGGGTCGTAATGTGTAATAGGCAGACATCTATCCAGACTAACACACAGGAATTCCAAATTGCATCAGGATCCACTGCAAGTACTATGGCAGTTGGTCAGGAGGTGAGGAAACTTGGATTTCACGGTCGAGCGGCTACTCATAAGCCACACATCACGATTATAAATGCCAAACGACGCCTCGCTTGGTGTAAGGAGCGTAAACATTGGACGATTGAACAGAGGAAAAACGTTGTGTGGAGGGATGAATCACCATACACAATGTGGCAATCCGATGGTAGGGAGTGAACATGACGAATGCCCGGTAAACGTCATCTGCCAGCGTGTGTAGTTCCAACACTAAAACTTGGAGGCGGTGGTGTTACGGTGTTGTAGTATTTTTCATGGAGGGGCTTGCATCTTTTGTTGTTTTGCTTGGCACTATCACATCACAGGTCTACATTGATATTTGAAGCACCTTCTTGCTTCCCACTGTTGAAGAGTAATTAGGGGATGGGGACTGCATCTTTCAACACGATCGAGCACCGGTTCATAATGCATTTCTGTGGCGGAGTGGTTACACAAGAGTAACATCCTGTAATGGACTGGCCTGCATAGAGGCCTGACCTGAATCATACAGAACACCTTTGGGATGTTTTGAAACACCGAGTTCGGGCCAGGCCTCACCGACCGATATCGATACCTCTCCTCAGTGCAACACTCTATTAACGATGGGCTGCCATTCCCCAAGAAGTTTTCCAGCACCGGACTGAACGTATGCCTGCGAGATAGGAAGCTGTCATCAAGTCTAAGGGTGGGCCAACACTGCGCAACGTTCCATTACCATCCTGAGTTCATAGGACAGTCTGAGTGCCACTGAACTGACAGGAAAACTGCCTACCACCACCATCTGAGACAGCATGGTGGCCACTGACCACATGACGTCAGAGTTGGTGCGCCCAGTCTCGAGTGCTCCAATGCTCATATACACAAAAATGATTTTTTTGTGTGAGATTCTAATCTGACATGTGTCCTAGTTTGTCTGCTGATGAATGTATGCATACGCTAGAGAAAGGGCTTGAAGATTTCGTAGCGCAGGCCAATAAGAGTTTACATACATATCTATCTTCACCCTCAGCACCTTCGGGATCCACACCTAACAGCGCCATTGACACCCAGACCGTAGTGAGCACCGATCTCTGGATGGGCTCTTGGGAGGTTCGGTGAAGATGGTCTATCAGCCAGTAGCAGCCTATGTCCCACTATTGATAACGAGGATGATGACGAACTTTGCGATACATGATGATAAGAGGTGCACTTGGTGATAGCATATTGTTTGCCAGCATGCAGTAATTCGGCCAGGTGTTGGGAGACAGTACTTTTTCTAAATGTGTGCCTACACTTTTTGGAAAGGGAAGTTTCCAAGATCATAAATGATCTGTGCTACCCCAACATTAATTGTAACATTACGCTGTACAGTGTGTTCATTCTTCCATGAAAGGAAGGCATTGCGACACTTACTCACACATGTGAAGGATGATATTAGCGTGATGTTTAGGAGCACTTCAATTGCAGAATGGCTTGAGAAATTTATTTGAAACCTAATGCCCGTCCGTTCTATGAATTCCAAGAGAGAGATTAGGGGAAGGCTCTTAGTAGATGCTTGTGTTTGGACGTTTGTGAGCATCTGTTGGATACAATGTGTGCGGGGTCCTCCTGCATCCTCTTTTAGAGGATACAGCCAGAAAACAGGGTGTTCTTAATGTCGCAAATTACTACAGCTATCTTCACTTCTTGCTTATGGGAGAAATTATAACGTACATCCTCAGTGTACAAACAACAAACTGATGTTTGTGCGTACTGTATACAAAATAGTATTGAATTCCCAATAAGACTCCAGGATGTTAGAAAATTATGGAGGTGTAATCCTCATATATGTCTGCTAGTATATACAGCTTTGGTAAATTCAAGTCAAATGAGCATGATGGGCATAAAACATAAAGCTCTAAGTACCGGCCATATATGGGTATATTAGTGTGGCCCAGAACAATATACGGCAGCATTCCTAAGAGCAAACGAGTTTCGTCAGTGCAATAATTCGACATGAGTGATATGCCGAAACAACGATTCAGCGGTACTGCAAAGACTCGTGCAGCAAGGGGCGAAGCAGATTTCCGCATTGACAGTGGCCTTGGTGTTTTACGACACATGACTGTTTGTGGCACACATGCACAAGTGCGCCGCTGCCGGTTTTAGTACAGAAATTATTCTTAGTCTCAGAGTCCTAATAGGGCAATCGGGCTGTGCCAGCCGATGTCGCCATATGTACATGCCAGCAAGAGTCACTGGTGAGAGACAATGGTAGGGCCCCTCCCCCACCCCACACTCACCCCTCCCCCCCATAGACATAAAACAACACCACAACTGGCCATCCCATGTCAACTTCAGCAGTGTGGCCATCTCCTGCACAGCGGCAGAGGGTCGTTCCCTGTGCAGACAAGCCGTTGCCCGCCATTGCAGAATGAGCACCTCATCACGGTAGGCATCCTTCGCCACGACGTGGGCGGGTGCCGCCCGGGTGCGCATTAGATATACCATCGTGCAACCATTCGCTTGTAGAAAGATCTGTACCCAGAGATTGGAAAGTTGCGCAAGTCGCAGCAATACCCAAGGAAAGAAACAGGAGTAATCCACTGAATGACAAACCCATATCAGTAACGTCGATTTGCAGTAGGATTTGGGAACTTATACTGTGCACGAGCATTATGAATCACCTCTAAGGAAACAATTTATTGGCATATTGCCAACAACGATTCGGAGAGTATCGTTCTTGTGAAACACAACCAGCTCTTAATTGTCACGAAGTGATGAATGGCATCGAAAGGGGAGGCCAAACTGACAATCGGGCTGAGCCAGCCGAGGTCGCCATATGGACATGCCAGCAAGAGTCACTGGTGAGAGACAATGGTAGGGCCCCTCCCCCACCCCACACTCATCCCTCCCCCCCCCATTAGACATAAAACAACACCACAACTGGCCATCCCATGTCAACTTCAGCAGTGTGGCCAACTCCTGCACAGCGGCAGAGGGTCGTTCCCTGTGCAGACAAGCCGTTGCCCGCCATTGCAGAATGAGCACCTCATCACGGTAGGCATCCTTCGCCACGACGTGGGCGGGTGCCGCCCGGGTGCCAAACTGAATCCATATTTTCAGATTTAAAAAGGATTTGACACCGTTGCTAACAAGCGACTTCTAATTAAATTTATTGCCTATGGAGCATCGTCTAAGTTGTGTGACTGGATCCGTGATTTCCTGACAGAAAAGTCAAAGCTTGTAATAACTGACGGAAGATCATCGAGGGAAACAGAAGTAATCTTTGGTATTCATAAAGGAAATGTTACAGGCCCTTTTTTATTCCTGATCTACATAAACGATGTAGAAGACAATGTGAGAGGTCCTCTAAGATTGATGCTGTCATTTACCGGCATGTTAAGTCATCAGATGATCAAAACAAATTGCAAAATGATTTAGGCAAGATATATACATCGCGCGCAAAGTTGTTCAAATGGTTCAAACGGCTCTGAGCACTATGGGACTGAACTTCTAAGGACATCAGTCCCCTAGAACTTAGAACTACTTACACCTAACTAACCTAAGGACATCACACACATCCATGCCCGAGATAGGATTCGAACCTGCGGTCGCGCGGTTCCAGATTGAAGCGCCTAGAACCGCTCGGCCACAGCGGCCGGCCGCACAAATTGTCAGTTTGGCTCTAAATAATGGAAAGTGTCATCAACATGAGCACTAAAAGTTATCCGCTAGATTTCAGTTACACGGCAAATCACACAAATCAAAGGCTGTAAACTCAAATTCCTACTTAAGGCATAAAATTACGAATTAGAACGATCACATAGTGGTTTGAGGAAACCAAACCAAAGACTGCAATTTACTGGGAGAACACTTAGAGAATCTTACAGATCTACTAAAGAAACTGCTTGCACTACGATTTTCCGCATCACACAGGATTGACGGAGGACATCGAAGAAGTTCAAAGAGGGGCACCTCCTTTTGTATCATCGCCAAATAAGGGAGAGAGCGCTATGGACATGATACAAAAATTGGGGCGGCATTCATTAAAACAAAGGCGTTTATCACTACAGCAGGACATCCTCACGCAATTTCAATCACCAGCTTTCTCCTCGGAGTGTGAAAATATTTTGTTAGCGCCCACCTACATAGAGAGAAATGGTGATCACAATAAAATAAGAGAAAGCAAAGCTCGCACGGATAGGTTTAAGTCTTCGTTCTTCCCGCACGCTCTTTGCGTGTAGAATGTTAGGGAAGGAACTTAAACGTGGTTCGATAAACTCTCTGCCAGGTACTTAATTGTGAAATGCAATGTAATCATGTAGCTGTAGCTGTAGATGTAAAGGTTACATTTTTTAGGTCACAGGAGCTGACTGCCTTAACTGACTTTAAGGTTAACTGTAGAGAGCAGTATTTGGCCTGTATAAGGGATATGTAATGTAATTCTCTTGAGGATAGTGCCCTTTCACGCATTCTGTGGCTCTAACTTGTTAATGTGTCCTCAATGTGATCATATTTCAAGGTAGTGTAGAGAGCTTAGGTAGCACACAATAATACGTAAAGACTAGTTGGTGGTGATTTTGTGGAGCGTGTTTTCCTTTTGTATTATTGAGTGTGATAGAAGGTCAGGACGTTGCAAAGGCTGATTCTGAGGCAAAAGGTTTGCCACAGTGAGAAACAACATGAATATCGTTAGCAAAGGTAGCGCAGCTGAGAAGCAGCTAATACACAGCTAAATGGGCAGTTGACGACTAGGGACCAACAGTTAGCACTGTTTCAGGCATGAGCTGGATCCAGCTGCCGCAGGAATAATTATTCTCTTTTGTGACAAATCATTTGAGGATGTGCAACCATTTTTAGAGGCCCCTAAGACGTTCGCAGAGATGAATGACTGAACTGACGGGCAATTATTGCGTGTATCAAAACTGGTATGAACACGAAGTGTTACAGGTATAATCAGGTGGGACATTCACATAGACGCTGTCGCCAGCTACAGGGAAACAGAGGAAACCGAATGTATCAGCAGATGAATGTTGGAGGGTGGACGAGTGGATGGTAAGCAGCTGCTAAATGCAAGGAGAGACCTGAAGTACCCCTAAAGGTGTTTCCGTTAAAATGAGATGCAACGACTATATATGCAGAAATGTAGTGCACAGTGATGGATGTTGTAATAGGTAAGGAATTTTGTTGAACACAGTGGTGCTTGTGTCGGTTCAGCAGAGACTTAGTAGCACAGAGGCAATGGAATCGAGCACGTTGTAGACTTCTTGGGGTAAGGGATAATGAGGTGAAACTGCTGGGGTAGATTTTCGTAGAAGTTCGGTTCGTTTTAAGCAATGTGTATAGGTGGAACCTCATGTAAGAAACTGACTGCAGTATGATCCTGGTGTTAGAGTTGTTCTATCAGTAGTGGGCTAAATTTGATCTTCGACAATGTAAAGTATATCGTAGTGGAATGACATTCCAGCTAGAGGAAGCAGTTGCCAGTGTAAAATTGTAGTGAGGAGTGTCTAGTTTATTGGTCCAACCAGTTGAACCGTATACAATTGCGCTATCGCCTGATTCGCATGACTGTGTACCTCGTGCCGCTGGAAATTCGCTTTGGTGAATATGAAGCCAGATCTACCAGTGGATATATTATGTGTTGTATAGCCTATGGAAGAGAATGATATACTGGATCCAGTAAGCAGATTTATTGGGAGAAATGTTTTTGTGTACAAGAGAGGTGTGGTGGGAGGGTAGTACTCATAAATAGAGAAATTTTTGCGCCAAGAAAATGAAGTTGCGGAAGGGGATGTTGATGCCACGTTTGGACATTCCATATGACAAGGACTGGTGCACGAGGAGTATGATCAACAAGAGGCTGCAAGTAGCCATTATGAGAGCATTATGGAGGAAAATGGGCCATCTAAATGGAAGAGAGAGAGAGAGAGAGAGAGAGAGAGTAGATGGAAATGATCCTGTTGGGTTTTGAGAATTTGTTTCTTCAGTGTCGTCTGTTGCCAGCAACACCCGTGGTTCAACATCAGATACCAACAGGGAACAAAGCAGCGGTATATGAGAAACCATGTTGCATACCTAGATATTTCAAGCGGATCACGGAAGACTTTATTAACCACAAATTAGCTGAAAGGATAATAGAAGAGAGTAATAGTCAATGGTGTTCAGCAGTCGTGGTTATATCAGAAGAGTTTTCATGTAGTACTAGACAGTTCAGATTATTGAGACCATCGATAACTTGGGACAATGTCGGTACTTTTTTACCACAGAGTAGTTACCAAGGGGTAGTTACCATCAAATTCTGACTGTTCCGAAAGCCCGGAAAAAGAAAGCTTTATCGATACCACGGTAGCACTACCAGTTCAAGAGAAAATGCACCTGCAATGTTTCAGAGGGTATTGGACAATTTGATGAGGGATTTGAGATTCTACCAGCTTCAGGATTACTTAGACGATACCGTCGTATTCTCTAAAGAGATGGAATGTCTGAAGAAAATGTTTAAGAGATTGAGGAGATATGGAGAGTCGTTTTCCCGTGCTTCATTTGCTAGTGTCAGAGGAAAGCGTATGCCTGACAGTGATACGCGGTATCCTCTGCAATGCACCGAATAATGGCTTGCGGAATATGTATGTAGACCTAGATGTCGATCTAGTCTATCTGCATAAAACGAGCAGAAGACAATAGGAGAGATGGAAATGTTCAGATACCTGTGCACCAGAAAAAGCATTATACTACCCTTGAAACTGTGTAATTAATTTAGATGATCCCTTGTCCAATGTAAATAAGGAATTCATTTACATATGCCTCAGGGAACTGGCACCGCAAAGGCAAAACGAAATACATACGTTTTCAAGTGTTAGATCCTACTCAGGTTAAGTTTCCGGATGTTTCATAAAATTATTGTTAAATAAACTGAGGTAACGAAAGTCATAGGATAACTTATAATATCGTGCCATACCACCTTTTTCCCTGCGTAGTGCAGCTACTCGACTTGGAATGGAGTTAACAAGTCGTTGGAAGTCCCCTGTAGAAATACTGAGCCATGCTGCCTCTATAGTAGTCCATAGCTGCGCTAGTGTTGCCAGTGCAGGGTTCTGTCCACGAATTGACCTCTTGATAATGTCCCGTAAATGTTAGATGAGACTCACATCAGGCGATCTGTGCGGCAAATCATTCGCCTGAATTATTCAGAATTTTTTTTATACCAATCGCGAATAACTGTGGCCCAGTGACTTGACTCATTGTCACCTATAAAGATTCCATCGTTGTCTGGGCCCATGAGGTCAATAACTGGTTGCAAAAGTCTCCAAGCAGCCGAACATAATCACTTCCGGTCAATGAACTGTTCAGCTGGACCAAGGGACGCAATCCATTCTATGTAAATACGTCCCACGCCATTATGGAGCCACTACCAGTTTTCACAACGACTTGTTGACCACTTGGGTCTATGGCTTCGCGGGGCGCCACACACATTAGGTCTCACCAACTGAATTTGAGACTCATCTGACCAGGCCACTGTTTTACAGCCGCCTAGAGTCAATCTGATATGGTCACACACCCAGGAGAGGCGCTGTAGGCTATGTCGTGCTGTTACCGAAGGCACTCAGCTGCCATAGTCCATTGACACGACATTTCTCCGCACTATCCTAACGGTTGCGTTCGTCGCACTTTCCATACTGATTTCTGTGGCTATTTCAAACGGTGTTGGTCGCCAGTCTGCACTAAAGACTACACAAACGCCGCTGCTATCGGTCGTAAATTGACAGCTGTCGGGCAGTGCATTGTATATAGCGAGAGGTAATACCTGAAATTTCATATTCTTGGCATACTCGTGACACTGTGGATCTCGAAATACTGAATTCCCTAACGATTTACGAAATGGAATGTCCCATGCGTCTATCTCTAACTACCATTCTGCGTTCAAAGTCTGGTAATTCCTGTCGATTGGTCATAATCCCTTTGGATACCTTTTGACATGTATCAACTGAGTACAAATTGTATCTCCTTCAATGCATTGCCCTGTCCTTTTATACCTTGTGTACGCGATACTACAGCCGTCTGTATATGTTCGTATCACAACCCCATGACTTGTCACATCAATGTATGTTTACTACTGTTTCTGCTTTCCTTTTATGTATTGCATAGTTGCTTGTAATAGGATCTGATTAATGTTCTTATGAGACTACTGTTTATCATAAAATTTGACAACTAGCAACCTACATGGGAAAAGGCGACTTGGGTTCTACCGTGTCCCACGCAACCGTTGGGACCCGTCTAGGAAAATAAGTCCAACACAGGTGGTATCGGTGCAGTGACTGTTGATCTACAAAGGTTGGCGCAGAACAGGTGGATGGTAGAATTTCAGTTTACAATTAACATGAGAATCAGTGAAGACTTTCATTTACTATGTAAATGGAGTAAATGGAGTATTACTGTAAAATTTGGTATTATTGTATTTTACTCATGTCTGTAATTCTTTCAGTGTTTCATTCTTTACGCACGCTTTTTTATGTTATTACTGTTATTTGATTAGCCTGGGAGAACGTCATAAATTTCTGATATTACAGTTTTTATCATGTTACGAAGTATGATATTGTATGTCCTGTTTTACTCACCCGGGGAACAGGTTATATAAAATGATAACTTTAATAAAAGTTTAAAGATGTTCATTTACCTATCACAAGTTGTGGATAGGTAGGAGAAGATGGGTCCACTCATTGTAACCCCTTTCCCCTTTTCATAGTATGCGGAGGCTTTTAATCCAACTGAAGAGGATTTTCAGAGCTTCTATTGCTCTACAAGTTCACGCACCTCAATCACTGCAACGGTTTGAGTCTGTACGCAACTCTAATAGCAGATACTACACACTTATCACTTTGCAGTGCTAAATGGCACAACTTTTTCTAGAACTTCTTCCCAAAGCAGTAAGGCACACGATGTCTAGACTTTCTTTTATCTGACACAGAAGCTGTCTCATGAAATTTCTTTACTAATCTAGTTATCAACGAATAATCGGCAACAAGTTTACTGCAAATTCTAAATGCTACTCTGCTCTTGCCTAAATGAACACAAGAAACATTCATTCATTAACCACGTTCACTACAGCCAACGGAAAATACACTCATCAAAGAAGGAAAAAGAGTGTTACGAAACCAGCAGTATATCGAAATGTGGTTGTACGAAATGGGCTACACTTTTCACTTTCGTTTGATGAAAATCTTTTTTACTGTCCTCATGCTTCATTCTGATATATCGAGTGGTTGTTAAAATTACGTAAACATTTATACAATACCCAGACAGCAGCTACTAACAGCATTTATAAAGAAGTGAGAATGAGAAATGAGGTATGTCTCCCCTTTACTTAAAGTCCTTACAGTGAAGTACAAATAACTAAAACCTGTGTAAGAGAAATAAAATTTTGCCTTAAAAATATGTCTAAGACGTCATTTCCTGATACTACTGTAATCTTATCAGTTTCAGAAAGTGTCATTTTACCAGTTTTGACACAAATACCTGAGCTGCATGTAAACAAAACGGTAAGAATAAAAAAACGGTGCTGAGACGGAAATAGGAATGGTACGTCAGAGCAAACGCTAAAATACACATTAGAATTCTGAAGCAAGTGAATGAGCTATACCAATTCGTACTGGAGAGATACAGCAACTTGAGCAACTTGTAGACACGGAAGTTTATTGGTCGTTAAAGGAAGAATCGCAGTGCCTACATTAGTAATTTTCTTACTACCTGTCACCTTGATATAGCGGTAGGGTTGAATTTCACTCGGCAGTGGCAGGAAATCATGGCCTACGAGGAAAGATGCAAGGAAAAAAAGCAAAAGAGAAAACATTATGCCAAATACACGCCTGTAATTACTCTGAAATACCTTCTAAACTAAAGTTTAATATGTTTAGTTACCGAGTATGTTAATTAAAATACGAGGTCTAATATAATGTTACATTAGTAGCTTTGTGTATAGAAGCACTTCAGTGGGCAAATTGGAGATTTTCAGGTGTTTATTTATTGACCAGTTTCCATTATCCAATGAGATAGGGCAAAATGTGGAAAGAAAGGGCCGACGTGTAGAGTTTAGCATCCTGCAGCCTTTTTCTGAAGCTCCCAGGAACGGGGATACAGGCTGGAGCTAAAAATACTGCCAAGATTCTCTACCATGACATCCTCTGGGCAAGGAGGAGGGCAGCATGTGTCCCGAAACAGTTTCATCTATTTCTCCTTACGACAGTACGTCGTCGTGGAAAATGAAGTATTGCTTGGGCTGTTGGAGACCGTCGCCACTAATTGTAAATTTTGTGTACAGTATATTTCAAACACACAGAACAGAAAAGATATTGAACGTCCGAATGGTCCAGGGAGGCTATATTAGCCATCCTGTAGATTGACACAGGGGGAATGAATGTGAGGGTCAGCGAAAGGAGTCGCCTTTGTCGCGACTCGAATAACCTCCGTCCATATATCGACATGCTAGCTATAGTCTTTCTCAGCTTCGGACTTCATAGAACCATCTCTCAAGAGTTGTTTTAAGCTGCTTTTCCGAGCTGATCATGCGTTCCGTGATTTACTGATACCCGAATGGCTAGGAACAAGGACCCAGAATAGTGTATGTAAGTGGGTATATTTTCGCAAAGGGTTTATTTCTTATGTTTCTGTTTTCTAACGAAAGTAATCATATCCACAAACGCTCATGCAGCAACCTCTTTCTAACCACTTGTCATGAGCTCTCATTTCGGTAACCTTCGTACTGGTCACTGTCAGTCACAACTCACTTCGCTAGGGTAACATGTTTGGAAGGTGAAGGCACTAACTTCGTGTTTAAGGAAGAACTGCTTAGCAGTATTAAAAAAATGAATGCTTACGCAGTATATCAACATCACTCTCCTCTTTATACTACGCCCTTTTGTAATTTTTAGGCACTAAGAGACGTGTTGGGGCCTAGTAAATCCAGAAGAGTAAACTGATAGCGGCAGAGATAAGCATATCAGTTAATTTAGCATTTTTTACAGCTACTGACTAACGAAGCACCATTCTTAGAAGTACTCAAGGCGTGTCAGAGATCGGTAAGCGGAAAGCATATCACAAAGTTGTAGAGACATGAGTGTTCAGCAGAGACAAAATGACTTACTGAATTGACAGAAAAACTGCAGAACACACAACACACGAATGAAAGGGAAAGCACTTCGATGAACACAGGACAGGAAAGATAAACGAAACGGAATGGACATCCAGTTCAGCATAGTCGATTCGTAACGAACATACTCGATACAACAATCCTACGGAGTAATTCTAGAGCAAATTCTGATTTCTACATCTACATCTACGTGATTACTCTGCTATTCACAATATGGTGCCTGGCAGACGATTCAATGAACCACCTTCAAGGTCTCTCTCTACCGTTCCATTCTCGAACAGCGCGCGGGAAAAACGAGCACTTAAATTTTTCTGTGCGAGCCCTGATTTCTCTTATTTTATCGTGATGATCATTTCTCCCTATGTAGGTGGGTGCCGACAGGATGTTTTCGCAATCGGAGGAGAAAACTGGTCATTGACTTTTCATGGAAGATCCCGTAGCAACGAAAACGCCTTTGTTTTAATAGTTGCCACTCCTATTCACGTATCATCTCTGTGGCACAATCTCCCCTGTTTCGCTATAATACAAAACGAGCCGCCCTTCTTTATACTTTTCGAATGTCATCCGTCAGTCCTACCTGATGCGGGTACCACACTGAACAGCAATATTCCAAAACAAGGGCGGACAAGCGCGGTGTAAGCAGTTTCTTTGGTAGACCTGTTGCACCTTCTAAGTGTTCTGCCAATGAATCGCAGTGTTTGGTTTCCTCTTCCCACAACATTATCTATGTGATCGATCCAATTTAGGTTATTTGTAGCTGTAATACCTAGTATTTAGTTGAACTTACAGGCCTCATATATGTTTGACTTATCACGTAATCGAAGTTTAGTGGATTTCTTTATGTACTCATGTGAATACCTTCACAATTTTCTTTATTCAGGGTCAGTTTCCACTTTTCTCATCGTACAGATACCTTATCTAAATCATTTTGCAATTCGTTTTGGTCACCTGATGACTTTACAAGACGGTAAATCATCTGCAAATAATCTAAGACGGCTACTAAGATTGGCTCCGATACCTTTAACATAGATCAGGAACAATAGAGGGCCCATAACACTTCCTTGGGGAACGCCGGATATTACTTCTGTTTTACTTGATGACTTTCTGCCTATTACTACGAACTGTGACCTTTCTGACAGGAAATCACGAATCCAGTAGCACAACTGAGGCAATATACCATAGACACGCCGTTTGGTTAGAAGACGCTTGTGAGGGACGATGTCGAAAGTCTTCTGGAAATCTAAAAATATGGAATCAATTTGACATCTCCTGTCGATAGCACTTACTACTTCATGAGTATAAAGAGCTAGTTATGTTTCGCAAAAACTATATTTTCTGAACCCGTGCTGAATATGTGTCAATAAATCGTTTTCTTCGAGGTTCTTCACAATGTTCGAATACAGCACATGTCCTAAATCCCTTCTGCAAATCGACGTTAGTAATATGGGTCTACTATAATTCAACGAATTGCATGAAGATCTTGCAAAATTTTTAGTAGTGAGAGTAAACAGTGTATTGGGTGCCACTTTGCATACGAGTATAATGTGTCTAGTATACGTTGTTAATTAAACAATTCAGATTTAAAGGGTTCATCAATTTTCGACCTTTCTTAAAAATGTTACGCATACGGAACTGTGCAGATCCTAGCCAATTCCTGAGTACTCCATATCTTAGAAATTTGTCAACGATGCCGTGGTGTTCCCATTCCTAGGAAAGCCACAGACTGGGTATTTCGTTGCTCCACAATAGGGAATATTTATGGCGATTTTCGTAGGGTGTACTTTCAGTGGTGCAGGGAACACAACTTTCTGGGAACTTTACGACGAAAAAGGCAATATTGTTGCCTCCGCTGCCGGCAGCAAATATTGTGAATAGCGCGTCCTAGATAAAACGAGGCGCCGTAACTATTCGTGAGGGTCAGCAGATACGTTAGTTTCTTCTTATGTATCACATCAGTGATTTGGGCTTCAGTTACTGAGCCACACGAAACTTAGTACTGATACTAGGTAGAGTAAAGACAGTAACAATTATTTTTTTAGTGTGCTAATATTAAATTTACCCTGCTTGTCTCTTACCATCCACAACAATGTCTTTCAGCAGGTGATTACCGTTAAGCTGTACTACTAATAACAACTGGGTTAGTTGAAAGAGAACAGAGCAATTTACTGAAAGTCATTTCCTGGAGTGTTCGTACATTCAGTAGTTAATAGACTGTATGTGTACATGAACTGAGAACTGCGTGAATCTTGCCACTTACCACAGCCACTGCGTGATGGTGACACACGATGAGATTCACAGAGATCTTATTTGGCGTTTATACACACAAAATCCGAGGAACTACAATTACGAACAACCTAAGTAGGAATGATCACATAAATTATGCTGTAGGGAAGGAAAATCAAAGACTACGCCTTGTTGGCAGAACACTTAGAAGAAGCAAGATGTCTACTAAAGAGAATGTCTACACTACGCTTGTTCGTCCTCTGCTAGTGTACTGCTATCCTGTGTGGGATTCTAACGAGATAGTATTGACGGTGGACATAGCAAAAGTTCAAAGGAGGGCAGTTCGTATTATCGCGTCACGGATATGATAAGCGAGTTGGAATGTCAGTCGTTACAACAAAGACGTTTATCGTTGCCGCGAAATCTTTTCACGAAATTCCAATCACCAATTTTCTCCACTGAATGTGAAAATATTTTTCTGCCGCCAACCTACCTCGCGAACATTTATCACCGTAATAAAATAAAAGAAGTTAGAACTTTTCTGGACGGATTTAAGCGTTCTTTTTCCCAAGTGCTGTTACACATTGGAACCGTAAAGAAATAATCTTAAGGTGGTTCTAAGAACACTCTGCCACGAACATAAGATTGTCTTGTGACAGCCAGAGCGAGAGCACCAGCAGCAGCGAGTACTGTTTGTATAAAGCGTTTATTTTGCATTTTGTTTACGACCTTCCACTAAGGAAGGGATTCTATTTGTGTTTATCTGCTCTGCATAGTAACTAACAGTTCTTGATAAAACTTTACGTAGTTTTCGTGTTAGATTTCTTAGTGTTTTCTTGATCGTTTAGAACAGAAAGCGCCCTAAAACCGTCTTTTGTTTGTTTCGCGGCCGTTAGCCACTAGTCACTTGAATCAGCAGTTGTCTTGTGACAGCCAGAGCGAGAGCACCAGCAGCAGCGAGTACTGTTTGTATAAAGCGTTTTTGTACTTATTTGCTGCGCTTAGCTTTTAAATAGTTTTTCTGGGAAAACCTAGCGTAGTTTTCGCGTCTCGTATTTCAGTGAGTGTTTCTTGATTATCAGAGTAGCTCATCAGAAGATTATCTTGGGAATTTGTCACCGTATAGAGTAGGGTAAACATAGTCATGTGTAGGGACTGTGGTTGTTGTGAGCGGACGCAAGGAGAATTGGCCACTCTTCGGGGCAGGTGGAGGCTTTGTCTGTTAGGCTCATCGAGCTCGAGGCGCAGGCGTCGGCTCGTAGTGGCGTTGGGGCAACTGTGGTGAGACCTATGCCTACTTCGGTGGCCTTGGAATCACATGGAACCCCTGATGTCGCTGCGTCTTCGGGCAGTGAGCATCTTACCGGTCAGCCATCACTCCAGGGTGAATGGCGGACAGTGGTGGGCTCGCGCGTGCCTGGCCGAAAGGCGAAGGTGGGATCTGGCCGCGTGGCAGCTGCCTTACCCCTTTCCAACAGGTACGGGGTGCTTCCTAGTGGTGATGACATCGTTTCCGAGCCACCACAGGATGCCTCGCCTGTTGGGCCAGTGGCCGATTCTCCGGCAAGGTCCCGACAGTCACAGAGGGCGGGCCTATTAGTTATAGGGAGCTCCAACGTTAGGCGGGTTATGGAGCCCCTCAGGAAAATAGCGGGTAGGTCGGGGAAGAATGCCAGTGTGCACTCGGTGTGCTTGCCGGGGGGTCTCGTCCGTAATGTGGAGGAGGCCCTTCCGGCAGCTATTGAACGCACTGGGTGTGACCGGCTGCAGATAGTAGCACATGTCGGAACGAATGACGCCTGCCGCTTGGGTTCTGAGGCCATCCTTGGTTCCTTCCGGCGGCTGGCTGATTTGGTGAAGACAACCAGCATCGCACGCGGAGTGCAAGCTGAGCTTAATATCTGCAGCATAGTGCCCAGAGTCGATCGCGGTCCTCTGGTTTGGAGCCGTGTGGAGGGTCTAAACCAGAGGCTCAGACGACTCTGCGACTATAATGGTTGCAAATTCATCGACCTCCGTTATTGGGTGGAGAACTGTAGGGCCCCCCTAGACAGGTCAGGCGTGCACTACACACCGGAAGCAGCTACTAGGGTAGCAGAGTACGTGTGGCGTGCACACGGGGGTTTTTTAGGTTAGAGGGACCCCCCCTTGGGCGAAACGATAAAATACCTGACGGCTTACCAGAGAGGACATTATCATCGTTGATAAAGAACGTCCGTCCTCAGAGACCAAAAACAGGAAAAGTTAACGTAATATTGGTAAACTGCAGGAGTATCCAGGGCAAGGTTCCTGAATTAGTATCTCTTATTGAAGGAAATAGTGCGCATATAGTATTAGGAACGGAAAGTTGGTTAAAACCGGAAGTGAACAGTAACGAAATCCTAGACACAGAATGGAATATATACCGCAAGGATAGGATAAACGCCAATGGTGGAGGAGTATTTATAGCAGTAAAGAATTCAATAATATCCAGTGAAGTTATTAGCGAATGCGAATGTGAAATAATCTGGGTTAAGTTAAGTATCAAAGGTGGGTCAGATATGATAGTCGGATGCTTCTATAGACCACCTGCATCAGCAACCGTAGTAGTTGAGCGCCTCAGAGAGAACCTGCAGAACGTCGTGAAGAAGTTTCGTGATCATACTATTGTAATAGGGAGAGACTTCAATCTACCAGGTATAGAATGGGATAGTCACACAATCAGCACTGGAGCCAGGGACAGAGACTCTTGTGACATTATCCTGACTGCCTTGTCCGAGAATTACTTCGAGCAGATAGTGAAGCTAACGTTTTAGACCTCATAGCAACAAATAGACCGGAACTTTTCGACTCCGTGAATGTAGAAGAGGGTATCAGTGATCGTAAGTCAGTGGTTGCATCAATGACTACAAGTGTAATAAGAAATGCCAAGAAAGGAAGGAAAATATATTTGCTTAACAAGAGTGATAGGGCACAAATCGCAGAATATCTGAGTGACCACCATCAAACGTTCATTTCTGAGGAAGAGGATGTGGAACAAAAATGGAAAAAATTCAGAAACATCGTCCAGTACGCCTTAGATAAGTTCGTACCGACTAAGGTCCAAAGCGAGGGGAAAGATCCACCGTGGTATAACAATCATGTACGAAAGGTACTACGGAAACAAAGAAAGCTTCATCATAGGTTTAAGAGTAGTCGAATCATAGCTGATAAGGAAAAGCTGAACGAAGCGAAAAAGAGCGTAAAGAGAGCAATGAGAGAAGCATTCAACGAATTCGAACATAAAACATTGGCAAACAATCTAAACAAGAACCCTAATAAGTTTTGGTCATATGTAAAATCGGTAAGCGGATCTAAATCCCCTATTCAGTCACTCGTTGACCACGATGGCACCGAAACAGAGGACGACCGAAGAAAGGCAGAAATACTGAATTCAGTGTTCCGAAACTGTTTCACTGCGGAAAATCGTAACACGGTCCCTGACTTCAGCCGTCGCACGGACGCCAAAATGGAAAATATTGAAATAAACGATATCGGAATTGAAAAACAACTGCTATCACTTAGTAGCGGAAAAGCATCCGGACCAGACGAGATACCCTTAAGATTCTACAGTGATTATGCTAAAGAACTTGCCCCCTTTCTATCAGCAATTTATCGTAGATCGCTGGAAGAACGTAAAGTACCTAGCGACTGGAAGAAAGCGCAGGTCGTTCCCATTTTCAAGAAGGGTCATAAATCAGATGCGAGTAATTATAGGCCTATTTCGCTTACGTCAATCTGTTGTAGGATAATGGAACATGTTTTGTGTTCTCGTATTATGACGTTCTTAGATAATACAAATCTCCTTCATCATAACCAACATGGATTCCGCAAACAGAGATCATGTGAAACTCAGCTCGCCCTATTTGCCCAAGAAATTCACAGTGCCGTAGACACTGGCGAGCAGATTGATGCCGTATTCCTGGACTTCAGGAAGGCATTTGATACGGTTCCGCACTTACGTTTAGTGAAAAAAATACGAGCTTACGGAATATCGGACCAGGTTTGTGATTGGATTCAGGATTTCCTAGAAGAAAGAACACAACATGTCATTCTTAACGGTTCAAAATCTGCAGATGTAGAGGTAATTTCGGGAGTACCGCAGGGAAGCGTGATAGGACCTTTATTGTTTACAATATACATAAATGACTTAGTTGACAACATCGGTAGCTCCGTGAGGCTATTTGCAGATGACACGGTTGTCTACAAGAAAGTAGCAACATCAGAAGACTCGTACGTACTCCAGCAGGACCTGCAGAGGATTAATGCATGGTGCGACAGCTGGCAGCTTTCCCTAAACGTAGATAAATGTAATATAATGCGCATACATAGGGGCAGAAATCCATTCCAGTACGATTATGCCATAGGTGGTAAATCATTGGAAGCGGTAACGACCGTAAAATACTTAGGAGTTACTATCCGGAGCGATCTGAAGTGGAATGATCACATGAAACAAATAGTGGGAAAAGCAGGCGCCAGGTTGAGATTCATAGGAAGAATTCTAAGAAAATGTGACTCATCGACGAAAGAAGTAGCTTACAAAACACTTGTTCGTCCGATTCTTGAGTATTGCTCATCAGTATGGGACCCTTACCAGGTTGGATTAATAGAAGAGGTAGACATGATCCAGCGAAAAGCAGCGCGATTCGTCATGGGGACATTTAGTCAGCGCGAGAGCGTTACGGAGATGCTGAACAAGCTCCAGTGGCGGACACTTCAAGAAAGGCGTTACGCAATACGGAGAGGTTTATTATCGAAATTACGAGAGAGCACATTCCGGGAAGAGATGGGCAACATATTACTACCGCCCACATATATCTCGCGTAATGATCACAACGAAAAGATCCGAGAAATTAGAGCAAATACGGAGACTTACAAGCAGTCGTTCTTCCCACGCACAATTCGTGAATGGAACAGGGAAGGGGGGATCAGATAGTGGTACAATAAGTACCCTCCGCCACACACCGTAAGGTGGCTCGCGGAGTATAGATGTAGATGTAGATGTAGATGTTTTACAGAGCAGTCATGTAGATGTTGATGTAGATGAAGGTACCGGGCTAGAACACAAACTTTGCGCCACTGATCCCAGCACTCATGCTATGACCAATATGGAAGAACCTCTGAGCATAAAGAGTTCGAATGTTAGGTGACAACCATCTACTGACAACGAGAATATGGCTCAGTCCAGAAGGTGTGCATTGAATACCTGATGGTTCGACGTTGTTCGAGTAGTAATTAGCGTGACATTACGAGTGTTAGATAGTCCACAAAGGTTTATATATGTTATCACACATACGTAGCAGACATTATTGCAACAAACTTACGCCCCTAGAAGGTTCTATGAGCAGCATGCTAGTTTATGTATAGAACCGTTATCTTAAACATGAAAACACACTTACCTAGTGTAACAAAAACGTATTTGTGCAATGTTTTGCAGTGTACAACCTCGCTGAACGCTGTAACCGGAAGCCTCCTCTTTAAACAGCATCCACACACACACAAAATTTGGCTGTGTGTGTGCCTTCTGTATAGATAAAAGTCATACTGCAAAACATTCATTACCTTAAATACATCCAAGATCTGTTGTGCATTTACAAAGGATTCCCCTATACATAACAGAAAACAATTTATATATTTGAGTCGGTTTTAGGCTAAAATAAAAAAGCGCGTGCCAAGACTCGAGGGAACGACATGATGCTTTGACGTGGAATGGAAAAGAGTGTTCACCCAGGACACATACACACCAAAAAAGGTTTTGCATCACCTCGGTTCCGGGAGTTCCGGAACCTGTTCAGAAAATTGGAATAGAGATCTACATAAACATCATTTCCGCCCTCTTTATTGCTCATGAAACCCACACATTACATATTGTACCACCATAAAGCGAGACCTTCGGAGGTCGTTGTCCAGATTGCTGTACACACCGGTACCTCTAACACCCAGTAGCACGTCCTCTTGCATTGATGCACAATGGTATTCGTCGTGGCATACTATCCACAAGTGCATCAAGGGACTGTTGGTCCAGATTGTCCCACTCCTCAACGACCGTTACAGTGCCCTCCATGACCACCAGCGGTGTTCGTCGGCCCCACATAATGCAACCCCAAAACAACAGTTAACTTCCACCTTGCTGCACTCGCTGGACAGTGGGTCTAAGGCGTTCAGCGTGACCGGGTTGCCTCCAAACACGTCTTCGACGCTCGTCTGGTTGAAGGCTTATGCGACACTCATCGATGAAGAGAACGTGATGCCAATCCTAATCGGTCAATTCGGCAGATTTTTGGGCCTATCTGTACGGCGCTGCATGGTGTCGTGGTTGCAAAGATGGACCTCGCCATGGACGTCGGGGGTGAAGTTGCGCATTATGCAGCCTATTGCGCACAGTTTGAGTCGTACCACGACGTCCTATGGCTGCACGAAAAGCGTTATTCAACATGGTGGCGTTGCCGTAAAGATTCCTCTGAGCGGTAGCGGTCATCCACTGTAGTAGTAGCCCTTGGGCGGCCTGAGCGAGACATGTCATCGACAGTTCCTGTCTCTCTGTATCTTCTCCATATCCGAACAACATCGCTTTGGTTCACTCCGAAACGCCTGGACACTTTCCTTGTTGGGAGTCCTTCGTAGCACAAAGTAACAATGCGGACGCGATCGAACAGCGGCATTGACCGTCTAGGCATGGTTTAACTACAGACAACACGAGCTGTGTACCTTCATCCTAGTGGAATGACTGGAACACACCGGCTGTCAAATCCTCTCCGTCTAATCGGAGCTGACCGCGCATGGTTGTTTACATCTTTGGGCGGGTTTAGTTCAAAATGGTTCAAATGGCTCTGAACACTATGGGACTTAACATCTGTGGTCATCAGTCCCCTAGAACTTAGAACTACTTAAACCTAACTAACCTAAGGACATCACACACATCCATGCCCGAGGCATAAGTGGAGAGTGCGGAACTAAGTTGCCGAACTAAGCGAGAAATAAACTCTCCGGGACAAACTGATAAAGGCTAGGGTGGCCGAGTGATTCTAGGCGCTACATTCTGGAACCGCGAGACCGCTACGGTCGCAGGTTCGAATCCTGCCTCGGGCATGGATGTGTATGATACCCTTAGGTTGGTTAGGTTTAAGTAGTTCTAAGTTCTAGGGGACTGAAGACCTTAGAAGTTAAGTCCCATAGTGCTCCGAACCATTTGAACAAATACATTAGCGGTTCCGCGCAGCACAGATTCAAAAAGCCCTTGTTAGGTTTCCCAAAATATGTGGTACCAGATGTCTATACACAGGTCCCGGAACTCCCATAAATTATGGGAAGGGTTTTGTGGGCTTTGTACAAAGTTTGAAGTAAATTCGTCATCAGAAAGTCGTGGGCTCCCCTTGTTGGACGCATACAGAGAGGAGTTGCAGGATCACTACCCATGACTGATTCTGCAGCCACTTCAGCTGTCACTGACAGATTATGTAAATGGTGAGATCCAGCAATAATTGTGAAGCGAACGGAAGGGAAAGAGGAATCATTTGTAACGACGTTCAGCAATTTCAGTCTTCCTTCTGAAGGCATGTTTATAGTTAAAATTTCAACATGCTTTCAACTCCAGCATTAGATGCGCCCGCATATTCTTCTGTAGTATGTTCTATATCTATGCACTGACCTTCACCAAACACGGTATGAGTCCTGTGACAGTAAATGTATTATTCACATACATGTTTACTTGAATTACATTCCAGGTCCCTTGTCAAAGCTTGCCAAGGTGTCAGCTCATTGCTTTCTATAATTGTTGAGCCATTTCTTATGAAATGAGCTACGTACACATGATAAATTGAGATCAATGAGATTTTTATCTTATTTAGTTGTTACATGAAGTTCTTTGTCGTTCTTTTATTGGGTAATGTTTCACTTATGCCAGCTATTAAGGGTCAAATTAAGATATTTAATTAAAGGCTCCCATTAAGATACTCCACTCACATGTCATGTAAGGCAAAATAACCTTACCTTAGGTGCACCTGATGGTAATATAGCTATGGGTTACTGGTTTGAGGCTGCAGCTGCTAACATTCAACTGAATGACCCATACCAAACCATGACGCCATTCTCCATTGGGAGCTACAGGGGAAGACACCAATCACAGTGGACCAAAATGGAAGTAGTATTACTTCACTTGTTCTCTTACACAATAATAACTAGTTTTTTGACCTACGTATGCACTGTTTGTTACATGTATTTTCGATTCCATGCATGCTTGGTAATAAAATAAAAATGTGTGAAGTGGATGTAGGTCCCCACGTAGAACTGTATAAAATATTAGAAAGTATTATGACACGTGGTGGTGATGATGAAATAATGATATTCCAATCGAGCAATTGGGTTGTCGATGATTTTCTACATAAATACTACAAATTATTATTGTATATGTACTGTATGCATGTGTCTTTTTGGAGTAGTTACACATGATACTTGTCAGTGTCGCTCCATCATTTGCAGGAGTATTGGGGCCATCTGAGATAGGGCTTGTGCCAACAACACCTCAAACAGGCACATTGATGATGCGTTCACCCCAGCTGGGCCATAGACAATATGTACGCCATATCCACTAACACTGCACATTGGCCCTTTAACACCATGGCCAGACACATCAATGATACATTCACCACGACTGCTATCAGCACGGACAGGCCTTCTGACATCACAATCTCCTCAGCCTTGCCTGTCGACAATGCATTACTATCACCTCATAATTTTATATCACCTTGTCCTGGGCCATCAAATTCACCTCAGTCTTATTCTGGGTGCAGCAGACGACCCCCTGGCTATCCTGATAATGAACACTACATAAATCGCACATCTCCATTGACCTATGCTGTGGTTGGAAATGCTAATGGGAAGAAGATCTCACAAGTCTTCATAGACAACTCTGCTGTAGGCCGTCTAGGCCGTAACACTTTCGTCAACATGTGCCTACTTGTTTTGGAAAGCACATTTTCCAGAATAGCCTAAGACTCATGATATAGCACTATTAAATTCAATTCAGTTCTAAACTGCGACCTCACCAACTCTCTGAAGGGATGTTGTAATGGGATTAAAGAAAAGAGCATTGTCTACATTTTGGGGGATAATGGAGTGGTATCATATATTGACCCAGTTGCAGAATGATTAAGAACTTATACCGTGAGTGTCGTACTGGACCCGAAATGGGGGAAAGAAGTTCTGGCAAACTACTTAGTCAAGTACTCCACATATACACTCCTGGAAACTGAAATAAGAACACCGTGAATTCATTGTCTCAGGAAGGGGAAACTTTATTGACACATTCCTGGGGTCAGATACATCACATGATCACACTGACAGAACCACAGGCACATAGACACAGGCAACAGAGCATGCACATTGTCGGCACTAGTACAGTGTATATCCACCTTTCGCAGCAATGCAGGCTGCTATTCTCCCATGGAGACGATCGTAGAGATGCTGGATGTAGTCCTGTGGAACGGCTTGCCATGCCATTTCCACCTGGCGCCTCAGTTGGACCAGCGTTCGTGCTGGACGTGCAGACCGCGTGAGACGACGCTTCATCCAGTCCCAAACATGCTCAATGGGGGACAGATCCGGAGATCTTGCTGGTCAGGGTAGTTGACTTACACCTTCTAGATCACGTTGGGTGGCACGGGATACATGCGGACGTGCATTGTCCTGTTGGAACAGCAAGTTCCCTTGCCGGTCTAGGAATGGTAGAACGATGGGTTCGATGACGGTTTGGATGTACCGTGCACTATTCAGTGTCCCCTCGACGATCACCAGTGGTGTACGGCCAGTGTAGGAAATCGCTCCCCACACCATGATGCCGGGTGTTGGCCCTGTGTGCCTCGGTCGTATGCAGTCCTGATTGTGGCGCTCACCTGCACGGCGCCAAACACGCATACGACCATCATTGGCACCAAGGCAGAAGCGACTCTCATCGCTGAAGACGACACGTCTCCATTCGTCCCTCCATTCACGCCTGTCGCGACACCACTGGAGGCGGGCTGCACGATGTTGGGGCGTGAGCGGAAGACGGCCTAACGGTGTGCGGGACCGTAGCCCAGCTTCATGGAGACGGTTGCGAATGGTCCTCGCCGATACCCCAGGAGCAACAGTGTCCCTAATTTGCTGGGAAGTGGCGGTGCGGTCCCCTACGGCACTGCGTAGGATCCTACGGTCTTGGCGTGCATCCGTGCGTCGCTGCGGTCCGGTCCCAGGTCGACGGGCACGTGCACCTTCCGCCGACCACTGGCGACAACATCGATGTACTGTGGAGACCTCACGCCCCACGTGTTGAGCAATTCGGCGGTACGTCCACCCGGCCTCCCGCATGCCCACTATACGCCCTCGCTCAAAGTCCGTCAACTGCACATACGGTTCACGTCCACGCTGTCGCGGCATGCTACCAGTGTTAAAGACTGCGATGGAGCTCCGTATGCCACGGCAAACTGGCTGACACTGACGGCGGCAGTGCACAAATGCTGCGCAGCTAGCGCCATTCGACGGCCAACACCGCGGTTCCTGGTGTGTCCGCTGTGCCGTGCGGGTGATCATTGCTTGTACAGACCTCTCGCAGTGTCCGGAGCAAGTATGGTGGGTCTGACACACCGGTGTCAATGTGTTCTTTTTTCCATTTCCAGGAGTGTATATGTGTACTCACATGTCTATGATCCAGTAAATGTGGGATCCAGTTTCATCCCTCTTCAAAGACATATCGCTGCTGAAAAAGAAAGTATTTATATACTTGCTTTGCATGGTCAGTTCTGGTTCACGATAAAAGTTATATAAGAACTGCAGGGCATAGAGAACATTCCATACATTTAAGGGAAACGCGTCTGGTTGTAAATTCTCGCTTCGTTCTAGTAACGCAAATTTCTTTAATTAGTAATACGATAGCCAGTTTTGTTCTCATGCATAGTGTAGGGATTAATTCTCAAGTGGCATGTGTAACAATTGCTGAGATTACTCATTCCTAATTTTAATACAGCTTAGTGTATAGAATTTCTGTATAGGCAGATAAGCAGGGCAGTAGCCAGGGGGAGACATAGGACAGGGCTGGAGGCCAGGTCAGTGCCCGGGGAAAGCGTCGCCCATTGTACGAGAGAGGGTCACGGACTGTTTCTCTACGGTCCTTCAGATGGGCCGTCGGTTTCTCTGTTTAAAGGGACAAACGCTTCCTCGAATTGAAGGTCCATTGATTGGTGTCGTCTTCCAGCCATCCGTCGCACTTCCACAGTGGCATGATACTTTCTATAGAGCATCTGTAAACTGCTACTGATCAACCGCATAGTAGGCGGTAAAAGTTTGTGACTCAGGGCGCCTTGACAAGATAAAGTCACTTCCTGACGTGGAAAGAGCAAAACTCCAGCGTTAGCACCAACATTGAAGCTTACCCAAATCTTACTGGGGCCATTATTCAAACACAGCCCACGTGGAGTCTCCAAAAAGATGACTCTTTTACTTACAGAGCACTCCATTTTTGAGATGACATCTTCCATTAGCAGAGCTTGAGACGGTCATTTAGATTCATTTAGAAGCAGTTTTGGTGGTAACTCAAGGTCGGAAGCAGTGAGCAGAAATTTTTAGACACATAGGGGATAGAGCTGTCTTTAGAGACATTAGGTGATGGTGTCGCCTACAGAAACATCTGGGACGGAAACGTGTTCGGAGACACTTGTAGAGGGCAGAAGCTGATGCGATATGTACTTAGCAGACCATCAACCGCCATTTGTTCTCTCCTCTGCTCCTTTTAACTTGCGTAAGTAAGCGAGTAACACTCACGAGGGAATAGGTGCTCCTTCATGTTACTAATATTAGTTGGTCACTCTTTGTTCGTGACCGCTTTATCACGACTCTATTGTTGGGTTTTCTTGCATGCTTATTCACCTCACTTACAAAATTGATGCTATCATCCTGATGAGAATGACCCCATGATTGAATTGAATTGCGCTCTGCATGGAGCTCTGTTACCAGAATAGCCTCCATTCTTTTATCAGCCACACCATTCACCCTTTTAACTTTTTCCATTAACTGATATTCTGCACGCTTGCAATAGAGAGATTTTATTTGCTTGTTTGTTGCTGGTAATAACCCACATTCAAATAAATTGCCAATAAATCATAAGCAGGTAAGAAGAAGATTAAGGGCACACTATGCAGAACATAAAGACAGATATAAAAACATAAATTAGTCGGACCCTCTACTTCTCAAAAAGTAGCCTGTCAGCGCAGCAAACAAGTATATTTGTAGTCGTTCCCCATGGGTTAGATCCAATTCCGACGTTGATGACAATATCGCGGAAGGATAAACTGCAAACTCGAGAGGCTACGATCCTGCCGCTATCGTGTTCCGTCTCACGTCGGTAAATGATTCTCTTTCAAGCACGAAGCACAACGCCATCTTCTCACAAATAACCAAAACCGAAATGTGTTTCAGTATGGGAAATTCACTGGCTAATTTATCCTTGTGTGCAGAATGTTCAGGGCGTTCCACCCAGCGATTTCGTGCGGGTTCTCTGAATTGATTATCATTTACGTATCTTAATACGTAGCACATTTCATGCCATCTCAGAGTTCTTTGTATGCAACCTTCACGGTGTTGCAGTATTAACGGCCATCTATCTTCGTCAGCAAACGTCTTCGACTTTATGAACGAAGAAATTTTAGTGAACGGGAGATGGCTCGAAGCAAACCGAAAAATTTTTTCTTTCCTTCATGTTTTGTTACACACATGACAGTAGGCACCCCGCAGGCAGACAAGAGCTCTGAAGTTAAGTCGACATAGGCAGAATTTGGTAAACCTAGGAAGGGGTGAAAGGATGGAGGAGGAATTAAAAGACTTAAAAATTGTATCGACAACTGCATACGAAAAGTCTGAACTTCAAGGCTAGAGGCCTGGTTGTGGAATAATTTTTCGAGTGTCGGTTTATATGTGTAATAACTTTTCTCTCTCTACAGACTCAGTGATGATTCCCAAAGATTTTTCTTCAAGGATGATGGTTATACTGTCTCTGTATGAGACACTACTCTTAAGTTGATGGGATAAATCATTTTTACGTCTGGAGCTGATACCAACTGATAATCATCGTAATATCTGCTGAAAACGAAAGGCAGGTTGAAAAGTTGCAAAATGCATGTAACCAATGTACGAACTGTAAGTTGAGGTCACTGGAAGTCATGCTTCATAGTCGAAATCACAATTTCGCCTACTACCATGTTCAGGAATAGACGCAATACGTTAGGATTTCATAAACGACCAGTCGAAATACATTGGACTTCAGCTTTCCGAAAAAAGCAGCCTATGCATCCTTTAATTAGTTGCTAAAGTCAACTCATACTGTCAGTCATGTCGATATTAAGTCATTCAGATGGGCAGAGAAAACTAGTTCCACATTTATTTATTTATTTATTTATTTATTGTTCCGTGGGACCAAATTAAGAGAAAGTCTCCATGGTCATGGAACGAGTCAATACATGAAATTATAAACACGATATTAGAAACAGATAAAATGAAATATAAAAAAAACATATTCAGGTGACAAAATCGTAAGTTTAAATGAAGAAAAATCAAGAATGTAACACTGGAATTTGCTTAATTTTTTAGCTCTTCCAGGAGCTCCTCGACAGAATAGAAGGAATGAGGCATAAGGAAACTCTTCAGTTTAGACCTAAAAGAGTTTGGGCTACTGCTAAGATTTTTTGAGTTCTTGTGGTAGCTTATTGAAAATGGATGCAGCAGAATACTGCAGCTCCTTTCTGCACAAAAGTCAAGGAAGTGCATTCTACATGCAGATTTGATTTCTGCCTAGTATTAACTGAGTGAAAGCTGCTAACTCTTTGGGAATAGGCTAATATTGCTAACAACAAACGATATTAAAGAAAATATATACTGTGAGGGCAATGTCAGAATTCCCAGATTTTTGAATAGGGGTCGACAAGAGGTTCTAGAACTTACACCACATATAGCTCGAACAGCCCGTTTTTAAGCCCAAAATACCCTTTTTGAATCAGAAGAATTACCCCAAAAAATAATACCATACATAATACCATACGACATTTCGACGTTAGACTTATTTCTAATTTTACATATACAGATTTATTACAATTAAGGTAATAATTTCTGTCTCTGCGACTTTCATTAATACAGGAGTTCATGATACTTAGCGTAGCACCATCAAAAAGTCTCAAGAGCAGATTGAAAAGGTAATGCTAACAATAAATTGAGAAGGAACCGGTTTGAAGCTGTTCATGGACCAATTCAGGCTGTAGTAATGACTCAAATCAATGTTTTTTGGGAAATCCATACGAAACGATAACCCTATACAACAGGAAATGATTACCAGAATCCAGAACTCGATAACATTATTCAGACATGTCAGAGAGTTCATATGCAGTAACAAAATACCAGATGATGGAATTTGATTGTTCAGCGTATTCTTAAGGTTCTTGTTCGAGAGATAGAGAAAATAAATTCGTAGCTGCAAAAATTAAGTTAATAATAAACCCAAACTTGAGGTCCCGAAGCAAACACTAAAATTCAGTTGTTACTTGTAAGCTCCGAACGGAAACATAATATTAAGAGAATAAAGCGGTTACAGTTCTACTGTTGTTACTTTAAATAATTCGGAACAGTTCCAGAAAATCTAAAATTGAATGGCTGAGTCGGGATTTCAACCAAGGTCCCCGCTCTCACGGGTCTAGTGCCTTAAACATATTCTTTTCAGAAGAATTAAAGGAAAACGACTGGGCGAAGGCCAAGAAGGCGTTAAATAATAACTTAGTACGTGGAACTGGAAGAATAAAACCTGAGATGGCAAGATGATCAGGAACAACTAATATGTATGAAGACAAGCAGATATTATGGTGAGATTTCTCATCATCCTTGTGGAAATCGAATCTGTGATGTTCTAGAAAATCATAACTAACTTCTCCTATCACTATAATTATTAATGTTAAAGGTACTCAGTGAACGGTTAACTGATATCGATCACTCTTGTCCCCCTCGAACGAGTTTCTTATTGGTTCATGTAACAGAAATATGTCAAAGACAGAGCGACTATCCACTGTGACATGCAATGCACGGGTATCGGGAATGTGTAATAACGCCTGAACGATAGCACACCTCTTTCAAACTGTTGCTGCAGCGGAGCTTTCAGTGGATGTAGTTCCGTCTTCCTGTATCGTCTTATGTCGCTGCCCCGCTTTCCGCATTTCCAGCTTTCACAGAAAAGGAATTTCATTTTGATATCACATACCAGCAGCATTCGAAACCGTGTTCCGCGCTGGAATGAAAATAAGATGCTAGGCTTGTCTCGAGCTCGGGACCACATTTTATTGCAGTACAGGTCTTTGTGCCTCTGGTGTTCTGGCGCCTGTGGTTAAGAAGGGTGACTTAAAATGCAAATTGTAACCGGCGATGGGACCTTCGTATGACTTATCTTCTGAACTGGTGTGTCCAGAGCTCCTCTCTAAAGTCGCTCATCCTCTGCAAGTTTCTTTACTGTGAGAGTGCATACTACCTGGACTCCAATGCCAAGAACGGATTACGGATATGTACTACACTTACTCATGATACAAGACTGTCAACGGACATGGGGTGAAACAACAAGACACATAGGCAACAAGTACGCAACAATTCAGCCTTCGGCGCCCTACGCCTCGACCTCCTATACGCATTCAACGTCCAGGCACCTCTCCTGCCCAATAACTAGCCTCAAACTGATCCACGGATGTTTATGTTAACATCTTATACGCCGCACATCGTAGAGAGATTTCACTGTTCTTGTGGAAAATAAGAGGATGCAGATCATATTTTCTTTACGTGCCTCAGACTAACTGAAAGTACCGGGTGATCAAAAAGTCAGAATAAATTTGAAAACTTAATAAACCACGGAATAATGTAGATAGAGAGGTAAAAATTGACACACATGCTTGGAATGACATGGGGTTTTATTAGAACCAAAAAAAAAACCACCCCATATTACTAGACGCGTGAAAGATCTCTAGCACGCGTCGTTTGGTGATGATCGTGTGCTCAGCCGCCACTTTCGTCATGCTTGGCCTCCCAGGTCCCCAGACCTCAGTCCGT
Organism: Schistocerca piceifrons; assembly: GCF_021461385.2. Classification (NCBI taxonomy): domain Eukaryota; kingdom Metazoa; phylum Arthropoda; class Insecta; order Orthoptera; family Acrididae; genus Schistocerca; species Schistocerca piceifrons. The sequence goes on from NC_060149.1 coordinate 559,186,857, forward strand.
GCGATTATTGGCTTTGGGGTTACCTGAAGCTGCAAGTGTATCGTGATCGACCGACAACTCTAGGGATGCTGAAAGACAACATCCGACGCCAATGCCTCACCATAACTCCGGACATGCCTTACAGTGCTGTTCACAACATTATTCCTCGACTACAGCTACTGTTGAGGAATGATGGTGGACATATTGAGCATTTCCTGTAAAGAACATCATCTTTGCTTTGTCTTACTTTGTTTTGCTAATTATTTCTATTCTGATCAGACGAAGCGCCATCTGTCGGACATTTTTTGATCGTTTTTTTTTTTTTTTGGTTCTAATAAAACCCTATGTCATTCCAAGCATGTGTGTCAATTTGTACCTCTCTATCTACATTATTCCGTGATTTATTCAGTTTTCAAATTTATACTGAATCTTTTGATCACCCCGGTACTACAAATACAGGTATACTTTTACAGAAGAATAAGTTGTTTGAAAACTGTAAAATAAAGGTCAATTAATTAATTTTTAAGAAATGTTTCTTTACCTGTGTTGTACCTCTACTGAAGGAACTGCCAATTTACCTCTGCCATCAGGAATCGATTCCTACGTCAATTACAACGAAGCTGAGTGATATATGAAGACCATCTTCTTTGGTACCAAATTTTTACAAATTTAATGGGTCGCCTGACAATAGAACACGAGAAATCACAAACGTAAGAGATGTACACTAACTATAATCGAATTTCATACACTTACAGTGTGTAGGCTAGATCGTTCGATTTCGTTTCCGGATGTGTTCCCCAAGTTCTATATACAGGGTGAGTCACCAAACGTTACCGCTGGATATATATCGTAAACCACATCAAATATTGACGAACCGATTCCACAGACCGAACGTGAGGAGAGGGGCTAGTGTAATTGTTTAATACAAACGATAAAAAACTGAACGGAAGTATGTTTTTAACACAAACCTAGGTTTTTTTTAATGGAACCACGTTAGTTTTGTTAGCACATCTGAACATATAAACAAATACGTAATCAGTGCTGTTCGTTGCATTGTAAAATGTTAATTACATCCGTAGATATTGTAACCTAAATTTGACGCTTGAGTACCACTCCTCCACTATTCGACCGTGTGTATCGGAGAGCACTGCAACATACATCGCGTTTCTACAGAAGGTCCCACTGGAAACGCGTCGACGTATGTGGTATCAGCATGATGGTGCACCTGCACATTCCGCAATTAACACTAGGCTGACCCTTGACAGGATGTTCGACGGGCGTTTCATAGGACGTGGAGGACGCATAAATTGGCCAGCCCGTTCTCCTGATCTCTGCACTTCTTTCTGTGGGGTACGTTAAAGGAGAATGTGTACCCGTGATGTGCCTACAACCCGAGAGGATATGAAACAACGTATTGTGGCCGCCTGCGGCGACATTACACTAGATGTACTGCAGCGTGTACGACATTCATTACGCCAGAGATTGCAATTGTGTGCAGCAAATGATGGCCACCACATTGAACATCTATTGGCCTCACATGTCGGGACACACTCTATTCCACTCCGTAATTGAAAACGGAAACCATATGTGTACATGTACCTCACCTCTCATGGTAATGTACATGTGCGTCAGTGAAAAAGACCAATAAAAAGGTGTTAGCATGAGGACGTAATGTGCTGTTCCAGTCTCTTCTGTACCTGAGGTCCATCACCGTTCTCTTTGGATCCCTACGTAATTCGGTGTTCTCCGATACACACGATCGAACAGCGGAGGAGTGGTACTCAAACGTCAACTTTAGGTTACAATATCTCCGGATGTAATTAACATTTTACAATGCAACGAACGGCACTGATTACGTATTTGTTTATATGTTCAGATGTGCTAACAAAACTAACGGTGTTCCATTAAAAAAACGTAGGTTTGTGTTAAAAAACATACTTCTGTGCATTTTTTTATGGTTTGTATTAAACAATTACACTAGCCCCTCTCCTCACGTTCGGTCTGTGGAATCGGTTCGTCAGTATTTGATGTGGTTTACGAAATATATCCAGCGGTAACGTTAGGTGACTCACCCTGTATATATATCAAGAATATATATGTTCTATTACTTTTAAGCACAATTGTCTCACAAGATTTACTACAGACGCAAGACCTCGCAGCACTGCGCCCATACGAGTATACACACGTTATCATCGGCAGTATTGTCAACAAGAACATTTTCCACGAAGTCGTCGTCAAGTTACACTGTTACTTTATTATTTCAAAAAACTAATTACCACTGCATTTCTCGTCTGATGAGCTAAAATATTTTTCGCGTTTTGTTATGCCGAATTTAAATCAGCGTATTGATAGCTTTCAGAAGTTCTGTCAAATGGTTCAAATGGATCTGAGCACTATGAGACTTAACTTTTGACGTCATCAGTCCCTTAGAATTTAGAACTACTTAAACCTAACTAACCTAAGGGCATCATAACATCCATGCCCGAGGCAGGATTCCAACCTGCGACCGTAGTGGTCGCGCGGTTCCAGACTGTAGCGCCTAGAACCGCTAGGCCACTTCGGCCGGCGAAGTTTTGTCGTACATTCTTGGATTTCCTGGCGAAGCTTCTCTAGAACTCCACACTTACACGTATCGAATTAACGCTCTTCAAAATGCTTCTTGGAAATTTTGTAAACCACTACTGCCGGCCGGGATGGCCGAGCGGTTGTAGGCGCTACAGTCTGGAACCGCGCGACCGCTACGGTAGCAGGTTCGAATCTTGCCTCGTGCATGGATGTGTGTGATGTTCTTAGGATAGTTAGGTTTAAGTAGTTCTAAGTTCTATGGGACTGATGACCTTAGAAGTTAAGTCCCATAGTGCTCAGAGCCGTTTGAGCCATTTGTAACCCACTAGCGCTTGGCAACCAATAAAACGTCTTTTTAACGTGTTTCCACTTCATAGTGTTGATTTCCACATCTATTTCGCCATAGATGTGGAAATCAACACTGCGAAGTGTTAAAAAGTCGTTTTATTCGTTGCCAAGTGCTAGTGGGTTACAAAATTTCCAAGAAGCATTTTGAAGTGCGGGAACCTTCATACATGCAAGTGTGGTGTTCAAGAGAAGCTTCTTCAGGAAATTCAATAATATACGAATAACTTCTTGAAAGCAATCAGTATGCTGATTTAAATCTGGCATAACAAAACACGAAAAATATTGGAGCTCATCAGATGAAAAATACAGTTGTAATTAGTTTTTTAAAGTAATAAAATAACAGTATAACTTGACGTCGACTACGAAGTATATGTTCTTGTTGACAATACTGCCGATAATAATGTGTGTATACTCGTATGGGCGCAGTGCTGCGAGGTCTCGCGTCCGTAGTAAATCTTGTGAGACAATTGTGATTAAAAGTGATAGAACAATTGAACCATAATATAACATTTCCCGGATGAAATGCACGAACACACACACATACTCACACACACTCACACACCCACCCACCCACCCACACACACACACACACACACACACACACACACACACACACACACACACACACGCTCGCCCACACACAGAAACAAGCACACTAATTATAATACTTGCAATATAAACTAAAAATTCATCACATATACAGGGTGATTGTAATTAAACTTTCAAAACGCTGTAGAAATAACACCACTGGTCATAATGACGTCAAATTGCAACGGAATATTAAAGGAGAAGGGGGAAAACATACGGCAAAAAAATGTGTAAAAACTTATCAATAGACGGCGCTGTTTGTGTCAGAATGGGTAAATGAAATCACCTGTCACGCTCACGACCCATTGAAGTTGGTATAGACACGCCGGGTACACGACTTTTTCTCCTTTCGCGTCTGCGACTTTCGCCATGACTACCTCAATGCGGGATCGCGCTCTACTTGTAAAGCTGTACTGCACAAATGATGACTGTGCACACGTCGCTCTGCAGAAATTCCCGACACTGAAGGGTTTGGAAAAAGGCGTTGGTCCGATGACTGCCGTGGGTCTGGAGAAAATTATTCGGAAATTCGAAAAGGCGGGTTCTTTTGGTGTGCAACCTGGTAGAGGGAGGGAACGAATTGATTTGACGCCAATAGAAGCAGTGGCCGCAGCAACGCAGCAGGAGACGAGTGGTGGTGTGCAAACGAGTAGTGGAAGGAGAATTGACCGAACATTGGACATAACCGTGAGCACGGTGCGTAAAACCCTACGAAACATCCATCATCGCTATCCATTTAAAATTATCCTTGTGCACGAGTTGCTTCCTGTTGACCTGCAAGCACGAGAGGCCTTTGCTTTAGAATTTATAGCTCGCATGGAAGTGGACAATGATTGGGCGTGAAACGTTTTGTGGACAGACGAAGCCTACTCCATATGACAGGATTTGTCAATACACAGAATTGTCGAATATGGACAGCGGAAAATTCACACACTAATCAACCAGTACCACTTCATTCTGAAAAGTTCACAGTATGGTCCGGGTTTACAGCATCATTTTTCATTGAGCCATATGTATTCGAAGAGACATGTTCTTCTGTTACCTGTACCGTCACTGGTAAGCGCTGTGAGTGTCTTTTGCGCAAACAGGTGATTCCAGCTCTCCAACATCGCGTATGTGTGGATGGGATCATTTTTATGTTAGATGGCGCACCCCCGCAACTCCAGTTAAGCAGCTGTTGATGCGACATTTCGGAAATGCTAGAATTATCAGCCGCAATTTTCCTAAAGCCTGGCCGTCCCTATCACCTGATCTTAATCCGTGTGTGACTTCTGTCTGTGGGGCTATCTTAAAGACATTGTGTTCAGTGTTCCGATTGCAAACTTAGCTGCACTGAAGGCATACATTGCGCAATTCACTCTGAACGGGACCCCCGGAAACACTTCGACCAGTTGTGCAACATGCTGTATCTCGATTTCAGCTTGTTGCAGAAAACGGTGGACAGCGTATTCAACATCTTTTGCGCCAGTCACACGAAAATTAATAATCCTTTTTGATTTTGATTGATGCTTCTTATGCGGTTTCTCGTCTCAGGGCAATTAAAAACTGATTTTTCCAATCCGATGTGATATGACCTAGCCGTGGCGGATGGGCTTACATAACTAACAGTATCACACCTGCACACCCATGTACAATGAGTAGTACAGTTTGTTTAACGTCAAACGTACACCTTAGGCATTGTTATATGATTCATTTTTCATTTGTAGTCAACCACTATTTAATTATGATGCTTGCAGAGCCATCTATTGGTACATTTTGTAACTATTTAATTTTCTTCTGCCATACGTTTTCCTCCTTCTCCGACAATATTCCGTTGCAGTTTAAAGTCATTCTGACCATTGGTGTTATTTCAACATGTGTTTGAAAGTTTAACTTCAATTAAAATCACCCTGTATATCTAAATTAATACAGAAGAAACACGTTACTGGTTACTATGACCAAAAAATAATGAGCCAACAACTTCACAACACGCCAAAAATCTCTGCATCCAGAAATCTTAGTCTTCAGCCAGGTCTATACGCAAAATTTTTAAATTATTACATGTGTTCAACTAAAATAAAAGGAACTTCAAACCTGTAAGCTTCTGACATGTTAATAAAACATAAAATTATATATTGTTAAGATCACAACGTGCACTGCATGCTGCGGGATGATGTGTAAACGGTGAGACAAGTTCATCCACCTGAAACTTCAATGTTTTGTCCCATACCGCCAGTAACCTCGTCTCCCTAGTGTTTACCACAATGAACTTGCATTAGATAGGGTGGTGGTACAAATCCTCTTCCCGCCATAAAGACTTGAGTTCTCTCTGAACGTACATTATAGAATGCCTATTTTGAAAAGGGTGCAATCGCTATCCTTCCCCATTCTCCCACAATTCGAACAAATTTTTCGTCTTTGTGACCTAGTAGTCATCGGGGCATCAAGTGTTGTTAATCTTTCTTCGTCCTTCATTTCAACAGCGGTATGAGGGTCTGCAGGGAAATAACACTTTATGTTGTATTCTGATTCCCCTCCTTGGTTGTTAGTTTCTCTGGGTTTCCAGGTACCACGGTAACGTGAAGGATAAGACAACTAGCAACTACACTACACAACTGCGTGGTGGGGGGGGGGGGGGGGGGGGGGAAGGAGGTGATCGGGATAAGACAGAACATGCCGCCATAATTCCTGTGTCTTTGCTGGCTTAGGGGTTAGGGAACCTGCCTAGAAAGCGGGAAATCATGGGTTCGAAACCGGGTCGGGCATACATTTTCAACTCTCCCCTTTGATTTCTATCAGCGTCCCGCATACAGCTGATGTTTTAATTAATTGAAATTTCATTCTTAACGGTTGCCACTATCCACCATGGTGTCAGATCTTTCGGGCGTGTCCGACAGAACAGACACCATACACATGTAAATACGGCGATCACCAGCCAAGGATAATTTCTGTGCGGATACACACATACGCTCGAACTTATGTGGGAATAGGCCTTGCCAAGAACATTGAGATTAATGGGCAGGGAGCACTACTTCCGTAGTGTGTGGAGTAAGTTGAGAATGTGGGTCTGCTGGTGGCAGGGGTGAGACGGGGAGGGGGGGGGGGGAAGGGGTGGGGTGATGGGTATAAGTCCGCCCAGGCGCGTTAAGTTCTGTGTCCTCGGTGGTTTGGGGTTAAAGCGCCGGCCTAGTAAGCAGGAGGTCCTCGGTTCGAACACCGATGTAGCACACATTTTCAACCCTACCCGCTGATTTCTAAAAACGTCCCGTATACATCCTGTGGTATCACAGCCAGACACCACACTTGCTAGGTGGTAGCCTTTAAATCGGCCGTGGTCCTTTAGTATACGTCGGACCCGCGTGTCGCCACTATCACTGATTACAGACCGAGCGCCGCCACACGGCAGGTCTAGAGAGACTTCCTAGCACTCGCCCCAGTTGTACAGCCGACTTTGCCAGCGATGGTTCACTGACAAATTACGCTCTCATTTGCCGAGACGATAGTTAGCATAGCCTTCAGCTACGTCATTTGCTACGACCTAGCAAGGCGCCATTACCAGTTACTATTGATGCTGTAAAACATGTACTGTCAAGAGCGATGTTCACCAATTGTGGATTAAAGTTAAGTATTCCAGCAGCTACGTACGTTCTTTGCTACTATAGAGTCCTTGTCCTGTTCCAGACCTCACGCCAGCCTGCGTGAGCTTAAACGCGTGCCTTTCGGCTTCCTCATAGTGGCTTGGCTGTCTTGCCAAGCCACAACACATCCGCTGTTTGTAATTCATTGAAATTTCAACTACATTAATCCTGCCACTTTCTACAAACAGCATGAGATATCGAGAGTTCACTTACGCAGTAGTAATTTGTCGAAATGATTTTCATTTCATTCTACTCGCTCTCACTGTCGTATACGCTGGACATTCTCGCATAGCCCATATCTGTTAAATTCATCCGATTTGCGCATCTTACATTCTACGTGTCCGCAGCCCTTAGAATGGTACAGGTTCATAAAGTGAATAATTTGAAATATGGAACTAACGGTTAGAAACTAGTATTTAGTTTATGGTACTAAACAACTGATAGCAACAATTTGAGAACCTAGCCACTTTTGAAACTGATGACCACCAGTGACAATGCATTCATTATGAAGGTACCTAAAACTTGTGCCATTCTCACTCAGATATCACTGTTTCCCGTCGTACAACGATATGGGAAACTAGAAGCCTACTAACTAGTCCCATTTCATTTTCAACTGAACTTTCGTAAACTAACAACTTGAAGTGACCCACAGGAATTAATTCCCCCGTGGACACATCAGATTATTGTATATTGTTTTTAAGGTAGCGCCACCAACCTCGATGAAAAAAAAAGAAAGAAATCTGCCGTTTGGGAGCATAAGCCTCACACATATTATTAATTCAGAACATTGTTTCCTTAGCTCAAAATTCTTAATTTATGATTCTCACTGTATGTGGAATTCTGATCCTAAAATTTTGGGACGAAGTATTTATGGGTGACAGAAGTCAGGTGAAGATACACGTCGTTTTGTATTTCCAATCGACTATTCATAAACAATAAGACGATGCGCTGTTTTCCTTCACTGACAACATTACAGAGAGCTAGGCAGTATGTAGAAGATATACGCAAAACTAAAACTACCTCTCTCCAAGTTTTCTGTGGACGAACGTTTCACGTACACCAGTATTCATTCTTCATTATGAGATTAAGCTTAAATGTCTGCTATAAAGGTTACAAAAGTTTAGTGATCGCCAGCTTCTCCCAGGAACCAGCAGGAACGTTTAGATCCCAGAAAGGTACTGCTGCTGTGTTCTAATCTTGCTCCGTGTAACTGCACTTCAGCAAATTCACTTATGACAAAAAGGTAAGGAAACTAGAGGGGAGAGGGAAAAGAAACGACACCCCGAGAGTTGAGAGGATATGTGACGTTATTTCTATGATTATAAAATCGAATCAACTGTATATAGGACTTGACAGTGCGAGCCCACTTATCAGTTTGACATGACACCGTGTCTGACCTGACTGCATTAATTTGACTGGCGAGTGTGTCGTAAAACCGTTGTATACTGTCCTGAGGCAAATTGGTCCTCAACTGTTGTAACTGTCCGCAGTACCTTGGCTACTGGCACTGGGACTGAGCTGACATCTGAGCTGGCCCCACACGCGTTCTAGCAGGACATTTCTGGGAAACACGAGGTCCACAAGACCAGCTCCACAGCAGGTAGATACTTCTTAGAGACAGGTTCTGTGTGCAGATGAGCATTGCCCCGCTGAAAAATTGCATAATAATAACGTCGCTCGAGAGGAAGCAAGTGAGAACGCAGAATGTCCGTGACGTAACACTCTGCCGTCAGAGTCCCCTCAATTCCTACTGACTGGACGGTGTTTTATGTACTTACGCTTCTGTAAATCTAAAAGTGTTGCCCAGGATGCGATACCTGATAAATGGGGACATTCTAAGGAAAATATGCATTAGCACCACTTTATCTACGTGCAACTAAGCTTTTGTGAGATAGCCGGATCTGTGAAAGATCTGAACCTATACATATAATCGGCTCAGTGATACCAATAATTTTAATTCCATGTGAAACAGATAACTTTAATTAGGACACGAGCTCAAGGTTACGAGGTAGTGCATGGAATGCAGCCATATAGACTGCGGTAGATAAATTCATTCACCTTTTTGAACCGCACGATAGGTCGTAAGTGCAGGTCGAAGCACGGGAAGGGATGAAATTGGGATTTATACAAGGCATCGATAAAAGATGGAGGGTTATAATTACAATGGATGGCAGTTCACTTGTTCTTAAGACACTTGATCACCATTAATATTTACAAAAGACGTAAAATTCTTTAACACATGAAACACTAGTGAGAAAAATAATGTCGTACTTTTACTTAAGTGGTCATCTAACATGGTTAATAACACATGATAATGAACCTGGGGATGCTACTGCGGATATAATTTGTTTTATGTACTAGGTGGACATGGAGGGTAGTATGGGTCAAAGGCTATGTAAACGGTTCACTAAGTCATTCAGAAATCACCATGACAGGGCTTAGGAATGTATCCGTATTGTATATATACTAGAAATCTGCAGTTGCTCGACTACTATAATGAAACCTACTGGAGGAAAAACACAGGGAGCACAGGCATGTTATCGGCCAGATACGATATGGGCGTAAAGCATGTCAAATTTTATAAATGCAAGATCAGAAGAAATTAGTTACACATGTTGGTGTTCTGTTAGAAATTTCGCATATGACAACATAAAAGACAGTACTGTGCAAGAAAAGGGACACATGCCAACTATGCTCAGTACAACTTCGTTCAACAAAGCGTGGAAGCCCTTCAATTCGAGTTAATGTTCTCAAAAGACGGGTGCAATATAATTGAATGTGATCACAGAAGGCGCCGGTATTCTCATTTAATCAATTCGGACTAAGCTATGACTGATTAAATTTCCACGTGGCTTGGCTACTGACAAAGGACCAAGAGCAAACGCGATTTTTACACGCTAAAAACACACGAATTCCAAAAGAATGCTCTTTGGAAGTTTTATGAACAAACATGTATTTAATTTAGGAATGAACCAATGATAAACTCACTGAACTATATTCACACGTACGTACATCTTCTCACGGGCACAGGCTATGACGCAAACCTGCATTTTGCACTTAAAATAGAGCGTGTTCAACCAAAACTATGAAGCCAATTACCGAATTGTATCAGTAACTGAAATGGATTAAAAATATAATGGTAAATGTACTTAATGCCTAGTTCCCAACCATATCAGCACCATTACGAAAAATAGCGAATTAACGTTCACAAAACTTCGGTGGATTCTTCTCCGACAGTTGGTGGGAAGGACTGGAACCGTTACTCGCTACTAATGCAGGTTAGCGAGTTTGAAAGGGAACGGAACATTTCCGTTGCATTTAATGCTAACGGCCAACTACAACAATACTGCAGTGTTGGCGAAGGCCATACGTACATGTGTCACCTTTCTGGTTCCACGGGGAACTTTTAAAATAGGCTGACTCACTCATCCAGTCATCCGTCAGGGTCAACAGAAAGGATGTGGATCAGAAAAGTATCATTGTATAATAAATAAATAAATTTTCGAGCTCATTTTTCCTCCAGAGGCTTCTCACAACAGCAACAAAGTGAGACTCAGTGTGACTCACGTACTAAAGAAATCCTTGTAAGTACCAAGTGACAGATACAGTATTATGACACAGAGTTGGCAGTACCGTTTCACTATTATTCGCGATCTGAAGTCATTCCTGATGGCTCTCACAAAATCAAGCCAGAAGTAACACCGCTGTGCCTCTTCGAAACTTGGGATGAATGGAACATCTTCACTGATCGCCGCCGTACTCGGCGACGATGGTCATCTGGGGTAGTGCTGAGTCGTGACTCATTGCTGAACACAATGCGACATCATTCATCAGCAGTCCATGTTCTACCGTCACGGCAACACACCAAACGCAGCTGTTTGTGGTGTGTTATTAACGGCAGCCTACGCATGACGTCGTAATTCCGTAGTCCGACTGCTGCTAATCTCCAGAGAATGGTGCTTGACGACACAGAGGACTTCATCGAGTCCGTTACTCGTTATAGGATGGTTGATACAGAGGTTAAAGGGTTACGATGCGGATGTTGCACAATTGGGCGATCCTCCCCTGCTGTGGTTCGACGTGGCCGACCAGCACCTTGACGACGGGTATGCCTGCTCTCACGATCCCAAGCAGTCCATCATCGTTGTACTGCTATACCCGAATGCCTCATAAACCTGAGACCCACACTGAGGCCCGTTTTAGAATCTGTTACTTGCTGATAACACCGTCTCAGCGATTACATGGCATCTCCATTTCCTTCACAGTAATCATTCAACAGCTGACGATGTTAACGCCACTTGTATGCTCTACGAGACCTGGAACAACATTAAACACGAACAATATTAATATACTACGTTGCTAAAGGCCTCAGATAGAGTGCAGTGGGATAAACTGTTAGATACCTTGAAAAAGAAGGGAGTAAAGTGGAAGGAGAGAAGATCGATTGCAAATCTGTACCTGAATCAGAAAGCTCGGGTAAGAATAGGTAATGGCGCCTCTGAAGACAGCAAGATTGCGAGAGGTGTTAGACAGGGCTGTTGTCTCTCGCCGATCCTATTTAACATTCATATGGAGGAAGTACAGGAAACCTGTGCAGCATATGGTATGAAAATTAATAAAAAGAAAACCAAAAGCACGGTCATAGGCCTGAAGAAAATAAAACTGAAAATTAATTTGGGGTCAGAAATCATAGAACAGGTAAGAGCATTTAAGTATTCGGGAAGTTGAATTAAAGAAGACATGCATCGCCAATAAGATATCAAAGTGAGAATGGCTGTGGCGAAAGAGGTATTTCAAAAGCTGAGAAGACTCCTAACTAGTTGTTTAAACAAGGAATTAGAAAGTAACTGGTTAAGTGCTTAATACGAAGTGTGGCCTTGTATGGAGCAGAAACGTGGACTTTGAGAAAGCAGGATGAGAAGAGAATTGAAGGTTGTGAAATGTGGATAAGGCGTAGAATGGAGATCAGCTGGACTGATAAATTCATGAATGAAGAAGTACTAAGGAGAGTTGTAGAAGAACGGAGAATGCTGCTGACGATGAAGAAGAGAAAATTAAACTGGATAGCCCACAATCTAAGAAGACTGGTTCAAATGTCTCTGAGCACTATGGGACTTAACATCTGTGGTCATCAGTCCCCTAGAACTTGGAACTACTTAAACCTAACTAACCTAAGGACATCACACACATCCATACCCGAGGTAGGATTCGAACCTGCGACCGTAGCGGCCACGCGGTTCCAGACTGCAGCGCCTAGAACGGCACGGCCACAGCGGCCGGCAATCTAAGAAGAGATTGCCTTCCAGTAGAGACAATTGAAGGGCAGAAGAAGGTTCCAGATGCTGGATGATGTCAGCAGGCCACAAGGAGGGTACCAAAGAATGAAGAGGAACGCAGAAGACAGACAAGCATGGAGGGCTATGCAGTCCAAACCTGCCCCAAGACAGACAGCCCAATGATGATGTTGGCCGCTCTACGCATCACACAGAATTGTAACTCAACACCTGCCGATATCAAGTACGTATGACATTGACATCCGACCATGTCCTCCAGGTGCCTCACATTTTTTTCTAAGGCAATGTACTGTCTTGCGAAAGGACGTCTGACCTCGACATAACGAACTCCCTGATTACTAGGTGATACTTATTATCTCACTATCTCTGTTCACGTCATACAATAGTCACGGGAATTTTAGGAAGTTGTAGCTCAAAAATACACTAAATCTGAAAATGCTTGCATTAGTATGAACATAACAGTTATCGAGCAACAGGAAATCACGCAAACATATGTTCTAAATTACATGGAAGTTTTTCTGCAGAAGTCTTGGCCTAACCACTCTGGATATAAAAAACACCACTTTGAGAGCTGCAGAGAAACACAGACTAGCGAAACAAGAGAATCTTACAAACGATAAAATATCGGGTTTGCCCAGTGTCCACGGAAACGCGTCAACTGGACCGCTAGATGCTCCTCTCTGTGGTTTACTGGTTTTGTTGTGTGAGCTTGTATCAAAACTAACTTAGTCTACATTGACATGTATCGCACAGTCCGTTTCGCCATGCCTTGCGTTCTGGAAAATCGTTTCATCTGAAACAGCGAAAACAAAATATTAAAAATGTTGGCCTGTCATTAGCCCACGATCCTCGTGCACATTTGCTGGTGCGTTAAAACTGTTCCCACTCCACCAGAAATTTCGAACTTTTTGTGTTGGTGATGAGCATTTCAGCTATGTACAAATGCTCCTGTTTCCTTGTTGAAGTTATCCTTGAACACGGGCGTGTAACCAACCACTACTGGTGTCTTCTCTTAGTAATTAGTAAAACTGAAATAAGGTGTTTCCTTTCTGGAAATGTCATAACAATTACATCCTCAGTTTGTATCAGTCACATAATTATATTCGGTCATCCATTTCAGCACTTGGAGCGGCGAGACATGTATCCTCCAAACACGATCCCATAGGTTTTTATGATAACTTCAAGAGACTTTTTTTGTACATAGTCATCATCGTCTGAATTGCCACCCTTGCAAAGGGGCGTTCTTCAGTCAACTAACACTCGGTATGATATTTCAGAGATAATACATAAAACCCTTAATGGCAAGAGATTTGCCTCTCAGTTGAGACAAGAGAGGAAACTACCCTCAAAACAAATTTAGATAGAAAACCAAAATCGGGGAAGTTACTTTCTTTGTAGTACCGGACTGACTGAAGTTTTACTTCTGTAGGAATCATTGCTTTTACAATCTGAAACTGTAGTTATATGAAAATCACACACGTTGACTTTAATACGACTTCAACAAAATTTTGTTTAAGTTTTCAATATTTGTTTGAATACCTACTGCTGCAGTGAGATGGTAAGTAACTGTAGCATTGGAAGCTTAAAGTAGTGAGTCGTTAAATAAACAGAAGGAACTAGCGTGGTGTAGTAAGTACGTGGCAAAATCTATGACAGCAGAGAAGCGGAGAACGGCACTAGCACAGGGAAAACTAATATGGTAAGTTAAGAACGTAATGCTGGCTATTCTTTATTACCTCAAGGACACAGTATAATGTAAACAGCTACTAATTTCTAACACAGAGTTATAACAAAATACTACAGTGAAATCCTAGGGTACAAATATATTACGTAGTGCTACTGATAAGAGATAAACATTAACGAAACTTAAAACAACGATGCTAACATCGTAAGCACCAAGAACAGGTAAATTAATTCAGTGCTGTGTAAGGTGTAGTGATGTTTCAAACCGCATGCGTCGAAATATTAATGTGGATAATGCGGTCTGCTAGGCAAGAGGCAGATCTTTACATCCACATCATTCCTACCTCCCCTCTTGCCTAATCTGAAATACGAAAAATCATTTCTCAATTACTTTAATGATTTTTAAATTATTTTTAAAAAGGTTTATAGAAGAAACTGTGGTGTCGTTCGCAGAATGAGGTATCATGCAAAATGTGGTACCTCACAACGGCACCACAAATAAAGAAAATTGCTGTTAGACGCATCAGTGAATCGGAAACGTTGGCGTACAAACCTCTAATCCTGCCCCCCCCCCCCTCCCCCATGTGTTCTGTTGCGCAGCTGGAAATTTATTTATGTCCGAGCGCACTGCAACTCATCCCAACCCATGTGCAATCAGCGACAACTTGGAATTCTCGGTGACAGTATCGTCTTAGCACAGACCCGGCTGAGTTCTAATACATTAGGTTTTGGCATCGTTACACAAAGTAATAGATAATTACTCTTTTGTAAAACTATCAATCTGCAATGAAAGAAGTGTTACATATTACAAGAGTCAGCGGCGGTATCAAATACATGCCATCTGTGAGGACAATAATTGTTTCGAAAATTAATTAATAAATAAATAAAAATGTGCGTATGTTGTAATGTCTACTCGACCTCCTTCTGGTGTAATCTAGACTTGCTAAAATACACTACAGAAATAAGAACAGGATGAGAGATAACGCTGGTTTACCGCCATGTGGTGAGACAACGTAATAAGCTGGAGTGTCCTGCTGTAAGCACGGTAGCAATGGTACATAGGCTAAGAAATCAGAAAGAGGGCATGTACGACCCGCCATAAGAAAGCAGACGGACAGTCCTACGAAAGAACTGCCTCAGTGGACGAGCAGGGGACACGTCGTCGTTCACACTTCTTTCCTTTAACCGGTATTGAAGGAGAACGCGAGGCTGTTCCTTCACGCGAATGCTAGTAACTCTGTCAAACTGTTGATAGCTATTGTTTTGATCTATAAATGTTATTTCACTCTTGTTAATGGTGGCAAGGTGAATCTGCCTTTAACGAATCTTTTCCAATGGAAACTGTGACTTATCGATACAGAAATCTGGGATAAATAACGGCATGAAAAAAATGATACAGAAGGAGGAAAGAAATATATAAACTGGCCATGATGGGAACTGATCCACAACGGCCTCCACGTTAAGGCGGTATTGCTATTTATTGAACAGGTATATAATAGCTTAAAAGTCGTGCTTAGAATTAATAAATTGAAACAAAATCAAAGCAATATGGAGAGTACCTTTATGGGAATCTTCGGAATTTGTCAACGAAGTGAAATGGTTCAAATGGCTCTGAGCACTATGGGACTTATCTTCTGAGGTCATCAGTCCCCTAGAACTTATAACTACTTAAACCTAACTAACCTAAGGACATCACACACAACCATGCCCGAGGCAGGATTCGAACCTGCGACCGTAGCGGTCGCGCGGTTCCAGACCGAAGCGCCTAGAACCGCTCGGCCACTCCGGCCGGCCAACGACGTGCTAACCAGACCTAATGACCGAATGAACTATGATCAAAGAACTGCAAGAAGCCTCTTTAACGTTTACTACACACATATACAATGGAAAAACTCGATATGGCCAGCACAAAAGAAAATGTGCTGCAGTCCAGATACCACTAGTACTCAGTCAATTTGATGTCACTATAGTTTTTTCAACGGAAATAAAGAAAACAATAAACAGCAAAAGTTCTCCGTGAATTTACAGCATTTTAGGCAAAATATTTAAAAAGAGTTATGTAATACCTTACATTCACAACGTATATTTCCAGGCTGACTGATATATACTATTGTCAGATCCTTCAATAAGAAAGATGTTAAGGTATAAATTAATGAATTTCGACCAGTTTCACAATAAATTTCCTTTTCAAAAGCCTTACGAAACGAATTTACCTCATAACGGTTAAGAATACCTGTAGATATGAGTATAACTCAATCTCTCTTAGCACACAGGTAATGTAGTTCTCACGATTAATGTTCTTCATAGTGCGGTTCAACATGGCACAATTTCTGTGTGTATAATGGACCTTCCACCTCGCACTGATGGGCCTGGAGCAGGGCTCTTTGTTGATGATAAACATAATAATCAACGCCAACAGAAGGAACATTAAACGGAGGATTGAAGAAAACTATCAACTACTTTTTGATACGTTTCCTGTAAAGATCGTTCACTTGACGGTGTATAACATTGTGAATACCAGTAGATCGTGAGGGAAAAGGAATATGTATAACTGCATGTTCAAATTTCTAGAGGGTGTTTACTGATCAAAATCAAATTTAAAATAACATACTGCAGTTTTTCTCTAACGCTTAAAAGTAGCCCAGTTTGCCCTAAGTATACTATTGGAGATTTACATCATGAAATAGAAAGAAAATCGTTTACTTAGAGTATTCCCATACATTCATTCATACTGGATAATTTTCTGGTACAGTTTTTAAATTGTACGTGAAGTATTCACTCTACAGAGAGAGCCTATTTATCTCAGTAAGGAGTTCATTCTGTGACAATCCAGTCTCAATCTGAAAATAAAATAATTTTATACAGAATGAATCTGAATTTCACTGGCACGATTTCGGAGAACACTTTCAGATAATTTCTGAATAGTTTGGTATAAGGTCCCACGTTCTCTGGTGGCTCGTTACAGGGTATCTGCAGTTCTTTTGATTTCTTATCCTAGTTTATATTTTTATGGGTATTGCAGTGAAACCATTTGAACAACGAAACACACGTCCACGGTATGCGCTGTATGTCTTGTTTGGAAACCATGTAAATCAATTTTTTCAGTCTACATCCTGGTCACAACAGTGATGACGACTTGATTCTTCACTCTCAGTCTTTCTTTAGAGACTGCTCGGCTCTATTTCAGCTTTTTTTTTTTCAGCAGCGTTAGTTACTCGTTAACATTGATACACATTAGCACCGAGCGGATTGCTAATAAAGAGTTGGTAGTTATGCATCCCGTATATGGGTTCACTCACTGCAGTGGAAGAGAAGCACAGCGACGCTATATTGAATTGTTCTCGCAGTGACAGCTACATCACAATACTTTTGTGTACGTGCTTTGTGGTTTACGTTTTGGTGATTACTTACTGTATAATTTTTCGCTCATTTACATAGAAAAAAGGCAACTAGTGTTAAACACGGAATAAATCGCAATTACTTTATCGGTCTGTCTGTGCCACAAGAGACCAGCCGTCGCACAAACAAATAAAAAACTGAGAAAATATCTCTGAACAACCACCGGAATATTTTCGTTGGACTCCGGTTCACCCATTCGGTATATCATACTGGGGGCAAATACCACCTATACTATCCACAACTTAACAGCATGTTTCGCGAAGAAGGGCACTGTATGTAGCCATGTAACTACTTGGATACCTCCTCTACGAGTTGAAGGTGATCTCAGACAATGAAAAAGTTTTTAAACACAGATTAATATTATCTCTGCTTGACAGGCCTCTTTTCTGCATGGAGAAATTTCGGGGTAGGTAATACTTGTATGTTACTGCGTTACATTTATTGGATTTTATTGTCGATTAATGTTAAAGTAAAAATCAAAGAGTACTGCTCAGACGCATGTGGCAGTTACTTGTGGCAGTACTGTTGTGAGGATGTAATTAACTTTCACGTCAAATGGGACGTTTCAATTTCGCATTGCAGTTTTGTGGTATTTTCCGAATTTATGAAAACAACCGTGCTCACCAGCGAACGATACAGGAACCTCCTGTCCGCTTGTGTACAGCCATCTGTTCACCTACAGCATCTCGCGACGACCTGATAATTCGGCAAGACATTACTGTCGAAGTGCATAATGATTGTCTGAGGTAAATGCCTACCTTTCCCTTGCCATAAGGTTGCTAGCGTGTCTTGTAGACAGTATGATATTTGGTGCATATGGCGTTCCATCACCAACAATGTAAGATGTAGCTACACAGAGATAATAATGAGGTAACCACCCAACAGAGCAAGCGAATTGTAGGTGAATAGTATGTACGAACGGAGTATAATAATTAGTGGTGTCATGTGATTAGCATGTTGTGCTTCCTTGAGCGAGCCGACCTCATAACATACGAGTGCGAGATAAAGACAAGACGTGAGATATTAGTCATTCCATCGCTTCTGGATCGTGGGTGCCCAACGTTTGGGATAGTCCAGCACCAAGGTGATGAATTCAGAGGGCCTTTAATGTGCCACCGCGTCCAGTATGTACCAAGAGTACTTTGTCGGAAAAAACCGACGCTTCCAGTGTCAAATCCGGAGGACAATATGGTGTTGTCGGCACTGGTTGTTGAAAACCGTCGAGCATTGTAGCAGCGCGTAAACGGGACGTAGCTCAGAAAATTACTAGCGAATTTATCACTGGACAACAATTATCAATGAGCAGCCCTACCATCAAGAATGATATCCTATATATGTGGAGCAGAGACCAACTTACCTCTCGTGTAGTAGTGCTCAGTGCAAGTCGGAGGGTACAAAGACTGACGCAGGAATACCGTGTGTCGTTGCTCGAAACATCGCCTCAAGTATTGTGATATACACTGCCTAACGAAAAAGTGAAGCACTCACAAATCAACGTCAGATATCATTGCAGCTTCATGCAAGTACACATCACTGTCGGATATGTAATCAATTAGAGCTGCAATTTTCTGCGACACGCGGAAGGGCCACCAGAATACATTAGTATTGTTCATGTTTAGTGTTGTAAAGAGACAAGGTAGGGTATAAAGGGTGGTCCTTATTATGCTTAAAGTAAACGAAGCGACGTAGGTGACGTTGCGACAAGTAGCTTAATATGAGGTGCATGGCGTCCCAAATGTCATCATATAACCCAAAAATGGACAAGAAATGCTGAACATGTAACGTCACCAGATGACGTACCTCGCCACACGTGCAGTAATTAGGCTTGGGCGTGAATGGATATTGTACGATGCAATAATTTTATTCAAGCAAACGTTGCCAATTTCGAACATCTTTTGTAACTGTGATATGTTGTAAATGTAGAAGTTATCGTCTTTTAAAGTGTGTAAACACTCAAATATCAAATAGTTTGTCGTAATGTATAATCACATTCTTCTTTCTTACCTAACATCGAAGTGATAAAAACACCTGCCTCCTTCCTAAAACCGTGTTGCATATGAGTGTTGTGGTGTTTTTACTAGCTGTTGGTGTAGATCATTATAGGTTTAGAGAGCCATAGTTTCGACTGCAGCAGTTTCGTTTCGTACTTAAGGTCCAATAGGTCAACTAAAAATCAGTCGCTACCATCCATTATATTTTTCTTGCGATGCGCTCTCTTTTCGCCACTCCTAAATCAGTGATGAAAATGTTACGTGATGACAATACATGTTATCAGATTGGAAGCATTTTATGTATTTAGATACTATTGTTGCGTATACATTACACATTTTTTCCTGGCTAATGGGTTTTTGCCGACTTTTAGAATACTGTGTCATTTGATAAACATCACACTGTGATAAATAATTAATTTGAGTGTCTTTCCTGCCTTACACTTAGGTACAACGTTTTGTACGTAAACTCAATTAGAGCCAATAATTTGTAATCATAATCAATAATTGTCATTCATTTTACATTTCTAGTGATACATTATCTTCGATCCCTTCCTAAATTGTAGGTGAAACACGTTAGGTAATGACAGTACACATCAACATATTGAACGCACTTTACATACTTAAATACTTTACTAAGATAAACACTACAATTTTAAAATTTTGAATATAGATGCTGTTCAGCAATGGTAAACGTAGATGAATGATTTGAGAAAATTAACAAACCAGTTTCAGGTACAAGGTTAATTAACAACCCTTTACCACCGTTTTGACAATCGTAAAATCTTCTTCTTCAGAAGTATAATACATGAACCTCTCGAGGAAACTATTTATATCATGGTTTTCTAGAAAATATATCCTGCAGGATAAAACATTTATTAGCAAATAAATACAAGTGTAATTTAACTTTCTCCACTGACAACAGCTTAAACAAAAACCTGTGTATACAAATTAACAATGCCAATGATCTCCTTTCTAATCCACGTGTTAATAAAGTGATTTGTAATAGATGCCTCTCTTACCATATAGTTCAAACAGGATGGGCGATCACAGTAAGGTATGAAGAATATTTACAAGGAAAGAGGGGTGCAGAAAGATCTGGATGCAACTGTAATATCGTGTAAGGAGGTCAAAGGGCGAAAATTAAACTTATGCGAAGAACCGGAAATTTTTAAACACACATTCAGTAGGGATGGTAACATATTAAAAAATCATTAGCAGCTTGCGAGTCGACAGTTTCTTGAAGGTTTTAAGCCGGTACTTTCGACCGGGTAATGCGAACTATAACATGCAGCTATAGTTCGCTGGTGGCCTTAACGTTTTATTCATTTTTACTAATGTATCTAATTTTTAAAGTTTCCCCACCTCCTCCCTACCTCCCACTGTCAATTTCTACCTTAAAATTGTCTTCGTCCTTTTCGATAAAACGTGGCGATTGATGGTTTACACTTTATCTGTTTGCTATGCGCAGGTACGCCACCTACCTATGTTTCCTATTTCGTGCACTGCGAAAACTTCATCAGTCTCCTCATGGCACTAACCACGCGCGCGAGCGCCTGCGCGCACGTGTGTGTGTGTGTGTGTGTGTGTGTGTGTGTGTGTGTTTGAATCCCTAAGGGACCAAACTACAGACGTCATCGGTCCCTAGACTTACACACTACTTTAACTAACTTATGCTAAGAGCAACGCACACGCCAATGCCCGAGGGAGGAGTCGAAGCACCGGTGGGAGGGGCAGCCCAATTCGTGACATGGCGTCTCTAACCGCGCGGCCACTACCGATGTACTGGACCGTTTAACTGTCCTTTAATTCCATGTACATTTCAATGTAAAGAGTTTTACCCTTAGCCTATCTCCAATGGGAATGTTTCTAATGAGTTTTATTTGGTATTACTGAAGGTCACACATACTATGTTACTTGACAAGATTTCCTTTGATCTGAAATTTATCGTCACCAATATGTGGTTTTTCGTGTAAGTCATTTTTTTATTATATTTTTATCCAAAGGTTTTGTACATTCCTTACACAGAGATAATTCGTTCTGATTATGGTGTAAATAATTTCCTCAGAAGCTCCATGTATTTCTGAAACAGACAATTTTACAATGGCTGAAACGGTGGTTAAGACTTGTTAATAAAACGTTATACCTGGAATGGTTGGCCGATTTTCTCAAATAATGCGTAAACATCATACTTTTGGGGCTGCTGACGCATTTTGTTGACGTTTTAGAACACTGTGACATTGACAGTCATAACAGATTTTGTAAATAACGAATCTGGACCACTGGTCACCACTGGTCACACCAAGTGACCATGTGTGTTGCTCATAACGAACTACGAACGCTGCCATATGTTGCCAAAGACAAGTGACAGGGACATAAATAGCC
Organism: Schistocerca piceifrons; assembly: GCF_021461385.2. Lineage (NCBI taxonomy): Eukaryota > Metazoa > Arthropoda > Insecta > Orthoptera > Acrididae > Schistocerca > Schistocerca piceifrons. The sequence goes on from NC_060149.1 coordinate 559,208,703, forward strand.
CCTTGCTTTATATTGCGCTTCCTGAAGTTCTGCGGAATATTTAAAGTAAAACAATTGTTTGACCACTACACGTTAATCATTCGTTAATTGCATTGTTTAAAAAAGTGTTGGTTTTCAACTATTTACGGAGGTAAGTTTTATACTTGTTCTATTATCCAGTAGTGAAATGATACAGCCGGCCGGAGTGGCCGAGCGGTTCTAGGCGCTGCAGCCTGGAACCGCGCAATCGCTCTGGTCGCAGGTTCGAATCCATAGTGCTCAGAGCCATTTGAACCTTCTTTCTTCTTTTTTTTTTTTTAAATGATACACGGGTTTAAATGAAATTTGTGGATGCTATTCATGACCCAGTCCGTAAACGATTTTTTGGAATCATTAACAAAATCTTACTTGAAATTTTCGACATATTACGGAGTTAAACTAGTTTTTTAAGTGTTTGCGTATTTTTAGTAAACTGAGATCGTTCCTATACTTTCAAGCACAGCTGAATGGTGCATCATTGTGGTGGCTATTTCTCTGTAATGACGATTAAAATACTAGGCTCCGATGGGAGGAGAGAGGAGGGAGTTCTTATAGTATACAATGTGTCTATACGACATTTCGTCTAAATATCACAGAAATAGTGCAATTTGACGGCATTTTTACACATCATTGTAATACTACACTCTGACTGCCTGGAGATGAGGGAGAGGATACTTAGGGCATCAAGCACAATTTAGTGAGTTAAATTTTTTATATTTATTCATTGTACCTACATTCTGATTAGATGGACGATTCTAATACTTAATTTTGACTGGCTGGAAAGAGGGAGAGGGGCAGGACATAAAGCATAACTGAGCTGACCCAGCCGTCTTGGATTATTTTTATTGGGTGAGTATGAGAGTTCGAGGATTTGAAATTTCAGACTAGCACAGTTGGCCCATTTCGCCGACTTCAATTTCTTAGATTATCTGTGTCATTTTAATACTGTGCTATGATTGACTGGTGATAAGTAGCTAGTGAAGTAAGGAGGAGAGGGTTTTCTATTTCCCACTAACACATCTAATTTAGTTTTGCCGTCTTGGACCCTTTTTTATTGGCTCTTTCATTTTTAGTACTTTTCTGTAACTGGCTGGAGTTAGATCGTGGGGAGTGGATGGGAAGGGCATGATTACATCCTTAATTCAAGGTCAAGGTCAGGTTTCCACGTGAAAAACCATTTACTCATTTCCCCTGAATGTGGGCAACCTAAGGATCGAAAGTCAAGTTTTTCCCCATTACCTTCCTACCCCCACGGCCTGCAAGATTCCCAGATCTGTCCCTGAAAGATCGTATATCGAGACAGTTCGGACGTTAACTCTGTCCCACTACCATTATTCAGGTTGTCTAGAACCAATCAGAACAGCTGTGGGCCAACTCACCTCAGAAGAGGATTCAATGGCTTTACGATACACTTCCTAACCGGATCAGTGCATGGTTCCAGGCAAGATATATTTCAACACCATATTGATAAATACGCTCATACTACGACGTTCACTCTAAATTTAACTCGATTTAGTAATCATTGAAGTATAATCACACCCCCTCTTCATCCGTTTAGTTAGCTCCACCTCTTCTAGGTTCTTCACCGTTTTTCCCACAGTTGGTTTACGGCAATGGCAGACTAATAGTAAGACGAAAGTCATATTAGGCGGTCCACTGTACTTGCCAGCAGGGAATCGTACGAGCATGTGGTCGAGGTACTCCTGCGTGGATCATGTTTACAAGATGTTAAATGTGGCGTCTGAAACTTGTACCATCGTCTTGACCAGTGAACTATACAGGAACCTACTATTCACTCACGTAACATTCCGCAGGAGACCTGTGCATTCAGCAAGTCCACTCATAACCTCATCTTTCTCGAATTGCATAACGATGGTTTTAGACAACACTCTCACTCTTTTCTACCGCCATAAAGTTACTTGTCTATCCCGTGGGTAGTAAGACATTAGGAGCATTTGATGTGACATCGAAAGAGATATGTAGACCTCGGACCTCAGTCTAGCTCATCTCCGTGAGTTGCTGGAGTTGTTTCATGGATTATGAATCAGGGCGGCTTTCAAAGGGTTTTTGACACCCGGGAAGTCGATTTCACGGTGTGTCGCCGTCGTCATCGGGGCGAAAGCGTGTGAAACACAGTGACAGATATCTGTATAATACAGCAACTCATAAGAGTGCAAATAATGATTGCAAATTTGGTGCTGCAGGGACCAATATAATTCAAAAGCGATGAAATATCTCCACATACACATATGGCTATCCAGAGTCGAGGAGTAGTTTCTAGAAAGGTTCTGCAAAACACTCTTAGGCAACGAGTAGTTCATAGAGTTATCGTCACAAAGGGGAATACTGAGTAAACTTCTCTTTTAGTATTTAGAGTATGTCACAGATTGGAATGGAACATATTACTTTATCAACATCGGTGACCTACAGATCGGACATCAAAAATAGGCATCTCAGTCGTTCCCATATCATACATTACTTCATTCTTACCTTCATGCGCCGACGATCTTTGTTCAGTTTTTCTACATAACAGTGCACTCAAAGGTTTCCTAGGCCTATTAGCCTAAAAATCTATTCTTCATATGTCATGAATTCCATGTTAAGTAGAAAGCGAAAAGAATTGTTTATTTCCGAAGAAGAATTTGAATATTACGAAATAAATTTCTTATGAAGCCTTTCACGTACCGGAATGCTTCAGTAACATGTGCAAAAAGTAAAAACCGTAACTATTAAAAAGATAAGAAAAAAGTGCTCATTTATTTATTCTTGTTTCTGTCCATACCCATATTCATAACTTCCGAATGTGTCATATCAGCTCCAAATACAGGTACTCCGGTCTCGATACCTCTATTTCTGTTATCGTCTCCGAAAATAATGCATCAGATGCAAATAACAAGAGTGACATACAATCCATTAGTTATAAAGCGCATGCACATTCGACAGTGATACTACCAGTATACTGGACTCACAGCGCGTAATTGAATTTCCTTTTAATAAAACAGGGCTAAACCAACGCCTGTACGTTCATATTAATGCAATCCACCTCGTAACTTCATTACACAGTATTAAACTTCGCACATTCCCAAAAGTTCACTGTTAATTAATTGTGCATATTAAGTCACGTACTGCGGTACTCTCTGTGTTGATTGTAGCTATTGCCGTTTTAGGCACAATGCCAATATCAAGTGATTTCTTCATACTCTTTATAACAAGCGAAATTCATATCATTTTTCCGTTTCAACAAACAAATTATGATATGTGTGATAATGGTCTGATGAGAATTAGTATCGATTATAGTGTTACTTAAAACTTGAGAAATCTTAAGACATGTAATGCAAACATTCGAAATCATTCTGCGTCTTGTTTGAGGGTCCACACCAGCCATCATGTAATTCTACTTTTTAACGCGTGATTAAACTTTGAGTGGATGAAGGAGACGCATTCATATACTATTGTGTGATAAGGACAGTATCTCCAGCAGGGAAGTCCTAATTCCAAGACTTTGTTAACTGATATCTCTCAGACGGTGACTCGTAAAACAAGGAATCAAAGAGAAATAAGTGATTATACCCAGACATGCAGTTGCCTTCAGCCCGAGACTGGTTTGATGCAGATCTCCAGGTTAGTCTCTTCGTCTCTGCATAACTTTTACAACCTACATCCGTTTGAACCGTCTTACAGAACTCAAGCTTTGTCTCCCTCTACAACTCTTATCACCCCACCCCACCTACCGTTTCTAAGTTGACTACGCAGGATGGGTTGTATCAACCGATCCCTTCTTCTAGTCAAGTTGTGATTCAGATCTCTTTTTTCACCAATTCTAATCAATACATTTTTCATTTGTTATTCAGTAGCCATCCAACTGATAGCATTCTGCTGTAGTACTACATTGCAAAAGGTTCTCTTGACGTCTTGTCTGAACTGTTTATTCTTCACGTTTAGTCTTCTTAGACGCCATATAAGAAGCTAACTTTTCGCTCTCTCTGCGTACTTGAATGACATACGACAGAAATATTTGAACGAATAACTCTCTTCGAAGCACACAAAGTAACTTGGAGAAAAACTATAGAATTAGATGAGAATTTGACTGTAACTCTAACATTCCTTCCTTACTTCGCGTCAGTGTTTCTCTATTTGTTTAAATAGAGGAAAAATTTATAAAAGTCCACGAGAATGTTGCTTTAATATCACGGCATTTTTAGGTCATTGGTAATTACTTGCTTCAGTGTTATAACATACCTCAGCAACAGAAAACATGTTCAACAACATAATAAGGCACTACTTCAGGAATGCAGCATGTATGACTCCCTCCTGTTGCTGAAAGAAGGTAATATAATTTATCAGATAACATTACCCTTTTCAGGACGTCGACGTACAATGTTGCTCGGTCAATCAGTGTATCGTCGTATCGTGTAGTTATTCGTCACCTTCGAAACCACTAAGAAGATTCACTTTAATTCAACGGGTATCGAAACCTGTAAGTGTCTTTAATGAAAAGATGGTTAAAATATTTCTCTTCTCTATTTAAAAATCTGACTCGGTACGATGTCCATCTGTATTCTGTGGTGTAACTGACACGATTTTACACACATATCAGAATACGTTTGGTAAACACCACACTGCACAACAGTTGAAAATAATTATATTTTTACTTAACTACGTAGTTGGAACTGTGAATCGACAAGCCCACTGTTGAGAAATACTGGAATGTTGGATCTCAAGTAATCAATTTAAAGATGCTGTATACTTATCACTTGTGTATCTTGTGCATAAAAAAACAAGACATTTGCTTACAAGGTAACATGGGAGTCGTAGTGTCAATCTAATTTTCCCCTTGAAAACTTACGTATCAGATGGTGATGGATTGATGGTTCAACATGGTGTGAACACCTTTCTAGTAGAGTATGTGTCCACTTTTGGACCGCAATCCAACAGCGATTCCGCCTAATATGGATTCGATAAGTCACCGGTAGGTTACTGCAAGTATGCAGTACCAGATTTCTATGCACAAGTCTGACAGTTCCTGTAAATTACAGACTGGTCGTTTGTATGGACACAGCTGCGGCACGATAGCAGTCCAGATGTGTTCTACCTGGTTTAAATGATGAGAATTTGGTGTTCAACATGTTGATGTGAGTTCAGTATCAAACTGCTTAAACTGCTATAGCACGTTCCTGGACTTGGACTTTAATTCGGTAGGAAAGTATCATACCCGTCATAACGGGCATTAAAAACGAAGGTTTGCGGTTGTTCACAGTAATGTTCATGGAGTCCACAGCTGTCATCGTTAGTCTGGAACCGCGCGACCGCTACGGTCGCTGGTTCAAATCCTGCCTCGGGCATGGATGTGTGTGATGTCCTTAGGTTAGTTAGGTTTATTCTAGGTGACGGATGACCTCAGAAATTAAGTCCCATAGTGCTCAGAGATATTTTGTCATCGTTACTTCCGTTACTTCCACCAGTCCCATGAAGACCCAGGTGAATATCCCGCGTAGCATAACATTGCTCATACAGATCTATGTCCGTGACGCAATGCATCCAGCTGTTTTCCTGGATGACGGCATATCGAACAGGACCATTGACCTAGTTATCAAGAAACGTGATACATCCGAATAGGAGACACATTTCCATTGGTACACGGTCCGATATCGATGACAACGTCCCACATGTCCCTCCCCGATAGGTCCACTACTGTGGGCGCTACGTTTATTGCCCTCACTGAAGATGACCTCTTACCCATGATCGAGTTAGAGGTCGTTCCATAGTGTGGTATGCAGCGAAAGGTTTTCCGGGTGACCAATGGGAGGGCCTACCAGTTCGTATGACGAACAGTTCGGGCGCTATATGTGGCTGACAAAGTCCCTGAGCCAGATGCAGTCGTTCGTTTTTTTCAGAGGAAGCGCAACGTTTTCGTAGAGGATGGGATTAGTGACAGTCGGGTGCTCCAAATTTGGGTGCGGAATGAGGCCCCTAAGCGATATGGCTGCGAAGAACGCGAAGAAATCAATCGTGCCCTCCGACTGCATACCAAGAGGTCATTCCAGACGTAGAAAGGCTGTTTCTGGATGTCAAGAAAAACACAGGGAGCAGCCAACTGCAGGAGGAGGCTCTTGTCACTACGGACGATGTGTGTCGCTATGGATCGGGAGAGTTTCACTCTGGTTTTGGGTGGCTAATTGAAGTGATAGAGACTGGCAGTGTAGATCGCGAGAATAAGATGGAGCGTCTTTGAGAGAACCGATTGTTGTCCTTTGGTATAGAGTCGACTGGAGGGTCTGAATCAGAAACTTTGACGGTACTGCGACTGTGTAGGCTTCAGATTCCTCGATTTGCACCATAGGGTGGTGGGTTTCTGAGTTCCGCTTACTAGGTCCACTACACGCAGTAAGTGGCTAGATGGGTAGAGGAGGCTGTCTGGTGGAGACTGAGCTGTTTCTTAGATTAGAGGATCTCGGAAAACTACAGAATGGGCGTCAGTCTAAAAGGGTAGACCTATTACCTTTCGGTATTATAGATGTAAAGTGTCGTAGCTGTGTTGGAAAAGAACCAGAGCTCCAGGTGCTAATAGTAAGCACTGAAACTCAAAGGCTGAAAATATTTTCGGCCAACATTTTTACAAAGACGATATTGCACAGCCAGAAGTATTTTGATTACGATACAATGTGACGAACACAGCCGTTACGAAACACCCCGAATGAATTCGCAGTTGCTGATGGTGGGGCTTATTCGCAATTGCGAATCAATTTAATGTGTTTTTAGAAAGAAACTAACCGTATTCAGAACTGATAGATTAAGTACAGTTGCTGAAGGGGTGTTTACTGCTGTCAGAAGTAGTTTATCTTACAGTGCAACTGAAGTAGATAGTTCCTGTGAGTTAGTATGGGAGGAGGTCACAACCCTACCACTACTATTGTAATTTAGTGTGCTTTTACCTAAATAACAGAAAACAGTGAATGAGCTTAATTTCTCTTCTTGGCGTCGTTCAGTTCTACATAAACTAGCCCAACAACTCGCAGCTTTGCCGTAAGCCGTTTGCAGTCTCCATCTGAGGCATTTTGTGCGAATTTGCAAGCAAAGCTTTTCGTGGTCCAGAAAGGTGTTGCCTCAATCTGTACTGCCTACAGACTGTGTGTCTTACTACCCGCGCTTGCTCTAGGTAGCGCGGCAATTCGCCCTTGCCACATTTTCGACTCTCCAGAGCCACTTTCGTTTTAAACAAAAGCACACTGGCTTTTCCATAATAACCTATTTATTATATTGTTGCTAATCGTGACCATTTCTTAAGTTGTCAAATTTACATTAACATGAACAATTTATACACACAAATATGTTTAAGTACGAAAGGTCCTCAGAAAATAATGTAACAAAATAAACATTTTACATAGTATTTTACTTACATTACTCACATATAACAGAAAGAACTTCAGTCTCCAGTACAATACACTTTACTTTACATTTACGGAAAACATAGTTCCAATATGCGAAAGTTTTAAAGCAAAGAAATTATATAAAATTTAAGTGAACTATAAACAAATATTGTTATAAGGTTATACTTAACAACCGTAATAAATTAATAACTCCCACCCTCTACCGATTCTCGACTTAGCTGACAGAGGTGGTGAAGAGTTCAAAGAAAACATGAGTGTCATTTCAACAAGGTATCACATTCGTACAATTACAATTAGCGCTGACTTCAATCTACACTTGACTTGTTAGCGAAAATAGATATCTGAATTGCGTGGTAGGCATGAAACGTCGTCTGACATCATACTGAATGCCTCCTCAGTAAATTATTTTGAACAACTGCTTCGGCAGTGTACCCAGGGCATAGACGGATACAGAGGTTAGTGAACACAAGGTTGCTGCTGCGACACTTAATACTTTAATACCCAAACCCACCAAAAATAAATGCTAACTGCACCTATTTAAAAAAGGAGATAAAATCTTACTTGACTCCTTCCTAAGAGTGTCAAATCCTTCCAATCTGACATGTAGGCGTAGACCAGAGATGGTTTAGATTCAGATAAATAGTATCAGCGGCAACTGAGAGATATATACCAAATAAAACAATAAGAGATTATATTAATCCCGCATGTTACACAAAACTGAATACTGCTCTAGAACCATCAACAAAAAAAAAAAAAAAAAATGGTTAAAATGGCTCCGAGCACCATGGGACTTAACATCTGTGGTCATCAGTCCCCTAGAACTTAGAACTACTTAAACCTAATTAACCTAAGGGCATCACACACATCCATGCCCGGGGCAGGATTCGAACCTGCGACCGTAGCGGTCGTGCGGTTCCGGACTGAGCACCTAGAACCGCTAGACCACCGCGGCCGGCTCAACAAAAAACATGGAACATTTAATAAAACGCACAACCTCCAAAGATATGCGAACTTTTAGAGAAGCTCGAAAATTAGTGCTAACTTCAATGAGAGATGTCTTTCATAGTTCCCACAAAGAAATGTTTTCACGAAATCGGCAAGAAAAGCCAAAGAGATTCTGGTCGTACGCAAAGTACATCAGAGCAAGACGCAATCACTACCTTCACTGCTCGCTAACGATGGTGATGCTACTGATGACAATGCCACTAAAGGAGAGTTACTAAACACACTTCCCCGAAATTTCTTTATCAAAGAAGACGAAGCAAATATTAGAGGAATCGACTCAAAAATAACTGCCAACATAAGTAACTTAGAAGTAAATACCCTCGGCGTAGCGAAGCAGCTTAGATAACTTAATAAAGCCACGGCCTCCAGTTGAGATTGTGTATCACTCAGGTTCCTTTCAGAGTATGCCAATATAATAGCTCCATAATTAGCAATAATGTAATCATATATAATGTAATATAATCATATACCACCTCCCATTCTCCGAAAGATCCGTACCTAAATGTTGGAAAGTTGCGCAACTTACACCAATACCAGAGAAAGAAAATAGGAGTAATCCACTGAATTACAGACGCACATCGCTAACGTCGATTTGCAGTACGATTTTATAAGATATACTGTGTTCGAACATTATAAACTACCTTGAAGAAAACGATTTATTGACAAACAGCCAACACGGATTCAGAAACCATCGTTCTAGTACAACACAACTAGCACTGTATTCTTACTAAGTAGTGACTGGTACTGACAGGGGGTGTCAAATTGATTCCATATTTTTAGATTTCCAGAAGGCTTTTGACACTGTTCCTCACAAGCGACTTCTAATCAAATTGCGTGGCTGTACAGTATCGTCTCAGTTGAACGATTGCATTTGTGATTTCCTGTCAGAAAGGTCACAGTAACTGACAGAAAGTCATCGAGTAAAACAGAAGTGAAATCTGGCGTTCCCTGAGAAAGTGTTTAACGTCCTCTGCTGTTCTACATAAGTGATTTAGTAGACAATCTCAGCGGCACTCTCAGCCTATTTGCAGATGATGCTGTCATTTATCATCTTGTAAAGACATCGGAAGACCGAAATAAATCGCAAAATGATTTATACAACATGTATTTATGGTGCGAAAAGTGGCAATTTTTCTAAATAATGAAAAATGGGAAGTCATAAACATGAGTACTAAAAGGAATCCGCTTAACTTCGGTTACACAATAAATCACACAAATCTAAAGACCGTAAATTCAACTAAATACTAAGGTTCTACAGTTACGAATAACTTAAATTGTAACGATCACATAGACAATTTTGTGGGGAAAGCAAACCAATGGCTGCTATTTATTGGCAGAATACTTAAGAAATGCAACAGGTCTACTAAGGATACTGCTTGCACCATGCTTGTCGGCCCTCTTCTGGAGTACTACTGTGAGGTGTGGGATCCACATCAGATAGGACTGACGGAGGACACCGAAAAAGTCCAAAGAAGGGCAGCTCATGTTGTATGTTCGTGACATATGGGAGAGAGTGCCACTTGTATGATACGTGAACTGGGTTGGCAATCATTAAAACGTGGTGGCAGGATCTTCTCATGAAACTGCTATCAGCAACTTTGTCCTCAAAAGGTGCAAATATATGGAGAAAAAATCGACATAATAAAATAAAAGAAATCGGTGCTTTTCGAGACTGGAGCGGTAGAGAAGTAGTTTGAAGGTGATTCGATGTACTCCCGGGCAGGCACTTAATTGTAACTTCAGGGTAATCATGTAGATGTAGATGTAGATCACGTTCCCACTGAAATCGTGATTGACGACTTCGTTGAGTCAACATGGGAACACGTAGGGGTCATTTTTTAAGAAGCTCCGTGGTCAAAAATGTGCGCTGAATAATGTGCTCCGAAGTACTGGTGCCTGAAGCTGTCGTCATATCTGTCACCGATCGCAGCCTGCCTGATTTATACAGCGACAATGTTCCCCTCGCCACTTTACGTGATGGTGTGTGAACGTCCATCATCTTGCCGCTTACTTAAGGTTTCATCGTCCTCCAGTCACACAAAACATGTAAAGTAGACCAGCTTCGCCATGGCAGAGATCCTCGTTTCCCGTAAAAGTATCATAGCAATCCACGCTTAATCAGTTCATTTATTCAATTACGGCCCTTACAGCAGTTAGAATGTTTCCCCTTTAATCTCTACTCCACTTATATTCTTTCCTTACTTCAAGTGCATTGCAGCATCACCAGGCGGCATTCATTCTCGCGGTGGGCAGTGGTCATATAGCTTTGGCTCACCAACGGATGCCACATTAAAGCGTTCATTCTTCCCACACGCTGTTCGGGAGAGGAAAGGTAGCGAAATAGTGTCAAGGCAGCACCATTAACTCCATGCCAGACACTTATGTGTGAATTGTAGAGTATGTAGTAGGTTCGTAAGAGAACTAGCAAAAATTTTCCATTCATCGGAAGTATATTACTCAAGTACAGCACTAATGACGTCAGCATTTACAGATCTGAAGGCATTAAGAAAAAAAACATTTTCATTAGTCTAAGGGCAGAATATAATATTGACTTGACACATAGAGCGCCATTTTGAGTCCCGTCCATCTCATAAAACCAGTTCCTCTCATTTCGATTCATTATAATAATGTGAGTGAACTCTTTTTTTAAATGTTTCAATTTATTGGCTTTTGGGACATGAGCAGGGGGGCAAAAAAGGTTCTGGCCCACTTTTGGTATCATTTTGATCTGATAATTAACTACATTACTCAATTAAACCACCCTGAAGCCTCCCTCTTCCTTTAAACTGTTGTTTTGCTAAGTGGTTTTTTACACTCTGTGATTGATTTATGACTCTGTGAGGATAATCTGTCCTTCTGTGAGACACTCACCCCTCCACCTCCCTCCCCTCCTCCTCTACCTCTCTCAGAAAAGGCACACGTTTTTTGTCATCCCTCTCCAGTTTAGTGCTGAGGCAGTTTTCCCCCTTCTGGGTATTCCCCTAGCCCTCCCCCTCAATTCCCCCACTTCCCTCTCTCCTACCCATCTGGAAATTGTCGGAAAAAGATTCAATCTGTGCTGAGCTGCTGGAGAGGAAGGAACTCATGGCACAAAATTTAAATCAACATCAGTTGACATAATAATACAGTGTTCAACTCAGTTAGCATATTCTTCATTCAATCAGTTTGTGGGAGACAGGGCTCCTCGCCTCCCTTCCCCACCTGGAAATTGGTGGGAAAAGGACTCAATCGGTGCTGAAATGCCAGAATAGCAGGATCTCATGGCACAAAATAGGTGGTAAATTAACACAACATATTGCTTATTTATTTAAACATAAATTAAATTAATTAGTTAAATTGGTGGCAAATGCTGGGCTGTAGTTCTCTTTACTTGGGTGGGAGAAATATCCCAATCTTTCTTCTAGTCTCTAATTTTCTCACTGCAGTCACTTCGCGAATATATGTGAGAAGCTGTAATATGTTTGCCCCCAAAATTTAGGAGAAGGGTATAGAGCTCACCTCTCAACTCAGAGTATCGCTTATGCGCCATATTCTCACGAATGCTATACTCTCTGATATATAGCATGTGAATCCACATGATTTTGATAAGTAAGAGTTGTCCTCGCGAAGCTGCAGACGCCTGCTAGTTCTCTTGAAATCCCATTACGTCCTAATAGCACCATTCCATCAGTTTGAATTCTGTGTAGTCAACCACCCTACACTGACCAGGTAGGGAGCTATCACAGTGAGAGAAACAGCATATCACATTTTTTCCCACTGCCGTATCACCTTGGCTCCCCCACAGGTCCAATTAATCTCATTCTTAGGGTATTTATATCGCCGTATTACCTTATTTCTCTGAACATTTTTATACTTTCTTGATCAACTGAGGTGTAGCAGCCAATTTCTTCAATGTAGTCGCTTCACGAGACACATGTGGGAAGGAGTAATTCGTTTGGTCACAATGACAAGAAGAAGTGGTAAAGGGGTCACCTCTCAGACTCCATTTTGTCACAGTATCACCTACCCTCCATATTCGTATGAATCTTCCAGACTTTGATCACGAGATGTATGTGGGAGAGAGTAATACGTTTGCTCACAACGAACAGAAGAAGCAGGAAAGACATCACCTTTCAGCCTCAATTTGTCATACATGTAAGAAAAAAGGATCGCTATGGTTTTGGCTACCTAGTTTTGGTTTCTTTTCCAGGTCACCCAATTACCCACTGTTTTGCAATGTCACCTTATCCTCCCAAAAATCCACAAATACTGTCCTATTTGTGGTAATCCATATGAGTCTTTTGCATAGTTATAGTCCAAAGCAGCAGAAAAAGGGTAGTTGGCAGACCTTAAAGAAGTAACCAAGGCTCTGTAGCCAAAAGCATAGCAACCCCTTTTTCTTACCTATAAGAAGCGGTCAGCAGCAGTAAACAGCACCAGTGGCAGTTGCAAACGCCCTAGGCAAGGAGAATGAAAAAGGAAGCAGCCAACACACTCACGCTTCACACCGTCACGGCGACTACATGTTGGTGGTCTCTTTGTGCGACAAGCAGTGCGTTCCGCTCCGTTGACACCTGCACATCGGCGGCAGAGTTTGCTAAGGTGCCAACTGCATAGGGACTGGACCAACGAAGAGTGGGGTCGGATGCTCTTCTAGGGTGAGTGCTGTTTCTGGACGTACTCTCATATGGCGTAAGGTGGAAACACTTAATGCAGCCAGGAATAATATAGAACATGTTCACTTTTTTAGTCCAGATGCCATGCTGTGGGAAGGCATAATGTTGCATCGGCGTACTGACCTCTAAATCTTTGAAAACGGCACACTCACCTCTAAAGGTTTTTCTGACGCTACTTATTGTCCATGGGGGCCTTTCCAGCGTCGTATTAGTCACTGACTTCATTTTAATGGATAACAATGCGAGACCGCGTCGAACAGTGTTTAAGTGGAGTGGTTCTTGAGACGAGAGGGTATTCGTCGAATGGATTAGCCCGCCCGTTCCCCCAACTTAAATCCCATCGAGCACGCGTGGGGTGTGATGAGAAGTATTGCAGCTACTCTGCATGCACCAACGACCATCCAAAGCTTGTCAAGGAAGGAGAAAAGGGTGAAGGTGGAGGAATGGAACGCCTTATCCCAAGAACTACTTTGGTGATATTTCACAGGTGTTTGATTGTGTAGCTCATGCTACTCTATTAGAAAAACTCAGATTTTGTGGAACTGATGGTTTTACACACAGCTGGACTGAAACATACTTAACAAATAGAATGCAATCAATTGTGCTGAATAATTCAGTTAATGTTGTAAGACAGAAAATGTTAGTGACCAGTGAGAAACAGTGTTCAGTTCTGCATGCACTCCTATTCCTTATATACGCGAATAACATTTCACTTAACATTCAGCAAGAAGACTGGGTACTTTTTTCAGACGATACTAAAGTTATAAAAAATCCGTTAGAGAGAAAGCAACAGAGGAGGTTGTAAACGATATTTTTCAAATAATTATTAAGTGGTTCTCAGAAACGGGACTTATCCCAGTTTTTTAAAAAGGTACCCCACATATACTTCTGTACAACAAATATAGTCAAACCGACAACTGATGTAAGACATGAACAGGAATCGGTAAACAGAGTAGAAGGTTCCAATTGTTTGGATGTCTGTACTGATGAAACCTTGAACTGCACGAAACATATTACTGAGCTTCCCATGCAAGTAATGTCGGATACTTTTTCACTTCGAACCGTTATTAATAACTCGGGTACAAATAAAATTACCTTCTGACATATTTTGTATATTTTCGCTCATTGATGTCTTATAGAATAATCCACTGGGTTGAACCACCATTTAGGAAGAAGGTATTCACTAAACAAAAGCAAGCAGCGAATATAATACGTAGAGTTCGCCAATGGACGTCATGTAGCTACCTCTTCAACCAGCCAAGCATTTTAAATGTGGCGTCACAGCACATATACAAATCAAAAAAGTTTTGCATCACCCCAGCTCATAAAACTCCTGAAGATAGATGTAGATTGTGGATATTGTATCACAGACACAGTCCCTTTGACTGTTCAGATGTTAACAACCACGCATGACCAGTGCCTGTTAGACGCAGGGGGTCCGAAAGAAGATCATTTCCAGTCATTGTACCAGGAAGGAGTACACGGTTCCTGTTGTCTGTAGGTCAACCATGCCTAGGCGGTCAGTACCGTGGTTCGATCGCGTCCGCATTGTTACTTTGTGTCAGGAAGGGCTCTCTACCAGAGAAGTGTCCAGGCGTCTCGGGGTGAACCAAAGCTACGTTGTTCGTATATGGACGAGATACAGAGAGATAGGAACTATCGATGACATGCCTCGCACAGGCCGCCCAAGGGCTACTACTGCAGTGGAAGCCGCGCGGGTTAGCCGCGCGGTCTAGGCGCCTTGTCACGGTCCGTGCGGCTTGCCCCCGTCGCAGGTTCGAGTCCTCAATCGCGAATGGGCGTGTGTGTGTGTGTGTGTGTGTGTGTGTGTGTGTGTGTGTGTGTGTGTGTGTGTATAGTCCATAGCGTAAGTTAGTTTAATTAGATTAAGTAGTGTGTAGGCTTTAGGCCCGATGACCTAAGTAGTTTGGTCCCATAAGACCTTTCCACAAATTTCCAAAATTTCCGAAATTCTGTGGATGGCCGCTACCGATGGAGGAAACCTGACACCAACGCCACCATGTTGAATAATGCTTTTCGTGCAGCAACAGTGCCGGCCGAGTGTTTCTAGGCGCTCCAGTCCCGACCCGCGCGACTGCTACGGTCGCAGGTTCGAATCCTGCCTTGGACATGGATGTGTGTGATATCCTTAGATTAGTTAGGTGTAAGTAGTTCTAAGTTCTAGGGGACTGATAACCTCAGATGTTAAGTCCCATAGTGCTCAGAGCCATTTGAACCATTTTTTGAACGGTTACTGAGCAACTGAACACTTTGCAGATCATAGGCCACTTAAGAAAATTTATGTTAGAGTATAATCTGTAGGCAACGCTACCCCAGCCTTCATTCTATATATGTTTCTTTTTTACGTCTTTCCATAAATTTAAGTTCTTAGCGTTTCATTAATACTTTCACTATATGATACTTCATCTACAAACCGTGATTTGGTGGAAAATTACTGATTGTTTCAGAATACATAAAAACTACGTGTATCGAGGCAGAGTACAGGAATGATTTTGCTGAAAAAAAGTCTAAAACATACAATACGAATGGTCGAAGCAAAACTGTTATTTTACGTCTTCATAAAATCCTTTTTCTCATTGCGTTTTTACCGAGACCGACTTTTCGACAAAAGCAGAGGTTTATTACTAGGTGCGTTCAACAAGTAAGGCAACATATTTTTTTCTGAAAGCAGATTGTTTTTGTTCAGGATTTCCATACACAATATTATTCCCACTCTTTTGGGCACAAAAGTTAGTTTTTCAACATAAACTCCATTTACTACGACGTTCTTAGAACATATTACTTTGAGGGCCTTTATGCCTCCATGGTACCACTCTAATGATCGACGTCGGAGCCAACGTCTTGTTGCAACCATAACCACCCTTTCATCCACGTACTCCTTCCAGTAGAGTGCATCTTTCATTGAGCCGAACAGATGGAAGTCGGAAGCTGTGAGATCCGTGCTGTAGGATGGATGAGGAAAAACAGTACAATGAATTTTTGTGATCAGCTCTCGGGTGCGCAAGTTTGAGTGGGACTTTGCGTTATTATGGAGAAGGGAAGATTCGTTTGAATTTTGTGGCGACGAACACACTGAAGTCGTTCCTTTTCTTCCCTGAGGTAAGCCAAATACACTTCAGAGTTGATCCTTGCTCCATAAAAGAGGACAACAAGCAGAATAACCCCTTCAGAGCCCCAGAAGACTGTCACCATGATAATACCGGCTGAGGGTGCAGCTTTGAACTTTTTCTTCGGAGGAGATATGGTGTGGCACCTCTCCATGAATTGCCATTTTGTTTCCGGTTCGATGTGACGCACCCATGTTTCATCACCTGTGGCGATGTTCGAGAAACAATTGTCGGCCTCGTAACGTGCGAGAACTTCCGCACAGATGGTCCTTCGCTGCTCATTATGGCCTTCTGTTAGGCGGCGAGGAACCCAATGGGCACATACCTCTGAGCACTTCAACAAGTGTGTCGGCACTACCAACAGAGACGTCCAGTTATGCAACGAGGTTTACGATTGTGATCCGTAGGTCACCTCCAATGAGAGTGTCCACACGTTCCAACACTGCAGCTGTCACAGCAGTGTGCGGTCGTCCGGCACGCGGGAGATCGGATAGGTTTGCGCGACCTCGTCGCGATGATGACAGATGACTGGCACAAAGATCACCGAGCGTATGTCCATTGGCAGGTCTGCGTAGACGTTCTGCAAGTGCCTGTGAATATCTAAAATGCTCTGGTTTCCCGCCAAAGGAAACTAAATGACGGCTCTATGCCTGGAACGCAGCTAGGTTACAGAGCCACTTTTAAGGTTATATATCGCGCGGCAACCTGTGGGAACTTCATGAAACTATAGAATCTGAAGTGGGAATATTTCATTATGTCCCACAACCAATTCCCGATCTTTTCAACCGAAATTACCGGAGAAAAACCTTTGTTGCATTACTTATTGAACGCTACGCGTATGTGTCTACGGTACGTGATTCGTTTGTCAAATATCTGAAGAATCTTCTATATCTAGTATAGGGACAGATCAGAAAGTTTCCGTCTGAGAGCGTTACTGCAACGTACATGCAATGTAGCGCGACACCGATGCGGGTATATAAGCATCGAGATGTAGAGGAGTGCTTAGTGTGGCATTTGTATCTTACTGACTTGCGGCCGGTAACTGCGGAAAAGTGAACTATGGTGACATTACCAAATGCGTCCAAACAGGACCAAGGGCTGTTATTCTACTCTTGGCTGCCGAAAGGCAAACACCGGTAGACATCCATTGGAGAATATGAAGAATGCGTATGGGGTAGCATGTCTGTCGAAATCCACCATTGTTCAATGGTGCGGCAAGGGATGCTGCTCCTTTATGATAACGCATGTCGCCGTATAGAATATGTCGTGAAGCAGAAGCTACGCCAACTCAAGCGGGTGGCACTCGAGCAACCGCCCTACAGCCGTGATCTGTCCTCAGGCGATTTTTACGCCTTCGGTCCTTTGGAAAAGGCCATGAAGTGTCGACGATTCCTGTTGGACTAAGACGTGCAGCGGGCATTGACAGTGTTCTTCACGTAGCAAGACACGGATTTTTACCATACGGGTATCTTCAGCCTGGTGGGTTGGTGGGATGATTGCCTTAGTGCTCAGCGTATTTTGCCCTAGTTCCATATCGATTCAGGACTGTAAGGCCTTCCAATGGAAAC
Source organism: Schistocerca piceifrons (assembly GCF_021461385.2). Taxonomy (NCBI): domain Eukaryota; kingdom Metazoa; phylum Arthropoda; class Insecta; order Orthoptera; family Acrididae; genus Schistocerca; species Schistocerca piceifrons. Next base: position 559,226,465 of record NC_060149.1, read on the forward strand.
TTTTTGATCACCCAATATAATACAAGAATATGTTTTAAGATTAAAGCTCTATCATTAATAATTTTCCAAAATTATGCATGGATACCGAAGACTAAACTATCAAATGAATTCCATTTAAACATTTGTCCTAAAATCTGGCGTTATTGAGTTATCAATGAAAGAACACTTAGAATATCTCAAGTCAGAAACACATAAAAAGTGTTACAGATTCTCTCCGTAGGCTTCTGCACATACACGTAATGCTACACATTTGAGATCGAATGAATATCGTCGTGGAGCAATACAGACTACAAATCAGGAGCAATTTAAGATTAATGTGTTGGCTGGAACTTCAGATCTCTTGACGGTTTCACATATTTCCCCACTACATGTTACAGATGGTACTCATTCAGACTTGTTACAGTATGTACTCCTGAAATTAAGAGAAACCTAAGCTTGGTGGTTTATATAGCCCAACACATGTCAAATATATTGCTCGAGATGCAATGCATAGCAGAAGGATTTGTTGGAAATAGCCAATCGAACGCACTTGTGTTATCAATACCATATGAAAATCTTTTAAGATGTTGTGACCTGAAATTTTTGTAGAATTTTCGTTAATTACTAATTCAAAAATGAAAGTGCCTCAGAAAGACGAAAGCAAAATCACTTTAACGCCCCGATGGTAATGAGGTCGGACTGACGAAGGATGGGGAAGGGAATCGACCATACCCTTTCGAAGGAGCCATCGTGGGATTTAGAGAAGTCATAGGCAACCAAAATCTGGATGTTCGGACGGAGATTTGAACTGCGAATCCAGTTTCTAATCACGGCGCCACATGTCTCGGTGAAAGATCTTCAGAGATATCTTTAAACAGGTGTTTTTCATTGTTTTAATGTGCTGGTCCATCACCCAATACTTGAATTTATCATATACCCTTTGAGAGATTCATTTTTTACTGCATAATTAGTTCCTACAACTCGGCGGTAGCAACTTGCTACACAACTTCCAGCACAAAAGTCTTTCGACTTTTTAAATCTCTCTAATTCTACTTCTAATGATTTGCAATCGTTTTCTGACATCTTTGCAACGACGTAACTAAGTGATTTTGGTGCGTTACATATACGGAGCTACAAAAACAAGTGTTTTGGAATACACTATGTGATCTAAAGTATCTGGATACCTGGCTGAAAATTACTTACAAGTTTGTGGCGCCCTCCATCGGTAAAGCTGGAATTCAGTATAGTGTTGACTCACCCTTAGCCTTGAAGACAGCTTCCACTCTCGCAGACATACCTTCAATGAGATGCTGGAAGGTATCTTGGGGATGGCAGCCCATTCTTCACGAAGTGCTTCACTGATAACAGGTATCAATGTCCATCGGTGAGGCCTGGCACGAATTCGGCGTTCCAGAACATCCCAAAGGTGTTCTATAGGATCTTGGTCAGGATTCTGTGCAGGCCAGACCATTACAGGGAGGTTATTGTCTTGTAACCACTCCGCCACAGGCCATGTATTATGACCAGGTGCTCAATCGTTTTTATAAAGATGCAATCGCTACTCCGAATTGCTCTTCAACAGCGGGAACCCAGAAGATGCTTAAACATCAATGTAGACTTGTGCAGTAATAGTGCCACGCAAAACAACAAGGGGTGCAAGCACCCTCCATGAAAAACACGACCACACCATAACACCACCACCTCCGAATTTTACTCGCGGCACTACACACGCTGACAGATGACATTCACCTGGCATTCGTCATACCCACATCGTGCCATCGGGTCGCCACATTGTATGCCGTAATTCGTCACCCTATACAACGTTTTTCCACAGTTCAGCCGTCCAATGTTTACGCTCCTTACACCAAACGACGCGTCGTTTGGCATTTACCGGCATGATGTGTGGCTTCTGAGCAGCCGCTCGACCATGAAATCCAAGTTTTTTCCCCTCCCACCTAACTGTCGTAGTACTTGCAATGGATCCTGATGCAGTTTGGAATTCTTGTGTGATGGTCTGGACAGATGTCTGCCTATTACACATTACGACCCTCTTTAAATGTCGGCGGTGTCTGTCAGTCAACAGACGAGGTCGGCCTGTACACTTTTGTGCCGTACGTGTCCCTTCACGTTTCCACTCCATTATCACATCGGAAACAGTGGAGCTAGGGATATTTAGGAGTGTGGAAATCTCGTGTACAGACCTGTGACGCAAGTGACACCCAATCACCTGACCACGCTAGAAGTCCGTGACTTCCGCAGAGCGCCCCATTCTGCTCTCTCATGATGTCCAATGACTACTGAGGTCGCTGATATGGAGTACCTCGTAGTAGGTGGTATAACAATGCACCTAAAATGAAAAAAAGTATTTTTTTGGAGGTGACCGGATACTTTTTATCACATAGTGTATGGGCTGAAATTCCGGACGGTCAACCTTCTGGACTGTCGACCCCTTCATGTTTATGTTCAAGTGTTAGTGCGAAACAAAGAGCACTGTATTCCTGCAGAACTCGTTAGCGGTTATCTGAAAAGAGTAAGTAATATGGTATATGTACTTCTTTTCAGCAACAAGCAGGTTCTCTGACCCCCTCAAACCACCTGTTTCCAAGAACTTAATGACTTAGTTAACACTAGTGTCTTTTTTTCTTTTCGTCAATCCGCTACCACACCTCACGCCAGAAATATTCGCTAGTATAACGCCTCACAACAGGATATTAGATTGTCCGAATACTGATAGTAAACGTAGTTTTCATGCCAAATAAATGACCAGCTGAAAAATAGGAGGTGGCGGCATGAAGTGTTTCATCACCAAATCTTGAGCGAATAGCCTGGATTATATCCGAAATATCTGATCAGTGTCTCATAGAATGTGCACACTTGGCATTGTTGCTGGTGATTCGCCCGTCAAATGATGATTTTAAGCCCATCAGCCTTGTGCGAGCAGTCGGCAACGTACAGGCAGGCTAGGTCATTATATGCCTCATTTTCGTTGCATATTCAAAGGAAACACCCAAAGTAGAACACAGCTCTGCACAAGCAACTTTCTCCGTAATTCGCACTATATAGACAAATGCATTCTTAACACGTCATAGGAAGGTGACGATAAACCATGTCTAGTATGAGATTGCCCATGATAGCAATGTGAGTGTCTCATACTGTTTGTGATAATCATTACGTATGCATGACTGAGATTGCTTGAGATTTCATTTCACTAACACGTGGCTGAACTGCATCACCTCTACCATCAGCCCCTGTTACCTAAGAAAAACATTGCACAACTTCAGAGTCGCAAACAACGTCACATAAATACTAGTTCTGTCGAACTACTGACAGAAATAAATCACAGCCCTGAGTAGTAAAAAATACTTGCGAGACCTAAAAAGCCTCACATGAGATATTCTAAGTGTAATGAGAAAAATTCTAGCACCAAAAATGTGCACAGCTGGATCACCGCTCAGACCTCTATAGATGTTGCCTCAACCAACTTGTATCGAACAGGGGCTCCTGCAAGATGGCCGCCGCACTTTTAAGGGCTCTGACCTCCGCTCCACAGAAAACTCTGCATGTACGATATTTAATGATCCTCTGCCTTCACCAACATATTTCACTACCTTTTTAGATATAAATGATACTCTAAATCTTATTGCTCCATTGACTACACCCAAAAATTATAGTCAGAACTGATATCTTACATTTAATTTTACGCTCAGAAGTTTGCCCAAAATTTAAAGTTAAGCAACTGCCTGGTTTTGTTGCAGTACTAATAATCAGTCCACACTCTTTGTGCATATTGATATGACACCACTTTCTTAAGGAATTTTTTTTCCTCCTTACATTGCACTGTTCAGAATAATGATAGCTATAACAGTTTTTAAGTTTTAGGTGAGACTATGGAAATTTATAAACTGTTTATTAAAAAGCACTACAAAACATAAATCTTATGAAGCAAGTGTTAGATGTGGTATGTATTGACGTCTACCAGTGTATACTGCCTTGCTGTTTGTGTATGTGTCTGCTATTTGATTACATATTGATTTTTAATTAAAGATCAATTACAAAGTGTCGCACAGCTTTATTAGGTATGTTACAAAAAAGAGAGTCTCTGTATCGGTGTGTATCACTGAGAGTTGCAATTTTAATTCTTGATCTCTTTTGTATCTTATATAATATAATACTGTAGTTATTAAAGATTTGCTGAATATTGTTACAAAAACCTTTCAGTGCTGTATCTTTTCACATATATTATTACAGTTTATATCTGCAGACTGGCAGAATTGTGTTGTTCCATCTCTAATTTTGTGTATCGTCTTTCACTCTATCTATTAACGTTTGCGCTATAGGTGCACAAACGTGAACAATACATAACAAGTCTTTGTGCACAACAGCAGTGGAACTGACAACATGGGAAAACTCATCACCAAAACTCAACCTTTCTGTAGTGTCACAAGGAGGCAGCGGCTGCAAGTCTCAAACATATCCAAAGAGTTTTAGGGATACTTCTAGAAATGAGGCATTATTAACATTCCAGCAGTGTAACACACATAGAAGTAGACTTTGATGGTAGACTGTAAGAGTATGAAAACCCATGTGCAGTAACAATACAGCGACTGCAATGACCCTCAGATTCATTTCATATACGACTGATCTTTACTGGTTTTGTCACAGCTGCAGTAAAAAATGCAGAAAAACAGCTAAATCTGTACCAAGTACTCTCTGCCATGTACAGGCTAGGTACGACGTAAGACAGTTGCCAAATTGCGATTTAACAATTACAGAAAGAAAAGAGCTGATGACAACAAGCAAACTGCATTTCAAAATCACGAAAACAAAATTTACTACATATCTTAAAGACATTAGTAATGATGGCGACAATATGGGTGGAGGCAAATTAATTGTTCTCGGGAGCATCTGTCAAATAAGCATTGTTCCTGTACCTTGTAACCAGTCGGTAATGTGGCTTGCTAAAGGGTTATTTCTTTGGGTAAGGAGGCTAAGCTAAGTGTGAGATTTGTTCACATAATGAGAACAGTGGGCTCATAGAGCTCGAACCGTATCTATTCCACTAGTGGAACAAATATTCAGCTGAAAGGTAAAAGCTTTACAGTCTAGAAAATCTTGCCACTTATTCATTTAATAGCCTACCTTTTACATTATTACTCTATTACAGACCAACAATCAGTACGTGAAATCAAATTACGCAGAAGTGTTATCAAAAACCATTTACAAGTTAAATACATTTTTGAAACAGAAGCTACTGACAACGAATAAAAATATCCATTTTCAGTTGCGCAATCTTCCATTGTGAAAGACCTTCTGTTTCAAGGTACAAGAGGGTGCCTCATCAACGAAGTATGACTTCAGTCTCTGTGTGACCCTTAAATAGTTATAGAAATATATAGCTTTTATTCACCATAAAATACTGTACCTTAACAATTAACAATATATTTCAGATAGCTTTACTATATTATACAGCACTTAAATATTTATAATTGGAAATATTTATAAATCCTATGGAAAACGTGACCTCATGTTCAAAAACAACAATAAACTGTAAAAAAAATAGGGGGGACTGTTTATGGCGGAAGTACCGACCAAGAAACACCGTTTCTTCCTAGGTGCACTAACCTCAAAGTCCCGTACACGAACTCGTGTGAGCAGTTTTTCCCTCTGTAACATTTTCCGGACTCATTCAAGAGACTATAGCTAATTTCTACAGACGAGCTACATTACTTACGTACTGGTTTAAGATCCATTGTCTTTTATTTAAGACCCACTCCCCTTGTGGAGGTCGCTAACTCAAACTTCTGTGGTAGTGTTTATCTGAATCCGAATGTAGCTGGTTCGTATGTATAGGGAAAACGACAAATGACATATGGCATCAAACATCTGATTATATATGACGACTCCATCATTTTATACACATCCCTAACAAGAACAGACTACACTCAAAAAGTGCATATCACATTCGTCAGCACAATATAAGTACCTAAGTGATGCTGAATGGAAAACCACCTCCACTAAATTATTACCCATAGCGGTAAGGTGTGATTTCTACATACCTTCCAACATACATTGACGAGTATGGGACTTGTTTCTAGTTTCACTAGCGTGTAATATACAAAATGTTATTAGTTTCGGGTGCATATTTAATATAAAAAGCCATTTGTCTTCTGAGGATTTTGGTGCAGTGATTGTCCTAGCATGTGTAATGATGGCGTTGTGTGACTGGTTGGTACAGTTACAATTAGTATTTGAATAAACGCTACGGTTGAAAATAGTGTATAAATAACATCGTGCACATGTACGTTAAGACAACGCCACACCCAGCCAAATGGTCGACGTTCAGATGCAGCGCTATTTCATGTGCGCGCTTTGAGTGTGGAGACATCTCTCCAACACTCTACCTTCACGTGCGTCCTTGTCTCTCTCTCTCTCTCTCTCTCTTTGTGTGTGTGTGTGTGTGTGTGTGTGTGTGTGTGTGTGTGTGTGTGTGTGTATGTGTGTGTGTGTGTGTTGTAATACGGTCGGGAGAGGGGAATGGTGAACCCGTATCCTAGAAGAATGCTTTTGCTGTTGTTTTGTTCCATTGTTCGTTGACGTCAAGAGCATTCTTTAAAATGTGTTATTTAATTTCTTTTAGTGCCAATTTTATGATTTTGACAATTTGATCTGTTTTTAAAACTGGAATGAGATAGAGACCACATATTTCGTGGGATAAATCATACTTAGAAGTTTATTGCAGTATATTACCCCACACTAAATAATTAAATTATTAAATTGCACTACCCTCATTATGATTTTACTTTTATTATAATATGAGCGCACAGAAAGGAGATAAGTTTCGAACATATGAAGACTATGCGACAACATATATGAGTCTCATATTCACTCGTGTGCTAAAAGAATTCACTATAATCTCCAATTCAGAATTGATTTTGGAAGTGATCGACATCTTCAAATCGTGATGACTGGGTGTTGTGTAATGTCATTACGTTAGTTAGGCTCAAGTAGTTCTAAGTTCTAGGGGACTGATGACCATAGATGTTAAGTCCCATAGTGCTGAGAGCCATTTGAACCATCTTCAAATCTGAACTGATCTGCAATATTATACGTATAATCATCCAAAAACAAAACACTACTTGTAATGGTGGAGTATGTGTTTAAAAAATATCACTTAAATGCGCTATGACTTAGACCGCAAAAGTCACTTATTGTCCCGATCTGAGGTGCAGCGAAAATATAAAAAAAGTTACATAAACAGCAGTTACCACTACGAAATGATGTCAATTAAGTGAACAGATAGTAGGAACTGTATTAACGCAAATTATCAATAAAATCCACGTCCGCTATCCGTTCAGTTCTTAGATTACTTCGGGATCGTTGCACCTCGGACTCAGTATCGGGATATACGATCGTGATAGAAACCAAGGTGGACACCAGCGATGTGTCGACTTCATATTTACGATATTGCCGCAGAAAAAACCGAATAGCACCGTGCTGTAGTGGTTATGATACTAAACAGTTGCACAAAGAGTCGTCAGTTCAAAACTGCCGTGGACAGTACAATTTTAATTTCTATATTTGGTTCGAGTAAATTCTAGGGTATCCACAAATGGCAAGAATCATTGTTCTGGAACGTTCTGTAGCCGTATATATATACTGTATGTTTTCTGGCCGCAGGCAGTTCACTTCACGCTCTTGTATGTGCATGTGCTGAATAAACCTTCGTTAAGTGAAGTTAGTGTTCGTCACTCATCTAATTACACCTTCTACTACGTGACATTATTCTGGTGGAGGCGCCGGGTATTGGAACTTGTTATAGCGCGCATTATCGACGACACAGTGGCTCCCATCAGGCCACGACAAAGCCGCCGTTTACGTGGCGAGAAACCCGAGTTCGAGCCATACACAACAGATTGCAGTCTACCGTAAACAGAAGAAGAAGAGGACGTTGCGATGACAGCCACTGTGTGCCACCACATGAGACATCCTTCCGGATTCTGTAGTGACTATGGCCAAGATCCAAACAAGTGGCGTATAGCCAAATTTAACAAATGGGATGACACCGTGTGTTTGGCTAACGCATTTTTCTACTTGGAGGGCACTGCCAAGCAATGGTATGAGAACAACGAAGAGAAGTTCACAAGCTGGGTATGTATTCCAGGCGGAACTGCGTAAGTATTTCGGTGACACATAACGACAGAAGTGCAAGGCTGAAGATAAATTAAAGTGCAGGGCACAACCTCCAGCTTCCTACAGCATCCCACATTCAAGACGTCTTGGAGCTGTGTAAAATAGTGGATCGTGCAATGAAAGAGGAAGATATAGTTGCACATCTCATGAAGGAGGTTTCGACAGCAGACGATTTCATAAAATGGTGCTAGTATATCGAGATAATGCATCAAAAAAGAATTACACGCAAGAAGTTTGAACGGCTTCCAAACGTCGTATTGATGTCTGTGATGGAGGAAGCAACTGATTTCACAAGTGTTCTTCATCAGATAGTGAGAGAGGAAATTCAGAAGGCAAGAAACCCAGACGCTTCAAGAGGTCATAAGGGAGGAAGTGGAACAGGCATTGAACCCTGTCTCTCGTTCTTCATTTCCCTTTAAAACGGTGAAAACGTCGAGACCCAGGCGGAGTTACTTTCCTACAATGCCGGATGAGGAACCTGTTTGGGCACCAAACAAGACTGACGTCTGGAGGACCCAGGATAGCCAACCAGTATGTTTCCGCTGCGGATGACCGGGACATGTGGTGTGATATTGCCGAAAAAGGCGGCGGTTATTTGTTGACGCCTGTGCCAGAAGAACGCAGACCGACCTTAGCCGACGACAACTCCGGGACGACGAAGATGAACAAGAAGATGTGGGTGAAGGACAACGTAGGTCACCATCCCCGCAAGCTAGCCGCTGGTGAGGACGCTCCCCAACACGCCGATCAAGGTCTCCATCACCATTTAGAAGTTCCAGCCGATCACCTAACCACCGCAACCTGAAAACTAAAAGCTGCGACCTTCCTTGGAGGTGAGAAAAATCCTCCACCGTCGACCACTACAAAAATGATAGGAAACTACGTCGATAACCTCATGGATAGCCCACCAGCCCAATCTCTTGTGGACTCTGGAGCATCATATTCAGTCATTTCGGAGAAGTACCGTCGCCAGTTTCAGAAAACCGTATTCGTCGACAACAAAACATCTCTGTTGAAGGTGGCTAATGGGAAATATGTAAAGCCTGCAGGAAGATGTGTTACTCGTATGGGTATAAGTGGCCATACACAGCCCTTAGAATTCATCGTCTTACAAGAGTGTAGTCATGACGTCATTCTCGGGTGGGACTATTTGAAAGCTTCTCAGACAATGATAGATTATGGTCGCTCGAAACTTGTGCTAGGCGAGATGAGATACTATGGACACGAAGATGCGCATCCGAGTGCGTGGAGACTATGTGTGCAGTCAGCGCTAGAAAGGTAATTGTCACGTGCTATGCCATGCATCAACACATGGATCTTGTAATGGAATGTGAGAGAAGCATACTACTGAAGAATAACTTGGTCTTCCCAGCCTCTGTCTCTCGTTTAAGAACGGATACGGTGAATTATGGATAGTTAACTATCGCCGAGAACCGCAGGTCCAATCACCAGATCTCACTAAGGAGCAACAGATGAAGCTACTTGCGATTCATCAAGAGTTCTCTGAATGCTTCAATCGACAGGAGAATGGTAAATTAGACAAATCGACACTAAAGCACCGGATTAACAATCGAGCCCATTAACCTATAAGCCAGAGAGCATACCGTGTGTCAGCAACGGAACGTCGAATAATACCCGACGAGGTAGAGAAAATGTTGAAGAGCGCATGGTCGTCACCAGTTGTCCTCGTCAGAAAGAAAGATGGCAGTTGGCGCTTTTGTCTTGATTACAGGAAGCTAAATAAGATAACTAAAAAGGACGTTTAACCTCTTCCACAAAATGACGATACACTAGATTGTCTGAAGGGGGCTAAGTTTTTCTCAACCACGGACATGTACTCGGGATACTGGCAAATCGAAATAGATGAGGCTGATCGTGAAAAAACTGCATTCATCACCCCTGACGACCTGTATGAGTTTATGGTAATTCTGTTTGGTTTGCGTAATGCACCAGCAACTTTTGAACGGATGGGGGATAATCTTCTAATGCACCTGAAGTGGACACTGTGGATTTGTTATGTAGATGACACTATAATGTTCTCAGAGACATTTGATTATCGTATAAAAAGACTAAGGGCCGTTCTCAAGTGTCTCCAACAAGGCGGAATGAAACTTAATCCAAGAAAGTGTCTCTTTGGATCCAAAGAAATCAAAATAGTTGGACACCTTGTGTCAAACGAACGTGTGCGGCCAGACCCAGAAAAGGTGAGAGCTATAACGGAATTTCCTATTCCTAAAAGTATTATAGATGTGAGAAGCTTCCTCGGATTATGTTCTTATTATCGTTGTTTTATCGAAGACTTTTGTATCAAAGCCAGGCCACTTCAAGAGTTGTTTATCTGGGGTGGTGCTCAACAAGATTCTTTCGTTGTGCTGCGAAAAGCTCTGACGATTGGCCCTGTACTTGCTTTGTATGATGAGAGAGCACCTACAGAAGTACACACAGATGCCAGCGGGTATAGGATAGGTGCTGTTCTGGTGCAGATTACGGATGGCAATGAGGAGGTTATGGCCTATGCTTCTAGGACGCTTACAAAAGCCGAGAGAAACTACTCAACTACAGAAAGAGAATGTCTTGCTGTGGTCTGGGCCACGTGCAAATTTCGACAGTATCTCTATGGAAGGTCATTCACAGTTGTTACAGACCAACACTCACTTTGTTGGTTGACAAGTCTTAAGGATCTAACAGGACGACTCGCCAAGACTCTTCAAGAATATGACATTACCATAGTGTACAAAAGTGGAAGAAAACACCAAAATGCCGATTGCCTCTCAAGAAACCCTGTGCGAGACCATCAAGACGTTGATGAAGATAGTGACTGTCTCGCCGCACTCCAGGATGTCTCTGCTGAGCAGAAGAAGGACGCCAAGGAATCTCAAATTATGCTTGCCTTAAATCGGTCAGAGGATGTGAAAGGACAATTTAAGGTAGTAAATGGATTGCTTTACAAGAAAAACTTTGATCCGTCTGGAAAGAGATGGCTACCAGTGATTCCTAAACACATGGCCGGCCGATGTGGCCGTGCGGTTCTAGGCGCTTCAGTCTCGAACCGCGTGACCGCTACGGTCGCAGGTTCGAGTCCTGCCTCGGGCATGGATGTGTGTGATGTCCTTAGGTTAGTTAGGTTTAAGTAGTTCTAAGTTCTAGGGGACTGATGGCCTCAGATGTTAAGTCCCATAGTGCTCAGAGCCATTTGAACCATTTGAACCTAAACACATGCGCTTAGATGTTCTGCAGAAATTCCAAGACACACCTGAGGACGAACATTTAGGATTTATTAAGACATACAATAGAATCCGCGAGAGATTTTTCTGGCCAGGTTTATTTAGGAGTGTCGCACTGTCGAGAGTGTCAGAGGAGAAAATCAGTTCTTCAGAAACCACCTGAACGACTCTTACCAATTCCACCAGCCGAAACGCTTATCCAGAGTGTTTGGGATTGACCTCATCGGGCGATTTCCAACGTCCGCTAGTGGCAAAGATGGATTATTGTTTCCACTGATTATCCGACACGCTATGCCATTACAAAAGCCGTGAGAACAGCCGGATCATCCGAGGTAGTTAAATTCATTGTGGAAGACATTGAATTAAAGCACCCCAAGGTCGTTAGTTAGGGATCGAGGGAAAGTTTTTCAATCGAATCTTGTGACAGAGATAAACCGTCGGTGCAACATTGCTCATTACATGAAGACTGCCTACCATCCGCGAACTAACGGGCTTACTGAATGTCTTAATAAGACATTGGCCGACATGCTATCAATGTTCGCCAATGTTGAGCAGACCAACTGGGATGAGGTGCTAACTTTCGTGACGTTTACTTACAACACTGCCAGACAAGACACCACAGGATTTACGCCATTTTTCCTGGTGCATGGGCGTGAGGCGACTACGACTATGGGCACTGTGTTTCCGTTATATCCTGATGACGTGGACGACGACTACATCAGCCAGGTGTTAAACAGAGCTGAGGAAGCTCGGCAGTTAACTCGACTCCGCACGCTATAGGCTCAAGAAAACGAACTCCGAAGGTGTGACGCGAGCCACCGCCCTGTTGTCTACCATCCTGGTAACGTCGTCTTGATCTTCACTGCTGTTAGGAAGTTGGACTCTCTGAGAAGCTCCCCAGGAGCTATTTTGGAACTTATACGATTGTAAGGCAATTGCCTGATGTTACTTATGAAGTTGAAGATTTCGACCCCGACTCAAGACGACGAAAGATCAGAGATACGGTCCACCTCCTTCGAATGAAGCCCTATAAGGATCCTGCAACCCAGGGTAAATTCGAAGCTCTAGCGACAGGCAACAAGCGGAAAGGTGACGATGAGCGTAGAGCAAAAGAAGTGCTAAGAAAATCACCGCCAGGGCGAGAATCAGTCATCAGGAGTCATAGTATGCAGGACCGATGACTCGTTCCCGGACTAGGACGACGTAACACCGAGGCGCTGTTCTCGTAAGGAGGGCGCAATGTCGCAGCAGAAGCCACGTAGCACCGTGGTGTAGTGGTTATGACACTAAACTGTAGCACGAAGGGTCAGTCTGCTTTCGGGAGCGGTGGGGCGAGGACGTACGCTGCGTCCCGCCGTGTGCGACCGTGAGCGCTTGCTTGTGTTTAACTTCTCGCGGCGCGAGTTGTATTCGTTCCAAGTTCAGTGCGACTATGGCACGCGCATGGCGCCAAGATACGTTCAGAATTACCTTCCAACCTGATCAAGTGCGTCCTCGAGTCTATGAAATAGAACAGTTAACACGCGACGATCTATGTTTAGATCCGGCGACTGTCGTCGGAATACATTTTTCTATAACGACGAGCGTGGTTTATGTTAAAATGATCAGTGCAGAGGTCTGCACGACAGTGGCGTCTAAATACGCGAACCCTTTCTGATTTAAACATTCTGACAGGCATATCGGTGCAGTGACAGTGGATCATGCAGGCATGGGTCTCCGGACTTTAAGGGTTTTTGAGCTCCCCAGAGGAAGTTGTCAAAGACGCCTTCCGACCATATGGCAATGTCATCAGACACGTTGCAGAAAAGTGGCCAAATTTTTTGACGTATAAGGTACACAATGGTGTGCGCCAAATTAAACTTTAGCGCAAGAAACATGTGCCGTCCTATCTGAACATCGGTGGCTGTCATGCAGTCATAATGTACGACGTTCAACCGCGTTCCTGTTCCGGATGTGGGCAGGAAGGCCATGTTCGATCGGACTGCTTACAACGTCGACTTACACAGACACCAGTGGGAGACTCCGTTTCCCCGACGGGGACGACAATGCTGCCCCTCACATTCACTCAGACCATATGGCAATGTCACCAGCCACGTTGCAGAAATGTGGCCAAATTTTTTGACGTATAAGGTATACTGTGGTGTGCGCCAAATTAAACTTTAGCTCAAGAAACATATGTCGTCCTATTTGAACATCGGTGGCTGTCATGCAGTCATAATGTACGACGTTCAACCGCGTTCTGGTTCCGGATGTGGGCAGGAAGGCCATGTTCGATCGGGCTGCTTACAACGTAGACTTACACAGACACCAATGGGAGACTCCGTTTCCCCGACGGGGACGGCAATCCTGCCCCTCACATTCGCTGAGACGACGATGCGAACTATAGATGAGGAAGAAGCGGGAGGTAGCGCGCATCCATTGACGTCAGAAGCACCAAGGCAGGAAGAGGAAGGACCCTGATGTCAACCCGGATGATGCCCCCTCCACAGCAACAACAGCTGCTATTTCCCCACTGAATCCAGACGCAACATCACATTCAGGACGCGATGGACGTAAACGCGAACATTGTCCCGACCGCAGCTTTCCTAGCGGAAGGTGATACGACGCGTTCGAAAACAAAATTCGCCTCGTCGCCGCAAGCGACGTCGGCGGACCCCTTCTGACGATGGCCTCCTACCCATGGCCGCTCAAGAAGGTGACATCTCGTCAGACGGCATGGATGCTGTGCCTGCTGAGGATCTAGGTGGTGTAGACGGTTCGCTCGCCCATACCACGAGTGCCCAGTTACTTCTTCCAGCACAGATGCAGCAGGTCGCGTCGATGGATGGCGCCCCGCCCACCTCTGCCAAAGACGACGTCGGTGAAAGAAATTTAGGTGCCGTCAGCTACATGGCATCGTGTTGCATCCACAGTGGTCGGACGATGTTGAAGAACTTCCTGGAGATGGCACGAATGACAGGGAATGGGGTGGCATTGGGGAACCATTCCTAGAGTGAAAGACTCATAATCTGTAACTGGTCCTGTAGGTCTGGCCTCTCTTGTAGTTATATTGATTACCATGGCGCCTACCCTAGGTGAAAAGGCTAGGCAGCACACCTTTCGCCTTGCCACATTCAGTATCAATGCGATAAGGGCACCACACAAACTGACACTGCTACAACGTATGCTCGACACAGCGGACATCGACGTGGCTCTCTTACTGGAAGTATGTGTCGCTAGTTTCTCTGACTTCCACGGATATACCGCCCACATCTTCCAGGCCTCTTGTAGCGTGGCTGTCCTGCTACGGGAAGGCTTGGCGGCTACGGACGTACTGTGCCTACCGAGTGCAAGAGCCATGGCCGTAACTGTCAGCGGTGTACGACTCAGCAACGTATATGATCCTTCAGGATCAGGGAGACGGTGAGATGAAGCCCGCTTTTTTTCGGAAGATATTACGCGCAAGCTCGGGTTAGGGAAGGATTGGGAAGGAAATCGGCCGTGCCCTTTCAAAGGAACCATCCCGGCATTTGCCTGAAACGATTTATGGAAATAACGGAAAACCTAAATCAGGATGGCTGGAGACGGGATTGAACCGTCGTCCTCCCGAATGCGATTTCAGAGTGCTAACCACTGCGCCACCTCGCTCGGTACGCGTCTCTGCATGGGCGGCATAGACGATATGGTGATCGGAGGCGATTTCAACTGTACTTTATCTCCGTCTTACCAGCAGCCACATCACGTCCCGTGTGCGGAGTTGGAAATGCTAGTGCGTGACCTCCACCTGCTCGACACGGGGCGCCACATCCATGGCCCTGCTCCTGGTTACACCCATTGTACAAGTCACTCGTCAAGTCGGTTGGACAGTATTTACGTCACAAGCAACCTCTAGACGGCGACGAGCGGAGCAGAGCTCTGGCCCACTGCATTCGCCGACCACATATTTGCACCATTGCCCTTCAACCTGCACGTGTGTGGTACAGTAGGCCCCTCTGGAAGCTGAATGTCGCCCATCTGGACGTGTCGGCATTTAAGGTGCTATCGAAGAGTCGTCGAACGCGTCCGTCGTGGTCGTTACCGATCGACCCTCAGTTGGTGGATGCAGTGTGCGAAGCCTGCTCTTAAGAGCATCTTCATTACTTACAGCCGGGAAGCGGCGGCTTGGAGGAGGAGTACGGAAAATTTTTATTACACCGTCCTACGGGAATGTCTTGCTATGGAGCCCTCAGCTGACAGGCAGATCATTGTCGAACGCAGCTCGACTCCTTAGCACACCATCACTTACAGGGCGCTGTTATACGGTCGCGTGCTCCAGACAAGCTACAATCCGAAAGGCCATCTATGCAAAACTTGCTCTTAGAGCGCAGGACGTGCAGTAGGGTGCTGGTAACCGACATGATAACGGACGACGGTCGACACGTGGTAGAACAAGCAGATATAGCAGAAGCCTTCCATGAGCATTAGCTCACCTTTATTCAGCAGTGCTCCCTGATATGGCGACGGTAGACACTGTTTCTGCACATGTGCACGGTACAGTTCTACCAGACATGGTACCGACTTCACTGATAGAAGTGACAGAAGAGGAAGTGTTCGACGCCATTGGTAAAGGTGCTCCCCATAAACCACCAGGAATCGATGGAATACCATTAGAGTTCTATCGAGCCGTTAAACAACTGTTGGTGCCGTGTTGGGTTGAAAATTGTCAGGAATTGATGTCCGCAGGTATACCGTTGCCTGCACCGTTCTTGTAAAGACTGCTTGTACCCGTCCACAAGCCGATGGGACAGACTTATGTCCGCGATTATCGCCCCTTAACGTTATTGAACAGCAACTTCAAGATCTTTTCGAGGCTGCTATCACAACTTATTCGCGGCACACTATTGCACTTCCTGTCCAGCGATCAGACGTCCTTGGGGGGACCCAACAACATCAGAACTGCGTTATGTCGTTACAGAGATCTCGTCTCCCTTGCACTAGTGAGACGTTTGCCGGCAGCCCTGGCGTCTATTGACTTTAGCCAGGCTTTTGACCGTGTGGTCAACACTTTCCTCACGGCCGTTCTACGGCGCGTGGAATACCCCGACCCCTTTAGCGCAGTGTTGACACGCCTTCTGCATGGTGCTACTTCTCGAGTCCTTGTTAAAGGAAGAATGACGGCATCCCCCATGCCGATTCGTCGATCAGTACGACAGGGATGTCCATTTTCTACATTTTATTTGCATTGGCCTTGGAACCTCTGTAGTGTGGTCTCCGAGACAGGCTCACTGGGATACAGTCTTGCGGCACCATCTATCGCTATTTCATGATTGTCATACGTGGAGCGGCCGATATGGCGTCGGCTTTGGACTGGATTGCAACCTACGGTACAGCTTCTGGTAGCCAAATCACCGTTGACAAGTCCGTCACCTTGAGCATCGGGATAGGGCTACCGCAGGCACACTTTGCCCCCTTACGCTTCAGTGATACTGTCCGCCACTTGGACTTCGATTTCATGAACGACATGCGACGAGCGACGACGCTCAATTATCGACGCCTTCTTCACCAAACTCGGGCCGGAATTGTAAATCAGCGCTTGTGGTCCCTCAACATCGTTCAGCAGGCGCATTATTCCAATGTATACCTTGCGTCCCGCATACCGCATGGTGCCCAAACGCTACCCATTCCGAACCCCTTAGCGCGTAGCATCATGGAAGCGCTGGGACACCTCGTCAGCGCTGGTATGTTACTGAAGATCAGATACGTATCTCTTACCCTCCACAAGGAAAAGGGTGGTCTCGGCCTAGTTAATGTACATGACGGGGCTGTTGCTCTCTATGATAACTCACATTTATGTCTGATGCGCCGTTGTCCTACAAGCCTTACGAATTTGCTTCCGACGGCGCTACGACCTGCTTCACTAAGAGCGCCGGTGCCACTACAGGACATCTCAGCGCCCCTCTTTTATATAGGACGTTTCTATTCAGAACAAAGTTATTCCAGTGCAGCGCTCACGACACCACGAATGGCTACAGCTCGACGCCTATATCACAACATGCTGCAACGCCGCCCCCGTAATGTGGTCGAACTAAAATATCTTGATGTACGGTGGCGCGTGGTCTGGAAGACTGTACATGATGCCATGCTTGATTCCGGTCTAGTTTCCCAATGGTACGTAGTCGTTAATGGGAAGCTGGTGACACAAGGACGTCCCTACAATATCCACATGGCACAATCTCCCAATTGTGTGGGTTGTAATAAAGTAGATTCTGACGAGCACAGCCTCAGCTGTGGAGAGGCGGAGCCGGTTTGGCACCTAGTGCGGCAGATGCTGGCTTATTTCTTGCGAGTTACGCTGGAGCATAAAGCTGCACGCACATTATTGCCTCCGGATGAGACATTTTACCCCAAGACTCGGACCAACTCCGTCGCCTGGATACGTGGACGTGTGGTCAATTACCTCTATCGTAACGGACATGAGAATTTACTTGACTTCTGACTCTACTTGCAAGAAAGATATCATGCTATTGTCGGGCATACCAGATATCGACGATGCTTCGCAAACTCCCTCTGGAATGCCTTTCACAGCCAGCCGTGTACTTGAAATGTTCCAGGCAGTGGTATATGAGGTCAGAAGGAAGTGCTAACGATCGCACATTGAACTGTTATTATCAGTGTGGCGCAGTTGCAGGGAAGCCTGACTACGAAGTGGTAGCTTTATTTTCATGTTATTTATGTTTACTACCTTCGATGGTGTCTTCATTTTGTTTTAGTTTTACAGGCTTGACTATCCATGACCGTTTGCACATTGATATCTATAAGTCCATACTGTACATAACGAAAAAAAACACCCTTCCGCACCCTACTAGAAATACCCTTCCCCCACTTCGTTTCATCGTGGTTTTGTGGGTTGGTGCACACACGTTAGTCCCGTATAGTATAGTTTCTTCACATTTTAAATGGGGGGTGGTTACGTATAGTTAGGATGGCAACGCCTGAAGAGGTAAAAGTTCATTTTTGTTTGGCAGGGACACAAGTGGCGGTGCCACGTAGAGATGGTTATGATTTCGTTTCCTTTCTTTTTGTTAGGTACCCCACACAAAAAAAGGGTCGTGAGTTCAAGACTGACTTCGACTGTACATTTTTAATTTCTTTATTAGGTTCGAGTACATGCTAGAAGTATCCACAAATGGCAAGAATCATTGTACTGGAATGTTCTGTGGCTGTATATATACTGTATATGTTCCGACCGGAGGCAGTTCGCTCCGCCCTCTTGTATGTGCAAGTGCTGAATCAACCTCCGTTAAGTGAAATGGTTCAAATGGCTCTGAGCACTGTGGGACTTAACATCTGAGGTCATCAGTCCCCTAGAACTTAGAACTGCATAAATTTAACCAACCTAAGGACATCACACACATCCATGCCCTAGGCAGGATTCGAACCTGCGACCGTAGCACGTTAAGTGAAGTTAGTGTTCGTCATTCATCTAATTACACCTTATTCTACGTGAGGCAAAATTCTCAGACGGTCCTCCGCCGTCCATTACACAGACATTTTCATAATATTTTTACGTGTATTGTTATATTTTGTGTGTTGATCCGATTATATGTAGTTCTTTACTAAGAATATTAAGACACCTACAGTTTATTAAAGCACTGTGTTAGTTTGATAATGTTGAGTAATAAGTAATTTGTGAATAAACTTATATAATTAAAAGCTTAATTATTCCATAATGGAAATTAATCCCAGAGGGGCTGAACGTAATTATTAGTACAGAAATTACTCGCCTGCTGCACTGTAAACTCTAAGCTAACGCCGCAAGGGAGAGTCTGGCGGCGTCCTTAAGTAAACAAGCTGAGTAATCCAGCTTTCAGAAGTTGCACACAAACTCATCACAGTCCTTCCTGAGTATCCGCTGGGTAAGAAGCAGATTCTCCTTTGCTGTCAACTCTGATAGTCTTAACGCTTCAAGTATATGTCCATTGTAATAGCAACCCATCACTGCAGCCACTGCACCGTGCCTTGCTGTTATCTTAAAATCCCCTAAAGCAGTACACCCTTCCGAGGAAGTGTGGTGAGACCACTCTTTACATTACGTGCTCTTCAGGTGATTTTATTATTTTCCACTAAAATATAGCAAACATATTAAATTTAGAGTTGTTTTACTCATGATCTTACTAAACACAAGCGGCTATTTATCATTTTAAGTATGTAAAAATAATTATTTATGTACAGCAGAATTCGTCATTATGATTAACTGTTAGCTTATTCAGGCTCCAAATTGAAAGTTGGTCGTTCCATATCTTCCGAGGGTGTCCCCCATTTTTCTCTCCCATTCTGAAGCAAAATTCTCAGACAGTTCTCCGCCGTCCATTCAACAGACATTTTCGTAATATATTTACCTGTATTGTCATATTTTGTGTGTTTAACCGACTATATGTAGTTCTTTACTAATGTCTTCGCACTTAACTATTAATCTGTAGCCTGCAAGGAAATATAAGAACGGCATCTGGGTTACCACTATACTTTTTGTCATAGATTTCGTCAGGGTACATTATTCTGAGAATTAAAATCTTTCAGACATGTCCAACACTGTTTTCAGGGGCGTCTTTCCTACTTAACGTTCTCTTTTAATTACTATATCAATATTTATTTCTAAACCCTTGTCTCCATTGTTGTCTATGTTAATTCTCAAACGAAATCTTTCAGTTGAATGGTCCTGTAACACAATCTTAGCTCATAACAGTTCTTTACCTTGGCTAGCAATAATCTTTGATTTGCCTTCAGCAATTTCTTAAGTGTATATCACAGTGCTTTTAATTGTTTTGAAGACAGTGCATACAACATCATCCTGAGAAGGGTTAAAGACTACCTACACTTTCGCTCAGATAGGAATGTCTACTCAGTCAGTTCTCTTCTGTAATAAAGCTCTTTGACCTTCTATTGTAGCATGGTCAATGTATTATTTAGAAATAGTCGATGTTAGTGCACACTCCTGTTTGAATCTCTGACTAATTAAAATGCCGTTATTTGAAATTTGTTACCTATTCATCATCTTCAATTTATTCCTACGTATGAACTTTGAAGTTTAATTCATCTAAAAGTGACGTGATGAGACAAGTGGCTGTGAAAAGAAGAACATAATGTAAAAGTAACAATAAGTCCCTGTCAATAATGCTATTTATTTCAAAACAAGTGCCGTTACGAGTTTCTTACAGACAAGGTCATCAATATATGGCTGTTTATTTTTGTAATTCCATTTATTTGATGCGAATCTCAAGATGTCGGCTGTCTTTGTTTCTAGTAGCAGCGTTTCGAACTGGTAGTCTGATATAAAATCCTGTTCCGTTTCATGGGAAACTGAGGCGCTCTCTGGAATAAAGTATTAACTGAAATGTACTGAGGTCGAGATACAGAGTATCAAACTTTTTAAATAGTATTTTTATTCATTTCGAACTCTAGTACATGGTCTAAATTTATGTCAAATATGAACGAAATATTGTGGTACCGGAATATATGACATGATAGTGTAATATGTATGAATTATGACTGATTTGTATTTCTGTCAATCCGTTCTGTCAGAGAATTGTTTGCTTCTGACTAGCCTAATATTCTAGGAAACATTAAGCAAGATTCTGAGCTCCTCACGCACTTCAATAATTCATTCATATAAGTGCATGTGTACGATTACATTGTTGTCGAGTAACAGTATCTGTATTGATGCATGATAGTTGCTATGTAAGGTTTCGTTTTGGATGTTTGCTTGCGCCATACAGTTCAACATACTACATTATGAGAGCTTGGGTATTTAGGCAGAAATATAACTGACAATTGAAGAAATAAAGAGGATATATTATGTAGACTAACAAGAAAATCATGCATTGAAGTGTTAAAGTGTCTTTTTTCAATGTGTTCTGTAACGATTAACCTTGTACTGAAGTGAAATGCATACGCTAAACAGTTGTGCTAAGAACAGGATTGTCGCTTTCGAAATGTGGTGTTACAGAAGAATGGTCGAGACTGAGTGGATAGATGGAGTGACTAATGAAGACTAAGTGGACGAATTGAGCAGCCAAGGGTTTTACACCAAAACTTGGCTAAACGAAAGAACAGATTCACGTACACGGAGACAGCCTGAGGCTTCAAGGAATAGCTGTAGAGAGGCATAAGACGGAGACTAAAGCTTGAATTCAGTAAGCAAGCTTTAGTGAATGTAAAGTGCAGTAGACGTGCTGATATGAGAGGGTTTGCCCAAGATAGACTATCTTGGGGAACTGCAACAACAACAACAACAACAACAACATAAAAAATTTACCCGAACAACAAAAACTACAATAACACAATAAGAATCAAAGACTTCGTGATAAATTTTCCGTAGTTAGTATTAGTAGCCGTGTGATTTGTTTTAGTAAAAACATACGAAGAGGAAAAAGATTGACCTTCCCTGCTTCACGAAGAAATAAACTACGACTAAAAGAAAATATATTTTAATCAAATTACTGTGAAAGTGGAGGTCCACCACTTTCTCTGTTGCCTCTGTTATTCTATTAGGATACTGCCAACACGTGTCTATATTAGGCTTGCCTAGTAAAGTCACTCCGGGGCAGGCAATGTAGAATTCACAAGCGCAGTTTTTAACAGCCCATTCACTGCCTGGGAAAGGTTTTTGTATTATGTAGAGGAACACAGCCTCACGAAGAAGTCCCTCGTGCTACCGGAAGAATCGTTGGCGCGGTAACGACCATATAAACTCGAAGCCGAGCGACAACGCAAAACTGTCTCGCAGCCTCAGTATGCTACATCCCGACTCACGTGCCAAAAGCCAAACGGGAATTCGAATAGTTTCTGCCTTCTTGCAGACTAATTCCTTGCAGAGTTCTGGAGTTGCATTAAGTTATTCTGTCCTTCTGACAAACATCTGAACAGAAATCACTTCATAGTAATAAGTGTATACATGTATACTAAAATTAATGAGTCCTTTACCACTGCTTGTCGTATTCCCTTAAGTTATGCAAGTATCCAAGCAACTTCGTAGTTATGTCTTTGTACACGCGGTTCGCTATTGCTTACTAATATCTAAAATTTCTCCAATATTCTTGTAAACTACAAGTTTGTACGTAAATTTCTTTCTTGAAGTTTTCTGAGAGCAGAGGTAAAACAAAACATAAACGAAATTATACAATTAATACTATCAATAAATAAATCAACATCTATTAATATGTTAGGTCAGTGCATAAGCTCGTAGCATTATTCCTAAGTTAAGTGAACGTAACAGATACTCATAACAGAGGCTTTAATCATCAATAATTTATTCTTCTTCACTATTTATAACAGTATGCCAAAGCACGGTAATTTTTCGATTCCGCGACTGCATAGCTGTTGTGGTTCTGAGGCGGACAACTCGACGAGCCACAGTTTTTCATCCGTAAAGGAAGTTCCTTGAAGATTGTTCGATAGGGAGCGGCAAGAGTGAAAATCTGAGGGCGCAAGATGAGATGAATAAAGTGGGTGTGGAATGGATTCCCAACCTAACTCCGGCATTGTGCTTTCTGTCAGTCTAGTAGAATTCGGCGGGGGTTATCTTGGGTAGCATGGCTTTACGTGACCTAAATGGTCCCTGGTTTTGGACTACGACTGCAAGAGGTCTCAGTTGTTTACGGTAAACACCCGCAGTTGTGGTTACACCTATGGCAAGGAATTAGTAGTGCACGACACCGTCGCTGTTGCACCAGATGCATAACATAATCTTTTGTGAATGCGTGCAGGCCTTTGTACTGGGAGCTGCTGCTTTGCTTGGGCTCAACCATTCCTCTATTTTTTGTATGTTAGCATAAATACTACATTTCTTGTCACCGCTAACGATATAGGACAAGAATGGTCGGTGTTGTTCACGAGTCAATTGATGAGAGCAAGCAGAGGTGCATATATGGCTTAGAACATGCGGTGCACATACATCCGATTTTTGAAATTTCCCCACTGCATGCTAATATCGCACGATATGTTCACAGTTCATAGCATTTGCCATTTCTGGAGTACAGTGACATTGATCATTGTGGATTAGCGAGTTTAAACCATTTTCATAAGACCCCGAAGGTCTTGCTGAACGTGGAGAGTCGCTAATGTCAAAACGACCTCTTTAGAACGAGAAAACCATTCTCTTGCCATGCTTTGTCCTGTGTTCCTTGTATACGGCGCAAATGTTTGCGGCTGTCTCCGCTACTGTAACCCTCTACTCAAATGAAATAGAAGAATAAGTCGCAAATGTTCCAAATTCTCCACATGGCACGCCATTTTCAAGCTTTCACAGCTTCACTCACTATCTCTAGATGACAAAGTGACAATATACAAACTCAAATAGCAACAATGAACTACAAATAAAAAAAGGACAAATAAGAAACCCATAGCAACTTAAATACCAACACATGAAACAAAAATGCTACGAACTTAGGCACCAAACTTATAAAATATATCACTTTTCCCAATTCCACACTATCAGGAACTTATATAGCTCTCACCTGAGACATATAACTAAAAAATGACATCAACGTAATTGCTATCATTTGTTGGAAAAAGGATCAGAAACCAAAATTTGATTTTTATTTATTTAAATTTCTGTCACAGATGAGTGAAGTTTCTTGGTGGTGATTAGTTCTGAACGTTGACGTTCGTTCTCAAACCATTGCCTGCATAATTAACAGTATTATTAAGGACAAAGAACGCAAAATATTACAAATTAATCAATATGCAGTGTGCACAGTTCCTAGTAATGTGAATATCAAGTAATAAGTACCTGCATTTCAAATGTTTAGCCGCGCGGGATTAGCCGAGCGGTCTGATGCGCTACAGTCATGGACTGTGCGGCTGGTTCCGGCGGAGGTTCGAGTCCTCCCTCGGGCATGGGTGTGTGTGTTTGTCCGTAGTATAATTTAGGTTAAGTAGTGTGTAAGCCTAGGGACTGATGACCTTAGCAGTTAAGTCCCATAAGATTTCACACACATTTGAACATTTTTTCAGATGTTTATTAGAACATAATTCCACTGAGACACTTACAAGACATCTTCATTAGTTAGCTCTGTTGATAAATGTGGTATGATCATAACACAAAAGTGGTACATTCATGAGTGTAGCTTATACTGAAGATCGGCACTATAAATGTGGTTACAGAGACTCGATAGATGCCGCAAGTTCCTTATCACATATTCGTGCCCGCGATCTATGTTTGTCGACAACAGTATTTCACATTTTCAAATTTAGTTTGTGTTCATCCGTGCTGACTCTGTTTAGAACAGATAGTGAGCTGTAGTTCGTAGTTATATCCCTGAATCAAGAATTATCTAAATTTCATTTTTATTTTTGTGAAGCTCCGTTACAAAATCTTGATCATAAACAACTGTAATTGAAATGTTACACTATGATAGGAACTGAGGTACTATCGCCTTAGCATTTTTAACCAACGTTATTTATGCAACAACCTGATCATACAAAACATCACGAAAATTGGTATAATGCATATCCTATTACTATAAAACCAAATGTCATGTGACTAAAATACCTATATAACAGCAGCAAGTGCTTTCGTAACTAGTTGCTGCTTTGCTTGTAACATTGTTTTAGCACTACGGGGACTAACAGACCACTGTACTTATAAAATAACAGATTGCTAAAAAACTAACTGAAATGGTCTTACAAAATCTGACACGGTTACGATAATAAACAATAACTGTGGTCACAAATATACAATATCCTGGCACCGACATGCAAAGTTGCAACTACTTGCTCACTGGTTCATCGTGTCGTTTCAACAGCTGTCTGCTATCTTCTGTAATTTTGAAAAACTTCAGAATATAATGAAAACTTCCACAGTGACTTTAACAACTATTAACACGCACGGTCACCAGATAATTATTGTGGTGAATCATATTTCATTAGCATCTTCCCAACATGCTGTTGCTCTAATAATTTTGTTCATTTTATTTGTGAAACTACCTGTTCATACAAAACACCAGAAAAATTAGTTTAATGCACACCTGGATAATATAACAACATACATCGTCTCATTAAAACTAGTTGCTACTTTCCACGTCACAGTGTCTTAATAAAGTGGACTTCAGACGTTCACTATGATTAAAAAAATTGAAACTGCTGTAAAACTAATGAAATATCATTGTCTTAAAAAGTTCTGACAAGGTTAAAACAATAAAAAAGTGGTGGTCACAAATATACTATATCTTGACAGAGACAAACAATGACGCAAATTTTTGCTCACTGCTGTTCGTCGTGTCGATTCAATGATAGTCAGCTATCTCCTGTGCTTACGAAAATTACACAATCTCCAAAAAACTTCAGATTCTAATGAAAACTTGGACGGTGCGTAGTATTTAACGACTATTAACACATACCGTCACCACATGACTACTTTGCTGAATCATACTTCACTCTTAAAGAGAACTAAAAACTGTTGTACCTAAATTCGGGTTTCATTCATCAATTTAACGGGCTTTTTATGTTCCTTCTGTAAAGCTCCCGTTCATCAACTACCGGATGATTCCATGATGATATTACGCAGTTTCAGGAAGGATGGGGAATGGTAAATGTATTAATTTGAGGTAAGGAACCCTGGTGCGGAAACGACCGAGACGAAAGTATAACCGACAATAGTTCTGAAATCTGTGTCAGTGGGATATATATACCGGTACTGTTACCACTAACACTATAGGGTAGGCAGCTTTCGGAGACGATTAGAGCTGGTTGTAAGGACGAACACAAGAAACAAACATCTAGCAAACATGGTCTCCAAAATGCGTACCTGGAGAGGTATGAGCACTTGCTCATCTGCGATACTGTGAAACGCATCTCTTCTACTGCAAGCTCTTTGGTCTCCAAATATTTGAAGGAGGTAGAATGGACCAAAGCAACGAAAAGAATCCAGTAAACATAGAATCTAAAATGCATACCTTAAGAGCTGTGGACATCTGTTCGGTACAAGAGATGTATTTCACAGTAGCGAGGATGAATATAAGCGTGTAATTCTTAAGCTGTGCGTTTTAAAATTGATATCCGCTGGACTTTTTTTGTCTTGGTCCATACTTCCTCCTCCAAAAATATTGAAAGAAGAGCTTGCGACAGAAGAGCTGTGTTTCACATTATCGAAGATGAACGGCTGCTAACAGCTCATAAGGTATGCGTTTTCGCGTACACATTTTCTAGACTTTTTTACTTACTTTATTCCAGAGCACCAGCTCTTAAAGTTACCTACAATCGTAGCAACGAGAGTATTAGTGCATGCATTCTATTGTCAGAGGTATCAAAACGACTTTCGCTAATAACATTCGATTGGGTCGTTTCTGGACCAGGGTTCTTTTGTTCAGGTTGATATATTTATACATCTCCATCATCGCTGAAAATCTATAAATTCATTACGGTATCACCCTGTAATTCTTGATCTTTCCCTTAAGTGGTACGTTTAAAATTCTCGTTGTATCTTCAATATTGGTGCTACATGTTTAGTACTAGGTAAATGATGCACAACGCAGTCTTATTGTTTGGGCCTATATGTTCTTTAAGTCTAGTTTAAAAGTTTCTACCATTGTGACCAATATAAAAACGATTATAAGCTCCACACGGTAGTCCAAAACGCCAGTCTATTAGCTTTTCCTTCTTCGTTAACTGTTTTGTGCCTGAATTTATACCTCAAATGGGCTGCTGTCGTAATGTTACTTTGTGCAGTTTGGGATAGGCAAATGTTAACTTTTCAATGGTACGACCATCTGGAGTTTTTTGTATATTTTGTAATTTTCGTAAGCGCCGCAGATAGCAGACAGCTATTGAGGCGACACGACTGCCAGCATAGGCAAATAACTGACACGTAGCTTGCAGCTACCAAGATGTGGTGTATTTTAAGCACAGTTATTGTTTATTATTATAACGTTGTCAAAATTTTAATACCATTGTATTTTATTTGTCTGTAATAGGTTGATTTTGTTATCACAGTGGTCGGCTGACGTCCATAATATTATGACGTTGTGGTCTGCAAAGCAGCATCTAGTTACAAATACAATTGCTGCTGTCCTATAGGTATTTTAATGACATTATCGCTGTTTCCTCTATCAGACGAATATATATTACACCAATTTCCGTGTTTTATACGAACAGGTAGCTGCATAATTAAGATTGGTATATAGTTCTAAGGCGACAGCACATTCTGCTGGTGCTAACGTAAAATGACGCCACTGGTTCCGTTTTTGCACTTTCTTACTCCGTTCATATCATAGCGTAACATTACAACCAAAATTTTTTGAGGTCAAGTCTTTGTAATGGATTGTTGTAAGAATAAAAATAGAATTTAGATATTTTACTAATGACTGTAACTGGGAACTATAAGTGCTGATCTTCTCTACAAACTAGTCTCTTGAACGTACCAATTCTGTATTATGGACACACCACGTCTATCAGCAGATGTGTTTTATGAAGATGTCTTGTAAGTGCATCAGTGGAATTAAACCTTAACACACATTTGAAATGCAGGTATTTATTATTCGATATTCGCACCACTACCCACTGTGCAAACTGTATGTTAATAAATGTTGTGATATTTTGCGTTCTTTGTCTTCAATAACATTGTAACTTCTGTCCGCAATATTTGGAGGGTGAAAGTTAACGTTAGAAACTAGTCAACACCAAAAAAACTATACGCAGCTGTGACAGAAACCCGAAGAAATAATAATAATATCATTAATATGAGCAAATATCATTGTTCGGACACCGGGTGGAAGTCGTATTTCAGGAGACAGCACAATGGGCGACTTGAGCGTCGGTGATGACGAGATGATGATGAGGACAAAACAATACCCAGTCCACGGATGGAGAAAATCTCCAAAACGGCCGGGAATCGAATCCAGGCTCGCTGCATTGTAGGCGAACACGTTACCACTCAGATAAGCAGGCGGACTATGTGCCCGACACTAGTCCGAAAATGAAATAAAAAAAAATAAAAAAAACAAGTGAGATCCAGTTGTACTGCTTAAGTTATTGTGTATACTTACATGACATATTTTCATATTACTTACGTTCCGTAACTGACTAACATTAGCGTCTTTGTTTATTAAGTTATTTAATTTGTAATGTAACAATCAAATGCGTCGCATGAAAGGGCACAATTGCTACAATGAATTCCAGTATTTTAATACTGCGATCAGCCAAAATGGATAAAATTATCTTATACAGTTTTTATGCGCTACCCCGGTCGAGGTGAGGGAGGAGTGAATTTCGAATCTCTACCATGAATTTAATTTTTTGGTCATTTCTCTAAATCAATGAAGCCGAATTCTGCTATATTTCCTCAGACAAGTTCGTCCGCTGTATTACCCGTAGTTCACACCAACAACCAAAAGAACTTGTTCTCCATCAGCAATACCAGTAACATTGACAAAACATTAAAGTTCTAAGCATCCGGTTCCCCTTCTTTTATATTTATAATCTTTAACTTCAACGCCGGCGGGAGTGGCCAAGCGGTTCTAGGCGCTACAGTCCGGAACCGCGTGACCGCTACGGTCGCAGGTTCGAATCCTGCCTCGGGCATGGATGTATGTGATGTCCTTAGGTTACTTAGATTTAAGTAGTTCTAAGTTCTAGGCGACTGATGACCTCAGAAGTTAAGTCCCATAGTGCTCAGAACCAGCCATTAACTTCATGCAGCACCAAAAATTGTGGGTTTCAACTTAAATAGTGTTGGTGGGTGTATCAGGTGTACTGTTCTAGGTTTTCGGCACATTTCCTAATGTTTTTCGCCAAGTTTCATATATTGGGTTTCACGTTGCATCTAAAGGTTTAGTAACATAATGTAACAGTTTTTCAGCACCTCTGTCAAGATCTAAGTTTGGTGGATAGCGTTGTACCTTGAGGAGAGTGTTCCTGGGAACGTATGATCTTTTCTGGTCGGTCATTAGGATCACATGAAGGAATGCATACTAAAGACTGCCATGAGCAGTTTCTACCGAATTTGTTCTTGTGAGACTTGAAGTTGTGTTTTGTTTATCATTTTTAAAAACTGTGAGTATCGACTTTTTTCCTTAAAAACAATCTCTTAGCACAACCTACCCTGCACCACCCTTACAAGCTTTTCAGAATATTTCTGACCATCCCGTTTAACGTGAGGATGGTTAAGCCATACCTTGTTGGTCTTGCACTATCTTGCACTATGATACGGAAGAAGGTCTTATACATTGGAACACATGATATATATAAATGAACTGAGGTTCTTTAACGTCTTAACAATTTTACCAATCTTGAAAGTGAAGTGTGTTGGTTTGCAAAACTTACATTTCAAAACATATTTAATGTGTAACTTGTTTTTAATGATACTTCTACTAAATTGAATTTCACGTACTGATTATTGGTATGTAGTAGAGTAACGATGTAACAGACAGAACATTAAGTGCAGTACTGACATTCTCTGTCGACGGCAAAAGTTTTAAATTTCAGAAGGTACGTATTCATCTTGTAATGTGAAACATTTTTTCACATTTGAGAAACTTACTTATCCAGAGATATTTCTGTAATTTCGTAAAAAGATTGCAGCACACATCAAGTGAATGTTATCACTTAAAAACAAAATAAATAAATATATTAAACTTCTGTTACTGAGTTGGCAAAAGGCAAAAGTCTGGAAAGTGTGCAACACCGTCCTCTATAGCAAAAATTGTAAAGAGTGTGTTTTGGATTTAGTCGGACGTTTTTTCTAACTTTAAGAGTGTATCGTTGTCTTAAATATTTCTGGAGACGGAACGTACACAGAACTACATGATAGACAGCAGTTCACAGCTAACGTCAGCCGGTAACTGGTCCTACGCGGCGATTACCATCTCATTTCATTCAGAGGGCGCCAGGAAAGAGCGCTGACTTGTTTGGTATTCCTAAGGGTCGCTGCGGCCATCCTGGATTGCAGATAACCAGGCCCAACAATGACGAATGAGTTTGCCCGTAGCTCGTGTCACGAAAGGTGTAAATAAAGAGACACATATCTCCCAGGACCCGTGCCCTCCTCCTGCGTTATCTCATACAGATGAGAAGCCAGAACCATCAGCCGAAATCTACTCATGCTGATTCCTGTAAAAATCTTGAATAATTGCTTTACCTACTGTAAATCCAGCAAACCCGTTTTGCTTTCGACGACAGATTATCTGAGCAGCTGGTCGCTGTAACGCCTAAAGATGTAGCGCACGAAGATCTCTTAGTTATTATTAAAAGAAATTCAGTGCTAGCAAAAATAGTAAACCATCTCAACACTAGCATCAACGGAGACAAACGTAACAACAAAAGAGGCTCACGTGCTCAAATCGTACAAACGCACACAAAAGCATAAGTTTTGGTCAAATCGTACAAACGCACACAAAAGCATAAGTTACTGATCCTTGCCACAACCTTCAATTTTGAGGCAAATGTGCTGAAGTACTGCTCAGGTTTCATGCAGATTGACGTAGTTTTGGCAGCTTTTTAGTTTATAGTGCGGCCGACTTGCCGTGCCATGCATAAACTATCAAACGCGTCTTACTCGCTTAACAGCTTCCGTTTTCAGTAGCTTCTGAAAAAATAAAGAATAAAATTTTGTCGTAACAGTAATCATTCATATTTCACCGCGCAGTGACGTGAGCTTAAGATGAGGTAATACTTAAGTACTTGTCTTGAATAATTACACACTTTTTCTATATGTTAAATAAATGTGAGAGTTCTCAAAAACAAAAAAGCATGTTTCACTTTTTAATAGATAACTTCCGAATTGCAGAAGCATACTAGAAACATTATTCTTAAATCGTGTACACTCCAAAGGATTATTACAAGCCAAAATAATAATAAATTTTTGTTACCGTCACTCATCTAACTTTGTTCCAGTGTTTCACTGAGATATTCATGCCACAACACAAATATGCCGAAGCAACAACCCTCAAAAACAAATTCTCTCATTCTGTTTCAGTGTAAGTTTCATCGACGCTTCAATAGTCAGCCTCATTGTCACATACATATTGCACTGACCAAGGCTCCGTTACAAAGCACATGAACGATAGCTGCCAACGAAAGTAATGCAAAAGCATCAAGCTGACGCCATAAGTGTTCCCAGACAGTTATCATTAATTCAATTCTCCTGAAAGTACTGTTGTTAGAGTACGGTGATTTTTGGGCAACTATTATGAATGAACTCTAATCTCGTACATATGCCGAAAGCACAGCCTCTGGTAGGGAATAACAAACTATACGAATTTTGTTCTGTGGTACGGTGAAACATGGAGAACAAAACATTATATCGGTAATGCAGTTTAGTTGATAAAGCGGCCCTGAGTCTGTGCTCCGTCGCCAATGATCTCGTCGCCTACGGGGTGATAAACCCTGAACTTTCTTATTTTGGTCTATGTTTCGAAGTAAGTATCACCTCTGAATTTTTAGCAAATAACAATGGCGTTCGTGTGCAGTTTGCTTGTTTTAATGGTCTTCTCCACAACAAAGGAATACTTCACAGTAACAGTTTCTCGTTCTTGACGGGTATAATCAAATTCCTATATTCTACAATATTTTTCACTCTCGAAGACGTCTACCTGCCAGAGACACTAAGCTAGGAGTGACGAGCACGCTGTATTTAGAGTCCAGCCGAAGGTGCTTTGCATCGCGACAGGGCGATGCCGAAAAAAAAAACACACAAAAATAGTGGGTTCCGCTCGAGATGACATAGTCGCTTGGTGTATTGCCTTAGGAAAGGATGGAAAGCACACACAGATGGTCACAGTTCGGAACATTTGGTTCGCCGCCTCGACTAAACTTGCTGAAAAATTGCCAACCGAAATATTCTCGAGCAAGACGTGTCATTCTGGACTTCTCCCACTACTCTTTCCCCGTCCTTTTTCTCTGCCACTGTCTGTCATCCCCCCGCCCCCACCGCCCTCTCTCACTCTCTCTCTCTCACTCTCTCTTTCTCTCTCTGTCTCTGTCTCTCTCTCTCTCTCTCTCTCTCTCTCTCTCTCTCTCTGTCTCTCTCTCTCTTTCACACACACACACACACACACACACACACACACACATACACACACGAACAACCTGGGTCACACTGCATGACAGATAGTTTGCACACGAAACCTGTTCTGAAACAAGTTGTCAGCCCACCACAATCTGAAACAGAATACGTCAGCGATGTTCAGCAAACGAGAAGGAGATAACACGGCACGAACGCAGTTGTTAGGGAGATTGGTGCGCCGCTGAGTCCATAAACACTGCGGCAGCAACCGGTGGCTTCGCTGGCGCCACGCTTTCTCCCGCTGTCACGCCTCGCACATATTTCAAACTCACTCTCATTCTCACTGGTCCATGCAGCACCAGTATCATGCTGCAACATCCACAATGGGCTATGTAGACTAACCGTTATATTTGTGATGGTATGAGATCAATTGTGAATGTTGCTTCTTCTGTGCTTCACATTCTGGGCAAAAAGATAGTTCTTTCTTGAACCTGAGAGTTGGTGCCACACTTTACAAGGCCCCTCAACATCTCTTCGTTCTGTAGGTATGAACTCCTGAATTATTTTACAAATCGCCTTTCACTGTCACTATCTTTCCAATTCTTCCTATTTTTGTTCTTTTAGATTACTGAACTGTAAATAAAACATACTTGAGTGTGTGACCGCATTGTATCGTATTATAAAGACCAGTATTTCAGTAACTTTTGCAAGTAGCCTTCATATGGGTGGAGCATTTACAATAAATAGACCATGTTGGTGAAGGCCAAATGTACTAGTGGTTTTAAGGTTGCTCTGTATTAAAACATGACGAAGTGGTCACATACCTCGTAAAGTGTTGTTGAAGATTACAATGGATATGGAAGCCTACACTCGAACGTCTGAATAAGTACTCTCACTCTATCACTCATCATGTCGGACCTAGAGCATCTGCTGACTTCTCTTAGTAATCTCATTCCTGCTGTTTGGATAAGTAGGATGGCAGTGGGCATCCAGGCCCAAATCGCTGTCATCAGCATCAGAATTCCTGAAACTTTGTCTTCATCACAGCCACTTGCACACCTTGCAAGCACCACACATAAATATGACAATGCTAAAAAAACACAGGTATTAATTCCTCACTGTGGCCAATGGCGGTACATAGTTGCGTTGATGTCGTGATGCTCCTGGCCAATTGCTGCTGGGTCCCAGAGTACCATATGTGTGCAAATTTGATACCCCATCCTTCGAGCTACTTTACTTTTTATAGTTCAGTTGCCTGTGCGCTATCATTTGATATCTGCGCTTTGTAGTGAGAGAAGCAGTACCAAATGATAGCAGCAGCAGTTGGGCAGAATAAGAAGAAGAAGGCTTTGAGTAAGTATTTTGTGTGTCTATCTCTAGTTATTATCTGCGTGTGTTTGTCGCTGTATTTAGGTTTTATCACTGTTACAGTCTGTGATCGATGCAGGACACGGACACTCATGTGTTCAGTGACGTCCTATTTCCTGGACCACTATAGCTGGAGTAACAACAGTCACTGTCTACAGTATGTCTTCCCAGCCTATCGGACCTGTTGTCATTTGACTATGCTGTAGTACAGCTGCAGCAAGAACTCACATCTCAGTTAAGTGCTAGTGGCATATTGCTACTTGTCCCTATGTACAGTCTGACTGCATGTGGATATAAACGTGTAAATGTAGACCTAGCACCCCACGTTGACTTTGCTGGGTTAATTTAAATAGAGAACAATCAACGGCTTGGTACTAGACTGTCCTTTGCAGGGCATGAATGGCACTATATGTGTAGTCTGACAGATATCACAGAGAGATAAATGATGACTGAATACAACCCATCACATACTCCTATTATCATCAGTACGTTACAAGATGAAGACTCGATAATATTGTCAACATCTGCGGAGGCGGTGCTCGATATAAAATCTGAGGGGACAATCCTACACATTAAAGATTCAAATGTGGTGAATTTAAACAACCTGTACCATTCGTTAGTGATCGCAGCAGGCATACTGAGCCGCCGGCGTCCCTAAATACATAACAGTTCTATTCTCTAACTTTATTGACTAATTGTGTGAGTGCAATGCGAATATAAATCAACCAATACAGCGTATAAATGCTTGTGTTCATCCAGCACCAAAATATGCATCTGAAAATCTTACAGGCATAAAATCTGGGGATCCTGAATTTAATAAAGAAGTGCCTAACTGTTTCCGAAATGGAAGCCACATATGTCTAGCTCCAACTACATTTCCGCATTCAAAAATCTATCAGTTCCTATCGTGTGGCCATAATAACGTAAGAAATCTTTTCACATGAATCACCTGATTACAAATGACAGGCCCGCCAATGCAAAGCACTTTTACAGCGTGTGTATGCGATACCATTCCCAGTCGTATGTGTGCAAAGCACTATCCCATGACTTTTGTCAACTCGGTGTATTAATTAAAAATGTTCTACAAAACGTTTGTTCTTATGTGCTTCTATCCTACCCTATTAAAATAGCTTTTGTAGCGTAATGAGGATGAGGATGTTTTATGAATAATAACACTGATGCATAACAAATTAGCTTATAGTTTGTTATCTTTAACAATATATTGAAATACATCATTTACAATAAAAAATTGTTGGAAAAGAAAGAATACTTACATTTATAGAGACGCATTTTATCAAGTGAGGAATGATGTTGCATGTCCACTTGCAGCACCAATGTCAACTTCTACTGCGTGCTTAAGGATTCAATGCATAACACCCCAATTCGTGCTACATAGGTGATAATTAGTTGCCAAAAAAAATTGGAGGACGGAATGTAAATTTATCTCAATGTACGAAAACAAATAATATTATTTTCTACAAAACCGTTCTATTTCCAGTGCTTGGGATTTCAGGATTGTGATCCAAGTCGTTAGAATCAAAGATGGTTGATCTGGGTATAGCAGCGGTGAGATAATACAGCCGACCTGTTTTATAAGCCAATAGGAAGCAATAGGTGTTCACCCATCAATGGTTCCTATCGGTGCATCCATGCACAGAATCTTGATGTTAGCAGTTTTCCAACTACAACAAAGTGGTGCTGTGCTGCTACTAATCGCAACAGTTGGAATGTGTAGCACAGCGCTGTACATGGACGCGTTTTTGGACGGTACAGTACAGCGCAATGTCCATGCAGTAGAGTATGGGGTTTTCAGTTTCGGACGAGGTGGTACAATGCAGTATTTATACAGTAGAGTATAGCACTGTACCCGGCCGTGGTTTCGGTCGATGGTACAGCGCAATAGCTGTACGGGTTTGTGTACCGTAGTATCCGAGACTGATAGCAGTATTGTGCGGCGCGGATTAGGATGGTACTTGCGAGAGGCAGTCGCCTTCCGTCCCATGGATACCTTGCACAGAAAATAGCGCAATTCAGCTAGAAGGAACGCATGACCGGAAGATCACGCGACCGGAAGTGCCGCTATCGTGGATATTTAGAGTAGAAAAGGATGCACGACAGCCACAACCGATCAGTCTTCTGTGGTAGTTAAAAGTGTCAACATGGATTTCTTCGAAGTTCTTAACATGCCTCAGCTATTAGGAAGGAGGACGAGACCAACCGACGATAACTTTGGTTTATGGTTACTACTGGAGAACCCGGACAATCTTGTTTCTGACTTTGGCAACATAAATTACACCGAAAATGGTACGCTCGTTAGCAAGAAGAATTTAAATGTGCCTACTTCTATTACAGAACCTTTCTGCGATAACATTATGGTCGTTAAAATCTGTGATCCAGGGGACTGTCAGGAGCAATTAGGGAAGGGGCGATCTGTAATGTTAAAGAAGGAGATGTGTGGCTCATTTAACTGTTATCTACGTTGTAAATTCCCCAAGTTCGTCACTGCAAGACATGGTGTCAAGGCGAAGCCACCATTACTCCTACATGGAAGCGAAAGTGTGACAGCAAGAGGAATATTGGATAAAATGGGCAAAAAACACTAGAAACCATTTCGAAGAAGTATAAAAATACTGTGGCTGTAATATATAAAGTGGAATTAGCCGTCGTTAAATTGGATGTTCTAATGGAAGAGTTGCCTGGAATATTGCAGCTGCTACTTGTAGACGATTATTACCTTTTAGATTTAGACATAACGCAAGACTTTGCCGGAATTTTTAATAAAATGGAGATGTGCGACTACCTAATATCGACCCACGACTTCTGCATTGAAGGAGACCATCAGAGAAGCAGCAATGTGAGTGTGGACAACGATAATACAGCTGGAATAGACTGCTTAACGTGGATGATCTCCAGTTATAAAGGTATATAACAAATTTATATGTCAAATCACAAGTCCAGGAGTAAACAAAGTTATCGGTAAATATCTTGTAGACCTTATAAAGTGTCCAGACACGCGACTACAGGAAACTGTTACGCATCTTTGGCTAAGGAGCATAGTATTACCAGGCTAGAGGCTAGTATATACAACCACAGAATGGATCGTGTGTTCGACCCAGTGCAAAGCTCATTTAAGTGTATTAGACACTAACTAGCAGTATTTACAATGTGCTCCACTTTACTCTGCGCCAGTTGCGTCTATGTGGTGTCGGCTAACTAATAATTTACAGAACAGTTGCTGTGTGGTGTTTCACAACGTTCTGCAATTTGTCTCCTGGGGTAATGAGAACACCCGATAACTGACTGGTGTGCAAGTAAGTCTGCCGGACTCTCAAGACCGAGAAAAGCTTGTAAGTTATGCTGTGTTTGCATACAGTTTTAATTATCTACCTGTATACTGCGTAAAGGTTCTTAACACAGGCTCCTACAAAGACAATATTAGTATTACGCTGAAGTGTTATGTTAAAGCAGGAGAAACTTATTTTTCTCAGTCTAGAGCACTGTTCTCCACAATACCTTCCGATATAGATATAGCCGAATTTGGACTGGTTCCTACAAATAATATTATACCCCAAGTCTTAAGAGAAAGAGCAATTGTATCAAACAGATTTAAACAATTCCCCATTAAAGGAATTACTCCTTTAAGTGCAGTTAATGTCTTACGCACACGAAAAAGGAAACTGGAAATGAAAGACATCGAACTAAAGAAAAGAAAAGTAGAGTATACAGAGAAGACAGCTGCCATAAAGGAGGACTATAAGTTGTAAATGGAAAAGGAAGATCCTATTGCGGATGTGCAGGCCAGGTTTACGTACGGGCTTAAAGATAGTGTATGGAAAAGTCAGTCTATGAAGGGGAACTACAAAATATTGGCACTTATAGTAAACAGATATGGAAACTGGTCATGTGTTGAAGTACCGGCCGAAATCAATGTAATCAAGAACCTTTACTATATTAAGGGATACACGAAAAATGTGTTTATTAAGCTCTGTTCTCATTTGCATCGGCTTAAAAAGGATGGTTATATTTTATCTAAGTGTGGCGACCTGGATGTCGTTCACCTAGCAACAGAACAGCCATTTGCCAAGTTTAAAACTGACGGAATAACTACATTTAATGGACAGTCGTTTGCAAAAGTTGTAAGCTTAAAGTTCTGTTCAGAAATCCCGCAAGAATGTGAAGCAGAAGAGTTGTCAACATACACACAGGAAGACGTGGACTGCTTTAACGGTAGCGTCATGGAGGAGAAACAAGGAAAAATTAAAATCCCTGAATTCTCTCGCCTAGAATAGCTGCAGGAAGGATTAGAACTAATAGTCAAAGCCATAAAACAGGTATTTTACAGGAAGAAAATTAGTTATGTATTAGAATTCCAGAATATACGTTCTCTGTATTTGTCAAATTACTGGTTGGGGAAAGAAATAGATGATTCTAGTGTGGATTTAAGTCATAAGTTAAAAATTAAATTGTACATTATTAAAACCACACTTAACAAAAATACAGGAAGAGTTGTTTCCTGTGTGTAAATGTATATGTAAAAGTTAGTAAATATTTTGTATGAGAATATACACCTGTTTAATTTGCTGTGCTACCGATAATCCTAAGACATTTCCTATAAACAATGATCTATGTGCCTGTATTTCGGATGTGGATGTGAGTGGTTGGATGACCTCGAAAAGTAATTGAAACTAGGTAGTTGAAAGTGCAGCGAACCCCTTTTCATACCTATATTAACGTAACGGCGGTCTGCTGAGGGTGCTCTGGACACTCATCCAGATGGATGACCACCGACCTTTAATGGAAATATCTAGTGCCGTGAGTTGTATATATGGTGCTTCCTGTCTTCGTGGTACATGTAAAAGGGATGATTTTGTATGGCACAGGGTAGGAAATGTATATTTACTACATCGACACGGTACACGGTGATATATTGCTGGCTTGGAGATCGGTTTCACACTCTAATATTCAAGCTCCCATCCTCAGTGGGAGAGCAGTGCAACTGAGTAAGAGTCTTTCCATATTTGACAATATGTAGGGACAATTTGCAGGCTTTAATTGTCAGTGCAGTATGGTGATCTGTATAAAATTGATTTTTTTTGCCATTGAAAGTCTTGTCCGCAGAAAGAAAGAAAAGGTGGATGGTGCTTCCACACCAGCTGCTTCAGTAATTTGAAGGTAAATTCGGTAACAGCGAATTATAACGCTCGATTCATCCACACGACATCCTTTGTGCTGGGATATAGGAGTCTGTACACAGTGGTGAGATCGTTTGTGTATGTTGAAAGCACAAAGAGTAACACCCGATGGGCGAGGTGCCACATTAGCACCACGAGAATGAATGCATTCGAAGTTATTCAGAGATATTTTCGTAAATAGGTTCTGTAAGGACCAGAATTTCTGCGCATACAAGGTGAGACATCAAGAAAGCGAGTGTTAACTATTTCTGGGACACTATACTATTTCCGAGAGGTCGACTCGGTTCTTATTTTACATAGCTATGTGACATCAGTATAAGATTGAGATCCTGTTACATGTGCTTGCGATGGTTTTTTTTTTTTTTTTTTTTTTTTTTTTTTTTGTTGGTCAGCAGTCTACTGACTGGTTTGATGCGGCCCTTCTCGAATTCCTTTCCTGTGCTAACCTCTTCGTCTCAGAGTAGCACTTGCAACCTACGTCGTCAATTATTTGCTTGACATATTCCAATCTCTGTCTTCCTCTACAGTTTTTGCCCTCTACAGCTCCCTCTAATACCATGGAAGTCATTCCCTGATGTCTTAGCAGATGTCCTATCATCCTGTCCCTTCTCCTTTTCAGTGTTTTCCACATATTCCTTTCCTCTCCGATTTTGCGTAGAACCTCCTCATTCCTTAGCTTATCAGTCCACCCAATTTTCAACATTTGTCTATAGCACCACATCTCAAATGCTTCGATTCTCTTCTGTTCCGGTTCTCCCACAGTCCATGTTTCACTACCATACAATTCTGTACTCCAGATGTACATCCTCAGAAATTTCTCCCTCAAATTAAGGCCGGTATTTGATAATAGTAGACTTCTCTTGGCCAGAAATGCCTTTTTTGCCATAGCGAGTCTGCTTTTGATGTCCTCCTTGCTCCGTCCGTCATTGGTTATCTTACTGCCTAGGTAGCAGAATTTCTTAACTTTTTTGACTTCTTGACCATCAATCCTGAAATTTAAGTTTCTCGCTGTTCTCATTTCTACTACTTCTCATTACCTTCGTCTTTCTCCGATTTACTCTCAAACCATGCTGTGTACTCATTAGACTCATTATTCCGTCCAGCAGATCATTTAATTCTTCTTCACTTTCACTCAGGATAGCAATGTCATCAGCAAATTGTATCATTGATATCCTTTCACCTTGTATTTTAATTCCACTCCTGAACTTTTCTCTTATTTCCATCATTGCTTCCTCGATGTACAGATTGAAAAGTAGGGGCGAAAGGCTACAGCTTTGTCTTACACCCTTCTTAATACGAGCAATTCGTTCTTGATCGTCCACTCTTATTATTCCCTCTTGGTTGTTGTACATATTGTATATGACCCGTCTGTCCCTATAGCTTACCCCTACCTTTTTCAGAATCTCGAACAGCTTGCACCATTTTATATTGTCGAACGCTTTTACCAGGTCGACAAATCCTATGAAAGTGTCTTGATTTTTCTTTAGCCTTGCTTCCATTATTAGCCGTAACGTCAGAATTGCCTCTCTCGTCCCTTTACTTTCCCTAAAGCCAAACTGATCGTCACCTAGCGCATTCTCAATTTTCTTTTCCATTCTTCTGTATATTATTCTTGTAAGCAGCTTCGATGCATGAGCTGTTAAGCTGATTGTGCGATAATTCTCGCACTTGTCAGCTCTTGCCGTCTTCGGAATTGTGTGGATGATGCTTTTCCGAAAGTCAGATGGTATATCGCCAGACTCATATATTCTACACACCAACGTGAATAGTCGTTTTGTTGCCACTTCCCACAATGATTTTAGAAATTCTGATATAATGTTATCTATCCCTTCTGCCTTATTTGACCGTAAGTCCTCCAAAGCTCTTTTAAATTCCGATTCTAATACTGGACCCCTATCTCTTCTAAATCGACTCCTGTTTCTTCTTCTATCACATCAGACAAATCTTCACCCTTATAGAGGCTTTCAATGTATTTTTTCCACCTATCTGCTCTCTCCTCTGCATTTAACAGTGGAATTCCCGTTGAACTCTTAATGTTACCACCGTTGCTTTTAATGTCACCAAAGGTTGTTTTGACTTTCCTGTATGCTGAGTCTGTCCTTCCGACAATCATATCTTTTCCGATTTCACATTTTTCCTGCATCCATTGCGTCTTAGCTTCCCTGCACTTCCTGTTTATTTAATTCCTCAGCGACTTGTATTTCTGTTTTCCTGATTTTCCCGGAACATGTTTGTATTTCCTCCTTTCATCAAGTATTCAGAAGTATTTCTTCTGTTACCCATGGTTTCTTCGCAGCTACCTTCTTTGTACCTATGTTTTCCTTCCCAACTTCTGTGATGGGTCTTTTTAGAGATGTCCATTCCTCTTCCACTGTACTGCCTACTGCGCTATTCCTTATTGCTGTATCTATAGCTTTATAGAACTTCAAACGGATCTCGTCATTCCTTAGTACTTCCGTATCCCACTTCTTTGCGTATTGATTCTTCCTGACTAATGTCTTGAACTTCAGCCTACTCTTCATCACTACTATATTGCGATCTGAGTCTACGTCTGCTCCTGGGTACACCTTACAATCCAGTATCTGATTTCGGAATCTCTGTCTGACCATGATGTAATCTAATTGTAATCTTCCCGTATCTCCCGGCCTTTTCCAAGTATACCTCCTCCTCTTGTGATTCTGGAACAGGGTATTCGCTATTACTAGCTGAAACTTGTTACAGAACTCAATTAGTCATACTCCTCTTTTATTCCTTGTCCCAAGCCCATATTCTCCTGTAACCTTTTCTTCTACGCCTTCCCCTACAACTGCATTCCAGTCGCCCATGACTATCAGATTTTCGTCCCCCTTTACAAACTGCATTACCCTTTCAATATCCTCATACACTTTCTCTATCTGTTCATCTTCAGCTTGCGACTTCGGCATGTATACCTGAACTATCGTTGTCGGTGTTGGTCTGCTGTCGATTCTGATTAGAATAACCCGGTCACTGAACTGTTCACAGTAACACACCCTCTGCCCTACCTTCCTGTTCATAACGAATCCTACACCTGTTATACCATTTTCTGCTGCTGTTGGTATTACCCGATACTCATCTGACCAGAAATCCTTGTCTTCCTTCCAATTCACTTCACTGACCCCTACTATATCTACATTGAGCCTTTGCATTTCCCGTTTCAGATTTTCTAGTTTCCCTACCACGTTCAAGAATCTGACATTCCACGCCCCGACTCGTAGAACGTTATCCTTTCGTAGATTATTCAATCTTTTTCTCATGGTAACTTCCCCCTTGGCAGTCCCCTCCCGGAGATCCGAATGGGGGACTATTCCGGAACCGTTGGCCAATGGAGAGATCATCATGACACTTCTTCAATTACAGGCCACATGTCCTGTGGATACACGTTACGTGTCTTTAATGGAGTGGTTTCCATTGCCTTCTGCATCCTCATGTCGTTGATCATTGCTGATTCTTCCGCCTTTAGGGGCAATTTCCCACCCCTAGGACAAGAGAGTGCCCTGAACCTCTATCCGCTGCTCTGCCCTCTTTGACAAGGCCGTTGGCAGAATGAGGCTGACTTCTTACGCCGGAAGTCTTCGGCCGCCAATGCTGATTATTTATCAAAATTTAGACAGTGGCGGGGATCGAACCCGGGACCAAAGACGTTTTGATTATGAGTGAAAGACGCTACCCCTAGACCACGGGTACTACATCGATGGTTTGTAGCAAGGCAAATTGGTTCAAATGGCTCTGAGCACCCCCTGTAGCAAGGCACAGCGATGTGTCAGTATGCTCATCACACATATCGGGAGCAGTGGAACAGTTTTTCTAGGGCACCATCTGTGACGTTAGTATGCTCGTGACACACACATGTCGCGAGTGGTGGTACCATTTTTCTATTTCATGATCTGTGAAGTCAGTATGTGCATCACACACATGTGATGAGTGATGGAACAGTTTTCTATAGCATTTGCGATGGTTAGTCGCTCTGCAAATAGGTCTTTGTTGGATTGCCGGTAGGGAGGGGCTGGCATCGGCACTGGTAAACACACATGCGTGCGGACCAGAGGATGACTTGGTACTTATTTAAACAGACATGAGACATTAGTATAACAGTTGAAGGACTTTCACATGCTGTAGGCTTCGAGCATCTGCACTCTGCAAATAGGTCCTCACTCCTATCCATACGCATGAGCAACGGTGCCCAGGTGATCACGTATTTCGAGAGAAATTTCTCAGGTGTCAAGTACGAAATGGATGTTCCTGTCTCATGCATGCGGGCACCTGTGCATGGTTTGACAGCTGCTGGTGCATCTCGACTTCTGGGAGTGTGTGCGGTAGCGCCCTGTGCAGTCCTGTGGACAGGGGGCAGCAAGCGGTGTCAATGGACGTTGTTTGTGTCTCTGTTGCATTATTTTGCGAGCAGGTCTGTAGGCTGTGGGTATGTATTATTTGGACAGTTTACGAGTTGATTTCTTGTCTGCACATCAGTGTACTGCTTTATTTTGGAGGAGTTTGCATGAATGTACTGAAAATATTTTTGTAACTTAGGAGTTATTTGCTTGTCTGCAGAGCGTTATTTAGTAGTAGTTTACAGGTCTGTGGGCTGTGTGGCGTGACCCCAACCATGTCAGAGTGTGTGTTTTGTATCAGTGTGATAAATACACTATCTTCCAAAATCCATCCCTAAATAAATTGTTCGAAAATAAATAAAGTACACTCCTTCCTCTCTCCGGCAGCCCAGCGCAGACTGAGTCATTTTCTGCTCCAGTCAGTCATCTTGGCTTATGTTGTGGGTGACAACGCTCTCTGGTGGCAGTACTGTGTACTAGGTCCAGAAATTTTGGTGAACACACTGTTTCCCGCTAAAATCCGCCATCTAGGCTAACGGTACTTGAATCATCAGCTGACATCATGGTGGCCACCTTGGATTACATCATGGAATGGATGGCAGCACCCTCTGGTGGTGGTACTGTGTACTAGGTCAGTTGGACTCCGGACCCAATGGTGACCACACTGGCTGGATGTACTGCATCAAACTGTTTAAACAAATACTGCATGCAAAATAATAAAGACTTATGTCTATCACAGGTCGAGTCCGCTCCCCACCATTTCCTAGGATGAGGTAACTGGC
The DNA here is from genome assembly GCF_021461385.2 of Schistocerca piceifrons. NCBI lineage: Eukaryota > Metazoa > Arthropoda > Insecta > Orthoptera > Acrididae > Schistocerca > Schistocerca piceifrons. The sequence continues at coordinate 559,270,502 of NC_060149.1, forward strand.
AGGTGACTTAGGTTAGTGGAGGTAGCCCAAGTACCCCTTCTTTCCTACCATTTCCTTAGGTAAGTAGAGATAGCCCGATTGACCTATCTTCCCTTCAAAATTCAGTCTTCCTGCCAATCCCTAGGAAGAGGAGTCTGTCGGATGACTTAGGTTAGTTGAAGTAAGCCTATTGACCCATCTTCCTGCCATTTTCTTCGGTTAGTAGAGGTGTGTTGCATTGTCCTGATGGAATTTGAACTTCCCGCCATTTTCTGGGGGAGGGGGTTAGGTTAGTGGAGGTAGTCCAATTGACCTATCTTCCTGCCAAAATTCAAACTTCCTGCCAAAAGCCGCCATCTTGGATGACGTCATGAGCTGACATCATCGCCGCCATCTTAGATAATGGTACTTTGGGGTAGCACCGCCCTTGTCCCAATACTCCCACAGTAGTGGAAGTAAGTATGAGCATTAATAAGAGGCGTGTCAACCCTTCCCCTTTATGGCGGCCGGAGCTCTGCTGGCGACTCTTTCAACACGGTGTCTTAACATCAGTGGAGGAATGGAAGCCCATTCTTCCTCAAGGGGCGAAATCAGAGAAGGCCTTAAGAGAACTGTACGTTATAACTGATCCCAAATGCGCTTCATCTGGTTGAGGTTCGGACTCTCAACAGCCTGGTTTACATCAAGAATGATATTTCCCAGAAATTATTGCCTCACTGATACTTCTTGATTTATGGTGATTGTCATGCAGACACTAACAATCACATTTCCCAGCTGTTCCTCTACCTGGCACACACGGTAAGCAATGCTGTAAAATGTATTCTTACTTTTCTTTTTTAGCATTATCTTAAGCGCAAAAAACTCCCCAATGCCGTTATACCACCTCTTATATACCTCAGTGTTAGCATTATCAATGATGGCATGTAATGTCGCACAGGCATTCGTTAAACCATAGGGCTCCCATGGTATTACCGCAGGGTATATCATGATTGATCACTCGTTACTAGTCATCCCGTACAAAGCAGTGTCATTCTTCACACCATATCGAGTGTCGCTTAACACTACTTACAGGAATGTGTGGTGTATGAGGAGCTCCACGACTATTGTATCACATCCTTTTTAACGTTCTACGCATAGTCATTGTGTTATCTGGGTTGCTGATAGTACTTCTAAATTCACGAGTGGCCCCTTACGCTGTCTTCCTGCGGTTTCTTACAATCACCCCTCCACTATTGTTGACTGCCCTGCCCGTCCGTACATGAGGCCTGGATGGTGTGGTTTAGTTGTGATTGTTCTTTCGTGTTTTAACTTTTCAGTAACATTACCAACAGCCGACTTGGCTAGCTTCAGATGAGTTGAGATGTCCCTAATGGATGTGCTAGTTGACAGCGAATGACTAGTCCACGTTCGAAGCCACTGAGCGCTGCTGACTGATCCGTTCTGCTGTTACTGCTTCGCTACTGACAACACAATACTCCCTGTCTCAGTTTACTCTTACCAGTTCATACTTTCATGACATCTAGTGGTTAGCGGTAAATCCTGAATTACATGTGCGTGTCCCAATATTTTTGATCATACAGAGGATTTCATTATTTGTGTATGAAATCACGAACTTGATAAAGATTCACCTCTTTTAGAACGACGATAACAGCATCGTGATTCACTGTAGTTCTATTTTAAAAAGTGTAGACAATAGTGGTATCTCTGTAATTAATATGACTAGGCCTATGTACGAGGTGCATTCAAGTTCTAAGGCCTCCGATTTTTTTTCTGATTAACTACTCACCCGAAATCGATGAAACTGGCGTTACTTCTCGACGTAATCGCCCTGCAGATGTACACATTTTTCACAACGCTGACGCCATGATTCCATGGCAGCGGCGAAGGCTACTTTAGGAGTCAGTTTTGACCACTGGAAAATCGATGAGGCAATAGCAGCAAGGCTAGTGAATGTGCGGCCATGGAGAGTGTCTTTCATTGTTGGAAAAGCCAAAAATCACTAGGAGCCAGGTCAGGTGAGTATGGAGCATGAGGAATCACTTCAAAGTTGTTATCACGAAGAAACTGTTGCGTAACGTTAGTTCGATGTGCGGGTGCGTTGTCTTGGTGAAACAGCACACGCGCAGCCCTTCCCGGACGTTTTGGTTGCAGTGCAGGAAGGAATTTGTTCTTCAAAACATTATCGTAGGACGCACCTGTTACTGTAGTGCCCTTTGGAACGCAATGGGTAAGGATTAGGCCCTCGCTGTCCCAGAACATGGACACCATCATTTTTTCAGCACTCGCGGTTACCCGAAATTTTTTGGTGGCGGTGAATCTGTGTGCTTCCTTTGAGCTGACTGGCGCTTTGTTTCTGGATTGAAAAATGGCATCCACATCTCATCCATTGTCACAACCGACGAAAAGAAAGTCCCATTCATGCTGTCGTTGCGCGTCAACATTGCTTGGCAGCATGCCACACGGGCAGCCATGCCGTCGTCCGTCAGCATTCGTGGCACCCACCTGGATGACACTTCTCGCATTTTCAGGTCATTATGCAGGATTGTGTGCACAGAATCCACAGAAATGCCAACTCTGGAGGCGATCTGTTCAACAGTCATTCGGCGATCCCTCAAAACAATTCTCTCCACTTTCTCGATCATGTCGTCAGACCGGCTTGTGTGAGCGTGAGGTTGTTTCGGTTTGTTGTCACACGATGTTCTGCCTTCATTAAACTGTCGCACCCACAAACGCACTTTCGACACATCCATAACTCTATCACCACATGTCTCCTTCAACTGTCGATGAATTTCAGTTGGTTTCACACCACGCAAATTCAGAAAACGAATGATTGCACGCTGTTCAAGTAAGGAAACAGTCGCCATTTTAAGTATTTAAAATAGTTCTCATTCTCGCCGATGGTGGTAAAATTCCATCTGCCGTACGGTGCTGCCATCTCTGGGATGTATTGACAATGAACGCGGCTTCATTTTAAAACAATGCGCATGTTTCTATCTCTTTCCAGTTCGGAGAAAATAAATCGGAGGCCTTAGAACTTGAATGCACCTTATACGTCACTTAGAACGAGAGCCGGTATTTTATGTAGTATTAAATTATGAAATCTATGCATAAGTATGTAACCAATTCGGTGAAATATGTAAATAAATTTGTAATGCAGCAATTATATGTAAAATCCAATTTTTCTTTTTTTGCTAGATATTGTAAGTTCACAGATAAGCTAGTCCAATATCTATGTTAATTCTTAATTAGTTCACTTTCGCGCCGGCCGTTGTGGCCGCGCGGTTCTAGGCGCTGCAGTCTGGAACCGCTCGACTGCTACGGTCGCAGGTTAGAATCCTGCCTCGTGCATGGATGTGTGAGATGTCCTTAGGTTAGTTAGGTTTAAGTAGTTCTAAGTTGTAGGGGTCTGATGACCTTAGAAGTTAAGTCGCATAGTGCTCAGAGCCATTTGAACCATTTCACTTCCGCTGCGAAGTACTGAAGTACAAGTGTGTGTATTCAAGCATTTAAGTCACACTAGAACGGGATGCACAATTTATTATAATATGCTTTACCAATTTTCTGTTGCTATGCATAGTCTTATGTCTGCCAGTTTCTTTTTATGACTAGAGAAAGACAGCTCAAATTCACAAGAAGTCAATGGTGCATACATATACAGAGGGATTGCGCAAGGAATGATATTCTCTGGGGGTTCTACAATTTCATCATGAAGTAGGCAAGACAAAATAACAAGACTGAGTACTTCTTAACTGTTGAATATTGCCAAGGATTCACTAGCAGGCAGAGCAGGATCAAATGCAAAGCTCTCTATCACTGACGTAAAAGTGCTTTCTGTAGAAAATCACAGCTTCAATCCATATTGTCGACCTTGTTATCACTAGCTCCAGAGGCATAGGTAAATCAGGTAGCTGCTGCTTGTAGTGTTGTACGATAAGGACATTTGAAGAAAAGTTCTTCGTGGCTGATATCTGTGTATTTACTTCGGGGAAATGATGTCTATCTGTCTCTGCCACTCGTTACATTGCGTGAGGCATATAAGTACTGTGCAATAAGTTTAGATAAAACACATTAAGCCATTTCTTCGCTTTCAACATGTTTGGAGATGCATCTGTGTACATCAGTACGACCCTCTCTTGTTTTAACCCATCAGGCCGTTGTACGTTAAGCCATCATTAATGTATATAGCAATTGAACTATTTGTAGCCTCCAAAGGTTTACAACTGATTAAATAGGGTTTATATGCAGCCTCAGATTCCAGTTTCCTCACAGTTAGATTAGCGACGAAACGTTCGGTAGGATCCGTCGTCTCATCAGAAGAAATTCATACTGGTGATTTGCCAGTATCAACCCTGACATTTTTTCTAATGCACTTATGTTTAAAATTAAAGCAACAAACGGAAATTTTGCCAGGTTGCGTTTATTTTACCACGAAACAGTATTAAGAGGTGATGGTAACTTAGAAATAATGTAAAGAATGCAGAGCATAGGTAACTGCTATATCCATGACGGTAGACAAAAATTTTTTCCGTTTCTTCCAACTTAACAGATTTGCGTACACATTCTGACAACTGGTAAATGTGCTCAGCGTGGTGTGTGACCACGTCTGGCAGCAATAAAGGGCCGACAACGACGGTGAATACTGTGAATGATGTCCTAAATCTCATGTTGATGCAATAATACCCATTCTTTCTGCAGAGCTGCTCGCAAGTCTTCGAGAGTGGTTGGTATATGCTGACGTGATGCAATCTCTCTCCCAGGCGCATTCAAGACATGCTGTACGCGATTCACATCGGGAGCGCGAGCAGGTCACGCCATGCGTGCAACATTTGCCGTTTCCAAGAAAACATCAACCACCCATTCTCTACAAGATCGAGCACTGTCGTCCATCAGTACGAAGTGTGGATCCACACCACCTCGCAATTACAGCACACGAGGTCTCAAGGTCTCTTCACGATACCTAACAGCAATTATACATTCCCAATTCACCCGTAAAATTTCGTGAAGAGTTGTTCGAGTGGTCCACATAACCCTGCCCTCACCATTAAGGATCCTCCTCGATATCGGTCTCTTTCCACAATGGTTGAATCACGAAATCGTGTCGACGTTACTTCCAGATGGGAATGCTTGGAGACCCACTATTCAGACCAAATCGGGACACATATGTGAAAAGAACATTGGTCCACAGTTCGACATCCATGTGGTACGTTAACGTTCCACTCTAGACGATCCCAGCCAGCGCTGTGGCTGAGCGGTTCTAGGCCCTTCAGTCTGGAACCTCGAGCATGGATGTGTGTGATGTCCTTAGGTTAGCTGGGTTTAAGTGGTTCTAAATTCTAGGGGACTGATGACCTCAGATGTTAAGTCCCATAGTGCTCAGAGCCATTTAGACGTTCCCTTCTATGAAGACGCGTTAAAGTTACATACACAGCAGGTCTCCGACAATAAAGACCATTCTGCCGAAGCACTCTGTCACCGTTTGTCTCGATACAACACGTCCAGCGGACACTGCGGGATCAAATGCCAGTTGCCGTGCAATACTAAGGCGGTACCGTCGTGCCCTTACAGCCAAATAACACGCCTCTCTCTCTGATATCACACATGGTCGGCCCTGCCCTGGTCTTCGGGATACTGTTTCGGTCTCTATAAAATGTCGCCACATTCGAGAGACAACATAACTATTAACATTAAGCCATGGGGTCACATCAGTCTGCGACTGTCCAGCTTTTATTCTTATTATGGCCGTCACTGCAGAGACTCTGGTAGGCGTCTTCTTTGTGCCATACCGCCCCATCTGTGGCTGTATACAAAGCGACTGCGGACGTCGGACTACACGGCACACACTACCCCGTTTTATAGGTGCCCTGATGTCATCGTTCGTGTGGTTGTCCGTTGACCGAAATAATACGACCTCCCGTGCAGACTCAACTGCACGTACATCTGTTGACAGTTTGTATTGTTATTCTGTAGATTACACACAAGACGGGGAAATAACGATTTGCTGCTTTCTTTTTGGACACCAGCGTATGTCAGCAGATCATGAATCCAGATAATTTTTCCTTGGAGCGGACTCATTGGGAATGATGCTGTTTCTGTAAGAAATTATAAAACTCAGGTACTTGAAACTTGTTCTGGGGTATGTTCCCTGCAACCAATGCTGTACACAGATCTTAATAAAAACCACTATTATATTACGTAGGCTGTCACTGCAGCTGCGTAAGTAGAACCTGTTTGAAGAAATCTGTTGTATATTCCTTGTATGTTTATTGCTTCGAAAATGATGTTAAACTTCATATTTCATCGTATGTCCTATACGTTTATCACAAGTTTGGTGGAGGACTACTTTACCGTCAGTGTTTAAGGCACTATGAATAGCTATTTATGTTTTCAGCTTTGATGACAGCGAAGACGCAACCAGTGCCACGGTTAACTTAAATGGAGCTGACTGTTACACAGTGAAGTGTTTCAGAACAAGATCGGTAAGCATCTACAACCAGTCACTGATATCCGCATCGAACTTGTGCAGTTTAACTTTGATTGTAGCTTGATTGACGACAGTATGCGAAAAGCAATAATAAAATTTATTGCTTCTACTTTCTTCCTATGTAACCAAAATATATGGGACTTATGAAAATGGATAATAGTTCCGTAATAATAAAATGCAAAATTATGTACTATAGTGTGGAATGTATACTGTACCAATAAATACATAAATATATATATATATTTTAAATCTCAAAATACGGATCCTTTCAGTGTAATTCGTTGACACAGAAACAACATAAAATCCGGGTTCTAATGAGAACTTTTACGCATTTCATTTGGAGGAAATTAGTATTTCGGTAAGTTCAACGGTTCAGGATATATCTCACACGAAAAGTTTGGGTAAATCACCCTTCTTTAATTGCAAACATTTCTTTTAGGTTAGGCTTTACCATGACTGTTATTGAAATCGAATAAAACAGCAAGTTTACTGTTATGAGTCACTGTTTATTTATTTTCAAGACGAGTTTCAAAAGTTTAAACCTCCATCATCAGATGGATATACATTTGTTAGTATGATATATGTGTGTTATGTGTTACGCTTTTCGGAAGAACTTGCGGCACACTCTAGTGAAGAAACAAAATACTGTTTCAGAACATGGTTTTCGGATTTTTGACAAAACACTAGACGCATATCTGACGGTAAAAAATAAAATAAGTAAAATAGAATACCTCACGTGGTCACAGGTTCCTTTCACTGTCGAAAGGCATCACATGCATACTGTCATATTTTGTAAACAAAGTTGGCGTCTGGAAACTATAAGGTGCAAGCATCATTTAGCAAAAGAGAAACATTGTCACTAAGTGCAATGAATATACACCATAAAAACATTATTATGGAATACGTTTTAAACTATTTTGGAGATCTTTGTTTCAAGATATTGTCAAGTTTTATAGCTTAAATTTCATACTCTTTTATGAAATCAGGTGACATGTTACAAACTTTGAGTACAATAATTATGGAGGCTACGTTGATAAAATTATACATAAATAACAATTTTGGTTGGGATTCAGAGATAGGGATAAAAGGCTGGAGACAGAGGGAGAGGGAGACAAAAGGAAAGAGGGAGGGAGGCAGAGAGGCAGAGAGAGATAGATAGAGAGAGAGAGAGAGAGAGAGAGAGAGAGAGAGAGAGAGACAGAGAGAGAGAGTGGAAGGAGCGATTGAATGAGATCGAACTTTCCAAAGCCAAAATATCTGTTACATGTAACTACTAATTAACGCTGGGGTAATACAATGGTTAAAATTTTAAAATGTACAGATAGATGTACAGTTCGTGCCATTAGCTGATGAATATATAGTTTCATGCTGACAGGGGTACAAGCGGTTGGTGTGATGGTGTATTTTTTAATGAGGTAAATTTCTTAATGTCGGCAACTCCTGAAAACAGAGATGATACTGTTGTAAATATTGTTGTTTTTGTAATTTAAAATGGATCCATGTTGTTTTGGTTGGTGTTTGTATATTTTGAGTGCTCCAAGGATTCTTAGTTTTCTGCCTTTAGGCTGGATGTGTAGGATGCTGATACCTGTGTTTTTAACGTGGTATTTTGTTTCATGAAGGTGGGTGGCTATTGCCGACTGTTTTTTTCTATTTCTCAGTGCTGTCATGTGTTCTTTGAATCTAATCTCAAATGATCTGTCTGGCCCACGTAGAAGCAGCCACAGTCCAAACATTCATTTTGTACAGACCAGTGTGATGAAGTGGGTGTTGTGTGTTGCTGTTGGCAGGTACCTTCTGTCTAATCTTGTTTGAAGACATTGGCAGTCTGATATGAAGTATTTCCTAGAAATGGAATTGTATGGATGATGTTGTTTTCTTTTTATTTTTGTGTTGCGATTTCTTGGCCATTATTGAGTGTTTTTGGGTGTCTACTATGGAGCTGTTATAACAATTTGCAGTAGCCTTGTGGTTTCTAAAGTCTGTTTAAAGTCTGCGAAACATACGTAGATTTTTTTAAAACTTCGGCACCGTTGGACTTACGAGTGGATTACATGCGTATGCGCTGGCCCGATTCGCTTACGGTAGCTTCCAAACCTTTCTGGCATCCGGTGAATCCGAGCGGAAGACGCTGGAAGCTGGCTTATTTTAGAGCCCAAGACGCCAACGGCGGAGGGTAAGCGAAAGTTAAATTATGGAGTTAGCACTCCGCTTCCGTCTGCTTATTAAACAGCAGAAGACTGCCTTCCCCAATGGAAGGCCGAACGGTACAAACTAATATCTCGTTTTCAGCAGAGACTGTGCTAAGAGCTAAGAAATCAGAGCCGTAGCAGGTGCTGTATACTGCCATTAGTCACCATTATTAAGTCCCCTGGGCTGTGTACAGTAGCGTCCTTTAGGACGCAGCACGCTACAAACTTCAGAGCAGCGTTCCGCCATCTGTCGCCTGTAATACCGAGCCTCTTAGCTCGGCTACTCGCTACCCCGCTCCATTCATTCCACCTCTCTTTCTTTGAGCTGAATACATTACGTTTCACTGAGCAGCAGGAATCTTGGCACATGGTATTCAGTTAAAACGATTAGACAGAGAAACGTTGCAGAATAACTGAACCAATTATCTAGTCCCTATGGGATATATCTTTTCTTACTAAATTTATGTTGGTATAACGTATCCTTCTCATTGGTCATGTCCAAACAATTGCTTCGTGAAAATCATCTGGAGTGTTGTAATGTACCTTTTCCAATATGACTACAGCGGCTTGTCAGAGAAGTAACGTTATATGCATTAGTAGCAGTTTGAGGGACTACCATAGTCTGTTGGACGAATGCGGGCTTCATTGGCTGTTTAGGGACTTGTACCGACCACTTTGAATGGAAATATCGGGTCGACTCATATGAACTCCAATGTACCACTGGGACAAGATACTGGAAACAGTAAAACTTAAATAATATCTATGCGCTCGGACTAGTTGTACTGAAACCAGATTCTCGAAAAAAAATTAAATCACACACGAAAGAAGTAGTTTAAAAAATACTCATTCGACCTATTCTTAAATATGGCTTCTCAGTATGGGACCCTTAACAGACGAATGTAGTGAAGGAAATTGAAAGATCCAAAGATTAGCGGTGCGTTCCGTCACAGGATTACTCGATAATCACGTGTGCACTACTAAGATTTTCATCAAATTTCAGTAACAGGCACCAAAAGACTGACGTTATGCCTTAGAGAGACTGTTACTGTTAAATTTACAAAGGCCCATGTTCCAAGATGAGTCAGATAGTTTTCGACTTTCTTCCACACATCTCGTGAAAAGACCATTACGGGTAAATCAGAGATACTATTGGTTTTCCAAAGTCAGCGTTGCCACGCAACATTCGCCAATGGAACAATGAAGGTGCAAATGACAGTGATAACTGTCATAACTAACCTCTCAAAGTAAGGTGGCTCGTGCAATAGATGAAGATATATGGGATGAACCAGAACCCCATCCACCAACTTTCAGAAGTGGTCCTAGGATACCTTATTAGTAATGTGTTACAGAATACCGCGGTCTCAAGCGATCCATTACTGAGTTATAATATAATTACGATTTACTCGGTATGTTGCCGCAGTGACCCTTTTTTCTGTGAAGGTACCTTCGCAACAGTGAAAAAACCTGTAATATTCAGTAACCAAAACGTACAACACATTACAAGGAGTAATGCAACAACTCTCAGGTGCAAAACTACTGTGATACGGTTGCTGTCGGTGCGGGAACAGCTCAGTAACTCAGCACGGTGTCGCTGTCCCATTCTTCTACTGCATTCCGCGAACCCGTAAACGAGGTTCATATCGGTCAACACTTCATATGTAAATCTATCCATAGTACTGCTGTGTGTCACTGTCAAACCACAACTCAAAGTTCCACAAAACAAAACACTAGACAGAATCGGGCAGTACTGAACGCAGACTTGAAGGCAACGAGGTAAAGGGGCATTCCTGTTGCCAACAGCTGGTACAGTGAGGGAATGGAAACGACACACTGCGCGTAACGTTGTCATCAGCACTGTAGTGTACTATTTTCGGTGCAATACAGGAAAAAAATCTAACTAGGGGAAGAAACCAAACGAAATGCAATAAATCTGTCCATCTTCACCGATTATTAGTTTCTTCTACAGCAGTGATGCAATGGGATGGTGTGCGTCGCAGTCACAGGGAGCAGTTCACCACGTCACGGAAATGTTTGCTCGACTTCATGCAGTTGCGAAAAGGGAAAGAGATAAGTGATCAAAATATTTCCCATTCATTCTTGCAAAGGTTTTATAATAATGAGTGAGAACGGAATTCCTAACTGAGAGTGTATTGCTATTTTACCCATGCTGTATCTTGTGAAATGTGCGGCCGTTAATGATTATTGGTGAACGCCATCAGTCAAAAACGCTTTTAAAACGCTTCATTTAATTGCCATAACCGGTACTGAGCTATCATGCTCATCTTCAGATGGCTAACATTTCTGATTAAATTGACGTGTTGGTCACAAGCACGGCGTCCTCTGCTGCGCTTCACGAGAATATCTCATAGAAGAACTCTTCCATTTGTCGAATTGAAAATATTAATGTTCAAACATGTCCTAACTCAGTATTTTATGTCTCATTATGACCTCACAAGGTAGATGATAACATTTTAAAATACTCCTTGTGAACACATTACTAGCTGTAAAAGTCGACATGGCCATAGCACCTGGTTTTAGATAGAGTGTAACAGTGTTTATATACCACCAACAGTAGCATTTCGTCTGACTTCATTGGCATTCTTATCTCAGTGAAAATTTGACTTTCTAAAAACTCGAAACTGGCTTCATAATCTCAAAGTAATTTTGTGACTGAAACCGATCTTAATAAATATTAGAACCGGAATGCAAAAATGTATCCGTCATTCGAAAAAATTGTGGCTTTGATGACAATTGGAAAGCAGATTTCCCTTTAGAACTGCTCTTAAATAAACTGTTATTAATACAAGGTTGAGGTGTAGACTTATTGTAAAATTTTATTACCTACCAAATTAGACCTAGGTGTTTTTTTTATTTTTTTGTTTTTTACAGTTTGGCACCAGGAGGTGGTTTAAAGTACACAGCTGTAGCTTCAGATTTCTATAAGAACGTTCATGTTGCTTTGTTGACATTGGCCAAATTCTTTATATAAACATGAGAGATTTTTACCTCATAGAAACACTGTTTTATTGACAAAATTACCTTTCAATCATAACAGTAACATAAATTCTGAATTCATTAACAGGTATGATGCAAGGATGTATTTGAGGGAGGTAGTTCCTGTGGGCCTCATTCAAACCTCATTAAGCCTTTTTTAAACTTTCACTGCCCCAATCTAACATCTTTAACTGTCTAAATTAGGATTTTTGCGAACTTCCAAAACGAAATGAGATAACTCACGAATTAACCAATATATTCCAATTTGTATGATCTCGAAGTAAATTTAAAAAAAAATTCATAACTTTATTTCAGAGGTAATAGATTCTGAACCACATTGCAACTTAATTTCTTCTCACATTAACAGATCATTAACAGAGGTGAAGAAAGCATCAACTGAAATTCTAGGATCTTTATGTTTATGGTGACACACCCACTTAGCCAATAATCATATCTCCACTTTTTAGAAGTTATATAAGCAACCTATAGGTAATTCCATGATTAATATTGGCTATCCGTACCATTATCTATTATTAGCAGCCATTGAGTATGAAAGATATATGGATCCACTTGTAACCGTAAACTGAGAAGCTACAGGGCATACAATAATCTCCTTACATAAAGAAAAAGATGACGCCATTAATATCCCATCTACAACTAGGCCATTTGAAATAGATATAAAAAGGATGAGGAAAGTAATTTACCATGTTCTTTATGGATGAATCAGTCCAGCATTTGTCTTAATGTATTTAATTTAGGGAAGTGATGAAAACCAAAATCTAATTGTCTTGACGGTGATTTAAACCCTACTCGTCCTGAATGCATATTCATCGCCTTGGTTGGTGCATCATCTTGACTGATAGTATGTTGGTTTTGTATTCTCATTTTCCCATTACACTCAATATTTTAATACAGAATTACATTGAACTTCCTTTATAGCCTCTGTGGTGAGTTGATAACAGTGCTAGAACAAATCCTGAGCTTTGAGGTTCAATCTAATGTTCATCCACGAATTTTTTGTCACTTACTATTTGTTTTATCTCAAGCAGTGATCTGCTAAGGTGTCAAATGGTATGTGGCTCCTTGTTTAAGAAAGCACTTTAAATGTTATGTCCCCCTACAACTGGCTTTAGGTGTCATGGTGAAGGCCATGTGGAGACCAGTTGAGCGCACCACCAATGGGACCATGCCCAGCAAAGCTAGTGTCCAAACCAAATTTCATGTTGTGCAGAGCTTTACTTAAATGGTTTCTTTACTTCAAAAAGATGTAAAGAGAGCCTGTTTTTTTTTCTGATACAGCAAATTATTTCATTCTGCGAATTAACCAGATTTTCACAAAAGGTATGCTGAAAACTAATTTAGTTAATGTGCATTAGGAATGTGTGAGAAGTATATTAATGAGAAGGAAGATAACCTTTGGTGAAGTTGATTTATTAGCTCCATACTGAAAGAACAATGACAGCATAATATAACATTTGAATGACTTACACATTACTTAAACTAACCTATGCTAAGGACAACACACACACCTATGCCCGGGGGAGGACTCGAACCTCGGTCGGGAGAGGGGAGAGGGGAGGGCGGCGAGCGTCACGGACCGTGACAAGACGCCTTGAACAGTACGGATACCCCGCGTAGCCTCATTTATGACTTACAACTAATTCTTCTTCTCCATGTACTAAAATCTGAAGATGTTCAGCATTCGTATGCATTAAATAATTGATCATTATTAATATTTAATGGTTTTGGTATTTTTTTAATACTGTGATGTAAAACATTCTGACACTTCTTTCTTTTGTTTTATTTCAAATGAGGTACCATAGTCTTGTGATCTAAAATATTTTTTACTTGAATGTTTGTTTTTCATCTCTTTTTCTATATTCCTTCCGTTTGATTATCCTGAAGAGAAATGTGCCAATTCAAATGAACTTCAACAATAAGTTTTAAAATTTTATACTTCATTCACTCGTATTTTAAATTTATGTAATTTAATTTATCAGTCTTTGACTAAAACTCTTTGCATAATTTTTGTCTGTATGTAAAATATTCTCAACACTCAAATAGTCCCAGCTTTAATACCGAAAATCTTACTGAAATGTATATTTGTAAGTCTGTTCAAAAAAATACTGTACACATTTGCAACTCTTAAAGAAAATTTTTAAGAAGTGTACACGATACTGTTGATGGATTTAATCTTTTAACTACACTTAGTACTAAAAATAATGCAAGCATTGCAAAGCGGACTGATAGATTCCATAAATCACAGTTATTGCACCAGTTGATCAAAAACCTTTCTGAGGGTTGTAGCGATAGAAAGATACCTGTGTTGACATCGTGGGGTATGTCAGTGATTGCAAAGACTGAGTCGCTAAGATGGATTTCAGTTGTCTTTTTATACTGTTTATTTAGTGTCACGTCCTCTAGTCAATGACTTGCATGACTCTGTGGAGTCATAGGTGAGCAATTTCAGACACGAGGGAAAGGTAATCATGGCCAGTGGCTGAGTCCCTGCGGGTAATGGCAACTTCTAGAGTAAAGCTCACCACAAACAGGGAGCAATGGCCAAACTGCTCAGGGACTGGAAAGCTGCACTAGGTGTGTTGCATTGTCTCATAGAGTGTCATCCAAATGCATGTACACAAATTCTTCAGAGCTGCAGCCCCTCCAATTCCTAAGAACCTTTGTCTGAGCGTCAACGATATGTGTCTAAACCAGTGCAAAATAAATGATTTTACAAATTGGACTTCCTGTTCAAAGGACATTCTGGTGCCATGTTTATCATTGACCAGCCTTCCCAAGAATAACGAGTGAAGTAGGTTTCAGAGTTTTCGTGTTGAATCTACACCTTGTTTTCGATTTTTACCAAAATAACTGTGATTCTGAATTTTATAGAAAGACCAGCTGGAATGATGGTCAGTCACATCTTACTGATCCTTTCCAGATCTCGAAAAGCCAACCTAACAGTTATTTAAACTAGGGGTGGTGAAGATTTCGGCTCAAGGACAGGGCCTGTCTTCGAGTGCCAAAGAGCTCGGCCTCTATTCATATTTTCCCCACCACCACGTCGTGCTGTATGAGGACGAGGGGGGGGGGGGGGGGCGGGGGTAGGAGGAGAAAACGGCGAACGTGCTGCCTTAAAATGGCAGTAAGGCAGTGCAGTCGTATTGCATACGATTTGATCTTATATTTCACATTTCTCAAGAACGTAGATCACAAGCAACACAAGTTTTCAGTACTAACTAATTATTTTGGTGCACCGAAGACTATTACTTTAACCTGGTACAAACTGTCGACGTATGGACAAACTCAGACAATGTCGCAGTTTCGTACTCAAGTTCCCACGCAATCTTGACTTATTTTGTTTCATAATAAGTCTTCCACACAAATACGTCTATCGGAATGTTGTAGCACTCTTGCATTATGGAGACTTGGAAAATCTACCTGCAAAAAGCTATGTAAACGTCGTGGACAGTTTTAACGTAAAATATTTATAATTAAAACTGAAATAACCTTGCAGGTCAGTCAGTTACATCTACAAAAGAACAGGGGAACTTCCAAGTGAAACATCGTCCGCCCCGGCAGCTAAGTGGTTAGCTTGACGGATTAACGTCCTACGGGCCCGGGTTCGATTCCCGGCTGGGTCGGAGTTTTTCTCCACTCAGGGACTAGGTGTTGTGTCGTCGTCATCATAATTTCATCCCCATCCAACGCGCAGGTCGTTCAGTGTAATAAGACCTGCACCAAGGCGGCCGGACTGGCCCCACAAGGTGCCTCCCGGCCAATAACGCCAAACGCTCATTTCATTTTAACTGAAACAGCTCGAAAACAGGTGCGAGACTGACAGTGTCATCAAAAGAGTTATAAAACTATCGTTGAAATTCTTGTAAAGGCCACGATGAATTCTTCAGCCCTCGCACTTTCTTTAACGCCATTGGGATTAGGGAACTGGATTGTTTTTTCAGAATGTGCCCCTTCCACAACGCGATTTTCTTTTTAAATGTATCCCCGTCAAGTTAGAAAGAAATTGCCTTGCAATGTCTTACTGTGGCGGTCTGCGGTGAGAGCCACTTAAAATGAGAAACTTGCAATCTATGCCGGATGTTCTAATTTTCTTCCTGCGCGCCTTTTTCCTTCATAGAATTCAACAATAGGGAGAGTCAGATCAAAAAACGGTTCCAGGCATGCTCCTTGACTTGACCAAATTACTTTGCAGTAATATATGAAGTGTCCGTACTCTTCGTTCACTTCTATTGAAAACTGTTGCAACTGAAAATGTAACAATAGATGCGACTTCAGAAATTTTACTA
Organism: Schistocerca piceifrons; assembly: GCF_021461385.2. Lineage (NCBI taxonomy): Eukaryota > Metazoa > Arthropoda > Insecta > Orthoptera > Acrididae > Schistocerca > Schistocerca piceifrons. Next base: position 559,286,455 of record NC_060149.1, read on the forward strand.
TTCGAACCACCCATTTCCTTAGAGCTCCATGCCTGCAAATTTAGTACAGCGTTTTTCTTGATGTGTAGAACAATGAATCCCGTTTGTCATTCATCGTAACGTTTTGCTCTTTCGTTGTGATTTAATTGCTTAATCTCTTTCTACATGTTACTGTACTGTCGTTTCGTAGCAAATAAGCAGTATCCGTCGATTAAGCGAATTGAGGACTCTCATCCTTCCGTCATTCCCGGTCATTTTAAAGGGTTACGACGACAGATCGCTAGACAGCTTCATTTTGTGCTAATAGGCACCGGACCGATGAACGTCCTTCATAACACGAACAAATAGTGAAGGGTAAACAGCGTTGACACCAAGATTTTCCACAACGCAAGAGAGTTGTGCCGACCACAATATGCCGCAACGCAGTGTTAAACCGTATGTCGCACCGTTGCGGGTACTTCCGAGAAGGACCCAGAAAAGCCGAATAATAGGCTTGGCTTTAGCCCGAACACGCTGCACGCGTGAAGTCTGGCATGCCGTATCCGGCCCTGATACCATACCTCATTACAACTTCTGTCGTCCTTTCATTGGTTTTGTGTCCTTACTGTTCTTACTAATTATTACTATCTCTTTTTTGATGCATGTGCTCGCAGTGAGCGAATAAAACTGAGGTTATTGTGGACCGACGCTTGCAATTAAGTAGATGTTTGCTTCTCTCCAATGAAGAATCAATAAAATATTTAGTAAGAACTGACCCACGACTCATTTATGAGCGTCAAACCTTCCTCACTACTCAGTCAACTGACAGAGCCATTTCCATATCTGAGTTCATGTGAAGAAATCTGTCTCTCACTTAGTCCAGGGTGAACAAATAATTAAAACAACTGAATGGTTGGTCAGCTGCATCTTGCATTAAAATGGCAAGTGTGATCATATCCGCTTTCTGGGAATTCCTTTCGATATTAGGTGGCGTTTGGTATAATAATTAGTGACACCCAACAGGATTCGCTTGGTGGAGCCTTACAGTCAGTGTAAGTCAATTTGGAGTCACACTTTTAATAAATGCAGTCAATTTGTCGAGATCTAATTTAAGTTGCTGGTGCAGCTGACTGAACCTGTGCTTTTTTTCAGAAAGTTTTTCTTCTACTGTACTGTGTGTATGTGAGTTCTTCTCTTTTTGTTGTTGCTGAGGTAGCACCTTTGCTGTAAAATTTTAAAAGGCCTTCAGCGTGTGGTGTTTGCGTTGCAGTGCTGATATGACAAGTTTTGATCAGGATATTGTTAACAAAGTAGTTTTCTTGTTTTAAACTGAGAGCGGATGCTGATGATGAGTCAAAGCTGGGCAAAACGTGAGTCACGAAGGAGAGATCATGTGAGAAATGTGAGGGTACCGTACAGTGGAGAAGAAACGATGGTAGCCAAACGGAGGCAGATGTGAACTTGTGTGAGCATGCTTTTGATTTAGCTAATTAACTATGGATCATGGGAAGTGTGCAATCCTAATGCACCGACTGCGCACTGACCAGCGCAGCTCCATTAAACGGCATCAAGAAAGCGCTGACCACTGAACCAATGGAAAGAGTGGGCAGCACCACACTTCCTGGAAGACAGAGTTAAGCACCGCCTGTCAAAGCTGATTTAACCTACCACCGATCGCTGGTCGCCCAGTTCGGTAGCAGACTTCGAGAGCGTTAGTACTGAGTAACAGAAAGACGTTACTTAGCCTGCGCCTTACGAGTAGTAATAGATTGTCAATGTACCTGCATGCAGGGGTACAAGAACCACTGGAAGTTTTGTTTCTTCCCTTAATAGAAATAAAGTTTTGTATTAATTAGAAAGTGTTTTGTACAGGTGATTTTGGATTCGTGCCACTGGCCATCGTCACTTCTGTCCTTCCATTTCGGGTCACTGCTGACTCCCACATCTAACGCTACGTTTACCCATCGCCACTCCAGCACAGCGCGTTACTAATACTTCTGTCTTTCCTTTCTGAGATGCATTGCTACTAATTGTGAACAATTTCTTTGTTGCGGCGCTTCTCTCATTAAAATGGCCTCTACCCCGCCTTCTACACTACCTGCGCCTACGCTTCCGATTGCTGCTGGCTTTGATCTAATGCAGTTAACTCAGTTTCAGAACCACCAAATGTCGCAGTTGATGACGGCAGTCCAGCAGCTCATTAACGCAAAAGCTGCTGTGCATTGACTCCGCCACAAGAGCCAGCCACATCCACAAGATCTTCTCTGTGCATTCCACTGTTCTGAGCTTTCGATGAATAACAAGAGGAACGGAACGAGGACTACACTCATTTCAACGCTCATTCTGACAGACATAATGTGCAAGGTACTGTGAAACTTTCTTATTTCTTGTCAATTGCCAGCACATGAGTTTGTCGCCTCATGCAGATGTTATTCCCGACTAGTAGGCCCAATTTTCTGGTTTTTGAAGATTTAGTTTCGCCCTCGCAAAGTATTACGAGGACCACTTATGGGTTACTGCAGCTCGTTACAAGTTCTTTCGATTGCGTAGAAATCCAGAACAGACATAACTCTAGTGGGTCAGTGAACTTCATGGTTTGACATGAGAGTGTCGTTTTCAGTGTAGCTGTGGACAATACTCTAGTAATGCAATGATTCTTGATGAAATTACATACAGTGTGCCAGAAAGTAGGATTCGTGAACAAATTCTGAAACATTCAAACGTGGTCAACACACATTTAGGTGTGTTCAAACTTCAGCGCTTACCCTTTGGCAGCGCTTCTGCGCCTGGCATATTCCAACGGTACGTAGAACAGCTTACTGCAAAAGATCCATTCTGTTCAAATTACTTGCACGGTAATGTGGACGTACACCGGAGGAACATGATAATAACCTTCGTAAGATTTTTCAAGTACTTTCAGCTGCAGGTTTGAAGTGTCGCGTGGACAAGTGTGCCCTTTCTCAGACTGAAATTCAGTACTTCGGCCAAATTCTTTATAGAAAAGGTTTTCATCCCTTTCACTCACATTTTCTAGCCATGCGGGGCCTCCCTGCGGAACGTGACAAAATTGCAGTCAGTTCTCAGGAAGATTACATATTATGTCTGGTTTATACCCAACACAGCCTTAATCGCGGCTCGGACACATCGTTTGTGTGGGAAGAACGTGAATCAAAGAGTGTCAGAGTGCTTTTCCAAAAACTTAAATATGCCTTGTTTGGTGATGGATGCGTTGTTCATTTCGATCCCGATAAGCCTGTGGTTTTGGCAATGGACTCTTCTTCGTATGGAATCGGATCCGTGCTCTCGCACAGATTTGGTTCACAGAACAGGCCGATTGCTTTCGCAGCCACGTTATTGACCAAGACTCATTTTAACTATTCCCAAATCGAGAAAGAAGAGCTCGCTATTATCTATGGCGTTACAAAATTTCACCATTATCTATTTAGTCAGAAGTTTTACCTTGAGTCGTAACATAGTCCACTTCAGTTTTTGTTTGATGCTTCCAACCAGCTCTGCCACGCACGGCTCAGAAGTTGCAACGTTAGGCTTTGTTATTGTCACGGCATCAATACGAAATATTGTAACGGCCCACGTAGAAGCATGCAAATGTTGACGCCCTGTCTCGCCTTCCTGTAGCCCCTGATTCTGAATTCGATACTACTGCCACATCTTGTTAGATCGATTCGCTGGACATTAAACTTACACAGACTGTTGCTTGCTCTGCACTATAGGACAGTTACACATCACAAAAGAAGACCCTGACTAACCTTTTGTTGGACTACATTCGTACTGCTTGGCCTCGTTCAATGAAATACACTCCTGGAAATGGAAAAAAGAACATATTGACACCGGTGTGTCAGACCCACCATACTTGCTCCGGACACTGCGAGAGGGCTGTACAAGCAATGATCACACGCACGGCACAGCGGACACACCAGGAACCGCGGTGTTGGCCGTCGATTGGCGCTAGCTGCGCAGCATTTGTGCACCGCCGCTGTCAGTGTCAGCCAGTTTGCCGTGGCATACGGAGCTCCATCGCAGTCTTTAACACTGGTAGCACGCCGCGACAGCGTGGACGTGAACCGTATGTGCAGTTGACGGACTTTGAGCGAGGGCGTATAGTGGGCATGCGGGAGGCCGGGTGGACGTACCGCCGAATTGCTCAACACGTGGGGCGTGAGGTCTCCACAGTACATCGATGTTGTCGCCAGTGGTCGGCGGAAGGTGCACGTGCCCGTCGACCTGGGACCGGACCGCAGCGACGCACGGATGCACGCCAAGACCGTAGGATCCTACGCAGTGCCGTAGGGGACCGCACCGCCACTTCCCAGCAAATTAGGGACACTGTTGCTCCTGGGGTATCGGCGAGGACCATTCGCAACCGTCTCCATGAAGCTGGGCTACGGTCCCGCACACCGTTAGGCCGTCTTCCGCTCACGCCCCAACATCGTGCAGCCCGCCTCCAGTGGTGTCGCGACAGGCGTGAATGGAGGGACGAATGGAGACGTGTCGTCTTCAGCGATGGGAGTCGCTTCTGCCTTGGTGCCAATGATGGTCGTATGCGTGTTTGGCGCCGTGCAGGTGAGCGCCACAATCAGGACTGCATACGACCGAGGCACACAGGGCCAACACCCGGCATCATGGTGTGGGGAGCGATCTCCTACACTGGCCGTACACCACTGATGATCGTCGAGGGGACACTGAATAGTGCACGGTACATCCAAACCGTCATCGAACCCATCGTTCTACCATTCCTAGACCGGCAAGGGAACTTGCTGTTCCAACAGGACAATGCACGTCCGCATGTATCCCGTGCCACCCAACGTGCTCTAGAAGGTGTAAGTCAACTACCCTGGCCAGCAAGATCTCCGGATCTGTTCCCCATTGAGCATGTTTGGGACTGGATGAAGCGTCGTCTCACGCGGTCTGCACGTCCAGCACGAACGCTGGTCCAACTGAGGCGCCAGGTGGAAATGGCATGGCAAGCCGTTCCACAGGACTACATCCAGCATCTCTACGATCGTCTCCATGGGAGAATAGCAGCCTGCATTGCTGCGAAAGGTGGATATACACTGTACTAGTGCCGACATTGTGCATGCTCTGTTGCCTGTGTCTATGTGCCTGTGGTTCTGTCAGTGTGATCATGTGATGTATCTGACCCCAGGAATGTGTCAATAAAGTTTCCCCTTCCTGGGACAATGAATTCACGGTGTTCTTATTTCAATTTCCAGGAGTGTATATCCAGAATTCTTTTGGACGGCGATATCTTGCACGCGGCACCGTCGTCGTCGTCGTCGTCGTTGTCGTCATCACCGCCACCGTCGACATCGCCGCTCTCTCTGTTTTTCGCCGGACCGCCTAAGGAAGAGACTTTCCGACCAATGTTCACCTCGGAGCGCTTGGCGAATGCGGGACGCGGGCATTGCTCAACGTCGGTTCCAGTCGCTGCTCGAAGCTCCTCACGCCACCCAGCTTCTTGCCTCCCCCATTACCCCGTTGTCGTGAGATCGCTCCCTACACGACAACGGTGTGGCATTTTCGGGGGCAGGAATGTGTAGCCTTAAATCATCGACTGCACACCGACCAGCGTAGCAAAGCGAAACGGCATCAGCAAGGCCCGGAGCCACGAGCCAATGAAAAGAACGGACAGCGCCACACCTCCAGGAAGACAGAGATCATCGCTCCCTGTCAACGCCAACTTAAGAAGCCGCCCAACGCTGGTCGCCCTGTTCGGTTGCAGACTTCGAGAGCGTCAGTGCTGAGTAGTAGGAAGACGTTACTTAGCCTGCGTCCTGTGAGTCGTAATAGATTATCAGTGTAACCGCTGTAGCGTAACCAAGTCAAATCGTCGCTTATGGAATTATGATGGCTGACTGCAGCAGATCTCATGAAATGTTTTCCGAGAACGAGATGGGTTTTAGCAGGGCTCAAATTGATATCGAAATTTGTGACGTTGACAGCATGATGGAAGTATACTGTTCGATCTGTGGCATATGCATTTCAGAAGGTGTTCTTGAAAGAAGCTAGAAGCTTGGACAAAGAGATTTCCGATAATGATCAACAAGTCTGATCGTGCTGGTGGATCATAATATTGAGTATATACAAAATAAAACCATTAAATGTATTCGGTGTTGTGAAAATGGACACCATAGCTGTATAATGGAGTCACAACAATGAAACTTTGTACCGCACAGGGACTCAAGCCCAGATTCCACGCTTAGCACGAACGATCTCCTTACGATTTGGCTATCGTCTAACTACCAGTCACATACATCCCGGCGTCGGCGGATAAATACGATATTGCAGGGCCTGTGTTATTCTGAATTATACTGCAATGATCTTCAGACGTGTTCTGTTAATGACCGCACGTCAAGTGTGTTTTCGACTGTGTTGTGTTGATGTACACATGTGATGTATATTTTGGACTCTACTGTCGGATAAATTATGAGAGGTTTTTTGAAGTTTATTGATGATCACGTCTGATTCACATATGGACCCTACATTATGTATGTATGACAATTTTTGGTGTGTCTTTGCTTAGGAGCTCGGAATGAACGGGGTACTGCGATATTTGTAAGAAACTTCCTTTTCTTACAGGAATATGAAATGATTATTGAGGATTGGACAGTCTGCTACCAAATCAAGGCAGAAGATGTTTAACCTGACCTTAACTACAAACGATGAGCGAAACTGAACTAATCATTTTTTTCTTTTTTACTTCCCTCTTTTAGTATCTTTCTTTAGATAGCCGATAGTGGAAGGATAAATACAGAGGAGCACATGGATGAGAGCACCAACTGTGTATGGAGGGAAATGCTGCAAAACTTTTCGATTAAAAAATGGTTCAAATGGCTCTGAGCACTATGGGACTTAACACCTTCGGTCATCAGTCCCCTAGAACTTAGAACTACTTAAACCTAACTACATCACACAACACCCAGTCATCACGAGGCAGAGAAAATCCCTGACCCCGCCGGGAATCGAACCCGGGAACCCGGGCGTGGGAAGCGAGAACGCTACCGCACGACCACGAGCTGCGGACAAACTTTTCGAAGTAATTGTGTTACAAGAAAGAGAAATTAAATAAGGTGTAACTGATATAAGTGCAGAGAGTCCTGTATGTGGTACCTTAATAAGTACACACATCAGTGTGTTGGTTGTTCTTTCTCTGCATCGAACAGTACTCTCACATGCACACCAACGACGGTACAACCTGATTTTTACTGCACTGCCATAACTGCACCACCAAGTGGATTATGTTAGTATAGTCTAGCCATGTGTCCACACTTCAACAACTCAACTGCTGCCTTTTGCTTGGAGGTATTAACCAACCTACAAACGTACTACTTCTAATAGCTATAATTAATAGTCTGCAAATCATGTACATTGCTCACTACATCATGCTCAGTCACCAACAGAATTATGTACACTCATACCTGTTTCACTTGGGCCGGCCGGAGTGGCCGAGCGGTTAAAGGCGCTACAGTCTGGAACCTCACGAACGCTACGGTCGCAGGTTCGAATCCTGTCTCGGGCATGGATGTGTGTGATGTCCTTAGGTTAGTTAGGTTTAAGTAGTTCTAAGTTCTAGGGGACTTATGACCACAGCAGTTGAGTCCCATAGTGCTCAGAGCCATTTGAACCATTTTGTTTCACTTGTATATACGCAGCGCGATTTTTTCCATTGTGTAGAAACTCTGGGGATTGATAGATGAGAGGAAACGGAACAAAAAAGGTCTAATGAACTTACGGTTTCGGTACTAGAGACCATTTATTCAGTCACACTTTCTGACAACCCCCCCCCCCCCCCCGAACCACTGACCTTACCACCGTTGAAGGAGAGGCTTGCGTGCCTCAGCGATACAGATAGCCGCCAGCCGCACCGTAGGTGAAACCACAACGGAGGGGTATCTGTTGTGAGGCCAGACAAACGTGTGGTTCCTGAAGAGGGGCAGCAGTCTTTTCAGTAGTTGCAGGTGCAACAGTGTGGATGTTTGACTGATCTGGCCTTGTAACATTATTAGTACTGCGAAAGGCTGAGAGCAAAGGGAAACTACAGCAGTAATTCCTACCGAGGGCATGCAGCTTTACTCTATGATCAAATGATGATGGCGTCCTATTGGGTAAAATATTCATAAGGTACAATAGTCCCCCATTCGGCGGGGACTACTCAGGAGGATATCGTTATCAGGAGAAAGAAAACTGGCGTTCTACGGATCGGAGCGTGAAATGTCAGATTCCTTAATCGTTCACGTAGGTTAAAAAATTTAAAAAGGGAAATGGATAGGTTAAAGTGAGATAGAGTGGGAATTAGAGAAGTTCGATGGCAGGAGGAATAAGACTTCTGGTCAGGTGAATACAGGGCTATAAATATAAAATCAATGCAGAAAAAATTGGAGCGCGGATAAGCTACTACGAACAGCATGGAGAATGCATTATTGTAGCCAAGACAGACAGGAAGCCCACGTCCACCACAGTAGCACAAGTTTATATGCCAACGATCTCCACAGATGATTGAGAGATTGAAGAAATGTATGATGCGATAAAATAAATTATTCAGATAGTTAAGGGAGACGAAAATTTAATAGTCATGGGGGGGCTGGAATTCGATAGTAGGGAAAGGATGAAAAGGAAAAATAGTAGGTGGATATGGACTGGGGGTAAGGATGGAAGAGGAAGCTGCCTGGTAGAATTTTGCGCAGAGCGTAACTAAATCACAGCTAACACTTGGTTTAAGAATAATGAAAGAAGGTTATATACGTGGAAGCGGCCTGGAGACACTGGAAAATTTCAGATGGATAATACAGGGTGAGTCACCTAACATTACCGCTGGATATATTTCCTAAACCACGTCAAATACTGACGAATCGATTCCACAGACCGAACGTGAGGAGAGCGGCTAGTGTAATTGGTTAATACAAACCATAAAAAAATGCACGGAAGTATGTTTTTTAACACAAACCTACGTTTTTTTAAATGGAACTCCGTTAGTTTTGTTAGCACTTCTGAACATATAAACAAATACGTAATCAGTGCCATTTGTTGCATTGTAAAATGTTGATTATATCCGGAGATATTGTAACCTAAAGTTGACGCTTGAGTACCACTCCTCCGCTGTTCGATCGTGTGTATCGGAGAGCACCGAATTACGTAGGGATCCAAAGGGAACGGTGATGGACCTTAGGTACAGAAGAGACTGGAACAGCACATTACGTCCACATGCTAACACCTTTTTATTGGCCTTTTTCACTGACGCACATGTACATTACCATTAGGGGTGAGTTACACGTACACACGTGGTTTCCGTTTTCAATTACGGAGTGGAATAGAGTGTGTCCCGACATGTCAGGCCAATAGATGTTCAATGAGGTGGCCATCATTTGCCGCACACAATTGCAATCTCTGGCGTAATGAATGTCGTACACGCCGCAGTACATCTGGTGTAATGTCGCCGCAGGCTGCCACAATACGTTGTTTCATATCCTCTGGGGTTGTAGGCACATCACGGTACACACGGTACATGATGGCCACCATGTCAAGAAGAATGTAATTACTACAATACCAAAGAAAGCAGGTGTCGACAGGTAGGAAAATTACCGAAGAATCAGTTTAATATGTCATGGCTGCAAAATATTAACAAGTGTTCTTTACAGACGACGGGAAAAATAGTAGAATCTGAAATCGGGAAAGATCAGCTTGGATTCCCCAGAAATGTTGGAACATTGAGGCAATACTGACCCTAGAACTTATCTTAGAAGACAGATTAAGGAAAGACAAAAATACGCTTCTGTCATTTGTATACTTGGAGAAAGCTTTTGGTAGTACTGACTGGAATAATCTCTTCAAAATTCTGAATGTGGCAGGGGTAAAAAACAGGGAGTGAACGGCTATTTACAATTCGTACAGAAACTATATGGCAGAGTCGAGAGGCATGAAATGGAAGCAGAAGTTGAGAAGAGAGTGAGACAGGGTTGTAGCCTATCCCCGATGTCATTCATTCTGTATACTGAGCAAGCAGTAAAAGGAACAAAAGAAAAATTTGGAGCATGAATTAAAATCCATGGAGAAGAAATACAAACTTTGAGGTTTGCCAGTGGCATTGTAATCTTGTCAGAGATAGCGAAGGACCTGGAAGAGCAGTTGAACTGGGTAGACAGTGTCTTCGAAGTTGGATATAAGATGATTATCAACAAAAGCAAAACGAGGATAACGGAACGTAATCGAATGAAGTCAGGTGATGCTGAGGGAATTAGATTAAGAAATGAGACACTTAAAGTAGTAGATGAGTTTTGCTATTTTTGGGGCAAAACAACTGATGATGGTCGAAGTATAGAGGATATAAAATGCAGACTGGCTACGGCAAGTGTGGAGTCCTCGTCGCCTAATGTTGAGTCATCATCGCCTAGTGTGGGATCCTACCCACTCGTCTCGTATAGGGTGGCTAGCGGATGCTGCGTTCTCGGAATACTATACAACAATTAAAATAGTATTAATAGTTTTATCTCAATAAAGCAGATTTGATAATACCTAACTTGAATGTACAGCAAGTGTTGCAAGCTATGGGCGACATGCAAACAGTAATGATCTTTGCTATAGACGAAGTCCAAATAAGCAATGGATGTGGATCACTAATAACTGTTCTCGTAGCACTCTCTGCTAGGCCATGCTAATACTCTGAAAATACTGTCCACTAACGTCCGCCCGAGGCTGGCTGGAGCGGCGCTTATATTCACTTCTTGCAGAGGTCGATCCTGTCGTGGTGCGGTCCTTGTCAGCGGGCATTGTCTGACGTCGCCTCACCGCCTTCCCCCGTCTTGCATTTTTCCTCTTCGTTCCGGCGTTTGTGGTTACGCCAGAACAGCAAGAAAAGCGTTTCTGAAGAAGACAGATTTGTTAACGTCGAGTGTAGATTTAAGCGACAGGAAGTCTTTTCTGAAAGTATTTGTATAGAGTGTAGCCATCTATGGAAATGAAACCCTGACGACAAATAGTTTACACAAGTAGAGAAGAGAAGTTTTGGAAATGAGGCGCTACAGAAGAATGGTGAAAATTAGATGGGTAAATCACGAATTTTCGGAAACCAGACTTAGAGGAAAATGTGATTAATATTGTGGAAGGCGACCGTCGTGTCAGTATCAGGCAGTTAGCCCACCGGTACAGGGTACGCCAGACGTTCGTGTGGAACATTCTCCATGACAATTGTTACTACCCTTACTGCTACATACAACGTATGTAGGGCTTATCAGCGACAGACGTCGCACACTAGGTGCAGTTTTTTCACTCATTTCTTCACCAGGCAACCACGATTCCAGGATACGTGTCATCCATCCTACTCACAGATGAGGTCACCTTTACGTGGAGTGGTATCTTCAACTTTCATAAGTCATCTGTAGGATAACTTACAGAACCCCCATGGTATCGGTGACAGCGAATCATCAGCATCGGTACAGGCGGAATGTGTGGGGTGGGATAATTGGTGACCGTATTTAGGGACCAGACTTCATTCCACATCACCTATCAGGCCAAAAGTATCGGCGTTTCTTGTGGGAGACGTTGCTTCCCCTGTTGGAAGAAGTGTCACTGATGATTGGAAGGGTTATGTGGCTGCTACATGATGATGATCCATGCCACTTCGCCTTTAACATCTAGACACACCTCAATTGCGTCTTCACTGGCTGAGCAATCATACGATGTGGTCCAGTTGCATGGCCTGCTCGTTAACCGGATCTCAACACGTGATATTTATGGTTAAGGAGCCATCACAAAAGTATCGTGTTTGCAGAACCCATTTCAGGTGTGGAGACACTGGAGCAGCGAATTCATACTGCCTTTGGCACTGTTCGTATGCAGCCTGGACGATGTGAACGTGTGAGACAGAATACGCTACGGCGCGTACGTGCACATGGAAATCATTTTCACCACATACTGTAACTGTGGCTTCGTGGTACAACGTGTATTAGACCGCAGTCTCTGTAACAATGTATGATTGAATAAACGGTCTGTAGAATGGAAACCCCACATTTCCGGACGAAAGTTCATTAGACCTTTTTTGTTCCGTATCCTCTCATCGACCAATCAGTAGAGTTCGTACACAGTGGAAAAAAAATCTACCCATCTATATATAGTGCTTGAGCGTGTGTATGTGTGTATAAATAACTGAGGTAACAAATCATGGAATACCTCTTAATACAGTGTCAGACTTCATTTTGCCCCGCGGGGTAGCCGTGTGGTCTTGAGCGCCCTGCCATGGTTCACGCGGTTCCCCCCGTCGGAGGTTCGAGTCCTCCATAGGGCATGGGTGTGAGTTTTGTCCTTTGCGTAAGTTAGTTTAAGTCAGATTAAGTAATATGTAAGCCTAGGGACTGATGACCTAAGCAGTTTGGTCCCACAGGAACTTACCACAAATTTACAAATTTTCCAATACCTCATTTTGCGCAGTTTAGCGCAGCAGCTTGTCATGGTATAGATTCAACATGTCATTAGAAGTCCCTTGCAGAAATAATGAGCCATACAGTTTGTGTTGCCATCCATAATAGTGGAAGTGTGGCCAGTCAAGGATTTTGTGCACAAAATGACCTGTCAGTCACATATAATAGATGTTCGATGGGATTCATGTCGTGTGATCTGGGTGCTCGAACAATTCGCTCAGATTGTTCACAATGTTTTTCAAACCAATCGGGAACAATTCTGGCCAGGTAACAAGGTGTATTGTCATCCATAAAAATTCCACCATTGTTTGGGAATATGACGTCCATGAATGGCTGCAAGTTGTCTAAAAGTTGTCATAGATCCAGAGGGCCCAGTCCATTTCATGTAAACACAGCCCACACAAATATGCATCCAAAACCAACGTGGACAGTGCCTTGTTGACAACTTGATTACATGGCTTTGTGGCGTCTGCGTCATGATTGGACCCTACCATCAGCTCTTCCGGACTGAAATCGGAATGCATCTGACCAGGGCACTGTTTTTCAGTCATCTAGGGTCCAGCTGATATGGTAATGAGCCCAGGAGAGGTGCTGCAGGCAATCTCGTGCAGTTAGCAAAGGCACTCGCGTAAGAAGTCTGCTGCCATAGCCCATTAACGCAAAATTTCGTGACACTGCCCAAACAGATGCGTTCGTTGTACGTCCCACATAGATATATGCGGTCTATTCATGTAGTCTGTTAGCACTGACACCACTATGCAAACGCCGCTGTTCTCTGTCGTTAAGTGAAGGCCACCGGCCTTTGCGTTGTCTGTAGTGAGAGGTAACGGCAGGAATGTGGTATTTTAGGCACTCTCAGCACTGTGGATTTTCGCATCTTGAATTCCCTAATGATTTCCGAAATGGAATGTACCGTGCATGTAGTTTCAACTACCAATCCATGTGCAGCGTCTGTTAATGTGTTAATTCCCTTCTTGCGGCCATAATCACGTCGGTAACCCTTTCACGGGAATTATCTGAGTATAAATGACAGTTCCACCTTTGAAGTGCCCTTTTATAACTTTCGTACTTGATACTATCGCCATCTGTATATGTGGATATCGCTACGTCATGACTTTTGGCCCCTCAGGATATATACAAAGTGTTTCCATAAGAGGGTGCTAAAATTTAAGAGGACATAGAGGATGCGATTTCGTAGGAATGTTGGAACACGTGAGGCAATAACGAACCTATGACTTATCTTAGAAGCTAGATTAAGGAAAGGCAAACCTACGTCTCTAGCGTTTGTAGACTTGGAGAAAGCTTTTGACGTTGTTGATTGGCATACTCTCTTTCAAATTCTGAAGGTGGCAGGGGTCAAATACAGGGAGCGCAAGGCTATTTACCATTCGTACAGAAACCAGATGGCAGTCGTAAGAGTCGAGGGGCATGAAAGGAAAGCAGTGGTTGGGAAGGGAGTGAGACAGGGTTGTAGCCTATGCCCGATGTTATTCAGTCGGTATATTGAGCAAACAGTAAAGGAAACAAAAGAAAAATTTGGAGTAGGAATTAAAATCCATGGAGAAGAAATAAAAACTTTGAGGTTCGCCGATGACATTGTAATTCTGTCAGAGTTAGCAAAGGACCTAGAAGAGGAGTTTAACGGAATGAACAGTGTCTTTAAAGGAGGATATAAGATGAACATCAACAAAAGCAAAACGAGGATAATGGAATGTAACCGAGTGAAGTCAGGTGATGATGAGGGAATTAGATCAGGAAATGAGATACTTAAAGTAGTAGATGAGTTTAGCTATTTGTGGAGCAAAATAACTGATGACGGTCGAAGTATAGAGGATATATAATGCAGACTGGCAATGAGAAAGAAAGTGTTTCTGAAAAAAGAAATTTTTTAACATCTAGTACAGATTTAAATGTCAGGTAGTCTTTTCTGAAATTATTTGTATGTGGAGTATAGCCATGTATGGAAGTGGAACATGGACGATAAACAGTTAAGACAAGAAAAGAATAGAAGCTTTCAAAATTAGGTGCTACAGAAGAATGCTGAAGATTAGATGGGTAGATCACGTAACTAATGAGGAGGTACTGAATATAATTGGGGAGAAGAGGAATTTGTGATGATGATGATGTTTGGTTTGTGTGTGTGTGTGGGGGGGGGGGGGGGGGTTCAAGTGCACGGTTATCAGCGCCTGTACAAATTCCCAACCTTTGCGCATTCCAATCTTGCCAGTTTGCGTGAATGGTGATGAAATGATGAGGACAACACAAACACCCAGATGAATACACTAAATAGATTCATAAGGATGTAGGTTGCAGTAGTTACTCGAAGATGAAGAAGCTTACAAGGATAGAGAAGCATGGAGAGCTTCATCAAACCATCGTCTGGGCTGAAGACCACCATAGCAACAGAGGATGCTCCACTGAACGATTTGAGGCATGAAACCTGTGGTTGGAGAAGCCAGTTTAAGGAGATAATAGGAATAAATTCACATTACTTCAAGGTGATTCAGGTCATGTATCCTCGCAGGCCATGGAGTAGGACCTTCCGTTCCAATCCAGGAATTAGGAAATACAGAAATCAGGTGTTTGCGGACATCCACACTGAAGTTAGACTGTTAATCGTCATGTTGTATCCACATCGTCTCACGAAGAGCCGAGGATACGTTCTCCAACAACTCAAGTAGAACTCATTCAACGAACCTCAAGTTCAGGTGGCCATTCAGACGGCCAGGTAGAAGAAATGGCTCGTCCTCCTTGTTTCATTGCAGGAAATAAAGAATGTACATGTACATAAACGGCACAGTGCTAGTAAACTTTTACGCGTATTAGTTGTAAATCAACTGGAAAACAGTAATGCTACTCAAAGCGGTAGGAAAGTTTACTTGCATATCTCTTTAAGCTGGCTTAACCGCACCCAGGTTCCCCACCTCATATTGGTCAGTGGAGCATCCTGTACGTCATGTTAAATTTTTGCACACTCTTACGGAAACACCCTTTGTGTATATACATCAAAAATAGTATTGCATCACCTCTGTTCGCAGAACTCCTGAAGATAGATGTTGACTGTGGATACTGTATCACAGGCACAGTCGCGCCATCCGCTGTGACCGAGCGGTACTAGGCGCTTCAGTCCGGTACCGCGCTGCTGCTACGGTCGCAGGTTCGAATCCTGCCTCGGGCATGACTCTGTGTGATGTTCTTAGGTTAGTTAGGTTTAGGTAGTCTAGGGAACTGATGACCTCAGATGTTAAGTCCCATAGATCTAAGTCTAGGGAACAGATGACCTCAGATGTTAAGTCCCATAGTGCTTAGAGCCATTTGAACCATTGAGACACAGTCCCTTTGACTGTTCAGAGATGTCACTAAACCCACCCAAACATGTAAAGAACCATGCATGAGGCATGAGCAGCGCTCATTAGACGGAGGGGGTCCGACAGCCGTTCAGTTCCAGTCATTCCACCAGGAATAAGGTACACGGCTCGTGTTATCTGTAGTTTAACCATGCCTAGACAGTCAATACGGCGGTTCGATCGCTTCCGCATTGTTACTTTGTGCCAGGAAGGGCTCTCACCAAGGGAAGTGTCCAGGCGCTTCGGAGTGAGCTAAAGCGATGTTGTTCCGACATGGAGGAAATGTAAATGAGCATTTGGCGTCATTGGCCGGGAGGCCCCTTGCTGGGCAGGTCCGGTCTCCTTGGAGCAGGTCATATTACATTCGACGCCACACTAGGCGACCCGCGCTCCGGATGGGGATGAAATGATGATGAAAACAACAGAACACCCAGTCCCTGAGAGGAGAAAATCTCAGATCCAGCCGGGAATCGAACCCGGGTCCGTACGACGGCAATCCGTCACGCTGACCACTTTTTTTTTAAATTTTGTTCGTTTTTGATCGTTGTGTTTGGTCGTTGCGGACGTCACGTAGCATCCATTCAAGTTCGTTGTTGATCCTTTCCCTCAGTATTTTTATCACAGAGGGCAACCAGGTCTCTGACCGAACACGCTGAGCTTCCGTGCCGGCAACCACTCAGCTATCGGGGCGGACAACATGGAAGAGATACAGAGAGACAGGAACTGCCGATGACTTGCCTCGCTCAGGCCACCCGAGGGCTACTACTGCAGTGGATGACCACTACCTACGGATTATGGCTCAGAGGAACACTGACAGCAACGCCACATTGTAGAACATAACTTTCCGTGCAGCCACAGAACGTCGTGTTACGAATCAAACTGTGCGCAATAGGCTGCATGATGCGCAAATTCAATCCCGACGTTCATGGTGAGGTCTATCTTTGCAACCACGACATTATGCAGCGCGATACAGTTGGGCTCAACAACACGCCGAATAGACCGATCAGGATTGGCATCACATTCTCTTCACCGGCCACGACACATCTCCTCCGCGTCCAATCCAACGATTTGGGTATTGTCTCTGCAACTCATTTCTTGCCATCATCAAAAAATGTGCCGAAAACCCATCGTGTTGATACCACATTCTGTTCCTTGTTCCTAAAGGTAATTCTTCCAACAACAGACCTAATGTTTCTTGCAGGAATGTGGTGTACTTCCCAACATTAAGTTTTCTTTCGATGAAATAGGAGCCTATAAGTCTTTCCTCCAGAATCACACACCATATATTCACCATCCACCGTTTTTGGTGAGCAACTTGCAGCAGCCAACATGGATTTTCAGTTGCCTACTAATGCATATTCTGCAAATTAACATTTCCATGGTTCGTGGATGTAGCCTCATCAGTAGATAAAATCTAATTAATGAAAGTGTCATCCCTCTGAATCTGAAGTTGAGCCCAACGGCAGAATTCAATGCGACGCATACAATCCGTACCAGTTAATTCTTGGTGGATACTGATATGGTAAGGATGATATTTATGGAGATGATATTTATGCAGAACACGAACACCACAACTCTGGTCATGCCAGATTCCCTTGCAATTTGACGCGAACGAAGACAAGGATCTCGAACCACAGTGGCAAGAGTACCGGTTTCCGTTTCCTAGTTAGTAACTTTCCTTTGCGGATATGTTTGCGATGCGTTAAAGATCCAAGTGTTCGAGTACGTTGAGGATATCTTCCAGCGTATAAGTCTCTGTCTCTCAATTTCGTGGCATTCTCCGTAAATGAGAAGAAAATCGACTTGTTCTTCGAAGGAATAAATACATCATTCACATTCGCTTGACTCGATGATACTAGTCTTACCGTTGCTATCAGTGTTGTATTGCGAAACCGTCAAATGGTGTTTACATATCAATGGCACGTTAGATGGATATGCCTTATTCGGCGAATATATACTATTTGCACGATATACGAGAGAGAATTGTCAGAGCATGTGCATCGATAAGTGCTGATGTGATAAGAAACACCACTCAATCCATGATAAGAAGATTGCAGCACTGCATTGATACCAATGGTCATCAGTTCAAACACCTTCTGTAAATGGATGTTCATGCCACCTTTGTGAACTTCGTTGACCTTCAAATATCTTACTGTTACACATCATTGGATTCGTCTCGATAGCCACTACCAGAAAATAAGTAGCAGACTATAATATCTCATTTAGAAAGAAAAGAAACAAAGTTGTACTTCATATCTCTGAAGCGACCCAACCTATCAACAAAAAACCAACGTCGTATTATGGCCCCTGTTGTCCCATGCAACATTTGTCCCACAAACTTTTCAGCTCCTATCATACTCTCGGAGTTATTCTTGGTGGCAATAGTTAGTGACACTTGTCAGAGACTTTGGTCATTCCTTTTCTACTTTTCTTTTCATATTTTGCAGTAATTTGTTAGTGTTACAACGGCTACTCCGCCCCCTCCACATCCTGCCCCTGCACCTCAGCCGCAGACTGCTCCTACTCTGCAACTGAATCAGATTTTTGAGTTTCAGAACCAGCAAATCGCCACATTGCTATTTAATGTATGTACAGCAATTGCTTGGCGCACAAGCTGCGTCAGCTGTCCAACCGACCAACCAACTGATCCAACAGGTGCCACCAAACAACATTCCACCGTTTCGGCACTTCGATGAAGAAGAAGACGAATTGCTCCAATATCTCACCCAGTTCCAGGTCCACTGTCAAGTCCATCGAATTCAAGGTACTGTGAAATCTCATTATTTCCTGTCCGTCGCGGGAACCCCTGTGTTTCGCTTAGCGCAAAAGCTCTTCTCTATGTCGTTTCCCGACGCACTCTTCTATGATGAAGTAGCAGGTGCATTAATTCAGTATCAAGAACAGCAGATTAAGGTCGCTGCAGCCAGATTTCAGTTCTTTCGCCTTAAGAAAAAGCCGGAACAGACGTATCGTTAGTGGCATACCGACTTATAGGGTGTCACTAGGATGTGTAAATTCAAGTGTAGTTGTGGCAACTCAGATCCTTCGCTTCATCAAGTGTTATAAATATTATAACAGTTAATTCCGGCGCCGTGGCCGCCAATAAATATGATTAGGTCCCGATTTCTCAGGTCGAGTCGCCTCTTGCCCGCGACCGCCTCACTCAACCGCCACAACGAGTGCACATACATACGCGCAGACAGCATAGTAAACAAATATCCAGGCCTGTAAGTCTAGTGAGGTCTTGCCCTCGCTTCTTTGCTCGCCATAAGCGGCAAGATTGCCCGTCGCGCAACACGACATGTTACTTACGTAGGAAAAAATGCCATGTCCAGGCAGTTTGCGTGCCCGCTCTCACAACAACAGGTCTCATGCACATTCTGTGAATCCAGTGTTTTAAAAATCGACTACAGGTTCTAGTAGCAATTCAAGTAACGTTGTGCCCTCATCTGGCTCCAGTGCAATGCAACGCCATTCCAACGAACTACAAATTGCTGGCCGTCGTGTTGACTTTCAATTGGACACAAGTGCTTCTGTAACATTGCATAATTGTGCCATGAACGAACAATTAGGCTCACCACGTTTGTCCAAATCTAGCATGAGTCTCACTGCATACAACGGACAGGAGATCCCAGTACTTGAACAGTGTAGTTTACCTGCTACTTACAAATCTCACACTAGGACAGTGAAATTTACTGTGCTGCAATCAAAAGACTGTGAAAATACTTGTGGATTAGATTCGTTTGACTTGTTTGACTTTAGCATCCAAGGCAATGTACTTTCAGTGACTGCTTTTAATCCAAAAGACAGTGCAGCTGGTTTGCTTAAGGAACTTACTTAACTCTTTCCTGAAGGACTTCGAAAAGCTATTACTTTTGTAATCACATTACCCTGAAAGATAATGCACAGCCTTAGTTTTTCCGGGCTCGGCCCTGTCCCATTGCTTTGCGGGACAAAGTAGGCAGTGAGTTAAAAGAATTGCAAGCCAATGGTGTGATTGCTCCAATATAAGCTAGTCACTGGGCAAGGTCATTGGTTTCGAAGCCCAAGCCTTCTGGTAGCATTCGCATTTGTGTTGATGTATAACTACAGTCAATCCACAGAGAATAACTGACATCCACTGCCTCGCCCTGACGAACTTATGGGACAGGCTTGGCGCAAGCCGTTACTTTTCTGAGGTAGATTTGCGTGATGCTATTTGCAAATACCTCTAGATGAAGACTCACAGAAAGTACTTCTTGTTAATAGGCACTTCTGCCTGTTCAAGCTTTTGCGTTTGCCCTTCGGCAGTGCCTCCACACCCGCCATTTTTCAACGTTACTTGGAACAGCTGGCTGCTCAAGTGCCGTTCTGTTCGAACTACCTGGACGATAGTGTCGTCTCAGGCCGTACGCCAGAGGAACACATTGACAATTTGGGTACTCTTCGGGAGTGCTGTCAGACGCACGACGCACTTTTTTCAGACAGAACTACAGTACTTAGGTCATGTGACCAACAGTAAGGTTGTGCACCCCCTACAGTCCCATTTGCTTGCAATCCGTGACCTGCCTGTTCCTCGCGATGTATCTGAGCTGCAGTCAGTGCTAGGCAAGTTGAGATACTACGTTAGTTGCACTCTGAACGCTTCACACATCGCGGCTCCATTGCATCGCTTGCGTCGGAAAAATGTGCATTTCGTGCGGACCAAAGAGTGTCACAACACATTTCAGAAACTCAAAAATTCCTTGCTCACTGCCAAACCAGTGATGTTGCAAGTAAGCTCTTCCTCTTACGGAATCGGCGCTGTGCTTTCGCACAGAATTTGTGCACAGGACATACCTACTGCTTTTGCCTCAAAGTTGTTAAATCAAACTCAGTGCAATTAGTCACAAATTGAAAAAGAAGCTCTCGCTGCTGCGTATGGTGTGACAAAATTCCATCGCTATTTGTATGGTACCATGTTCTATTTATTGACAGATCACAACCCTTTGCAGTACTTGTTTCATTCGTCAAAGCCGGTTCCTACACGTACTGCTCAAAAACTGCAACGTTGGGCTTTGCGTCTACCCCTGTATGAGTTCGAAATTGTGTACCGACCTACGGCAAGGGATGGCAATGCTGACGCCCTTTCTCGCCTTCCGATCAGCACCGATCCTGACTTTGATTGCTCTGACGCATCTTGTTGCCAGATCTATGTGCAGGACTCCAAATTGCTGCAGTCTTTTCAACTGAATTACAAAAAAAATTGCACAGGACACGGAAGCGCTCCCTGATTTGGCGACTCTGCTGCATTACATTCGCTCGTCTTGGCCTCGCTTATTGAACAATATTCACAGCTCAGTAGTGTGCCGATACTTTGTTCGTCGGCATAACCTTTCAGTAGAACAAGGTGTGATCTTAGTACAATCTGATAGTGGGCAATCGCGTGTACTCACTCCCACAATGTTGCAAAAGGATGTGTTACAACTGCTTCACGAAGGACATTGGGGAATTGTTCGCACTAAACAGTTAGCACGCCGGTACTGTACTTGGCAGGGCAAGGACACCCACACTGAACAGATGACGTCACAGAGTCACCTACGCGCGGACAACAAATCAGCTCCGCCACAAACATTCGCAGCTAGGCCTAAGATTCAATGCCCACTGCAAAGAGTGCACATAGACTTTGCAGGACCCTTTTGGAACATTCGTTGGCTCATAGTACTAGACTCTTTTAGCAAGTTCCCATTTCCGGTGCCTATGGCTTCTACCACACCACGTACCACCATTCAAGCGTATTCCTCCATATTTTGCATAGAAGGTGTTCCAGAAGTACTTGTGTCAGACAATGGACCACAGTTCACTTCACGTGATTTTGAACAGTTTTGAGAACGAAATGGGATTCGTCACCTAATAAGTGCTCCGTTTCGCCCCCAGTCCAACGGAAGCAGAACACTTCGTTCGCACCTTTAAACAACAGATGGCTAAGCCCGCCCCTCAAACACACGGGAACAGGTGCTGCAACTCTTTCTCGCCTCCTACCGCTCCCACCCACGCGACGGACCATCACCCGCGGAACTTCTGCAAGGCCGCCGCCATAGGAGGCTGCTTCACTTGCTCCACCAACCGCAGCATCCGGCGCCGCCGATGGTCCGCAAGCATTGCTTTGCACCGCGTGATTTTTTCTTAACAGCGTTTTTGGACGACGTCAGTGCGGGAAGCGAGGCAAGATTCATAAACGCACTGGCACGTATATGTATCTAATTGAAGGTTCCGATGGTTTGCAGCGCCCTCACCAAGATCAAATTCACAGTTGTTATTGACCCCGTTATTCTGCTGCTTTCCTTCCCACATATTCTGACGGGACAACGCACACTCAGCAGCCACCCGTTGGTGCCGCGACGGCACCCCAGGACAAGCTCTCCGACCTGATGGAGCTGGGCGCGCCATTGCCGTCACCGTCTCCGTCGCCGTCATCGTCCCAGGAGACGCCCTCAGGACTTGAAGTGTATTCTGAGCAGCATTTTCGGAACGACGTTCCTTCGCTCTCGCATGTCAGTTGGCGGGGTACGGCCGGGAGTACGTGGTGGCTCGTCCCTACGTCAAGCTTCCTTCCCCCTCCCCGCTTGTCGTTCGCACGACAACGGTGCGGCGTTTCGAGGGGAGGAGTGTGCTCGCGTTTGCTTTCGCCAACACACCAGTCGGCACTAGGAAACACTCCTCATCCAGCCAGGATCCACAAAACACTAAAGGAGGGCACAGTCAAAGCACAAACAGACCATGTAAACTAGTGTTGAGATTGTTGCTTTTTCTTCATGTTTATGTGTCACACGTAAATAGGAAAATTTAGAGCCAAATTACCATAAAGTTAAACAATATTTTATTAACATTCAACTCATGGTCTGGTTCCAGGTTTTTCCATCATCAGTAATTCCATTTTGTCTGTTTCAAGCAGGTATGTATGATTAAATTGTTATGATGAACATGTTGTTCATCCTGACTTTTCATTAGGTCTTATTCATTAAACAGTTTTGTAACTGTTTTAGGTCTTAAGTAAACAATGTTAGTTGTTATGAATCAAGTTCAGTTTAGATACTGAGACACGAAACGACAAGCAGCTTTGAAGCGTATGGAAGGTGAGAGCACCCACCCTTATGACAGCTTGGGAATCAGCATGGTGACATGCAGAAAATGACAGGCCTGCTACACCAAGGAGTGAATGGCGATGACCTTCACACCTTCCAAGGAGTATAGCCATCCAGATGCTATGATATCGGGACAAGGAGTGGCATCTCAGGGGAAGAAAAGTCACCTTGAAAGGGGGCAGGGTAATTTTTATACACTCACATGTTAATTTCCCTGGAATGTCGATTCTACTCGCAAAGCCAATTAATTTTGTATGTCACAAGCCATACTTTGAAGGTAATAGGTTAATTTTCATAGTACGAAGTGTAATAAGAACATGTGTGGCTTTCATTTACATGGTACTAGCAATTCCTACCTCATTAGCATACGGATAAATACGTAGTACTTTGGCAGTAAAGTTGAAATGAGGCAAAAGAGGTTTGCCAGTTGACAACGCGGAAGCGATACAGGGAAATATACTTAGTGAGTCATAACAGAGTGACCCTAGCAGCATGCAGGCCAATTAGTGGATAATGGACGCGGCCTTTGGAATTGTGCGAGAGGGAATCACAAAATTCATCGTCGCTGGCCTTTCGTAAACAGTGATATAATGTGTTACTATCATAGACAGTGCGTGTGCTTCATGTGCTGAGCACATGGCCTTGTGGAGCTATTAACGCAAGAAGAGAATAATGAACTCTGGAGTTTGGTTTGAATTTTCTTACTGGCCGAGTAAGTGATGGTGAACAGAAACAAGCACGGCCATTGGCCGATACTAGTAGTGGAAAGAAGTGAAGCTCTGGTACAGTTTGGGACGTTAGCGACAATACAGTCAATTATTTAAGTTTCATTGAGGCCACTCTCTCTTTGGAGGTGTCGTGTGTTGCATGGAGCACTTAAAGCTTCATGGTGACGCCAAGAGAGATATTTCTCTGTGAACACTTTGTTGATTGACGAGGCTATGTTTCAGCCGAATTTGTGCTGAATTTCTTGTATACCTCTGCAGTGGAGGACTCGGGAAGAGATGTTACAGTTAATGTTCTTGCGAAAAAATTTGAAGGCAACATTGTGCACATTATCCAATCTTGTTGAGTGTACAAAGCTATTTGTCTTAGCTAGAAACACATCCAGTTTTTACCTTCACATAAAGACAACTAAGTTTTAGATTGTTACATTCAGTCAGAGACCAGTACAGTTTGATTGGATCAACAGATATGAGTGGCAACACACACAGCAGCCGACTGATGCTGAGATTATCGCTGCATTCTGAGGTAGGTAAATGACGCATTGCTAGGCATTAAATGTTTTAGTCACCACGGTGCTTTCGCTTCAGGTCTGCATTAGATTGGAGTAATTATTCGCATTCCTTTGTTTCCATGTCAGCCACATATTTCACACGTGATCTTCAGGTTAAAATTTGAAGTAATGATCAGATAGATAGCAATTATTGTCCAGCTACAGTATTTTAGTTTATATTGTCACAGTATACAATTTTGGTTTTGATAGCAATGTCAACTGAAATTCTTTTAGTGCCTTTTTAGTATTAAGCTGCCACTGATCCTAATCAATATTTTCCTTGTGTTTATTTTTCCTTGGTATCTTCTTTATTTTTATATAATCTTCCTAAGATTACGATTTCCGCATCTTGATCCTAAATGTGTATGGTAATTCACGAAATAAATTCTTTTGTAAAGGAAATAGACTGTTGTTTTGACCTAAAGTAGAATTTCCTCTCCTTACTCATTGACATATTTTCGGTACACCGACGGCAGTTATTCTCCTGATGCATAACAGTCAATATGGCTGGGACCTCCATACTTGGCAGGGCCTGGGTTCAAGGGCTTGAGTTTTAATTTTCCTTTTCAGAGGATTCCTTGCACGCTAAGAAGTGGTGTAGATCACACTAAACCAGCTTCGGCGCATCAGATAATGGTGACCCTACCAGAATGCTTCAATGACTGTTACCCTGACAGGTTGTAGGCCGGTTTTAATATCCTAGTGGAAGTCAGAACTGAAAAACTTTGGCTAGAATATTTAAGTGTTATAGAGTCAGTAGTATCATATTCTAGGAATCTTATTTGATCAATATTGGGTGAGATACCAACATGTGATTAAATATAGAGAAACAATGCAGCTCCAAAGTTACGCTAGACCTGTGAGAGATATTTAATGTAAATGAGTGGCTTAACTGCTGAGACAGTTTATATCGAAGCAATGAATTCCTTTTTAATATTGTTGAAAAGGTGATTAGATGTAAGTCAAAGCAAAGACGCGTAGTAGACGAACTAGAGAGGAACGAGCGCGAATCATAGCAAGAGTATTTGCGTGAACAGCTCGATTTGGAACAGAGAGTGTCACATGATGAGACAAACAGCTTCCAAGACAATCGCACCAGCGAGGTTCTAGTATGTAGAACCGAAAGTAAATATACTGAACCAACTGTCACAAGATAGGACTGGAAGTATGAGTGTCAGTGTGCTATCACTCTGTTCCAAACTTAATGAATCGTCACAGAAAGCACAAACTAGAGCTAGTTTGCATCAAATGGCTAGCGGGAGAGAAACGAATTTACACAATAAAACGTTTGCAATGTTTCAGCACTTGACTTAGACCATGCAAAACGTGCAACAGGACTTTTTGAAACAAGGACGACAAACCGAAAAGAGCATACACAACACTGAAAGGGCGTACAGTACTTACGTAACCAATGAGATCAAATTGTAGAGGACGCCAGAGAATCACAAGATGTGACTGAAGCGCTAATAGTAGGCCACAAAGAAATGCGAACGGACAAGGATGAGGTTCGAAAAGACATGGTCAAGCTGTCCGACGAGACTCAACAGAGTGTCAAAGAAGTTAACCAACGGGTCGATACATTTATAACAAGAGTAACTGAGACCCAACAAGTCACCGAGGAGACAACTGTACAGGAAGGGTGACGAAAGCGTCTTCAAAGTGATTTGATAGCCTAATTCTAAAAATAGACTAGAGAAAAAGAAACTTTTCCAACGGCTCAGGTCAGAGCGGTTGCAATGCATCGACGATCGAAGTGGTAAAGACAGTAAGTGTTTTTGGTCTATCATGACGTCTGAATCAACTGTAGGTCTAAACAATGGCACTGCCAAGATCGCAGTGAAATCACTCGCCGGCAGAAAAAACGTAGCTAGAAAGTTTATAGATGCGATGTAGATGTATGTCTGAATGCACGAATGTGCAAAGTGACAAACCGTGCAAAAGGTGCAATATTCCTATCCATAGCATTGAATACTGGGAATCAGCACATGAATTCATCAGTTGCACAGTTGCACATAATGCCTCAGATGGAAGCATAATTACGCGGAGGGCAACTGAGTCCAACTAGTCAGGCGCTAAGTGTGAATTACGTTGACCAGGCCCTAAGAAATCAGTATGCAGCACCACAACAGTTGAATTAAGTAGCAGCAAGCTGCTGTAATGAACAATACATGTCGTACCATAGTACGATGCCGTTGGGGAGATTGGATACAGATCGTGTAGTCAGCAGTATGTGCCAAGGTCGCGAACAATTACCAGTGACAGATAATTCAGTACATATGGCCCAATCTGAGGCAATTAACCATGTACCATTGTGATATACTACCACACGTTTGGAGGACAGTGGTAGCCTGCAATACCCGATAGTGGGACAGCGGACAGATGCAAACAATGTAGGTACGATTAAGAGAAGGAATGGTGTGCTGACTCTAAGCACTATGGGACTTAACATCTGAGGTCATCAGTCCCCTTGACTTAGAACTGCTTAAACCTAACTAAACTAAGGACATCACACACATCCACGCCCGAGGCAGGATTCGAACCTGCGACCGTAGCAACAGCGTGCTTCCAGACTGAAGCGCCTAGAACTGCAACGCCACAGCGGCCGGCCAATTGGTGTATTAGAACAAACTCTATGTGGTGTCGCAACGAAATGTGACTATGACCACTTCCTCACAGTGAGAAAGTTCCAACATTATAAAGAGGATTGAAATTTCTTGTGTCCCTGAACGTTTAGAAATCAACTTCAAGTGGGTTTACCAGATCAATGGTCCTTGTCATGTAAGTTACATTTTATTTGTGCTCATATGGACGGCGCTATCGTGGAAACAATGCAAAGACTATCACAAACCTTCAAGTCCTATCATAAGTTTAAATCTTCATTTCTCTATCGATACTGTTCGCCTGAAGTGCAGAATAGGATCAAAACTGAGCTGCTTCATAAAATGTTATGGAAAATTCGAAAGATAAAAGTCCAGTATAACTGTTTGAGAACATGGTAAAGAAAAATAATTGCCTAGGCAGTCTGTATAGTCATGGAGAACTGATCCGTCTTTCTACGATGGAACTCCCATTACCGTATCAATAGTCATTGGGTAGGAAGAGGAGATAACGTGCGGATTTTCATGGGAATCCTCCATGGATTAGATTTCGTACTCAGTGAAGATGATGCACGAAAGTATAGAAGCCAACAAGAGAATAACGTCGATAGGCCGATAATTATTAACAGGAATAACAGGAACAGTAGTAGTAATGGAAGTGGAAATGCAGGACAGATCAATGGTTGAAATGGAGAAAATTGGAACTCATCACGATATAACAATGGGTACAATAATCGGTTCTACCGAAATAGTAACAATAATAATAATAATAATAACAAAATCGGTAACTGAAGGAATAATGATAGTAGGTCAATTTGGTGTCAGCCACGTAATCCAAGCAATTCGAACTCGAGCAGCCCTGTGGGATTGTCAAATGATAAAAGAAGAAGCGAACCACAACTTGAGGTTGAGATCAGGCCACGTAACCCAGGTAAACGTCAAAAGTAACTAGCTGTGGAAGTGAGGAAGCAAGAGGATAACACATTACCCGCCGAAATTTGCGAATTTGCAAGTAAGCAAATTAATAATCTCATGTATGATACAGTACCCAAGACAGAACACGTAAGTCAAGAGTCATGATAAGTATGTTGGGACACTACTGATAGGAATTTGACAGATAATGAGATTGAAGTCCCACCACTCGAGGTAACACAAAGTGAGGACGACGCTGAGTTAAATTGTTTATTGCAAATATTTGATACAGAGGCTAATGAAAGCAAAGTTCAAGGCAATAACCCACGACCAAATGAAATCCAAGTCAGTGCGCAGTCTGAAGTAAAACCAACTGTACATATTTCAGGGGATTATGACGTAACAGTGCAAGTGCACACATGTGAGTATGGTGAAACTTTCCAGTGAACAACGGGAAGTAGTCAACGTAAGAGAAGGCGAGGTTGTCAAAATACATTCGCCACAAAGCTCGGCTTCTGCTATTAAGTAGGCTGACTGGCTTGTTTACTATTGGACTGAGGGAACGCTGATACAAGAAGATGAAAGGAATTTGCCTACTGAAGTTCACTGATAATTAACTCTCAAATCGGAAATATAGTCGTTAATACAGTGGCTGATAGTGGCAGTGAATGACAGCAAGTTTTCAAAAATTGTTCAGTCGCTGTAATACTGAAAGTGATCTTCCAGTGTTCAAAACTAGAAAAGCGAAAGTGGAAGGACCAATTGCGCGTCACTCCACTGACATGGACAAGTAGATGAGAATCGCATTTAAATAATGGAAGCACAACAGAAGCAAACTTCATAATTATGCCAAATTATCGGTGGAAGTGATCATCTGTACCGAGTTTCTGAACCAATAACCGGTCATGTCTGGCACTGGTTAAGGTAGTGTGAGTTTAGGCAGTATTACTCCTTGCTTTGAGGACAAGTTTAAACATGAAACGATTCTGGGGGAATATACACAGTTAAGTGCGTGCGTGCATGCGTGCGCCTCTAACCGCGCGGTCACTCCACTCGGCCACAGTTAAGTATGCAAATTGCGGAGGAAGGGACAGAGGAAAAACACCCATGATATGTTTCGATAGATGAACCTATTTCAGTAGGTGATGGACTTATGGATGAAATTCATGAAGAGAAATAAAACATTACAGGAATCAGGTAACATCTCTTAGCATGGGAAGTGGGAATTAGAGACAATACCACGCAATGACGCAGAAATATTTCTATTAAGGTGTAAATCTGAGGTGTAGGAACATAACCCGTTCAGAGTTCCACCATGAACCATATCACACTGCTGCAGGCGACAAGTATTTCTTTAGTTACATTTAAAAAAACATAACCCGTTCAGAGTTCCACCAAGAACCATATCACACTGCTACAGGCGACAAGTATTTCTTTAGTTACATTAAAAGATTGACAATGGGATCATACAGCCTGCATCATCATCATATAATAGTCCAGAATGAATTATAGACGAAGAACATGGTATTATTTGCCTTGTGTTAGATTCTAGGGAAATTAAGACAGCAATAGTTACAGAGACATATCAGCCAGAGATATTATGAACATTGATTCATAGATTTCATGGTGCAAAAATTTGTTGGTCTCTGGATCTGAATTGCAGCTTTTGGCAAATAGAGTTAGCACCACAAAACCGGAAATACATGGCCTTTGTAGCATTCATGAAATGTATTCATGGTTGCGAATATCGACTACCATCCGCTGTATAATGGAATGATGACAATGAAAATATATGCCAGGTCGGGAACATAAAGTCCATCACGGGCTGCAAATCGTCTGGAAGTTGCCGAACATAACCATTTCCAGTCAATGTTTGGTTACGTTGGACCAGAGGACCCAGTAAATTCCATCTAAACAAAGCTCCTACCATTATGGAGCCACCACCAGGTTTTAAAGTGCCTTGTTGGCAATATTGGTCATTGGTTTCGTGGGGTCTGCACCACACTCGAAACCTACCATCAGCTCTTGCTAACTTTAATCGGAACTCATCTGATCAGGCAACGTTTTTTCAATCGTCTGGGACCCAACCGATATGGTTACGAACCTAGGAGGTAATGTTGTGCCGTTACCAAAGGCACTAAATGTCGGTCGTCTGCAGCCATGGCCATTACCGCCAAATTTCGCCACACAGTCATGACGGATACATTCGTTGCATGTCACACATTTATTTCTGATGTTATTTCAATCAGTGTTGCTTATCGGTTAGCACTGACATCTCTACGCAAACGCTTGCCTGAAATTTGGTATTCTCGGTACACGCTTGACACTGGGGATCTCGGAATATGGAATTACCTAACGATTTAGGAAACTTAATATCCTATGTGTCTAGTTCCAAGTCTGTTAATTCCTGTTGTTGCGGCACTAACCACGTCGGACACCTTTTGAAGCGAGTCACCTGAGTACGAATGACAGCCTCGCGAATGTAATGCCATTTTATACCTTGTGTACGTGATACTACCGGCAACTGTATATTTGCATATCGGTCTCCCGTGACTCTGTGGCTTACGTGCATATTGCATGAGCGCAAAGAATTCCCAGTTCCCAGTATGTTTCATACTAACAGCACTAATTTCTCGAACGGCTAAACAGAAAAACAGTAAATATTTTTCAGACTGGAAATGTGAAACATCAGACTAATGAAGCGAGCTCAAGAGAAACTATAGAAATATAACCAGTCAACGGACTGTTTGTACATGTTCAGCATGTACCAATTTGATCTCTAACTTTGTTTTAACATAATGTACAATTTCAGGTCGCTCTCATTTAGTCGTAGTGAATAACTAAGTACAAATCCTCATGAAAAGTACGTTTAGATATATTTGAACTTTTTCGCTGATTAAATGGTAAATTGTAGACTAATGTAAACTGCGCTGCAGTCCAATATACGTGGTTTCTGCTGCATTAGTTAGGACAATGGTCGTACTTGGATTCGGTGAAAGTCGGTTCGTCCATACTTCATGAACTTCATGAACGCTACAATACCCATTTTGACTTGACTTTAGCTTTACCATTCCCAACTTTCCCTTTCGTACGTACCTGAAGGCAGGTATATACTAAGCCTAATTTACATGACTGTTAGTCAACGATGAGGTTCATCTCTAAAATAACAGCAGCAGAAGTATTGAGTTCGGACGTAGACAAACAGCAGGTGTGGTAAACACAATGTTCATAATAAAACCGGCATATTATTATGGAGAAATGACAACTGGTACTTGTTAACTAGAATATGCCGTCACGATACCAAAAGATTCACTTCTTGTTAAATGTGAAGGAACGTAGTGCGTTATTCGTAGTTTGGTGTTTTCCGTATGAAAGAAATTCCTTAACTGCAAGATGTACTAGAGGATGCAGCTACATATAAGCGTTCTCACTTGAGGCTTTCACTTCGGAGACTACAGCACTGCAGTATATCAAAGTCCAGTAGCGTCCGTAGGCGGCTTGTTATCGCGCACGAGCCAAGAAATTTCCGCTACATTGTGGCAGGAGCTACCTGGCAAACTGGCAACGTCGTTAACCACAGCGTGGTCTCCTCAAATAAGGGAACTTCAGTCAGACTTCAGTACCTGTATTGTAGGCGTTGTGGAGAGCTTCCGGCACAGAGATAGCTCGCCTGTCATTCTTTCCAGGAAACGGCTTTTGCGAAGAGCGCATTTTTCATCGCCGAAGGAAAAGTAAGGGCACTTCGTATATTTTGGTACTTAACGATCGGCTAGAGAGGATGTAACGCCAACAAAGTTTCTCACCTTATCCTTTGTGAATACGTTAGAAATATTTCATATTACGACGAGAAAACTTTTATGGGGCACAGATACCTAATGCAACCTGTACGAACGCAAATCAGTTAATCCGATAGGGAGGTTAGGGGGAAACTGAGTAAATCGCGTAAGGACGGAGATGCCTTCAGCAATTCTGCTCAAAGTAAGAGGCCGAACTGCTGAAGGCTACACGTAGAACTACAGAATACAGTAAAATGCACCTGTTGTGGAATCTGGAAGCAGACGTTTCATTACTTGTTACATAAATCACATTGTTGCTGTGGGTGGCAGAAGTACTGCGACCTCAATCTGTAGAGTCGCCAGTGTCCTTCCTTCTAACCTCACACCGTAAGTTGGAGATATATGTTAGAGATCAAAGTAGAAATCCAGCGGAGAAGATCTGTGGAGCGGCCAAGAGGAGAGAAGAGGAAGGTGAATTATGATTGTACTGTGAGGCGGCGTCTGTCAAGGAAGCCTCGCTTTAACGCGTGTTTCGTTACTGGTTAAACCTGATTGGCTGAATTCTATTTCTTGCGAACTCTGACCGCTAAAAATGCGCCTCTGAGAGCGGATGTCACCTTACCTGGGCTACGTTTAACTTGGTTAAACAGTCAAATTTTTCCTAACAGGTTCCTTACAAAAAAGTCTTTCCTCGGTCTTTCTATCTCTTTTTTCAGCCAGTAAAGGAACTTCCCTTTGGCACCGCCGCGCTCTTTCTCATTCTTGGAAAAGTTCCAGATAAACCAAGTTCCGTCTTTGCTATCTTCTTAAACAAAGCTTCTTGTGTAAGAGCAACACATTCAGTGGCGTCCCAAAGTTTTCAAAGAATGGATGCTTTATTTTCACCTGCCTGAGAGTGATCTCCTGTGTCCATCTCAACATTCGTGTCTACATTCAGTAGAAAATAATGCTTTGTGTTAATTTTCCTCCTCTCTGCTCCCCACTCCATTTCATAAAACGTTCACTCAAGTAGTTGTATTGGAAGCTCTCCCTGTTGTGGAATGCGCACGACGGGACCGCAGGGTGTGAGAGAAAGCTCTACCGGCCTTGGGGCTGCGGGTCCTTCTTAGAAGAAGCACAACGGGAGTCTTGTTGATTTTCATATGTTGCGGGTGTGATCCAAAAATGGTCTCGTAACACAAGATACTCTCACAACGGAAAATGATAAGAAAATGAGTTACATCTTCAGATGGATTAAAAATAAAAAAGGAACACTCTTACGCACACCTTGTGTGTCAGTTTTAAACAGACGATATCTGTCCAATGCAAGACTGAACTAATTGTAGCTAATACTTTTCTGCAGGAATGGCGCTCAGTTTAATGAAAACTGGTCTCTATGACCCCTTCCACCTGGCCAAATAAGGCTTTTCAGAATCTCTCTAAATGGGACAAATAACCAAAAAATTGTCATCGCAATTTTGCTAATGCTAATACCTGCAATACTATGGATAATAATCACAGCAACAAAAGTCAAAGATTTACCTGAAACCACATGTCCACATATTTAAGACCATCCGGAATGATAATACTGACTAGAAACTAATAACAGTAGATACAGTATCACTAAAATAACTAATACTACC
Source organism: Schistocerca piceifrons (assembly GCF_021461385.2). Lineage (NCBI taxonomy): Eukaryota > Metazoa > Arthropoda > Insecta > Orthoptera > Acrididae > Schistocerca > Schistocerca piceifrons. The sequence continues at coordinate 559,319,474 of NC_060149.1, forward strand.
ACGAATACCACCTCTAAAAAGGAAGATTACTGGTTGTCTTGCGAAGTTAGAGAGATGATTAATTTCTCTGATTTTGTGAGACAGATCATTCGAAAGTCGCGTTCCTGTTTAAGAACGTGAAGGTAAAGGCGAGGAATAAGGTACTGGACATGCGAAGCACACAGTGAAGAACACTAAATGTATGACACTCCCTGCATCTAACCGGGGAGGGGGGGGGGGGGGGCTGTGCAAAAATTGGTGAGATATTTTCCAATTTTCGATGTTCATAGATATAGCAGACTCAGGAATGCACTGGTAGCTCCAGGCACTTTGGTCTTCCCTGAGACCAGAGGGAAGCTAGGATTAAACGATACGATTTTTGGAGACAATGCAGTAACTCAGGTAAGTGAAGGATAGGGAAAGAAATCGGCCAGGTCCTTACTGGAGGAACCACCCTGGTATTTGCCATATGTGATTGGCGAAAATCTTGGAAAACCTAAATACTAATAGCTAAATGGAGATCTGAGCCACAGTCATTCCCATAATGAGTCTTTCTGTCTAAGGAAGAACGTCCAGAATAGGATCGCTGTAATCAATCACTGCAAGTAACGTACACTCCGTGCAAACACCATGGCGTCCTATAGGTACCAACTGACCGCCGTGTCATCCTCTGTCAGTGGCATTATTCGATGCAGTCTGGTGAGTCGTGGGGTCGGCAAACGATTGTCCAGGCCATTGTCAGTTTTTGTGGCCTGCAGTCGCTACTTCTCGTCGTGGCTTCTAGTGAAGACTTGTCGCAGTAAAAAACTAAACTATATTAAATTTTCTACAACAAAGATCGTATTCATTTTTTCCCTCTAGGGCTAATAGTTCGCGTGATGAGTGTGAGGTACCATTGAAAATCTCGCGCGATGCCCGTGTTCAGAAACTTAGGTAGTTTTTGTAGGCCAATTTAAGTTACTTTCCCGGTTCGATAGGCCCCAATTGTCTTGTATGAAACTGTTCGTCTTCAATTCCTTATACCACTCTGATAAGTTTCAAATAATGACAGTGTACTGAATAAGAGAGAAAATAATTAACAATGTCCATTAAACGTGTTCCCAATATTCGGAATAGGGCATTATGTCCATACGAAGTTTTTTGTTCAGTCACCAATACTATCACCCCTCTAAGCGTGTGTCTTTTATCCTGACTCACTCCTTATTAATCCAAGCTGACGAGTAATATTAAGGAATCGGCCGAAAGATTGGTCTATAAGGCAGTTTTCGTGAATGAATTGCGTTCCCGTAAGAGTCTTTCATGAGTCTGAGCTTGACATCTGGTTTTACTGTATCTTGTTTCATAGGGTGATTCGATTTTGATTTGTGCAAGCAGATACTTCAAGATATTTTCGACAGTTACTGTTTTCATTGTTTTATCACTAATAGTTCAAATGGTTCAAATGGCTCTGAGCACATCTGTGGTCATCAGTCCCCTAGAACTTAAAACCTAACTAACCTAAGGACATCACACATATCCATGCCCGAGGCAGGATTCGAACCTGCGACCGTAGCGGTCACGCGGTTCCAGACTGAAGCACCTAGAACCGCACGGCCTCGCCGGCCGGCCCACCAATAGTAATGCACCATGAAGCTGTGATGATAACTCTAGAGTGCATGGGCGTTAGGTACCTGTTAACTTCATTTCTGCAGATATGGGCCGGTAGTTGATTCCATTTAGTAGATGAGTTTTCGCCTTGCTGATGGTGAAGTGGTTGATTTCTCACTCTACGCCAGAGTTCTGGCGCTATTATTGCATCGATGTTTATTGAAATGTAACGCTGCAGTTGCCAGTTATTTCGTTTTTTTTACATAGCATGTTTAAATTAAGTTACGAGTCATTTTCAAGGGTATTAAATATTTGTGCTGTAGGCATCAGGATCACACAAATAAAATACGCTGTATTGTTCCTCACAAACTCTTACTATACTCGTATTTCAATCTAAACCTACTGTCGAAAAATAACAAAAAAACGTTAGTTTCAGCAGGAGTGTTGCAGTTTAACAAACATAAATCAGTTAATTGGAATCTACCATCATACTGTGTTCTAAATTTGTAATTTTAAAGCTCATGTTTTACTGCTCGGAACTTCCGAATGTGAGACACTATTTGTAGCTAAGCTACGGCGGTTCATATCTCGCTGTTCCGGTAATATCGTATTGTGTTGTGTGCGTAAACTTCCTGAGATCGCAGCATAACATACAATTCCATAAGTTTCGTGTTTTGATTGTTTCAAATGAGGTATTGTAACTTTCACTAATGGTTACGCAGATCTAGATCAACCGTTTAAAAATAAAAATTTCATCGCTGTTGCCAGTAGTCTATCATAATATAGCGGCACCTGATCCATACCTCAAAAGAACATCGGCCCACAATTGGCCTACAAAGACTGGGGAAATCTGCTGAAATCCCAATTTCATGTCGTGGGTCAGTGTAAATGAAGATAGGTTTTTGTAGCACTTGTACTGTGGCTGATATGTTATCATGTAGTGAAAGTGAAAATGTGGCATGTCAGCTACAATAATTCGTCTCTGATGAACTCATCTTCAACAGCACGTTAAAGTTATTCTTCCTCTTTCCCTAAAGGAAATGATGTGTTTTCTCTGTGGAAATCAAATGGAATCAAGAAGCTAAGCTAAAAGCCACTATGTGGGCTGTCGTAAGCAAAATCAGACTGTGGTCCATTAAACGCAATATACTGTCTGTAGAGATGCCATCTAGGAGACTCGCTAAGACTCTGCAGAGGAACTTATGCTTCAGTTAACAGCATTACTTAATCATGCAGAAGTCATCATCCACAATCATTCAAGTCTATCTCAAGTTACGTGTTTCATGGGTAGTCACTCATCAGCAGATATTTCATACCATAAATTTTCGTACGTGAATGATCCTGAAGAGTTTTTGAGACACACTCTTTCGGCAGCACTGCAAATAAAATTTCGTCGTACCGAATCTCCCAATGTCATATAGGTGATCAAACAGGGAAGTGCAAGCCGCTTTGAGAAAGAATTATGCGAAGAAAGAGAATAGAATTTACCCATCCGTTGACAGTGCTGTCAGTAGAGACGGAGCACAAGTTCGGATAACGGAAGGATGTGGAAGGAAATCGGGAGTGCCCTTCACAAAGGAACCATTCCGTCACTTACATGGAGAGATTTAGCGAAATCACAGAGAACGTGAATCTGGAAGGGGGTTTGAACATCCACTCTCACGAATGCCAGTCCAGTTTGCTAACAACTTCTTCACCTCGTTAGGTAAGCACAGGGAGGGCAGGGAAACCTTAAGGTCGGACCAATAAGGTTGAATTCTGCAAACGTGACGTGTGGCTTTCGTAGCTGGCATTAGTGTCACAGAGATGATTCCACTCAAGCTGTAAGTAATTTATAATCAATCAGCCACCTGGATTTCTACGGGAGTTAGTACCCCTTTCACAAACGAAGTAATGATAATCTGACATCCTGGAAATTGATATCCGTTGTAACATAAAAATTGTCCCTACCCATCGTGTTGTACAGCCGATATGTTTATCGAGGGATATAAACGAACGTACTCTTTAATTTTCTTTGTCGTAACACCTTTGCTACAGCAATAAGTTCAACAATTTCGGCACAATGATTTTATGTGTCGATGTAATAGAATGTATGTATGCTTTTAGATGTAATGTTTTCCATTTCCACAACTCCACAGGAGTTCAGTAAACTACACTGCATTGATTGCAAAATTCCCCCGTGTCCTAATGTATGGAAACTCTGGTAGAAATTACTGAATGTTAACTTCCATTAGTACTGCCAAGGAAGTTTCCTTCTTATTGTATCTTCTCCTAAACTATTCGAGACTTAAAAGGATTTTCAATAGCTGTGACACTTTGAGCCAGTCACTCTTCGGGAACATGGTTAGCTGATTTTGTGTTCAGATCGTCGTCTAGTCGCAAAAAAGAAATCTTATTCTGAATGATCAGGTGGCACCGTACGGTCTACAAACAACTGTAAGACGTAGAGAACGACTACAATATAGCCGCAGTAGCCGAACACGCGAACAATGACTTAGAAAACCAGCAATTTTTTGAGATGTTAAGCTCGAATTAACTTTCACTAACATTGGCGTACACGTTGATCACAACTGAGTCACTGTTACAGTTTCGAATGCTGACAGTTAACATCATGTGTATAACGTCGTTGGAAAACGTACCTCGACAAAGTACCTTCGCCTATAGAAGCCTGATAACACAGAACAGTACGCTAATAGGCAGCATCTTACACTGTCGACCACCAAAGTTGGAGAGACATACATCACAAGATTATAGGTGTACTCGGCTTTTGCATAATGGATATTTCACTTTCGTTCGGTATCAATGTCTATGTAAAATTTCCTTACAGGTTACTGATGAATGGCAGACTAGGTATCGCCATCGAACAACTGACTTTCGCTTGCAGAGCTTTTAGTCTCATGAATTGTCTAGACAGGAATCATATCTCGCTTCTATCAGGCTGTGTCCTAACATTCCAAACTCCACAGAAACTTTCCAGCCCTACATATCAAGCTCCATAGAAACTCTACAGTGAACCTCGATTGATTACTTATCATGGGGGAAGGAGTATGACGGAGAATGAGGACGAAGAAACGACGTCCAGGAAGATTAAATTAATTGGGTTGGCCACGAGTTACTCTTAGATCACTCAAATGCTAAAATAACTGCAAGCGAAAAACAGTTGTTAGGGATCAAATCCGGAGTCAGTACGTAATTTTATGGTCCTCCGGTTTTTGTTGCTGTGATGAATGACTTTCGTAACTAAAATCAAAATTATCCAGTTTTTGACTTCTCGGGTACGTTTTCTGACAACATTGTAGACGTACAAGTCTTCTCTTCTCCCCCTCCTTCCTCTCCCTCCCCCCCTCCCCCAAGCTCTCACTCTGTCTCATACACACATTACCTCTAGTGCGGTCGCACGCGCGCGCACACACGCACGCACACACACACTCTGCGCTTTTCATCAAGTCTGTTTTGACGTGAGTAGTCTGTGCTTCTATCATTTGAAAAGAAGATAAAAGTAAGCCCGCACTCTGAGTGCAGTTCAGTAGAGCATGGTGTGTTTCCAATCATGAACGGAATAACACGGCTTGTCTGTGATGTTCAATTTGTCAACATACCGCGAAGGGTTATTTGAAGCTTGGAGATTGCACGTGTTGTGAGATTACAACAAAAAGTGTCAGCACGTAACGTTGTCCATCCAAAAGACGTGCGCCACAGAGGCGTCATTCAAACATGCAACCTCCGGCGTGTGACACAAGACACTGAATTTCGGCTTTGTAAAGTTCAGCGACAGTTAGCAATATCAGCTGATAATCACCACCTAAATATTACGTCCCCTACGTGCACTAAGTAGAATGGTACAGAACTGCGCTCTGCCTTTTAAGAGGTAACTAGGAGAGTTGTGTCGACCCAGTCAGTACGCAACCCCAACGACTCAGAACAGTTAGATATCTAGGCGTCTGTTGAGAACAATAGTACAACGCCGGCTCTATACTGTGTCGCGGGAACAAAGTGGGGATGGAACATCTGTTGTGAAACCAGGATCAAAGGGGCCAGTTTTTTTTTTTAATCTACTAGAGAAATTGCAACATTGTCTGCCATTTCAGTATTTGCATTTCCTTTTTAAAGATACAGTTTCAATACTTTCTTCGCATATAAATAACAAGTACCTGGTAGGGTTCTTTAATTACACTGAACCCACACTAACACAGGGTGTAGAAAACTTATGAACAAATTTCCAGTAACCATTCCACACACAAAGAGGAATAAAATGTGTTATGTAGACATGAGCCCGGATGCGCTTTATTTCCATTTTAGATCTCATTTCACACTTCTCTTTATAATCACATTATGGTGGGAAACGCACTGGAACAGTACACACTGGTGTTACATGGAAGAAATGTTCAAAATATGCTCTTGGCTCCGTTTGGTCAGAAATAACAATAAGCTTTAATTCTTAGGTTCACTGAGAGTGTTTTCAGTTCCGCTGAAACGGAGGTTGCGTTGACATGAGGCTAACTTCATTCCTCTACTAACATAAGCACTGTTTAGTGTCCATCACGGACTTAGTTTGTGGTTCAGTGCAGTGGAACTGTACTCAAGTGCGGGCTTGGTAGATGTCCATTTGCTGTACGCATTAGCATAAGGTAATGGCCCTGACGCGCAACGTTTGTATCAGGAGGATTTCCAGAACGACAGTGCCACTGCAAGAGGACGTTTGAAGCAACAGATCGTCGTCTTAGGGGTCATGAGACGCTTAAGTCTGCTTCTCGCGATTGGGGAAGGCTTTGAAGGACAAGGACACAGCTGAACGAGGAACTTCTACTGTTTGAGTAAAACAATTAAACGCATTAACTAATGTTGACCACATTACAGAGAGCAAAATGCTACATGAGAACCTACTGTGTCCGTACCGTGTACAGCGTGTAAAGGCACTATCAGGATCTGATTTTCCTGTAAGAGTGCGCTTCTGCGAATGATTAATTCAACATTGTGTTAACACTCACTTTAGAGCAAAATGAGCAGTTCAAGGATGAAAATTTGTTTCAAACTAGATGATTAATTTGTTAAATAGTTGTTTAAACTGAGCTGTAACATGTAAATACAGCGTTCCTGGACCTATGTCCCTATAAATTATTTTCTTGCTTCACCCGTGAGGAATGTTTCCTGAAACTTTGACCATACCTCTTCGTTACACTGCGTGCGGAACGTATTTCAAATAGAGTCATCAATTTAAAAGACAGTAACTCGTACATGAATGAAGATAAAAGCTTTGGGTGGATTTTAACTTACACATTAGACTGTAAAGTACACTATGTGATCAAAAGTATCCGGACGCCTGGCTGAAAATCACTTACAAGTTCGTGGCGCCCTCCATCGCTAATGCTGGAATTCAGTAAGGTGCTGGCACACCATTAACCCTGATGACAGTTTGCACTCTTACAGGCATACGTTCAATCAGGTGCTGGAAGGTTTTTTGGGGGATGGCAGCCCATTCTTCACCGAGTGCTGCACTGAGGAGAGGTATCGATGACGGTCGGTGAGGCCTGGCACGAAGTCAGCGTTTCAAAACATCCCAAAGATGTTCCATAGGATCCAGGTCAGGACTCTTTGCAGGTCAATCCATTACAGGGATGTTATTGTCGTGCAACCACTCCGCCATAGGCCGTGCATTATTTGCAGGTGTTCGATCGTGTTGAAAGATGCAATCGCCATCCCCGAATTGCTCTTCAACAGTGGGAACCAAGAAGGTGGTTAAAACATCAATGTAGGTCTGTGCTGCGATAGTACCACGCAAAACAACAAGAGGTGCAAGCCCCTCCATGAAAAACACTACCACACCACAACACCACCGCCTCCGAATTTTACTGTTGGCATTATACATGTTGGCAGATGACGTTCACCGACCATTCGCCATACTCACACCCTTCCATCGGATCGCCACAGTGTGTACAGTGATTTTTCACTCCACACAATGTTTTTCCACTGTTAAATTATCTAATGTTTACGCTCCTTACGCCAAGCGAGGGGTCGTATGGCATTTACTGGCATGATGTGTTGCTTATGAGTAGCCGCTTGACCACGAAATCCAAGTTTTTTCACCTCCCACCTAACTGTCATAACTTGCAGTGGATCCCGATACAGTCTGGAATTCCTGTGTGATGATTTGAGTAGATGTCTGCCAATTACACATTACGACCCTCTTGAGCTGTGGGCGGTCTCTGCCAGTCAACAGATGAGGTCACCTTGTACGCTTTTGTGCTGTACGCGTCCCTTCAAGTTTCCTCCTCACTATCACATCGGAAACAGTGGACCTAGTGATGTTTAGGAGTGCGGAAATGTCGCGTACAGCCGTATGACACAAATGACACACGATCACCTGACCACTCTCGAAGTCCATTAGTTCCGCGGAGCGCCCATTCCGCTCTCTCATGATGTCTAATGACTACAGAGGTCGCTGATATGGAGTACCTGGCAGTAGGTGGCAGCACAACCCACCTAATATGAAAAACGTCTGTTTTTGGAGGTGTCCGGATACTTTTGATCACATAGTGTAATTTTTCAAAGGAACCATCCAAATTTTCTCGAGTATATGTTATACATGAATACATACGAAACCTTTGGGTGGTTATTACAAATACGTCGAGCATCTGTGTTTGGAGTTAGCTTTCATAACTGTTCAACGTGCTTTCCACCGGACGGAGATCGAACATCCAGATGATTGCCAAATTTGTCCCATACTTTTGCGAGATATTGCATTCACCGTTCTTGGTATGTGGTATTGGAATCCTATCAAGGTTTTTGAAAGGGGAGATATATCCATGGAGTCATTCTCAAACGCGCACAAAAAATTACGATCCATAAGATTAGGCGACCTTGGAGGCCACTGGTGCAATGCAGTATCCGTACGCCTCTTGTAACGTCCCTCCCGCTACCCGCTATATTTTGTCGATTTCGTTGAACAAGTTTTCTTTGCGGCGATTGGACATGGGCAAGGAATGGTTAATAGAGTGAACAGGTTTAGTAAGTAACCTGATCATGTTGCCTAAAATGAAAACGTTTCTCTTTTCTTTAAGAATATTAAAGTTATCAGTTCTTCAATTGAACTGAAAATCGCTTTGAAAGCACAATAGTTTATATCATTTATTTCAATTATTGAGTACCTATGGACACTCTAACAGTGGTTACAGCTAACTATGCTCATATTTGCAGTTAAATTTTGTTCTACTTCCACAGTGAAGTTTGCTATTTATCTAGCGCTTTCCCGAACTCAACTATCCATCCTTGGTTCACAGTAGCCTTAACAACAGTCCAACTAATAATATCGGCCACTAAAAACTGGTACCGTCTAAGATCGTGATACTGATATCTCCGCTGGTTCCGTGTTTCATTATGCATACCTTCTGCGAACGAACTGATTAATCAAACATTGCTGCTCATTCGACGGAAAACTTGGAAACTAATGTTTCTTCACATCTGCACATTGTTCACATTTCTGGTGCGACACGGTTGCACACAACCGTTCCACACGAAACCTAAATAACATTTGCCTTCACCTTGGGTGATGTTGAACGAAACAAGACAATGCCTCCTGCCCAGAGAGGTGCACTACGCTTTGAATCATGAAGACAACTAGCGACGCGTAAGCAATACAAATGAGTGCGTCATACGACTTTCGACAGTAGTACCCATTACCTTTGAACGCTATAGAAAGTGCAGTCCCGTGCTACTGGTGAAAGTCACCTCTCACAGCTGTAACTAGTAACTCCTGTTGAAACTGACAAAGCAAAACGCTTTTTCTTGCTACGCTATCGCCACCTCGACTGGGTGCACATTGGGTAATGAACGAGAGAGCTTGGAGTGTGTGTGAAATCTTATGGGACTTAACTGCTAAGGTAATCAGTCCCTAAGCTTATACACTACTTAACCTAACTTATCCTAAGGACGAACACACACACCCATGCCAGAGGGACGACTCGAACCTCCACCGGGACCAGCCGAGAGCTTCGAGTGAACGAGCTGTCTTCACCAAGGAAGAAGTGTGGCCTGAGCTCCCAGTTGGTGCACATCGACAGCGCAGAAAGATACGTATATAGCTTCTTTTCTGTGTTTTCTTCGTAGATTCTTACTTAAATTGCGTGTGAGTTTCGTATAGGAGGTGTAATTTCGACTTTTAGTTACTGTCATCGTGAATTCAGGCAGATTTTAGCGCAGTTGTTAGGCATTTGTACAGGTTAGTTCATACATTCTTTGGGTGTTTCCCTTGCGTTATCTAGGCACAGACTCGTGTTTCAGTAACTGTTGTTCAACATCGATTAGAATGGACAGGGACTATGATTGCTGTGTTCGGATGAGGGCTGAGTTGGCATCCCTTCGCTCACAGCTGCAGGCGGCGCTGACTTTGGTCGCGCAGCTTGAGGCTGTTTCTTGCCAATGGGCACCACTGTGGGGAGCCGGACTTGGGTATCACGGGGATGTCAACCTCGTCCCGTCTGTCCCCAGATCGGTCTGCCGCTGTGGTTGCCCCGGTTTCTGCCCGCAGTGGGGCTGAGCTCTCGCCTGTGGTTGATTGGGAGGTCGTTCCAAGGCGTGGCAGGCAGCGAAAGACGACCCCGGAGGCTGATCAGAAAGCCTCCCCGTTGCGTCTGACAAACAGGTTTCAGGTACTGTCTCTGGCTGAGCCAGATGCAGGTGCCTGCCCTGTTTCAGAGGATGATTCTCAGCCTTCAAGGTCCGGGCAATCGCAGAGGGTGGGCTTATTGGTAGTTTGGAGCTCCAATGTTAGGCGCGTAATGGGGCCCCTTAGGGATATGGCGGCTAAGGCGGGGAAGAAATTCAGCGTGCACTACGAGTGCATTCCGGGTGGAGTCATTCCTGATGTGGAAAGGGTCCTTACGGATGCCATGAAGAGCACAGGGTGCAGCCAGCTGCAGGTGGTGGCACATGTCGGAACTAATGACTTGTGTTGCTTTGGATCTGAGGAAATTCTCTCTGGATTCCAGCGGCTACCTGATTTGGTAAAGGCTGCCGGTCTTGCTTACGAGATGAAGGCAGAGCTCACTATCTGCAGCATCGTTGACAGAACCGACTGCGGACCATTGGTGCAGAGCCGGGTGGAGGGCCTGAATCAGAGGCTCAGACGGTTTTGCGACCGTGTTGGATGTAGATTCCTTGACTTGCGCCATAGGGTGGTGGGGTTTCGGGTTCCGCTGAATAGGTCAGGAGTTCACTATACTCAGCTGGCGGCTACACGGGTAGCGGAGGCTGTGTGGCGTGCACTGGGCGGTTTTTTAGGTTAGTAGGCCTTGGGAAAGTACGGGGTGGGCTGCAATCTCAAAGGGTGCATGGCAAATACAGGACGTGCTTGGATCAAGGATCAGTCGGAATTGTAGTTGTAAAGTGTTGTAGTTGTGCTGGGAAAGTCCCTGAGCTTCAAGCGCTAATAGAAAGCACAGAAGCTGAAATCTTTATAGTTACAGAAAGCTGGCTAAAGCCTGAAATAAGTTCTGCAGAAATTTTTACGAAGTCTCACACGGTGTTCAGGAAAGATAGATTAAGCAGAATTGGTGGTGGAGTGCTTGTGTCTGTAAGTAGTGATTTATCTTGTAGTGAAGTCGAAGTAGATACTCCGTGCGAATTGGTATGGGTGGAGGTTATACTTAACAGCCGAACTAAGTTAATAATTGACTCCTGCTACCGACCCCCAGACTCCGATGATATAGTTGCTGAACAGTTCAGAGAAAATTTGAGTCTCGTAACAAATAAATACCCCACTCATAAGGTTATTGTTGGTGGGGACTTCAACCTTCCCTCGATATGTTGGCAAAAATACTTGTTCAAAACCGGTGGTAGGCAGAAAACGCTTTCTCCGAAAATTATTTCGAGCAGTTAGTCCACGAAACCAATCGAATTGTAAATGGTTGCGAAAACACACTTGACCTCTTAGCCACAAACAATCCAGAGCTAATAGAGAGCATCATGACTGATACAGGGATTAGTGATCACAAGGTCGTTGTAGCTAGGCTCAATACCGTTTCTTCCAAATCCACCAGAAACAAACTCAAAATAATTTAATTTAAAAAAGCGGATAAAGTGTCACTAGAAGCCTTCCTAAGAGACAATCTCCATTCCTTCCGAACTGACTATGCAAATGCAGACGAGATGTGGCTCAAATTCAAAGATATAGTAGCAACAGCTATTGAGAGATTCATATCTCATAAATTGGTAAGAGATGGAGCTGATCCCCCATGGTACACAAAACAGCTCCGAACGCTGTTGCAGAGGCTACGGGAAAAGCATGCGAAGTTCAGAAGAACACGAAATCCCAAAGATTGGCTAAAATTTACAGACGCGTGAAATTTGGCATGGACTTCAATGCGAGATGCCTTTAATAGGTTCCACAACGAAACATTGTCTCGAAATTTGGTAGAAAACCCGAAGAAATTCTGGTCGTATGTAAAGTGCACAAACAGCAAGACGCAGTCAATACCTTCGCTGCGCAGTGCCGATGGTACTGTTACCGACGACTGTGCCGCTAAAGTGGGGTTATTGAACGCAGTTTTCCGAAATTCCTTCACCATGGAAGACGAATGGAATGTTCGAGAATTTGAAACACGAATAGCTGCTAACATTAGTTTCTTAGAAGTTGATACCTTACGGGTTGCGAAGCAAATCAAATCGCTTGATACGGGCAAGTCTTCAGGTCCAGATTGTATACCGATTACGTTCCTTTCAGATTACGCTGATACAATAGCTCCCTACTTAGCAATCATATACAACCGCTCGCTCACCGATAGATCTGTACCTACAGATTGGAAAATTGTGCAGGTCGCGCCAGTGTTTAAGAAGGGTAGTAGGAGTAATCCATTGAACTACAGACCTATATCATTGACGTCGGTTTGCAGTAGGGTTCAGGAGCATATACCGTGTTCAAACATTATGAATCACCTCGAAGGGAACGATCTATTGATACGCAATCAGCATGGTTTCAGAAAACATCGTTCTTGTGCAACGCAGCCAGCTCTTTATTCGCGCGAAGTAATGGCCGCTATCGACAGGGGATCTCAAGTTGATTCCGTATTTCTAGATTTCCGGAAAGCTTTTGACACCGTTCCTCATAAGCGACTTCTAATCAAGCTGAGGGCCTATGGGGTATCGTCTCAGTTGTGCGACTGGATTCGTGATTTCCTGTCAGGAAGGTCGCAGTTCGTAGAAATAGACGGCAAATCATCGAGTAAAACTGAAGTGATATCAGGTGTATAAATGACCTGGGTGACAATCTGAGCAGTTCTCTTAGGTTGTTCGCAGATGGTGCTGTAATTTACCGCCTAGTAAGGTCATCCGAAGACCAGTATCAGTTGCAAAGCGATTTAGAAAAGATTGCTGTATGGTGTGGCAGGTGGCAATTGACGCTAAATAACGAAAAGTGTGAGGTGATCCACATGAGTTCCAAAAGAAATCCGTTGGAATTCGATTATTCGATAAATAGTACAATTCTCAAGGCTGTCAATTCAACTAAGTACCTGGGTGTTAAAATTACGAACAAATTAAGTTGGAAAGACCACATAGATAATATTGTGGGGAAGGCGAGCCAAATGTTGCGTTTCATTGGCAGGACACTTAAAAGATGCAACAAGTCCACTAAAGAAACAGCTTACACTACACGCGTTCCTCCTCTGTTAGAATATTGCTGCGCGGTGTGGGATCCTTACCAGGTGGGATTGACGGAGGGCATCGAAAGTGTGCAAAAAATAGCAGCTCGGTTTGTATTATCGCGTAGTAGGGGAGAGAGTGTGGCAGATATGATACGCGAGTTGGAATGGAAGTCATTAAAGCAAAGACGTGTTTCGTCGCGGCGAGACCTATTTACGAAATTTCAGTCACCAACTTTCTCTTCAGAATGCGAAAATATTTTGTTGAGCCCAACCTACATAGGTAGGAATGATCATCAAAATAAAATAAGAGAAATCAGAGCTCGGACAGAAAGGTGTAAGTGTTCGTTTTTCCCGCGAGCTGTTGGGAGTGGAATGGTAGACAGATAGTATGATTGTGGTTCGATGAACCCTCTGCCAAGTACTTAAATGTGAATTGCAGAGTAATCATGTAGATGTAGATGTAGATGTAGATGTAGAAGGAAGACCCCAGGGGGCACAACATTAACCCGCAACTTTTAACTGGTACCTAGGTAAACTTTCAGTTTCGATGTGTAAGTGTCTAACCGCATTCATGCTTAAGATACAGTCCTTTGAAAACGGATGACAATATTTGAAACACGCTTGAGACTTCCGAGAAAAAAAAATAGTTCTTCGACACAAACCAGTTCTTGTTCATTAAAACATTAACACTTTTAAAAAATCGATTATTGTATTATTGTCGCTAATAATACTGAAAAGTATTGTAACTTTAAATACTTATAAAAATAATAAATGGAACGATATGCTGCGACGCTTGATTTTAAAACTAAAAGAAATCTATTTTATTTCTTTTGAACAACCATTTTCCCGTTTTGTACACGGGATATCTATACTGTTTGTGAGCATGTATATTGCGATTTATAACAACAAATGTAACATGATTACCTTTAATACTTTGAAGTAATCAATGAACAATGGTGTTGCCAGCCTCTCCGCTATTGCAGAATTCTTAAGAACACTCAAGTACACTGTTGCTCATAATCATAGATTATCGAGTGGAAGACACATGTTTGGAATTTTCCCGTACCTCTTAAGGATTGGTTCTATTACAGACAGCTGTAGGTGTCGACAAGTAAAGCGATTTTTTTAAAAAAATTATTTATTCAAACAACAATTGATACATGATTAACCCACAACCTAACTACATTACTGGCTGCTAAGATTACATTCACATTAGAATTACTGCAGCTACATAGATTATTATTTAGTACAGGTGTGTTTATATTTCTATTACTATTCCACTACGGGCATCTCTAGGTTTTATTACTATTTGAATGCTACATGTTTCTTTGATTTACTAAGTTACCCATGAGGTTAATTTATTAACGTCTATTTCTGTTTGTATACTACATTGTACAGCGCTTAAACTAATCTACACTACCTGCAGCGTTACAGGTGAGCCAGCATGGTACACAAACCTACATTGTCGGCCGTGCCCACCGAGCAAATCCCAGTGGGCATGCCCCTGGCACCGGGCTGGCCCTAGCAAATTATCCAATCTTAACGTACATCTAACCTAATTCTTATTTCTACTGTCATGTTCGGTGATTTTTCAAGATCGGTGGATTGTATACCCTCCCTTAATCCGGGACGTGGTGGATCCCAACCGTGAGGCGGCTGGCCAAGTCCACGCTCCGGCGGAACATCACGGGTGACCGGAGTCTTATTCGGGTTTTATAGTAGTTGTGGTTGTTCCTTTGAAATTACAGGACTTTGCTTGATATTTCATTTGATAGTTCGTTCAAAATGTGAAATGTCTCCTCTTGCCTGAGCAGATGCGGAGTGTCGTGGGTGGGTAGTTGTTGCCTTAGTTGTAATGCAGCGCCAGCGAAAAGGGGGCACTCGTACACTACATGATCTGGAATGCCCTGTATGACGCCACAGTGACACTATGGTCTAGCCCGCTTCCCGATCCGGCATAGGTATTCCGGAAAGTGCAGCAGTCCCCTAGTGGGTTTAAAGTACCCGAGCTGCAGACGCTCCTTCATATTTGGGCGCTACTCGTATGCTCACTGGCCTGTTTCATCAGCATCCCATTGCTCCTACCATGATTCCTCCCTCCTTGTTTTTGATTCCGGCTTCATCCCCTTCGTAAACTCCCATTATTAGAACTATTTTTTCCTTTTCTTCTTTCTTCACCCAATACCAGGCTGCCTGCTCTCTGATCTTTATATCAAGGGGACAGAGCCACATTAATAATAACAATGTCCCCCAGGAGTTGTTCTATATGTCCCTACCGAGCGCAGGAGCATATTTCGCTGCTACCTTCTTACGGCCATGGCAGGCATGACCCTCGTGAGCCTGTGCACCCAGTCACCTGACCCATATCCTACAATCGAAGTTAAGATACTGTTGTAGTATAGCTTTATTAGGTCCGGTGGCAGGTGGAAACGCTTGTGGCCGATTCCAGTTAAATTTTTCAGCGTTTCAAGCGCCCTCTGTGTTACAGTATCAATATTTTTTGCGTAATTCCACCTTTCGTCAACGACTACACCCAAGTATCGGTCCTAGCGGCGCCGAAAATCTGCTGAGGCACCTTTTCTAACTGTGGGGTTTCTAATAAGTTGTCCTTTTAACAATAAGTAGGTAGACTTGCTGGGTGCTATTGTCATTTTTCCTCTACGTCACCATATGGTCAAGATGGACATGGCCCTCTCCACTTTTGGCTCTAAGTCTTCGCGGTTACGACCACCAACCAGCAGGAGGATGTCGTCTGCGTAGGCTATGACCACTAGCACATCTTTACTGCTCTTCAAGCTGTCCAAAAGGGGCTCTATATTGACGTCCAAAAAGAATGGCAACAGGAGAGAGCACTATGGTCACGCATTTGTTATTCTTTCACTGATTTTCCCGCTAGGAGACGATAGCCACACCTCACTTACTTCACAAAAGCTCCTAAGACAGCCATATAGCGGAACTGGACACGCCGTCTCCCGCAAGCAGGAGAAGAGCGAAGGCCACAACAGATTGTCAAAGGCGCCACTGATGTCCATCATGAGGTAGACTATGTACTTGTGTGGGGCTGAGTCACAGACCTCCGCCGCCAGGGCGATAGCGTCAGACGCCGATCGCCCCGACTGAAAGCCGAGCTGTCCGTCATTCACCCCGCACAGCACGCGGTGTGCTGTCAGTCTGTCTGACTCTCAAAAAGTTTCCCCAGCAGGTGCAACAAGCAGATGGGCCAATATGATTTAACTTCTCTAGGGTCTTTATCTGGACCTTCCTTGATTATCACAATTTTCGCTTTTTTTCCAGATGGAGGGGAATTTCCTGAGCCTTAAACACTCATTGTACAATTTAGTGAGAGGCACCACGAGCTGTGAGCGAGAAATCGCACTACTACTGCTGTAATGCCGTCCGGGCCAGGAGCTTTGCCCTCCTTAAGGGTTTTAATGGGGGCAGCGACTACCTCTTCAGAGAAGAGAAAGATCATGGTGTTATTCTCATAATCCTGTTGGTTCTCCATCCTAATCTGTCTTTGCTCATTTGAGTCATCCTCTTCTCTATCCTCAGGCATCACGACCCGGAGGAGGACCTCGGTAGTTTCCCGCCAATTTTCGGTCATCCGGTCTCCATCCCTAACGGCGGACAACACCATTGGCGATCTTATTTTCTCCCGTACCAATTTGTACGGGACAGCCCACGGATCAGTAGCCAACTGACTCTGTATGTACCTCTCCCAGCTCTTTAACCTGACTGCCGTTAGCTCTTTTTGAAATTGTTCTTTTGCTTCTCGACAAACATGCAACCAACGTTGCTTTTCCTCCCAGATGACACTCCACTGGTAGTGCCTCCTCGCCCGCCTTACAGACTGGGGCATCTGCTCTAGTTCGGCTGACCATTGCTATGTCGGCACGTCGCAAAAAATGGTTCAAATGGTATCTGAGCACTATGGTCATCAGTTCCCTAGAACTTAGAACTACTTAAACCTTAACTAACCTAACGACATCACACACATCCATGCCCGAGGCAGGATTTGAACCTGAGACCGTGGCAGTCGCGCGGTTCCGGACTGAAGCGCCCAGAACCGCTCGGCCACCGCAGCCGGCGGCACGCCGCACTCCCTCGCTAAGCGATCCCAATCAGTCCTGTTGTAGTTAAGTTGTCTTTCCTACTCCATGTCCCAGTGACACTCTCTATGATTCAGTGAGAAAGTTATTAAGTTATGGTCGCTGGTAGTAATTTTATCCCTGACAATACAATCCTTTACTTTGTTTTCAAGGTTTGACTTTACTAATGTAACATCAATATTTGTAACCTCGCCCCCACCACCAGTGTAGGTAAGGAGGGGGGGGTGCGGGAGGAGAGGTTCCAGGATGTTGCAGTGGTCATCGGAAAGATGAGAGAGGACAGTACCTCTCAGCGTCCTATATGTGACTACAAATGCAGCTCTCGATTCCGCTCCACTTCGAATCACTTGCCAATTTGCTGCTGTGAAAGGTATCCGCTCAACTTGGGAGCACGGCTCCTGCAGAGAGAGCAAATCCAGACTACTCTCCTCCACCTCTCTTCGAAGTTCCTGCATTACTAATTTATTGTTTTGCTCCTTTATCTGTTACGGCAAGAGAAAAGGAATCAAAAGTGAGATAGTGTTAACACTTTCATCCTTCTTTACCTCCTCTGCATTACTGCAGATGACGTGTCACTGAGCACATTTGTACTGTGCATGCAGTACACGTGAGGTGCCTAGTTGTCTCCACTCTCCTGTGTGGAATACATAAGTTCTTGTACACTTCACTAATCTGCTGTCTTCATGATGATGATGATCCCAGCGCAGAAAACAACACGCAGGTCGTGGATTCTTTCTCTTGAGGCTGAAATTAACTTCGCAAAGAACTGCTGCTACGAATAAACTATAACTCATTTGGGATGCCACTCGCGTTTATATATATATAGTTTCTCGTGTCTATGTGTATACATATATATATATATATATATATATATATATATATATATATATATATATATATATATACTCCTGGAAATGGAAAAAAGAACACATTGACACCGGTATGTCAGACCCACCATACTTGCTCCGGACACTGCGAGAGGACTGTACAAGCAATGATCACGCACACGGCACAGCGGACACACCAGGAACCGCGGTGTTGGCCGTCGAATGGCGCTAGCTGCGCAGCATTTGTGCACCGCCGCCGTCAGTGTCAGCCAGTTTGCCGTGGCATACGGAGCTCCGTCGCAGTCTTTAACACTGGTAGCATGCCGCGACAGCGTGGACGTGAACCGTATGTGCAGTTGACGGACTTTGAGCGAGGGCGTATAGTGGGCATGCGGGAGGCCGGGTGGACGTACCGCCGAATTGCTCAACACTTGGGGCGTGAGGTCTCCACAGTACATCGATGTTGTCGCCAGTGGTCGGCGGAAGGTGCACGTGCCCGTCGACCTGGGACTGGACCGCAGCAACGCACGGATGCACGCCAAGACCGTAGGATCCTACGCAGTGCCGTAGGGGACCGCACCGCCACTTCCCAGCAAATTAGGGACACTGTTGCTCCTGGGGTATCGGCGAGGACCATTCGCAACCGTCTCCATGAAGCTGGGCTACGGTCCCGCACACCGTAAGGCCGTCTTCCGCTCACGCCCCAACATCGTGCAGCCCGCCTCCAGTGGTGTCGCGACAGGCGTGAATGGAGGGACGAATGGAGACGTGTCGTCTTCAGCGATGAGAGTCGCTTCTGCCTTGGTGCCAATGATGGTCGTATGCGTGTTTGGCGCCGTGCAGGTGAGCGCCACAATCAGGACTGCATACGACCGAGGCACACAGGGCCAACACCCGGCATCATGGTGTGGGGAGCGATCTCCTACACTGGCCGTACACCACTGGTGATCGTCGAGGGGACACTGAATAGTGCACGGTACATCCAAACCGTCATCGAACCCATCGTTCTACCATTCCTAGACCGGCAAGGGAACTTGCTGTTCCAACAGGACAATGCAGGTCCGCATGTATCCCGTGCCACCCAACGTGCTCTAGAAGGTGTAAGTCAACTACCCTGGCCAGCAAGATCTCCGGATCTGTCCCCCATTGAGCATGTTTGGGACTGGATGAAGCGTCGTCTCACGCGGTCTGCACGTCCAGCACGAACGCTGGTCCAACTGAGGCGCCAGGTGAAAATGGCATGGCAAGCCGTTCCACAGGACTACATCCAGCATCTCTACGATCGTCTCCATGGGAGAATAGCAGCCTGCATTGCTGCGAAAGGTGGATATACACTGTACTAGTGCCGACATTGTGCATGTTCTGTTGCCTGTGTCTATGTGCCTGTGTTCTGTCAGTGTGATCATGTGATGTATCTGACCCCAGGAATGTGTCAATAAAGTTTCCCCTTCCTGGGACAATGAATTCACGGTGTTCTTATTTCAATTTCCAGGAGAGTATATATATATATATATATATATATATATATATATATATATATATATATATATACACGAGAAACTATTCTTGATCCCAACGTATTGAACATAACTTTCCACAGTCATTATGTCTGGCTAAAATAACATGAAATACATCCTACCACAGACAACATGTCTGTCTACTGGAACCGTCAGAACTGAAGATCCGGTCTGCCCGAGACACTTCGCGCGCCAAGCCAGCAAGGTGTGACCAGAACGCCACCGAAATGCATTGGCAGTAATATCGTCAGTCCTTTGTTTTAGTAATACTTTGATTTTAATAATTTTGAAATGACTGATTAATAGCTGGCTGTTGAGAGATGTTTATTTAAAAAATGAAGTAATTTGGATGACAGGTTTCATTAATAATAGCAACTAAAGTTTAACGTTTTGGCACCCTACTGCCGAACACAGCAGCCAATCACAGAGCAGCAGCATCATGCAGGCGGTCTTTCTCACGGGAATGGTACCGAATCTAACATCTGTCACCGGTACCTCATCCCACAATGCGTCATCTCTATGCTTCTTCCATCTCCACTGCCCTGGGAATAGCTTCCTGGGGCCTAATATGATGGCTGAATAAGCCAGAAATATTACACATGCCCTTCCTTCTGAGATTTCCAAAATTTGGGGTGTTCTCGAAGACAACACTCAATTTTGGAAATATATGAAAAAATAGAACCAAATTTTGATACAACTGTGAAGCAATAGGTAATCTCTCAAGAGCCAAGCTATCCACTGTCCCTACTTTAAATAATCAACCTGTATACAAGAAGTTTGCTTTAACCAATCTGCCCTAAATTCACTAATAAAATTCCAAAATCTGAGAAGAAGGAAATGAAGTGATATGTGCCATAAATTCGTAAACAGTAACACCCTACACCACAAACATTGTCAACATAAAGTTACATATTCAGCTCCTAACACAATAATATGAAGAATAAGTAAACATTTTACAAATAGTATATCATCATGTGATTACACAAAACATGTGAGAAATAAACGAATTTTCAAATTAAATCACATAGTTATCTGAAACACAAGAAAAAATCAGCTTATAGCTGTCTTTTAAATTTACCCAAAAAGATTATGAAGTTATCTAAAAAACATTAACAGCACACACATGTTCACATTATTATTGGCTCATTGCCGTCCATTGAAACTCAAAAGAAATTACAGCATTACATAAATTGTATTAAAATAGAGACACCTTCTCGGCTCATTGCCGTCTTTTTTCAAAATCACTATTCACACTTTCGAAAATAAATGACTGAAAATAACTCTTTTACATACACTTTCACTATTACAGGAACAAACGCATGTGACTCACAACAGCAACAGGGGCTTCCGTTGTCCATTAAGTGGTCTTGCATTGCGTAGTTCATCTCAACTGGTGCTGGGTTTGACAAGTGACTGTCCATCCTCAGTCTCCAACTCCAGCATACAGGACCGGTACATTTCATGTAACAATACAAAATGCTTTACGTTAGAGTTCTAATGAAACTTAACTAATCCCTGAAATAAACTTTTGATTATACAATACAATGAATATGTACATGAATAGACCTAAAAAGTAAACTTCATTCTGTTAGAATGCAGTGCCACTGTTTATAAACAGTGACTGCTATCATATGGCTAGGGCGCTGCCCTCAGCATATGATGGGTCGATGTCCATTCGCAACATGTGACGTCCAGTACTAGCGCCGTGACTCATTCGTACAGACGCCAGCTGTTGCCATACGCTTTAACTCTGACAGACAGCTCTGCGCCGTATAACTGTTTCATTACGCAGACTTATATGACTGCAACTCCAACTCATTCTCATACGTTATTTCTACATTTTTCAGTGCAGTATGATTTTAGATATTACGTAAACAGTTTTCTAAATCATAAATAGGCACACAGTTGCGATTCACAGATATTGAGAGAACACTTCAGAATAAATCTCTTAATGAAAATTTTGGCTGTCAGCAACGTTGCGTCACTCAACAGTAAAAGTTACCATACCTTTCTCTTCTCGTGTAAGCGTTGTTACTATTCCTATAACCAGTGGAACTGTATTAATGTGTTCATATGTGTACACTTCTGTAATCATTCCTGTGTCAAAAGTCGTATGTAAGTGTTATGTGACTTCATGCAGGGGCTATCTAAACCATTCATTGCTAGCATTGTAGTTTTCATACTTCTTATAATAAACCAGTGAGCTATTCTCCACACAACAAAATTTTTTCCGGCCGGTGTGGCCGTGCGGTTCTAGGAGCCTCAGTCTGGAACCGCGCGACCGCCACGGTCGCAGGCTCGAATCCTGCCTCGGGCATGGATGCGTGTGATGTCCTTAGGATAGTCAGGCCCAAGTAGTTCCAAGTTCTAGGGAACTGATGACCTCACATGTTACGTTCCATAGTGCTCAGAGCCATTTTAACACAACTCTTGCACTAATAATCTCCTGACATCGTTTTCTGCAACCAAATCTCATTCTTTCGTCATGTTCACTTACCTGGTTTAGCGTCGTCCTCTTCTTCAGCAACTGCTAGCTTAGGTCTGTAATAAGAGCCCATATTTCACTTATTTGTTACTGTTTCCAGATTTTTCAAACATAATGCGTGATGTGTAGTACTTACTAGTTCTTAAAATTCAAAAACAAATCGTTCCACAGTATACTTTGTGATAGATGTAATGTCATTAAAAGCTTATACTGATGTTTCTTAAGGCAACATAATAATGTGTTCTCTAGCTTGTGTATCTGTGATGCTATACTTTGGTGTTATAAAACTCGCTGTTCACACATATTCCGTCAATTCCTGTTTTTCACCCGTGCAATGCAGATTTTTATACTGCTGGGTTACTATGCTGTCACTGATTATGTTTGTTGTCACAAATTGGGTGAAAAATTGTCATAGCCGTGGATAGAGAAGAAGGTAAAGAAGACAGAATATAGCTCAGAATGAAACAAGGGAAGAACGAACAGCATGAAAGATAATGAAGTAATGCTGTCAGTTAACTCGGGTACCTGGTAGTCGTCATCTACCTAGCAATGCAAAAATGCTATTGCCCCCTGAGGGTTACTAATGTTCATTACGGCGGTCTGCACGCCACCTGTTCCTTATCCAGCATTCCTGCACTTGCTTGTTGCTTGGCAACGCATCTAACAGCTCGAGGACGTGCAGTAGGTTATTGACAACGCTTTTGTTTACATTGACTAACTTCTTTTGTACAGACACTGGAAATTTAAGTATGATTATTTCTATGAGGTCTGATTCTCTTAAAGGTTCATTTAAGTGTTGATTCTCTTCCCAATAGTGTCGAAAAAACTCTTTGTAACTGTTACAACCACTACTAGCCAAACTCCTTCCCTCAAAAATTTCACTCCTGACGCTATTTTGTGTGCTAGTAGACCAGTATTGATTTAAAAATGCTCGTACAAATTCCTTGTATGTGGTACATGTGTTACTGACCCCGGTTCTCCATGATATTACGTCTCCCTGAAATCTACTTGCCACAGCTTTTATTTTTTGTTGTTCTGTGAGATTTTCAGGAAATGTACCCTCGAAATGTTTAATAAAATCAACTGGATGTATGTTACCTCTACTAGAGAAAGGATGGTAAACAATAGTGGGATTTGTTACATCACTAGCATGTACACACACTCTGACCTTACATTTGTCAGGAAATTGATTAATTGTTTGCTCAAATTCCTTCAGTTTATCTTGAATCGCATCTGCAGTACCTTTAGAAAGAGCACCTATTTGTGAAACCTTATGACTAAATACCTGCTGCTCATCTTTGATGTTTTCTAACTCACTTAACTTTTGTTCATGTTTATCATTACATTCTTTAGCAGCCTTGCTTTGCTCGTTTATTACTTGGCTAACATTACTACTTATTGTTGATATTTGAGAATCCTGAGCCCCAATATCATCATTCAGCTTTTTAATTTTACAATAAAACTTCTGATTTATCTCAAGCTTACATAATTATAATTTCTTACCCCATTCTTTTGTGTCTCGATCTATTTTACTTGAACAAGCCTCAGTTTTAGCTTCGAGTTTTGATACCTTTTGTTCTAAGGCCTTAAAATTGCTATTAATTTGAGTCATTACTGCATATGCTTTCCTGACATCACCTTTTGTTTCTCTTAACTCGGCTTTTATCTCTTCTTTAGTGTCATTTGGCCCATTATCTATTTTATCAATTTTTTCGTTAGTTCTTTTAAAAGTAATAATAACATAGATAACGTATTTTGCTCCCTGTTGATTTCTATCTCCTCATTATCTCCTGTTGGCAATGTTTCAGCTGAAGCAGTGCCATGACTTAATCTGTGTGACTCCACCGTTGGCTCATTTGCAATGTTGACGTCAGATTCAGTGTGTCTGACGTCATCATCCAAATCTACTACGTCGTGTTCAGGAGCGACAGTGTCTACATTTTCAGTACGATCATTTAACACGGAATCAGCATTTTCCAAATGATTTTCAGTTTCATTATCTAAACTTTGCAAATTATCTGATAGATCATCAACAAAGCTGTCTATTTGCAAGTTTTGTTGCTGATCTGAAGGATCATTGCCATCAATATCTACTTGATCCCTTTCTCTACTTCTAACAGGATATCTTTTCTCAATTTTGTCAGACATTTCACACTTAATATAATTTACAAATTTTAGCCAAATATGTTTAAAGGGATCAATTTTGGACTTTGAAGTTACAATATTTTTGTACTGTCCGTTACAGAGATTAGCTATTTGCGCCAGAATAACACTTACTCTTCGATGCTATTCTGCGTGCTGCCGTCGAGAAGCTCCTTCTCTGCTCTGGCTGCTGATGCTGAAGTGTCGTACTGCTGTCCGCGCTGCTGGAACACCCTGTTTAACGGCTGCTACTGGTCTCGCCCGCTACTGGCTGCCGATCCTCGAACCTGACGCGGAGAACTGCGGCCGCTGGCTCTTCCTCCCCGCGCTGCGTTGCGTCGCCTCGTAGCACGTCGAAATCTCGATTAAAATTAAACGTAATCCCATGGACCGCGCACACGTATTTGATTTTCTGTAACTTGCACTTTAACACTTTCAGCATCTACTATACACCGATGTTATGTTCTCGTGAATAAAAAAACTTGTCTGTGGCATAAAAAATCGAAGTTCAACTAAAGTTCAAAAGAGTTCAAACACAGTTCAAAATCATTTGAAACAGTTCCTACACATTTCTATTGTCATGTAGTAGCAGAACAGTCACTTTAGCTGTTATGAATTTTTCCAAGAATTTTTCACAGTTCAGTCCTCGCTAATAATCAAGCGTCATATCTCCAAAGCACTCAGACATCGAAGATTTCCCCACCAGGGATGCCATGTACGGCAAGAAAAAAAAGGAATAAAAGTGAGATAAAGTTAATACTTTCATCCTTCTTTTCCTCCTCTGCATTACTGCAGATGACGTGTCACTGAGCACATTTGTACTGTGCATGCAGTACACGTGAGGTGCCCAGTTGTTTCCACTGCCCTGTGTGGAATACGTAAGTTCTTGTACACTTCACTAATCTGCTGTCTTCATGATGATGATGTCCCCAGCGCAGAAAACAACACACAGGTCGTGGATTCTTTCTCTTGAGGCTGAAACTAACTTCGCAAGGAACTCCTGCTACGAATAAATTATAACTCATTTGGGATGCCACTCGCGTTTTTTTTATGTTTATAGACACGAGAAACTATTCTTGATCACAATGTATTGAACATATCTTTCCACAGTCATTATGTCTGGCTAAAATAACATGAAATACATCCTACCACAGACAACATGTCTGTCTACTGGAACCGTCAGAACTGGAGATCCCGTCTGCCCGAGACACTTGGCGCGCCAAGCCAGCAAGGCGTGACCCTAACGCCACCGAAGTGCATTGGCAGTAATATCGTCAGTCCTTTGTTTTGTAATACTTTGATTTTAATAATTTTGAAATGACTGATTGATAGCTGGCTGTTGAGAGATGTTTATTTAAAAAATGAAGTAATTTGGATGACAAGTTTCATTAATAATAGCAACTAAAGTTTAACGTTTTGGCGCCCTACTGCCGAACACAGCAGCCAATCACAGAGCAGCAGCATCATGCAGGCGGTCTTTCTCACGGGAATGGTACCGAATCTAACATCTGTCACCGGTATCTCATCCCATATTGCGTCATCTCTATGCTTCTTGCATCTCCACTGCCCTGGGAATAGCTTCCTGGAGCCTAATATGATGGCTGGATAAGCCAGAAATATTACACTGTCCTATCTTTAACTTAGCGGTCAAGGGAAATATGTACGTATATGACATTCCGGCCAATTGTTCCTCCAGTCATGTGCTATTCCTCCATTTGTTAGGACAGATTGGTTATATAGCTCATCCAGGTCGACCTTTTCATGTCTTCTTTCAAATACCTTTTTAACTAAGTCCCGCAGGTCTCCAAAGCCAGGGAGATTCATTGTCTTGAGCTATATCCTGTCCACAGCCTCCATTACCGACACACACCACATTCCTCAGAGCTGTAGTGTGGACGGCCGGCTCCTCCAGGCGAGCAAGGTGCATGGCATGTTCCAGGTCTGGGTATAAGCTAACAGGGTCCATCCTCAAACCTCTCTGGGAAGGTGGGTCTATTGACGCACTTGTGCTGCTGACAACATTAACCAGCACTCGCTCTCTTGTGCCCATTTCAGTCGACTCCCTACCACAGGATGCCTTCTTCGTCGTTTGTGATCTTCTGACGACCTTTGTCCGCGGCTTAGAGGAGATGGTGCATCTTTCTGACCACAGGGGTCTGTTTGAATGCATACGTCCTTCTTCACCACTTTCTGAGTTTGTATCTCGGTGAGCTTTTGTAGAAATTCTTTAAATATGCTGGCCCTCATTGTGTCTCTCCTCCTTTTCCTCGGAGACTTCCTCTTAGGCTTCCTGGGTACAGGTGTAGCCTCAGCCATAATCCTGTTCTCTAACAACCTGTAGGTAAGGCAGTTCCTTGTGATAGTATTGCAGGTTTTCTTCCCTCTTCACGTGTAGGGCATGAATACCCATGTTGTGCCGCAATTTTCGGCCCCAGACCTGGAGCGAGCCGGCTTTCGATCGCAAATGCTTGTGTATGTGATGTAGATCGCCAGAATTGTGGCATCGGGAAACTACCAGGTAATTCCTCACATTTACGGAACCAAAGCACATGTAGATCTTTCCCATTGTGGTAAGTGCCACTTGAATTCGTTTTTAAACGTTTCTATGTTCATGTCGTCAAACTTTTGTTGGCATATTGTTTCGTAAATATCGTTTTCTCGTAATGTAACAGGTACATCACGCAAAATCAGCAGCGGGTTGCGCTTCTTAGGCGTCAAACATTTTAATGTTTTGTTTCGGTTTTGATTATTTAGAATTTTGTTTATATCTTCTTCCATGGCGACATTCAGGATGACCTCATTTTTTGTTGTCTTTACTTTATTTATTCTGATTTTATCTTTTGCAGGATTCACTGTAGTCGTAAAGATCTTCTGCACATTTATTATGTCCTGACCGGGCAGGGGTCTCAAGAAGACTGCCGTGTCCGGTCTTTGCGATACTTCAGCAATAGCTTTTATGATTGTTTGGGACTTGGGGGCTGCTTGTGCGGCCACTCCAGCCCAAGTTCTTACCGGTTGTTTGCGCAACCACTCATTTTCTCTCTCCAATTCCTCCACTCGCCCCTCGAGTTTCGCACTTGCGATAGCCCAGACGGCGAGTTCATTCTTAATTTCCTGGACTCCTGCTTGACTGATTTTACCATTCTAGCGTTTTTCTCTAGTACAGTTTCCTGAGTCTGCCCCAGGCCCTCTTCCGAGGCAGGAACAGTCAGCACAGAAGCCCCAGAAGGCACACTGGTGTCACTCGTCTCTTGGTCTGTCATCATTGTCTGCAGACGAGTGAAAAAGATGGGAGCCCGTGTCTTGCGGCGGATAGGCTCCTCTGGCAGGGGGTGGGGGGGGGGGGGAGGTGGAGTGGGGGAGGGACACTGCTGGAGCTGGATCACCGTGCTCGCTCTTAGGCCAAGGGCACTTCTGAGCTGCCGGGTTGGGCACGCCATCGCGAACATACTGGTCCCCCTCGATGGCCACGTCATGGATGATTTCACTCGGCACTCCTCGGCAAGTACATCCCGCACTCCAGAGAGGCGGATCCACCCCTCTTCCTTCGCCTGATCTTCCACCTCTCGGCCAAGGAGCCACACCTACTCAGGTGGTGGGCCGGTCACCCAGTCGTTTAGTGGTCTGGACCCAGTTAACCTGGCCCAGGCGATGTCACCACCCCTCGGTTTAGCAGAACACGGCCTGGTTACCCAAAGGCGCGGCGCAGCATCCTTGCCGACTCACGCTAACGTCCCACGCAGACACAAACGAGGTCGCGAGCATGCAGAGCACATGGCGTTCTATGGTCTTCGCAAGGAGGGGGGGGGGGGGGGGGAGACTGCAGCCGCCCAGCGCGGAGGAGTCGCACACAAAGTCACACCCCCTGGCCTAGTAGTCCGCTCGACCCTACCCCCCAAAAGGATAGATCTTCGGTCCATGGACACAGCTCCCTCCTGTCTAAGGCGCTGCAGTCATGGACTGTGCGGCTGGCCCCGGAGGAGGTTCGAGTCCTCCCTCGGACATGGCTGTGTGTGTTTGTCTTTAGGATAATTTAGGTTAAGCAGTGTGTAAGCTTAGGGACTGATGACCTTAGCAGTTAAGTCCCATAACATTTCACACACATTTGAACATTTGAACACAGCTCCCCCTATGCTACGCACTCTTTGCTTTCGCATCGCGTTGGGTCGCAGCTCTCCCCTCTGATTGAAGGCAACATCCGGGCTGGCCCGGGAAATGCCGAGCTTGATGTCTGGCACCACGGGAAGTCGGAAAGAGCCACTTGGGAAGGCGAAGCTATGTGTGACGCTTCGCTTCCTGATGTGAGGCCTGTCGATGGCACACCCGACCAAGAAGCGATACGCCCTGGTGCGAGACTCCGTGCCTTACGGCGCGCTGGCGGAAGGCGGACCCATCCCAAGCGCACCGCACAAGCGAACGAGGAACTGCGAGCTTCCACCCGCGCTCAACTCATCCGACCTCACGCCAGACTAAAGCGATATTTCTGTTATACAACGTTCGCGGCAGTATAAGAAGCAAAGGAAGAAGATGGTGGTTGAACGTCCGGTCAAAGACGTAATCAATAGCGGTGGAGCAGAAACACTGACTGGACAACGATAAAATTAAAACGAAGCTCTGCCCGAACAGGTCATGAAAGCCCAACAGAACCGACAGGCCGCCGTGTCATCCTGAGCCCACAGGTGTCACTGGACGCGGATATCAAGGGGCAGTTTACGAGACAGGAGCAGCTACTTCGCAATCAACTATCTCCTGTTTGCCTGACAAAGGCTGAGTGCACCCCGCTTGCCAATAGCGCTCGGCAGACCGGATGGTCACCCATCCAGGTGTTAGTCCAGCCCGACAGCACCTAACTTGGGTCATCTGACGGAAACCGGTGTTACCAGTGCCGCAACACCGTTGGCTCGACTGTACAAGGGTGGGGAAGTGAATTGCTTGAAGCCCCTTAAAAGGGAGAAATATCAAGACACACACGGCACTGCTAATTGCTGATGACCGGACAAGGTTTCGGAGGCCGCTCCTCTAGAAAGCAAGTCCATTGCTCTTCCGCCTTCGCTAGAGCATGTCGGCTGCTACTGTTAAAAGAGAAGCAGATCCACATCACAGTAGCAGGAGCGGCGTACTTGTAGCAGTACGTGATAAATGAATATATACCAGACATAAAACTCTAGAAAAGTGAAGACTCGGTAGATGACAGCAAAAAAAAAAAGTAGTTACTTCTAGAGATCCAGACAAATACTGAGAAGTATTATTCTGCCTTTTCAGACTACGCAGAATTAATTAATGTAATGTCCGGTAGATTTATCTATAATCATTCTCGGTGGACAGAGACACTAACATTTCAAAGGCTACATGGCGTTCATATTTCTTTGGTGACTGTGTGTCTGTATTCGATTTAAGCTGCTCTTCTTTTGAGTGCTTAGCCGCTTCCAGCCGTTACATGGCTTTCGTACTGATGTTTGCGCGTATTTCAGGTGCGCTACGCGTAATCTCCGAGGCGCAGGGTGCCTCTTTTTTGTTCTCTGTTCTCTCAGCTGAAATTGAAATATCCCTTCAAAACGAGAGACATATTTCGTTATTAATTTAATCCTCACTCTGGAAGACAGTAGAACATACTTTTTTCCGTTAATATTCACTGGAAACAACTGTCAAACACTGCAAAATCGTCAGTGCGTAAAAACAGCGTACGAAGTATTCCAACGTACATCATCATTTTTGTAACACCTCAACCACTTTTTACGATAATTATCATCAAAGGGACAGGAAAAAATGCTCTTTTCGCCACGTAAGCGGGAGAGAGAGAGAGACAATCCATCGAAATCAATCTCAGAGCATTTTCACATTGGGAAATGATTCACAGAAAACTTTCCTCATTCCTTTTGCAACAATAGCTACCTGATTCGGCAAGGTGAGGCTTTTCACTGGGTTCTGATAGCCTTTAAAGTTTAACGTGGAGTAGTGAAAAGAAGAAGTCGTTCTAGAGCCAACATTTTAGTAATACTGTGGACGTAGTTTCTCATCAAATAAGCTTTTATTTGTCTCTTTTGTAATGTCGAGAAAGTTGCATGCTTCCCTTTTTTTTCGTAAAGTGAAGTCTCGAGTACAGTAGCGAAGCTGTTGAAGTCATCATCTAACGAAACGTGCCATTACTACAATGCCTGCACAACAAATAAATTTAGATTTCCATTGGACTATTTTTATTACGTTCCATACGTTATCCTACAGCGTGGGCGAGTACCCCAGTCAGATGGACGTCTGTGCAACTAAATGCTAACTTTGGACCAACTGACATGAACCTAAACGCAATACGTATGATAGATTAATCGGTTGACTTCCTTCTAACATACTCAATTAGTAAGGCAGATTCAGTGCTACAATTTGAGCGGATAATCAGTTTAAGGTGGTAGTCTTTCTTAAACACATGAGAAATAGGTGACTTTAGTGATTTTTTACGAAAAATGATATTAAATCTTATAACACAGTTTTTTATACATTTACTTTTAATTTTGGTCTACATCAGATGCTCCGTATAACCGCTGCGCCAGGTGGAAGGACCCCTTGCCGCCGGAACATATGGCATCGGCGGGAATTCCCGAAGCTCTACTACTGGACCTTTAACAAACTAATTTTTTATACGTCAGTTTCGATATGTTTTCTATCATCATATAGAGGATAATCCAAAAGTATTAAGTTCTAGCAAAACGATGACGTCTTGATGAAAATGTCGTGTCTTTAGTCCAAAACATCGGAACAGAAGCGTGCACCGGAAATAGACTTCCGAAGATATCGTAAAACTACTATATACGCAGATAGAGGATGAAATTTAGAATGCCGGCAGCAGCTTCCGATCGAAATAGTACGTACCGTTGGCAAGTTATGTTGCGCACCAATATGAAAAATGGCGTTCCGAAATCGCGTTTAAAGTCTTGGTTTATTTTCTTCGTAGTTAAGTCAAACGTGCCTCTTGTTAGCGATCTCTGGACTATACAGCAATCCATCCAGATACAAACGCTGGTCCTCCTCCTTCAACTTCATGGCCACGGTACTGCCACGGGCCTCTTGGCAGCTTCTGTCATGTCTCTGCTAGCTCAACAAGCTTGTAACAGGCTTGTCCGATCTCAAGTTCGAGCTCGTTCATAATTTCCATAATACCTGTTAGGCCGTCGTTGATATTACATAGTGCCACACTGGACGCTGTGAATGGTTTTCACAGACATTGTTTCACACATCGCCTTGTAACTCGGTAACGGAGTTTTTGGCGACATTGGGATGAGGACTACAATAAACGAGACATCCAAGAAAACATTTTAAGCCGTAAAAAACGGTTTGCTGAGAATTTCAGAGAGCCCTACCGCCTTAGGCGTGACCTTCTGGTGTAAACTGCCAGAAATACGTTATTTGACCCTGTGACCGAAAACTGTGAAAAGGGACAATGTGTTCGCAACCTACATCACTTCTTACATTTCACGCTAACTTATCCATTTGTAACGATGGAACACATATTTGCTTCTCTCACAATAGACTTCTGTACGACTGGGATGTCTTTGGGACCTAATCTGAGATAGTCAGACAGCTTGGCTTTGTCTGATGGCTGAAAATGGTGACTTCTGCTTCTACTTACCGCTCGTACGTAAAATAGTAAATATACTATAAAATACTCACTCTGGATGTGGACGCTGAGCGTCTAACATCTGTTCTGAGCTCGTTCGATGGGCGTGCTGCGGACATTGGAGATAAAAAAGGAAACTATCGTTATTAATATGCACATTTTAAAAGGCTCTTAGCCTATCCCTCGTGAATGCAAATTTTTATGTTCTTGCGAGACGAACCTGCAGCTTTTCGGTAATCACATGGAGCTTCATTGCAGAAGTAGTTTATGTTTCGTGGGCCCAGTACCTGCTGTGGTTATCCTTAATCCTTGTGATAATTATATGGAGTAATCAATGTCACAGTCTGGTTAAATTGTGCTTGTGTATTTCCAATTATTTGGTGATTGCAGGTCCTGCACTTCTATCCTAATTTGTTAAGGGCCAACTGGCAATTCATTGTGTGAATAGAGGGACAAAGACAGCACGAGTGCATTCTGTTACTGCTGGTTGCCTACATTTGGCGGCAAGCATATATTCAGGGAAAACCTATTGTTCTCTTTTGACTGACAGGACCTTCCTCTATTGTTCTGCTAAGAGGATTTTGATCCCCTGGAGATAATCCATCCTTAATGTATTGTTTTGTTAAGTGGTTTTCCATGTCGCCCCTAATCCCTCCTCATCCTCTCAGAAACCTGGAACCACTTCTTATATCAAATCAATTATCTAATTAATTAAAATGATTGAAAAAAAACTGGTAGGAAATAGGTCAAATGTACCACTGTCAGTATTCACAAGTTGCTTCAGGCTATTTGAGTAGCCCCCACAGCCCTACCACCGTAACAATGTGATAGACCAATTAATTAAATTGATGTCCTCCGGTTTTCCTTGCCTCCCTCCCCCTTCTGAAAATATTGATCGATCAATTGCAGAGTAAGTTATTTTGTTCAAAAAATTTAGACAATGTGCAGAATATTGTTTATTTTAATAAATTATAGGAAACTAGGATGTGGTTGGAATATAGTTCATTTAAAGAATTTGTCAGGAAATTGATTGCAGTGTGTGGAATATTTAAATAATTGCGACACTTTTTCATTCCAATCACCTAAGGAAACACATAATTACACCATCATTTAACACTTCAGCATATCTGAAAAACTGTCTCGTGTCTCGCCTCCCACGCAGTCTGCTCTGGCTGTGCACTCCAGGACCCACAATGCCTGTCGGCTGCCTCACCATGTGGTCCATGCAGCAGCGAGTTCTAGCTTATGCACATGGGTCTTGGAACCACTAGTGTCCTTACCAGCTGGTACGAGGAGCAGTGAGCAAAGCACTCCCTCAACAAAAATACACTTCCTGCCGGTGTCCACCTCCGTTTCAAGTGGTCTATATGTGTGAACCAACCTGTTGGATACATCTACATCTACATGATTACTCTGCAATTCACATTTAAGTGCTTGGCAGAGGGTTCATCGAACCACAATCATACTATCTCTCTACCATTCCACTCCCGAACAGCGTGCGGGAAAAACGAACACTTACACCTTTCTGTTCGAGCTCTGACTTCTGTAATTTTATTTTGATTATCATTCCTACCTATGTAGGTTGGGCTCAACAAAATATTTTCGCATTCGGAAGAGAAAGTTGGTGACTGAAGTTTCGTAAATAGATCTCGCCGCGACGAAAAACGTCTTTGCTTTAATGACTTCCATCGCAACTCGCGTGTCATATCTGCCACACTCTCTCCCCTATTACGTGATAATACGAAACGAGCTGCCCAACTGAAGTTGTTCGTAATTTTAACACCCAGGTACTTAGTTGAATTGACAGCCTTGAGAATTGTACTATTTATCGAGTAATCGAATTCCAACGGATTTCTTTTGGAACTCATGTGGATCACGTCACACGTTTCGTTATTTAGCGTCAACTGCCACCTGCCACACCATACAGCAATCTTTTCTAAATCGCTTTGCAAGTGATACTGGTCTTCGGATGACCTTACTAGATTGTAAATTACAGCAACCTAAGAGAACTGCTCAGATTGTCACCCAGGTCATTTATATAGATCAGGAACAACAGAGGTCCCAGGACGCTTCCCTGGGGAACACCTGATATCACTTCAGTTTTACTCGATGATTTGCCGTCTATTACTACGCAGGCTGAATTGAAAGACACTTAAAAAAAACAATGTTGTATACTAGGAGAGAGAGAGAGATCTTTAGTTTGCTTTGCAGATGACACAGGAACTAGCAGGGGATATTTCATTCTGCCATGGACTCAAAGCTGCCCCCAACTTTCCTGGTGCAGTTTCATGATCTGCTTCAAGAGTTATGATATCTGCTGTGAAATATCACGTCTAGCAGATGCACAAATGTTGCTTCAGAAGACCTTATAACACTTCAGTCTGCTACTACTACACCATAACCTCTTATTAAAGCAATTATGGTATAACGCAACAGAACAGTGTTACCCTCTGAGAGGAATTTTGCTAGGTCGACCGTGTTGTACCTAATGGAAATGGCTTATCGGAAATGAAAGTCAGAATTACGAAAATATTCGAACAGTAACAACCAATATTTTGGTCTAGCTACTATGTTTAAAGAAAAAGGAAAACGGTCGCCAGCCCAATTAGGCAAGAGAAAGATTATCTTTCTCGTTCAAGAAAGTAGGTACGAGTATCTTTAACGGACAAACACAACCTATACTTGACCACACGCGAGTGCAATGAACTCAGACACATATGTTTACGGTAAGATTGAAACTAACAGCTAGCGCAGCATAAACTATTTGCAAAAATATAACAGATACTGAAACACGCTATTACTTTCAGGGCTTGTTCAAACTGAATGGTCTTTATAACATTACTATTAACATTCACTGCAGAATCATTAATTGGACATAGATTCAGTACTATTGTTCAAACATTTTCCTAGCTGGCATGAAATTATAAATGTAGTTCACTGCAAAATTATGAACTGGTCACAGGTTAAGTATCTCTCAACTAAATACTATTCTGTTTAGAATGAAAGTTAAATGGAATTCACTAATAAGTTACTTCTCAATATCTTTAGAATAAAGAAATTATTGTTTTCACAAATAGTGGTAAAGGATAAGCTGTGTATTTTATTACACTATTAATATGCACTTTCAATACCCAAAAGAAACAAGTGCTTAGCAAGCATAAGTGTATAACTTTCCATAAATGCAGTTCACGAATTTTACTACAGTGAGACACAATGTTGACAAATTTACAAGAAACTGACTCACCTTTTAAAATTTACTACAGGCAGCACTATGATCATTAACTAAGCAACACTTTATAAGCCTCAGTTTTAAGAGCTTTTAATCTTTAAAAGAAACTGCAAATAGTCTTTTTCACTAAATCCACAGTAAATATGAACACTCCCTTCTTACCAAAGATCAAACAACATTATTTAATGTTCTGAGGCTATCATTTTTTCCACAAAC
This sequence comes from Schistocerca piceifrons, assembly GCF_021461385.2. Classification (NCBI taxonomy): domain Eukaryota; kingdom Metazoa; phylum Arthropoda; class Insecta; order Orthoptera; family Acrididae; genus Schistocerca; species Schistocerca piceifrons. Next base: position 559,354,807 of record NC_060149.1, read on the forward strand.
TAGGACACTCGGTAATCATACTTTAAATGGAGAGGAACCTGAAAGGTGTTATGACAGGGAAAAAATCAAGGTAGGTACTTAAATTCAGTTATAGGTTACCTTATATTTGAGCACACTAACACATCCAGTAAGTTGATCCTTCACTGTACAACATTATAGTACTCCTTTACAGTGATTGCGCAATGTGGCGCCCACTGCATGTTGGTAGGTGGATTTGCAGGCAGAATTGCTGGACTCTGTCGCTTCTTGTTGGCGATGATGGATACCAATTCCAGAATCGTTCCAGCTATTTATCCGTCCATCCGAGGCACTGGAAAGTGGCAGAAAAAGCCTCTCTCGGAACCAGCACGATATACAACTTTTACATGGCAGTGCACAGTTTGGTAGCTCGTCCCCGACTGACTCTTGTTCCACCTTTTCTACCTAGGCCAACCACAATTTGCGCGCGCTACACAGTTCCGTTCCCGATGTGAACCACTACACCTTTTACATACAAACTAACTAAGAATCCTAAGTGAAGGTCAGAAATTTACATAACAGCAACCAAACGCATTAAATAAAACAGAACATTTGCACTTTTGACATTTCTAGAAAAAATTATTGACACAGAAATTACAATTACATAGAGTAAGTTTTTGTTCCCTCCAAATGGGACAAAGAACTTAAATGACAGATATACTACACTGCATAGAATCAAACCACGACATCAAAGTTTTAACAAAGAAAGGAGTATACAATTTTATGTTATCGGTTCAAACACATTCACATATACTCAATGTCATAACATTAAATCAAAGCAAAAGGCAAAATAAATCCGTACAGCATTAGAGCCATGGTGTTACAATCTGCCATGGCAAATATTAAATAAATCGTTAATACAGTCGTTTAAAAATTTTGCTTCACAGTTTAAAACTACTGGAAATAAAAAAAGCGACACTGCATTGTAGTTCACATGTATGAACAACAGCTTAATGTTTCTGATGAGAAATTGCGTTAAATAATCCAAACCTATTATGATTTGAAAAAAATGACTGGAAGCAGTGTTGTGTAAAATGATAGTTCGAATTTCAAATTTTGACGTGGATTTATACCTTCATGGTTACAGACATCCCGACCACTACAGGTCTGCTAAGTGTATTTTCTTTTTCAAAAGTGCTGCAGGATTCCTCAGTTGACTGGTTCTCTTAGCCACACCGGGACAAAGGAGGAATGTATCACATGACAGGATAGTAACAACAAATGCTGCTGCGACCTATTGAGAAACATGATCCATTCACGGCTATATGAGTGAGATCGTTGAGAACGCTCTTACATCCCCTTAATCACCTTCTGGACATCCACAAGCGGCGAACCTGTGCCGTTGTACATTACCAGCGCCGAAAGACCGGAGTAAACTACTGCCGTAAACATGACCCATAACCACAGCCACAGAAGCACATGTCAACCAGAGACAAGTCCGCCAGCTGTGGACGGTCCCCACCCCAGAAAGACCTGAGTGGTAGGAGTTACAATGCTATCAGTACTCCCAGCGCAAACGCTCGTCATATTCAAACTTCTCAAGTTTCCATTGAGTGTGCACGTGACACATGTGTACTCTTTTGGCACTGTTACTGTACTGTGGTACCAGTGCGCTTTGTGCGGATGTCCACAAGGTGAGAACATGGCATGTAAGGGTGTTTTCAACGATCTCAGTCATCTAACTTTGAATGAATCGTGTTTCTCAATACATTGCAGCAGTATTTGTGGTTGCTGCTTTCCTATCGTGCATCAGACGATATCATTCCCTCCTTTTCGTTCTGGGGTAGCTGAGAGAAACAGTCAACTTAGGAATTCTGTACAACTTTTAAAAAAGAATATACACTTAGCAGAAATGTAGTGGTTGGGAACACTATAACTGTGACCGTATAAATTCAAGTCGAAATTTGAGATTTGAACAATAATTTTATACATCGCCGCTTCAATCGTGCCATCAAATAATAATAGCCTCGGATTATTTAATGAAATTCCTCGTGAAAAGCATAACACTGTTGTTTATGCATGTGAACTACTGCGCAGTGTTGGTTTTTTTATGTCGAGTAGTTTTAAACTGTAAAGCAAATTTTTTAAACGCCTATATTAACGATTTACGATTTAATTAATACTTCCTGTGGCACGTGTTCTGAAGTAACATTTGTGACATCTGCAAGATGTGATATTCCGCACCACATTTAATAACTCCTGGAGCAGATCATGAAACTGTAGCAGTAAAACTGGGGGCAGCCTTGAGTCCATGGCAGAATGAAAAATCCCCCGCTAGTGCCTGTGTCATCTGCAAAGCAAACTACAGCTCCCTCTCTCCTAGTATACAACATTCTTTTTTAAAGTGTCTTTCAAGTCAGCCTGCTACTAGTTACGTGATATCGTTAATCTGTGTGTGTGAAATAGATACTGCATCTGCCTTATATCCCCAACATCACGACCATGTGTCGGGAATTTAATTATTTATCGACTTCAGCAAAATTTCTGGTCGATTTCCTGTCACACATTTGCTTAGGATTGAAGGTGTCTCTCGCTTGCACTGGTATCCAACAGGTTGGTTCACACATATCGACCACTTGAGATGGAGGTGGACACCGGCATTAAGCGTACTTTTGTTGAGGGAGTGCTTTGCTCACTGCTCCTCGTACCAGCTGGTACGAACACTAGTGGTCCCAAGACCCTTGTGCATAAGCCAGAACTCGCTGCTGCATGGTCCACATGGTGAGGCAGCCGACAGGCATTGTGGGTCCTGGAGTGCACAGCCAGAGCAGACTGCATAGGTGGCGAAACACGAGAAAGTTTTGCAGATATGTTTAAGCACTGTGTGATGGTGTACTTACATGTCTCCTTACGCGATCAGAATGAAAAATGCCATAATTATTTAAATATTCCACACACTGCAATCAATTTCATGACAAATTCCTTAAATAAACTATATTCCAACAACCACCTTGCATCCTATTAATTTTTTTATTAAATAATATTTCAGACATTGGCTAAATTGTTTCAACAACATTCCATACACTGCGTTCAAGCAACCAAAATTTCCAGAAGAGGCAGGAGGGAAGAAAACCGAAATGTCCATTTTATTAATTAGTCAACCGAACTGATACAGAGGTAGCAGTGGTGTGGTGCTAAATGAATAACATAAAGCAGCTCGTGAATGCCGAAAGTGCAATAATTGACTTATTTTCTGCCAATTTTTTCAACCAATTTAATTAATGAGTCAATTAATTTGATATCAAATTTGATGTAAGTTTTGTGAGTGGGTGATGAGGGGTTTTGGTTTACATGGAAAACCAGTTAACCGATCAATGGATTAAGGATGTATTATCCCCAGGAGATCATAATCCTCTTAACAGAAGAGCAGACTAAGAACCTGTTAATCAAAAGAGAACAACAGGTTTGCCACTGTATATATGCATGCTTGTTCCTGAATGTAGGCAACCCTTGCTTAAGAACTGGATTCATGCTGTCTTTATCCTCCTACTTGCATGTTTAGTCCTGTATGGACATCCCTGTCCTTGTTTCTTGTGTTCATTCTGCATAATGGCTTATTTTCGATTCTTATATCTCCTCTGTAATTTTTGTAATTGAATATGATGTGTACGTGAGGACTGAATGTCCTCAGTAGCACGAGATCATCCACTGTAAGCTTTCAGCTACTGGCTATATATGATACCATTAACGTCTGTCATTAGTAACCCCATTATCCTTGATCATTTTGCTTTCAGTGTAGTGAATTACAGAAGAATTTTCAGAATTTTGTTCAGTCCAAGTAAATAATTTATCTCATTTTCCTTCTATGGTTCCCCATGCTCGTAACTGCATATGTTTTCAATAGTTCGCGCTTTACTGGCCACAAGCAGCAGTACAGATGTATTTTCTTTCTACCTGTAAGGCAACTTGTCGCTGTACAAGTTGACGGGAGAGAGGATAGGCGTACATAAAATATCTGTTGTGAATAATAACATATGTCAAGGATGCAAGTCGACACGGTTTCAGTTCACAACTTAATTTTTAATGGACAATGTTTATAGACTGGGTAAATTTAATATTAATGTTCAAATTTTTTCAAGGGACATGTTCACTACATTTAATTTTGGACCTGGCGGTCTATTGATAAAGGACATGCCTGGAAACCGAAAAGCCGCTGGATAGATACCACGGTCGAACAGTCGAATATTTCAGACAGCCTTTAGCCTATACTTAATCTCACAATATCGTGAACAATGGCCAGGAACCACAAGTGTTTTGGATTACACTCGTACATTAAACTGTTGGCTCCCTTTCCTAAGCAGGAATTCCGTGGTTGGTGAGGAACACGAAACTCGCCATTTTAACTTCCAATTGAACAGCTTGCACCAGAGCACTGAGCTATACATGACTATTATTATTACTATGTATGATAAGACTTTTTACAATAAAAAACAAAACATTAATTGGTTGGTTGGTTGTGTGGGGTTTAAGGGACCAAACAGCAAGGTCATCAGTACCTTGTTTCAAATGTGGTCCATTCTCCTCGTGTGACATCTCAGGAAAGTCAGAACAATAAAAGGGAAAATTCTAATAACGTAAAAGGGCAGTCATGTTGTCAATGGTAAAAACAAAATGAGGGAAGTCAGCAAGAGAACAAACCCAACACTATGCTGAAGCACCATAGGCAAGACCACCTGTGACTTAAAAGGTGCAACCGCTAGAATGTAGAAGTACGTATGGGAAAAGGAGACTAACCAATCTTTTTTTTTAAAAAAAAAAGAAAGGTACAAACAGAATAAAAGGGGAAGAAAAGAGGATCTCGGTCAGGGAGGTGAGTCGGGAATCTCCAAACACGGCTTACAGTGGGAGAGACCCAAACACCAGAGAGAGATTAAAAACCTTAAAACTGAGAATGAAAACCACTTTACCGGAGGAAACCGAGAACCAGAGAGACCATCCGGGAATCGTCAGCCAACATCAAAGGTAAAGTGTGGGGGAGTCTGTACTTAGCATGCAGAGCCAAAAGAAGGGGGCATTCAACCAAAATGTGTGCTACTGACTGGAAGGCTCCACAACCACAAAGTGGGGGTGATTCATCACGCAAAAGAAAACCATGGGTCAGCCTGGTATGGCCAATGCGGAGACGACACAGTGTGGTCGAGTCCTTTCGGGAGAGGCGAAAGGAAGAACGCCACGGGCCTGGAGTCACCTTCATCGCACGAAGTTTATTAGACAGGGGAGTAGCCTCCCAAGTGTTGGCCCATGACTGTGCGAAGTGGGATTTGATGTGAAGCCGTAAATCCGCTGCAGGAGGGGTTACAGAAAATGGGGGGTAAGTGACTGCTCCCCCAGCCAAACGGTCAGCGAGCTCATAACCCTGGATACCCACAGGGCCAGGGACCCAAAGGAAGTCAATGGAACAAGCAGCACGGTGAATATCAGCGAGATGGTCATGGATGGCAGAGTCCAAGGGATGGCGCGAAAAACGCAGGTCAGTAGCAAGAAGGCCACTCATTGAGTCCGTACAAAACAAAATGCGGTTGTGTTGGGACTGTTTAATAAAGGTAAGGGCCTGCGAAATTGCCATCAATTCCGCAGTAAACATCCCACATGCAGGTGGCAGCAGATGATTTTCCGTTCCTACAGAGGACGTGAAGGCATACCCCACTAGATCAACAGATTTAGAGCCATCAGTGTAAAAAACAACAGCATTCCGAAACTCCCATAAAATTTGGCGGGAAAAGGAACGGAACACCATCGGGGGGATGGAATCTTTCGGACCTCGGCGGAGATCCATCCGTATTCGAGGCCGAGGAACTAACCAAGGGGGGTTGGAGGGGAGGGAGCGAGGAAGACAGCACAAAGAAGGAAGCTGAAAATCACGGCAAAGAGACGCAAGGCGGAGCCCAACCGGTGGGCGACGTCCATGGTCTGGGAACAGGATAGAATAGGAAGGATGAGTGGGAGAGGAACGGATAGCGAGTGCATAAGACACCAGAAGCTGGGACCGCGGAACAGAAACGGGGGGGGGGGGGCGGGGAGGATCCCAGCTTCAACCAGGAGACTATCAACAGGGCTAGTATGGAAGGCACCGGTGGCCAAACGGATACCACGATGGTGAACTGGATCCAGCACGTGCAGTGTGGAAGGAGCAGCTGAACCATAAACTTGACAACCATAGTCCAAGCGAGACGGAACTAGAGCACGATAAAGACAGAGAAGGAGGGAACGGTCCGCACCCGGAGAGGAGTAGGCAAGGAAGCGAAGGACATTGAGTTTACGGAAACATCCTACCCTCAGAAGTCTGATATGGGGCAGCCAACTGAGTTTGTTGTCGGAAAGAAGATCCAGGAAACGAAACTGTGGGACCACAGGCAATCGTTGTGCATCGAGATAGAGCTCTGGATCAGGGTGGATCGTAGTACGGCGACAGAAGTGGACCACCCGCGATTTTAGAGGAGAGAATTGAAACCCGGGGAGAGGGTCCATGCAGAGGCACGCCGTATAGCTCCCTGGAGCTGCCGCTCTGCAGATGCCATCGAAGAGGAACTAACCCAAATGCAGAAATCATCCACATACAGGGCTGGGGCGACCAAAGGACCGACAGAGGCCACAAGTCCATCGATAGCAATGAGGAAAAGAAGGACACCCAAGACAGAACCCTGTGGGATACCCATCTCCTGGGTCCGTGGAGAACTAAAAATAGAACCAACTCGAACACTGAATGACAGATGGAACAGGAACTGGCGGATAAAAATCGAGAGTGGGCCCCGAAGACACCACTGATGAAGGGTAAGTAAGATGCGATGGCGCCAGGCCGTGTCATAGGCCTTGCGAAGGTCAAAAAACACTGCAACCAAATGGCGGCTCTGGGAAAAAGCCTGCCGAACTGCGGATTCCAAGCGAAGTAAATGATCGATTGGAGACCGTCCCTCTCGGAAGCCACACTGGTAAGGGGACAATAGATCCCGAGATTCGAGTACCCGATTGAGCCGACGGGCTACCATCCGTTCAAGTAACTTACAAACAACATTGATCAGACTTACTGACCGATCGCTGTCAACAGATAGGGGGTTCTTACCAGGCTTAAGGACAGGAACCACGATGCTATCCCTCCACTGAGAAGGGAAGTCACCCTGGAGCCAGATACGGTTAAACACCCGAAGAAGATATTGCCGTTGTGGAGCACTGAGATGTTGAAGCAGTTGGTTATGAACGGAATCTGGGCCAGGGGCCGTATCATGAGAAGAAGATAGAGCAGAAAGAAATTCCCATTCAGTAAAAGGTTCGTTGTAAGATTCTGACTCACAAGGGGTAAAACATAAGGTGGAAGCTTCAGCCCGCTGTTTCTGGTGAAGAAAAGCAGCCGGATAGGAGGCTGATGCGGATGCCACTGCAAAATGGGTCGCAAGATGTTCTTCCGGCCGCGGTGGTCTAGCGGTTCTAGGCGCGCAGTCTGGAACCGCGCGACTGCTACGGTCGCAGGTTCGAATCCTGCCTCGGGCATGGATGTGTGTGATGTCCTTAGGTTAGTTAGGTTTAAGTAGTTCTAAGTTCCAGGGGACTGATGACCACAGAAGTTAAGTCCCATAGTGCTCAGAGCCATTTGAATTTGAAGATGTTCTGCAAGAACTAATGAGTCCGTACAAAGGCCATCTGGGAGGTGAAGGCCTGGGAGGGTGGACTGCCGATGGCAACCTTGGAGAGAGCGAAGTGTAGTCCATACCCGTGACAGACGGACAGTAGAACCGAGGGAAGAAACAAATCGTTCCCAACATATCCGCTTGCTCTGTTTCGTTAAATAACGGGCTTTAGCGCGGAGGCGTTTAAAGGTAGTAAGGCTGGTTACGGATGGGTGCCTCTTAAAGTGTTCCAAAGCTCGACAACGATCACGGATGGCAATGGCAATGGCCGTACTCCACCACGGGACTTGCCGGCGACGAAATGGTCCAGATGAGCGCGGGGCAGCAAGGCTAGCAGCGCGAACAGTCGCGTCAGACACGTAACGTAGGATGTCATCAACACAACCCGACAAAGAGGGAGAAAACACATCCTGTGCAGTGTATAGAGGCCAATCGGCGCGTTGGAAAGACCAACGAGTTAGCCTGTCCATCGGGGAGCGGGAAGGGAGAGAGAGAATCAACGGGAAATGGTCACTATCACAAAGGTCGTCTTGTGGCGACCAGTGTAATGAAGGGAGGAGAGAGGGAGAAGAAAGATAAAGATCAATGGCAGAAAAGATACCATGACCGGCACTGAAATGAGTAGGGGAGCCATCATTAAGAAGGCACAAGTAGTGGTCTGCAATAAACTGGTCTATGAGAAGACCTCGTCTAGATGGAAAAGCACTGCCCCACAAGGGATGATGAGCATTAAATTCCCCAAGGAGGAGGAGGGGAGGAGGAAGTTGCTGAAGAAGGGCAGTTAAGGCAGCAGGTGTAAGAGTCCTGTCAGGAGGGAGATAAAGATTGCAAACCATGACCTCATAGTCCTGGTGGATCCTAACAGCAACCGCTTCCAATGTAGTATGAAGAGGAATCAACGTGCTAGCAATGTCTGTACGGACCAACGTACAAACGCCACCAGAAGCCCGCAGGGGTCCGACCCGATTACGACAGAAAACACGGAACCCACGGAGCGTCGGTGAGTGAGCATCAGTAAAATGAGATTCCTGTAGAACCACACAAGCTGCAGAGTAAAACGAGAGAATGGATTTCAATTCCGGAAGACGACGATAGTATCCATTACAGTTCCATTGGAGAACCACAGAACGATGATTTAAATGGGGGCCGAACACGCTAAAGCCAGTCATACCGCCGAGTCCTCACTCGTCACCGACAAGGATGGGACGACATCCATGAACGACAGGCCAGAATCCGGTTGTGAAGTCGGGGATGAGACCTCTCGTGACACCAGAAGCTCTTTGTCCCGGGACTTATGTTTCTTCTTTTTTCCAGGCTAAGATCGAGGAGGGCTGTGTGGCATAAAGGAGCCAGCTGCAGCAAGATCGGGAACAGAAAGAGACCGGGCGACCTGGCGGCCGACAGACCGCGGCTCCCGCGGTCGTCGCGTGGCAGCAGACCTTTGGCCTGGAAGGTGCCGGGAAGGGGCATCCCGGGAGAGGCGCCCTTGACCGGCAGACGCCGAAGGAGTGGGACACTTCTCCGGCTGGGGAGGGGGAGCAGCGCCCAGAGGAGAAGGTTTGGGAGCCGCAGGGGAGGGGGGCAGGAGAGGGGTCCGGGATGGGGGTAAGGAAGGGGGAGGAAGGGGTGAAGATGTAACCAAAGCGTAACTAGATGTCATGGGCACAGGGTGAAGACATGTGTAGGTTAAACGATAGAGGGACTTATACTCCTGTATCTTCTTTTCCTTCTTATGTACTGGGCAATCTGGCGAACGTGGAGAATGACTGTCATGACAATTTACACACACTGGAGGGGGAACACAGGGACTCCCCTCATGTAGTGGACGTCCACAGTCACCACAGAGAGGGACCTGTGAACAGCGGGAAGACATGTGTCCAAAACGTAAGCGCTTGAAACACCGCATAGGAGGTGGGATGTACGGCTTCACATCACATCGATAAACCATAATCTTAACTTAATAATCAGGATAAAAGCACCAATATCAATGCGATTGTCCTTAGGACCCTTCTGAACACGCCGAACAAAGTGAACACCCCACATGTCCGAGATTGTCCCGATGTTCCTCATCAGTTTGAAGGATGAGGTCCCTGTGAAAAATCGCACCTTGAACCATACTCAGAGACTGGTGGGGGGTAATGGACACAGGAATTGTGCAAAGATGGGTACAGGCACGAAGGGCCGCAGATTGAGCAGCTGAAGCAGTTTTGACCAGCAACGTACCCGACCGCATCTTGCTCAGGGAGTCCACCTCGCCAAATTTGTCTTGAATGTGTTCCACAAAGAATAAAGGTTTGGTATTGGTGAAAGTATCCCCATCAGTTCTGGTGCAAACTAGATAACGGGGGAAAGGTTTCGCCCCTAGCCGACGGGCCTGACCCTCTTCCCAGGGGGTAGCCATGGAAGGGAAGGCCGAAGGGGCAAGAGAAGCAGCACTCGAAGATTCATTTCCACGCAGAGAGACGGCCGCAGAAGAACGGCCAGAGTTCTGGACCCGTATGGGTTTCATTTGCATAGCATCCGCCCTGATACCACCGACTCCGATCAGGGGCTCTCCTCACGGGCGCCACCCAACCACAGCAAGGGCCGTCTGGCACGGCGGCCATTGCCGGGAGTTCCGATGCTCCAGGATGACGAGCAACCACTCCAAGGCATTCATGAGGAGGTCACAGCTCAGGTATCAGAAGTGTGATCCCTATGTGTTCAGGGGGCTCAACCAAAAGGGTACATAGCGACCCCACCACATGGGCTGGCTACCGTGCTGGCTATGCACCCTAGCATCAGACAACAACGTAAAAGAAAAGGTGGAATGTACTAGGAGGGCACACGTCGAAGACACTAGGTAAGGTGCTCTTCCCCAAATGGCTCACACTACGGAAGAGAAATTTAGTAATGGAGGTCAAACCCCAGAGGGGGACCAGGGAGTGGCAAAAGGAGGAGGTGATTACGCAACAAAGCTAAATTGTAAAACCAACAGAACCAGGAGGATAGCGGGGGCCAACATAAGCGAGGACACCAGGAGAGGGAGAGGAGAGGGAGAGGGGAAAGGAGCAAGGAGGGGAAAGGAGGGGAAGGGAAAGGAAATGCAGCCCTGGAGAGAAAGAAGGCTGCAGTAGCTCGGGGCCCCGTGCTCACCATGCACGTATCCACAAAAGTGTTGTGGACTCCCTGGGGGGAAAACATTAGTTACGTGTCTTGGATTAAATTAATGATTAATGTTCAAAGAGCGTTTTACACCATTAAAAGTCATTACATAACTATCAGCAGCTTTCCTTTAGACGACTTTCTGCTGTTTACATGTATCACACTCAAAATGAAGTAAAATAAAACTGATGTCATCATTTGGATTCGAAGTATTATATTTTAAGAAAGCTTTGCATGAAATTTCTGTTTGACTACGTTCGCCACCCACATTAATCGTTAATTCTGTTCTAAGCAATTTTGAAAAAAAGAAAGAAGTTCTGAGATTAAAACATCGCAGTTAGTAGGAAAGACCGCCTAAGGCCAGTGCTAAAGGAATTGTCACTTAATTACCTACTCTGTTTCAGGTCACAGATATCAGCTGTATCGGCCCAAACGTGGGTGTTGTTTGGGATTGAGTAACACCTTTTGTGGGAAGGGAAACAGCTGTTTGACTTCTGTTAGACGGGTCTTAACTTCACTGTCCCTTATTATCAAAGATAGAAATTGGACATAACGGAAACAACGGAATAATTTCGTCTAGAAATTACTTGCAAATCCTAACTTTATTCACAACTCGTTTCAGTTATTGCTCTGCTTGCCCATAAGGAATAGCATCTACAAAGAGGGTAAGTCGTAGTACTCGTATATAGACGGTGAATAGAAAACACCGTTCCATCTGCTTTCAAGTGAAACCATCTGTATTAACTACTCTAGCGCCTGTGCTACGATACACAGAGTCCCCCAGTCATTCGCTTACGAATTCATCAACGGTACTACTACAGTTGAACTGCTAGCACTGCCTGGCTTCTAAGTCTTCTGGCTCCTCCTGTCTTCTGCTCACTGCCACACCTCTCCTTTTGTTCTTCACTCGTTTACTCCTGCGTTCTTTCCACTCTTCTTTCCTTGCGAACATCCTGCTCCTCATTTTTGTTCGGATTTCTCTTTCGCCTCTGCCTGTCACTGACATGATGTGAAGCTGAAAACTTGCCGCCACCTGATTAACTTTACATGTAAACTATCCTCACTACTTTTCCAGAGGCTGGGTAGAAGGAGAGAGGTGTCTTTCCGCTTATGTTCACAATCTGCTGTCCTATGCCTGTCATCGGCTTCTCATAATGTATGTGTCCCTAACAGAGACCCTCTCTCTCTCTCTCTCTCTCTCTCTCTCTCTCTCTCTCTCTATCCTTCTTGTTTCTTGTTCAATGCTCTCTCTGTCGTAACATGGAATTTCCATGTTATTATTATTGCCTTAGCCTGGGCAGAGTACGTTCAGAACCATGTCGGTCACTAGCGCAATATACCGCCCTGGTGCCACTGTGCAGTGTTATCACATCATGCATTTGCTCAGTCAGCGTTTAGCTTCCTGCCATACATTTCCCTGCTAAGTGTAAAAATTTATAATTTTCTTACAAGATTTGGCTTTATCTCTGTGGATAGCACACCTCCTTTGCAAGGAAACTGGTGTTACTCCTGGGAGTAGTGCCAATTTAATTCTTTTATTCACACTTACAATATCCTGTCAGTTACATTACGTTATGAAGGGTTGTATTTTCAGTTACGTTCATTTACTTAAAATATCCAATTTCTTACGTTTTGTTCCACAAGATTACATTTTTCTGTTATGTTCACTTAGTTATAAAATCCAGTTTCTTACATTTATTTACAGAGTGTTACATTTTTCTCTTAATATAAAGCATTCATATTTTGTTACGTTCTGGAAGGTTCTCTTAATCTATAGTCTGTTTCCAAAAGATACTGAGCCCTCTTGCACTTTCGGTCTCCTTTCGTAAGTTACGACTTCCCTCGTATTACTATTAAAAGATCATCTTACTACAGTATTTTCTGAGCCTTGATTCACAATGATGTTTCGTTCACATATTCTGTTACAACAATCACTGCTGTCTAAGTATTTCCATACGATTCAAAAACACTTTGGACAACAACTACATTGCCTAAACCAACAGGTAAGTGTTTCTTCCCTTTTAACTGTGGGATTTCTTCTGGCAAGTCCAAATTCGTCACTGCTACTTCTAACCATTGTTTGAATCCTAACGTTACATAGCCCTTGTATGAAATGTACTCTTCCTAAAGAGTCTACTAGTTCGTGGCACCTTTCCTGTTTTATTTACTCACAACCCTTAGTACAGCTTCCCAAAAATCTCTCTGCATTTCGACAATATTGGTTCCCCATGGCCTTGTGTCACTTGAAATGTCTTGCTAGTATAATAGTCTAACATCCTCTTACTCACTTAGTTCTCTTCCAAAACTGGATTTACTTCCTCCCATGTACATGTTCTCCTATGTTTTATATCTACTTGCTTCACTCATAATCCTTGCTCCAACAAATTTAAATAAAAACCTCTTCTCTGGTTTCACTGATTCAAATGTGGAATCTACATTTTCAATAAATTCTCTTTGATCCGTATTGTTACTATCAGACGATTTCTCTATAATAAAGAATGCACATGTCGCATTTGTTTTACTGTTCTCCAATGTACTTGTTTCGCCAGGTGTGGGGGGTCATCTTAAACATCTTACAGCTTACAGTTAACAAATTACACTTAGAGTTATTACTATCACAAATTACTTTGCATATGTACTGCTTTCTGCTGGCGCTTCTAGGTATCTTCGCTAATCTGCATCGAATCCATCGTTCGCTCCAACTGCTGTCACTGCTACCCTGACCAGATCCTTCGGTGTGAAACTCGTGGACTCATCGCTGCTTAGATACCCTCTTGTGCCCGTGATCTGCGATGTGTCATCTGTTGCCCTGCTTGACAGTGGCGGCCCTACTTCTGGCTCTGAATACTGCCTCTGCTACCTCGACTGGAGCCCTGGTGTCAGTCTTATGAACCTCTGACTATTTGGACAAGCCCTTGTGCTTATGAACTGCAATGCATCAGCTGTTGCCCTACTTAGCTGCACCCATCTTGTCACTCAGCGTAACTCCAGCCTCTAGTGACTCAACTGGACCCTCGGAGGTGATCTCGTTGGCCTCTGGCTGGTCAGGCACCCTTGCCGCTGGTGGTTCTCTGCCATGCTACCATTGCTCTGCGTCACCCTGCACCATCTAGGACTCCGTCCCGAACTCTGCTGTCGTCGGGCGAAATTTCTACTCGTGCTGAAATTCGTGAACTGACACTACTTCCGCCGAATTGCTGCAGTCGATGTAGCAAATTACGTAGGTTACCTGCCAAACGCCTTTGCAAAAGCCATTTTCTGACACACAACCCTACACGTCTGGCACTAATTCTTTTAAGTCGTGTCCCAAATGTAGGTATAGTCTGGAATTGGTTCGTGGGAAAGAGAATCACCCATTCGCCTACGTGAGAGGGAGTCTTGACCTGGCTACCCAAAATTACAAAAGGTGGAATTTGGAAATAACTGAATTAATCTCAGCTAGAAATGTTTTACAACTTGCAACTTTATTCAAAACCTGTTCCAAATATTTCTCTGACTGCCCATAAGTAACTGCATTCACAAATAGGACAAGTCTTACTATAGAGACAGTGAATGGGTAACACTGTTACATCTACTTTAAAATGAAACTATCCATATTAACTACTCTCTCGCCCATGCTATGACACACAGAGTCCACCAGCTGTTCATTTATGAATTCAGCAAAGGTGCCGCTACAGCTGCAACTACTGGCCCAGCCTGGCATCAATTTTTTTCCGACTTCTTCTCAATTCTGAACACTATCACACCTCTCCTTTCACTCTTCACTCTTTCAGTCCTCCACTCTTTCCACTGCACTCTCTTTGCTAGCGTCTTGTTCCTCAGTTTTGTTCAGATTTCCCCTTCACCTATTCCTGTCTCTGATACGAGGTAATGTCGAAGATGTGTCACCACCTGATTGGCTCTCATAGCGCACTGTAATCAATACTCTTCTTATTTATATTGACACAATGTCTGTCCCATACCTGTAATTGGCTTCTGATGACGTGTATGTGTCCCTATCAGCGGTCCTCTCTTTCTTATCTCCTTGCCGTCTTAACCGGGAATTTTCATCTCATTACGCTTGTCAGTACGGGGATGGAGTACATTTGAGACCATGCCTACCACCGGCCCAGTGTACTGCCCTGGAGTCACTCTGTGGATACAGTCTGTAGCATTACGACGTCATACATGCTCTCAGCTGGTGTCTAGCTTCCTGCCATAAATTTCCCTACTATGCGTAAAACTTTTAATTTTCTTACAACGCATTGCTTTCCTCCGTGCATGCTATGCAGCCTATAATTAGGGAAACAGTAAAATTTTGCGGAAGAACTATTTCCCTCTATCGCAGAGTTTAGAACGTAAGAGGGACATATATAAATGATACTGTGAGTGAAGGCTAATGGAGAGTCGTCCTTCGATAACTTCTTCGATAAGATCATTGTCTGCGAAAGTTAATGTTCCAGTTCAGGTACATCACCGGATTTAATCTACCCGGAACTTTCAGAAAAAAATTTCCTTTCCCAACACGAGCCGGACTTTCGAGACGAATTACCACGGCAGGCTGAAACGCCTTAACTGTGTATGGTCCGGATTTCGTATGTAGGTCTCCTGTTAACCGACACTACAAACAGAAACGGTGCGCGAGGTTTTTTTTTTTTTTTTAAATTGTGAAACATCATAAACTGGCAGCCCCCTAAGAAATATGGTTTCGACTATTTGTACTCGAGTTCCCCGTAATCACGTCATGGGTAACGACTTACGTTTGACACAAAATGTTCGCTGGCGCCACCAAACAATGCTAAGCGTCTTTACACTGAATACTTCCGCTTTGGGACGACGAGATTTCACGAAACTAGCAGCCTCTCATGCTGCATCTGCTATCTGCCTACACCAGTAGCTTGATAAGAGTGGTTTTCAACAAGAAAATCTTAAGAATGAGTGTCTCTGAGTGAAAATGATATTTAAGAATCGAACCAGAAACTTTAACTTTGCAATGTCACACTGATTAAGTGACTGGATTACAGGTCAACACGTAGCTTAAGTAAGCTGCTGCCCATCTCTTTGGCATAACCCGCAATAAAAGACACCTTCTGTCGCCGGGAAGCGTCAGCAAACAGTCTGTCTTTGATAAAAGTTGTTCCCCTGGACGTTATCTATTAACCCTAGACAGTTTTTGTCATAAAAATTTTATGTCATATTGAGCTGAAAGGTCAGGGACACCAACTCCGTTCTTTTTCTCCCATTGCAGCGTTTCCCTTCTACGCCTTTTGACGTTACTAAATTAATTTGGACCATGTGCCTCGGTCATAGGTGTTAACGTGTCTTTCCCTTCCATCAGCATGATTTATCCATGCGGCTCTCTCCAGTGTAATCCGCCTCCTCAGTTGACGTCGCCAACACACGCCTGTAAGGTGGCACTCGACTCGGAAATACGGTAGCTGCTTCGGGGCCTGGAGGTGAAAAGTATCCGCAGCGAGTCTGAGGCTGTCAAGAAGAGGAGAGGTGGTGGCGTAAATTTTCTTACAATTATTGTTCTTGGTGATCCATCCGTCAGAATGCAACGTTAAGCTCGGCGGCTCTCTTGGTGATATTCGAGAAGAGTATTAATCGACCACAATATTAATACATCTGGGACTGGGTGCGCTTTGCTAGGCACGTGTGTTTACCCCTACGACTGTATCCGATCAGAATTTTCTCTGCTGTTTCAAGGACCTGCCAACTTCCTCGTGAAGCTATTAGGACTTCCATAGTGTGTACGCCACTTGAAGATTTGATGTTCCTTTTGTTCACTGTAATGTCACCGCGCGTTTCCCATGGCACCCACACAGCCCAAGTGCAGTAACATCGTGGTTGGATTGTAAGCTATAACGGCATTAGTTTTCATCATCTCCCTTCCGTCAACATTATACAACACAAATATGACACCACACTATCCACGCGTCCATTATAGTCGCCTGAACTCTACAGATTTGACAAATCTCACACATGGCTAGGAAAGGAGAATAGGAAGGCACTCCTTTCCATTTAGGCAGCTAAACATACCCGTCAGGATACCCCAGCCAATCATACCATACGATTCTTTCATTCCTTTGTTGGCCAGTAAAGTGAGCGTAGTGTTACTTGAGCCTACTTGGGACATAATGAGCAGCGTTACTGCTACTTCCCGCTGTTGTAAAAAGGTATGAAGAAAAGAGTTTAACGCCCCGTCGACAGCACGGCCATTAGAGACGGAGCACGGTCTATGACTGCGAAAGGATGAGGAAGGAAATAAATTTCATCATATGATCAAATACAATAGTTTTGTTATTGTATGGACAGTGGTCATCACCTACTTTCAAAACATAATAAGAAAAACAATAATCAACGGTTTTGTAACTCACCTCTAATGGAAAGTGCGGGGAAGAATTTCTTTCTCCTCCATTAGTACCACGCAACCATAATAAGAAACTTCTTCTCTCTTAGAGCTCGTTCTCTTTCACAAGAACAATACTTTTCTCCGAAGAAAGAGTGCTCGCTGTGGGTACGAAAATGAGATTGACATTCGTTTTGTAATAAAATATATATCCGGGTCTGTAAAATTTACGTAAGGGATGAGCTGTGGCTCGCCTCTTTACGGTATCTGAATGTTGCAGTATTAATCGTACATCGTACCCGAGGCAGAGGAAGGTGAACCTTACATCCATGGGAAACGTACTAGCTGCAGTGACTTTCCACTGTAAATATCCAAACTCGTGATTTGGCTCTCTCATATAACACAAACGCGTTAATTATGATGATATGTATCAGCGAGCACGGTAACATGGGGATGACCAACTTTGTACTCTACTCATATCTTTATTTCGGGTTACATTTTTCGCTGGGTTTGAATGTACTGTCTTCCAATTCGCCGTACTGAAGTACTTTTTCTTACTTATAGCAGTCAAATTTTCGGTCTAATAGCTTTTTTAACGTACAACGTACAAACTTTACAATTTTACGCCTTTCGGCCTTAAGTTATCTTTTGAATAATATTATCAAGACATCGATACACAGCATTGGTATGGAGTTCATCTGTAGAAGAATACCTTCCAAACCATGTGCAGTCCATTTATGATGGCGAACCCTTTTCATAATTTTGTATTATTCACTGAGCCAAATGGAAATTTACTTACATGTAGCGCCAGTATTACAATCATACTTGTGTGTGTGTGTGTGTGTGTGTGTGTGTGTGTGTACGTGTGTGTTTAAAATCTTGTTTGCCACATACGCTAAGGTCAAATTTCCTGAATTTGACATCTGCATGTTTTACGTCCAGCATTCTGTCGAGAATCGACATACCGTTTTTTCACCAAGCCACACTGATAAGACGATACTTTACTTTATTCTTTCATTGACTCATCAAATATCACTTTGAACAATAAAAATTTCCACTTCACGACATGACTACTTCAGCAAATGTCACAAACCCGCCGCGTTGAGTACATAGCCCGACCTGCTTTACAGTGTCACGAACCGTCGACAACGAACTTGTTGATAAGCTGCCGTATGAAAACGAAAGTGACGCAATCTGCACAATCTTTGTTGTATCTGTTCTGTCACTTGCCTAAAGTGATTTACAGAATGCGCTAAAAGCTTTTATGAAGATCACTGGATGGTAATTCGAATCGCAGGTATTTCCAGATAAGAGTGCAAATTTTTATTTTTACACCACCTCGATCAGTGTGGCACTCTAGCCCATAACTTACAGAAATATTCTATTCCTTATCACATGGACCTATTAAGTCTTTACCACGAGGAAAAGACTTATATCTATTTTTCCAACGGATTTGTTTGATCGATTTGGATAGTTCGACGATATGACTTCCTAGTGCCCTACCTAAATAGATTTGATGACGTAGAAACTGTTCGTTGCTTTATATTTCCAAGATCCGCTGAGGAATGGAAGAATCACTAATAGCAAGTTCAACTTGCTCGGGTAAACCCCAGGCAATGTATTTTAAACAGTAGAATCTGTTCAATTTTGCGACATTTTGTTAAAAAAGGTGACTCTTAAGATAAGAATTACACTACTCACTCACATTAATTCATTACCTGCTAGTTTCCAGAGTAGCCACCGTTTTTAGCGCACAAGGCAGGCGGTAATTCTACAGGTAACTTCGCTAGTTGAAGATGTGCCTCCCTTTCCTTTTAAAGACATCATATTTTCAGTGGTACCCACTGCTGTTGGAGAGAGCGCAGTGAAACATTCATTCTGTGAGCAGGTAGGCGGGGTTTCACAGATGACCTACATTAAGATACGGAGAATATGAATTCCAGAGGATTTGATTTGTTCTTCATATCATTTGCGGACACTTCCGACCTTGCGGAGAGGTTCATTATCTTAATGAAGGAACTTATCGTTTTCAACACCGCTTAAGTCCATTTGATATTCAGTGCTAGATTCGTAAATAATTAAGTCCAGGGAATCACTCACAAAGATTAATCGGTACATTCAATAAGCAGTAGACGTTTCTAAGCCTCTAACGTGACTCCCATCACTATGTGCTCTTCGAAATGCGGTTCGAGAGGGTTTCTCCTCCAGTTACTATAGTTATCTTACACCGACGCACATGTGTCCAATGATGTTAGCGTCAGAACAGGCCACGTTTCGGTAATGAAGAGCGGGGTAATCGATCAACATCAAGATGCTTCCGTGAACCTAACGTCATTAGCAAGAACGTAGAAAGAAATCATTGCTTTAGGAGTCCCTTATGCAACAGCGTCAGCTAATGTCTTGAGACAGAGAAGTGTCTTTTTGCCACCTGGCATACACAGGCTCCGACCTGCCCCACTGTGGCATACAGCTTGTTCTTCACGTACGGTTGTATTTGAGATTCAACTTGGATGTCATTTCAGTAGGTAATTCGATTTGAAGTAGAAACGACAGTTACAATAGCGTCATTAGAGTAATCGCCACACATTTTCATTACAGTGTAGCACCAACACAGTGCATAAACTTTGGAAAAAATGTTCAAATGTGTATGAAATCTTATGGGTCTTAACTGCGAAGGTCATCAGTCCGTAAGCTTACACACTACTTAACCTAAATTATCCTAAGGACAAACACACACACCCATGCCCGAGGGAGGACTCGAACCTCCGCCGGGATCAGCCGCACAGTCCATTCCTGCAGCGCCTTAGACCGCTCGGCTAATCCCACGCGTCTCATAAACTTTGGAGATGTTTGTGCGATAGTTGAAGATCATCCTGTTTTGCAACTCGGATAAATTGCTTACTTGATCAAGTGATCGAAATGTGTTGTGACCACCTGTACCTCTCCTCCTGTACCTACTTCTCCTCCTCCCATTACTCGACACGTTACGTGCTACGCACTGTAGCCGTCTCATCCAGAAAACATTCGTAAGAATGCGACTAGATACTGTGCGTGTCATATGTAGACGCTTGCATGGATGTACAGTTATTCTGCACCCCACCAGATACTGATTTTGTATTAACTGGACCAACTTCATAATCAGCCAATCGACATCCACTGCTGAAAAACGTCTCATCCAGACTTCTTTAATGCCTTTCGGTCTTCAGCTATGTGCGTCTATATTGCTACTGGTTGTGTTCTCATGACATCTACCCACCTTCCACTATATAGTCGCCTTGGTCTTTCCTTATCTCTTCGAAACCAGCACAGATGTTCCTAGCACATTTACCAGCCGATCGAGTGGATACATAACCCACCCAGCTTCCTTTTATTACAGTTTGGTCGTAATTATGTCCTCCTCTCAAATCTGTTCCCTAATCCATTTCCTGTCCATCCAAGTATTTCCCAAGTATATTTCTAATTCTCACTGAGCAATCCTCAGAGCTTGGTTGGTTTTCGCACTGAAAACCCATACATTAATCAGTCCGAATATTACGACCACCTGCCTAATAGCCGGTATGACCACCTTTGGCACTGATAACAACGGCGACAAATCGTAGCATGGAAGCAATGAGGCTTTGGTAGGTCGCTGGAGGGAGTTGGCACCACATATGCATACACGTTACCTTATTCCCGTAAATTCCGGGAAGGTGGG
Source organism: Schistocerca piceifrons (assembly GCF_021461385.2). Lineage (NCBI taxonomy): Eukaryota > Metazoa > Arthropoda > Insecta > Orthoptera > Acrididae > Schistocerca > Schistocerca piceifrons. The sequence goes on from NC_060149.1 coordinate 559,375,616, forward strand.
GGGGGGGGGGGCGATGAGCTCTGACGCCACTTTCTGTCACATCTCAGATGTGATCCATCCAACTATCCGGTTCATATCTGGCGATTTGGGGAGGGGGCAGCATATCAACTGGAACTCGCCACCGTCTTCCCCATCATCGTCATGATTGGATGCACGTGGCCTGCAACTAGTGTACGATATTCATTGGCTGTCATGGTGCCTTGGACGGGCTCCACTGTACCCATGGATGCCCACGTGAATGTTCCCCAGAGCATAATGGAGCCGCCGCCAGCTTGTCTCCGTCCTCCAAAACAAGTGTCAAGGAGCTGTTCCCCTGGAAGACCGCGTATTAGCACCTTTCCATCGACAAGATGAAGACGGTATCGGGACTCTCAGACCACGTGACGCTGTGCCACTGCGCCAAAGTCCAGTGCCGATGGTCATTGCCCCATTCGGCCGTAGTTACCGATATCGTAGTGTCAGCATGCATGGGTCTTCGACTGCGAAGGCCCATAGTTGAGAGTGTTCGGTGCACTGTCTGTTCCGACACACCTGTACTCTGCCTAGGATTGAGGTCTGATGTTAGTTCCGTCACAGTTCGCCATCTGTCCTGTTTTAGCATTCTGCGCAGCCTACGACGTTCGACATCTGTAATGGCGGGCCGGCCGGAGTGGCATGGAAGTGTGTGATGTCCTTAGCTTAGTTAGGTTTAAGTAGTTCTGAGTAGTTCTAGGGAACTGATGACCTCAGAAGTTATGTCCCATAGTACTCAGAGCTAATTGAACCATGTTCTTTTTTTTTATATATAAATGGCGGGTGGCCGCCAAACCCTGCGATGTCTGGACACCGTTTCACCTTGGTTTCGCTATGTGTCGAAGTCTCTCACCACAGCACTCCTCGATCACCCGACAAGTTGTGCAGTTGTCGAAATGCTCTTACCGAGCCTCTGGGCTGTCCAAATCTACCTTCGATCAAACTCACAGAGATCGCGAGGCTTTCCCGTGCAACACACAAACAGCAAGCTCACTGATAGTACATGCACCATGCATGTGTCTAACTAGCAGTCGCTCCTCGGCAGGACGGTTTGTATTGATAGTAGGTCGGTGGTCATAATGTTCTGGCTAATAAGTGTATCTCACTCCTCTAAGTCAAAGCTGGTAACATGCTGATAGTAAACTTAAATTTCTTATGTACATGAATGGAAATACCGATCGTTGTCAGCGTACATCTACATGTACACTCCACCTTATGGTGCGTTCAGTAAGCTATTTTATGTACAACTATAACATCCAAAGATTCCCATTCCATTTGTAAATGGACCACGGGAATAGCATCGGATGGTAAGCCGCCGCGTCACCTCGAGTCGCTAATTTTACGTTCCAGATCTTTCGTGAAATATACGTAAGGGGATGCAATGTATTGGGGTTGACACTTCTAGGAACGTGCGCTCTCGGAATTTCAGCAGTGAACCACATCGTGTTGTACCATATCTCTTTTGTAACGTCTGCCACTAAAGGTGCATGAACATCTACAGGATACCTTCGTACGTACTTAATCAACTTGTTGCGAAACGCGCTCCTGTTCTTTGCATTTTTTCTATCTTGTCCGTCAATTGTATTTGGCATGCCTCCCAGACTGGCCAACGATATTCAGATATTGCTCCAACAAGGGTTTTGTAAGCTATTTCCTATGTGGGTGCACTACACTTCGGAGCATTTGTCCATTGACTCTTAGACTGGCATCCGCCTTACCTACGACTAGTTTTGCGCCTTCGCTGTATATTCAGTCTCTCTTTAAGTATACTATCAGATATTTAATAGATGTGACAGTGCCCAGTCACTGTTCTGTATACATGTTACCATACAATAAGGGGACTACCTTTCTATTTATGCGAAATATGTTAATTTGTGTATGTTAAGGTGAACTGCCAGTCCTTGGACCCGAAATTTTCGGTTTGTAGGCCTCCATACACTATGAGATAAAAAGTATCAGGACATCTGGCTGAAAATCACTTACAAGTTCGTGACGCCCTCCATCGGAAATGCTGGAATTGAATATGGTGTTGGCCCACCCTTAGATTTGATGAGAGCTTCCACTCTCGCAGGCATCCGTTCAGTCAGGTGCTGTAAGGTTTCTTGGGGAATGGCAGCCCATTCTTCACGGAGTGCTGCACTGTGGAGAGGTATCGATAACGGTCGGTGAGCCCTGGCACAAACTCGGCGTTACAAAACATCCCAAAGATGTTCTATAGGATCCAGGTTAGGACTCTGTGCAGGCCAATCCATTACAAGGATATTATTGTCGTGCAACCACTCCGCCATAGGCCGTGTATTAAGAACAGGTGCTCGATCGCGTTGAAAGATGCAATCACCATCCCCGAATCGCTCTTCAACAGTGGGAAGCAAGAAGGTGATTAAACTATCAATGTATCACTGTGCTGTGATGGTGCCACGCAAAACAACAAGGGGAGCAAGCCCCTTCCATGAAAAACACAATCACACCATAGCACCACCACCTCCGAATTTTACTATTGGCACTACACACGGTGGCAGATGACATTCCCCGGTCATTCGCCGAACTCACATCCTGCCATCGGATCGCGACATCGTGTAACGTGATTTGTCACGCCACACAACGTTTTATCACTGTTGAATCGTTCAATGTTTACGCTCCTTACACAGAGCGAGGCGTCGTTTGGCATTTACCCGCGTGATTTGTGGCTTATGAGCAGCCGATCGACCATGAAATTCAAGTTTTCTCACTTCCCGCGTAACTGGAATAGTACTTGCAGTCGATCCCGATGAAGTTTAGAATTCATGTATGATAGTTTGAATAGATGTCCGCCTTTTACACATTACGATCCTCTTCGACTGTCGGCGGTCTCGGTCATTCAACACACGAGGTCGGCCTATACGCTTTTGCACTGTACGCGTCCCTTCACATTTCCACTTCGCTATCACATCGGAAACATTGGACCTAGGGATGTTTAGGACTGTGGAAATCTCGCGTACAGACTTATAATACAAATGACATCGAATTACCTGACCACGTTCTTACGCACCGACCACTGTGGTCGAGCGTTGTTATTTTTACGTTGTTTTTTTTACTAATGTAGACCATACTAATCGAACGATCTAGAAGCCGGAGGCGGTTGCCGAGCAGTTCTAGACGCTTCAGTCCGGAACCGCACAGCTGCGCCGGGCGGTCGCAGGATCGAATCCTGCCTCGGGCATGGATGTGTGTGATGTCCTTAGGTTAGCTAGGTTTAAGTAGTTCTAAGTTCTAGGGGACTGATGACCTCAGAAGTTAAGTCCCATAGTGCTCAGAGCCATTTGAACCGCACTGCTGCTACGGCCGCAGGTTAGAATCTGGCCTCGGGCATGGATGTGTGTGATGTTCTTAGGTGTGTTAGGTTTAAGTAGTTCTAAGTCTAGGGGATTGATGACCTCAGATGTTAAGCACCATAGTGCTTAGAGCTATTTGAACCATTTGATCCAAGTTCAAAGTCCGTGAGTTCCGCGGAGAGCCCCTTTCTGCTCTCTTACGATGTGTAATGACTACGGAGGACCCTGATATGGAATACCTGACAGTAGGTGGCAGCACAATGCACCTAAGATGAAAAACGTATGTGTTCGGGAGTTTCCGAATACTTTTGATCACATATTGTATATATCGCTATAATCTTCTAGCGTTTCGACTAGCTTGTATAGAACATCAGCATGCGCGAAAAGCTTCATAGAACTTCCGACGCTATCCGTTAGCCCACTTACGTATAAAAATAGTTCAAATGGCTCTGAGCACTATGGGACTCAACATCTGAGGTCATCAGTCCCCTAGAACTTAGAACTACTTAAACCAAACTAACCTAAGGACATCACGCACATCCACGCCCGAGGCAGGATTCGAAACTGCGACCGTAGCGGTCGCACGGTTACAGACTAAAGCGCCTAGAACCGCTCGGCCACACCTGCCGGAACTTACGTATATTGTGAAGTTTAATGGTCTCATTACACTCCCTAGAGGTACACTGGAAATTTGTTTTAGTTCGCAGTCGTAGTTATGTTGCTACCAGTTGGCTTTATTTCGTGTTGACTTTATTGACGTGCTATGCTGGTAGTTGTGGGATGGTGTTGGACGAGTCTATTCTGTCCGATTTATCTCAGGTGACATTTATTTTGGCTACATAATCGAGTACGTACATTTTCCTCATAGAAGTACCATTTAAGGGCGAAACAGATCGTTCAGAAAACATACGCTCGCCTAATTAAACAGTATTGTACATCGCTCTAGAAACATTACGACAGGGGGAACAGAAGGCATATAGAAAATTCAAAGATGAATTGCACGTTAGTGGTTTCTTCATCTCTATCAATAATTACATTCCGTAAGGAACTGTGCAGTGCCTAGTGTAGGGCAGCCTACTTCTTAAGATTGTACTGAACGAGGGAAATATCTGTAAAACTCGTTAAGTATCCTAGTATCCCTCGTCATATTTTCATGATGAATATGAGATATAAATAATAGTAGCAACGGAGGTATTACCCACTATTACTCGAATATCGATTTTACAAATTAATTTAACTAGCTGCAATTTTCGTGAAAATGCTACGAGACGAAGCAGCTATTTGGATGCACTTTAATAATTTTCAGATGTACTGACTCCGCTTTTATTACTGGTGCGGTCAAGACATCTCAAAGTTACTAAAGTAATTTAACCAGATTTCGTAAGAAAACTTTACTTCCGCATATGTAGATCCAGGCACCTAAAAATTTATGTTACACTTGTGTATGGGCTATACTGCTGGGGCTACGCCGTCATGTTACACTGTAACAGCACGGCTCTCAATCCGATCAATATCCGCAGTCTGTAACCATGCTTACACCGTAAGGACTCCAAACGCCGGAGCAGTGTTGTACGCTGTTTCTTTTAGCGCAGCACTGCACCTTCCCAGAAGCCGTCCAACAAATTAAGTCTAATAAAAATGTAATGTGTTTATCACATTTCATACTGCTTCTTAGTATTAGCCCCAAATAATTATCCAGTGTGTCGTGCATGAGATGTTCATCACTGTTTATTCAATGTAAGAGCGTCACAAAAATTTTTAACAGATCTGAGTGGGAGATACTACAAGAAAGTTGTCGTGCATCTCAGATATCTCTGCTCTTCAGATTTTGAGATACGACGTTCCAGTACCACCCAAGAAACGTATGAATACCCCAACTTCTATCTGGTGTAAAGGCCGCTAGCCAAAAGTTCGAGAAGTTTGGTAGGTATGAATATAAAAGGCTCAGATGGTGCAACATTAGTAAGAAAAATATGGAAAGATAAAAGTTGGAAGGAAAACAAAGAAGTGCTGTACAAGAGAAATGAAAGTGAAGGCAATGCTCTGGAAATGGAGGAGGATGTATAAGTACATGAGGATGAGATGAGAGACATGAAACTGCGAACGAATCTGACAGAACACTGAAAGGCCAAGGTCAAATTAAGACGACATTCCTTAGTCCTATTGAGATTCTTGGGAGAACCATCTATGAAAAAACAATTCCATCTGATGGACAAAAAATGATACAATAATAACTCCAATTGCAAAGAAGGCAGGAGCTGACGGTTGTAAATATTACGAAACTATCACTTTCATAAGTCACGCTTGAAAATACTGACGTAAATTATTTATCAGATGGAAAAATTTTCTAGATGCTGTAATACTACCTGCCGTTACCAAATTGGCAACCGCCGATAATTTTAACCTTCTGTGAAAGGTTTAACCTGACCGTGGCTGGACCTAATGACAAGAAATCTGACTATAATGACGCATTCGCGAAGTAAGTTGAACAGTAACAACAGCAAAGCAAACGGGTTTTGACTTGACGTTCTACTAATATGAAAGGAAACTTTAGTTGTATATACATGTAGTCGCCAGCCTAATCAGGCAATGCAACATCAAGTTCTATGGCAAATCGGAAATAAACTTCACCTAAGAAAACTAACATCATGTAGTCGCTAGCATAATTGGGCAATGCAACATCAAGTTCTATGGAAAATCGGAAATAAACTTCACCTAAGAAAACCAACCTCATTTGATACCCAACGAATCTCTTCTTAACACAGTTACTCTTAATATTATACAGCAACTTGCCCTAGCAAACTACGCAAGAGAACACAGAAAGGCCAATAAATGCAACAGTACACACTATCTGATAATAACACTTTTGGAAAAACTACAGTATAATGAACAAATTCAGAACGGCATATGAACATAGCAACAAGGTCTGACTGGCAGTAGCATGAACTACTATTATTTTAATTAACCATCACAAAAAAGACGTACTGATTAACACGGGCTTCAGAAATCTGCACATGAAGTTACTCTATACAAATGGAAAGTATAGCTATTACTTATAAGAAAAGCTTTGGTGCAGGATAAGGGACTGTATTGGTCGCTACACTTGCTCAGAAGGAGCCTTTACTTTCATTTATCACACAATTAAGCAGCTTATGGGGTGCGTTAAACTGGTAAGAACCATGATCAATCGTAAATAGTAACACACAAAACTAAGAAAATGTCAAATACCTTATTAGCAACTTTAAGTATAATGAATAACGCAAAATTAGATCAACAGTTAACAAGGAGACCTAGCAACGAGACTGTCATTGGACTCAAAGTCAAACTCGCTTCGTAAATGTCTATACAACGTGAAAAACTTCTTTAAAACAACATATACAATTAAACAATTACAATTTTACAAATTTGTTCAAAGTGAAATAATACTGTCGCCTTTTTATAACTTTTACTTACAGACGGCTAAAAGCACTCTAAATTTTTGTCGTTCATTATTTTAATGGCATCTTCTACTTAATGAAAAGCTTCCATTTCTAACACACTTTGGGATACTTAAAGATGAAAACTTATGTGGAGTAAATCATTTGCTACTGTCCTGAAAACTAACCAAACTTCGTGCTCCACGAAGTTAATAAAAACTGTAAAACCTTTCACTGTCAAAATTGTCAGTTTAATAACGACAGGAGATTCGGAATTCATTTACTTGGAAAGGACCCTGTCCAGGAATGTGACAGGGGCTAGTCGGGGATGTTTGCACGTAAGTCAGAGGTTCCACAAAAGTTATTCATCAATAGTATTACCTGGTCCATTGGATGTACATGTTTAGATGACAGCTCTCTCGAAGGTGGTGGCGCTTGTGTTAAATTAAAGTGTCTATAAAATTGGCGGTAAGGCTACCATGGCTCTTAATGTGAGCTGCGCCCTGATATAACTCTTCTTGGTGGCGTAAATTTAACCAAACAATGCTAATAATAATACTATGGTCAATAGCGTACCTTACATTCCATCCAAGGCAAATTTACATGCTCGCAAGCTCTACTTGCCTCAATTTATACATCCAAATTAACCACTATAGCTGACCAAGGCTGCCGATGACCACTCAATATCATATTCGTCACTAAGGAATCAACCGTAATGCTCACCATGTCCACATTTTCCAGTCCCGCCGAACTACTTCCATATCGGCGGGGCTTTACTACAGGATTTACATTTAGCTTCTCTACTTATGGAACAGTAAAATATACACAGTTTCTACAAATCAGTATATTCACAAAGTATTACAAATAAAACCAGAGGTACAGTTACAATATGATTTCTTAATACGTCAAAATAATTAACATGATTATTACATATTTGCACAACCAAAAACCTTGACTATACAAAGGAAACCTACGTTTACAGTATATGTACACTTAGAGTGAGGTTTTGACAACAGTGTCCGGCCGATGTGGCCGAGCGGTTCTAGGCGCTTCAGTCTGGAACCGCGAGACCGCTACGGTCGCAGGTTCGAATCGTGCCTCGTGCATGGATGTGTGTGAATTCCTTAGGTTATTTTCGTTTAAGTAGTTCTAAGTTCTTGGGGACTGCTGACCTCAGATGTTAAGTCCCATAATGATGAGAGCCATCTGAACCAGTTTGACAAGAGTGACTGCACTAAATTCTTTGAAAGCAAAACGCGCCAGGGATAAAACAGAGGGAGCGAAACGTGATTTACAATTTGTGCGGATACCAGACTACAGTTTTAAGAGTGAAAGGGCATTAAAGGGAACTAATGATTGAGAAAGGAGTGAGACAAGTACGTAGCATATGCCGATACTGTTCTGTTATTCTATTTTTACATTCAGTAAGTAGTAAAGGAAACCAAGGTGAAGTGTGGAAAGGGAACTAATATTCAGGGAGAAGAAATAAAATTTTGAGGTTTGTCTGTGACACTGCAATACTTTTAGGAATCGTAAAGGACTTGGAAGAGGATTTGATTCGAAAAGATATTGTCTTTAGAAATGACTGTAAGATGAACATCAACAAAAGTAAAATAAATTAAGGGAACGTTGTCTAATTAAATGAGGTGATGCAGAAGGAATTAGATCTGGAAAAGAGGAACTGAAAGTAGAAGTTAAGTTTAGCTATCTCAAGAGCAAAATTTATTGACGAGGGAAGAGTTGCGAGAATTTAAAAAGGAGACTGTGAATCGCAAGAAAAGCATTTCTGAAAAAGAGGAATTTGTTAACATTGAATATCTACACTGAGTATTAGGAAATAATCTCTGAGGGGTTTTTTCTGGAAAGCAGACTTGTGCGAAAATGAAACGCGGACGATAAGCATTTCACACAAGAGTATAGGAGCCTATGAAATATACCGCTACAGAAGAATGCTGAAAATTAAATAGGTAAATTCAATAACTAATAAATAGATACTAAATAGAACTGAAGAAGAAAGAATTTGTAGCAAAATTTGGCTAAAAGATATGTTCGGCTGATATTACAAATCCTCAGGTATGAAGGAATCATGAGTTTGGTAATAGAGGAAAGTGCTGAGAGAGGAACTGCAGAGGAAGAGCAAGGCACAAATATAGTAAGAAAGTTGAACTGGATAATAGCTGAAGTAGTTATTTGGAGATGAAGAGATATCCAGAGGCAGGTCCTTTTCTTATTGTTTTGCTAAGTGGGTTATGAACCCCTCAGGATAATCTGTCCTTTTGATTGACAGGTCATAACCCTGTTGTTCCTCCCCGTATTCCTCTCCTCCTTCTCCTCCTCCTCCTCCCTAAACCCTCTCTAAACTCCCCTCGCCAATACAAGATCACTTTAGATGTCTATTTGATTGACTAATTAATTAACTCGATCAATTAATTACCCACCATAATCTCTGCCCTCCCCTCCCCATCGGCAAACTGGTGGGAAAAAGACTCAGTTGATGGCCATTTGGCGGGAAATCGATTACAGTCTATGCAATACTCTTTAAGCAATTTAGACAATGTGTGGAATATTGTTTAAATAAACAACTTATGAGATACAAGGCAGTAATTGGAATATAGTTTGTTCATTTACGTAATGAATTTTTGGGAAATTGACTGCAGTGTATGGAATACTGTTTATTTAACAATTCACAGGATATAAGTTGGTGTATGGAACACAGTTCATTTAAAGAATTTGTCAGGAAATCGTTTGAAGTGTGTGGAATATTCAACTAACTGCGGCCCCTTCACTCTGATCACATAAGGAAACATGTAATTACACTGTTACTGATTGTTTAAACATACCTGAAAAACTCTCTCACCTCTCACCACGTGTGCAGGCTCCTTGCCGTTTGGGTGCGCAGGAGGTACTTGGAAACAACAGCAGATTCGCCACGCCACTGTTGGCTGTCGGCTGCTTCATAGCTACAGGAAGTACGGTAATAATCCCTGAACAAAAGCGTCAGAAGGCGGCGCCCTGTGATATTGATACTTGCAAAATTCCTGTCGAAACACATGCGCTCTCTCTCTCTCTCTCTCTCTCTCTCTCTCTCTCTCTCTCCCTCTCTCTCAAGGGACCACACCACACTGTGTGCCACAGCCAGGCCTGCACGCCCAGTTGGTTGTGGTCGGCCCGAACTGTGAACAAAGCAGCGTTTACATGGTAAACCCCCAACTGTGGATGTCTTGGAAATATTTCTCACTCTATCAGACTGATTGACTAAATAATTTTATCGATACTCTTTCTGTGGGACGGTTTTTCGTAGCTTGCTATTAGTGGACACTGCGACTGGAATATTTGGTGGGATTCAATCCTGAAACCATCCGGTTTCAAACCCTAATGGATTTGTTTTCCCTTGCCTTCTATCACTGGATACTGACACAGTTAGGTCATTTGATAGGGAGACCATTCCATTGGATGTAGCTGAAAATTTCATATTTCAGCTCAGTTGCATGATTTGTCCTTAAACAGTTTTCGGCAGGGGCTGGAGAGATGGGTGCTTGCAGTACAAATATCAGAAACAATAAATATGTCAAGCGGGACCCCGACATCACAATTGGGTTTTTAAAGCACTGTAGCATTTCTAAACTGGTTCCCTGCACTACATTCTAAAGGAGATGGAAGGGTCTAGCACGTGATGTGACACTGACAACAACAAATACCTCTGCAAGGCAGAGTTCACGGCGATCTATTGAGAAGCACTAGACATGACACACTTAAACCAGTCAAGACAGCAGCAGTAGTTGTCATGGCTAAATCTCGGTAATCGCTGAAACAGTTGCGGATTCCGTGGGCTCTTATCACACCATCACACACGCACAGACATGAGGGGATCAACGGATTATTCGAGTGGTAGGAATTCGGACGTTATTAATACGTCCAGTGCTAACACTCATCATTTCGAATCTTCTCTCATGTAACACACTTTGCTTCTATCCTCCCCTCACCCAGCTGAGCTAATCGGCAACTTCCGGTCACTGAAGCCTTGTGACTACTGCTGCCAAAAGCCGCGTTGCACAGCGAAACAAACGCCACCAGCCGCGTTGCATTGCGAAACAAACAGCTGTTGCACGTATGTGTACAGTAGTTCAGTAGTTCTAACCAATTCCACCCCATGTAGGCCCCCAGGACGAAAATCCCAAAAAATGGTTCAAATGGCTCTGAGCACTATGGAACTTAACATCTCAGGTCATCAGCCCTCTAGAACTTAGAACTACTTAAACCTAACTAACCAAGGGACAGCACACACATCCATGCCCGAGGCATGATTCGAACCTGCGCCTAGAACTATGGGACTTGAAATCTGAGGTTGTCAGTCCCCTAGAACTTAGAACTACTTAAACCTAGGTATCATAAGGACATTACACACATCCATGTTCGAGGCAGGATACGAACCTGAGACCGTAGCGGTCGCGCGGTTTCAGACTGAAGCGCCTAGAACCGCTCGGCCACACCGGCCGGCATACATATGGAGAACTGTGGAAAAATATGAAAACGTCATAAAATCGGTAAAATTACGAAAAATTGATGTGAGATACGTAAAAATTGAGGGAACTACGATGTAGTGTATAAAATCGCGAAAACGTAGTAAAACCACAGAAACTGACTAAGAATACATGAAATTAGGGAAAAGTACCAGGAAATGAATTATGAGCAAAATGAATAAAATATCGCGTTCAGGAGGAGGAGAGTAGACGTCTGCTACATATACACACCTCAATAGTGGAAAGAGGAGGCATTCTAGTGACGTGGCGTCAAGGCAAAACGGCAAAATTATCCCGCCCTTGAGCAATAGAACCGAAAATCGGACCACGATTTCTATGTGAAAGGGAAAGGTTACCAGGGGCGGTCGTGCACTGCAGTTAAGACTGTTATGTTTCCTCTGGATACTGATCGTTGTTTTTGTTTCCTCCTAAGATGTCACTGTTTCTTCGTATGTATTTCCTGCTGCCAACGATCATTTTATAGGTGTGTTGTGAACACATCATATTTTCCAATCCGTAATCGAATTTGAACTTCGCAAACAGCAATCGTCATAGACCTCTGGAAACGTATGTAGCGTTTGTGTTACAAAGAATCGATGGTTTCCCTGGTGTTCAAGATAGTAGATTTATCACTTCACAATTTGTCACCATATTTTACCGTAGAAAGACTTGCCGGAAGAATGTATGTCATGCGCTGGAAATATATTTCTTACATTGTAATACTGACAGCGTTGCATTCCACAGGACTAGCAGATTGGAAACCAACTGGCTTTAACATTAAAGTGTCTTTAAGTTTAGAACGGTGTAGCCTTAGGAGTCTATGTGTTTATGTTCTGCGATCATTTCTCTCTCACCAGTATCTTCTTGGCACTGACCCCAGACGCTAGAACAGTGCTTTAGAATTGGTAGAGCAGTTAGTTTGCGTAAAATGCTTCAAACTTCGTCCATATGGAGCTCCATCATGCATAAAACCACATGTTTCTTTTGAACTATCCATTATATCGTCACAACACTCTCATATCTACTACACACCGATAAGGTGTCTTAACCTCCTCTACATTCGCTCATCTGGAGAGATTTTGTGCGCTTGGGTGGGTGCTGCGGGTAAGATTAGTGCTGAACAGTCTACGCTGAACGGCAACTTTGGACTCGGCTCGCTCTGTTCCTTTACAAAATGTGAAATGTAGCCTCCTAGCTCCGGTCAGCTGCAACTTAAGTCAATGACCGTTTTGCAGGGAGGGTTGGTCAAAGAGAATGCGACAATGTCTTTCAATCTCTAACTTTATTCTAATAATGTGAGAAAGCTCTGTGACTCCCATCTGCATAGGGAACGATTGGCAACCGTAATCGTAAATTATGCGCTATGAACGAAGTGTTACAAATATGTAGATCGGTATAGGACGCTGTGTGTATACTTTGATATATCTGTTCGAGAATTAACCATGAATGGGTATACTGCACAGTCAGCTATCTACACTCCTGGAAATTGAAATAAGAACACCGTGAATTCATTGTCCCAGAAAGGGGAAACTTTATTGACACATTCCTGGGGTCAGATACATCACATGATCACACTGACAGAACCACAGGCACATAGACACAGGCGACAGAGCATGCACAATGTCGGCACTAGTACAGTGTATATCCACCTTTCGCGGCAATGCAGGCTGCTATTCTCCCATGGAGACGATCGTAGAGATGCTGGATGTAGTCCTGTGGAACGGCTTGCCATGCCATTTCCACCTGGCGCCTCAGTTGGACCAGCGTTCGTGCTGGACGTGCAGACCGCGTGAGACGACGCTTCATCCAGTCCCAAACATGCTCAATGGGGGACAGATCCGGAGATCTTGCTGGCCAGGGTAGTTGACTTACACCTTCTAGAGCACGTTGGGTGGCACGGGGTACATGCGGACGTGCATTGTCCGGTTGGAACAGCAAGTTTCCTTTCCGGTCTAGGAATGGTAGAACGATGGGTTCGATGACGGTTTGGATGTACCGTGCACTATTCAGTGTCCCCTCGACGATCACCAGTGGTGTACGGCCAGTGTAGGAGATCGCTCCCCACACCATGATGCCGGGTGTTGGCCCTGTGTGCCTCGGTCGTATGCAGTCCTGATTGTGGCGCTCACCTGCACGGCGCCAAACACGCATACGACCATCATTGGCACCAAGGCAGAAGCGACTCTCATCGCTGAAGACGACACGTCTCCATTCGTCCCTCCATTCACGCCTGTCGCGACACCACTGGAGGCGGGCTGCACGATGTTGGGGCGTGAGCGGAAGACGGCCTAACGGTGTGCGGGACCGTAGCCCAGCTTCATGGAGACGGTTGCGAATGGTCCTCGCCGATACCCCAGGAGCAACAGTGCCCCTAATTTGCTGGGAAGTGGCGGTGCGGTCCCCTACGGCACTGCGTAGGATCCTACGGTCTTGGCGTGCATCCGTGCGTCGCTGCGGTCCGGTCCCAGGTCGACGGGCACGTGCACCTTCCGCCGACCACTGGGGACAACATCGATGTACTGTGGAGACCTCACGCCCCACGTGTTGAGCAATTCGGCGGTACGTCCACCCGGCCTCCCGCATGCCCACTATACGCCCTCGCTCAAAGTCCGTCAACTGCACATACGGTTCACGTCCACGCTGTCGCGGCATGCTACCAGTGTTAAAAGACTGCGATGGAGCTCCGTATGCCACGGCCAACTGGCTGACACTGACGGCGGCGGTGCACAAATGCTGCGCAGCTAGCGCCATTCGACGGCCAACACCGCGGTTCCTGGTGTGTCCGCTGTGCTGTGCGTGTGATCATTGCTTGTACAGCCCTCTCGCAGTGTCCGGAGCAAGTATGGTGGGTCTGACACACCGGTGTCAATGTGTTCTTTTTTCCATTTCCAAGAGTGTACATTCGAAATCTACTATATGGTACTTGAAAAGCAGTGGAGCGATGGTTTAGCGATAATACACAAATTGGGAAGCATGATGTCATGTTATTTGTTGGCGTTTAAACTACGGAGAAACCAGTAAAGTTGCTAAAATTGGTCACACTATCAGATGAGGTGCTTATTGCAGTACACTGTCCTATATTGATGGAGCCTTTTCTGTTCCCATCCATCCACGGCAACACTGTTGATTATCACATAATGATTGGCTGATTCCACGTGATTGAGATGTGGTGAGAGTCTTGGTGGAGCACACCTTCCGAGAATGGCCAGCACAAAACGGTGACAGTATACATGACTGCAATTTGAGGAACTAATCGAAATGGAACACCGAGACATCTGCTACCAAATCCCATTTCCATAAGTTGCGATATCTTCCAGATTTTTTGTCGAAATGGAACACAGCATCAGTTTTTTATTTCAATCATCCTGTGTGTTGTGAGAACAGCAGCAATATAATGTACACTGTGCGATGTATAGCTTTCCGTGAGAGCCAATAGATCGAGATGTGTTGAAGTCAGTCTGACACAGACCTCAAAGTCATGGTGGGAAGACAAAATGCATGGTGTGTACAAAGCTGCACTTTTTAAATGGGTTACAGCAGAAGAAAAGAATGTAACCAACAACAACACAGGGACTCTCACTTGCGACAGATAGTCTGTGGGTTATGGTCCTCCTACACTATAGGTGATGTAACTTTACACTTGTATCTGCAAGCTACTTCGATCACTGGCCAGTTGCTCCAATGGACCAATATATGTGTATTTAATGGGATCACCATATATGATCAATGACAACACACAGATGGTATTTGTTTTCGACATATCGGAAGAGAGAGATGTGTTAAAATCTTATCAAGTTCTGTAGTGAATGATGTTAGTGGTGTTTTTATAGTTCGTAGTTTTTCTCCATTGGATGGTACAAAATAATGAGAATAGAGTGAATGTTTGGGTGACAGACATGAATGCACCCTGAGAGAAACAGATCTTCGGACTGCGGTACTTGTACACAATTTGGAGACGTATTGCAAAGCAGTAGCAAAATCCTCGTGCTTCTTCCAGTTCCCATAACTGCTCGTACATGCTTTTCTACCACCTCTTTTGCAGGAGAAGGGTTCAATTTTCGCTGACCTTACACATTGTACACGGTTGGCGGGGGTACGCCAACATCTTCCCATTTCCACCAAGTGGTAAAAACACGGTCCTGTCGCGTTAACTGAGCTCACCCGGTTTCTCCATGGGATGCAGAAGGTTTTAGTAACAGGGCTACCCAACTTCTGTTCAGTTCCAAAGTAAATCAGAACAGTCACCTGGATAAAGCTGCAGAGAGAGCGGGGCAGAGAATGAGGAATAGTTACAAGATGCAAAGGGACTGTCTTCAAAACCACGCTGGAGTTTCGCTGTATGGGGTACTTAGCACGTAGGTTCGAAAAAGGTGACTCATTTTGGGGTGTGAGAGTGGCATGAATATAATTAACCAGCGACTGTAATCACTAAAAGACGTCTCCATAGGATCCAAAGCAGGTATGTCGTTGAGTGGGTAGACTTGATTCCAAATCGCAGACATAATTTTTACCAGAAAACTTAACACTATCAGCGACACTTGTGTGTGCCTGTAGAACAAAAGCAGCCTTTTATGCAAAGTGACGGTAGCATAGTCGTGATCATGTTTTTAATAGGGCGGCCTTTACATGAAATGTATGTTGCTGGCAGTAGATTCCTTCAGCGGTTGGCTTAAGATGTTGGTTCTCAATAGTGTTCCTCGGAAAAATCATCGTCTTCCCCCCAGTTATTATCAGTTCAACTACCCGGTGAGTGAACTCCGTATGCGGAAAAAGAATTATTAGCCATGCAAAGTGAGTCTCAGTTTAATTAATTAGTCCATCAATTGGTATAAATGACGTGCCACCTGGTGGGTGAAAGTGATGGCTGGGGAACCATGGATATAATTCGGGAGTAGGAGTTGTAATCAGCCATTTTTTCTTTTCAGTAATATCTTTTAACGAAATTTGGATCTTCCACCTACACAGGAAAGAGAACCATCGTAATAAAGGCAGATGTATAACTGAATTTATAAGGTGATACGTAATATAAACCTCTGTGTTGTTACCTTTAGAGACTTCATAGGTGGCGAAGCTTTTGGTTACTTTAAGGGATATCGAAAGTGAGGAGGCATCATTTGACAGAAGTAGATGTTAGTACTCCTTGCTGAGCCAAAAACGAGTTTAATATTCTAGGCGTGTGATGCAGGACGTAACAGATACTAAGCTGATTATAAACGGATTTTTTTCTACCTGATGAGAGAATACTTAGAGGAAGTGTAGCCCTTGCCATACTGTTACATGATTTCCGAAGCAAGTAACAGTGCTTTAGCCGTGCAGGACTGGCCGAGCGGTCTGGGGCGCTGCCGTCATGGACTGCGCGGCTGGTCCCGGCGGAGGTTCGAGTCCTCCCTAGGGCATGGGTGTGTGCGTGTTTGTCCTTAGGATAATTTAGGTTAAGTAGTGTGTAATCTTAGGGACTGATGAGCTTAGCAGTTAAGTCCCATAAGATTTCACACACATTTGAACTTTTTTTTTATCAGTGCTTTAGCGGTGTGGAGACGCGTTTGTGCCCTGATTTCTTCTGTCGTTGAAAATAACTTGTATAAAAGGGAAAAAAATCTACATTTCACATGAGTAATTCGAAGTGTATGGCCAACAACATCGCTGTCCCAGATTACGTAAAGTGGGTTCTTTTAAACTGGGGGGCCTATGTGGGAGTGGAATCGATTAGATCTTCTGTACACACACAACCCGCACCCGTCTGTTTTGCAGTGCATGGCAGCTGCTGGCAGAAGCCGTCATTACGCTTCCGCGATAGGAAGTTGTGGATTATCACATTATGTGACGGGTAGTTAGATGCCTGTCTGAGCTTGTCCACAGCAGTAGTGAGACGAGTGATGGGTGAGTAGGGATGGAAGCGGAGGTGTGTGTTGCGTGAGAGAAGAATCAAAATGATGGATGTTTGTGCTAAACGTAGTGATAAGATCCGAATTCCGATCACTCCAATCATCCCCGGATGCACTCCAGTCACAGATTCGAATCCTGCCTCAGGCATGGATGTGTGTGATGTCCTTAGGTTAGTTAGGTTTAAGTAGTTCTACGTTCTAGGGGACTGATGACCACAGATGTTATGTCCCATAGTGCTCAGAGCCATTCGAACCATGTTTTTGATGCACTCCACGGCCAGGGGTTGTGCACTCTGGCATACACGTGCATCCACGACTGCTGCTGTGGCTGCGGCGGTAGTTTTCCCTGGCCACTGAGCGTTAGCGCCGGTGGTGTGTGAGAGGACTGGCGCACTGCATGCAGACGTTGGCACATCAGCGCTCGGGATGTGCGGGTGTTTCAGTGATCTCCGAATTCTCGCCACAACAACTACTTCTATGCACTGGATCATGGTCTAAGCGTGTCTTGTTTAGTGCTTCTCAGGACATCGCAGTGGACTCGGTCTTACAGTGGTATTTGTTATTGTTGTTGCTACTATCCCGTCAGTGATAGGCCCTTCCGAATGTGGCAGAGGGATCCAATTTACGAATTCTATTGTGCTTTAAAAACCTAATCGCGACATCAAATTCCCAATTGATCTATTTATTGTTTTCGATAGCTGTATTGCGAGCACACATCTGTCCAGCCGCTCCCGAAATTTGTGTCAAGACATTGCATACAACTGAGCTGAAATCTGAAATTTTCAGCTAACTCCAACGAAATGGACTTCCTACCAAATCACCTGTGTTAGTATCCACCGATAGAATGCAAAGAAGAACAAATCCAGTAGGATCTGGAAACCAGCTGGTTTCAGGATCGAATCCTACCAAATATTCCAGTCATTCTATCTACCAATAGAAAGCAAGGAAAAACTGTCCCACACAAAGGGTATCGATTAAATTAATTAGTGAATCGATCTGACAGAGATGGGAAATATTTCAAAGACATCCACGGATGGGGTTTAGCAGGTAAATGCTGCTTTGCTTACGTTTAGGTCTTACCATGATCGACAGGGGGCCCGGTAGTGCCACGTGACATCACGTGGCCCATTGAGAGAGAGAGAGAGAGAGAGAGAGAGAAAGAGAGAGAGAGAGAGAGAGAGAGAAAGCGGAAGTGTTTAGACAGGAATTTCTCAGGTATCATTATCAAAGGGTGTCGCCATCTCACGCTTTTGATGGGGGATTAGTGTTGTACTTCACGTAGGCGTGGAGCAGCTGACAGATGACAGTGGTGCAGCGAACCCATGGTGGTTCAAAGTTCCTCTGGCGGACACTAACTCCAGGCAGCCTGCGCCGGTTTCGAAACGTCTAGGAGTTTTTCTTATGTGTTTAAGCTTGACAATGTAATTACGTGTTTCTTTATGGAGTTAGAATGAAAAAGCACTGCAATTGTTTAAATATTACGCACACTGCAGTCGATGCCCTGACAAATTTGTTCATAAAGTATATTCCATACACCAACCGGCATCCCATAAATTGTTTAAATAAACAGCATTCGATACACTGCAGTAAATTTCCTGACAGTTCTTTAAATAGACGAATAAACTATATTTCAAACACAGTGTGTCCCATAAATTGTCTAAATAAACAATATGCCACACATTTTCTAAACTGTTTGAACAATACTTCATACACTGCAATCGATTTCCCGCCAAATCCTTTACATAAATAAATAAACCATATTCCATACTCCACCTCTTATTTAATAAACTGTTTAAATAAACAATATCCCACTCATATCCTTTTCCAACAGATATTGCTTAAACAGTGTTCCATACATGGCAATCGATTTCCCACCAAATGGCCATTCAATTGAGCCCTTTTTCCGCCAATTTCCAGATGGGCGAGGGTAGGGCTGGTGATGTTTCCCTCAGGGGGAGCGGTTAGTTAACTGATTGGGTTAATTAATCAGCCTATCAAATTTTTATCAAAAGTGTGCTTGTATTGGCCAGAGGAGTTCTCAGGGGGGTGATGGAGGAGGGGATCGTGGGAGAAGGTGGAGTGATAATAGTCACATGGATAACCACTTAACCAAACAATAGGTTAAGGACCTGCGAATCTAAAGGACAGATTATCCCCAGGAGGTCACAATCCTCTTAGCAGAACACCCAGTTAAGGACCTGTCTATCAAAATAGAACCATAGGTTTGCCCCTGAATGTATACTTCCCCCTGACATAGGCAAGCCTCACTAAGAAATTGTCCTGATTCTCTCTTTGCTTCCCTACTGAAGGGTACCGACTATACTTCTTCCCACTCAACAGAAGTGAATGCAACGAGAAGGCTAGGGGGAAGACTCTGGTCTCCACGCGACAAAAATGAATGCACCTATCCTCTGGCTCACACTCAACAGCTGAATACAGTGGATATATGTTGTTGCAGTCGGAGCTCACATTCAGTTTCCACACCAAACTGCTATCTTATTCAGTCAGTGGTCTACCTGCACGAATCAGACTGAGGGACGTATGTTTGAAATAGAAATCCCTTTTGCTTTACGACATCGCCACTAGTTGGAGAATGCATATCCGTGGTTTCTGCTTTGAAGTCTGCAGTGCCCCCGCCTCCCCTCCAGGGCTCCAATCGCAAACCATAGCATAGGCGTATATGCGACCCTACATTCGCTGTTACCGGCCGCTCCTTTCTCCATGACGACGAGGCTAGCTGGTGTCAAACGGTAGCAACCTGTCAGCGCAAAGAGTGCAGCTAAATAGGACTGCAATTCACGCGTCAGTTCTGATCTTTACTCTATTGTAGCGGCGCTCTGCGTGTCACTCCCGCATCAAAGCCTGAAATTAGAGAGGCAATGTGGCTGACTGTTCGTCAGTACCACCTGTAAGCCAGGCGAGGGTGAGTAATCGTGGCCCTGCCCTTCGTATCAGCTTCTGAGTTGGCAACCCTAGGAAGGGCGCCGATATAAAACAGAGAGCAAAAGTTCGAGATAAGCTACTTTACTCTTTGGTTTGCCATATCGTGTGCTGCTTGAAATGATACAAACTCAAAAAGTAAATTAAAGCAGAAGGGAACTGATTTGTGCGTGTTGGGATCCTTGTGTGATGGGAAGTGCAGGAGTGGTGGGCGACTAGTGCCTACCCTACGTTTGACTGGAACTCACCCCAGGAGCCAAGTACATTATCAAGACGAACGGCAAGGGCACCTGTATCTATTGTGCTGATTGATTTGCCCGTGAATTTTTAATCATGCTTCACCTACTGACAAAATATTGCATGGAAACGCTGCATCATTTGGCAGTTTTCGTAGATACCATTCGGATAACTGTAACCAATTTTGAAAATTGTTACCATGAAACTGTTGATGGGGATTAACGTGGAAAGAATAAAACAGCTTAACCTGGAGAATTCTGTGAACATTCCTTTGGGTGATTCCACTCGAAAATTCGAGTTCTACTGAGATGTGGTACGTGGACTTTGTATTGTCGCTGTTAAAATGTTAGATACACCTCTCCCACCAGCAGCTGTCCTTCTGTGGTCGAGTAATTTTTTGTTCACATTTCCTATTTGGTATATTTTTATACTTTTTGCAAAGACAGATCGTAAGGACTTATCGCTATCAGGACACCTGTTTGTACATAACCGCGCCACTCATCTAACAGTTGACCGACATTCGCCATCTAATCATATCTACGTTTTCGACTGTCGTATACATTTTGACTGTTTGAATTTCATCACGAGGTAATTGGGGAATCGTTATAACAGCAGATCACGAGTTCAAGAACTTACAGTGCCCAGTTACAACACGATATGATGCTCATTATGTTTCTATTTCCAATTACTCTTCGAGATCTCTCCTTTGCCACAGAAAAAGTATATCATTTAGTTAAAAAATGTCGCTGACACAATTCGGAAGCTATGAATATTAAAAATGATATATGTAGTTCAGTAAACGCGTCACATTGCGTGCTATGAATTAGCGAACACTGTACCTGGGTATATTTCCTCATTCTGGATATATTTGGAGTGGCCTGCCTTAGCTACCTTACCTTGTGCATAGCCGCGATCTATGTACAGGCCAGTAATAGTATACATATGAATATACGACAACTATTCCGAAAATAAGGTCCGATCGGTCGCGAGATGGAAGCCACTGTAAGAATTAAAAATGTTTTTTTTGCTACAGTTACCTACACCTTCCAGCTATTTCTTTACGTAGTCGCTATTCCGAATTACACATTTGTCCTACCGTTGTATCACCTTTCCTCTACCCTCGCTTGTCTATACCTCGTTGACTGTGTCAAAAAGTTGTCTTCAGAGCCAGCGGTTCATGTGAGCAGAGATGAAACTTACAGTTACAGGCTGTATTGTGGGTGATCAAACACTTCCCATCGTAAACGCTACAGGAGCATCTTCATTATCCTTGCAGAGTGCTGCCGAGAATTGTCATGAACAAGAAACCGCATGACAGTTATGTGCGCTGCATGATATTAGGCCAAATCTCTCACTTGGCCCACATACTTCGTAGGAGACGCTGTTTAGCCAGGCACTTTTACGTGCTCACTGTGCCCTCAGAACAAGAAAGAGAGAAGTGAGACGATCAACAAGCGTACTAGAGACACTTCCCAATACAGCTGTGCAAAGTCTTATCGGATTTTCACTGTGGTTTCCATTCCGCGCCCAGTCGGGCATTACTTTCCGAATAGCCCTCGTACATACAAGCCATACCGAAAATTAATGACTTGGAATTTTTGTGTAAAAATCCTTAATGCTTTTTAAATAAAACAAATGTTATTAACATTCTACGTCTTTATTCTTTGTGTCTATTTATTTGTTTCCCAAGATAGTCACCCTGGCGACGAACACATTCGCCCCAACGAAAGTCTAGTTTATTGATAGTGTCACTGTAAAATCTTTGATTTTGTTGACGAAGCCAAAACCTCGCCTCTGCTCACACCGCTTCATCACTATCAAAGTGAAGTCCTCGAAGGTGTTCTTTAATTTCTGGAAACAGATGGAAATGACTGTTGCAGCACGTGGCAATAGGAAACAATTAAGAGGTTTCAAAAAAGTGGTACCTTAACTGTAGTGTGTTAAAGTGTTAAATGGATATATGCCTCTGTGCATGTTCCACATCGCCTTCTAAACAACTTAGATTTAAACCAAACTTGACACACTTATTAATTACTGTCTGTGAGGAAACGCTATCGAGGTAAGAGCCACCGATCATTCAAAGGGATGAGGCAGAGGGTCAAAATGAAGTGCAGCAAATGGTGCCCAAATACCTGCACATTATTCATCCATTATTTGAGCAAGAGAGCACTTAGTAATTTTCGCCAAACTTTAAACATAATTTCACACCTTAAAGAAAACTTTGTTTCGATGACATCCCCACAAAGTTATAAAAGGAAAAACGTTTTTGACATAGCTCATTCTCGCTTTTCCAACATCAGGCATGATGCTCTAATTTTTTGCTTCTTTATCACAAACTCTACTGGTGACATATTTTCAAGAGGGTATTCGAATGTAATTTTGAATGTACATGCAAAATTATATCATTGTGTGACACCTAGTTAAGAAGATAAGATGTCAAAAACACAGATATATGTGAAAACGAAACTGCAGAGCGAAATTCGCTAGCGATATACATGAGACATGTTTACAAATATGTGTGAAATATGTTAAATATATATATCGTGTGTGTAGATGGGGGAAGCTACAGGTAAAAACTAGCTCCTACATCCCTGGACACATTTCAACCAAACATGTTGAACTTATCACTTACTACCCGAAAAGAAATACTGAGGAGGTGACAGCCACCAACATCCCATTGAGGTTAAGTGATGGGCAGAAAAGTGTGGGAGTGGAGGAGATAGAGATACACAGATGCGGAAGCAGGATATAGACACAGATACGGGAAGGAGATGAGCAATTATTAGGGGAGGGAGGAGAACATGGACAAAGAGAAGGAGTGGAGGAGATGGACAGAGGGAGGATGGAGTAGGAGTTTGACAGAGCAAGACTGTAGTACGAGATGGACAGAGCAAGGGTGGCTACGAGATGGATAGACCAATGGTGAGTACGAGATGGACAGAGCAATGGTACAGTACAATATGGACAGAGCAAGGATGGAGTGCAAGATGGACAGAGACAAGGTAGAGTACAAGATGGAAGGAGAGACGGTGGAGTATTAGATGGATACAGAGAGGGTGGAGAAGGATATAGACAGAGAGTGGATGGTGAAAGGGTAATGGGACAGGATTAGGCTGCATTTACCTTTTGAGTGGGCTCGTTGGGATGCAAGTGTCTTTGAGTGGATGGCGCTGGACTTCTAGATTTTCAAAACCTTGTCATCATAACCAGAGACATCACAGCTCTGCATATATTGGCATCCTAAGGAATTCGAAATAATACTTATTTTTACTAAACAACTGAAAATTATTCTAACACATACAGTGGTAGCACACATGTGCGCAGGTTATGTCTCTGAAACTACTCTTTTAAATAACAATAAAAGTTTCAAGGGGAGAACCGGTGGAACTAGGTATATGACTTAAAGCAGGTGCTGTGCCATTTAGATCGGTGAGCTTTAAATAGCCCTTAGGATCACCATTAACACTGAAGTGGTACACTGGGTTCAACAAGCAACAGAAACCAGTTTTGTGCAATATCTAGCTCTGTCTCGGAGTGGAAGGCTAAGGGTTTCGACCCACACAATTTAGCAACCAACTGTCAGTTTTCAAACATTAACCATTAATCAATGAAATAATGGACGTAATTCGCCACGACCAAAGGCCGATATTAAATAAGAAACAGCAACCAGATTTGGTGCTACTAAAAGAAAGGGTCAGACACTCTAGTTAGGGACCGTATCCCTCTAAAACTAACAAATAGACAAATGATAATTTTCAACAGAGTAAGCTCAGATCTGTAGAGTAGCTGACGAAGTCCTTAGCAACTAATTGCGGCACTCTGGCAGGTACCACTACGCGGACTTAATGGTAGCAAAATAATTAAACAGCTGCTCAACATAATGGCGTTAGCCCATTTAGATTAACAATACAAAATAACTCCTAAGAAACAGAACGTCAAGTCCCTAGGAATAGCACAGGCTCATATACATTAACCAATTCAAGAAGTAATATTTAAAGGGTGACATCCAACAAAGATAACAATGCACCTAGGTCTTGACCATTAGTTAGGGGAATCTGACAGGCATCTGTAGACCGTTTCGTGGTAGCAAAGTTTTTTAAACAATTGCTCGGACCAAGGATGCTAGCCCACTAAAGTCAAGAAACTGAAAAAAAAATTATCATACTGGCAACTAGTTTGACAATCTTGGCGACAAAATCTCTCATGCTGAACCAATAGTTTCTAGCAAGTAAACATTGCAATAAACATTTTTTTCACGTGCCAAGGATTCTAAGAGATGCGCATCATCTTATTACAAGCACACACAACTTACAGTTTACTGCACTATCAGCCCCGCCAAGTGGTGGGAATGGTTGAAGGCCGTTAGGTTAAGATTATGCCATCTTCAGAGGAAAGAGAAACGTGAGCGCGTGTTCAGTAAGAATAAGATATGGCATTTAGTACGCCACCACAATGACATCCAAAACTTATCTTACACAGCACCTTGACCTGTAGGTTTCTATAATAAAATAAATTAAGTTTATTAGTTAACATTAATAGAACAAGTGTCCCAAAGTTCGGAAAGCAAACTCTGAACAGGATAAACTGACAGGCAACAAAATCAACCAGCAAGCACCAGTTCTCACACAGGAAGACTAAATGGTATTACTCAACTTAAAGTATGAAATTGTTACTAAGCAACTCTCCTCAAAGTCATTTCCCACTGCTGGCTCTGGCCACTTGTGCCCAAACATCCGACTTCACATTGTCGTTAGCTCTGGTCCAGTTCAAACAGGACAAAGTACAAACACTTGCTGGAAAATAGCGCTGGACGAATGTGTCCACAGCATATGATTCCACCTAGAGCATTGTCTACAGGATCCTGTCCTCTCGTCCACGTCCTCAAGCCAGCTGCCTGTCTACTCGCACCATCTAAAATATTTTCCTCAATCAATCTGTACTCCCTCTAAGTCACATCTTGCACAGCATTCTCTCTCTGCAAATCAGACGATGGACCAGAGTCAATACACATGTGTCATATTGAGTACAAAGTGGAAAGAGAGTGGTTAGTGTATCAGATAATGAGATTGTTGGTGGCGTTTGAGATGGACAAAGAGTGTGTGGAATGTGAGGTGGACAGAGTGTGGGTAGAGTATGAAATGGACAGTGTCAGTGGAGTATGCACTGGACAGAAGGTGGAGTATGAGGTGTTCAGGAAAGGGTGGATTATGAGATAGACAGAGAGAGTTTGGAGTATGATATGGACAGAGATAGGGTGTGGAGGGTATGGGCAGAGATGGGGTGGGGGGGGGGGGGCAGGGAGAAAATAGACACACAGAGAGTTGAGGAGATATACGGAGACAGAAGGTAGGAGGAAGCGAACTAATGGACGACTGGGATAAAGAAACTGCTGGGCAATGCCAGATTGTAACGTTACGCGTTGCAGAGTCGAGACGGTGGAAAAATATTTCGGGGACAAAATGGAAAAGATAGATTACGAGTTGGGTGGCGAGGTAATACACTTGAGGAAGTGAACACTAAGTCTATTAACCATTTGTCAGGTAGACTGGTAGAGCGCGAAAAAGAGGTACTGAAAGATAGACAACAGGTGGAAGCAGAGATTAGTAACGAAGTTTTGCAGCGGGAATAGCAGATTAAAGATGTAAGGGCAGAATTAAATGCTTTACCAGCAAAACAGGCTACTAATGTGATGGGTGTTCCATGGCGTAATTCAAGAACGACAAAATGTTTTGGAGATAGTGGGAAATACCACACAATTAATTTTATTGCTGCATGTAGCGATGATTTTGTGAGAGGAGTGTCGGAAGAGTCAAAACTTAAGTCTGTTGAAAGGCATCCCGAAGCTAATGCACAATCATGGGAAAATTTATTGAGAGCCGGCCGGTGTGGCCGAGTGGTTCTAGGCGCTACAGTCTGGAACCGCGCGACCACTACGGTCGCAGGTTCGTATCCTGCCTCGGGCATGCATGTGTGTGATGTCGTTAGGTTAGTTAGGTTTAAGTAGTTCTAGGTTCTAGGGGACTGATGACATCAGAAGTTAAGTCCCATAGTGCTCAGAGCCATTTGAACCATTTGAAATTTATTGAGTGCTTCATTTACTACTTATGAAGTGTTTGAGAATTGTTTCCTAAACAAATTCTGGAGTGAAGTGAAGCAAACGCGACTTCAGAATGAGTTCCGGAACGGTCCAAGTTTCAAACACAGAAGTGGAACGATGCAGGATTTTTGTGTGCTTGAGCTCGCTAAGTTGACGGATATAAATCGTCCGCTATGAGTGTTGTCTGAAATCATAAAACTCAAGAGACGCTTACCGGAATATTTACAATTGGATCTTGTCCACAGTCTGACAAATTCCATTGATTAGTTTTAAGTCTTTATTGAGAAACTTGAACACCTCGTTGCAATTCTAACGTGAAGAATGAAGTGGGAACAGAAGACAGGGAAATGGGTACCAGAACGGGAATTACAATAATCACCAAATTAGCTATCACCGTAACAATAATTCTCGCAGGGGAAATGGAAACGGGAGATTTCATAATGAAAATGAAAATCTGGATCGAAAATCTGAGGGAAAGAGCCTCATGAAATGAAATTCAGAGTACGAGGTCGGGGAATTAACAGTCCCGCATCTCAGGTCAGAGTTGACGTGATAAACCGTTGCTGAATAGAACACGTTATTTTAAAAATTCTGTGGTGGTCGAAAATTCGGGAGAGAATCCTCAAATGTTGGAGATGGAGGTTATAAGAAATAAGAATTAAATGGAGAACGATTATAAGAAGCGCAACAGTGTAGTGGGTGCAAGAAAGGTATTATAATGTGTAGAGAGATTCGATTATGAGTGTACATGGCTGCAAAATTTATTTTGTGGAAGAGAAGCGAATGAAGGAATGAATATGCTTTTGTTGAAGGATTCTGTAATCAAAAGTAAGGCAGAATTGGATCTAAATTTAGTGGAGACGGAATGCATGACGATTTCTAATGAGTCACTAGAAAGTAGCCACAATTACAGTAATGGAGGTGAAACTTATGTAGATGATTTTAAAACGGGGGAAGTAGGGGAAGCTATCTTTGAAAGCGGCGAAACTGTAGGCTCGTCCGCTTGAGATGAATTTTGTGGTGTATCGACGGAAGTATGTGTGAATTTTATTACGTACCGTCGGATGTAAGTGATTTATTGATAAAGGAAGGTAATGGTGATGTTCTAGGTGCTGAAGTTGCGAAGGTTGAAGCTACCGATCTAGATATCTCGGAGACAGGAGTTTGAGCATTTATTTCTATTGATAGAAGTAATGAAAGCATGAATTATGAGTCGATACCGAAGGATGAATGTGAAAGTAATGTGTTGGATGGTACATCATAATCCAGAATTTCGGAAAAATCTGAGGGTAGAGACAATGTAAAGGATAAAAGGTTAAATCTGAGTTTGGTGGTATTCATGTGTACTGTGAGCTGTAACGTGGAACGATGCAGTAGCGGCACTTTATATGGCGTATCGACGGAGCTTGACGGCGTATTCGATGGGGATTTAAATAATGTATCGACGGATGTAACGGATATTTTAAGTAAACAAGCCTTTGAATTACCCGCGAATGTTAATGGAGTCAACTGTGATAAAGTTTGTAATAAATTGCCCAACTTAAATGAGGATTTGTTTAAGAGAGGGGAAGTTTTAAGTTGGGTAGTTAGTTGTGAGACTGTTGCTGCTACTGACATTGTTAACTTGGAGGAAGCGAATAGTATACTTGATGGTTACGAGGACGATGAAACGACGGATTTCGAGGGTAATTTACATGCTACAGATGAGTTGGAGGTAGAGAAGGAGAATCTAGTAATGGACCATGGAACTGAGGATTGTTATGAAGTTGTAATTAGTACCATAAATATAGAAGAGAAAGAAAATGTCGTTGAAACTCATCATTTGCGGGCGAAATGTTAAAAAGGGGTGAAGTTAAAGATTTGCAGCGTGTAAGCGAAACGAACGATGTTATTGAAGAAAGAAAGCGTGCGTCTCTCGAAACTAAAAATGGTGTTCCAGTGGCAGTCACAAATTTTGACGGTAAAAATGAGAGCCCGTTAGTGAACGAGGAAACAGTCCTCAAATTTGAGCTGTTCAGAAAATGTAAAAAAAGTGAGATTTAAGAGTTACTCGCATTGGTGGGATGACTGTAAGCGGCAACGATGCCAGACTGGCACGAAGCGAACGCATAATTTTGTGTGAAAAAATTTGTGTGTAAATAAATATATTTTCATGTGTAGTTATAAGAATTTGGGGGTCTATAGCTGTTCGTTGTAAACATTAATTTAGTAAATTTGTGATGTATGTAAGATGTATGGAGGCACAACTTAGTGCAAGGAGAGTGTTGACATTGGCCAAGCTGCAACAGCTTTGTTCGTATGGACCGTTGTTCAGAAGAGCAACTAATCTGGAATAACCAATAGGGCACCGTCGCAAGGTACTCAGGTAGTATGCATATAAGTTTCTATTATTAGGTGCAGTTGTAGCCTGTCGGTTCAGGCAACGACATTATCTTTCAATCTTCGAAGTTTCCAAGTGGCTCTGAGCACTATGGGACTTAACATCTGAGGTCATCAGTCCCCTAGAACTTAGAACTACTTAAACCTAACTAACCTAAGGACATCACACACATCCATGCCCGAGGCAGGATTCGAACCTGCGACCGTAGCGGTCACGCGGTTCCAGATTGAAGTGCCTAGAACCGCACGGCCACACCGACCGGATCGGAGTTTCCAAACATCACACATTTTTTCTCCGTAGACTCCTATTTTCTTTTTGGTTGACTTTGTTCCTTGTCTGGTGGTGCCTTTATTCTCTGGCAGTACTTCCCATTTTTGTCTGTACGAGTTTCTGTTGAGAATCTCTGAAGGAAATGTGTGTGCCTTCGTAAATCCTTTTTGAACAGCTGGATGCTTTTGAGTTGTTCCACGAATGTCGCAAGATTGCGAGAGGGTTTTGTTTGTTGGGAGTGTGTGGATAGGCCCATAAAGTTTCAGTATACTTTTTATTCTGTCAGCCGCTAGATACGATGGTTTTTCGGTTGTCTTTCGGGGTTTTAGTCTGTATTCATCTTCTGTGGTTTTTGGGTCGAGCCGAGCGTCTTTCTTACAGTTTTGCGTTCTTCTTTTAGGATATCTTCCAGATCATCTTTTATGTGAAGTTTCAGCGTTTTGGTAAAGTACAATACTTCAGGCTTGATAACTGTGTTATAGTTCCTAATTTTCCTGTGTATGAACATACATTTTTTGTTATAGATTTTGTAGATTTTACTGTAAGCACTCCCAGTTTTATGCATCCAATTTTTTTGTGTAATTTTCGCTCCGTTATATGTTTAAGGATTTCACCTAATTACTTGAAGTATGGAATGCTCTCTGTTTGTCCGGCCATATGACTCCTTAAAAGGAGCATAAATAAAACATATTGCTACCCACAACTTGAAATAAGGATATTCATAAATCCTGTAGGCCATTAAAACTGCAAAGCCAGTAAGGATAACAAACAACGGAATTTTACTTAATGTGCATACACGGTACGCAAGGGAGAATACGTGTGCTTTGAATTTGTAGGTGATTTCGGGGTACACATGGTGCGAAATTCAATACCCAACCGTACCACCGCTAGCAGCGACAAATGTAAATACACTTATTAATAAATTAAATGCAAGCAGGATAAAACCGAAAAGTTTGTGGTCACAGTCAGAATAAGGAACCTGTTATACTGAAAAGCAACATAAACCTCATACCGACGTTAGGTGCGGTTAATGCACTGCGCAAATAATTCTCACAGAAGGTTGGGTAATTTTTAAATAATGGCACTGAAAGGGTGATATCACGGCATGTACTGAGTAGGAGGCTTCAAGATTATAGACTGGAGTATTTTATTTCAGTGTTGTGGCTATTAAGTATGGCCAGTTATCGAATTTGCGAAAGACAACAAACAACGTCATGGTGATAGTTGTGCGTATGATGGGGTGCAAGTAAGATGTGGAGGGAAGCAGTGCCACGCATGCAACAGTCGAGTATACGCAAATGTGTTATATCGAAAATCTGTTTTTGTTGGATCGCACTCTTACTAGTTAAAACTAGATTACACTGAATGCCTTTGTTACAACTAGAATCAACTGCTGCTCGAAAATGAAGGCCAGTTAAAACTGGTTTTAACTAGACAAAACGCACTTTGCATGAAGACTCAGTTGAACCGTTTCGACCCAGGTCAAGTATCATTTAGCTTACACGTGACACAGTAGAATGATTCTGATTGATCGAGCGGCGTCGCTTGACCGGGCGGGCCGCGTGGATCGACACGTTACCCGCCTCCACACACCCGCACAGGCTTCCGCTAAGCACATATACATCGACTTGTACGCATTTGTAATGGTAGATCTAAATCAAGAAACGCGATAGATAGAAGAAAGGCTACTCCAGATTGATGAACGCGTAGAAAAAGGAAACTACTACAATATGATGAGAGGAAACTTACGATAAATAAGTGGACTAAATTGAAAACGCCCAATTAGCTGAAAAAAAGACACAGACACAGTACATAAAGTTAAATCGAATCTAGGTTATTGATATTTACGCCGCGCGAAATTAGTGGAAAAAAGAGCCTATGAAGAATTACTTACATGTAGACGGAATTTTCGATATTATTGGAGCAGGTCATGTGGCCGTTGATCATGGGGGTGGAGACAGACTAAAAACAGAAATTTCGAGAAAATATGCGAACGTAACAATAGAGTTAATAAATATTTATGTGTCTCTATGTAGAACTTGTCAGCGTAAAAAGAATGCGAAAAAAATGGGGCTTGTTGAAACCTATACTTCACCCAGAAATGAACACTCTTTGCCAAGTTGGCATGGAAACGCAAGAAGATCGTAGATATAAGTTTATAATGGTGTATCACGACCACATGAAAAATTTGATTTGTCATGTCAACTGTAAACCGCGAGAGCTATGGAATTGACATATCAACTGAAATATATGTTTTTTCACATTTGGTGTCAACCAAATCCGTCGAATCCTTCTCAAGTGACGATCTTTCATACATATGGCAAGCGATTTTTATTTATATGGATTCAAACATGTAAAGCAGTAAATTCTAGCTATAACTAGGAAAGTCTAGTTGTATCACAGGTATTCATTATAAACTATTTTTAACTAGAGAAAACGCGTTCTAAGTAAAAATCTGTTTTGACAGCAACGTAGGAACACATCACAACGGCCCGCTTGCGCTCCGGTAGAAAAACAGCCAGTAAATCCATATGCATGGAACAACCGGGTACTGTTGGAGGCTCAGCTGAATAAACAGATTAAACTAATTCCTAACTGAGACTAAAATCACGCGTTTTCATTGAAATCCAAAAGAACAAGTACAATGAAGCTCATATAAATGTACAGTCCACTGGCCCAGCAATTATCGTGTTCGTCGTACAGGATTTCTTGACATTAGATCACTACCTGGTTTCCTTTTTAAAACAATATGTTTCGTTATGTCTGTTTAGAAATACGTTGTCGGCATAAATTCGTTTTCACATGTGCAGGCCGACTGAGGTGGTGCAGTGGTTGGCATTTCGTATTCGCATTCTGGAAGACAGCGGTTCAAACCTCTCACTAGCCTACTAGAATTGGGTTTTCTGTGATTTCGGCAGATATCTTCCAGGAAATTCCTGGACGGTTACTTTTTAAAAGACTCTGCCGTTTTTCTTCTCGAATCCTAGTTGTTGCTCCATTTCCAATGTCCTCGTTATCAAAGGTACGTCAGTCCCTTATCTACATGCCCTCCTTCCCTTAGGTGCATAAATAAGCTGCAAATAGAAAAAAAAGACACCTCCTGTATGATTAAGTCCAATCAAATTTTTCCTAATACAATTCCGCTGTCGACGTAAATTTCAGGTTATCAACAAAGACAATATTGTATAAGGCAGTTTCTGAAGATCTGACCTCAAAACTGTGGAGTATTTTACATGCTAATTACTGAATTCACAACAACCAAAGTGGATAGTAGTTCATGGACTGTGCGGCTGGTCCCGGCGGAGGTTCGAGTCCTCCCTCGGATATGGGTGTGTGTGTTTTTAGGTTAAGTAGTGTGTAAGCGTAGGGACTGATGACCTTAGCAGTTAAATTCCATAATATTTCACACACACTTGAACATTTTGTTTTTTGGATAGTAGCTTTCCGTTGATCATCAGTCACACAATGTGTTGTTACATACTTCGATAAATATTTCATCCAAATCCTTAGAGCTCTGCTCACCTTTTACGTTCTGTTGTATAATTTAGCTATTGATTACGGTGAGCTAAACGAAGTAGTAAAATATTTCAAATAGCTATACCGGTAGACACTGTGTTAAAAAATGTGAAATTTACCAACATTTTAACACAGGCAAATGGTCTTTAATTCAGTGAGGGGTGAAAGAGTCTACTGTAAGGAAACCAATAAAACATTAATTTCCAGAATTACAGAGGTTTACTTTTAAAACTGAAACAAAACATTTCGTATGGGCGTTGTAACAAGTATTGCGAAAGATACTGGAATTTTTAGTGGTTGCATCCTTGTGTAAAATATTCTCAGTGTACATGTCACATAATGTTTAGACACAATTTGAACATTTGATGATTTTTGCCATTCTCATAGTCAGAAGAGGTTGTCAGTACGAGAGTGAGCACATCAAGGGCTTAGTAACGTGTTGACAGCATTAACGATGGCCGATACTGTATTTGATTAACTATTTTTTTTATGGATTTGATACTTGCACGTATGCTATCAATTTCGAAACTGAAATGGCTGTTACTTATAATAGGATACACCGCTGTTCGCGCTATTCGTCACGGAGGATTTGGCGAACTGTGATATGGATGTTCTTGCATACAGCAGGTGCTTTGATACATGTGGTACTTGAGACTGGCCTGTAAGGCCGAAACTGGCCAATTGAGTAACGTGTAGTAAATGATAATACTAGCAAATCAAGCTATAACAGCTGCTGTAGGACCATGCCTCTAACAATACGTCCAGCTAAATATGACTAATCGTTACTATACCAGAGAATGATAGTGGATTGGAAATATATACATTTTGCACTATTTAAGAATGACGATTTTAGGAGAGGCACCACTCTCAAAGTAGACCAAGGGCAATAATTTTCTTTCATTTTAAAACGTGACAGCGATCTACACTCTCACTGACCACACTCAGGTACAACTATGAAAGTTACATAATCCAGTCCAAACATTAAAGAAGGAATGACAGTTAAATGTATCATCAATGTGTGTTATGTTTAATTTAATACTGACTGGTGTAAACCGCGTCGTAAACTGCCCTTTCAATCGGTAGATATTTTATTTTAAGTTGAGCGCTAGCATCAGAAATTCAAGGCATATACAACGGCCACGTCCCATTATTGTAACGATGAGGGCCGCAGAGAGCCCGGTAGAATGCAAGTCACCCATGGAGGGGTGGAGCGGAGAGGAACGTATGGAGGGTTCTGGAGTTTTGCCACAAGGATATTACGAGAAAAAAACTGCAGGTAGGAAACAATTTGTGGATACAGACAAGCTTTATGAGTAAACGGTTGGACTCACATCAAGCCTTGAAGACTGGGAGAAGAAAAAGTAGATCGCGCAGAAAATATATTTTCGACAAGTTAGCACGTTAGTAAAATTATTTCAAGCAGTGTTACTAACGGGCACTGGAAAAAGGAGAGTAAGGTACAGTAACATCAACAAGGTAAATATTAGGAAAAGTGACGTGTCTGACGTAACAGACAGCAGAAATCTTATAAATATTTTTTGAGGCAGGACGCGTCTCGTTTTGGCTGAAGAAGCTGTGGCTGATGGTAGTCCAACGTCAGTGACGCAATAAACTTCGCAATTGTTAATTTTTCGTCGACAAATAAAATATATTAACAGTCGTGTGTGCAATGAGTTAAATTGTTGTTTTGAAGTTAGACTTGCATGGTGACAGTACCTATAGATATAGACGTTGGTAGCCTAGATGAACAAAGCACATGTGGCGGAGTTACATCGTCTCTCACCTCAATGGCGATAAGCGAGATGATGTTTATTTTCCGCTTGTGAACTGTCTCAGTGTTGTATTAAATCAACACAGATGATCTTCTGGTCGCAACAGTGTGGATCAACATTTTTGTCGGCTTGGAGAATATCATGCGTCCTGCTGCCAAGCAGATTCCAAATAATCCTGTAATTTCGTTTTCGTAGTTCCGAGTGGCGTTAGCAGTATTATTGTGATTTTAGACGGGATTCCCTATTGAGTTAGATTCAGAAGTGTTTCTTGACATTTGGAATTGGCATCAACCGTACAGTCTTATAGAATTCTGTTGATTGGCGTTGGTATTTTTACGTTTTTTGTTACTAATGTACACCATACTAATCGAACGACGTAGAACCCCTAACAATGTAGCGTGTTATTTATTTGACAGAATACGAAACTCATCTATGCTAACACACGCTGCGCCACGGACGAAGGCCAGTGGGGGCAGTACTGCGCCGGAATTTTTGTGAGCTTGCAAGGGGGCCGGTGGTAATAATCGGAGGCACCACGACACCTGTGGGTTACGTAATCGTTGTTGCAGAGCATCTACATTCTTTCATGACTGATCCCTTCCGCGACGACGATGGTGCCTTCCAGCAGGATAATTGTCCGTGTCATGAGGCCTGAGTCCTGCTACATTGGTTTGAGAAACATGACAGTATACTTAAGTTGATGGTTGGAAACAAAATTCGCCTGATATCAACCCGCTGCCATTCATCTATGACGCTCTCGGGCGCCAGCTCCGCGCACAAAAAGCAGCGGTCCTTAATTGTGGCAATTGCCTGACCTGTGCGCAGACATCTGGTATCATATAGCTCCAGAATACTACCAAGAAATTGTCTAAACCTGGCTACGCCGAATTTCTGCTGCACTGTGTCCTAAATGTGGACCAATTCGGTATTAAGCAAGTGTTTCTTACGTTTCCGGTAATCAGTATATTTATTCATAATTATTTTACGTCATTTATTACCTCCATTAAATAAATTTTTATGATGTCACAACAAAACAAATAGAGATAACGTACAAGAGCTTTTTTTCAATAACCGATCGGTGGAATACGCAGCGAAAATAAAAAAATGTTTTACTTGCAACATCTTTCTGCTATTTCTCTACAAACTCGCAGTTCCAACACAGACATTTGTTGTAGCGTTGTACCAAGTTTTTAACGCTCTCGTCATGATAGGCAGCCGCCTGTTAAAATGGTTCAAATGGCTCTGAGCACCACGGGACTTAACATCTCAGGTCATCACTTCCCTAGAACTTACAACTACTTCAACCTAACTAACATAAGGACATCACACACATCCATGCCCGAGGCAGGATTCGAACCTGCGACCATAGCGCAGCCGCCTGTCATTTTCGCCAGTTTCCCACGCTGGTCTGCTGATCGTTGTCTGTTCCAACATACTGTCCACATAGCTGGCGGTTCATGTGAGCGAAGAGATGAAAATCAGAGGAAGCCAAGTCCGGGCTGTATGTTGGTTGGTCAAACACTTCCCTTCGAGAACCCTGCAGCAGCTTCCACTTTGCCCCTTCAGAGTGCGACCGAGAATTGTTATAACAGTTACGTAGTATGGGGTGCATGAAATCAGGCTAAAACTCAGCAGGCACTTCATACTTGACGGGAGGCACTATCAAAAAAATGTTCAAATGTGTGTGAAGTCTTGTGGAACTTAACTGCTAAGGTCATCAGTCCCTAAGCTTACACACTACTTAACATAAATTATCCTAAGGACAAACACACACACACACCCATGCCCGAGGGAGGACTCGAACCTCCGCCGGGACCAGCCGCACAGTCCATGACTACAGCGCCTGAGACCGCTCGGCTAATCCCGCGCAGCGGAGGCACTATCATCTAGGCATCTTTACGTGCTCAATAAGCGCTCGGAACTGTAAAGTCAGAAGTGGCGCAATAGACGGCATACTAGAGACACTGCGCAACATCTCTGCGCAAGGCTTCACCGGATTTCCACTGCGGATTTTATTTCGCGACAGATTGAGTGTTGGAAAAAAAATACCCCTCAAAATTCCTGAGACAAGAATGAGGAAAAAGTGTGGTTAACACAATTAAGACGCAGTATCTTTCCTCTCTGTGCAGCAGCAGATTTTCGGTATCGTCATTCATGATATATGAGATTAAGGTTCATAAAATGTTTTGATTTGTCACAACGAATTTGACTTGTAGGAGTAATACTGTGTAAACGCAGCCAGCTGTTCACAGCTAATTCGTAAATGAGAAGTTATATTTAGTTTTTCGGACATGAAAGTTTGTACTAAGAGAAATCTTTTGTGTTAAAAGATGTTTTCTTAACCCTGCTCTGATACAAGAGGAACACAGTTCCGTTGCGGTCGTGTTTGTTCCACACCAAGACACAGCTGTCATACATTTTTAACACATCAAAGAGAACAAATAAATATTTCGTGTACATATCTTTCATATTTCAGATCTGTTTGCTCAGCGAATATTGCGCGCGCCCTCCCGCCCAGTGTATGCTGGGCCTCGGTGTGTGCGGTAGGATCCCGCGAGGCCTGTGCTGATTTATTATTCACTGTGTCTACGCTCTACATGCATAAGGGACAGCGACTCGCATGCATGTGCTCACATCCGGTAGAGGTAAATTTCAAGTCTGCAAATTCTGCGGTGGCACTAGTTCGCTGGCATCAATTTGCATTTCCGCGCAGACCCGACGGATGCGGCGTGGCGTACCTGCCTCCCTCCCAGCCAATCTCGCCGCCGGCACATAACAGCTATGTAAACGCAGCCCATCAAACTTGGTGACTGCCCTCGCAACGGCAACTTTCCTTTTGCGCACAAACTCTTGGAAGAAACAGCCACACGATATAAATGATGGAACGGGTGCTATAAATAGTTGTACGCCTATTATTAAGAAGGAGCCTGTAAAGACGTACGAAAACAATGTATCGTGCCGAGATGATTCCTTCGAATTTTGCTGGACTTGCAGCTACCTCCAGTGGTTAAAATAACACGAGCTTTTAGCCGAGTTTTCATCGGCAGTTATCAATGGGAACTGTCGAGTCGTTGACTATATTGCCGTGCTGCCGACTTTGAAGTCATTGATGCTCAATCCATCGTCAAATCAGGCAATGTTTACGCCTCGCCTTCGTTGTGCCCGACTCGTCTTCGGAATGATCGTCTCCCACATCGTACTTAATTACAGGTCACTGTCTTTAAGGAGCATGTGAGTTCCAATCGCTCCTCTTATTACCCTATCCCAGAAACGACCCTCTCTCGTACTGATACATGTGTCTTCGAATTAGATGAGGTGTTCATTTTCTGAAGTGCGTTCTAAAACCGCTGATTTTCAGAATATTATGTGAAAACACCATTCGTGCTCAATCTGGCAATTATCCACAGACTGCACTGTTTGTCCGTAGTAGCAGTCATATTCATATGCCGTTTTGTAAGTGTCCCTTGTTGTCTCCCACAGGTCTCAAGAGCTCTCTTATTTTTGCTGGGGACCTGAAGACTGATTTAATGTAAATCCCAGAAGGAGCCTGCTGAACTATTGCGCTTAGGAAACTATACAGGGTGGTCGGAAATTCCCGTTACAGACTTCTAGGATTTGTAGTGGGGAGTGAGTACATCGTATTTGGAATAGGTGTTTTCAAGGAACGT
Organism: Schistocerca piceifrons; assembly: GCF_021461385.2. Lineage (NCBI taxonomy): Eukaryota > Metazoa > Arthropoda > Insecta > Orthoptera > Acrididae > Schistocerca > Schistocerca piceifrons. The sequence continues at coordinate 559,413,640 of NC_060149.1, forward strand.
GCCAACGTCACCATTCAGGAATTGCTACTGGAACAGGGAACGTTCACCTCTTATTCTTTTCTCGTCCAAATGCGTTGGAGGACGCGACTACACCGCAGAGAGCCTTGCATGCAGAACTGGAACGCAACGAAAGCAGTTCGCATTCGTCTCTGTTAAGGTGGACTTTTAAAATTTGGCCTATGTACCTCGTGTAATTAGAATTACTTCATAGTCGTACATTAAAATATTGTTCGGAAAAATATTATGAAAACACCCTCTGTCCAAACAGTTCCGAGACTGATTTCATTCCTGGCGTAATAGCGACGTCAGCGTAGTAACTACACTGGCAGGCTGTTCTCAGAACTGTAACAGCACATATACTTTCGACCATTCAGTTGTAAACAGACCGTAGGGTGTTAACGTTGTTCTGTCGCAAATCGCAGTGAAGTAACATCTCCACATCAGGTGTTCAAGCTATTCTCCAGAATGTTTTGTAGAAGATAACTATCAAACAAATGCAAAGAAACGTGGACCCCTGTTGCGACTGGATTGAAATGCAAAAGGCGGAGAATTCTTTCCTGGAAAAAATCACAAAGAATGAAGAGACTGTGTTATCGAAATCGAATCAACCACAAATCGGCCAAGTATATAAATTCACATGAGGGGGGGGGGGGGGGAGGGGGGAGCGACATAACCGATATTCACGCCATTGTGACGTGCGAGCTGAACAAACGGCCGGAAAAGGACTTTCAGACCGTTTCATATGGTTGTTTGAACGTTCTGTCTGTTATGCTCAAGTGTTTGCGTGTGTGTGTGTGTGGGGGGGGGGGGGGGGGAGACCATGCAGCAATAAAACTATCATCATAAAGCTTCTTTACTTTCTTTATTAATCCAGTCTCGAAACTTTTTGTACTAACAGGGTAGAGTACACTACAGAAGAGACGGTATTTTTAATTTTAATAACGGCGAAGAAAAAATTGGGTTCAACGAATATTTGAAGATGAGGTAATTAATGTCAGGGAACAAATCCGAGCTTGGAAAGGATCGAGCAGCATATCAGACTTTGTTTTTCTTAACAATCCATACAAGTTATCTATGGAATCCACAGAGGCATAATTATGGTTAGTTTGACGAATATTGGAAGCCTGCTTTTCCTGAGCGAGTGTGCCTCTGATGAGTTGCTATTTTAACTAATCACATATATTGCTCTGTAGGCGGCGTGGGAATTGCAATGGCCGAACATTTGTTCATCAAACAGTCCTAATCGTGAATACTTGTCGATATGTAGCGTGCGAGCAGAAATCGGTTTTTACGGACGTATACCCACATTATTCATGTCGAGGAATGGGACCAAACAGTATTTTATTATACTGTCGGCGAAGCCACTGACGATTCATTCTTTTTTTGACACCAATTACCGATATTATAGAAAAAAGTGTGGAGCCGGTGCCATAATAATAGAAGCCTAACTTAGACATTTTTTTTATCTTTCTTCTGTTAACATGCTTGTATGGAAGTAGATGTTGGATGCATCAAACAAGATATGAACACAGGTGACGATAAAAAAATATAGAGAGTATTTCAAGCAACTTTTGGAAAGACAAAGCTCAGTGCCAAGATCATTAATTTATGGTAGAATAACTTTCAAGGAAATTCGAGTTGTTATTGACTTTAGAGCGCTGGCCACCATTCACATTCAAGGGAAGGATGGAACAGGCGAAAGAAAGAAAGATTAGAGTTTAATCTCACGTCAACAGAAAGAGTGGGAGAAGAGGCCAAAGGAGTTTCAAGCACTCTGCTTGTAGTACCTGCTATCAACCGTAAAACACGGAATGTTCCACAAGCAACATCTCACACAAACTTATTTGATGTAGTGGATACTAAGTATGTCCAGAATGACTTCATTTTACAGTGTAGTGTGCCTTTAATTAAACTTCCTGGCAGTTTAAATCTCTCCTGTGTAATACTAACACGAATTATTTACAGAAAACAGGAGATACAGGTAGAGGCCGACCTAGAGCAAGATCAGTTTGGGCTCCCGACAATTGCACGAATACGCCAGGCAATACAGACCCTACGACTTGAAAGGTAGACTGAAGAAAAACAAACTTACGATTATAGCATTTGTAGATTTTGAGAAAGTTTTCGGCAATATTGACTGTAATATACCGTTTGAAGTTCTAAAGATGTCGGGGATTGCGTCACGTAGCGAAAGTTTATTTACAACTCGTACAGAAACCAGACGGCAGTTATAAGAGTTGAAGGGCATTAAATGGAAGTAGTAAATGATAAGTTAATGAGACAGGTGTTGACTGTTTCGCATGATATTCAGTCTGTACACTGAGCAAGCAATAAAAGAAACCAAGGAGAAATTTTTTAAGAGAATTAAAGTTCATGGAGAAGAAAAACGCAGCTTTGAGGTTTCTCGATGGTAATTTAATTCTGCTACAGACAGCAAAGGATTTTGGGGGATCACTTGAACGGAATGGATAGTGTCTAAAAAAGACGTTATAAAAAGGGTATCTATATATAGGAATGTAGCTGAATTAAAGTAGGCGTTGCTGAAGGGCTAGATTTACAAAATAAAACACTCAAAGTGTTATGTGTGATTTCCTTTAGAGGTAACGAAATTACTGACGATGGCTAAAGTAGGGAGTATAAATTGCAAACTGGAAAATGGAAAGAACAGCGTTTCAAGGTAGGTAAATTGTTTAACATCTAACATAAAAAAGTCTTAGGAAGTCTGTTTTGAAGGTAACTGTGTGCAGTGGAGCCTTATACTGAAGTAAAACGTGGACGATAAACAGTTCAGGAAGTCTCCTAAAAGAGAAAAATGTTCAAACGTGTGTGAATTCCTAAGGGACCAAATTGCTGAGGTCATCGGCACCTACACTTACACACTACTTAAACTAATTTATGCTAGGAATGACACACACACCCATGACCGAGGGAGCACTCGAACCTGCGGCGGGAGGGGTCGCTCAATCCGTGACGTGGCGCCTCAAACTGCTCGGCCACTCCTCGCGGCTCTAACACAGAGCTACAAAAGAACTCTGAAGGTTAGATAGCTACATTGGATAACCAATGAAAACGTGCTGAATCGAAATTTATTGAGAAAAAAAGTCATAATTTGTCTAAAAGAAAGACCATGCTGGTAGGACACATCCTGAGCATCAATTTGAATTTGGTGATGAAGGGAAATTTGATTAGGGGTTTGTGAGTGTATGCGAAGTGGAGGGAAGCGGGGGTGGGGAGGGGGGGGGGAATCACTTTAGAGTGATACTAGGGCTTGACTACTGTAAACAGGTTCAAATGAATGGATACTGTGATAGTTATGTGCAGACGAAGAGGTCTGTACAGAATAGACAAATGCAGACAGCTGAATCAAACTTGTCTTCGAACTGAAGACCATATAAACAAACAGGTCGATGGTTGCCCTTAAAATCGTGGTCGGGTTGATCAGTGACAACAAACTCGAATTATACATACATTATACATACACAAAAGAAAAATGCATTTCCAATCAATAATATGTCCTGTCACCCACCCGCAGGGTCGATAATAGCTTGGCATCTCCAAGTCATGCTTGAAACCAGGTTTTCCGCGAGTCCTCCAAATGTGTCGTATTTGCATTGACAGCTATTTCAAAGTGAATATGCTTTTTCCTTGCAACTTATTTCCTTGTAATTTACAATAGGATTAACATCAGGCCACTGTGAGGGCCAATCCAGCAGCTGCCCGCCTTTCTCCTTTTTCCCAGTCGCAGCAGGGCCAGCTAATGTGCTTCGGATTATTGTCCTCCTGCAGTATTTCTAAAATATCTTCCCGAATATTTACATTAACGAAGAAATTACCCACTACTAAAAGCAATTTAACGGAAAATACGCCGCACTTGTATTACTAATTATTACGGTTTTCGCAGAGGCCTTTCACAGGCTCAAAATAGACCAGCTTTTAGGCTCTGGCGACTTTCCCCGAAATTTCTGCACTTCATATTTGAACAGAATTGTTCGAATTGCCTTATTATACGTTTACTTCCTTAATATTCCGACAAATGCAAACACAAGAAAGACACACAGTGCGCGGAAGCACTGCAACGTAGTACACACGTTAGGGAACAGGTGTGCCCTGATCGCTCCACAGCCACCGCGGCACGGATGAACGAGCAGGACACTATATTAACAGTATTAAAGCCCAGAGCTCGTTGTGGGGAGGGCCCGATAAAAGATGGCTTGTGGGGGACGGCGACCGTTAAACGGTCAGTGGAACAGATGTCCAGCGGACAAAATGAACTCGGCCCTTCCAATAAATTACTCGCCCGTTCTCGCCTGCTCCCCACACTGATTGAATGAAACAGATAATGAAACAAATGAAATTCGCAGTTTCGGTAACCAGCAGGAAGTAGACGGATAACTCTCGGTCTCGTTCGTTCTGTTTGCAGAGCAATTAATTATTATCTGGAATTATGCGATTATTTCTACAAATAACTTGTCTCCAAACGTCATCTGCTGCCAGCCACCGGGGTAACACGAAGAAAATCATTCTGTCAAACGATGCGTCGACGAAGTGTATCCTAGCATACAAACGATCTATCGAAATCAAAATTAATCCACAACATTTGTTCTGTCACCGAAATAATTCATTGTTGTTAGCAGCTATTTCATAATGATGATGAAGTACACTTTTACCACATGCATTCATCATCTCAGTCAATGGGAACATTCTTGTCAGTGTTAATCGGTGGGAAAGCATCTCTCTGCCAAGAAAAGTATCTTACTCGGTCATTTCCTTGTTTAAAATACTTAATATCACTATTACTGAAGTGAATATAATTCTACCTTTAACTATGATCAGGAGTAATTTGTATTTTGGAATCTGAAAATTTTAATTGTTCTACTGTGGAAGAACAGACGTTGCAATAATTTTTAAAGCTGTTTTCTGATCGAAGGTTCTTGTGTGCTTCATTGTTGCACTTCTCTACTTATAACCAATGTTTATCCAGTATATTTGTTATGTGAATGAGAGAGAGTGTCGTTCAGGTTACGAAAGGTAGTCATAATGTTGTAATCATCATTATAAAAATACACAATTAACATTCATTTGTCTGTAGTTACATATGTGCAGCGGTGGTGTACTTTGAAATGCAGCGTCGCAGTAACCACAGTAACAGCCGCATGCTGCTGTATGGAAGACAGAACCAAATGGTGCAGTCAATTGACAAAGTGCGGGTTTTCTGAACCACTCTATTTTGGCTCATCTAGTGACATGGTGCTTCATTGTGGCGCCAGAGTTGCAATGTGTACCAGGGCTGTTGATGTATACCCGCAATCCAACAAAAAGTAAATTACAAACATTATTTTTCGAGCTTATGATTAAAACCTTATCACTAACCTGGTCTGACTGAACTTTTATACCAAACATAGATAGTTTTTACAAACAGTGTCAATGCTATGTGTTTCTGAGAAAGGATTAACCCATGTAGTTGTCAATAAAATGTGAAATCCTGGATGACGTCAGTAAACAGATTTTGTTATGTATAACTTCAGTAGTACCATCACAAGGAGTGGCGGAAAATAAAATTAGCATTCTTACAACGTTATCCCTTCTGTTCCCGCGTTACTGCTGACAAAATTTAATTCTACGATAACTGCCTCTACTGGTTCCGGAGAAAAGGAAAACTGGCATAAGCATATAGCGATCTCCGTCCGTGTGGGTGTGCATTCGTAAGGGACGAAATTACTGTGGTCGTCGGTCCCCAGACTTACACACTACTTAGCCTAACTTACACGAACCTACGTTAAGAGCAACACACATTCTCATGCCCGAGGGGGTACTGGAACCTCTGACAGGAGGGGCCGCGCAGTCGATGCCTTTTGTCTCAAACCGCGGCAACTCCGCGCGGCTCTCCATCCGCGATCAGCAGTATGCTTATGGACGAGCGGCTTATATTATCAGGACAGTCGGTTGCTTTTTACTGACTAAGACTACTGTAACTACGGGTAAATTTTTTCATAATACTGGGAAAACTCATTCGAGAGCTAATATTAATGTTTTCAGAAAATGATCTTTGTATCAACGTAGAACGGAAATAAATCGTCACAGGTCAAGTAACTTTGGCAGCGTAAGTATTTCAATCATGATCCCCTATTATGTTACGTGGTTCATAGTGAGTCATGCCACTGTGACAAAATTACTCAGATAGAACTGGAATGATATTAACTGTGTCTTTCTTTACATCTTCATCCGATTTCATCTTTCAAAATTTGTAGAGTTACGGTGTGATTTATCTTACAACTAAATGTGTTAAAATAATATACGGCCGCCGAACCCAGCAGCTATAAAAGAAAATGTTTCAATAACTGACTGATTTTTGGCAGAAAAATCCTATCTTGTTATTCGCCATCAAAATAAGTACAACATCCATAAGGCATGATCGAATGTCTATGCAACTTCGTACATGTGCATACCATTGGCGGGTATGAAAATGATTAGAACTTCAATTCTAGGAAAAAGGTAGAACGGTCACCAAAGTGCATTACTGTTGTTTAAGTTTACTGTTGTTACCAGGACTGGGAGGGCGTATAAGGCGCAAGAGCAGCGTCAGACGTTGATTAATCATTGTGAAAAAATCATACAAGACGCGTACTCCTCTGAGACAGTTACCAGCACCTGAGAGAATTTGAAAGTGGCCTCGTAGTGGGTCTCCATTTGGGCGGATAGACGAATCGTGTCATATACAGATTTGAAAGGCATACGGATCTAAGAGTGGCTCGATGCTGAACTGTGAGGGCTGGATGAAAAGTAATGCCTCCACCTTCGTCAACTGAGTTTGAATGGGAATATTTTAATAAATCAAACTCAGAATTAGCCCTTACAATGTGATCTTTAATTACCAATATTCACTTTTCCCCATAATCACCAGCCAATTGGATACATTTCTGCCAACGATGAACAAGTTTTCTGATGCGGTCACTGAAAAAGTCGACACATTGTTTCCGCAAGCACAGTGTCACAGTTCTCTCAACGTTTTCATCAGAAGCATAATGGTGTCCCCGCCGATCGTCTTTCACTATCGGGAACAGATGGGAGTCAGACGGTGGTAAATGTGGACTATATGGAGGATGCCTTATGGTGGCGAAATTCAGTCTCTGAAGTTCTGCAATGGTGGCACGTGAAGTGTGTGGTTTCGCATGGTCATGCTGCAGGAAAACATTTCCCTTTTCCTTTCGGACCCTTGTTAGCCGTCGTTTCAGATTTCGCAGCGTTGTGACGTAAGGCTCTGAATTTATTGTTGTTCCACGATCAACGAAATCAACATGGATAACACCATCTGCGTCCCAGAACATTGTGGCCATTATTTTTCCAGCTGAGGGCCGCGTCTGGATTTTTCTTTTTTTTTCTGGGGCGAGTCTTTGTGTCGATATTCCGTAGACTGACGTTTCGGGTCGTAATGTTGTACCACGTTTCGCCTCCTGTCACTATTGAATGGAGAAAGGCGTCACCTTCATTCTCGTAACGTGAGAGGAGTTCCTGAGAAATTTAAAGTCTGTGCGCTTTCATGTCAGGAGTCCGCATCCGGGGTACCCATCGCGCACAGATCTTCCGATAGCCAAGCAAAGTAATAGTGTGACCGACACGTTCTTGTCAAATGCCGATTGTGCTTTCAGTTTCTCTCTGAGTAATGCGACGATCGTCCTGAGTCAATCTCTCAACATTTTGCTTGTGAAACTCGGTGGTTGCTGTCATAGGTCGCCTCAGCGTCTTTAAACTTACTCGCCCAACGACGCACAGTACTCACATCAACACAAACACCATAAACTGCTTTCATTCTCTGATGAATCTCCTTTGGGGTGACACTATCTTCTGTCAAGAGTGCAATGACTGCTCGTTGCTTAAATCGCATTGAACGACCGTCTGCGCAGGGTTCCATACTTTACACTGTAACAACACAACCGTTCAATGCTAAGGCTTCCCGCCAACTGGAGCTGCAAAGAAGAGGCTACGGAACAAGCCAGTACCTGCTGCATACCAATGGGAAATTGGAAATTTGTGGTAAGAACTATGGGACCAAACTACTGAGGTCATCAGTCCCTAGGCTTACACACTACTTAATCTAACCTAAACTAAATTACGCTAAAGACAACACACACACCCATGCCCAAGGGAGGACTCGAACCTACGGTGCCCTAGACCGCACGGCTACCCCGTGCGGCATACCCATGGTAGCAGCTGTTGAAGAGTTACGAAGGTGGAGGCATTATTTTCCGTCAACCCTCGTACATGGGAAAGTGAGGGCAAGCTCACTCGTCACCCAGGTACCAGTGGACCACGGCTGACTACCACAAGGGAGGATCGCCATATTGTGCTCGAAGCACATCTTAACCCCTTCATATCTGCGTCTGCCATTCGAGAACAAGTAATGAACGCCCTGCATCATTCTGTGTCCTCACACGCCATTCGTCGGAGAATTAGCGTCACATGAGTAGCCTGCCATTAATAACACGGCAGAAACGGTAGAATTTGGAGTTGAACAGTGACCGGGAGCATGGACTGCTCATGAATGGTGTCGAACTGTGTCCCGCAATGAATCGCGGTTTGCACAGCCCTGGACGACCATCTTCGGGTAGTAAAACGGCGGCCTGGAGAGAAGTGTCGTTCTGATAATGTTTTGGGGAGTCACAGCGGTGTTATTCCTGTCGTTATGATGTGTGAAGCCACCGACTATGGGGTCAGTTCACGGATGGTATTGAATCAGAGAACTCTGACGGCTCAGCGGTGTGTCACGGACATCCTGTATGCTCATGTGTTAAGTACCATGTTATAGTGTCATGGTGTGAATTTTCAACAGGAAAACGCTCACCAACATATGGCACGTATCTTTATGAACTGTTTGGTTGATGTTGAGGTAGTCCAGTTGGCAGCAAGATCACCAGATCTGTTCCCTATAGAACATGTGTGGTACCAGCTCTAATGTCAGTTCCGTCCCCACCCTAGTGTACAGGACATTAAGCGTCAGTTAAAACACTCGTGGATTGTAAACGAACATCATTTTCATACGGAGTGAACACGGAAAGAAAAGGAGTTGCAACATATGTAAAAGTTGGATGCATGGTCATAAGTATTAAAATTAGCAGGTTTAGTGTAAATCAGAACCCAGAAGCGTATGCTTGTGAGATGTTACTGCAAAATACCTCTTTCGTATTTGTAACGGTCTAAAGAGTCCTTACAGAATACTTTCAGCTATTTATGAGCAATCTAGATCAGTTATTGAGCTATCTATAAGACAGCGATGATAGTGCTGAAGCGATGCAAGCAGAGGTGAGATTGTGGTTCCGGCAACAAAGTCAATCGTTCTACAGTGACGGTATCAACAAAATGGGCTCTCGTTGGGAGAAATGTGTTCGTCGCCATTGTAATTATACTGAGATATAAATACGTAGACATGAAGAACAAAGATTTAGAACGCTAATAACGTTCGTGATATTTAAGAAGCGTTAAGAGTTTTCACTTAAGAAATTCTGAGGCTTTATTTTTAGCACGCCGTCGTAGTTTGTGGAGCTTTCAATGTAGATTTTCTAAAAGATTGACTGTAAAATTGAACTTTAATCAAGGTTTAGCAGTTTCAATGAGATTTCACTCGTAAATTTTGTAACTCGCATTCGGCAAAATAGCAGTAAATTGACTGATAATTTTTTTACAGACAGTGTGCAAGCTGAAACTATTCATGTGTACCCAACTGTTAATGGAATGTCTGATCACTGTGCATATGGAAATGAACAATGTAGCACCCAATAGCTCTGAGGCATGTCCATACAAATCAATGTGGCTTATTAACTAGAACTGGGTACAATGATTTAAGACTACGTTAAAAGATAATGCTAATGTTATGGAAAGTTATACCGAAATTCCATTAAAAAGAAATAAAACATTTACAACTATTAGAATTAAAATTGCACGTAAGATATCTGAATATCTGGAATATTTATACAGAAGCCAGAATAAGACAAGGTCTGGCATTACCTGCATTCTACAAAAGAAAAAAAAAAGAAACTGCAGTTATGTAAGGAAAGTTACTCTATTAAAACTTCCGGAAATATGCGTTTCCTGACAGAAACTAACAGTGCAAATAGTAGGATTAAAACTATATGGGATATTGTGAAACGGGAGACAGGACAGCCGGTCGGTGCACATGATACCACTGCAATGAAACTAAATGACAACTTTGTAGTTGCAGTTATGAATGCAAGACGGTAGTAGTCCACGCTGACAATGGCGTTGCTGGCGCTGCTGGTATTCTGGTTATTCTTAGTGTTTTACTATCCCTGTTAATACATATCCGTTAACGAATATTGCACTAGCCTAATCTGAGACCGCTCTGTTGGATGGACACGTAAAGTTTCGCTTCAGAATTCATTTTGTTCGTAGAGGGAAACAAACCGACGCTTTTCGTCGATATTATGCGTCTCATGATGGACGTGATGAGCAGTACTTGGGTGGGGTGACTACGGCTACACACTAAAAATAAAAAAAAAAACCATTGCAAGTATCTGCCAGAATACAGAAGAAAATATACCTGACGAGTCTTAGGAGCCCGCTGTATGTGATGACTTTCCACTTAACATTCATCAAGCAGAGTCTGTCCTTTTTTGCAAACGGTACTAGTGTTAATAAACATCCCATTAAAGAGAAAGCAACAGAATTTTCAAAGAATTCTTAAGTGGTTCTCTGAAAATGGATTTTCTCTTAATTTTGAGAAGAGGCACTATATTCAGCTCCGTAAAGCAAAGAGAGTAAGTAAACAGAGCAGAATTCTCCAATATTTTGGGTGTAAATGTTGATGAATACTTTATCTGGAAGAAGAATATTACCGTGTTGTTCAAATAGTTAAGTTCAGTAGCTTTCGCTCTTCGTATAATTGCTGGTCTTGGAAGCAAACCATACATCAATAATAACTGACAATTTTGCTTAAAAATTGTGTTTCAGGTTATGAGACGATCTAACTTTCAGGTCATCAGTTTCAGATTTTATGAAGTAAATGATTTTTTGGCCGTGTAATTTAAGTTGCAATAAACTTTCGTTGGTGACTCAACGGTCGAGTGCCATAAGTGCTCTATCGTTAGTTTACAGTCTTTTGAAAGTCTGACTTGTATCTTTACACAAAGTCTTATTAACATTATACAAAGCAATTTATTTTCTATGGATGTTAAATATGTGCAAGTTTATTCATCAGTAGCCGCGCCATCTACCAACAATGACGACCTTAGCCTGGATTTAAAGTTAAGACTTCAGAATAAAAATGTCTGATTTTATTTATATTAAAATATTTGTTTTTACATCACTGTCATCAAAAAATGACAATAAATCTGCTTCCCCTGATTCACCGCCTCTGAAGTAGATTAGTTTCCTTTAAAACAAAAAATTATGATACATACAACAAAAATCTAATCAATTTATATGAAACAGCAGCCATTTCTCGGGGTCTCCAGCTCTGTTCCGTCTATACAACCTTTTTTCATGAATGTTAAACCAAGTATTAACTGTGATTAAATTATGCTCTGTGCAAAATTATACCACACTGCTTCCTCTTTCATTACTTTCTCACAGTCCACATTCACCTTCCACCTTTCCTTCTCTTACATTCCCTATTATCGAATTTCAGTCCCCCATCCCAATTAAATTATCGTTTCCCTTAACAACATGAATAGTTTCTTTTATCTCATCAAACATTTTCTTCAGTCTCTTCATCATCTGCGAACATAATTGGCGTATAAACTTCTACCATCGTGGTGAGTGTTGGATCCGTGTCTATCATGGCTCTGATAATAGAGTAGCTATGCTGATAGTACTAACTACCTGGATTCCTATTTTCTTGTTCATTATTAGACCTACCACAGCATTACACCTATTTTATTTTGTTTCCATGAACCTGTACGCACCTGTCAAGTAGTCTTGTTTATCTTGCCACCGAATTTCACCAATCCCCACCATATGTAGCCTCAATCTATTCTTTTCCTTCTTAAAATTTTCATGAAGTATAGCTGCAGTAGTTGGACTAATAAAATATATGATCATTAATGTTAACACCAATAATTTATACGTTTCCTGCAAACCGACTCGTTTCACATTATTTCCACAACAGAATCGTTCATGTGATGAGCGGAACATGTAACTATTTAACTGACTATCCCGCCTGCCTCGGGAGAGGACATAATGGCGTTGTAACACGCTTTCCAACCGAATCAGTACCTGTATCCATGCTTTAGGGGTACTACGTCATACCAATAGGTGTGCTTGTCCTGCCAAGTTCTTTGTATATTTGATTCGATTTTGTAAGCACTGAAATGACGTCACGTACCTTCTCGAATCGTCCGCCTACGGGTTTGAATGGTTAGCGTGGCTCATTGCCATGCGGAGGACCTGGGTTCGATTCCCGTTACTGCCTAGGATTTTTTCCTTGGTGAGAGGACTGGAACGGGGTACACTCAAAGAACCCGACTACGACCGGGAGAGCGGTGTGCTGACAACATGCCCCTTCTTGCCGCCTCCAATGAGGGCATTGGCAGAGGATGACACGGCGGTCAGTTACGCCAGATAACGTTTAGAATCAAAAGCGGAACTTTGCCTTTACCCTCTCCGCCAGTGAAATTTCTCTTCATTTCCTTCTTCTCTTCTGGATAACTTATTTGTCTGGTCAGGTACCATATTTCCAAACTTGTACATAGACGGTACTGACCCTATACATAAGAAGTCGCACAGGCAAAACTGATTTTCGTTTTTCTCGTTGGAGAGAGGTTTAATATCGTGAAGGCTGGTGAAATTCCTATCTGCATGGTGTTGCTAACGGATGATGCAATATTTCTGCGACATCCCACTCAGTCGCATGAGGTACGAAATAATTATGAGACGGAAAGTGAGGATGTCCCGCTCTACTGTGACGTTTCATCGTTTTTGGGTATAAGGCTTGAACACATTCTTTACTCCGTTTTATCCGCATTCTTTACTTTTTAGTGGTAGAGGATGAATACTAATAACTTCAAATTAGTCATCTCACGATCGTTCCATTGGAGAAACAGTTTCTGGAAATTGTGCGACAATGGCATTATAATACACAGGATCCAGTTCTAGAATGATGAATTTCATTAAAATATGTTTGCTTCTGCTTATCCTTAAACATTTACTTTGAAAAACAATCCGAATTCTTGTTGCCTCCTGGAAAATCTTATATGAACCTTGAAACCGCATTAGCTATGTTCTAAACAACATTCTAAAAAAGTTTCCGTTGGAGAGAGAATTGTCTATATTAAGCAGAGGAAAGGGCAAGTGACGTTAAGAAAGGTTGCAGAAAGGACTCGAGAGGTACTTACGCCTGGATTGAAAGTAGATGAAACGATGAAGTATTCTACTTGTTTCTGGCGAATGACTCGCCTTACGGCGATCTATTTAAAAACAGTCACCGACTGTAACAGCAGTTATATTTAACAGGTCTTTGTTAGTCTGGAATTCTATCAGTTACTAGCTTCAAATTAGCATATCGTTATGGACAAACTCTGATTGCGCAGGCAGGATATCCTAGTGGCCTTTTGATAGCAACCATGCGAAAAATCACATTAATCGAAGGTAAATATTAATCTTCTCTAGACTGAAATAAGAGCGCTGTAACAACTGTGGCACATCGCTGTCTTATTTTTATGAGGGTACTTCAAAAAGAAAATTACACATATTGTCCCACACTAAAACCATTGCGCAACACAAATGGTGCAATGTCAGCAGAGTGTACAATAGTACTTCCTGGCTTTCCCTCTGACACAGTCCTCCTGCGGTATGGTTAACACGTGCACCATAGTGAGGGAGTGAAATGGTGCGGCAACTGGAATCGTGTACCAAAGTTGACGTGCGCGAGACTGTATGGTTCGTTTGGATAAAATGTCTAGATTGCACTCAGTTTCACCCTGAAATTATTGAAGCATATGGACAAATGTAGTTTCACGTCCAGCCACAATTAAATGGTGCCAACAATTTGATCAAGACCTTGGTGATGACGATCGGAAATGAGGGCTATCGACAACGACCACAGAAGACAACGTACAGACAGTCAAGGAACTAATTCTCAGCAAATGCTAATTTTCCGATGTCGAGGTGTTTACACTGCGGTTCTCGAAGTGTTCAGTGATCGCAGAGCGAATTTCTGTCGTCAAGAAACTGAAATATTTGTAGAAGTTTCCGACCGTTGTTTCAAGAGATTTGGAGAGTATGTTAAAAAACAGTCTCATGTATTACACTTTGAAGTGTAGTGCAGCGCTCAATAAAGGTAACTTGGTCTGCGATAATAATGCGTAACTTAGGTTTTAATGCCCCTCTTAACATTTCCGTCTCTTGGAAAAGAGACGGAAATCTCGGCTACTGTAGACGAAACAACAGATTACGAAAGAGTATACCAGTTGACAATTACAAAATTGGAACAATATTCAAGGATTGAAAATAACAAGTAAAGTGAACTCTGTACTGAACTGTGAGAGTATTAGAATAATAGAGTAACAAAGCACAAATGAAACTTGAAAACTGCTACTGCGACGACAGCATACCACGTTGCAAGATGGCGTAGTTATATGACGTAACGAACATATACGAGTATGCTCAAACATAGATAAAGCAGTTTGCACTGGGAAGATCTTCAAATTCTAGCGTCTCAGTAGCGAAACAAGTTGGCTATAAAATACCTGTGCGTTGGGGTCTGGAATATTGCACGAATATATGACACCATCTGAAAAGGAATACCGAAAATATAATTTGTTGTCGGATTGGAGTTATCGTAACTTTGAATAATCTCAGTCCGCTCTAAATGTAATAAATTAGGGTTAACGCGAAATGCTCGGAATTAAAAGAGGGTTGTAAGTACACTATCTAGAGAATAACGACCGCAAAGTTAAAAAAATAGCAAGTATGTTTCATGTCTCAAAAGTAATAAATATGATGAATATCAATGGTACACGAACAAGGCCAGTTAGCCACCAGTCGAGAGCATCACACATTTGCTCGATAGGCTGCAAGATTAACTTAAAAGAGTTCTTATAGGCCATTTCATTTCTAGGGAGACGTACTCTTGCTTATTGCAATGTATTTCTCATTTAATTCTTGGTAAGTGGTGCTTTGGTGTAAGTCCCATCTCCCAAATGTGCCCATGAAGCGTACGTGTGGGTACCTATAAAACAGTAACAAACAGAATTCTTGTAGTTGATTTCCTTGCGGGATACAGTTGTCCTGATGAGCAGCCGCTTCAATGTTTTCATGACCTCTCTTTCACCCACTTCAAGGTTTCCAGCTATTCACGCGTCATACAGTACCACGTTCAACGGAAACAAAGCTGCTGCTTGAACTATACCGGTTATAACTGTTCTTGGATCCGTTCTCACCTAAACATGTTGGTGGGCAAGACTTAGCTGATTGTATATCATAATTAGGAGGGAAAGGCAACGAATTTTCTCTTGGTGTCGGTGCAGTGCCGTGGCGGCATGTTGTTAGATCTGCGTAAACGTAGGTGAATACATAAGGCACAGTTACACTCTAGGGATTTCCAGTGGCTTAGTAGCAGCTGCCTTCAAAGGAAAAAACCGCATTCGCTGACAAAGCGTGGAGCTTAGGCTTATCACAAACACTTCAGCGAAATTAAGTGCTCTCGGTACCCACTTCCGTTCCCTAGAGCCTCAATGGCCGACCTCCGATGGTCAAGCCAGACCTTGGTACAAACATCTGCGCCCATTAATTTCCTATTAATGTAATTTGAGGCCTTCTTACCGAGGTAGTGATCTCTACTGAAAAATGGAGATGAAATGAATACTCAAATATCACTCAGCTATATGTGATGGTCACGTCACAACCTGCTGCAAGGGTTTCATAAGTTTTAAAAATTATCCTCCGATAGAAATGTGAGACAATAGTTATTTTTCCACGCTACAATGTCCTGAGAAACTTTGTGCCAATACAATTATAAACGGGTTGAAATTATCTAGCAGAAGTCTGCCTATGATTTCGTTAGGTGAAAACCATTATCATCTTAGAGATAATCGATCAGTACTTGCTGGCATGATCTGTAACAGTCTGACATTCATACATCTGATATCAATATCAGATAATACACCAATGTTCAGAAAAAAGACAGAATACCTTGAACGACTACAGATAGGTCGTTCATATTCACAGGACTTGTACATTAGTATGTTCTACCGACATGATTAGACGCATGCGCGAAACGTAATGTCAAGTCAGTTAGTTTGAAACACGGCGCGTTACTAACATGAGAGGATGCATCCGGGAAATTTCTGCTCGTGTATGGCCTAGCGTTTCGGCAGTGCAACGGGCGTGTGCAGAATGGTTCACGGAAGGCCGTAGAAAACGACGAGATGGATCAGGTAATGCCACCCAGATCATCCTCTGAGAAGATGTACATCTCATCCGAATGGTAGTGCAGGACAGATCTGCGTCCTCCTCGGCTCTGGAGCACCAGTGGAACAGTGTAACACATCGTGCACTATCAGGAGTGACTGTCCGTCACAGTTTATTACGACACGGGTTATGTGGGCGTCGTCCACTTCTCCGCCTACATTTGGCGAATGTGCAGAAACAAGCCAGGTGGCAATGGTGTATGGAACGACGTCACTGTTGATAGGAATGGGATCAGATAGTGTTTTCAGACGATTGCAAAAAAAATTGCTCTGAGCACTATGGGACTTAATTTCAAAGCCCATCAGTCCCCTGGAACTTAGAACTACTTAAACCTAACTAACCTAAGGATATCACACACATCCATGCCCAAGGCAGGACTCGAACCTGTGACCGTAGCGGTCTCGCGGCTCCAGACTGTAGCGCCTATAACCGCTCGGCCACTCCGGCCAGCGGACGATTGCAGCTTCTGTTTGTTTGAAAATGATCGCCACATTCTGGTTCGTCGCAGACAAGGCAGCGGCACCACAGTGGCTGCATTCGCACAAGACATACAGCTCGAACTCGAGGCCTTATGCTGTGGGGTGCTATTTTGTACAACCGAATATCGCATATGGTGCGTGTCCAGGGCACAGTGACTAGTGTGACCAACGTGAATGACATCCTGCGACCCGTAGCCATACCCGTTCTGTACAACACCGCAAACGCTATTTTCCAGCAAGTCAATGCACGACCACATTTTGCTGCACGAACGCGTGCCTTCTTGGTGTCACAGGATGTCAGCCTTTTGCTCTCGCCCGCCAGATCACTAGACGTGTCACCAATCGAAAATGTGTGGTGTATGGTGAAACGACGGGTGCAGCGCCGTGGCCCAGTGCTTGCCACCACAGATGAACTTTGGAACCCGGTGAACGCAGGATAGGTTTCTATACAACAGGACGCTACTCGCGTCTTATACACGCCGATGCCATCACGCATGGAACAAGTTATCAGGGCTCACTGCGGACCTTGTGCCTACTAGGTAACAGAACACATGCTGAACTGAAATGACTGAAATGCTAATTACTTATGCAGAGCACAGTAATGTACACGTCTTGAGAATATGAGTGTCCTGTCACTAGAAATCCAAGGTGTTCTGTTTTTCCGAACATGAGTGTAAGTTCTGTAGTTAAACGCGATTTTTATTTCTTTAGCTCACAAAATCGCACTAAGGACAGCTATGTATACAGGTTGTTTTTAAAGAGTGTCACTTATTCCTACAGGAGGTAGCACTGGACAAAACAAAAAGAAAATTTCTCTAATTAATTTTCTGGAAACCAATATCCATTGAGATACGAATAGTATTACTTGTGACTTGTAAAGCGAAGCTTCACTACTCTGTCCTCTGACGGATCAATCGTGATCGATCGACCGCCGTATCATCCCCAACCAATGCCGTCATTTGTATGTGATACGGATGAGCGTCGGATTAGCACACGGCTCTCCCAGCAGTTGTCGTGTTTGCAGACCTTGGAGCCTTTACTTCTCAATCAAGTACCTCCTCAACTGGCATCACGAGACCGAGAGGGCCACAGCCAAGTCCTGCCATTAAGGTAAACTCGCTCTCACTACTGAGAAGTGAAGTTGGGTCTTCCACATGGCAGTCATCTGTGCTCACCACTCAGCTACAGAGGTTGACTTGTGATTAGTAATGTACATTTTATTTGAAGATGAGGCAGGATACTCGACAGATGGTTTAGTAAATTAACACAACGCGCTCGTGTGGACAGATGCACTTCCCTTAGTGGCCACGGAGGTGAGGCATCAGGATCTTTTCAGTATCAATATGTGGGCAGGAATTGTCGGAGACAGACTCATAGAGACATACACGTTA
Source organism: Schistocerca piceifrons (assembly GCF_021461385.2). Classification (NCBI taxonomy): domain Eukaryota; kingdom Metazoa; phylum Arthropoda; class Insecta; order Orthoptera; family Acrididae; genus Schistocerca; species Schistocerca piceifrons. The sequence goes on from NC_060149.1 coordinate 559,431,929, forward strand.
AGAAACTTGTTAACTGGTGTCGTGTGTCTCCGATTTTTACGTGGTGAATTATCAGTAGTATTGGAGAACATTACCTTTAAGAAGGACGACAATGGCTTATACACGATGGGACACCAACCCATTTTCTGTGTATCATGTGAAAGTACCTCAGCGCAAGGTTTAAGGGCAAATGGAAAAGGTCCATTGGCATGGTCTGGAATGATCACCTGACCTGAATCGGTTTTTATGGATTTCTGGTAATGGGAACGTTTGAAGGCATTGGCTTATGGTCTACCAATAAGTAATTTGCAGAGGTTACAGGAGTGTGTCACCAATACACGTGACGCAATCCACATGGAGCCTGATGTACTGGGTGTTTAACATTATATTGACGTGTCCCGAGTGCTACACTGCGGGTTGTATACATTGCAGGATTCTGAAACACAGTAGGTACACAACTGGCCATTAAAATTGCTACACCACGAAGATGACGTGCTACAGACGCGAAATTTAACCGACAGGTAGGAGATGCCGTGATATGCAAATGATTAGCTTTTCAGAGCATTCACACAAGGCTGGCGCCGGTGACGACACCTACAACGCGCTGACATGAGGAAAGTTTCCAGCCGATTTCTCATACACAAACAGCAGCTGACCAGTGTTACCTGGTGAAACGTTGTCGTGATGAGTCGTGTAAGGAGGAGAAATGCGTACCATCACTTTTCCGACTTTGATAAATGTCCCGTTGTAGCCTATCGTGATTTCGGTTTATCGCATCTCGACATTGCTGCTCGCGTTGGTCGACATCCTACGACTGTTAGCTGAATATGGAATCGGTGGGTTCAGGAGGGTAATACGGAACGCCGTGCTGGATCCCAACAGCCTCGTATCACTAGCAGTCGAGATGACAGGCATCTTACCCGCATGGCTGTATCGGATCGTGCAGCCACGCCTCGATCCCTGAGTCAACAAATGGGGACGTTTGCAAGACAATAACCATCTGCACGAACAGTTCGACGACGTTTGCAGCAGCATGGACTATCAGCTCGGACACCACGGCTGCGGTTACCCTTGAAGCTGCATCACAGACAGGAGCGCCTGCGATAGTATCTTCAACGCCGAACCTGGGTGCACTAATGGCAAAACGTCATTTTTTCGGATGAATCCAGGTTCTGTTTACAGCATCATGATGGTCGCATCTGTGTTTGGCGACATCGCGGTGAACGCACATTGGAAGCGTGTATTCGACATCGCCATACTGGCGTATCACCCGGCGTGATAGTATGGGGTGCCATTGGTTACACGTCTCGGTCGCCTGTTTTTCGCACTGACCCGCACTTTGAACAACGCACGTTACATTTCAGATGTATTACGACCCGTGGCTCTACCCTTCATTCGATCCCTGCGAATCCCTACATGTCAGCACGATAATGCACGACCGCATGTTGCAAGTCCTGTAGGGGCCATTCTGGATACAGAAAATGTTCGACTGTTGCCCTGACCAGCACATTCTCCAGATCTGTTACCAATTGAAAACTTCTGGTCAATGGTGGCCGAGCAACTGGCTCGTCACAGTACGCCAGTCATTACTCTTGATGAACTGCGGTATCTTGTTGAATCTGCATGGGCAGCTGTACCTGTGCACGCCATCCAAGCTCTGTTTGACTCAATGCTCAGGCGTATCAAGGCCGTTTTACGGCCAGAGGTGGTTGTTCTAGGTACTGATTTCTCAGGATCTATGCACCCAAATTGCGTGAAAATGCAATCACATGTCAGTTCTAGTATAATATATTTGTCCAATGAATACCCGTTTATCATCTGCATTTCTTCTTGGTGTAGCAATTTCAATGGCCAGTAGTGTATATTCATTAACTGGTGCGCTCGTGAAGTATACTGAAAAAATAATAGTTCCACTTTTTGCCATCAGTGAAAATACGGCACTGTAAACAGTGAGAACGTGAACTGTTTCCTGTTTTGACGTCAGTATGCTGTTTGTCGTTTGGAGGCACGTGTTGATTTCTTTTGTAAAGTGACAATTGGTGTAATGGGTTAAAATTGTCGAATTTCCTGTACGAAATGCAGTGGCTGTTGAGAGGAAATGCTGTGCACTGCTGGTAAAATTGTTTTATCAGCAGGGCAGAAGTAGCAGCGATGAACTGTAGGAATATCATCAACAGAAACAGCTGTGAAGAGGCAAATAGTCAATAAATTGGTTAAAGAAGTTGATCTAAGGATCTGAAGAACCGTGAGAATTAGTTGGTACAGCAGGGAGAGGGAGGTGGCCCATTCCCACGGCAGTTTTTGACGTTGCTGTAGCTATAGCCGACTGTGGGGCACATCGCTCAAATTCTGCAGCCAGAGTTTGAGATGTGTCATAAGATTGTCTCTACTCTGGTCAACAGTTTAAAAGCTTTTGCAGCACGTTTCACGCTGGTACCCATACAAGCTTCAAAATGTGCACAAAGTGAAGCGTGAAGACAAGCTACAATGTCGTGACTTGCCCTTCGTTGTTTGGCACGCACAGAAATGGATGACTGTGGCCAGGGAATATTCTTTGGACGGATGAGGCACATTCCTTTGTGCATAGGTCCGTGAATGCGACAGAACTGTGGTGTATGGGGCTTTATTCCACCACAAGCTGTGCAGGAAAATTTATGTATTCGGATTCTTTGACTGTGTGATGTGGTTTCTCAAGCTCCATCCTTCTCGGTCCACTTTTATTCGAGGGGATTACACTCACGAGCCCATTAGGTTTACAGTGATATCTGAATGTTATAAAGACCTTCTTGGGCAACAGTGGATTCCAAGTTCGCAGAAACGCAACTGTCTTCAAACTACTGTTTTCATGCAAGATGGGGTGATACTACATGTCGCTTACCAAGTGAATGATTTGCTGTGAGAAACCTTCCGTAATGACCCCATCATGCTGAGGCTATTCCAAGATGCATGGCCTTCCTGATCCCCTAACCTAAATCCATATGAATTCTGGTTATAGGGATATCTAAAAAGTTCGTGTCTATTAGGGATGTATGCGGACTCTTCCTGATCTGAAGGATAGCAAACGATGACATATCACTCTGATTACACCGCATATGCTGCGAGAAACTGTCGACCATGCAGTATTATGAATGCATCATGTTGCTGAGTCGGGAGACCGTATTGAACACATGTTGTAACTTGTGACAACCTTATAAACGCACCAGAACCACTGTTTTCATGTGTTTCGTGGTTCCTCCCCTTTCCCTGCACCCAATCCATATTCTGACTGCTTACAGCACCGTATTTTAACCTGGTGGCAGAAAGAGGAACTATTATTTTTTCACTGTGAGTGTACCAATTAATGAACATACCTACGATGTTTTAGCGCCCTGCAATATATACAGCCAGCACTGCAACCCTTGGAACACCGTCAGTTAAATACAACCACCTGGTATTACGACGAGCGTACGACCCACTTCGAAGAGCGGCTGAAGGATGTGTCATTATGTGTAATAAGTATTTTTCGGATGTATCACTATCAGAGATTTTCTTCCCGATTTGACCAACTCTGTCTCCTGCAGGAATATTAGACTTATTTTTAAACACCACGTATATGAGAGCTATTCGGGAAGCACTGTCCAACTGGGCACGAAATGGAAACCACAGTCAAAGTCCGATGAAGCTATGCACAGATGTGTTGCGCAGTCCACCGAACGCATCATGTCGCTCTTTTCAGCTCTGAGTGCACAGTGAGCGCGTAAAGATGCCCACAACAATAGATTTTCACGCCAAGTATGAGGACCTGGCGAGAGATTTCGCCTGATGTCATGAAGCCCATATAACATAACTTTCACGTGTGTCCCTTTTCATCACTATTCTCGGCGGCACTCTGCAGGCGCAATGAAGATGCTCCTGCAGCGTTTCTGATAGGAAGTGTCTGATCACCCACAATACAGCCCGCAATTGGCTCCTCGTTACTTTCAGCTCTTCTCACGTGAACCGAAACAACATTTTGGCACAGATAACGCGCTGCAGACCAGCGTAGAGAATAGGCCAAAAGCACAGGCGGCTGCCTCCTACGACGAAGGTATCGGGAAGTTGGTACAAAGATAGGACTAATGTCTAAGCAGGAGTGGCGACTATGTAGAGAAGTAGCTGGAAAGTGTAGATAACTGTTGGAAATAAAACGTATCTGATTTTCACAGTGATTTCCATTTCGCGACTGATCGGACCTTACTTTACAAATAGCCGTTCTATTTAATTTTTAATTCTTCACTGGAGTCTAATATCAATTGTACAGATTGATTTATCATATGCTGGTATTTTTAACAGTTTTATTTGCATCTATATCATGTACATTTCATTTTACACACCCTGAAAATGGTTCATTATTCCAGAACGAGATTTTCACTCTGCAGCGGAGTGTGCGCTGACATGAAACTTCCTGGCAGAATAAAACTGGTTCATTATTAATTCTTGTTCAATGAATTATTAATTCTTATTCAATGAATTTCGAGTTATGCTTTCAGGTTCACGTCTCCATATGAGATGGGTTTACGGAGCGTTAGCAGGTGGACTTCTACTTGGGTGCGTCAGTGCATCTTACAGCAGGCTGGCGGGAAGTGTCTGTTGTAGTACGAATGCCATCACGAACGTCTAAGCAAAATTGCTCGACCAGAAATCTGCCGCAGAAGTATGCCTCTGTCATCTATCGAAGCTCCAGCTACCCTCTCAGTGGATATGTTTTGTATCCAACGAGCCAGTTTTTGTTTACGGCCACACTAATCGAATTATTTGTTTAAAACTGGCGTAGCGGCAGGCAGCAAACTTTTCCTATAATGGGAACATGTCCAGTGTGCAAACATTATTAATGGATTGTGCTTTCTGTCCTTTCAGCAGCATATTTTATTTTCCACTGTGCGTCTCGAATCACACCTCCCCTTCAAGGCTTCATTTGGCTATGGAAAGATTTTTACTGTGATGTCAAAAGCAAGAAACGTTGTCTGTGTGGGGTTATAGTGCACTTTTAATTGAAATTTTCAAAGTTATGGTAGAACACATACAGAACTGCGGAAAAATATGTGCAGATTTTGTTAAAAAGTAAAATTATACCTGTTAATGTTGCTAGCTTTTGTTATACATCACATCACAATGAAGTAACTTTCACATGTGGTTTACACATGAATTGGCCGGAATGCTGCGAGAATGGCAGTCGCATCACAGAGGGCGCATTATTAGTCAAAGAAGTGAAGGGCACTCATAACCGTCTGTGTAACTGGATGAGTTACGGCTTATTACAATCGGAACGAAGCACGCAACCTCTAAAAGCACATAACAAAATCTGGTCCGCGCCACACCCAGTACCTCAGACGTGGAAAAGCACTGTTAGTAGCAAAGCGGAGTCAACGGCAGACTAACAGTAAGAAATATCGGAACAAGGGAGCACTTAGTAAAGTGGCGTAGCTTAGAGACTGCTAAAGAACTTGTAAGCGGCCCGGCCGGAATGATGTTGGAAGCAAAGTTCATGTTTTACGACCGTGGCTTCCACCACTTACCCGACGCTGCACCAGAGGCTGCTTCTTCTTCCGTAGCACTGTCGTTCCACACATACCGAAATGTTTCAACACAATATATAGTTCAACTCGGAGGGAATGAATGGGTTCTATTATATCGATTAAGACAATACAGTTTTGGTGAAAATGGTTCAAATGGCTCTGAGCACTGTGGGACTTAACTTCTGAGGTCATCAGTCCCCTAGAACTTAGAACTACTTAAACCTAACTAACCTAAGGACCTCACAAACATCCATGCCCGAGGCAGGATTCGAACCTGCGACGGTAGCGGTGGAGCGGTTCCAGGCTGTAGCGCCTAGAACCGCTCGGCCACACTGGCCGGCAGTTTTGGTGAACTTCAGGTCTATTCCGGAAGTGCTCTTTCTTAGAACTGCACTGTTGACATGTTAATCTCATATATACACTACTGGCCATTAAAATTGCTACACTACGAAGATGACGTGCTACGGACGCGAAATTTAACCGACAGCAAACGATTAGCTTTTCAGAGCATTCACACAAGGTTGGCGCCGGTGGCGACACCTACAACGTGCTGACATGAGGAAAGTTTCCAACCGATTTCTCATACACAAACAGCAGCTGACCGGCGTTGCCTGGTGAAACGTTGTTGTGATGCCTCGTGTAAGGAGGAGGAATGCGTACCATCACGTTTCCGACTTTGATAAAGGTCCCATTGTAGCCTCACACGATTGTGGTTTATCGTATCGCGACATTGCTGCTCGCGTTCGACGAGATCCAATGACTGTTAGCTAAATATATGGAATCGATGGGTTCAGGAGGGTAATACGGAACGCCGTACTGGATCCCAACAGCCTCGTATCACTAGCAGTCGAGATGACAGGCATCTTATCCGAATGGCTGTAACGGGTCGTGCAGCCACGTCTCGATCCCTGAGTCAACAGATGGGGACGTTTGCAAGACAATAACCATCTGCACGAACAGTTCGACGACGTTTGCAGCAGCATGGACTATCAGCTCGGACACCATGGCTGCGGTTGCTCTTGACGTGGCATCACAGACAGGAGCGCCTCCGATGGTGTACTCAACGACGAATCTGGGTGCACTAATGGCAAAACGTCATTTTTTCGGATGAATCCAGGTGCTGTTTATAGCACCATGGTGGTCGCATCCGTGTTTGGCGACATAGCGGTGAACGCACATTGAAAGCGTGTATTCGTCATCGCCATACTGGCGTATGTTCCCGCGTGATGGTATGGGGTGCCATTGGTTACACGTCTCGGTCATCTCTTGTTCGCATTGACGGCACTTTGAACAGTGCATGTTACATTTCAGATGTGTTACGACCCGGGGCTCTATCCTTCATTCGATGCCTGCGAAACCCTACATTTCAGCAGGATAATGCACTACCGCATATTGTAGGTCCTGTACGGGCCTTCCTGGATACAGATAATGTTCGACTGCTGCCCTGGCCAGCACATCCTCCAGATATCTCTCGTCACAGTACGCCAGTAACTACTCTTGATGAACTTTGGTATCGTGTTGAAGCTGCATGGGCAGCTATACCTGTGCACTCCATCCAAGCTCTGTTTGACTCAATGCCCAGGCGTATCAAGGCCGTTATTACGGCCAGTGGTGGTTGTTCTGGGTACTGATTTCTCAGGATCTATGCACCCAAATTGTGTGAAAATGTAATCACATTTCCGTTATAGTATAAAATATTTGTCCAATGAATACCCGTTTATCATCTGCATTTCTTCTTGGTGTTGCAATTTTAATGGCCATTTGTGTAAATCTTGAGTATAATAATTAACGTCCTCATTCATTCATTGTGGCGTGGCACATGGACAAGACTACGAGTTTATAGTATACACGGATCGACTTAATTTGTGCACTAAATATGCCAGCTGCATTATTGCGTCGCACAGACGTACACGAACCGGCAAATAATTGCCTTTGACCACTTAAACTATCTTGCTTCACGCCCATTTCCGTGCTCTGATGAGCGAGCCAGCTTCCATTGTTCTGTATCGGAGTATCCCTCAGCCGTCTTTTTACCACAACCGCCACCGCTGACGTGCCTAAAAAACAAATGCAACACTAAAAGTGGACTACCGATTCATACTTCATGCAGCTGATAAACTGCACGACACCACCATTCGCATAGAATCCTACTTAATTTTGCTTTACTGCGTTAATTTGCGTAATCTACAGTAAGTGTGAAATTAACAGGACCACCTGTTCGTGGTTCTCAATAGGATTTCTGGTCTTCAGAAGGTTACTGCATGTCGTCCCTTAATATCCCGTCCAGTGGCATTCCATTTCAATTAGAATCTGCAATTCTTCGAAGGAGACAGCCTCTGAGGTGCGCCGTCTCAACCCATGCAACTAGGGTGACGTGCGAAAGTCATTATGGATACTTGACGTGGCGTCAGGGCACTTTTCTCGCAAGGTCCGATTCGTCCGCAGCCATACGTTTCCAATGGACTGGGGTCTCTTCCAAATGCAGGCCAGTCTAGGACAGATATCTCATTTTGTTCTGTAAACCACTCCTGCGGTACAAACGGCATGAGTATTGGAGACTTACCCTATGGAAAAATATTACACTCTAAGGGTGTAACAGTCGCACTGATTGGGTCATAACATTGCCTATAATGTGAGTATACAGGGCAGCATCACGTTGGCCATCGATCCTGTGAAATATCCCAAGTCCACAACAATGTATCGAGCCCCATTCTGCCACAGACACAGGGCCACTGCTAGATGACTATTAAATTTGGCAACGAAAAGGACACCAGGCGGCCTGTATACTCGTACTGGACCATCATTCCCATGAAGATATTACTTTCCACGAGTTACGATAGGTATCTTCAGCAAACGCTCATCGGTAGAGTCGATGATGATCACGGAGCGTCCCGTTGACGTACCTACGTTTGCTTTGTAGTCCAGCAGGCGCTGACCCGTGTCAATAGACCGAAGATACGTAGTAGTACTTTTCCACTGCACCGTGTTTAAAAAAAGGATTTTTCCAAGCTGTATTTGCAAATTCCTTGTGGCGGACTCGTGTTCTTACCCGCCAACGGACACTCCCACACGCCTATTGGATTTCCCAGCATCATGATACCGCCTTATCCACAGCAGCGCAGTACGCTCGGGGATTCTACACCGTGCCCAGACTTCCGACGTCGTCAAACTTACTTCCTCCACAGGATAAAATGACGCGATCACAAATAGGCGGTTGACGATGAGGCATGGATCACGGATGAAATAGCTGGACTCCAGGCAGGTTGAGGTATCTGACCTTGAACCGAGTAGTTCAGTGGTCATTATAGAAAGAATGGCGCAATGACAAACATTACTCACCGCGTTAGACCGTCAGTCGGTGCATCGGAATACTACCACGTCTCGTAGAAGTCACGAGAAACCTGGCTAATTACTTAAGAATAACGTTCGCCTTCGTGTAAGATAAGCCTACAAACTGTGTTCATGCAGGATTTTGGTCAATAGGTCCTATTTTTCGAAAAAAAATCGTGTTGAACGGACATTATGACAACTACACACACATGTGTTTTATAAATATAACCCAAGTTCCTTTTCGGTGAATTATTAGGCAAAAGAAAGGTGCATGCACTTAACTTCCTATTATTAAATCACATGGTTAGATTGATTTACCACCTGACGCTATGTCAAGACGTGGTTTAATATATATATATTAATATATATATATATATTAATACGAAATATATATATATATATTTATATATATATATATTATATATATATAAATATATATATTAATACTATAATACGAAACGATATGCATTACGACAAATTATTTTTTCGAAAAGGCCTAGTGTTGTTAACCCTTTCACAAGAGCTACTGTATTGCTATTATTATTGTTTGTGCTATTATTATTATTATTATTATTGTTGTTATGAAACTCTACAGAATTAACAGCCTTATGGGTGGGCTAGCTCCGAATGTTGACACCAGTTTTATCGTAGATGCCGTAAGGTGTCGGTTGCGTTGTTCAGCATACCCCTTTGATGCTACAGTTCGATTTTTGGTGACCTTCAGAGGACGGAAGCACCCGATCATAATGAAAATTGAATTTCGTGAAATTATAGTGTTATCGAACTGGAACCATCTTACTGAATTGATAATTAATAGCGATGTTCCAATGAAGCATGAAAACATTGGTACCACACCACGCACAAAGATTTATTAATGAAAGGAGGGTCATCTGTCTGTAACAGAAGCAAGTGCTCACTGTAACGATCAAGTTTATTATCGTAAACGTCAACATATAAGTTACCCAATGATATAACTGAATGGACATTTAATAGTCGGACCAGGGATTATAACACTAAAATATAACCTTGGCACATATGGAGGGGCACGATAAAAGCATATTTATGAGGGTATTTCGTGGATACGATCAGTGATTGCAAGAGTGGTAAGTTGATTATGGGAAGAACACTGAAAAATAGGTGCAAACACCAGAAATCTCACATAATTTCATAACAGAAACAACAAGCTGGCTCTATGATGTTAAAACTGTCCGACAGATTCCTTACTGGAGTTATCTAACAATGGTTCCATACAACATTGGTGTTTGTAATGCTGGCCAATATTACCAGGCTCACACAGCATGAACGAGGAAGGCAGCGGCGGTACCGGCTGGTGTCTGTCTGTACCCAGCATTCAGGTGGAGACTTTCTTCTACATGACATCAATTCTCGCCTCATCAATCGTCTGGCAACTCTTCCGTCTACCAGCCCCACGTGTTCTCGTCCACAGCCAAGCAGTAAGTGTTCACTATCTTAACGCTATTAAACTTGGCTGTTTTTGTCAGAGCTCGAATCTTGCTATCCAATAGAAGCAAATAGAGGCAAACATTGTGAGCTCCGTCCATTAAAATTTTAATAACAAGGTTAAACGAACTCCTACGGATTTCGTTATTACTATCCAGTAGTGTTGTGACGTATGGAGGAAGACAGGAGATTTCTCCCACACCATGAAGTTATTCTGAAGCTGACAAATATGAGAGCTCACGGGCGTAGCCACGCACGACAAAGCGTGCCCGCTGCGGAAAATAACACTATGAACCCATAGAAACGCTTGTTTCTGAAATTTAAAACTAACGTTATTTCATAGTAAAGCCGCTGGGGTAACGACGGTTCTCACACCGGCCTCTGGAAAATAACATATGGCCCGATTTTTATCTTTCTAAAAGGATTCTTTGAACAATACAATTTTTCCAGTACATAGCATCCACCATGCACCACCCGGATTGAGGAGGATGGGGGACGCGAATACTGTGTCAGCTAACTGAAGCTGAAACTCAAGCTTGGACTAATAAGTTTACGATTCTGCTTGTTCCTTTTAGGAAACCTCTTATCTTTTGCCACCCAGCACAAATGCACTCAGCTATGCAGGACCAATTAAAGAGAAGTGGAAAGAAGGCAATAAACAGGACAGTTGCTTTTGGTACTGCATATGGTTTGCAGTTAAGAAACACTATCAGAGAATAACTACAATGATCAAGAGGAGTTGTATACAACATCCTAAATATGTTGCATTACGGTTTAAGATAAAGGGTGCCACGTAACATTGCCATCAGAACTGACCCTCCTCGTTTTGCATCCTAAAAACTTTCACATCTACCACATCTACCGTGGAAACTTAACTGCACATTACCAGATAGAAATATGTTTTCCATATGGTACGTTTCACATAAAGCAAAGCGAAAAAGAAGAGAAATTGTTGCAACTTAACATCGTATCAAACCTCTGCCCCTTTGCATAGGAAGCCTGCAGGTTTTCCAGCTACTTTTCTATATATATATATATATATATATATATATATATATATATATATATATATATATATATTTTTTTTTTTTTTTTTTTTTTTCGGGCCTCCATACCACCCCTTCTAGCAAGTCCTTTGGCTCTTCAGTAATGCCATCACCAGCGAACTTCTACACAATATTTTTAGTTTCAGGAGAAACAAAATTAAGGTATTTATTGACAATTCTTTTCTTTGCCATTATCTGTAGTATTCACAGACTAAAGTTGTATTGCTTCTCCATCTTTTCGAGTGGCTCTTGGAATAGTGAACTACAAATTCTCACAGATCGCTAACTAAAACCTGCGTGTGTTATTAATACTGTACTAATAGAACCGTCATTATGCTTAAATTTTACGCTACCATTAGTGTTTCTGCCTATTCACTCGCAAGCTTCATCGTTTAAACGTCTGGCATATACAAGTTTCACAGCGTTGTTAATGTGAATATCTATCACTTCCCTATTAAGTGACTTTGCATAATTGAATAGCCATCACCGAATAGCGAAACGGTTGTTGGGTAGGATTTACGGTGATCATTTCGAAAGTAAATGTCAAGGTATCTCTTTGCGAGAAAGACATGTTACTTACAGTTCGGTTGACATTTCCCTTCAGCGCAAGTGCATTCCACAGTAAACAAGTGTTCGGCGCACACAATCGCCGCAGCGTACGTCTGCATTCCACGGTCTCCAAACGCGACTTTACTACATTGACGACGAGCCAACATTTGCCCGGTAAGCGATATGTATTATTGCACATTATAGTGAGGGCATTTCGACCACCTTATCGTGAGTTTTTATCTTCATATTTCAGATGACAGGCTGAACCACTTAATACTATATGCACAACTGTCTTCGCATCATTCACAATGCCATGCGTTTCCTTTAGTCACCACTGTACTTGTTTACTGTAAAGTCACTGCGTGTTTCTGATAACGGTCACTGGAGGCCAAGTACCGTAACATTGTAGTCAGGTATTAATGAATGTACAGCTAATAGTATCATGTTTTTATTTGCAGTAAACTCTTTATATCCTCTCAGAGTAGTTCTAGAATACAGACGGGGACAAAAAATGGTTCAAATAGCTCTAAGCACTATGGGACTTAACATCGGAGGTCATCAGTCCCCTACACTCAAAACTACTTAAACCTAAGGACATCACACACATCAATGCCCGAGGCAGGAATAGAACCTGCGACCGCAGCAGCCGCGTGGTTCCCGACTGAAGCGCCTAGAATCGCTCGTCTACCGCGGCCGGCACAGACGTCCATTTTTGGGTACTGTTTCAAGTAATAATTCCTCGTCGGCGAATTCTCAACATAATCTTCAAATATGGCATGTTGCATTTATTTCCCATCAGTGCTATACAGTACTTCGACTTTGGATACAGTTGTTCACCTCCAGCTTTTGTAATTTCTAGTCTACATACATAATTTTGAATGTTGCACTAGAAACAGCAAATAAATTTGCAAACTGAATTGATATTTTACTTTTCCAACACAATAATAACTTGCAAGTTAGGTGACCACCATGTAATCTTTAAACAAATTTTACTTTAATATTCTACAGAAAAAAATATGATATCATCTGAGCTTGTTATAGGTTGAAATCATACATCAAAATTCGTATCGCAGTCTGCAAAACACATATGAATTATTGAAATTAATATGATTTCATGCAGATTAATATACTGTGAACAAAACACTAAATAAACATTTAAAGATATGAGAAATGATCTGAGTATTTAATAATGAACTTAACTGTGTTCTACAATATCTTCAAGAGGTTCCATTAAGAACGTACTATAATGTCCCACACACAAATGTTTATAAGGTATTGACATGACAACCGTGGTCCTCCGTTAGTGAACTAAAGGCCTGAAGATGAAGCTGTGCTTCATATTTGACATTGGCGAAAAATACACTACTGAAAAGACAGTAGTGGTCCTTTATTATAAGGTTTCGCATTCATTTCGTTGTCTCTATTTTGTAAAGTGTAGCCACTTAGCTACTATGGCCACCATGAAAAATGCGACTGATTGGTTGTTCATTACAGTTTCATCAACACATTTTGTTCCTTCTTGTGATGAAGTGCCTGCTGGCTTACGCTACGCCTTTGATCGATATCGATTATTGGCCATATTGAATGGCACGAGCATCTCACCAGATCAAGGAAGTCACTTCCAAGGCATTTTCGAGATAGTATCGAAATGGGTGCTATGTATCCCGGACAAATACTCTTAAAATAGCACTAAAATATACTGAATTTTTCATTTTTTTAGTTTTTCGAAGTCTACTATGCAGAAAGAGAAGAATTTAAGGGGTATGGTTATACACAGGTTTCCCTTCTCCTTTTCGTCCCACGAACACGCTACAGAAGTACCGAGTGTTGCTAATTTGACACACTGTGATCCTATTCATGCCTGATTAAATTGTCACGAGAAACTACGCGCTTTACCCGTCACATTTAGAAGAGCGACGTGCTAATGTGCCTCGGCGGGGTGCGAAATAGAAGTGGTATAAACAAGTTTTAACAAACCTCAGCCCGAAATGGCCAAATCAACATTCCGAGTACTGAGGCCATTTTTGTTGCGAGATCACTGATGGTACGCGGCAGCTGCAGCGGCAGTAGCGGGAAAGGTGCGAGCAGCGGTCAGGGGCCATTATGTTGGCTCGGCTTTGTGCGGCAGGTGAGTGCAGCTACCACCTATCGGCTACCGACTACCTAATGAGCCCGCTATGCGCGCCATTGTTCGCGCCTCCGCGCTCTCCTCCTAGCCTATTACGCATCACGAGGCTGACTGCTCCTAAAAGTGAAAGCGCAAGCGCCGATAGCGCTGCTCTACTGCAGCAACAACATTCCGGTGGACAACGTCAGGAGCTCTGTCAGACGATTGGCGGATGATTCTGTTTTGTATAGCACAGTCGCATTGCCAGAAAATTGTTGTAAAATACTGGATGATATGCAGACGATCGACGACTAGTACGGGTATTGGGAGTCAATCTTCCGCATAAAGAGATGTGACGTATTGCTCATCAGGAGGGGGAAACACCCATTACAGCTCGATTACACGAGTGGCGAAGAATCACTGAAACAGTAACAGCTATACAATAGCTATGAGTGATCGCTCACATGGTCCTAGATTGGAACTTCGACGCCTAGCTAGTTGTAGCAAAAGAAGATTTTAGGCTGAGATTCTTTGGATCAGTACTAGGAAAGTTTAATTTACTCACGAAAAACGTAGCTCCGAAACCCTGTTTAAAACGATTTTTAAGTTCCGCTTGTCATTCTGAGATTCTTAACTCCTAATAGTAATGGAAGACACACACAAGACCCATTAGTGAAAAGATACTACAGCGTTATGGAACGTACACTGAGCTGTTTATAGAATAATACACTGAGGTGATAAAAGCCGTAAGATTCCTCCTGATATCGTGTCTGACCTCCTTTTAGCCAGCGTAGTACAGCTACTCGACGTGGAAAGGACCCAATAAGTCGTTGGATGTCCCGTGCAGAAATGTTCAGACATTTTGTTTTACAGCCGTCCAAAATTGCGAAAATGTTGCTGGTGCTGGATTTTGTGCACGAACTGGCCTCTCGATTATGTCCTGTTAATGTCCGACGGGATTCTTGTCTGCAGTCTGGGTTGTCAAATCATTCGCTCGATTTGTCCACAACCTTCTTCAGACCAGTCGCGAACAATTGTGGGGCCGGCCGGTGTGACCGAGCGGTTCTAGGCGCTTCAGTCTGTATCCGCGCGACCGCTACGGTCGCAGGTTCGAATCCTGCCTCGGGCATGGATGTGTGTGATGTCCTTAGGTTAGTTAGGTTTAAGTACTTCTAAGTTCTAGGGGACTGATAACCCCAGCTGTTAAGTCCCATAGTGCTCAGAGCCATTTGAACCATTTTTGAAAAGTTGTGGTCCTGTGGCATGGCACATTGTCATCCATAAATTTTCCATCATTTTTTGAGAACATGAGGTCCATGAGTTTCTGCAAATGGCCACCAGTAGCCAAACAACTATTTTCAGTCAATCATCGGTTCAATTGAACCAGAGGACCCAGTCAGTTCTATATATACACAGTCCATAGCACCAGCTTGCGAAGTACCTTGTTAGCAACTTGGGTCCATGGCTTCGCGGGGTCAGCGCCAAACTCGAAGCCTACTATCAGCTCTTACCAACTGAAATAAGCACTCACCTGACCAGGTTACGGATTTCCAGTCGTCTACGATATGATATCTAGCCCAAACGAGGCGCTTTAGGTGATGTCGCGCTTTTAGTAAAGGTACTAACGATGGTCCTCTGCTGCATAGCCCATCAACGGCAAATTTCGGCACACGCTCCTTACGGATACATTCATCGTGCGTCCCACGCTGCTATGTGCGGTTATTTCAGGCAGTGTTACTTGTCTGTTAGCGCCGAAAATTCTACGCAAACGCCGTTACTCTCGGTTGCTACGGAAAGACCATCGGCCACTGCTTTGTCCGTGGTAAGAGGTAATGCCTAAAATTTGGTAGTGTTGCAACACTCTGGACATTGTGAATCTCGGAATATTGACTTCCCTAACGATTTCCGAAATGGAATGTCCCGTGCCTCTAGCTCCAATTACCATTCCGGGTTCAAAGCCTGTTAAATCACGTCGTGCCACCATAAACATGTCGGAAGCCTTTCCACATGATTCACCTGAGTACAAATGACAGCTCCGACAAGGCACTGCCCTTTTATACCTTGTGTACGCTATACTACCGCCATCAGGATATAAGGGACGTTTAAAAAGAAATGAGCCGGAGGCATAATTACAGAAACCAGTACCTGTAAGTTAGAAGTATTGACCCTGGCTGTGGAGACAAATGGTTCAAATGGCTCTGAGCACTATGGGACTTAACATCTGTGGTCATCAGTCCCCTAGAACTTAGAACTACTTAAACCTAACTAACCTAAGAACACCACAAACATCCATGCCCGATGCAGGATTCGAACCTGCGACCGTAGCAGTCGCGCGGTTCCGGACTGCGCGCCTAGAACCGCTAGACCACCGCGGCCGGCCTGTGGAGACACTTGACCCACTGTGACACAAGGCGGTGAATGGCTGTCTCATAAAATTCGCGGGGCTGTGATGTGAGCCAGTTCCGCACGTAAGGCTGGACGTCGTCGTTCACACGAGTGCAGTAAAGGTTATGCTTACGTTCTTCTTTGACCAAGATGTCCCCCTTCTGATTCGCTTTCTGCAGCACGAGACAACAGTGAGTGCCCAGCGTTACTCACAAGCCTTGACCACCCTTCACCAAGTGATCAAATGAAAACGACAATGCAATCTCACTTGTGTGGTCATCCTGCTCCACGACAACCCAAAGCCTCATACGGCCAACACAGTCCGGGCACTCCTGCAGAAATTCTAATGGGAGGTCCTCGGCCACCCTCCATGCAGTGCGGACCTCTCTCTCTGTCTTTAACGCCATTTTGGTGCCCTTAAAAAGGTTCTGAGGGGCAAACGATTCACCTCATACGACGACGTCCAGCTGTACGTGCGGAACTCATTCATATCGCAGTCCCGGAAATTTTATGAGGCAGCCATTCACGGCCTTGTGTTACAGACGGACAAGTGTCTCAACAGGCAGGGTCAGTACTTCTAACATACAGGTACTGGTTTCTGTAATTCCTCCTCCAGCTTATTTCTTTTTGAACGCCCCTTATGTGTGCATATTGCAATCCCTGAACTTTGGTCACCTCAGTGTATTCAGAGCTGCTCGTGACCATGCACTTTTACACGATATTCCGGCCAGCAAGTCCAAGAGCAAGTGCACACGGTTGTCTATCGTGGTCTTCTTCTTCTGCCGTTGCCTTTTTTCTATTTGTTCGAGAAAGTCGGCCTTTAAGGTGGGCTGAGGCAATGTTAGTGGTAGGTGGTGGCTAAATGTTCATCTTGACGCCACCATTCCTCCATAGAATTAAATATATTTCGAAAACGTTTTCGAAATGCTTTCTTAGAGTGGATCTGTGGAGGCACGTGGGTACTAGCCGGTTATATAGCTAGATGGATTCGGGAAACTGCCTAAAATCCACATCTAGACTGGCGGGCTAACCAGCCCCCATCGTTAATTCTGGAGTCCTATCGATCCGAAGCAGGATCGCTTCCCATGTCCCGGAAGTGGCGATATAGCGTGCTAGGCTATTCGGACGTGTGGGTAGTCGGTCGTCGTGCTGCAGGTAAATTCTTGGACCGGTGTTGTCCGTTCAACTAATGATGTGTTGAGGCCACCGCATTTCAAAGAAGACAGCAGTGTTTCGTACATGTTCATTCAGTGAGTTTCAGAGCTTCACAGAGATATTCATCAAACTACACTGAAGCGCCAAAGGAACTCGCATAGTCATGTGTAGTCAAATACAGAGATATGTAAACAGGAAGAATACGGTGCTGCAATCGGAAACGCCTATATAACACAACAAACGTCAGGTGCAGTTGTAAGATCGGCTACTGCTGCTACAATGGCAGGTTATCAAGATTTAAGTGAGTTTGAACGTGGTGATACAGTCTGCTCACGAGTGATGGGACACAACATCCCCGAGGTAGCGATGAAGTGGGGATTTTTCCCGTACAACCATTTTGCGACTGTACCGTGACTATCAGGAATCCAGCAAAACATCAAATCCCCGACATCGCTGCGGCTGGAGAAAGATCCTGCATGAACGGGACCAACGACGACTGAAGAGAATCGTTGAACATGACAGAAGTGCAAGCCTTCCGCAAATTGCTACAGATTTCAATGCTGGGCCATCAAAAAGTGTCAGCGTGTGAACCATTCAACGATAATTCAACAATATGGGCCTTCGGAGACGAAGGCCCATTCGTGTATCCTTGATAACTGCATGACACAAAACTGTACGGCTCTCCTGGGCCCGTCAACGCCAACATTGGACTGTTGATGACTGTATTGCATCGAGCGGATGGACGTGTGCAGATATGGACAAAACTCCATGAATCCATGGACCCCACATATCTGTATGGGAAGCTCTGTAATGGTGTGGGGCGTATGCAGTTGAGGTGATATGGGACCCCTGATACGTCTAGAAACGACTCTGGCAGGTGACACGTACATAAGCATCCTGTCTGATCACCTGTATCCATTCATGTCCATTGTGCATTCCGACGGATTTGGGCAACTCCAGCAGGGCAATACGACACCCCACACATCCATAATTGTTACAGTGTAGCTCCACAAACACTCATCTGAGCTTAAACACTTTCGCTGTTCACCAAACCCCTCAGACACGAACATTATAGAGCATATATAGGATGTCTTGCAACATTCTGTTCATAAGAGATCTCCACCCCTCGTACTCTTATGAATTTATGGACAGCCCTGCGGTATTCATGATGTCAGTTCCCTCCAGCACTACTTCAGACATTAGTCGAGTCCATGCCACGACGTGTTGCAGCACTTTTACGTGCTCGTGGGGACCGAACATGATATTTGGCAAGTATACCTGTTTCTTTGGCTCTAAGGGTATATTGTCAGACACAAGATGAGCAAGATGTGTCTCACGCAGAGATTTACTTATGAGTTTCTGTGAACATTCGTTATAATACGAATCTGGCATTATATGACTTCTTCCCACATACGTCGCGCGGAATACTTGGAAAATCAGAGAAATTAGAGCTCATGCAGTTGCTTAACGACATCCCGCCCTGGTAGCGGCGCGCGTTAACACGCCACTTCTGGAACTGAGGGAGGCCCTACGGTCCCGGGACTAGTGACTGACGACGAAGGCCCAAGTGCCGGCAGCCTCGATTTTGTTTCTGTGGGTTTCCCACATCCAGCTAGGTGAATACAGGGCTGCTACCCGCATCCTGCCTCAGATACACGACTCGGAAACAGAGAATGTTTGACAGTTTTACCATTACCACATCCAGTGATAAGAATATCGACCACGTAAAGATACAGGATAAAGGCCAGAAAAATGCAGACAGAATATTAGTGACAGTCTTTTTTTTTCTAAAATCGCATATATTCTTCTTTTGACAGCTGATGTTATAGCTCTGGAGTGAAGATAAATGCCACAAAATTATGTGCCACGCACTCTTTTGTCTAGTAGGTGGCTTCATGCGCCTTTTTCTTGTGGTCTAACGGTTTCGGCAGTGGAAATGGTTCAAATGGCTCTGAGCACTATGGGACTTAACATCTTAGGTCATCAGTCCCCTAGAACTTAGAACTACGTAAACCTAACTAACCTAAGGACATCACACACATCCATGCCCGAGGCAGGATTCGAACCTGCGACCGTAGCGGTCGCGCGGTTCCAGACTGTAGCGCCTAGAACATCACACACATCCATGCCCGAGGCAGGATTGGAACCTGCAACCGTAGCGGTCGCGCGGTTTGAGACTGAAGCGCCTAGAACCGCTCGCCCACTCCGGCCGGCTCACCAGGGAGGAGACGTCGCAAGAAATATGTGACGAAGGCAAGAACTTTTGGGCAGCAATCGATTTCTTGTTCGTGTTGGATTTCTGTGAGAGGAGCAGGAATGCGTCACAGAGGTGAGGGAACTCTTGGCAGCATGCATTATGGTACGTTCCCATGTTGAGGAATGTGTTGCTGTTTTCACTGGTTCTCTACAATGACGAAGAACTGACGTTCCAGGAAGATCATCCTCCAGTGCATAAGTCCTCGGCCACTTTGGCCGCCAGGTGCACTTTCTACTGCGAGAGAACTGCTGAGGTCATCGGTCCCTAGGCTTACACGCTACTTAACCTAACTTAAAGTTACGCAAAGGACAACACACACATCCATGCCCGAGGGAGGATTCGAGCCCCCGACGAGGAGAGCCGCGCGGACTGTGACAAGGCGCCCTAGACCGCGCGGCTACCCCGCGCGGCAACTCAAAGTCCACACTTTATCTATCGATACTGGTACAGAACATCTTCGCAATGTATCAGCAATGGTAAATTCATGAATTACTAGAAGCATATTATGAGAAAATTTGAAGTTCATGTTAAACACGCTGCTATCAACTTCTTATTCTTTTGATTGTTATGAACTTAAAATCGTTCGTATTAAGAGTGCTCTCACTGGCATTACCCTCAAATCACAGGAATGCAAATCAAAGGAAAACAACATAGCAGTGTATGGGAGACGTGGACACATACAAATTTCGTAGGTTACGAATAAAATAAAGTTTCAACTCAAGAAAGTGAACTGTGCAAAGAAACCATACGGAATGGCTGACAAAATGGTCTCAAAAAGTTGTGAAGAAATGAAATCACTGTACGCTAGATTCCAGCCTATGCTACATGGGGAGCAATTGTTATCATAATGCGCTAAAGGACCACACAACGCCGAAAGTAATGCGAAGGTTATGTCATTTTTAACAATCTAACTGTCTGTAAAAATCAAGACCAAAAAAAGTATTATATACTCGTATTGGTAACATCGTGATCACTGAGGATGCTTTATCAACGAAAACGAAGAAATCCAGAATTACTCGTTGTATATTACTTCAGGCTTGCCTTAGCATCTAATCTATGAAGCGTCGGACAGAACTTGCAGAAGTGGCAACTTCTTACGGCCCTCAAGAACGCGTTTAAGAACATAAGCTGTCGGCTCCGGCGCACGATTTCTCTGTCCGCCTGGCATGTGCCCAGTCTCTTCCTGTCAGAGGCAGGATTCTGATGATAGTGACTGTTTCCAAATAATTTCTCTGCCATCTGTTTGTAGTAGTAGATGGCATTCATATCTCCCGCATAAAGGAAAACCTGCCTTCCTCAGTCAGAACGATCTCCAATTGAACGTTCCTTGTGAGCATTTGCCACTACCTGCCCGTGGTATGTATTTCGGCTCGTCGCTCTTATTCTAATGCACGAGGATGAAGTAAATACACTTCCATCAAAAGGAGCAGCATTGGTGACAGAGCGACTGAAGACGTATTCGAAAATTCTTACCGCTTAGTTGAAATCTGTTTAGGGCTATCTGGTACCCGAAGTTGGTGGCAGACTGGGCCAATACACTAACACACTTTTACATCGGTCGTGGATTCGAATGTTGCTCAGGACAAAGACTTTTTAATTTAGTATTTGTGCTTCTCTATCCATGTCTGAGTACTGTAATAAAAATTTGTGAAGTAGCTCTTAAGAAATTTTTTTGTTTGAACGAATAATTGACGGATGTAATGCAAAGTGTCAAAATGCCACTTGTGAAGTCGTACAGCGTCAACCGCACACCGACCAGCGCAGCGCCGCGAAACGGCATCAAGAAGGCGTTGACAAGCGCGCCAATGGAAAGAGAGGCCAGTGACATACATCCAGGAAGACAGAGTTCAGACCCCGGTCAACGCTGACTTAACCAGCGGCCCATTGCTTGGCGGGCCAGGTTCGGTCACAGACACCAAGAGCGTCATTACTGAGTAATAGGAAGACGATACTTAGCCTGCGTTCTGCGAGTAATAATAGTGTGTAAAATTAATTGGATGATGGAGGCACAGGAAGCACATCGAGCCACCTCATAACGAGAGGTTTAGTTATGTTTCTTTCCTTTGCAGAAAAAGCGTTCTATTAATCTGCAAGTGTTATGTACATATCATTCTGGATTCATGCCACCGCCCATCGCAACTTGTCTCCTTCTTTGTTTGTGTCAGTGCTGACTCCCACAGTAGCTGACACAACAACAGTAGTTATCAAAAGTGATCGGCAGCTGAAAAGGAATTTGTCCTTGCGAACTGCAGGGAAAAAATGTAACGATGATTTATTGACAAGTTAGGTAACAGGTAGTTCATCATTGTAGTATTCAGACCAAATGAGACACACATGTCACAGTAAAGTGTTCACGAACAATGGCATCAACACATAGCGTAGCCCCATGTGGCGCCAACGCAGGCATGTATTCTCGCATGCAGTCGGCCACGAAGTGACGAACTTCAGCTCACTGTAGATTGTCCCAAGCAACATGCGCCTCTCGTTGCAATTCAGCAAGGGGTCGTGCAGGCCCTGAAAAACGAGTGAGATCCCGCATCATCATGTCAAATACGTGTTCAGTCCGCGAGAGATCTGGCGATCTTGCTGCCCAGGACAGATGTTGTAGACCACGCAGAGCACACTGCTTCGCAGGAGCCGTATGGGGACGTACACTGAAGCGCCAAAGAAAGTGGTGTAAGCATGCGTATTCAAATACAGAGATCTGTATACAGGCAGAATACGGCAGTCCGGGAGAGATGTGGCGATCGTGCTGCCCAGAACAGATGTTGTAGACCACGCAGAGCACACTACTTGGCAGGAGCCGTATGGGGGCGTACACTGAAGTGCCAAAGAAAGTGGTGTAAGCAAGCGTATTCAAATACAGAGATCTGTATACAGGCAGAATACGGTGCTGTGGTCGGCAAGACAACTGTCTGGTGTAGTTGTTAGTTTGGTTACCGCTGCTACAGTAGCAGGTTATCAAGATTTAAGTGAGTTTGAACGTGGTGATACAGTCGGCGCACGAGCGACGGGACACGGCATTTCCGAGGAAGCGATGGAGTAGGGGTTTTTCCCGTACGACAATTTCGCGAGTGTACCTTGACCGTCAGGAATCCGGTAAAACATCAAATCTCCGACAACACTGCGGCCGGAAAAAGATCCTGCAAGAACGACAACTGAAGACAATCGTTCAACGTGACAGAAGAGCAGACATTCCGAAAATTGCTGAAGCTTTCAATGCTGGGCCATCAACAAGTGTCAGCTTGCGAACCATTCAACGAACCGTCATCGATATGGGCTTTCGGAGCCGAAGGCTCACTCATATACCATTGACGACTGCACGACACAAAGCTTTATGTCTCGCCTGGGGCCATCAACACCGACATATGACTGTTGATGACTGGAAACATGTTGCCTGGTCCAACGAGTCTCGTTTCGAATTACATCGAGTGGATGGACGTGTACGGGTAGCGAGACAACCCCGTGAATCCCTGGACCCCGCATGTCATCAGGGAACTGTCCAAGCTGGTGGAGGCTCGGTAATGGTATGGGGTGTGCCCAATTGAAGTGATATGGGACCCCTGATACGTCTACATACGACTCTGACTTACATAAGCATCCTGTCTGATCACCTGCATCCTTTCATGTCCATTGTGCGTTCCGACGGACTTGGGCAATTCCAGCGGGACAATGCGACACTCCACACAAGTCGAGAATTGCTACAGAGTGGCTCCAGGAACACTTTCCTAAGTTTAAACACTTCCACTGGCCAGCAAACTCCTCAGAATTGAAGATCATTGAGCATATCTGGAATGCCTTGCAACGTGCTGTTCAGAAGAGATCTCCACCTCCTCGTACTCTCACGGATTGATGGACAGCCCTGCAGGATTCATGGTGTCAGTTCCCTCCAGCACTACTTCCGACGTTAGTCGAGTCCATGCCACGTCGTGTTGCGGCACTTCTGGGAGCGCACGGGAGCCCTACAATATATTAGGCAGGTGTACCTGTTCCTGTAGCTCTTCAATGTACACAGTAGCACGGAGATAACAGCCTGTGCAATGTAGTGGGTAATGGCTACTTTACGCTGAAGAAACACCAAATGTGAGCGTAAGTTGTAATTGACGATCTCCCACACCATGAAGCCTGGGCTGAAACTTGTGTGTCGTGTGCGAATGTGCTCTGGAATGGGCAGCTTATCATGTCTGCCATACCCTTGTACAGCGATAACTGGAATACAGACAGAAGTTACTCTCATCAGTGAAGCCAACAGTGCGTCGTTCCACTCTCCAGTCAACTCTTTCACGACATAAGAGCAACTCTGGTTGAATCTGTCGTGGTGTCAGTGGTAGCCTCTTCAGAGGCACACTTGATCCCAATATTGTTCATAGCCAACGGTTTCTCTTAGTATCTTATGATACAGCAGGTGCCACATGTATCCGAATTTTGTCCACGAATGATGTTCGGCTGCCCACCTCTGCTACCACAATGTGTCGACGTCGACTTCCAGAACATGGCCTATAGGTATGGTAAAGCGCCACAGAACATTGCTGAAAGCAGTGACACAACACTGATACTTTGTACCCAATATGCGCAGCAATCCGTCGATAGCTCCAGCCAGCTTCCCGCTGACCTACAATGTGACCCCATTCAAATGGCTGAAACTGCTCATCGGGAGTACGTACTCCTCAGTTGGTCATGGTTGTGCCCTAGAATGAACGTTGCAAACATTGTTCGTTCACATCTGCAGATGAAGCTGAGGCGATTACAAGCGGGTCGACATTTCGCATTCTGTGAACGACACAGAGATATCCCGACAGTGTTTGTGTTGTATTTTTGTGTAGTTAGTTAATAATAATGGTGGCGACAAAACACTGTTAAAGGTTATTTGTCCTAGTTGTCGAGTGCTTAATATCGTGAACATGTACCATTGCAATGAATTCTTAAGCAAAACGGAAAAAAGTATCATGTGTACTAGAAACAGCTACAGGACGGATAAATTTAACTTGTATCAGGTTGTTGTTGCCGTAGCCTGAATAATATCACGCATTTATTGCGTCCAGAGCTCGATCGCAGGAATAACCTCTTCCCATACCGATATTTCAATCATCACACTGAGTGATATACATTCTACAGTTACACGAGAAGCTTCCACTCTCGTAGTCGTTGTTAAAGTTAACTTGCACAGACTTGGACAGCAAATGCAATTGTCGCTTACACTCTGTCGTGTATATGTAATATACATAAAAACATATGAATTTTCCTGAGGTACGATAACCGCACATTGCAAGTCACTTTACTGCAGATGGTTTCTGAATTCCGTGCAGCTACCGTTAGTCCCACACCGGACGATAGACAGTGCCGGCAGACAAAATTGCTTTAAACGCCTTCAGTACCGTTCATAATAAAGAATTTAACTTCACATTACATCAGTAGTCTATGTCTGTCATAAGTTATGAACTCCTTTGCCAACATCTCACCTACGGCCAGTACCTGCGATCAGTAGTTAACTGTAGGTCACCTGTTTGGCTGTGGCCTAGAGCACGGACAATAACATACATTGATGTATTTGAGATTTGCCTATCTTGATTTGTTATTTTTTTAGTAGGAATTGGTGTCCCGCTATTGTTCAAAGGCCTCTCCCGAGTTCTTCCACTGTTGTCTAGTGAAATCGTTCATCGTAATGATAAAAAACATCAAAGAAAGAGAGTCCTGTTGTAACCACAAGCGCCGCCACGAAGACGGAAAACGCAAGACCACAGAAGGCGATGAGACGACGTCAGCCAATAGCACGCTGACCAGGACGTCACCACGATAGGAGCGGCATCTACCCGAAGTGAATATAACCGCCGCTCCTCCCAGCATCGGCCGGACATTAGTGGAAAGTATTCGCGGAGTATTAGAGCGGCCTAGCAGAGAGTGCTACGAGAACAGTTGGTAGTGATCCATTATTGTGTGACAGACTTGCCTGAACATATACCACAGGACTCTGATTCATGTTGCATGTCGTCCATCACTTGTCCATTCAAGTTAAGCATTGTCAATCTGCCTTATAGAGATAAAACTACTAATGTTATTTTCTTGACTTGTTGTACAGCATTCCGAGAACGCAGCATTCCTTAGGCACCCAGTACGAGACGAGTGGGCAAGACCCAACAAAGGTGATTTGAACTCTATATTTTTTTTTTCTATTACCACTCCACACACCAAACAATTATGCCACGAGGAATTGACGTAATAGTCTCTGCTTGAACATAAAAGCACATAATTTCATGTCTGGTAATTTGGTGGCATTAATCTTCAACTGAGGAGCTACTCTACAGTAGTGTACCGCTGTCAGCTGTGGCGAGGAAATCGCTGACTTCAGTGTCAGCTTTCATGGAATTGCAATACTTTCCCATGGATTCCCTCCCCCTCCGCTGTTTCCTTGAATTACCAGCACCACAGCCCCTCCCACTTCATCCCTCCTCTGACACCTCTTCTTTCACCTTCCCCTCTACCCATGCCCACTGGTATTGCATGTATGCATCGACGTCATTCTGCTGTCTGCCAACCACTGTGGTGATTCAGAGCAATGTCATCTCAGGCAATGACACGCAAGCCCAGTCTCCTACCCCTGGAGCAATTATAATTTTTGTAATCCGATTGTATGATCGTCATTTTTTATTCGTTATCTGTATGTACGTTCATGTCTCATCTGCTCAATTGATGAGGTTCTCATTTGCTCACATTTACTGACTATAATCATGTAATGAATGTGGTAACGTGGATCCTGTTGCTTTGGGAGAATGTTTGTGAATGATTAGGGCAAACCCCTGAAGAGGTACAGGTTTGACTCTTTTCTTTGGGGGGGGGGGGGGGTAAAGGTGTTGGAGTCAAGTAAGGGTAGCTTTGGTTTTTGTTTCATTCTGTTTGAACTTGAAACGTAGCTCGTCGATTGAGCACTCGTGTAACACTAGCTTTCTTGTTTTGCTTTTTAAAAGTACCTTTTACAAAATTTGTCGTATTATTTTAAAACACACCCCGCAACAAAAGTTTGGAATGTGATAGTGTTAACTACGACGACTACTTGTAGTACATCCGTTGAGATTTCTACAATAATTTATTAACAAGAACAATTTTGGTTCGTTACAAAAAAATCATTCGAAAACAAAAATTACATCCTGAAAACAAAAACAATGAAGATCTTCATTTCATTTGGTAGTGAGTATGCCCTCCCCGCACAGAGATGAGTTCTTCCAGTCTGTGAGTCATGCTCTGGATAAGACTATTCACTTTATCTTGGGGTACGAGGTCCCATTCCTTAATGGTAGTTTCAGTGAGGTCCTGAAGATTGGTGGATTCAGACGCTGTGCGATGACCACCTTCAACAAGACCCATGGATGCTCAGTTGCATTCGTGTCTGGGGACTGTGGTGGCCAATGCATTCGGTTGATGCACCTTTGAGAATACCGAGACACTGCTAGAGTTTGGGGCGAGCCTGCAGTCTCATTATGTAGGGTGAAGTTGTCAAATGGTTCAAATGGCTCTGAGCACTATGGGACTTAACATTGAGGTCATCAGAGCCCTAGAACTTAGAACTACTTAAACCTAACTAACCTAGGGACATCACACACATCCATGCCCGAGGCAGGATTCCAACCTACGGTAGCGCGGTTCCAGACTGAAGAGCCTAAAACCGTTCGGCCACTCCGGCCGTCGATGAAGTTGTCACTGAGTTCATGTCTGTAGGGCCTTGCAGTCGTTTGTAGGACCTCTTGGAGGTATAGGAGGCCAGTCAGATTGCCCTAGATGGAAATTAGAGGGGACGGACCGCTGTCCCGTCATCATTGCTGCCGAGAACATTACACTTTCACCTGCAGATGGATGGATTTACTGAACGTATCGGCGCTCCTGGTGTGGTCTGGCGCTTCTCCCAATCTCAACACGTCTTGTGTCCGATCGCAAACCAACCCTAGCCTCGACACCAAATATGACATTACTCCATTCTGCAACGATCCAATGTTGATGTGCGTCAGTTCCATTGGTTCTGGCCAAAACTTCTCGTTGGTCTCCTGGAATGAAGACCACCCTGATGCAATCTTCTTCGAACTGTTTGGTCTGAAATAGGAATCCCTGTTGCCGTCTGAAGTTACTTCCAATATCTGTGGCAGTTGATGTTGGGCGCCTGCGACCCGTCAGTTGGACGAAACGTTGTTGCGTTGGTGTTGTCATACGAGGACAACCACTTTGACGTCTGTCGTTAACATTTCCCGTCTCTCTGCACTTTCTGCACACCTTATACACACCACTTTCAGTGACGTGTAACCAATCGGCAATCTGTTGCTGTGTATGACCTGCTGAAAGTAAAGCCACTAACCCGACTCTATGAAAGTTTTTTGTGCCTCTACGTAGCATGTTACCGATGCGCTGAACAGAAACCGAATGAATCTGTCGTTTATACTGGACTACTCGCAGTGTGCCGCTGCTGCGGCGATATGTTTAAATGACTGGGAAAAGGCCACAAAGCATGCCAGTAGAAAACACCGTCCACTGTACGGGCTCTAAGTGGATAATGCATGAAGGGCCTAGGTCAGTGAGACGTCTATTGTGGTGGACTGCATTCTACGATAGTGTTCCAGACTTTTGTTGAGAAGTGTACATACGATATTTTAAAGATAATATAACGAAAAAAACAAATGTATTTGTATTAAATTTTATTGAATTTCCGTTGATATTTTAATTAATACAACACAATATTATGTTTATGACTATCGACAAGTAAACGACCAAATGCATAAAGTTTTTCCGAAGATGTATGTCTGTCGTGTACCCGGAACTCCTTTGCACATGAAACGCCTCGACCTGCATGCACAGGTTTCTAGGACGAGGGGCAGTTTTGGGAAGGTGTGAATACGTTTATTCAGTAACACTGTGAGTTGCAATCTGCCAGAATACAAGGATAATATACAACTAATCGTCGGATGTTCTTTCGACATTCGAATTATATTTTGCATCCAGGCACACAAAACATACATTAAAACGGCATCTATTACATAGGAAAGGTGCAATTTTCTCACATACATAGGGTATCTTAAGAGTTTCTAAGGAAAAGCAAACCTCAAAGACCTTTGGGGAAAAAATCTCTTCCTTCCGACATTTTTGTAAATATTGGTGCTACTAATTAGGGAGGTACGATCGAACATATTTTGAAAGCATCTTCACGAGAAGCAAATTCTCGTTCTTTGACCACCAAATGTGAACAGTTTTGGACGCGCTTGATGAACTATTCACTTGCGCATAGAAATAAACATCGCACGACTGGCAAATCGGAATAAATTTTGGGAGTAAGACTTTGGTTCAAATGGCTCTGAGCACTATGGGACTTAACATTGAGGTCATCAGAGCCCTAGAACTTAGAACTACTTAAACCTAACTAACCTAAGGACATCACACACATCCATGCCCGAGGCAGGATTCGAACCTGCGACCGTAGCGGTCACGCGGTTCCAGACTGAAGCGCCTAGAACCGCACGGCCACACCGACCGGCTAGTTTGACTTTAATCGTGCAAGTTAGAAGACCTACGCCACCGGTAAAAGTGGCATTATACAATGCGGGATTCGTTTGACACCCGTCCCCCCTCCTCCTCCAAGAAATTATTATTAACAAGAATTTTTCTTTTCCCACATAAGGAGGACGCTGGTTAAAAACGAATGACATAGCTATGTTGTAAGTTTCACAGATTTCGATCATGTTTCAACGACTTTTCTAAAGTTAAATTTTCAACAGTTTTGTACCAAACTTTTACAGCTTTTGGATTTTTTTCAGTGAGAGTTCTGTCGTTATTTGACTGGCACTGGCTACATGTCTGGTCTGTATTACTCATAAAGCAGTTTGGGTACTTTGCCCATTTGCAGGTATAACTATTTCACAAATCACGACAGTCAAACATATTCGCGAAAACTTTATACATTCGGTCGTTTACTTGTCGTTATTTATCGATATAACATTTGGTGTAATAATTAAAATTAGTAGATAGTGATATGACGTTGGAAATTCATTAAAAATTCATGCAAATACACATACTTTTCCATAATATTACCTTTAAAATATCATACATATGAAATAATATGACCAGTATTTCAAAAATACGTATTTAAAGAAACCAAACAAAAACATTAGTGAGAATCGGTCCTACGATCACCGATTACGGAGCTTGAACGCAAACCGCTTGATCACCGCCAGCCCGTTCTCAGATTTACTGCGCACCAGTACATATTTGACGTGTAAAACTTCTCTAGAGAATTTCTGGAAATTGCCTAAGTGGTACAGCTTATTAATTGCACATTATGTTGTCCTAATGTACTACTACCAGTGTACGAAGTTTGAACTAAATCCATGATCCGAACATCTTGGCCTCCTCTTCTTCATAAGCGTACAGACCGATTTAACACTTCACGTATCTGGTCACCAGTTTGCACGCCGTCTATACTGTCTTTCATTTGTTCGTTCGTGATTTAAATTGTGCGAAATGTGTTCGTCTCCCGCACGTTGCTACTGTATGCAGGCGGAGGCGATCGTTCTCTAAAGAACTTCGTTACAGGAAGGAAGAGGGATTGGGATGCTGGACACGGATTTACAGCACCATTCTCCTGAATGCGAGTCCAGTGTGCTACCTATTGCACCGCTTGCGTTGTCACGGAAGTGAATTCCTCGTGTGAACTACCAGGTAATTTCAGCAGCCTACGGAGTGAAATTTCGACAGACTGTTACCCCAAAGAAGCCTGTGCTCACTATCTCTTTGGAGAGGTAAGGTGCTCTACTGTTTCTGTTTACTGGCCATGACAAAAAAAAATCACCTTCGAGAACATCACACTGATACTGATGAAGCAGTGCAAATAGAGGAGATGTTGTGGCTATGTAAGCAAACTGGTCTCGTATTGGGAGAAATATAATCATCGTCAAGATGACTATGTCGAGTATTAAATATGTAGGCAAGAAGAGTGAAGGTACAGAATGTTAATATAATTTGTTTTGCTAATTAAACTTTAGGAGTTTTCACGTAAAAAAAACGGAGGCATTAATTTTCAGCACGCTCTCGTATTTGTAGCATCGTGCACGAAAGTCAATCGCTACCATTTTGTTTTGAGCACACTGGAAAGTGTAAACCAGACACTCAGACGTTACTGCGGTGGTATTGAAGAGAATTCCTCTACCTCTGCCGTCGAGAGGAGAACTGTAGGGTTTCCCCTTAATAGTTCAGGCGAGCACTATACACAGGAAACGGCTAACGGCTACTAGAGTATCGGTGTACGCGTGGGGTGCACACGTGTTTCTTTTTAAGGTTCGAGGAGCTGCCCCCTCCCTCACAGTGCTCACAGACGAACTGCCTGCCTAAATCAAAGCTAACAAGGGAATCGGCCAATCTGACGCATCGAAACATTCAATGAAGTTTTTCACACTGGAAGAAGGAAGAATACACCGGAAAGTTAGCATTGTACTTTAGTACTGCTTTGGCACACTGCTAATATTTTTTTAACCTTTTAAGTTACTCATTTTCGCCGGGGGAGAACCGCTGTTAGCAGCTGTTTCTACAGCCCTTCCTCCCTAGTGTGCAAATCAACAAATACCCAAACGCAGCCATGACTAGAGTAGCAAGGCACATAGCGCCAAGTCCAGAGAGCACACAGGCGAATATTAAACACTTAACTCTACCAAAACTATCTCACACAGTTAATTTTTTGAGCCACTTGCAGTTCATACCGACAGGTAAACTATAGCAGATGTGTTAGTCACAAAGTGACTAGCAGGTAAAACCAAACCAAGGCAGTGTATTATGATACATTGTAGAGGATTTCCACCAAAAATTATATCAGTTTGTTGACCTTAAATATTTTATAATAATTCCTGTAGCACAGTTCTTATGACAATTTTTGGATAATGTGTATTTTGCTAATAATGAAAAGGTTCCTTATTTATTCGACACAAAATTGCGAATTATCTTGCGGATGACGGAAACAAACATTTTCCTTGCCACCAGAAAGTTAATGCATTCAGGCACTTCACAGTAATTACTAGTTTTATTTTGGCCGTAGCCGTTGTTCTGCATATTGTGGTGGTACCTGGCGTACTTGATGAAATTCATAAAAGGTGAACCAAAGTGTTAATACAAAAATCACTGAAGTTTAATAATACTGTTCCAGTCATAAACCTGAAATGACTGGCAGAGAGCTAATCGAATTTATATCGCCCAACAATTTTCTGAAAAGGGCTTTAGACTCCCGGCCGGAGTGGCCGAACGGTTCTAGGTGCTACAGTCTGGAACCGCTAGACCGCTACGGTCGCAGGTTCGAATCCTGCCTCGGGCATTGATATGTGTGATGTCCTTAGGTTAGTTAGGTTTAAGTAGTTCTAAGTTATAGGGGACTGATGACCTCAATGTTAAGTCCCATAGTGCTCAGAGCCATTTGAACCAGTTTTGCTTTAGACTGTTGGAAAAAAAAATTATACACCACGTATGAATTATCTGAAGAGGACGAAAATCGGTAGATGTGACGTATATATACAGCTAAACGAAAAATTACAACTTCAGAAAAATTGCATTATTTCTTCAAGAGAAAGGGCTTCACAAATTGAGCAAGGTAATAACGCGCTGATCCACCTCTGAGCCCTATGCAGACAGTTATTTGGCCTAGAATTGATTGACAGATCTATTTGATGTCCTCCTGAGTGATATGGTACCAAGTTGTGTCCAGTTGGTACGTTAAATCGTTAAAATCCGCAGCTGGTTGGAGATCCCTGCCCACAGTGCTCCAAACGTTCTAACTGGAGAGAGATCGAGCGCTCTTGCTTTCCAAGGTAGGACATCGCAAGCTCGAAGACAAGCAGTAGAAACTATCGCCGTGTGCGGGCGGGCATTATCTTGCTGAACTGTAAGCCCAGGAAGGCTTGCCATTAAATACAACGAAACTGGGTGTAGAATATCATAGAACTACCGCTGTGCTATAATGGTACCACGAATGACAACCAAAGGAGTCCCGATATGGAATTCAATGGCACCCCAAACCATCACTCCTGGTTGTCGAGCAGCATAGCAAGTGATGGTCAGATAGATATCCCACTGCTCTTTGTGCTGACTCTTCATCTCTGCATCTTCCACCCGGAACAACATTGACTGGAGTAGAATTGTCTTCAGCAATGAGTCCTGCCTCGAACAGAGGCCCGATCACAAGCGAAGTCGTGTATGGATACGGCCGGAGTAAGGTGGGATACCTACGTGACTGTCTCCTGTTATACAGCTGGACAACACGAGTGATGGTCTGGGTGCCCTTTCATTCCACAGCACGACCTCTTTGGTTGTCCTTCTCGGCAACATTGTAGCACGGCAGTAAGTCGACGATATTTTACGGCCCATTTGGTTGCCCTTGCGGCAACACAACCAGGGCTTACATTTCAGCAATATAATGCCCGCCAGCAAGTGGCGAGAATTTCTGCTGCTTGTTTTAGTGCTTGCGAAACGCCTACCTCGGCCAGCAGATCATTTGGAGCATTATGGGAAGGGTCCTACAACTTATTGGAGATTTTGGCGGTCTAACACCCCAATTGGTATGACATCCCTCAAGCGGTCATCAAATGGACCTGTGTATCAATTCTAAGCCGAATAAACGCCTGCATGAGGATCAGATGTGGACCACCGACTTGCTTACTTTATGAAGCTTTTTGCATGAATAATTATATTTTCTGTGGTGTCACCGCCAGACACCACACTTGCTAGGTGGTAGCTTTAAATCGGCCGCGGTCCATTAGTACATGTCGGACCCACGTGTTGCCACTTTCAGTGATAGCAGACCGAGCGCCACCACACGGCAGGTCTAGAGAGACTGACTAGCACTCGCCCAGTTGTACGGACGACGTAGCTAGCGATGCACACTGACGAATCCTCGCTCATTTGCAGAGCAGATAGTTGGAATAGCCTTCGGCTAAGTCAATGGCTATGACCTAGCAAGGCGCCATTAGTAACATTGCATGTATCTAAAGAGTCTCACTTGTATCGCCACAATCTCCAGATGTACCACAAGGATGGATTAAAGTTAAGTATTCCAGCAGCTACGTACTTTTCTTTACAGCATTCATTACATATCCTGTTTCAGACCTCACGCCATCCTGCTTTAGCTTAGCGCGTGCCTTTCGGCTTCCTCACATTGTGTCTAGGCTGTCTTGTCTAGACACAACATTTTTGGCGACTAGTCAAAAAAGGGTCTTGTTCTTTATACTTGCTTACATTTCATTGTGTCATGGCTTCTCCAGATGTACTGTCCGAATTTTATCGCTTGCAGAATCAGCAGACGCAGGCGTTATTGGATGCCCTTGGACAGCTCGTCCAGGGTCAACGTGCACTGCAAAAGATGCGGCAGCCGCCGCTTCACCGCTACCGCAGCCACAACATGCAGTTGCACCCCCATTTCGACCGTATGATGCAGCGGTGGAAACCTGGACGGAGTGGTCACGCCTGTTTGGATTTCATCTCGCCGCCTACAGAATTCAAGGTAACGAGCGGCAGCCTTTTTTATTGGCCTGTGTAGGTGTGTCCACCTACCGTGTGATAGTGAAATTGTTTCCCCGACGCGACGTAGCAACTCTATCCTACGAAGAAATTTTGTCGGCATTAGATACCTATTTCAAGGAAACAGTAAATGTCATTGTAAAAAGGTATACGTTCTTTCGTACAACACGTACGGCCGGTCAGACTAATAGGGAGTGGGTTGCAACATTGCAAGGCCTTACTAGGGATTGTGCTTTTGAGTGTGAATGTGGCCTCCCTTATTCAGATACAATGGTGCGTGATGCAATTGCACAGAACGTTTCTGATGTTCGTATATGGGAACAGATTTTGAAACTAGTTAATCCCTCCCTTCAACAAGTGATAGACATATTGGATAGGCAAGACACACTTGACTTTGCACAGGAATCATTTGAAACTTCGCCAGCCATGTGTCACATTAACCGGCCTGCCGGGCGCGCTGCACGGAACGATAAACAGCCCTCGCGCTCGTCCGCGCAGCTGCCGCCTAGCTCTCCACGTGTGCCGCGTAAGCGAGCAAATGCAGTGAAATCATGCCCGCGGTGTGCGACTAGACATTCGCGTGACAATTGCCCGTCACGCCAAGCTATTTGCTTTTACTGTAATAAGAAAGGACATGTTCAAAGTGTTTGCCAGAAAAAGCTCAGATCAGACACTCACAACCATTCCAGGCCTTTTGCGTCGCGCCGGAATCGAACCAAGAATAATCAGGCTCGTGAACCTTCGCCCATGGACATTCATGTAGTTAATTCCACTGCGTCCAGTGCCACTTTCTCTAACAGTGAATGTGTTCGTCCCACAAATAGTGTGCGTCGACGTCGCCGGAAATCTCGTCAGGTCGCAAGTGCTTCTGTACCTGTATCAGTCATTCTGCACGGCCAATGGTATTCAACATCTGACATCCGCGCCGTTTTCGCCTCAGTCAAACGGTGCTGCTGAACGATTGGTCCGGACTTTCCAGTCACAGATGTTGAAGTTGAAAGAGTCGCATTCTTGGGAGGACGTGTTGTTGCTCTTTTTGTCTTCGTATCGCTCTCATCCCCAAGATGGTCGCTCGCCGGCTGAGTTACTCCACGGTCGTCCTCATCGAACCTTGATGTCTTTGCTGCATCCGCCGCATCAGGTTCCTGTGCAGCGGCAGAGTCCTGCTTTTGCTCCAGGCGACGTTGTATTCTGTCGCAACTATCGCGGTTCACGGCGTTGGCTCGCAGGGCGCATTCTTCGCTGCCTCGGCCGCAGTGATGTATTTGGTTTTGGGGGCCTCTGGTGAGGTGCGTCGGCATCTCAATCAGCTGCGCCTCTGTCGTCGCTCGGGTTCTGCCGCTCCCCGTCTGCTTTCAGCGACGGAGCCGTCCGGTCAGCGCCCTGGGGACCCATCTACTGGCTCGCCTCATCCCCAGGTGTTACCGACGCTGCCTTCCATTTTGCCCCTTGGCGACGCGCCGCCGCCGCCGCCTGTTCTCCCGCCAGCGCTGCCTGCAGTGGACGCGTTGCTGCAACCGCCTGCCGCCTCCCTGGGTCACGCGCCGCCGATCGCTTCCCGTGACCAGATGTCCTCCGCCATGGAACTTTTGCCCGCTCCGGACCTGATGTCGTCTTCGCCCGTCGGATGCCCCGACGCAATGGAGGTCGACCCTTCGGCCCCTCCTGTCTCTTTACGGGCGCATACACCGCATGTTGACGTGCACCCTGGACTAGGTTTTCAGACGTTTCCTAGCTCCCCTCGGACCGAATGCCCGGGTGCGGGTGGCACAGCTTCGCCTGTTGTTAGGCTCCCCACCTCATCTTATACGTCAACATGGGGTCCTCCCCACGGCAGGCGGACGCCTTATAACACGACCGTTCGCCGATTTGCGGGGGAGGAATGTGGTGTCACTGCCAGACACCACACTTGCTAGGTGGTAGCTTTAAATCAGCTGCGGTCCATTAGTACATGTCGGACCCGCGTGTCGCCACTTTCAGTGATAGCAGACCGAGCGCCACCACACGGCAGGTCTAGAGAGACTGACTAGCACCTGCCCAGTTGTACGGACGACGTAGCTAGCGATGCACACTGACGAAGCCTCGCTCATTTGCAGAGCAGATAGTTGGAATAGCCTTCGGCTAAGTCAATGGCTACGACCTAGCAAGGCGCCATTAGTAACATTGCATGTATCTAAAGAGTCTCACTTGTATCGCCACAATCTCCAGATGTACCACAAGGAGGGATTAAAGTTAAGTATTCCAGCAGCTACATACTTTTCTTTACAGCATTCATTACGTATCCTGTTTCAGACCTCGCGCCATCCTGCTTTAGCTTAGCGCGTGCCTTTCAGCTTCCACTCATTGTGTCTAGGCTGTCTTGTCTAGACACAACATTTTCCTGAAATTATAATCATTTGTTTTTATGCATATGAGCATCGGATCCAACGACTTCCATCCATCCTTTTTTCATATGCTGTATCAACAGTCTTTTTATAGTCCTCCTAAAGACAGCGGTGTTGTCACGTCCATGCCAGTAGTCGAACAAAAACAATGAATTGTTTTCTACAAATGATAAGAACACGTTTCAGATAAAACACCGAGAACTATTCTTTCCCGTTTTTCCAGATTTTGCTACGTCTGTTATAAGATTTTCTAGAGAAACCAGGATTTTCTAAAAATTTATGTTCCTAATTTGCTTTTATGTTCCTAAAGGCAGCTATAAAGCTGCAGAAATAGTAATCCACTGATATTTATCACTGGAATTGTGGCATACGACTGTGTCATATCACTTATCTATTGCACAAACGACTTTTTTTTTTCGCTCAGAATGATAAAGTGCGGTTTGCTCGAAACCTGGCTGATTGGTTTTACACAAAGCATTTTAGGGGATAACCAGCTGAGAATTTCCCTGTAGTACTACCTATTTATGACTTCTCCTCTATATATTTGCTTCTGGTAAACTTCGTAATTTTGTAACTTCCTGTTGTGTACAGTTTCCTGGATGTGTTTAACCAGGTCGAAGAAGCCTGTAATTCAGTAATGTTCATCCCACAAGGGAA
This sequence comes from Schistocerca piceifrons, assembly GCF_021461385.2. NCBI lineage: Eukaryota > Metazoa > Arthropoda > Insecta > Orthoptera > Acrididae > Schistocerca > Schistocerca piceifrons. The sequence continues at coordinate 559,469,296 of NC_060149.1, forward strand.
ACTCTCCATTGCATCCCCCTCAGGTTTAGTGCTAAGATGGCCCAGTGGATAGCCCGTCAAAAACTCAACACACGTCAAGCATAAAATCAGGAAGAAGGCGTGCTGAACTGTAAAAAAAGGAAACTAGAAACAATTAACGGTCCAAGTGTAACAAGTGCAATATCGAGGAAAAGTAAGTAACTGCCGCGTTGTGGTGAAGTGGTCACGGTGTTGAACTGTAAACGGCACGAGCCGTGTTCAAAACCTTCCCCGGGCGATTTTGTTTTTCACAACTTTATGAACTGTCCGTCCGGTCATTGAAATGTTTCTTATCTTTATGTAGTCTTTGCAGTTGTCATATTATACATTAGTTATAGAATATGATTCACGTGGTAAGAATACAGGGTGATTCAAAACGAATACCACAACTTTAAAAATGTGTATTTAATGAAAGAAACATAATATAACCTTCTGTTATACATCATTACAAAGAGTATTTAAAAAGGTTTTTTTTCACTCAAAAACAAGTTCAGAGATGTTCAATATGGCCCCCTCCAGACACACGAGCAATATCAACCCGATACTTCAACTCGTTCCACACTCTCTGTAGCATATCAGGCGTAATAGTTTGGATAGCTGCTGTTATTTCTCGTTTCAAATCATCAATGGTGGCTGGGAGAGGTGGCCGAAACACCATATCCTTAACATACCCCAATAAGAAAAAATCGTAGGGGGTAAGATCAGGACTTCTTGGAGGCCAGTGATGAAGTGCTCTGTCACGGGCTGCCTGGCGGCCGATCCATCGCCTCCGGTTAGTTACGGACAGATAAGTGCCAATGTGGTGGCGCTCCATCCTGCTGAAATATGAATTGTTGTGCTTCTTGTTCGAGCTGAGGGAACAGCCAATTCTCTAACATCTCCAGATACTGTAGTCCAGTTACAGTAGCACCTTCGAAGAAAAGGGGACCAAAAACTTTATTGGCTGAAATGGCACAGAAAACTTTCACCTTAGGCGAGTGTGACGGTTGACTTTCCCGTTAGTGTGGAAAGTTGCTTCATCACTAAACACAATCTTTGAAACGAAAGATTCATCTGTTTCCATTTGAGCAAGGATAAAATCACAGAAATCGATTCTTTTAATCTTATCAGCTGCAGGCAGTGCTTGAACCAATTTCAGACGATAAGGTTTCATAACTAACCTTTTTCGTAGGACTCTCCATACAGTTGACTGTGGAATTTGCAGCTCTCTGCTAGCTCTGCGAGTCGATTTTCCTGGGCTGCAAACAAATGCTTGCTGGATGCGTGCTACATTTTCATCACTCGCTCTCGGCCGTCCAGAACTTTTCCCTTTGCACAAACACCCATTCTCTGTAAACTGTTTATACCAACGTTTAATAGACCACCTATCAGGAGGTTTAACACCATACTTCGCTCGAAATGCACGCTGAACAACTGTCGTCGATTCACTTCTGCCGTACTCAATAACACAAGAAGCTTTCCGTTGAGCGGTCGCCATCTTAGCATCAACTGACGCTGACGCCTAGTCAACAGCTCCTCAAGCGAACAAATGTACAACTAAATGAAACTTTATAGCTCCCTTAATTCGCCGACAGATAGCGCTTAGCTCTGCCTTTTGTCGTTGCAGAGTTTTAAATTGCTAAAGTTGTGGTATTCTTTTTGAATCACCCTGTACATAACTGTCGCAAGTAAATGTAATGAATAGTGAGAACAGATACCACAAAGACGGCTCAAAGAAATAAAAACAACAAATAAACGTGCGTGAACTATGTTACAACAAAGGAATTGAGGAGTCAAAACTTCCTAAATGGAACGCAACTTCAAAAACGTTAAAAACAGATATTTTGACAGAGTATGGAGAAACTGTGCGTGAAACTGATGCGTTTATTTCTTGCAGCTTATGAGACAAACTACTGCTTTTTCGTCATCTCCTTAAGAGTGATTACATTAACATTCATACGAACACTTAAACCTAGAAAGGAGGCGTATCTCACTTACCAGGAGTACAAATTAGGTGGGCCGATAAGAGAGTCCTATCATATGACATACATGCTGTCACTAATGCCGTCTATGACACACGAGACGTGTTTTCCGGTGGAGGATTCGGATGACTTGTCGCCTTTTCATCAAACGTTTGCGGTTCCCACTTGAAAGCCACTTCCTTCCAGCTGCTAACAGAGAAGTTGTGCAAAAAAAGTAATAATAATAATAATAATAATAATAATAATAATTGGAAGGAGGGAGGTTTGAACGCAGCTCGCCACCATGGCAGTCCTACACGGTGACCACTTTTTTTCTGTTTTTTTTTTTTCGGACCGAGACTCGAACTCCGCGGCAAGTGCTCTTCCGCTTTTTTTTTAATTATCAGAATGACTTGGTACTATCATAACACTTCAGTAGACCATAGTCAAATGATCATGTAATATAAGCTACAGATGGGAGAAAAAATTAATTATGATAACAGAATAATAATAATAATAACAAGGAGCACGAGGATGTAAAGAGCAACTGATAATAGATGCAGAGGTGACATACCAAGCTAAAACTAAACAAAGGTCGCTACACTACGCATACATTGATTACCGAAAAGCTTTTGATAGTGTACCCCACTCATGGTTACTACAAATATTGGAAATATACAAAGTAGATTCTAAATTGATATAGTTCCTAAACATAGTAATGAAAAATTGGAAAACCACACTTAATATCCAAACAAAATACTATCACATCACAGCCAATATAGATTAAGCGTGGAATATACCAAGGAGACTCATTAAGTCCTTTCTGGTTCTGCCTTGCTCTGAACCCACTAGCCAACATGCTAAATAATACAAATTATGGATACAATATTACTGGAACATACCAACACAAAATCACACATTTGGTATACATGGATGATCTAAAACTATTGGCAGCAACAAATCAACAACTCAACCAATTACTAAAGATAACAGAAGTATTCAGCAACGATATAAAAATGGCTTTTGGAACAGACAAATGTAAGAAAAATAGCATAGTCAATGGAAAACACGCTAAACAAGAAGATTACATATTGGATAACCACAGCGACTGCATAGAAGCGATGGAAAAAACAGATGCCTATAAATATCTAGGATACAGACAAAAAATAGGAATAGATAATACAAATATTAAAGAGGAACTAAAAGAACAATACAGACAAAGACTAACAAAAATACTGAAAACAGAATTGACAGCAAGAAACAAGACAAAAGCTATAAATACTTATGCTATACCAATATTGACCTACTCATTTGGAGTAGTGAAATGGAGTAACACAGACCTAGAAGCGCTCAATACACTTACACAATCACAATGCCACAAATATAGAATAAATCACATACATTCAGCAACTGAAAGATTCACATTAAGCAGAAAGGAAGAAGGAAGGGGAATTATCGACATAAAAAACCTACATTATGGACAGGTAGACAATTAAAGAAAATTCTTTATAGAACGAGCAGAAACTAGCAAAACACACAAAGCAATCACTCATATAAATACATCGGCTACACCACTACAATTTCATAACCACCTCTACAACCCTTTAGATCACATAACATCAGCAGAAACGAAGAAAGTAAATTGGAAAAAAGAAAACACTACATGGCAAGCACCCGTATCATCTAACACAGCCACACATCGATCAAGACGCATCCAACACATGGCTAAGAAAAGGCAATATATACCGTGAGACGGAAGGATTCATGATTGCAATACAGGATCAAACAATAAACACCAGATATTACAGCAAGCATATTATTAAAGATACCAGTACCACAACAGATAAATGCAGACTTAGCAAACAACAAATAGAAACAGTAGATCACATCACAAGCAGATGTACAATACTAGCAAATACAGAATACCCAAGAAGACATGACAATGTAGCAAAAATAATACATCAACAACTTGCCATACAACATAAACTAATAAAACAACACGTTCCCACATACAAGTATGCACCACAAAATGTACTGGAGAATGATGAATACAAATTATACTGGAACGGAACCATTATAACAGATAAAACAACACCACATAACAAACCTGGCACCATACTCACCAATAAAAAGAAGAAATTAACACAACTAATCGAAATATCCACACTGAATACAACAAATATACAGAAGAAAACAGGAGAAAAAATTGAAAAATACATGCAACTGGCTGAGGAAGTCAAGGACATGTGGCATCAGCAGAAAGTTGACATTATACCGATTATACTGTCAACTACAGGAGTCATACCACACAATATCCACCAGTACATCAACGCAATACAGCTACATCCAAACTTATATATACAGCTACAGAAATCTGTAATTATTGATACTTGTTCAATTACCCGAAAGTTCCTAAATGCAATATAACATATACCGTACAGTTAAAAAGAAGTCGCGCTTGATCAATATCCGCGTCACTTTCCATTTTTAACCAGACATGACGTCTGAGAAAGAAAAGAAATAATAACAATAATAATAAACCAAGAACGTAGCCGACAGACCACCACCAAGCTTACATGATATGTATCAACAATTATTTTTATATGTCTTTTAGTATTTTTTAAAAATTTTTTCTTTGTGTTTCTTATTTATTTTTATAGTTTGTAATAGAATCTAAAAGTAGAAGGAAAACGAAACCAGATTACATTCGAAATAACAAACTAAGAAAAATCCCAATTTGATTGCAAGGATTATAGACGCTCATGTGTATCTACACTTCATCTATACGCAATTTTACAATGGAACTGGAATAATGCTGAGTCAATACACAAAACAAAACGAACAGAGAAACCAGGAGAGGAAAAGCCTAAGTAAATCACATGGGAACATACTGTACATGGTGGCAGCCTGTCAAGGAATATTTTAGGGAATTGGTTTACAAAATTTATTTCAAAGGCCCAGTCAAATCTCTACAAGTTTACTCCTACAGTAACTTACATTGTGCCTAAATGACACAAGTTGCCTGTCTTTCAAAACCGAGGCAGTTCTGTCCAGTTAAAGCTGTTGACAAGAGAAGCCTTGAGGCCTCTGCTGAACCTGCTAGAGAATTCTCGCCACTGGTTTTAGCCAATAGCGTGCGTGGGATACAGATCACGTGTGTGGACGCTGGGGCGTTCTGCAGTGCGGAACACAGTTGGCACTCTCTCTCTCTTGTAATACAGACACGAACCGATTCCCCTACCGTTATCCATTTCAATTAATTGCTCGGCCTCGTACACAGACCTAAACCTGACAACTTTCGTCCCTAGGCGCGCCCCTTGTACACCGTATATTGAAATATATCCTCTTTATTGTATCTAATTTCCAGTCTTCTCATTTAACGGCATCCCTGGATGCCAACTCTCAAAACCTGACCGCTCGACCTCCTGCACACTGAAGTCACGAGGCGTATGTAACAACCTTCTCCCCCCTTCCCTGACCATATGCATTAACATTGGTGCCCAAAAGTGGGATCGTATGCATTAACATTGGTGCCCATAAGTGGCATCGTATACATTAACAACACATAACAAAAGAAACACTTATCAGAACAATTAAATTAACCAACACCTTGGCGACGGAAAACAAGATTCAACCTGCTGGCGAAGAGGTCTCGATATCGAGGCATTCGGAAGCATGTCCAATAGGTAGTGATTATGTACTGCATAAAGTTCATGTGATCTTCCCCCTCGCCTTCTACAACATAATGAACGAAGTGCCCCAACAACCACATAACGGTATGGGTTTTCGACCGTGGAAAGAAAGAAGGAACTGGACGCAATATTATGTCCGTAGTGTATGCAGCCTCAGAAGATGGAGTAAGGAAGGGCAATTACGTCGTATCGTATCTGGAGACGTACAACGTCTACATAAATCCGTTGCACTAAGCCCAGTACAGAAAAGTCGCTCGTTCATTAGAATCAAGTTATTTACTACCTTAGAACGCTACGGTCGCAGGTTCGAATCCTGCCTCGGGCATGGATGTGTGTGATGTCTTTGGGTTAGTTAGGTTTAAGTAGTTCTAAGTTCTAGGGGACTGATGACCACAGCTGTTAAGTCCCATAGTGCTCAGAGCAATTTGAACCATTTACTACCTTATACCACGAGAACGCTAGGCGCATCGGCAAAATCGGAAGACTGATATTGAACCAAACTGTCGTCCAGATTGTATGCGGCTACTCTTTTTCAATGAGGTTCGGGCAAGGGACTGCTTCCCATCGAGTCTTTAGGAATATCCTGGTGAGGATAGGCCTCCATAAGATGTCAACCCCTAAATACATCACCGCAAGATGGAAGTCACGAATGTGTTTTAACTTATAATTTATTCGACCAACATCAGTAGGGGTTTCCAGACTAGCAGGACGTACACAGAGAAATAAATGAGACGTGAATGTGTGAGTTTCTTGAGTCAGCGTCAAAACAGTACGTCGCACATATAGCATCTGCGTCTTCCTTTCATATGTCAGCGAGGCCCAATCCCCCAAAGTAACGAGGCTTCGTGATCACCTCATACCTCAAGCAAAATATATGTCTCTTCCATAAGAAATGACCTTACAGTTGTTGTAGTTTCTTCGCCATCATCGAGGGACGCGGATAAACTTGGGTCACGTAATAAGCTTTGCATAAGACATATGTATCTAGTATTCGGACCCGAAGCAGAGTAAGAGAACGATTTTTATGCTCTAGTAACGCTCCCTGAGTTTTTTCCGTAAGAGACTTACAGTTGAGCGTCGCCATTTTGAGTGGACAAGGATCAATGATGATGCCGAGAGACGTATGCCGATGCACCGCAGTAGCCCATGGAACAACCGCATCATCAAAACCTCGCAAGGGAAGAAGCTTGCATTTACCTTCATTAAGGTTTGCACCTGAATTCCGACAAAAATCATCAGTTACAGCCTTCAGTCGAGGTATCTCAGTCCGCAGCTCGTGGTCGTGCGGTAGCGTTCTCGCTTCCCACGCCCGGGTTCCCGGGTTCGATTCCCGGCGGGGTCAGGGATTTTCTCTGCCTCGTGATGACTGGGTGTTGTGTGCTGTCCTTAGGTTAGTTAGGTTTAAGTAGTCCTAAGTTCTAGGGGACTGATGACCATAGATGTTAAGTCCCATAGTGCTGAGAGCCATTTGAACCATTTTTTTGAGGTATCTCAGTAGGATTGGGAAGTAGAACCATCACGTCATCCGCCTATGCATGAACAGCTATAGTCCCGCCGGAAAGCGTCCAACCTGTTAGCTGGGATGCTAGCATCCGAAGTAGGGGCTCCAGAGACAACATAAACAAAGTCATTGAAAGCGGGCTTCCTTGAGGCACTCCGCTACGGATATTTATTGAGGGAGTCAGTTGGCCATTGACAAACGCCGAAGCCATTATACAAATTTGAGAGAACTCGCTGTGTGTCAACAGTGAAACCAACTGCCTCCACAATCCGAAGCAGAAAGTCGTGATTAACACGATCAAATACCTTATCGAAGTCTATAAAAGCAAGGGCACAAGCGATTAACACCATCAAATACCTTATCGAAGTCTAGAAAAGCAAGGGCACAAGGAACGGACGTTACAGCAGCAGCGGAAACCACGTCACGACACACGCTTATAGGGGTAAGAATGGTACGATCAGGTACGCAGCTTTCATGTTTTGCAACAACCGTCTCCATCAAAGCTGACATCCTACTATTAACTGCCCTCACCACAGTCTTATAATCAAAGCTTAACAAAGTGAGTGGGCGAAAGCTATCAGGGGTAGCCGGTCCAGTTCGTTTCGGCATTAAAACAATTTTCCCACTTTGAACGAGGGTGGCACTACTCTACCCTGTAACACTTCATTCAAAAGGGAGGTAAAGGTAGCACCAAACAACGACCATAAGGGCACGTAAAATTTCTTGAGAAGTCCATCTAGACCCAGGATCCCACAATAAGTTTGTAAACTTCCTCAGGCTGAAAGACAGCTAAGGGCGTTGCATTATGTTCAGGTGTAATTGTCATACCCAAGATGCTGACAAGTGGGCCGTAAAAGGTTTCATTGGAATCATCGATGCCGTAGATGTCTACATAGTACTGGTGTAAGATACACACTATATCAGCTTGCGCCGTTACTATATGTACATCATTTGTCGTGAGAGAATGAATACAAGCGCGTCGGCGACGGTTCTGATCCCTAAGCAAATGATATAAGGAAGGCAGTTCTTCCGTCACCAATGAACGTGGCTTCAATCGAATTTTCAAACCTTCCATATGTATTTTCTTCAAGGTCAAGAATTTTGCTTTTACACGCCTAACATCCGTAATTTGCAGAAGCTCGTGATCCGAAGCGGCATAAAAAATGGTTCAAATGGCTCTGAGCGCTATGGGTCTTAACATCTGAGGTCATCAGTCCCCTAGACTTAGAACTACTTAAACCTAACTAACCTAAGGACATCACACATATCCACGCCCGAGGTAGGATTCGAACCTGCGACCGAAGCAGTCTCGCGGTTCCGGACTGAGCGCCTAGAACCGCTAGACCACCGCGGCCGGCTTTCCCTTGTCAGTTGCAGTTCAGAGCGGCCAGTCTTATACACCTCCGTCGGTAGCGATGCACTGACTCTGACGTGTTGCTGTAAATCTTCCAAACACTTTTGCGAACTATATTTTGTCACATACCTTGTACTTCCTGTAAATCTTTCTTCTATTTATACAATTCATGTTCTGATTTTACGAAACTAAACCGACTTAGCACACTGCTTATGTATAAGTACTTTCACCATCTTTTCCTTAACCAAAAATTTTATAGCGTTTTATTTCTCACTTGAAGTTATTAGAGTGCACATTTATTTGGGCTTTCAAGGCACTTTTGTTATGAACTTCATTTAGCACAACGATCATCGTTCAAACCACAATTCTCAGAATCGCGCAAGTTATTTAACGTTTTCTCTAATGTTTCCACAATTTCTAAATGTTGTGCACGTCATTCGAAAGAATGTCTAAGAAATAAACTAATAATTAACACATACGTAAGTGTTCTGAAGGGATAGATGATTTCGACTGCGTATCACGTTCTTTGCGAAGTTCAAAACATTTATTGGTCTCCACATTACTGTGAAACTCTGATACCTGCAAAAAGGCAAAGGCTGCTAGCAAGCATATACGACGGGCGTTCAGCAATTAAAGCAACATTTTTGTTTCTTGACCATATTCGGCTGAAAAAATGTGGGGAATTGTTGCGGGACAATGTAGAATATTTCTGCTTGAGCCTCTATAGTTTCATGAAGCTCCGACAGGGAGCGCCGCTATACGTAACCTTCAAAATGGAACATGTACAGGACGTGCGTTCCAAGCAGAGAGCTATGAATGAGTTTCTTTTGGCATCGCAGATATTCACAGGTCCTTGCAGGAAAGTGAAAAAGAGCATGATGTGTCACAGTGCGAGGCGTCTGTCATCATTGCAACAGGGTTTCGCAATCTTGTCCGATCTCCAGCATGCTGGCTGGCCGCACACAGCTGTGACTGCTGCAATGTTGGAATTTGCCGACACTCTCATTATAGGTGATCGACGGTTCCTCGCCACCTAACAGAAGACTATAATGAGCTAAGGAGAACCATCTATACGGAATTGCTTGCCCTTTAGAAGACTGATGGTGACAATTTTTCATCGAACATCGTTACAGGCGACGAAACATCACTTCAAATCGGTAACCAATTGGCAATCCATCGAGGGGGGCTACACCAACTCTCCTCCGAAGGAAAAGTTCATAGCTGAAACCTCAGAGAGTAAAGTCATGTAGACAATTGTCTGGGACTCTGAGGGGTTATTCTCTTTGATGTCCTCTCTCATGGTGCAACGATCAACTCTGAAGTGTACTGTGCCACCCTGAGGAAACTGAAGACACAGCTTCAGCATGTTCGTCGCCACAAAAGTGCAAACGAACTTCTCCTTTTCCATGACAACACAAGGCCTCATACAAGTCTTCGCACCCAAGAGGAGCTCACAAAACTTCATTGGATTGTTCATCCTCACCCATCGTACAGCCAGGATTTTGCACCTTGCGACTTCCATATGTTTAGCCTAGTGCAAAAAGCACTCTGTGGGGAGCAGGTGTGGATGACAGGGAGGTTATTGATGCAGCAAGACCTTGGCTACGGCATCGACCTCTAGAGAGGTACAATATGGGCATACATGCCCTTCCAGTGAGGTGGTGCAAGGCCGTCGCATTGAATGGAGATTATTGTTAAAAATAGGGTTTTGTAGCCAAGAGACTGAGGGATAATGTGGTGCATTGGAATCCTCAATATGACCACCTTCCTTTCAGAAATAATATGTTGCATCACTTATTGAACATCTTCGTACAATGAAATCACAAAGAGAGTTAATTTTGTTGAATCTGAAACTTCCTGGTAGATTAAAACTGTGTGCCGGACCAAGAATCTTGCTTGGGTAGCTCAGATGGTAGAGCACTTCCCCCGAAAGTCAAAGATCCCGAGTTTGAGTCTCGGTCCAGCAAACAGTTTTAATCTGCCAGGAAGTTTCATATCAGCGCAAACTCCGCTGCAGCGAAAATTTCATTCTAGTTGTATCTGCATTGTTAACACTTAGCGGGTCAGGAGCAGTATTGGTTGAGCGCTTAAGAGAGAATTTGCAGAATGTCGTTAGGGGCTTTCTTGATCATGCTGAGGGGATGAATTCAACTCGACAGGTATACACTGGTAGAGACATGCTGTCAGAACTGCGGCCAGAGACAGGGATTCGTGTGACATTATTCTGAATGTTTTGTTCCAAAATTACCTCGAGCAGATATTCAAGGAACCAACTTGTGAAAGTAACGTCTTGGACCTCGTAGCAGGTAAAGAGACCTTAGCTTATCGAATCAGTTATTGTAGCGGAAGATATCAGTGATCGTAAGGCGGTTCAAATGGTTCAAATGGCTCCAAGCACTATGGGACTTAACATCTGAGATCATCAGTCCCTAGACTTAGAACTACGTTAACCTAACTACACTAAGAACATCACACACATCCTTGCCCGAGGCAGGATTCGAACATGCGACCGAAGCAGCAGCGCGGTTCCGGACTGAAGCGCTTAGAACCGCTCGGCCACAGAGGCCGGCCATAAGGCTGTGATAGCTAATATAAATACAGGAGTTACAAGGAATATTAAGGAACGCAGGAAACTACTTTTGCTTAGCAGGAGTGACAAGACACAAATTGCACATAATCTGAGTAGTCAGCATCAGGTATTCAGTGGTGAGGGCGAAGATATCGAGCACAAATGGAAAAAATTCAAAAGCATGGTTCAATATGCCTTTGACATGTATGTTCCGAGCAAGTTCTTTATCGCCAAGTTAGAAAACGGCTACGTAAACAAAGAGAGCTTCATCACATGTTCAAGAGAAGTCAGAACCTAGCAGACAAACGAAAGATAAACGATGTGGAAATGAGCAATGAGAGAAGCGTTCATTGACTTGGAAAGTAAAGTATTTTAAACGATTTCACTAATAGAACTGGCAACGGCCTTGCCACAGTGGATACACCGGTTCCCGTGAGATCACCGGGCTTGGCCGGCACTTGGATGGGTGACCATTAAGCCGCCATGAGCTGTTGTCATTTTTGGGGGTGCACTCAATCTCGTGATGCCAATTGAGGAGATACTCGATCGAACAGTAGCGGCTCCGGTCAAAGAAAACCATCATAACGACCGGGAGAGCGGTGTGCTGACCACATGCCCCTCCTATCCGCATCCTCAGCTGAGGATGATACGGCGGTCGAATGGTCCCGATGGGCCACTTGTGGCCTGAAGACGGAGTGCTTTTTTTTCACTAATAGAGCTAAGAGGTTTTGTTCTTATGTAACAGCACTAAGCGGTTTGAAGTCCTCCATTCAGTCACGTAGTGACCATACCGGCACCGAAAACATAGAGAAGGCCTAAACACTGAATTCGGTCTTCTAAAAATTGTTTCATCGAGGAAGATCGTACATATAATTTCCTTATGAACGTCGAAATGGTGGATACTTAAATAACCGATTGCGTAATAGTAAAGCAATTACAACCGCTTAGAAGTGGAAAGGCATCAGGAGCACGTGAGGTACCTGCAAGGTTATGCAAAGAATATGCGAAGGAACTTACTCTCCTTCTAGCTGCAGTTTATTGCAGATCTCTGAAGCAACGGACGGTACCTGCCGACTGGAAAAAAGCGCAAGAAATTTCCTTCCCAGGAAGGGTAGGAGGACAGATGTACATAATCACAAGGCTACATCGTTAACGTCAATATGTTGTAGGATTATGAATCATGTTTGATACTCAAGAATGAAGACGTGTTTGTAGTACGAAAATCTCTATAAATGTCAATATTGATTCTGCAAACTCAAACTCTTGCGAGACTAAGTTCGCTCTGTACCGCCAAAAGATTCAGAGCGCTGTAGGCAATGGGGATCAGGTTGATGTAGTGTTCCTTGACTTACGGAAGCAGTTTAACACCGTCCCGCAAACCTGTTTAGTTTAAAAAATGGATCTTCTCGAAAATCAGGTTAGAGTTGTGACTAGGCTCAATACTTCCTTGCGGACAGATCTGAACACTTGGCTCTTAACGGGACAAAATCGACAGGTGTAAGGGTAATTTTGGGAGAACACCAAGGAAGTGCGTTTACAATGTACGTAAATGATCTAGTAGAAATAGTCGGACGCTCTTTAAGACTTTTCGCAGATGATGGGGTAGTGTATAAGAAAACAGCATGCTCTTTAAGACTTTTCGCACATGATGGGGTAGTGTATAAGAAAGCAGCATCGCCAGAATGCAAAATTGATTTGCAGGATGAACTACACAGGACTGCTGCATTGCGTAGGCTCTGGCAATTGACCCGGAACGTAAATAAATGTAAAGCATTACCCATACATAGGAAAAAAAATTCACTGCTCTACAGCTACACTATTGATGACAAATTGCTGGAAACAGTATCTGCCATAAAATACCTAGGAGTAACTATCAAGAGCGACATTAAGTTGCGTGATTATATAAAACATATGACAGGAAAAGCAGACGACAGACGGAGATTCATTGGAGGAATATTACGGAAATTCAATACATCCACGAACGAAGTGGCTTGCAACGCCCTTGTTCGACCGATTCTTGAGTAAAGTTCATCAATAGAAGAGAGAGAGAGAGAAGATCCAAAGAAAAGAGGCGCGTCTCGTCGCAGGATCGTTTCGTCGGTGCGAGAGCGTTACAGAGATGCTCAACAAAGTAAAAGGCAGACAAGAGAGGCGTTGTGCATCCTAGAGAGGTTTACTATTGAAATTTCTAGAGGGCACTTTCTGAAAAGAGTCACACAACATACTACTCCCACGTACATTTTGTGAAACGACCATGAAGAGAAAACCCCAGAAACTAGAGCTATTACAGAGGCTTACCGACAATTATTCTTCCCACACGTCATTCGCAGGTGGAACAGGGAAGAGCAGATGAGTTAGTGGTACCAGAAGTTCTCTCCACCACGAACCACTAGTTGGTTCCTGGAGTTTTATATAGCTGAAGATGTAGATTGTAGAGTAAAGATGTGTCAAAAGACAAGCCTGGGAGTGAACGAAGTCATAAATAATCATGTTATCGATTTTATAAAGTGTTCGGCCGGCCGGGGTGGCCGAGCGGTTCTAGGCGCTACAGTCTGGAACAGCGCGACCGCTACGGTAACAGGTTCGAATCCTGCCTCGGGCATGGATGTGTGTGACGTCCTTAGGTTAGTTAGGCTTAAGTAGTTCTAAGTTCTAGGGGACTGATGACTTCAGAAGTTAAGTTCAAATGGTTCAAATGGCTCTGAGCACTATGGGACTTAACATCTGTGGTCATCAGTCCCCTCGAACTACTTAAACCTAACTAACCTAAGGACATCACACACATCCACGCCCGAGGCAGGATTCGAACCTGCGAGCGTAGCGCCTAGAACTGCACGGCCACACCGGCCGGCAGAAGTGTCCCATAGTGCTCAGAGCCATTTGAACCATTTTATAAAGTGTTCATTCATGCGAGTACAAGAAAATTTTACGTGTCTCTTGGCTAAAGAACATTGTATTAGTAGACTGGAAGCTACACTACATAACTACAGTATGGATTATGTGTATGTGTTTGCGCCAGTGCAAGACTGTTTGAGCGTATTAAACACCAACAAACTTTTGTATCCACCTCGTAATCGATTCCTCCACACACCAAGCAGGTCGTGCAAGCAGCAATTCCCCCCCCCCAGGAGGACGTGCTTATAAGGCTCTCATCGAAAGAGACCCATTTTCCTTATATGGGCTGAGCTCTTTACTGCGGGGTTTTGCATCGCCTCCACAACGTCTGGGGGTGCCAAACTCGCCGATAGACGTATGCCTGTCGCAGCAGAGATCAGTATCAGCAGGGCACTATTTTGCTACGCCAGGTCACGTTCCCACGTTCCGCTACGAGGTTATTTAACTGCGACCGACTATTTAAGCCACCGCCGGACAGTGTCAAGTCTGCTGCGCCTTGCGCTTCAAGTTGGCAGTACCAGGAGTTCCGTCGGGCAGTCACATGCCAGCAGTACCGGCCCAGTAACTTCCTAGGTCTTCACTCCGCAGCCTACAGTGAGTCTGGGGTTCGTCGTGTAGGTACATCACAGACAGTGTCACAGGACATGTATTGGTATTCTATGTGGTCGTGTGGAGATTCATCTGAGTTCTTTAAAATTCAGTTTTAGTAAATATTTATTCTTTTAAAGTGTCTTTGATTACTCTACAGTAAGAGCATATTTCACAAACAGTATTTACATGCGCCGATCTGCTCTGTGCCTTTCACTTTCATGTGGTATCAGTTAACGAATAACTTACAGAACAGTTCTTGTGTGGTGCTTAGCAGTGTTCTGCAGTATCCTTACAGGGGTAATAAGAATACCCAAAAATTGACAGGCGTACAAGTAAGTCATCCAGACACTCACGACAGAGAGTAGCTTATAAGCCATGCTCTGTCTGTATACTGTTTTAGATTTTTAACTGTAGGCTATGTTGGGTTTTCAGTAAGATATACAACACATTTTTTATGAAAGAAGATTGGTTTTATTCAGGATTCCAATAGACCATATTATTCCCCACTCTTTTGGCTACAAAACTTTATTTGTTAACACAATTTCCGTTCAATGAGACGGCATTACGCCACGTTATTGGGAGGGCTAGTACGCTCGCATGGCACAACCCTACTGGTTGATGCCGGAGCCAAGATCTTGCTGCATGAATAACCTTTCCATTATTCACGTACTGCTTCCCAAGGAGTGCATTCCTCATGGGACCAAACAGATGGCAAATAGGAGGTGCGAGATCCGGGCTGTAGGATGAAGGAGCAAGAGCAGTCCAATACTGCGATGATGACATACCCCTTGCCCAACGACTCATCGAGCTTTCTTTCACTGCCATGTTTCCGTAGACATTCTGCAAGCTCGTATGGGCACTTGCGATGTTCTGGTTTTCCCCCAAAAGAAACTCAATGACGGTCATCTGCTTCGAATGCACTTCCATTACAGACGACATTTATAAGGCTATGTATAGCGCCACCACCTATGAAAAATTCATTTAACTATGTCCCACAACAAATTCTGCATTTTACAACCGAAACTGGCCGAGACGCTCCTCGTATATGGAATTACTAACACTGACTCCAACAAAGATGGGATTATGCAAAAGTATTACATTAAAGCAGGAAACACGTATACCACACAATACCATCAGATATGGATACTTCCGAATTGGGATTGGTTTTCACTGTATAAATCTTGAATCTTAAATCATTACAAAAACTATCTAAGAGCATTGCCGCATAAAGAAAAATTTTCCTTGCTCTAGAAAAACATTCAGGTCCAAGGGTTAAATGGAGTTAGCGTGTTATGTGTACGAAAAACAAAACTGGAAATGGAAGAGGTCAAAGTCAACGAAAGATAGCAAAGGCAACTGCCATAAAGGAAGAAGATAAACTGCTACTGGAAGAACAGAAGACCATTACAGATTTGCGAGCAAGGCTTGCATGTTACTTTCAACACAGGGTAATGAAAAATATGGGTACAACTGAGGATTATAAGATGTTAGTATTTACTGTAAGCCGCGCGGTGTAGCCGCGCGGCCTCAGGTGCCTTGCCACAGTCCGCGCTTAAATATGTTCATTCGTATATGCACTGTAAGAAAATATTTTGTGAAATGTAGAAAATGTATAAAAAATATAGTTAATTCAAGCCTGCCGCTGAGGTTGGCGTGGCATCATATTTCAGCTGCCACAATGTTACTTGGTTCGTCTGAAAAATGATACCGAGGAGAGAAACTGCACTTTGATGCCATCTGTTGAACAATCCAGTTATCTTGGTAATGTGCAAGTTGTTTGAGAAGCAGGCATTTATTTATGCTCTTTGATGCGCGGCCCCTCCCGCCGGAGGTTCGAGTCCTCCCCCGGACTTGGGTGTGGGTGTTGTTCAAAAACGGCTCTGAGCACTATGGGACTTAACATCTTAGGTCATAAGTCCCCTAGAACTTAGAACTACTTAAACCTAACTAATCTAAGGACATCACACACATCCATGCCCGAGGCAGGATTCGAACCTGCGACCGTAGCAGTCCCGCGGTTCCGGACTGCAGCGCCTGGAACCGCACGGCCACCGCAGCCGGCGTGGGTGTTCGTCTTAGCAGAAGTTAGTTTAAGTAGTGTGTAAGTCTAGGGACCGATGACCTCAGCAGTTTGGTCCCATGGGAACCCACACACATTTGAACGCTTTTTTCTGCTCTTTGATGCAAGGTCTTGGAAGTCGTTGGTAAACAAGCTTGTGACAAAAGTTTTTGTGTATTTTGTGTAGTATTGTTTCCGTTATTCGGTCTTCAAAGTCAGGAGTAAGAAGTAACGCCCACATGTGAGATGGAAGCAAGTACTTCTATGGGATCAAATGAAACCGAACCTGAGAGAGATAAAGGCGAGTACATATTATATTTTTGATACGACTTGCATAAGATCTCTTTATAAAAATACGCTGTCGAGTATATGTTCCAAGGAGAGTGTAGCTGCATAAATAAAAAACTCATTCACTTTTTCTAGAAAAGCAGTTGTGAAATGAGAAAACTGTAGTTAGGTTTTGAATGAAAACTACACATACTCTCAGATGCAGAAAGCTGAAAATAACAAGAGCGTGTTTAAAACCAACAAAACAGATGTAGCATCATTCAAAAGGTTTGGTGGTGGACATGTTGCATTGGAAATATTCTGTTTAGGCATGGGCATAAATATTATGTGCAGATTTACTTACTATAAAATTTTGAACTACATTGTAGGGGAAGAAAAACTTTTTTCTAATCATGTTTTAGGAGAATCAAGGAGGCAGGTACGCGAGGCGCACGTATAAAAGAATAGCAGTTATGCAGGCCCGTCTATCGTTGACATATCGGTCAGCAATGATTGTAGTTGGCGTAAGAGAGATTTCAGCAGTAACTTGGAAGCTGGATGTGTGATTGACATTCTGACTGGTTTAGTGGTTGACTGGGATGTTTTATCCAGGTACTGTTACTTACGCACCACAAGAAAGAGGGATTAGCGTGTAGGAACTCAAGAGTTTTCATTTTGGTACGAAGACCATCGGGCTCACTGCGATCGAAACTACAGTGGATCGTCTCCAGAAATGAAAGTGGAAGTTGTCGGAATGTTATGGAGGCTGTTAGACAACCTCCGTTTCCGTTATTCTATTTCCTGTCTGATGGATACTGAAACACATATAATCACCTACGGAAACTGATTGTCTATGGGCCTACAAGAATTTGTGAAGGAAGAGTGTGTGAACGACCTTACGAAACGACTTCTGATAGGATTGAGAAATGTGGTTCAGCAAAGTCGGGCACTAAACGTTACTCTCGGTGGAAAAGCCCATGGAAGTTTGAAAGAAGAAACAACTGTAAAGCTGACTCATTATTATAGAAGAGCCATTGTTGGCAATGTTCCAGATACTACGGCAATGAAGAGAGCAATCGGTGCAACACTGTACCACTGCATGAGCGCTAGTAAGACACCGCAACACACGAAGTGTCCAAATGGAGAGAATTCTTGGTGTTTCTATAATCGCGCCCTTTCCGAAGGAGAACAAGGAGAATCACATAAAACTGCTATCCATACTGCTATGGGATCATCTGTTGTTGGGCGGGGTCAGGGATTTTCTCTACCTCGTGATGGCTGGGTGTTGTGTGATGTCCTTAGGTTAGTTAGGTTTAAGTAGTTCTAAGTTCTAGCGGACTGATGACCATAGATGTTAAGTCCCATAGTGCTCAGAGCCATTTGAACCATTTGCCATCTGTTGTTGTTGTAATGACATCTGTTTATCAGAGACCGGCATCTGATACAATTATCTCCAGATGCATTGCTGGAAAGACTCAAAACGCAAATGAGAGTCTACATAGTTTAATCAGGTCAAAGGCCCAAAACAATGTATTTGTATCCAACAAAATTAGAACTAGATGTGACAGAAGCTGTTTCACAGTCCAATCAAGGGTGCTGTGTAACAGAAACAACAAGAACAACCAAGACCACTCCATTGTCATCAATAAGGGCGTGAAGGAGTAAAGGCACTGAAGAGAGAAGAAGGAAGCAAAGGCCAAACTGTGCCTAAAATTTGAAAGAAAGGAGACTATATGCATCCAAATTGACGGCCATACAAGCTGAGGAAGCTCGGAAGAGAGCAGAAGGAAAAACTTAGGGCCGAGGTGGATTTTACAGTAAGGACCACGGAGCGATTCTGTCGTGTAGCTTTGAGCTGTGTTTATTTCTGTTTGTGAAACTGAACATTCAAATGTTACTTTTTCGTAGTAAATATTCGCTACAATGGATAAGATTTTCAGAGAATACTCTTATTGTCAGTGCTAACACAGTCTTTAATTTGTCAGGTATATTAAAGTAAATTTATTATATAAAAGAAGATTTTCAGAAAACCATTGAAAATAAAATAAAATAACAATTTCTCAATAACTGTTGAATAGAACGATACGCGTGCACAAATGTATATTTAACATTTACGACCAGTTGATTAATTAGGGAAAAAGTTTCATTTTTTACCGGACTATCCCCCAAAAGAACTCGATCCCTTCACTGTAGAACATAAAAGGAAGAGATGCTGATGGCCTTGGCAGTTAAGTCCCATAAGATTTCACACACATCTGAACATTTTTGAACTTAAAATCACTGTTATCGCTGCTGCTATGCCTCAGACAATACTAAGGTGTGGAATACTTCCGTGTCCCCCCTTGCACTGTGGACTGTTGTGATGATTAGGCCAATAGTAGGTCGTGGAACACCCCCAGCACATTTGCTAGCACTTTAATAATAGCAAAGTCCCACGCATAACAAAATACACGAATAAAAATTACAACAATAACAATAATAATAATAATCTGAGATGGGTGAATATTTACTGAGAAGTATTTCAGGGGCTCAGTCGGATAATGTATCTCCAATAACATTATTCCTGTGTTGATGCACAAATCACAGCTGCTTCTTGTATCGCGTGAAATTGGACAATAATTTTGAAAAGGGGATAGAGTTCCTACAAATACGGCACACTGTGATGAATGATCCATTCAGGTAATGACTCTTATTTCCATTTTGTGGCATTGCCATTATTTGTTGAACAACATCTCTCTTGATTGCTGGGAAACCTACCGTGCACATCTCATTATCATGCCTTTCCATTCTTGATTCAGAAAGCTGTGAAATCATTTCTCTGTAGGATAATTACAAAAAATAGGCTTTTTAAAATCTTCGTTGCT
The DNA here is from genome assembly GCF_021461385.2 of Schistocerca piceifrons. NCBI lineage: Eukaryota > Metazoa > Arthropoda > Insecta > Orthoptera > Acrididae > Schistocerca > Schistocerca piceifrons. The sequence continues at coordinate 559,489,046 of NC_060149.1, forward strand.
CAAAGTAAGCGTTTCCTCATTTGAGCACACAGGACCTGGATGTATGTACACACAGTCATTGAATGATGATGATCACCCAGTTTAGTTACAATAATTAAAATTGCTTGACGGGATGAGGAGCTGAGCTCGCAAGTCGCTGGCTGAGACATCAGTGCTCAAGTGCACCGTAGTGATTAGCGGACAGCGCGATGACGTCGGCTCACATTTGTCACGCCATTGTTCATGTCGGGGAGGGGGAGGGCGGGGGGGGGGGGGGGAAGAGAGAGAGGGGGCGGTTTCCAGGAAACAGGTGAGGTATAAGGAACTCAGGCGCTTACCTTGCTATGCCAGGAAATCTGATGCTGGCATAAGTGAATTTCTCACTGGAACCGGTAGTGATACCCTACTCTCGAGCGATAAGTAGCAGTTAAAACGTCAAAAATTCGACAACGACCGGCAGAATTTTGTGCTGACCACATGCCCTTGATACCGCATCTAATGACGCCATGGCAGAGAATGATACGGCAGTTGGTCGGGCCGGATTGGTCAGTCTAGGGCCACAACGCCTTTTTTACTATAAAAACACTCGCACTACATAAAAATTCGTTTTTTGTTATCGTTTCTGGAGTTGCAATTTCAATGGTCAGCTGCGAATTTTTCTCGGATGAAGCCTGTTTCACCAGAGACCACCGCTTAATTGTCTTATCTGTCACGTACACTGGTGAGAAGAACATAAGGACGAGAAAACTTCCGCATGATGTGTCACTGCTAACAGTCATGGTCGACAGTGTTCCTGGGTGCGTTACTTCTTCCACTTCTCGCCATATGAGGGTACGTTCAAATGGTTCAAATGGCTCTGAGCACTATTGGACTTAACATCTAGTCGCACGGGATTAGCCGACCGGTCTATGGCGCTGCAGTCATGGACTGTGCGGCTGGTCCCAGCGGAGGTTCGAGTCCTCCCTCGGGCATGAGGGTGTGTGTGTGTGTATTTGTCGTTAGAATAGTTTAGGTTAAGTAGCGTGTAAGCTTAGGGACTGATGACCTTAGCAGTTAAGTCCCATAAGGTTTCACACACATCTGAACATTTTTGAACTTAAAATCTGAGGTCATCAGTCCCCTAGAACTTGGAACTACTTAAACCAAACTAACCTAAGCATATCACATACATCCACACCCGAGGCAGGATTCGAACCTGCGACCGTAGCTGTCACGCGGTTCCGGACTGAAGCGCCTAGAACCGCTCGGCCACCACAGCCGGCTGAGGGTACGTAATGCTGCCTAGAACACTTTGAACATGGTCGTTTTTGTGGTCCGGAAGTTTAGGTGTGGGGAGGCATCATGACCTCCAAATCTTTCAACACGGTACACTCAGTGGTCAACTTTTTTGTGACATTGTACTCCTTACTTTGTGCGTCTTTTCAAAGGTGCACTCGGCCCTGACTTCATTTTTATGGACCACAATTCGTGACGGTATTGACCTGCGCAGGTGGAGGAGCTCTTTCAACGAGACCATATTCGGCGCGTGGACTGGCCTGCACGTTACTCCTACTTAAAGGCCGCCGAGCTCGTGTGGGATGCGCTAGGGAGACGTACTGCAGCACGTCCAAGTGCTCCAACGGCCATCAAATAGCTGGGGAGTAATGGAACGCCCTACCACAAAAACTCTATACCAACCCCGTAGCCCGCATGAGAGCACGTTGCAGAGCGTTCATCGAAGCCAGTGGTGACCACATACACCATGAAGGATCGTGTCCCATCTAATGTAACGTCCAGGTGACTATCATAAATCGCAGTGACTTCAGAGTAATTATTGTCTTTGAATGAAAGTGTCATTTCTGTTCGTCTCATATTTCTTCCAGTTACCTTCACTATTACACTGTAGCAGTTCGTTCTACAGGGTGTTACAAAAAGGTACGGCCAAACTTTCATGAAACATTCCTCACACACAAAGAAAGAAAATATGTTATGTGGACATGTGTCCGGAAACGCTTACTTTCCATGTTAGAGCTCATTTTATTACTTCTCTTCAAATCACATTAATCATGGAATGGAAACACACAGCAAGAGAACGTACCAGCGTGACTTCAAACACTTTGTTACAGGAAATGTTCAAAATGTTCTCCGTTAGCGAGGATACATGCATCCACCCTCCGTCGCATGGAATCCCTGATGCGCTGTGCAGCCCTGGAGAATGGCGTATTGTATCACAGCCGTCCACAATACGAGTACGAAGAGTCTCTACATTTGGTACCAGGGTTGCGTAGACAAGAGCTTTCAAATGCCCCCATGAATGAAAGTCAAGAGGGTTGAGGTCCGGAGAGCGTGGAGGCCATGGAATTGGTCAGCCTCTACCAATCCATCGGTCACCGAATCTGTTGTTGAGAAGCGTATGAACACTTCGACTGATATGTGCAGGAGCTCCATCGTGCATGAACCAAATGTTGTGCCGTACTTGTAAAGGCACATATTCTAGCAGCACAGGTAGAGTATCCCGTATGAAATCATAACGTGCTCCATTGAGTGTAGGTGGAAGAAACTAAAATGAGCTCTAACATGGAAATTAAGCGTTTCCGGACACATGTCCACATAACATATTTTCTTTCTTTGTGTGTGAGGAATGTTTCATGAAAGTTTGGCCGTACCCTTTTGTAGCACCCTGTATGTGTGATCAAGTATCGTCGAACAGTGTTTCTTGACAGTTATAAACCATGCGGAAGCCACTTTCGTCCTTAAGCATTGTACACCATTGTATATGTAGTCTGATATCTGTAAAAGTTGCAGACAACCTTTCTCTTTCTTTATTTTATTCCTATTGTCTCCAAATTTTCAAGTTGTGTATTCCAGTTAATACTGTCAAAACTCTTCTCCAAATGTTGCTTGTCTTAGTCTTCGAACTAATTAATAGCGTCGGTATTGCCACGCATTTTCCTACATTTCTCCCGAATTCCAAATCTCTAGCGTCTTTGCAAGGGACAGCTCCAATCCAACATGTCGGAACTTACCCTGAAATCTTTCACACCACAAGATTACACCGAAAGAAATACACTGGCAAAATTTTAGCTGCTAAGACGCACTGCAGGATTTTTTTTTTACAGAAATGTTAAAGTTACTCATTTCTTCCGCATGAAAAACTGCTTATGTCATCGTTTTATACAGTCTTTCCTGCCTGGAGCAGAATCGGCAGAAAGCAGACGCACCCTTGACAAGTGGACGTATCGCCGCGTAGCGCTAAGTCTAAAGTGCACACACACACACACACACACACACACACACACACACACACACACACACAAACACACACGTGAATTTTAAACACTTAACCATATCAAAAATATATCAGATCATTAACTTTCTGTATAAATTGCAGTTCATATCGAGAGCTACACTGTTGCAGATGTGACCAGCAGTGGAAAGAGAAGTAAGATATTGTATAATGTTAAATTAGAGACGACTTCCATCAATCTGACCTTAATTTGTTAACGTTTAAAGTATTATAGCAGTTCCTGTAGCAAAGTTCCCATGATAATTATTGAATAATATATATTTTGGTGTCAATGAGACAGTTCCTTGTTTATTTCCTGTGCTCGTCACTCGTCACAAAAATTATAAGTACCTTTTGGATTTTCCTTACACCAGCACACTTGATAAAAAAAATAGTGCATTCTTGCATGTCACAGTAATTACTAGTTTCATTGAGACAGAACTGGAATGGAGTAAGAATTGGTTGTGGTCATTTTTCTGCATATATTGCTGCATGTCAGGCATACATGATCAAATTCGTAAAACGTGATGATGCAGACAATGAAGAAAGGACTGAAGTTTAACAATAGCATTTCGTGGATAAACCTGAAATGACACAGAGGTAACGGAAATTATACTGCTCGCAATTTTATTAAAAATACTTTAGATTGTTGTAGTCCGAATTATATCAAGTCTCCTCATCGTCCTTCTAAAGACAGTGGTGTCGTTGTGTCCAGGGTAAATCTCCTACATAAGCAATGAATTATTTTCTGCAAATGATAAGAAGACGTTTCGGATCGAACATTTAAAATTATTATTTCCCATTCATCTAAATTTTGCTACATTCATTGCAATATTTTTGCAGCTATACAGTCCTTTCCTAAAATGTTTGGTCCTAATTTGCCTTGAAGTTCCGACTCTGTCTTTTTGTCGCTCCGGACGATAAATTGCCGTTTGCACGAAATCCGACTGGCTGGCTGTATACACAGCATTTTAGGGGCAAACAGGACGCGTCGTCTTCACGTGAGCTATGAATCTGCTCATAGTAATACCTATTATTCATATCTCTTCACTTTTACCTGAGGTAAACTTCGTAATTTTACGAATTCCCTTTTTGTTTAATTTCCTGAATCTGTTTAACCAAGTCGAAGAATCATGGAAATCAGCAGTGTCCATCTCACTTGCAATTCGCAGTGTCTGGTCTCGTAGATCACCCTCAGTAACGGTGCAGTGAGTCTCACGACCATTTCTAAATCTTTCGAATCTTTTTTCTTTCACACTTCTGAGAGTTTCATTCTTGTCCCTATTTCGTACTTGGCGTCAATCTTTCTTACGTTTATACAATTCATGTTCATATTTTACGAAATGAAACCAGCTTTGCACACCGCTAAGTAAAGGCGTTTTTTCGCTCCTTTATTTAACGATATAACGTATAGCCTTTACTTTCTCGAGGCAAGCTATTACTTTTGATGTTTTCTTTGGACTTGGAAGATACTCTATTTTTGTCCTGGACTTTAATTAGCACAACAATCATCGTCCGAACCACAATTCGTGGAATCGTCTGAATTGTTTTCTGTTTCGTGTATCGTTTCCGCAATTTATAACAAAACGTCAACAACATTCGAGTGAATGTCGAAGAAATGAACTAAGAAACAACACAGTAACTTCGCTTGCATACCCACATTCTTCATATTTCATCTTGCAAGATTTATAACATTAATAAGATTTCACATTACTGTGAAATTCAGGAAACTGCACAGAGAGAGATACTTTTACCAACATATACGAAGAAATCACAAGGAAAATTAATTTAGTTTCACCTTTATTGCTAACATTTAGCATACCGCAAAGGCAACTGTTACTTATCATGGATACGAAATGAGTTGAAAATTTGAGCGAATAGGAACTGTGAACAATTGTCTCGTGGAAACTATCAGCGGAAACTGTAATTCGCATAAAAATTACAGTCTCGTGGTGTTATCTGTTTATCGATGTGCTGTCAGCAAGGGATATACATCTGCAGTGTTACACATGTGCTGTGTGCTAAAGCTGCGGAGGGGTGTACAGTTCTCCAGCCTTCTAGCGAACTACGAATTTAGCACATTTTAATACTAGAAAAGAAAAAATAGTTTCAGTGTTACTTCCAGTCATATAATGTAAGTTCGAGTGTAGATGTTTTACTGCCACTTCAACAGATCATTTTTTCGTACGTAATTCAGTTATGAGCCTTGGCGACAGGAAGGGCATTCGGCCACCCCTTAAAGTTAACATGACACATCCGATTAACCAGCAGACCCCGCAAGTCGGGATAAATGCTTGGTAAGAGAGAGGGATTCAGTAATGAGCAATTCGAGGCACCTCGGCCATTCAGTGCAATGCCGACACTAGAACGCCACATTAAATGGGTGACTTGTGAGTCGGTAACAACAGTCTAATTTTTAACAATAATATTTTGTAGAGTGCACTGTGACTGAAGGACCGTTTCACTAGCCACAAACTCATTCTGGCATGACATGTAGTTGAACCAAATGCGGATCAGACTCACACTGTGTTGGTTTTAAGAGGTTAATCGCACTTATTTAGACGAAGTCCACATGGTTCCACAAACCTACCAGTAGACTGCAAACAAAAACAATAAATTCGAAGGTGAACGACAAAACACATTTCTAGGGCAGCAGAACCGTGGCAGTACTGTCCCGTAGTAGCGTTCGGGCTCTGATTCTAAAATTAAGTCTCATAACTCTAGTACATGAAAATCTTCCAGGTACTATTTAGCTCCGATCAGTATTAACGAGGGTGTAATAGACTCAGCGTCGATGTAAGTAGAAGTTACTCTCACAAACCACTAAATCTAACTATAGAATTTACTCCCAGTACCTAGCTGTAGGAAATTTTGTCTATAGGTACAGTATCTTACAACCTGGAGTTACGTACAAAGTGTGAAAATTGTGTCGGTAAATGTGACAGTCTGTACCAAAAAATTAGACTCAGAAAGTCCAACAGCTTGGATTTGTACGTACAAAGGTATAAGTTCATTTAACAAGACGAGAGAAATAACATACAACAAGACCACGTTAAAATAGGTCAGAATATAGTCATCCAAGTCCTGCAATACGTATGTACTCCTTTAGAGCACACCCAATCGCCTTAGAAATGGATACAAAATGCTAAAGCAAGGAAAAATTAGATAGTCATCTCACAGGACATTAGTTCTAACTTCATTGAAAAATATACAAATGTCGTTGTGTGAAAGTTGGAGTAACGCTTTCACCTGTTTTGTTTAATTACAGACACTTACCCCTTGTAGTAAGCGGTAAGAAATTCTGTGTGCAGATTAAAGACCTTAAATATAAAATCGTCTGTTCATAAATGTAATACCCTGTATCCCGTTACTTTCTGGTGGCTAACAGCTCTGGTGTTCACTATGTTCATGACTATTAAGTGACGAAAACGAGGTATATGGAGATAGGAAACATTTAGAAGAAAGATGAATCACGTGTCGCTTATTACATTACCGGACTTAACTAAATCAGTCAGTTCAGAAAATAAGTTGGGTGTGGAATTCGGAACAATCATTGTTATATCAAGATATTACCTGTTCATAGTTGAATAAAATAGAAACTACATTATCGCCTGTGTAGCAGAACCTGCCACACACAGTTAAACTGCTACAGTCAGGAAGTTTCGCAATAGTTTAAACAGCAGAACAGACATGAAAAATGGATCTAGGGGGAAAACAGAAGTTTTTGATGTAAGTTCCAGAGTGATAACTGTAGAAACTGAAAAGTATTCATTTGTTAACGTCGGTTGGCACATATTTATTTATTCCGAATACTTCTTTAACAAGACAAACAGACAAAATATGTAACACTTGTGATAGTATACTACTAGAAAATGCTGACTAAGGCTCAAATGGCTCTGAGCACTATGGGACTTAATTTCTGAGGTCATCAGTCCCCTAGAAGTTAGAACTACTTAAACCTAACTAACCTAGGGACATCACGCACATCCATGCCCGAGGCAGGATTCGAACCTGCAACCGTAGTGGTCGCGCGGTTCCAGACTGTAGCGCCTATTACCGCTCGCCCACCTCGGCCGGCTGCTGAATAAGAATTATAATTGTAATAACTAAAGATAATGTCATTCTATGTAGTAACTGCAGTGATATCTGGCAAATTTCCCCGTTAATCACTTACAGAACCCTTCCTTCTCCACTTAACAGCCATAACCGTATAAAAGGATATTTTTCCTTTACTATTTAGACACTTTTGTGTTCGATATCGGCAGAACATCAACATCATTGATTGAACGTACGTTGTGTGAAAATTCGACGGACTTTATATATTAGAAAAAAGGATGCAACATTTTATATTTCTCATCATGTTTTGAAGCAACCCACAACAGGCCACTTGATCTCCATCAGGACAACGGTACGAGTTATTTAAATTTCGTTCTTCGTCGTTGCCCGAGGGATTAATTATACGAAATCGAAGTATGGGAAACAAATACGCCTGCTCAATGCGGTCTTGGTCGGTTTTTTCCTGTTGCAAGCAGTGAAATGGCTCTTAAGAGCTTAATGACTGACGGAAGATCGTAGCCACGATAAGCATGTTTACCCTGATGTAGATATTAGTCCCAATCTTCATACAACCACACGCACCGGAGCCCGATCCTCTCCTGTGTAGCTGATTGATGACAAAAGTACACCTGCTGTCGTGCATCACGATCTTGTCCGGTTTTATTCAAATTTCGACGGAATGTGCAGTTAAACGGCACTGCCTCATTTCAAACACGCGATACTCATTGGTTAAGACAATCGGCCGCTTATGAGACAAAGTCTCATACAATACCCGTTACCAGTTACATTAACTAGTATCAAGTACAGTCTCTTTCACAGCAATTCTGAGTTGATAATGTGTACTTATCTCACAGAATAGTTATGGACACTTCTTGCTTAACACTCCGAGGCGTCGTTGTTCCTCAACAGAGAACTACTGTTCAAACGAGGCTGTGCCATAGGGACAGACAGTACAGTAAAATCATGTTAGTCTATTTTTCACAGAAATGGCAGTCACCACTGCAATTTCTTTAGTAATACGCTTGGAAAAGAAATTGATGTTTATGAATGGAAGACGATGCGAATAGGAACACATGCTAAAGCATGATATGAAGTAAAATCAAACTGGCCAATAGTATTCCTAAATTGTATACAGAAATTTCTTAATCAAATGTTGAAATACAAATACGAATGGTGTTATAAGCATCATAAACTGTTTCCGAAAATGGCATGCAGTTATAGTGACAGGGGCAACATTTTACATGTATTTGAGCTCTATTTAATTCTCTGTTAGAGCACCACTTCTTAACACCAACTTACTGCGAGGATTACTTATATTTCCACTTCAAATGAAACACTGAGAACAAACAGTATACCATTTCGATTTATTTCATTATATCTTGGCTCAGTCTCTACTCAGCTGTTATATCTCTTGGAGAAAGTTTCATTCTTAAGGGCTTAACTATCAACAGGAATTCACTTTTGATCTTCAAAAATAAAAAGCAAAAGGAAGCAGTTGGCTATAAGTATGTGGAATTACAATCGTGATTACATATTTCCGCGTTACGCAAATTATCGTGATTTGCAATCAACTGATATGAAACGTAACTGCCAATAATATGCTTAAAGCGTGGATCTCAACGGAAAATTCCTATAGACCTGTTACTTTAGACCTGCTCTGTTTCTTTATAGTTCTACAAATCTCTGTTCATCTCACACAAAACCAGACCGTGGTTAACATTTTGATACTATCGATAGTAATATCATGTTATATTACTTTTCACTTCAAAGATATTTTCCTTTCAAAAGGTACTATGCATTGTGTTTAGGAGCTTTGCAAGTTTATGTACCGCTACAAGAAAGTGTAACACAATGCTAATAGAGCAAAGTTACAGGTATTTTATAAAATTACCGTTATTACCTCACTTTCTACTATTTTCGGAAAAGTGTTTTGCATTGATGTTCTTATGGACATGTTTACACCGTTATGAATTTATGAGGTTAGTTAGCTTTTGATATTGTATCACTGCTCCTAAATGCTGAATAACTGATATGTGAGTAGTCGTGCACGTTTTTCGTGCGTGGTAGGAGTTGGAGAGTTTCTTCTTGATGGCTGAGTATTCCGTCAACCTCTGGTTAGTCCTCTCGAGAAGACGAGGGCAGCGCATGCCTGCTCCTGTCCGTGGCGTGAGGAGCACGTGAATTATAGGGGGGAAGGCGGGACGAGGAAAAGTGGGCCGAGCCGAGCTTAATTATAGAGGAGCACCAAACTGGCATTGCATTGCACTCTAACCCATCATCTTCCTGTACACTTGGGACGATAATTCTATTATTTTGCTGCTCTTTTCTTTTATAAACAACGATCCTACCACACAGAAACTTAAGACATGGAAAGAAGGAGGGGCTACATGAGGCGATAGGGTGGGGAGACTTTTTTCAGTGTTTACTTTTCACGTGCTTCTCCCCTCTAATTTGGGATAATGATTTCCCTGTTTTATTTTTCTTGTGTGTGTTTTTTCCTCACTCTTCGTGGCAGATATCGGACAAAGATGTTAGCGCACTGCGTCAACTTGAACGAAAGCACTGACCTCGCAGGATGCTGATTAGGGAAGACTAAGGCGTACCTGTGTATCTCCTGTGAATGAAAACCACTAGATATTCTTCTACTATTAATATATGTATACTAGTTACTTTTATGCACAGTAAAACGTGGTTACGGTACATGTATGTAATACCTCAATAATTGGTGGGTCTAAGTTACTATATGTAAATCTTGCATCTGGAGAAAGCAATGCCCCTAACTTCACATTAAATATTTTGTCCACTGCCACCTATTTTTAATTCGAATCTTGATACCGGTTACAAATTATCTATCCGTTTTGCCTCTCTTCTTCTTCTTCTTCTTCTCTCTCTCTCTCTCTCTCTCTCTCTCTCTCTCTTAGTTTAGTTGGGTGCATACATGTCTCTATTTGCTAACGGAAGGTAAAGTACTCCGGTAACATTTCGAAGACATGTTCATGACATGCAGTCAGTTTTTTCGCTGTTAATACGCGTTTTGCACCAAGATCAATGAGACATCAAGTTTTATTATGGAAATACACAAGTCTCAATCAAACAAAAAATTTTGTGACCTAAAATCTTACACAGGAAAATCAGTGCGTTAAATTATGCTGCCAGTGTTAATTTCGAATTTTTAAATATTCTTCCAATGATGACAAACGGTTTTTTTGCCAGACCAGGCTCGATCGTGCACGCAAATTAGACTCGTTTCTAGGATGCTGATATTTGAGAGACAAGCAATTTTTGGCAGAAATTCAGTAGATTTCACCGAAGTTTTAGACCAGTTTACAATCTTAGAGGCTTTTCCATCTAATAAGCTTCAGCACGTATACTCCGTAAGCCATCTTACAGCGTGTGGTGAGGCGCATTTTGTGTACGATTATCACTTCCCCGATTTCCTTTCCTATTCCAGTCGCGAATGGTGCTCGAGAAGAACGATGGTTAATAAGCCTTCTTGTGGGCACCAATCTCTTTAATTTTATATTCATGGTGTTTTCTCGAGGGAAAGCTATACACTGGTTGATTCTCATATAAATGAACACTCTCAAAATTTTAACAGTAAACCACGTTATGATGCACAGCTCCCGTCTTGCAGCGGCCGTCTATCGAGTTGGATGAGCATCTCGAACGCTTTGGAACATACTAAACGAACCTGGTCTCCTCAATTTCCTCCATCAGTCCATCCTGATGTATCTTCTCAATGTCCTCCATTAGTCCATCCTTATATCTTCCAGATTAAAGATAAATGTTTTACGTATCGGGACGAACGATACACTGCCTGAATACTCTTCCCATGAATTTCCATCTGTCACCTGCCCCTATCGCCATTAGTTTTATGTCGATGTTCCTCGATAAATAGCTCCGTACATATACTCGCAGTTATCTAATGGAAGTGACATCTTCCAATTATCTTTCACGGTCGTGTACTTATACAATAACAAGTCTTCAATCCTACAGTGCGTTATATTTGTTTAAGCTACTGGTCAAATGCCAATCTCCGCACTGTCGATACTCTGGAGGCCTACCAGCATTTCCTTACTGTATTATAGAATTACTACTTCTCTGTATATGTCATCATCCGTGAACACTCATGGAGTTCCGTCTTTTCAGTAGGTTATTTATATTTACAGTGAAATATAAGGTTCCCATGACACTCCTGCGGGCAACGCAAAAAGGTGACTTCATGTCTGCACATTCTTTTACACTCAGAATGATATATATATATATATATATATATATATATATATATATATATATATATATATATATATATATATATATACTACTCTGATGGCCAGACATGCAAAATCTCGTTAGGCACCACTCAACAGTGGCGATCTTGTTGTTTACTATTGTCACTTGATTCGATAAACTTCTCGTAACTCTAAGTGTTTCCAGTCAGTTAAAAGATTGTTTATAGTAAAAGATTCAACAACAGCATGTACAAATCAGATGTGTTGTATAATATTCAAAATGCTTTTGTTTCTCATTCCTAAACATTTATTTTATACCCGAAAAATTTGCTTAGTTCTTAAAATTGGTCGTATCTTCTTATAAGTGTAGGTAATAATTATGTTATTATTGTTACTGCCGCCAGCGGGTCCAACTGCTAAGGTCATCAGTCCCTAAGCTTACACACTACTTAACTTAAATTATCCTAAGGACAAACACCCACACCCATGCCCGAGGGCGGACTCGAACCTCCTCCGGGACCAGCTGCACTGTACATGTATGTATATAACATCGAAAGGAAACTCAGAGTACCTTTACTATTGCCACATTCTCTGATTACGAGTCCAAATCGGCAAAAATACTACCGCTGTGCTTTCACACAATAGCCAAAGAGTAGTAAATTGTAATATTATTGTATACTGACATTTCATAATCCTCACACATAATTGATTTGTTGTTGTTCTGCTGTTATTTTCTCTAATATTATATCGAAAAATGTAAGTTAACCAACTTACTATACGTTATGATCATTTTGGTAATCCTCTCAAAATATAATATTACAGTTTAGAGAGTTCTGGCTGTGGCTGCAGGTGGTGACACTGATCAGGAGAAGGTGGATGTATGCGGAGATTTTGCTAGCTGAATAAAGGGAGCAAGATTATGGCTAAACGTCCTCTCGAAGAGTAGGTCCGTAGGGACGTAGCACAATTTCGGATTGGGGAACGAAATCGCCCCTCCCCTTTCAAGACATTTTCGTTGAATGATTTCTTGAAACCACGGAAATTTTAAATCTCTGTGGACATACGTACCTTATCCGCCAACTTACCGAATGTGCGTCCAGTGTCTTACCACTGCGCTACATCGCTCGCTTTGTTGCTGTTGTGGCCCACTTATTATTTGTCTATGGTGAAAGAATTCCTAGAGTCAACCCTGTACCTGGTCTTGTTGTTGATACGTATTTACTGGCAACTCTGCTTTCACATCATAATATATGTCGTAGACTAATTACAAATATGCAGGCAATTCGTTGGTTGACAACAAACAAGTCATTTTGAGTATGCGTGTTGTCAGATAAGGACAACTATTACTTCTGCTTCCTTTCAGAGACAGATTTTACAGATAACATTTTTTACGTTGTGCCGTATGGACAGACATTTAAAGTTACACACTGTCAACCATCAAAGGACAGGACAAGATAGATTTCCACAAAACGGGTAAATTAGTAATGGAAACAGTGCTGAGCAATCTTTTCCATTGTAGGTTTCCTAATTTTAAGCTTTCAAAGTTCTGTATCAATACGTGTGCATCAGGTGAAGCAATTACTGACGTCACGAGTACCACGCACTAAGGAAAGCAGCCTCGAAGAATGAGTCTCGAAAACACTCTTGCTGGTCCTTTGTAGTTCATTATCTCTGCCCTTCACAAAGAAGGAGTAATAATCCTGATAGCACGCCATGTTGCGTCACAATGGAGGCGAAGTTCCTGGGGCGCACTTAGCTGCACTCGACTGTGAAATGCTCCGCTGGGAAATGTTTTAAAATCTCGTTACGAGGAAATAGCGAGTTCTCGAGATCCCAGAGCGTTCTTCCGCTGGTACGGACGCGGGACAGCTCCCGTCCTAATTACCTTAACAGAGGCCCCTGATTGGTACTAATACGCGATCATTATGTGGCCACATGAACGTGGTCCAGCTAATCCTAACATACACGTGCAATATTCATCATGGTAGAAGCTGCTGCTCTGTGTCGTGTTGCATAGAGGAACTACGGCGTCAGTATACAGTGTTTCCTAGGGCATGCAGATCTGCCAAACGACGTATTTTTGAACGATTCTTCCGTAAAACGAGAACTCTAATTTACGACAGGTCACTACAACTTTCATAAATACATTTCGAAGAGATCCTGATGTCGCTGTATTTTTTATTTTTTATTTTATCTGGTCGTCCAATTTATACAACGATAAAACGTTAAGTCATGTATTTCTAAAATGTAAGCAAAAGGCAGTCTATATATATCCCAAAGGTGACAATTTTCTTTAAATGTGGTGGTAACTGCTAAGAATGGAGTGCTGGTTTAAAATATTCCAGGAAGTAGAAATTTCCGTAATATTACAACGACACCTACATTTTTATATAATAAACGGTACACAAACACATGTTGCAGAAAATTTATTCCAGTAGAAATGACCAGACACATGTGAAACAGTCGAGAAGTGAAGGCTAAAGCAATCTGTAATAGGAGAAAATGAATAAAAAGTAGTATTTAATCTCCTGCAGACGATTCGGTCGGCAGAGACTGAGTAGAATCTCCTACTGGGGAAGAATGAGGAAATTTATAATTTGTGTCCTTTTCATCCTGTTAATTGCCTTGGGTACTTTACAGAAACCATGGAAAACCTAAATTTGGCCTGACAGACAGGGATTTGAGAACACGGCCTCCTGGCAAGTCGGTATTTCAATTCAGGTTTTTGCAGACACTGCTCTAAATGCAGAAAAAATAAAGTTTCCTCTAAACATAAATATTCAGTATCTTTTGGATACTTGTTAGGTGAAAATATATTATTTATACTTAAAAAAGACCACGAGATAGTGACGAGAGAGGATACGAATTGAAACTTTCACATTAGCAGATGTATTCTTTCGTATGGCAAAAATGTGGATTCATCACATTGGAGGTTACTGGGATACGAAAATTAGTGATGAGCGGACGCTTCTTACGATAAACTTGCACAATTAATGATGAGGTACGGTTAGGAAGTGTGAGGTCAGTGTCTCTTAGACTGGAAGGAGATACCGTTGTCGACAGTCAAGAGTAACAGGGATGGTATTGGAGGTGTTCACAACTAAGGGGAAAGTGTCTCTTATATGTCGAAGGATCTAAATTGCAGGATCTCCGAAAAGAAATTCACGTCCACTTAACCTTCTCAATTTTCTTCCAGTAACATGTTTAGGAATAACTTGCAGCCATTTGCATATAGTTTCCGAAGTCATCGTGAAGGTAATGTGTGTAATGCATATTAAATTGGATTATCTACCGTTCTTCCCGTGATCCCTGTATGGTGAGAATGTAAACAACAGTTCATACATTGCACAACAAAATGTACCTCATTCAGAGCTCTTTGCAGTAGAGTCTCAAGTACAGTGACGGAGATGCATAGCAAACAATGCACCTCAGACCGAATAGGAAGTAACAAATTTTCATGGCATATTACCATGTTGCGCGGGATTGTTGGGTTGTGTATACCTTTTTCTTAAATATACAGTTACAAGACCTTGCTTTATTAATGCTACTCACTATACCTCATGGCAAGACCACATTAACTATAATGGAACGGCAAAAGTTCGTTCTTTTATGTGGACATTATTCATTCAATATTTATGCATTAGATTTAAACTGTTTCTCACGGAAACACATTAATATCACAGTGCTTAGGTCCCGTGTGGAACTTAAGACACTGCAAAATAGGACTTTAATCGGGTACCATAAACAGTTGCAGGGCCTTTTCCAAATCTTCAAATCCAAAACCTTAACCAGATATTTACAAAGTTATAGAGGAATCTTCGATTCATGATTTTCCTTAAATAGTACTTTTGTTCTGAGGAAGATACACGTAAATGTTTTTTCTGGGAAATTTGTCAATTTTTAGATTATTTCGAGGTAGTGATTAAGAGTGAAGACCATTTGGACTACTATCATTCAACAGTCTTGCAATATAGCTGTGAAACATCTTTAATGTGAATGCAAGAATATTCGAATAACATTCGATCCGATGAGCTGAAATGCCACAGTAGTCGACTGACATCCCCATCTGGTAGCATGAGTCCAAACTAGCTGAAGTCAATGGATCAAGTCTTCATGTTGTCCCTTCGTGTTTGGGGCCTCTCTTCTACAGTCGCAGTTTTCACAAAATTGAAGGCTATACTATAACTCCCATATTATTTGGGTCGAATAGTATTGAACATAAGAAGAAAGATCGCCAGTGACGCCAATATAATATGACTTAAAAAAGTGTAGGAGCATCTCGCTCCTGTACGTGTCTCCTTCAGTGGATAAGATGCATAATCATACCCACACACAACACCAATTGGACAACAGAATACTGGTAATTAATGTGTATAGGAATAACGCTGATTCGCTTTCCTTCTTTCTCCAGATGTAAAGGTAAAAATAGGAAATTTGTGGTAAGGTCTTATGGGACCAAACTGCTGAGGTCTTCGGTCCCTAAGCTTACTCTTTATTAAAGCTAAGCTAAATTAACTTACGCTAAGGACGACACACACACCTATGCCCGAGGGAGGACTCGAACCTCTGACGGTGGGAGGGGAGGAGAGGGGGTGGGGGGAAGGGAGCCGCGCTGACCGTGACATGGCGCCTGAGACCGCGCGGTTACCCCGCGCGGCAGATGTAAAGGTGATGGTTGTCTGAATCGACACTAAGTCGTGACTCGTCAGAAAACATAATACTCTTCCACACATTGTAAGTCCATCCGCGATGCTGCTCCGCTGAACCGCAGATGTATTCATGTATTCGTAACAAGGTACACAGTTGAGGTTCTCGTGGAGAGAAGCCACTAATGCGAAGGAGATAGCAGACAATTTGGGTTGATGGTACGCTTTCTGCTGCTCTTTGCAACGCTCGTTGCAGTTGGGTAGCATTTTGGCGCCAGGAGAGGGTGTGATACAGGCATCACAACAACTACTGCTTTTACGGAGCGAGGAAGAATACTGGAATAACATTCTGGAGGAGTGGGATTATTATTCCCGTTAGGCCATCCAGATTTGTCTTCCATGATTTTCTAAATTGTTTGAAGGAGACCCTGAATTGGTTCCTATGAAAAGGATGTAGCCGATTCTCCAACCTTTTTCAGTTCAAGGTTGTGTTCTACTTTAATGTCCTCATCTTAGAAAACACACTAACCCATAATAATCCTTCCGTAACCTGTAGACTATGCTTGTAATCAATCTTGCGACTTCTTGCTCTGATCTTCTTAATAAGTCTGTCATTACCGGAAAGCGAGTCGAGACTCATGAAGTTAATGTTTAGGGAATTCTAAATAAATTTTTAACCGCATGCCATGATGTCAAACATCTAGCTTGACAAAGACTTGTCCTGTCAGTGATAGAAGGTGGACCACATGCCTGAGATAATTACGCAGATTGAGCACTAGAACAGTGCACATGCAACTCCTGGATCTACAATACTTGAGAAATATCCAGCTCACGTATATTGTTCAAAGCAATGATTATTTCCTCTTCTCGCAGTAGTGCTGAGCTGTGCCAAACACAGTTGTCCCCAATATGCCTGATAATACATTGGATAAGTATTTAATTTGCTTGACGGTTGTTAAGTCTGAAATAAATGGGACTGAATTTCTTTCTAGGGAAGAGTCAGTCTAATTACAAAATATCTTTTGTTTATACGATGCTCACAGTTTTAATTAATTCCTTTAAAGTTATCCTTGCCGCCTTGTATCGGTGGTAATTTCATCAATAGAGGAGAAATAATTTACAGCAGGTTAATCCTATAATATGAGCATTTCATTAAATTTTATGAATAAATGGCATCATGCTAATAACTTCTGAGGTTAGCACTGTGGTCTGATTATGCAGTATCGTTTCAGATAATGAACTTAGAGGCACTTAGGTTTCCGCTGTTATTGCCAATTTGTTGGGCAGTAGTTCCCATCACTGTGTAAAACTAAATACGACCTGTTAAATATAAGCTGAAATTTCGCCAAATTTTTAGAGGCTGATTTCGGAGCGACAAAGTTGTAAGTCGTAAGTTAGTTTAAACATTGACTATACTTTTACAGTTCCTGTTTCGTTTTAAAGGCTGGTGTGGTCTCATGTCATGAAGGATATCATTCTCAATAAAAGGAGGTCCCGAGGTCCACGTGGCTCTCGATTCAAGACTATCGCTTCACTTGTTAAAGGTGCATCTTGTCAAATTATTCGGTAGACTATTGGTTTATATGATAAAGGTGAAAATGATTATGTCAATGATTTTGTTTAATTTCATAGGTAGATTAATGAACATCATAATGTATAGATTGTTGACACTAAGCTGAACATCTGTTCTGAGAATGATGCGAGTTTGTTGTTACAAATAAGGGTTTGATTTGGATTACCAAAGTACTGCTTGAACGTCCAGTTCCATACAGTTTTCGTTATACCCTATTTTCTGTTTCTATTTATGTGATAGCTAGATATGCAGTATGACCTAGAATTCGTCTGTGAATCTAGGTGAACATTGCTTTATATGTATCCATATCTACTATTAGTTGTTCGTGTAATGAACTTTCAGTTCACTGTGCTTCGTTGTATGTGTAATAATATTGTCAAACTAGATCACTAGCTTATGAGGGAATCAGATTAGTAAATAAAAACAAAGAATAGCAGAAGAGTTTCGCTATTTGTGCACCAAAATAAAAGAGAATTACCGAAGCAAACAGGATACAAAATGCAGACTAGCAATAGCAAAGAAAGGTTTTCTGACAAAGAGAAATTTCTTAACATGATACTTGTCTGAAGTGTACCCTTGCGTGGGAGTGAAACATTGACGTTAAGCATTATAGACAAGAAGAGATCAGAAGCCTTAAAATGTGGTACTGAAAAATACTGAAGACTAAACGGGTGGGTCAGGTAGCTAACAAACGGGTACTGAATCCGGGAAAATTTGAATCTTTTATTTTTTATTTCGTTCCTAGACATGGATTATGCGTCTTGTGACTAAAGCAGGTTATAAAGAAAAGGAGGCCATTAGTGAACAAACGTTGCTCGGATATGGGAAAGACTGAAAGGGACCTCACGTAAAACCTACATCCGAATACGCGGACGGGAGTTTGAAGCATTATCCTTCCAGAAATAAAAGCCCACGTCGGTATAATATATGCATCACTGTTTTGCAAAAATTATGATGCTAGCATACGTCTCTGAAGGTTTTCGAACATAGATTAATGTTTATCAAGAAATTTAAGGTTATAAAACTGACACAGTCTTTCTGACAGAGAGGCGAATTGTCTATTGCCGATTCCGGAAACGAAGTTCTCCTGCTCCTATTTTGAATAGAAGCATAGACTACCCTTTAATTAGTGGTAGCTATAGACCGAGCGGAAAAGGACAGTATGTATTTGTTAAAGAACGTTTAGTGAAGGAAATACCATCTCCGTCGTCTACACTGGGAACGGGACACTTAGGTCTATATTGCTTACAGAAACTGAAGATTTCTTACGTTAATATCCGCCTCGACATAACAAACGGTTAACGCAGGACTGTGCCCCATACGAAGGTAATGATCGTTACACTGTTCTTTAGAACACAGACACACTAATCACGAAGTTCATCTATAAAACATGTATGTACAAACGAGTTGATATTGAGCAACGCGTACTCTATGAATAATAGGAGCGGAAATATATTGGTGTGTACAAATCACTTTCCCTCTAGATACACAAAGACTGAGACTCAGTGGCTCGAAGAGATAACGAGATAAAGCAGCCTTGCTCTATAGGAGACACGCAGTAACAAAAACGAAGAGTGGACTACAAAGGAATCCCACAACATTTATAGTCTGAATAGGAGTTCACCCCTGGACGAGCAAGGGACAACCTGTGCGTAAGGTAGATTGCCGCCATAAACCACACCCCGCTATCCGACAAGCCAACCACATCAGCATTCTTCGACCTTGGAGAACTATAAACAAAACACACTTGTGGCCCACTACCTGCACCACACAAACACGCACACGCACGCCTGAATAATATCGGGGCCGTACCAACAGGAACGCACCTCGTACTTGCGATCTTGGTCTGACGAGTAGGTGAAAGTTACACGTTATACTTATGTGTCATACTCTTGTGTACTTTGTGACACGAAATGTAATACACTGACTAACTGCAAATCCTTAGATTGTTGGATGAATGGTTGAGCAACAGTGAAGAATTTAATCTCTGATACCCAATAATTTTCTAAGATGCTTGTATCATTTGTGCGTGTGGAAGCATTCTGTAAATACACAGCACAAAAGAAATATCGTCAGTACAAGAAAATACATCCATCAGAATGTAAAAAAAAAAAAAAAAACAATCGTAAACACTCTGGCCGGCGTTAAATGCATCTGGAGTCTGATTCTTGTGGCAGAAACTGTCTAAGTGTATATGACGCTAAACACTGCGTACTGAAGGAAAACGTGCGTGTCCACGGAAGCAGTATTACACCAACTGCAAGGAAGTATATGTCAAGCAAAGCACATTTGTCTGCAGGACACAGGATAATCGAAGTTCTTGAAAAATCATGACTTGGATAATAGCACCATGTCACTTTATCAGAACTATCAGTTTCGGTCAAACGTGATACCACCTCCTTATTTGAAAGACCCACTCTAGTGATACTGTATGCCTCACTTTTTATACCTGTTGTTTGACCAAAAATGGTTCTTTAAATAAAGTGACGCACAATTACGTTGCCAAATTATGATATTTCGAAAAATATTGAAGGCTGTAAACCATCTTTATTCATTTATTTCCCGTTTTGGAGGGCACGAAAAATCAGCTTTGTTTCTTTTAATTTAAATTTCTTTGCTCCCAGACTTCTTTAATCCCTCAGAATTCACCTTCCTTTTCTTCCTGTACTCCAATTCCTTCTCTTTGCTGATCTCTTTCTATACTGAAATCATGCCTCTTGTGTTGCATCTCTAACAGGTGTTATGTTCTGTAGCATGTCCATTTTAATACCAATGTTTTTCATATCTTTGTCCTTATCAGTGAACCATGTGTTGGTATTTTTATGTGTTTAGTGAGTTGAAAATCTGCTTGATTAGTCTGCTGTTATCGAGTCGGTACATGTGTCCATAAATTTGAAACCTCCTTTTCTTCATTACGTCAGTTCCCTTTTCCATTTTCTGTTACGGTTCTCTGTTTCAACTTAATTTGTATTCACTATTTCTACTACTTCTAGGTCCCAGTATTTTAGTATTTTCCTTAGAATTCTTCATTCAACTTTTTACATTTGTTCAGGATCAATAAATCTTGTTAGTTTAAGTGATTCTGCTGAGTACAGTGTTTCAGGGGTTACCACCGTTTCGTAGTGTCTTAGTTTCGTGTGCCATACCAAAGATCCGTTGTTGTATTATGTGTTCTTTGTTGCATTGAATGTCCTTTATGTTACGTACTTCATTTTCTATTGCTGCCTATTCTTTTGTATTACTCGTTATAACCTCTTTAAAATAACGTGAATAAACTAATTCGATAACTTATTTTTTCACCGAACTTAAAGGTAATTCCTGTGACTCATTTCTTTACTGAAAAACACTTGTATCTCACTTTTAATTTGATTTTAGTTAGAGATATATTACTAGAACGATGGAACTGCTTTGGACTTAAACTGTCATGTACACGGGCGAAGTGTAGGTTTTGTGTTCCTTTCCTTCAGTGACAAATCGGTCAGCCTTCGTAATATCATTTGTCTGAGTCAGTCTCTGCAATGGCTCACGTTCGTACTGTTACTCGAACGATACCACAACACGACAGGTGTGTGTAAATGCCTTGCAGCCTTAGCATTTATTTATAGCTTCGAAATTATTATAAACGTTCGACTGAGTGTAGGTGACTAGCATAAGCTTCCGAAAGAGGTTTTCCTCAAAGTGATTTGTGGCTGAGGATACGGCATATTCTTCTGGCCGTGCTAATTGTACAATGGAATTCAATCGAAAAATGATATTGTATGTTAGGAAATCAGTCATAGTATAAGAACAGGAAACAAAGACTTTTCATCATTTCAAATATCAGTGTGGATTGTCAGTCAAATTAGCAGTACAAATACACAGGAAACACGAACTGAATTCAGTAAATTGTGCCGTAAATTATAGCTCCAACGTAACATTATTATTTTTCTGTACCGGTGTTTTGAATAAGTTAAAACAAAACTGACCCGGGCAAAATTTTATAAGACTGACGCTGACATAACCCTTAGAAATGAATAGGAGAACTGCCCACCACAGAAAATGGCGGCTACAAGGGTTTCAATGTGCCAACCGGTTGCTGTCACATGTCTGTTCATGTACGTCTACCACATGCTACATACGTCCCGATTACGTCATTGTGTCATTACGTTTGAGTGAGTAGGAGGAGCAGACGTGTTTAGTGAATAGTTTCATGGAACAAAAAATTGTGCTCACGATAAAAAATCACTCCATTGTCGAGTCTTACATGAAGCACTGTTCCTGAAAAACGAGTGTGGAACTGTTTCGGCAAGAGTTTTAGGATTAGCAATGTTTTGGAAAACCCACAGAACAGTTATCAGTGCAAAACTTAGTGCCAAAAGGCTTGGAACGTTCTTTGTCTCGAATAAAACACAGTACTATCAGGAAAAGGGCTCGAATACCAAAAAATTATTGTTCGAATTCAGGCTTGGGTGACTCTGTATATATCTTCAGCATTAGCGGTTTTAGAATCACGTTTTCTGTTTCACTGCGTCCCATACTTCGCAAAGCCCCGGTTTTTCACATCCTCGCTTCTCTTGACACATATCATCCTAAAAATCAGCGTATTCCTTTAGGAGAATATGGCTGACATTCATTTTCCAACTGGCTAAAAAGTACTAATTTACCAACAATTTATTGGCTGTTGTTGCGCGCTTCAGTCCGAAGAGTGGTTTGCTGCAGGTATCTACGATAGTCTGTCTTGTTCAGGTCTGTTCATTTCTGCATAGCTACTGCAACGTAAGTCCATTTGATCCTGATATTTGAAGGCGTACGTCGGCCACCCTCCTGTGTTTACATACTTCTTTCTTTCAGAAAAAGCTTTCCATTATGTTGTCAGTCTGCATTTTATAACTTCTTTCCTTCCTTTAATGTTGTTGATGTTCTACTCACACGTAATCTCTTTTCAAGACACTATACATTTCGTTTAACTGAACCTCTAAGTCCTTTGTCGTCTCTGACGGAATTACAGTGTCATTGGCAAATCGTAAGTTCTGATTTCATCCCCTTGAACTTTAACTTCCCTTCCAAATTTCTACTTAGTTTTCTTTACTGTTTCGTTGGTAACTTTACAAATGATGTTGTAATCTTCTAACAGCAAAACATGGAAAGATTGCGTCCACTTGCTGCTGGAATTCAGGACTCTAATTGCAATGCATATTCTCACACGCCCCCTAGTGTTTACACTTGCAGCGGTATGCTCACTGAATGGCAAGTATAAATTGGTGTCAAGTGACAATCGACCCGTTTTCCTCGACTGATTCATCTATAAACAAGAGCTGGTAAATTAAAAGGTCATTCGTGCGGACGATGGATTCTCATTGATTCGATGAGGCTGCTGAAAAAGAAGCAAGATCACTTGTAGGCAACAATTTGATGAACTCAAGTATGCCACGTGGTCAACGAAAGCAGTGTGGCCTAAATTCTCTTGATAATTTCTTTCTGTGAATGCAAGGCTCCTATGTATGTCCGGGCTCAATCAAACGTCGTAGTTCAATCAATAGAATAAACAGATTTTGTTCTCTCTCAAAACTGTTTTACGTTCTTTGATGAGATGCATAAACAAAACGTAGGAGTAGCAACGGGTAGTCCAGTCAGTGTTATAACTGCTAAAAATTTCATCGGCAATCGTGAAATTAACTTTACAACAACCAAGATAGCATCATCCAGAAAACTGTACGCTCTTGCTGACATTTGATAGATTCATGATGTATCGTTGTCCTGAGGAACGATTAGAAACTATAGCAACTTCATGGAGTAGGTTCAGTAGTTTACAACAATATATCCGGTTCACTGTTGATACCACAATGATAATTGCTTTAACGTGAACATTAATTAATACAGTTAAGTCTCTAACCATCTACCTACACGGGAAACGAACAAACTGAAACATTGTCACTGATAAGTCCTCCACACACTACAAATCACTCAAACAAGCTGCAATCAGGTCTTGCTTGTGCAGAGCACACAGATTTCGACTGAGTGCTGCAGATTATATGACAGAAATTAAATTCCTTAAATCTAATGCACTTAGCAACTTCATAACAAACAAGAATTATATGCTTTTTACAACACGTAAACAGAAATTACGGCAATCAAACTGATAATGGCATCAGCCACAACATCAGACAGAGAATCATACAGAAACTTTACTTAAGTGTCGTCTCAGAAAAAACTGGATAAGCTGTTTAAGATAATGAAATAATATTCCCTATAGCAACCACTTAAAGATGAAACTAGAGCATGACATCTCCCAATAAAGTGAGAAACTTCGTAAGTCAGGCAATTGTAAGGAGACATGCAGTAGCAGCAAAGAGTGCTTCATAGTCCAAATAGGCAAAAATTTAAATACTGTTAACAAATACAATGAATAAGTTACAGCTGAACGTATATGAGAACCAGTACACACTTTTACAAGACATGAACATCTTCTAGTACTATATATCTCAGAGATGAGCTGGAAAGTGGACATCTTGGAGAAACCGGAAATATTCATCTATGGCCAAAAATGAAAAAAAAACTAAATCTTGAATGAAATATCAGATTTCAAGAATTCGCAATTAATTTTACACAGTGATGTTACATCAGAAAATCCATAATAATCAATAGTATATATCGATCTGTCCGTTAAATAGTTATACTTACACATACATCTGCAAAGCAACGCAACTGCATAGCAGAGTGTGTTTCCCTATGAACTAATTATTAGTAATTCTTCCCGTTCTTTTCGTATTTGGGCTGCGCGGGAACAATAATTGCTGAAATGCCGTCGTAAACGCGGGAATTGGTATTCTTCACTTAAAGATAGTTCTTGAAACTTTTGAAGTAAGCTATCGCCGGATAGTTGGCATTTATCATCCGTCGTCTGCCAGTTCAGATTTATCAGCATCTCTATGATGTTCTCCTATGGATCAAACAATTATATAAACTTTTGTCCCGACCATCTTTCAATACGTTCAATATTCACTGTAAACCCTATTTTGTGTGGATCTTTGAAGTTATTAGAGCTATTTTATCAACATCTACTTCCATACTCTGCCAACACCCATCGTCTTTCCTATTTTGGGTACCACTACCTTTCCCCTTTTCCCTGTCCAGACCACGAATAGTCTCTGTGAATAACTATTGTCGACGAACTTCCATGTGAGCTCCAGTTTCTCAGATTTTCTCGTTCTTGTCGTTTTACATGATGTATTGAGAGGAAAGTAATATGTAGCCCAACGCATCCTTGAAATGTACACTCTCGGAATTCTGCAGGAAAGTACTCTGTGATGCGGATCCTTTATTTTGTAGCGTCTGACACTAACGTTCTCCTGCCGACTAAACGATCTACCACTTCTGGACCTTTTTGCCTTTTTATGTGATATGCAATACATTTATTTACTTTTAGGGTAACTTCCAATCCCTAAACTATTCTTCGATCATTTGCAGCTCTTCCTGCATTTAGCTAGTTTGTTGGCGTTGCAACTTTCCTACAGACAATAGCATCGTTCATGAATCGCCTCGAGAAACCTCTAACGTCATACATTACATCATTAATGTAAACCGTAAACAGTAACCGTCCTATAACGCTTTCTTGGGGTACTCCTGAAATCACTTTACATGTGCTGATCGACTTCTTTTGTCTTCAGTCATCCTATCTTATTGTAACACATTTCGTCTTCTAACGTCGAAGATACTCATCCAGAGTGTGCAGAAGACATTACTGTGTGACAGATAAGAACACATTCGATACATAGATAGTGAAGTCGAATCAAGCTTTGTTTGACCGCAATTTTTTTTCTGTTGAGCAGTGGTGTTTATATATAAGCAACGTGCTATATATGTTGTTTATAAGACTGTTAACAGTGGTCAACAAAATCTAGATAGCCACAGCAGTGGATAAAGGTGAATATGCCACAAGCCGACAGATATTTGAAATTAACGAAGTGAGTGATTAGTCTCGTAGGTCTATGATAGAAGGAGACCAGAATGCAAATTAAGCACCTTCTCATTCTGGTTACACTTCGTTTGCTCCGCAGACAAGCTACAGAATAAGCCAAGGGAGAAAAATACTAATTTACGATGTTTGTATGTTCACCATAAATGTTTTTGAATTGCCATGTTTTGCCAATGAGGAGGTTACGCCTCGAAAGACATTGTAATAATAAACAGCTTAAGAAAATTAAGAGAACGTGTAGCTTATAGAGGTCTCAGAAAAATCTGTTTAGAAACTTTAGAAATAGAACGCTACAAAAAATTTGGGTATAAACAGCTGCGTTGGTGAGAGATAAAGCGTACCGGCGGTCACTTGAACTCGTTTACGGAAACAGACAGAATTAGGAGGGGAAAATTGGGGGTTTAGTACAGAGTACTGATTTTATATGATTTTTATTCAGTATGGGGATACCATGTTACTGAATGTTCCTATTCAAGCAGATGCAGTTGGTGATGCAAGAAACACACATATCTTTGTCCAGTATCACTTCTGTAGCAATGCTTCAAACTGAACACTAAAAGTTAAACTTTGTACGTTCAGTTCGTATTGGATATCAACTTGTTCTGTACTTGACTTCATAAACTAACATATTTGTGCCATAAAGAATAGGACTGCATTGCTGGGAGACATTTCAAATGCTGGGCTGAATACAGTCGTATGTTAGTGCTCCCAAATAGCTGCTGGAAATGCGGGGTACAGTTTTAAGTATCGTCAAAATGTAAGCTATTAAGCTGGAACGTTACTTCAGTTGAAGATGTTATGGGGAAGAGAATTGGAATTGTTTATTCTAGGGAAAGCTGGTGGTGTCACCTTGGGTGATTTATGGAATCCACGAAAAGTCTATGGGCAGACGAACAAAGTGTTAAGCTCGTCCCTAATGTGAATTCGGTGTCTTAACTTCCGAGCCCAGGTGCTCCCCAAAAGCACTATAGATACATCTCCCTTTCTCTCGTGCTACCGACACTTTCTATTCGTTTTAATACCATTTGCTGAACGCAATAATATTAATTCAGCCGTTTCAAAGTAATTAGTTTCCTTAATTTTCAATTTCTTTGGTGTTATAAATTAAGATGCACAAGACTTCACGTATGTGGAGAAAAATGAAGGCCTGTCTGTTGGTCACTTGAATTTTAGACCATTTTGAGGTTAAAAGTAATTCTATCTTCCTATTTTAGACAGTATTCAATACAGCAAGCAGTGTGGCTTTAAATTCATTTGCTTTTCTGACCCACATTTCATAAATAAACACCAACAACCAGGATAAAACCTTCCCTGTATTCAATTTCGTTTAGGCAGGTGTTGTCTGTTAACTGTTACTCCCGACACAAAAATTAAAGTCGTTATATCACCCTGTTCCACGGGAGGAGATGGCTCGGGATATATACGAGTTTCCCTGCGCTAAGGAAAACGTGTCTAATTTTGTGAGGATGCAGGTACATCAATTAACTTTAATGACAGGTGCTCCAAAGTTTGGGTATAAAACGTGTACGAGACAGGGGAATCAATGCGGCCTCTTAATCTAATCGCGGGCCACCCAGGGCGCGCCGCAGCTCGCGTGCTGCCTCAAGCCCCGCAAGCCTTCCTTCACCCACACAACACAAGCAAACAACATATTATTAGTTTCTCCATGTTTGAGAAGCGCTGTTTCTCCGCAGCTATGTAATGTATTAGTGAATAACTGCTTCAATTGCTAAAATGTTGTTTATTTTAGTCCAAGAAGTGGACTAAAATATTCAATGAAAAAATAGATTTCCCACAAATTTTCCATGTTTTTTTCTGATCTGAGAGTAATATAACTAAATTATTCTTTACATTCACTGCCTTTTCTCTGTTTCTGTAACCGAGGACCCTTATGTGGGTCTACCTGGTCCGATGGAAGGAATTTTAACCGTTCTTGTATTTGACCGGCAACAGAAGTGAAGATGGTGGTGAAAAAGTCTCGTCACCAGTATCCTAGATTGTTCGAAGTCTCTCTACAGTATTTCGTAGAGAGTAGCTATATGAAACTGTCGATGGTGACCAGTGTGGCCCCGTTGCACTACTGAGGTGGAGTTGGACATGGGCCTTCACAGAATTTGACGCTTCTGGTTCTTTCATCATCAGTGACAACGCATACTCAGCACTACACCATACACACATACACATTATAACGATCTGCGCGAGGCAGGACACCCTACACGCTAGCTGCAGAAGTAGCGGCAATAAACTGCTCAAAAAGATTTCGAACGAACGTCACAACTTGCACAGCTTGTGCTTTTTAATCGAAAACTTAAATCTCCAAGCTGCTTTTATCATAGTAAATCGCTATGTACAGCCACGTGTGTAATGAGAAGGGCTAATAAATCTACAAAAAATGGTTCAAATGTCTCTGAGCACAATGGGACTTAACATCTGAGATCCCCCTAGAACTGAGAACTACTTAAACCTAACTAACCTAAGGACATCACACACATCCATGCCCAAGGCAGGATTCGAACCTGCGACCGTAGCGGTCGCGCGGTGCCAGACTGAAGCGCCTAGAACCGCTCGGCCACACCGGGCGGCCGTAAATCTACATTTTCATTGTAGTTCAGTAGAGCTCGATGTGTCTCCATTCGTGAACGTGACACTATAGCTTCTTTAGACTGTATTGGCTGTCAGCAAGCCTCGAAAGATCATTTGAAGATTACACTGTTAGTACAATGTCAGTTTACACCAACAAGGGGTGTTAGCAAGGAAAATAGTTGACGTATAGGCGTGCAACACAGGGAGAAAATTTACTGAGGTAAGGAAAGACTGAGACGATATTGAAATACAAAGTGAGCAGAAAACATGCACGACCAGCGTGCATGAAGGATGTAATGCATATAAAAGCCTAGACGAAAATTTTATCCAGCAAACGATGTAAATTTGCTGCTATTTGAATTGTTGATGTTATCATGCATTAAGTATTTCCCCTTTGATTTAGCATGATGCCGTATAACTGACTTTACCCATAACAGAAGCTGCATCAAATTTTGTAAATTTCAACGACTGCGTTTCATGGCTCCAGAGTATAATATCTTCATACTAAGGGGCTAAAATGCCGTGATATATTTGCCACGGTCATCGGCGATCAGGCCTTTCTGTGCACACCCTGTTTTGACTCTGCAACCAGTAATTGTGCTGAGTGCAGAGGAGGTCACTTTTTTAAATATTCATTATAGGGTACAACCATTCCCTATAAGCGAGTATGTACAGCTGTTGAACAGCTTTAGCCGTTTGTACGGCGTCGCATTGTGGGCCTGGATGGACTCGTTGACGAAATACTACACATGTTGGGCACAATGTCACAATGTATCGGTGTGTGTAGCTGCTTTGAGCAGTGGCCTGTGGAACATTCTCAGACCTATACCACATGTTCTGGACGTCCGCGTAGTACAAATTCCCGTCAAGATCGATGGACTGTGCCAGTAGAGGTGGCCAATTGAACATCATCTGGGCACATAGCGGTGGCCAGTTGAACATCATCCGGGCACATACTGCAGCAGGATTAAGATCACGAGTGCTCTGGCCAGGCTACCACTGAAATTGCCACAGCACCAAGCATGGCTACTCTGGTGTTGTGATAGAGCTTACAGGAATTTGCGCTGTGTTGGCCTCGGTGATGAGCGTATGTTCTGCCTGTATGCGACAGATCGATGTACATGTGTATAGCATAGCTTGGGTGATCTGCCTGTTCCAGAGTACATTCTCTCACGACACACAGGTTCCATAACAGGCTTCTTGCTGTGGGAGTACCTCAGTTACAACTCGTGCTCACATTTGGTGTTCCTTCAGGGCAAAGTAATCAGAGATCAGTACATTGAACAGGTCGTTATCCGTATGCTTCCGCCGTTTCTTCGGCAGGAAGGTGATGTGCTTTTTAAGCAGGACAATGCGCGTCAACATACGGTTGTTGCAATACACCGTGCTCTTCGTAGTGTTCAACTGTCCTGGCTAGCAAGATCACCAGATCTCTCCTCAACTGAATACGTAAGTGGGAACTTACTCGTTCTCTGGAGCCTGGGACAACCGTTGCCGAATCACAGCAACAGGTGAAAGTTGCTTGGGACAATCTATCGCAGAATGCCATTCAGCGCCTTTATGATCGTATGCATGCGAGAATACATGCCTACATTGCCGCCAGGGGGGAAGGGGGTAATCTGTTCTGGCACACTTCACTGTGACATATGTTCCATTTGACCTGAATTTTTCATCATATACTCTTACAATGATGAAGTACTTTTCTCCTGACTAGCTAATAAAATGACCTCACTCTTGAGGGTGTTCCAAATTTATTTTTCAATTATTTAAACTGTAATAGATTTCGATAAGATACACTCAGTTGCAGATGACTTCGTTTTTGGGTGATTTATGTAAAAATAGTACCGTCAAATAACAGCAAAAGGCCGCCATACATAAGCTATAAAGCGGCACGCTTAAATTACCATTATCTTCGTATGCCTTGGTGCAAATTTAGTATGTAGCACTCACTTATCCCATATATTACTCATATTATCGCTCATTAAAACGGGAGAGAATTGTACCTTGAGGTTAATGTACCTGGTTGGTGTTTCAGTCTAGTGATATATTTTTGAAACACGTAAAGGATGCGCACTGGAGTCCAAATGAAGAAGATTCCGACATTTTCTAATGTTTTTGTTGTGTAGTTATCGCACATACTTTTGGTTCTACGAATTTAAGTCCTCTATGATATATTAAAGCTATCTGGAAGGAAGTTTTGATTCTTCAGTTACAGAATTTCACGGTGAGTAAAATTCTATACATTTTGAAAACTTAAGGAGGGTGAGGCGGTAGTGCACCATCTTATGCCGGGAAATGGATGAAGGTCTTCTACCATGGGGCATGTGATACTTCCAAATGAACGGAATTTCCTTAATGTCTTAACAAATTTTCCTGCGTTGAAAATGAAAATCTATGTTAGTTTTCAGTAGATTCTCTTCCGAATTATATTTAACTTATAACTGGTCTTGTTAGCACTTCTGCTTAACTTGATGTCACTTACTGATTTGTGACGTGTGGTCGAGTTATGATGTAACAGACACACTATTAATTTCAGTACTGGTAACATTTCTTCGATTGCTATGCTTTCAAATTCCTATAAGTATTTGTTAATACGTGCATTACCATGTTCTACCTTGAAACATTTTTTGCCATTTGGAAAAGCTTTAATTTTCCAGAACAATTTTCGTAGTTCCCGAAGAAGGCTTCAACGAACAAAAATGAATACCATCATTTAAAAATGGAGTAAGGAAATGCACTACACTTCTATTACATAGCTGGCTAGAGACGAAAGTGTGGAAAGTGTGAAGGGACAACACTCTCCCTATAAACGTAGGTTGTGCGTAGTTAAACATAAGGAATAAATAACTTCAGCATCCTTAGCAATTGTTGTATATAATGCTCTCGGTTTACTTTTGGTGATACCTTCCTTCAGGAAAGCACCTGACTCAAATGGATCACAGGAATCCACAGCTGATGCTCTCAGCTGTCAGACGCTAAGTAGTTGCAGATGCTCATTGCAGATGCTCATTGCATACCCAACTGGAAACTATTGACACATCATTAACATTTCCTTTACTACTGCACATTTTTCTAGCGCAACTACTTTCAAAGACGTCCTGCAGAACTGAATAGTTGTGAGACAGCTACTGTACACTTCTTTTATTCTGTAGAGGAGCTTCTAGATGCAGTTTCGAGGCTTTCGCTGCAATATGATACTAATTTAAGTATACTATCGCTAATTCGTGCTTTTTTGTATTTCATATTTTATTTTTGTTTTATTTTGTAGTAATATTCTGCATATAATATAGGATGATTCAGGTAACCTGCTGTTCTTAAATATTTCCGGAACCAGATAATAAATTGAAATTCTTTCCGTTTTCACCAAGAGAAATTGTGTGAAGGTCCTCACAGTTTGACATACAGTCCTCTTTCCTAGCCACATTAACTGCAGAGGTGTCAGTATCAACTTCGCTTTTTCAAACAATGTTCTACTAATTTCTTGCCCTGGTATCGTAGCTGTAAGAGAGAAGAACTCAAAGGCGTGTTTCA
Source organism: Schistocerca piceifrons (assembly GCF_021461385.2). NCBI lineage: Eukaryota > Metazoa > Arthropoda > Insecta > Orthoptera > Acrididae > Schistocerca > Schistocerca piceifrons. The sequence goes on from NC_060149.1 coordinate 559,520,865, forward strand.
CACTTCAATATCTGATTGCTAGTTTCGAAGTAGCTACGATGTGTAGAGCTTAGAACTAATCTCGTATGAACTTGAAGTACATTTCTGCCTATGTGGAGGTTCACAATTTCACACCCAAATAAGGAAATACGCAACGTCAGAACAGAAGGAAACAAACTGGTGCACCACCGCGCTACCAGTAAAATAGCATCTGAGGTGAAATGTAACTTGCATTCGTCTGTGACAGTCACGACTGTTGAGTGCTGAATAGCGAAGGAACCATTTGAGTTGTGAGCCAAAAGTATCCCGACAGAGTGTGTCCAATAAGAATAATAGTTCAGAAGATGTACGAAATATTGCAATGGGAAGGGTACTGGAACACTTCCCAGAGGGTAAGGAGCAAGCCCGGAATGAGGCGACCGAATGAACTACGTTTTCAGACAGTTGTCGCTCATAACGGCCACATTGGCTCTAGAGAAATTGCAAGTGCCTCAGGAGTAAAGGGGCCCAGCGTTTCTCACGTTTTGCGCGCAAACAACTTCAGTGCGTATCACGACTCACTTCACCAGCAGAGCAACTAGTGGGATTTCAAAACACTCATGGAACTCTGTCGCTTCATTCAGATGCAACACGAGGAAAATATTTTATTTCTTAAAAGAGTTTTGCTTGCCGATCTAGCTATCTTTACAAATCACGGAAAATTTGTGTAAGGAATATTCATTATTTGACATCCGAGAATCGATACTGCCTGTGTCAGGGTTAATATCGGAGGCAGTGCAGTGTGACTGTTTGGCGTGGAATTGTTCGAAACTACGTGACTAGTCTTTACATAATTGAAAAAACCTTAACGGATAAACGATACGCACAATTTATCACCGAAGTGGTAATTGCTCTCCTAGAGGCAGTTCCACTAGAAATATGTGGATGCATGTGGAACTGGCACGATGGGTAAATGGCTCGCAACTCGCTTTTGGTTAGCAAAGCGCTTATAAAACCGTGTCTTACTAGCTGGGTAGAACGTAAGGGCGTTATTAGTTAGTCTGTACATTCGTCTCATTTATTGCCACCGGAATTTTTTTTTTCTCTAGCGGTAAACTCACAGATAAAGTCTACAAAGAAATTGTGACGAGCCAAGACAATTTAAAACATCGCATTGCTGTACCATCTGCCATGATATATTTGCAATCTCTTTGGTTTGTATAGACGTCCCTGCACCAGCCACTGCAAAGGAGTACTGCCGTAGACGGTGCGCATTTCGAACATTTGATGACACAAATGGAATTTTAAGGAACTGTTTATGACAGCAGAACTGTTACCGCACTTAACTGCTGAATCATCCTCAAATGGTTTCCAGTTTCTGTTCGGTTAAACAACATCTTTTCAACCATAGACGTATGCAGCAAGTCTTTCCCGGGCGGAGCTGGCCGGAGTAACCGAGCGGTTCTAGGCGCTTCAATCTGGAACCGTGCTACCGCTACGGTCGCAGGTTCGAATCGTGCCTCGCGCATGGATGTGTGTGATCTCCTTCAGTTAGTTAGGTTTAAGTAGCTCTACGTTCTAGGGGACTGACGGCATCAGATGTTAAATCCCATAGTGCTCAGACCCATTTGAACCATGGTGTTCATTGTGGACACAGACCTCGGCACAGTCATTGGCACTTCGATTTCTTTTATAAGTTGTGATGCTTGTTGAAACAGATTTTTAATTTCTTACCTCTACCCTGTGTCATTTATTCTAAGACAACGGATACATTGATAACGTACTCTAAAGCTGCCATAAGATGACAATAAGTACTTTGAAGGATTTCGCCAAGAGATACGATTAAGCAGAAGATTTTTACCAGTAGTACAAGAGAAACAATGAACGCTAAACAAATGGTGTGGTGGTTGGTTCTGAGCACTATGGGACTTAACATCTGAGGTCATCAATCCACTAGAACGTAGAACTACTTAAATCTAACTAACGTAAGGACATCACACACATCCATACTCGAGGCAGGATTCGAACCTGCGACCGTAGCGGTCGCGTGGTTCCAGACTGAAGCGCCTAGAACCGCTCGGCCACACCGGTCGGCCAAATGGTGTGCATTTTGAGCTCACCAGATCTTTAGTGTTCACTGACGAGCAACATTTCCTTAAGGCGCAAATTTCCCTCGTGTTCATAAACCCACTGACTTATCCACATTGCCAACAGTATTGAGCGTTTGGTGGCCGGTCTATAAATCTTCGGCAGATTGTTTTAGAACATCATTATGTATGGTTGGCGGTACTCCTAAAGAAGTTTCGGCCGGATTGTCCTGTCCATACGCAATTCTTGATAGCCTGCAGAGAATGCAAATCAAGTACATCTACATCTACATCCATACTCCGCAAGCCACCTGACGGTGTGTGGCGGAGGGTACCCTGAGTACCTCTATCGGTTCTCCCTTCTATTCCAGTCTCGTATTATTCGTGGAAAGAAGGATTGTCGGTATGCTTTTGTGTGGGCTCTAATCTCTCTGATTTTATCCTCATGGTCTCTTCGCGAGATATACGTAGGAGGGAGCAATATGCGGCTTGACTCTTCAGTGAAGGTATGTTCTCGAAACTTTAACAAAAGCCCGCACCGAGCTACTGAGCGTCTCTCCTGCAGAGTCTTCCACTGGAGTTCATCTATCATCTTCGTAACGCTTTCGTGATTACTAAATGATCCTGTAACAAAGCGCGCTGCTCTCCGTTGGATCTTCTCTGTCTCTTCTAACAACCCCATCTGGTACGGATCCCACACTGCTTAGCAGTATTCAAGCAGTGGGCGCACAAGCGTACTGTAACCTACTTCCTTTGTTTCCGGATTGCATTTCCTTAGGATTCTTCCAATGAATCTCAGTCTAGCATCTGCTTTACCGACGATCAACTTTATATGATCATTCCATTTTAAATCACTCCTAATGCGTACTCACAGATAATTTATGGAATTAACTGCTTCCAGTTGCTGGCCTGCTATTTTGTAGCTGAATGATAAGGGATCTATCTTTCTATGTATTCGCAGCACATTACACTTTTCTGCATTAAGATTCAATTGCCATTCCCTGCACCATGAGTCAATTCGCTGCAGATCCTCCTGCATTTCAGTACAATTTTCCATTGTTACAACCTCTCGATACACCACAGCATCATCCGCAAAAAGCCTCAGTGAACTTCCGATGTCATACACAAGGTCATTTATGTATATTGTGAATAGCAACGGTCCTATGACACTCCCCTGCGGCACACCTGAAATCACTCTTACTTCGGAAGACTTCTCTCCATTGAGAATGACATGCTGCGTTGTGTTATCTAGGAACTCTTCAATCCAATCACACAATTGGTCTTATAGTCCATATGCTCTTACTTTGTTCATTAAACGACTGTGGGGAACTGTATCGAACGCCTTGCGGAAGTCAAGAAATACGGCATCTACCTGTGAACCCGTGTCTATGGCCCTCTGAGTCTCGTGGAGGAATAGCGCGAGCTAGGTTTCACACGACAGTCTTTTTCGAAACCCATGTTGATTCCTACAGAGTAGATTTCTAGTCTCCAGAAAAGTCATTATACTCGAACATAATACGTGTTCCAAAATTCTACAACTGATCGACGTTAGAGATATAGGTCTATAGTTCTGCACATCTGTTCGACGTGCAGTAGGGCTGGGTTTGAAGATTGGGCACCGCAATGTATATAGGCAACTGTTCGGTATTCTTTTCTCATGAAAGCTTGCCCGCCGCGTAAATGAGTGCTCATTGCCGTCGCTCCGTCGTAACCCTGATACATCCAAAATTCACAAATAACGCCGATTAGTGTCAAATTGCGCTATTTTCGGTAGGCAGACGAATGCTCTGTTAAATCTGTGGCAGGTATACACATCAGGAAGTCTTTGCGAATAATAGTTACTTCTAAATCTACATGAATAGAACACACGTATTTCCTCAGTTCTAGCAGTGTATGTCGTTTCGTCAGCAAGGACGACGAAAAACTTGGACTGTTCACTCAGTGGACATTTTTCTCTCTTATAATATCATCCAATATAATGCCTAACAAACAGAGTGAAGTGCCCATAATACGTGCTTCGGTTTTAAATGTAACTTGATGCACTTACGCATCATCGGTGGTTATGTAAATGATTACAGTTACAGTTCTATGTGACAGGTAGAACGGATAGCAGAGACTATTAATATTGTTCGAATTTAGAGTTGTTACCAGACCAGGTAGGTTTATATGGACGGTGAACAGTATCAGATGTTGAATGATCACTCTGAAGGAGAGGAAGAGCCTCGTACTCCTGTGAGACAGCATTACCACCACCTGACAAAGTTTGAAAGGGACCTCGTTGTGGGTCTTAATTTGCCCATCTGAGCGAATCGCGCCATATTCGGGGTTTTGGGATATTCGGAAGTGATAGTGGTGTCAAACTGGACAGCATGGGAATCTGAGGGCAGGCTTAATCGGAAGGTTCAGCTCGAACGCGCATGACCTCCACAAGGGAGGATCGCAGTATTGCGCACCAAGCACACCGTAACCGCTTCATATCTGAGAACAAGTAATGGAGTCCTTGCAACACACTGTGCTATCAAGTAACAGTCGTAGACTATGAACAACTGGATTAGAGAGGCTGCCATTATCATCGCAAGACAAATGGCTGCTGCTGGAGGAGTGCCATGACTGGGAAGCATTGCACGCTGATGAACGGCGTCGCCACGTGTTCAGCGATGAATTGTGGTTCTGCAATGTGCCAGGTCACCATTTTCGGCGATTATACCGTTGAGATGGGGAGATGTGACGTTCTTGCAATGTTTTGAAGAGGCACAGCGTCTTGGAGTGCGTAGCCATCGAGGGTGAGTTAGGTCACGGCTGGTAACGATTGAGGGAACTTAGGCTCCACAACGATGCGCAGTGGACATCCTGCGTCCTTAAGTGGTGCGTTTCATGTGACAGTATTTTGGTGCCATTTTTGAACTGGACAATGCTCGTCCACACGTGGCACGTGTCTCTAGGAGCTTTGTGCAGGATGTTTAGATACTCCAGTGGTCAACAAGATACCCAGACCTGCCCGCGATAGAACATCTGTGGGACCAGCCCGGATAACTTCATTCCAGTGCCAGCTGCTAAGGACCATTCACAACATTTGTGGATCAGCTTCCTTCAGGCACCACATATCCTCTCAAACCGCCAAGTTTCTTTTCGTTTCCTCCTCCGATTCCGGGTGCTTGACTCTTTTCCCAGTCTCTATATTTTTATTGCCTGGCTTTCAATACGAGTGGTGATGTTATGCACGTTCGTAGAGTCATTTTGAATATGCCTTTGCAAAGCTAAATCACCTGCTTCAGCTCGGAACCTCAGAAGAGAACGAAAATTTCATGGTTTACCTCGTCGTTATGTCAAATTTAATTTCAAGAGTTTTGTTTGCGACGAAGAGATACTTCCTGCCGGCCACATAGGATCACAGATTTGCCCATTCACAGAGACTCTTTCTTACGGTTAGCATATTAAACTGACTTTTCTCCGTCAGTTGACACACAACAGATTTTTTTCTGTAGTTCTGATATCTTCAAAAATCTACCAGCAGATGATTCAGAGCTTTTCTCCAGTTAATGTATGGCCGTGTTACTAAAATACCCAAAAGTTGATGACCACCTTCCCCGCCAGTGTCGGTTTTAAAATGATCACAACATTTACAAACTGCTCGAATTCACGAAGTCCCTATAAGGAATACCTGGGAAGTTATTGTTTGTAGACAAGAAGGTTTCTCTTGGATAGTTAGAGGACGACATCTTATTCAGATGACACCCATTTGGATTTCAAGAATTGTTCTTAACTGGTCATCTTTTAAATCACACACCAAGCTGTGGATTAATAAAATATTTTCACGTATTCCAGTCGCTATGAAATTTTCTGTAGCCTTTCACATATGACAACAGTTAGCTCTTGTACGCATTTCAGTTCAGTAACCGGAAATACTTTTGGGTATATTCAATATTGCATAAAACCTTCGTTTTGTAAATTCCTGTGATAGGCAGTACTCTGATACGTTAATATGTTACATCGGAGGATGAGTTAACTTAAACATTTTGTCTCTAAATACTTAATTAAACAGTATTTTGTTCATTACATTTTAAGTTGCGTAATGTTTACAGTTTTCAAATAGTAATCACTATATGCTGTTTTCTGACAGTATCATTTTCATTTATTCTAGTACTAGAGTGATTGAAGAGGGAGGAAGGGGGGGGGCGTGATGCAGTATGCATGTGGCGTATGATTCTTAATATTTTGTTATATCTCGCATAGGAAGAAGATATTAATCATGAAAAGGCTCAGAATGTACGTGAAGTACCACGCCTCACGGCTTCCTCGTCAGACATGCATGAGTCTGGCGAGGGTAACAATTCATCTTCCCTTTAAGATGTACATCAGCCTGAAAAGCTCGAGGCATGTGCAAGAGTTGCTGAACCATGGGATTGGGCGTGATTGACACCATCGCCAGGGATTCCACGTGGACGTTGTCCGCCGGACCGTTGTGGACGACGTTGGGCGTGGTGATGGGCTAGCGCTCCAGTACAGGCTGATGGTCAAGGATGGATGACGACTGGATGAAGGGGGGGCAACCTCTGCCAGCTGTTGCGGTTATAGATGGAGGTCCTCCACACGTTTTGGGTGTCGCATACGAGACAGTTCCTTTGGTTGGTGTGTTTCAATGAGTGAGGGAGCAAATTATATGTCAAGTGGTGCACAGGTGATGGGAAAGCCCATAGGTGCTGTTCAGTGTTTGGAGCCTGGGTTTCCTGGTCCCTCCTGCCTATGTGAATGTCTCCTGAGTGGCTGAGTTGTAGCACCCATTGCTCAGTTAGACATGGATGTGGCTGTTTACCATGCCTTGTGAGGCACTCCTGACCCACTACTACAATATAAGGTTGCCGTTCGTCATGTCACAACACATTGCTTTGTGCCCACCTAAATAGGCCTGTCCAGAAGGTGGAATCTTGTTGATTCCATGGAACAGCCAGTGGACTAGTAATGTGCGGCTCCAGGCACAATAGATCGAAAAGACCTTGAGACTGATGACCATGCAGCACCTCAGCCATACTGTATGCGTTGAGGCCAATACACTGTACATCGCTGAGACTGTTTCTTTCAGTTGAAATCTCTGCTTACCCACTGTGGTTACGTGACACAGAAGCTGATCCTCCCTTGTAACTGTCATGATTTTTCACACTGTCAGTAAAAATACTTCGATGGTATCCAGAAGGTTCTGTTCCAGTAGAAAGTAGATTGCTTCATGCTTGTTGAAATCGTTGTCGGAACCATCGGCAAGGGTAAGAAAGCGTCCACATCTGTGTGCTGTGAAGTGATCTGTGATAAGAATAAATACTCAGAAACGATACCCAGAACTGTTATCTTGTCAGAGGGCTTGGAATGGGACCAAACACGAAGCTGTGTGGCTTTTGGTATGTAAGAATGTAGCACTTAGTGCGGTACAAGAACACATGGAACTTCTTTGCACTGCATATGACCACGAGTGTCTCTTTCTCAACCCGAGGATAATTTTTCTGTGCTACCGACGAAGTCTTTGTGGCGAACGCAATAAGCCGTTCTGAGCCCCTGGCATTTCTGTGAGAGAGAACATTGTCAATACCATAGTGGGACACATCTGTGGGCAGAGTCTAAGGCTTTCTGGGAGTTGATGCTGCAAAGCACAGAGTGCAATGAAGGTTTTACTTCAATTTCTGGAATGTCGTCTGACATGCCTCTGACGTCTCGAACTTCACACTTTCTTACAAAGGTGATTCAATGGAATGCAAAAATTAGCAGCCAGTAGAATAAATTTCATGCAGCAATTTACTTTCTCCAAAAACGACTGCAACTTCCTATCATTCTTAGGTACTGGCCATTTGTCGATTGCTGCAACATGCTCTGCTGTTGGTACTATAACATCCTTACTCGACACATGACCCTAGTACAGCACTCCAGGAGCAAGAAAACTACATATCTCAAGCTTGAAACACTTTCCACTGTCTAACAATCGCTAAAAAATTTCTGGAATGCAATCTAACATGACTCTGACGCCTCGAACTTTACACTCTTCTTACAAAGGTGAGTCAATGGATGACAAAGATTAGCAGCCAATAGGACAAATATCATGCAGAAATTTACTTTCCCCATAAAGTCCCTAATGTTCTTAGGAACTCGACATTTGCTGCAACATGCTCTGCTGTTGGTACTATAACATCCTTGTATGTATGTATGTATGTACTGACCTGGTGACCTCAGTGGTACACAGCCCCACAACAGGCTAAAGCAGTCCACTCACCCCACCGCCGCCCCACAACGAACCCAGGGTTATTGTGGGATTCGGGTCCCAGTGGAGGCCCCCTCCCCCCCTCCCCCTAGGGGAACGTATCATTCCTGCCGAGTGTAACCCAAATGTTTGCTGCATGGTAGAGTAATTGTGGCGTACGCGTACGTGGAGACAGTATTTGCGCAGCAATCGCCGACATGGTGTACCTGAGGCGGAATAAGGGGAACCGCCCGTATTCGCCGAGGCAGATGGAAAACCGACTTCAAAACCATCCACAGGCTGCCCGCCACACCGGACCTCGACACTAATCCGCCGGGCGGATTTGTGCCGGGAACCGGCACACCTTCCCGCTCGGGAAGCAGTACGCTAGATTGCACGGCTAGCCGGGCGGGCTATAACATCCTTACTTAACACATGACCTTACTACTGCACTCCAGGAGAAGGAAACTGCGTATATCAAGCTTGAAATACTGTCCACTGTCTAACAATTGCTAAAAAACTGCCGACAAATTTTTGAAAATGCTGTTTTCCTATGAGACCAGTAACTCAAATGTCATGGTAATAATTGGCAGCCGGCCCGAGTGACCTTGCGGTTCTAGGCGCTACAGTCTGGAGCTGAGCGACCGCTACGGTCGCAGGTTCGAATCCTGCCTCGGGCATGGATGTGTGTGATGTCCTTAGGTTAGTTAGGTTTAATTAGTTCTAAGTTCTAGGCGACTGATGACCTCAGAAGTTAAGTCGCATAGTGCTCAGAGCCATTTGAACCAAGCCATTTAGTAATTGGCGCAGCAAAGAAGGTCTTTGATAAGTAGCTCAAGAAAAAGCTAGAACATTACTGTCTCTTAAAATGAAAAGCAATTAAACTAGTAAATCCGCAAAAGAAGTATTCAGTACTAAAATTCACAGTGACTGAGCATTCAGTAGCACCTGATGTCAGTTTTGGAAAAAACACTGACTGCCGGCCAACTTAATCAACAACTGCTTGGAACACACCTATTTCACTTTGTGTGTAGATTGTGTGCTTCAAATCGCCGTAAAGCTGAACATCGCCATTGGGTTTCTGGTTGATAACTATAGGGGTGTTCCACTGGCTTGATGAAACCAGTACCACTATGCTAAAATTCTGCCACCTGTTGAGTTTCACCTTCACATTATCTTGCATAACAAATGGCATGGGGCAGGCTCGACAGAAACTGTCGACGGTTTCTGTGCAATATTGGCCTCCAAATTGGTGGCTCTACCCATAGCCTTACCACAAAGCTGATCAAATGACTGCAGCAGTGGCTCCAAGTTCTGATATTGCACTACTTGATGGCCAAGGTTAACTCTGTCGAATACTTCAAATCCAAAAATAGTAAAGCATCAAGGCCGAAAATATTAGTTGCCAACTGTGTATTTACATCTAAAAGCATGTAATGTCGTTTCACATATCTGTATTTGGCCATGACTTGTAGGGAATTCGATGCCCGTTGTAAGACGCTATTTGGCACTTAGATACTGTAAGTGGGGAGGGGAGAATCACGAGCCAGTGATAAGTATTTAAATAGATCAGCCCAGCGAACGCCCCCGTATCTAATCGAATCTTCGTACCACTTCGAACTGTTTCCAAGTCAACCATAATATCGGGAGGCTGTAGGTCTGCTGACACGCTTATAGACTTGACTGTAAACACAGGGACGTTGTTCTGTGGCGCAGCTCGGCAATGTTTTCCGCTCTCACTTGATAAGTATCCTGCCAGCCTCATTTGCGGATGTTGAGAGCCCACATGAACGTGTTTCGCTCTTCACTGATGAGCGGCCATCTTTGAAAGGTTGTACCACTCCTTTATCTGTGTGATACCCAATGCTTCGTCCCCAAACACATGCCGAACCTTGCGGATTGTTTCAACTTCAGGACTGCCAAGTATAATACAAAATTTGATGCAATAACGTCGTTCCACTTTGCCTGTTTTTCTTCCGCAACACGAAATCCGACGACTATCACTCACACGTGCTCAGTTGTCATCTGTAGCAAGCGACTGGTTTTTTCCGCAGTCGTGAAAAATATCAGGCATGGCCCTACGCATGCCTACGAAAACAGAGAGCACGAGCGCCCAGATACCATTGTTGATTTCAAAAATAAAAAATAAGGTCGGGTACTTTTTGAACAGCCCTCGTATAATGACCAGCAATCCGGGCAAGACTGCCACGCCCACGGGGGGAGTCCGACGCAGTGGAGGGACTGCATTTTTTGCCTGTTGTGAACTCAATGGAAGACTTACACGGCACAGACCGAGAACGGTCCTGAGCGGCCCATACCTTTATAACAGAACTGTGGTGGGACGTCGGAATAGCCTTTCCGGTACTACGCCCGTACGGCTGTTTGGACGAAGAGGTCTCTAAAGTCTGAATAGCGTCCGGTGCGAACCTGTCGTACTGGTTTGCTTCGTCAAGTTTTGCGACCTGCCAATTGTCCGAAAACACATTTTGCGCTGCGGCAATTAGGTCTTGTGAATCTGCAATTTGTGATACCTCGTCTGACGTTAGATCCGAATGCGCTAATGTTTTAGTCTGTACCGATCTATCTAGCTATATCGTGAATCAGGGAATCTACATAGGAGGTACTACAAAGCTGACACTAAAAATTAGACGTACATACTAACCCTTGTACAATGAGGTGACGATAGTCATGGGATGATGACATCACAGATTGCGGAAGTATCACATACACAGGGTATAAAAGGGCAGGACATTGGCAAAGCTGTCCTTCGTACTTGGCGATGCACGTGAAAAGGTATACGATATGATTATGGCCGCGCAATGGGAATTAACAGATGTTGAGCGTGGGATAATAATTGGAGCTAGAGGCATGGGACATTCCATTTCGGAAATCGTTATGAAATTCAGTATTCCTAGCACACAGTATCAATAGCGTGCCGAGAATACCAAATTTCAGGCATTACTTCCCTCCACGGACAACACTGTGGCTGCCGGCCTTCACTTAACGACAGAGAGCAGGGGCGTTTGCGTAGAGTTGTCACTGACAACAGGAAAGCAACACTACGTCATGTAAACGCAGAAATCAATGTGAGACGTACGACGAACGTATTCCTTAGGACAGTGTGGCGAAGTCTCGCGTTAATGGGCTATGGCAGCAGACGACCGACGCGAGTGCCTTTACTAAGAGCACGACATCGCCTTCAGTGCCTCTCCTGGACTCGTGACCATATAGGTTGGACCGTAGATGACTGTAAAACAGTGGCCTGGCCGGATGAGTCCCGATTTCAGTTGGTAAGAGCTGGTGTTAGGTTTCGAGTGTGGCGTAGAGCTAACGAATACATGAACCCAAGTTGTCAACAAGGCATAGTGCTTGTTGGTGGTGGCTCCATGATGGCGTGGGCTGTGTTTATATGGAATGGGGTCGATCCTTTGGTACAGCTGAATCGATCATTGACTATTTGCAGCCAATCACGGATTTCTTGTTCCAAGCTACGATGGAACTTTTGTAGATGAAAATGCGCCATGTCACTGGGCCACAATTGTTCGCGATAGATTTGAAGAACATTCTGGACAATTCGAGCGAGTGGTTTGACACTCAGATCGCTCGACGTGAATCCCATAGAACATTGAGGGACATAGTGTGAGTTCCTGCACAAAATCCTGAACCAGCAGCTCTTTAGCAACTATGGACGGCTATAGAGGAAATGTGGCCCAATATTTATACAGGGGACTTCCAGCGAGTTGAGTCCATGGCACGTCAAGTTGCTGCACTACGCCCTGTAAGAGTTCCTCGGTGATCGTCAGCCATCCACACAACATACGGCTGCCCCATGCGTTTAGAATGCTGAGTAAACTGTAAGCGGGCAGCTCGACGTACACTGCGTTAGTAACTGAATCTAATTCTGCAAATTATACATTTTCAGGGCCTGTAAGCGGCTGAAGTTTCTGTACCACCTGATACAAAATACTACGTAACAGAAAGAAACCCCTCTGATCTACAGAAATTGTGATGCGCCTTAGCTGGTAGTACAGCTTAAAACGGAGTAAATACGTTTCTTACCTTTCTGTGGTGTCATTAGAACCTGCGAATGTAGTCGTCGGCGAAGTCGAAAGATGCAGCACCTGCGTTCGCTTCGCTGGTTGTGTGGCCAGCAGACGTATTAGCTCTTACATTTGTTCCTCTTGTTGCTGTTGCAACTGTTGTTGCTGGTGCTGCTGCTACTGCTGTTTCAACAACTCCTACTGCAACTGCATCTGTAGCCTCCAGCATTACAAAAACGCTTGGTCCATGATGGCCACAATATACAACACTTAACACAAAAACGAATGAATACGCAAGAGCAAGTTCTCGTCGCCAACTGTGTAGCGAGATATAGCGTTCACAAAAACTCTCGGAATAAGGGCGGAGTACACGACTCGTGGCGCCCACGAACAAACACCTAACTGGCCTGCAGAGAGTCCGAAAGTGCGATCAGCGATAAACAGGGATCTAAATGGTTCAAATGGCTCTGAGCACTATGGGACTCAACTGCTGAGGTCATCAGTCCCCTAGAACTTAGAACTAGTTAAACCTAACTAACCTAAGGACATCACAAACATCCATGCCCGAGGCAGGATTCGAACCTGCGACCGTAGCGGTCTTGCGGTTCCAGACTGCAGCGCCTTTAACCGCACGGCCACTTCGGCCGGCAAACAGAGATCTAACAGAGTGCGATAGCCGTAGAATTCCCACACGAATGCAAGCGAGCGTACGCCGAAGTAAACAATAAGCTGGATCAGAGGCAGCAAGCTACTGCCTGCAGTATCCTCATGACGAAACCAGGGAACTTACGACTTCAGTGTAAGTGCTCAGTGTGTGATAGTGTGCTACACTCATGTCATGTCATAAGGAGGAGTCGCAAAACAGTCCAACTTTCGTCCACGTTAAATTCCTCGTCAGACATGCATGACTCTGACAGGGTACCAAATAATTACTAGAAATCAATGATGAATGATCGTATGAAATACATCGTTCGGTGAGTCACATATAGGCAAGATATGCAAACTGTAAAGAAGTTAACTTAAGAACTTTAGAAACAAAATCTTTACTTCTGCCCTTAAGAGAAGTTGTTTCGAGGTTATCTGATTTTCGAAAAATTGAAGTATAGGTGAGAATTAAACGAAATTCGGATCTGATCATTCGTCATGGATGTAAATCACGTTGCTGTCCGCGAAACGCTATGAAGCAGATTAGCTAAATTAAATTCCAGTCAATCACAGAGAGGAACGATCGCTTTTCTGGAAGTTGGAGAGAACTGCGCTCTCTCGTCTCGAGTAGCTACGATTGAGCGTTAGTTGGACCTGTTGTTCAGCGTTCCAGCAATTTTGTAAAAATTTTTTAATTTGCTTTTGCTCAGACAATTAATGGCTCGGAATGTGATGAGATCTGCCGTAAATGACATTTCCGGCAGTGCTGAGATTTTTAGAAAAATCATTGACCTTCTTCCAGTGTGTTCAAAATTCCACAGGATATTAAGTTGTTTCTCAGGAACTTCAGATTCATAAATATTGGTGAAATGTGTAGTATTGTCCGAGTAGACTAAACTGATAACCATCACGTGAAATTTCCAACTTTTTATTCACTTGCAAAAGTTGTTTTTTTTTTAGGAAAGCAAGTCTTCATTTTTATATCAGAGAGAGAAAATACTATGTAAGTCAACGGAATAGTGCAAACTATATGCAAGTGTGTGATTTTACGTCAAAAACACTGTGGTAGGGTGGACCTGGAAGCAGCTAGGGTATTACTAAAGTGAGAATATAGCACAGATATTTTAGTGGATAACTGATTTTATTTAGTAGTTTCTGTTGTGTCTAGGAATCGTGTATACTCTGTTTGCTAGAAAATCAATCAAACAACTCGTATTAATGAGTAATATTACAACAAAACAATTACAATACTTAGCTTTGATAGATGTGTCGCAAACAACGGGAGACATACAAAACAATCCGTTTTCTTCAGAACAGACAAAGACAATTATGTGGTGCACAATGATAGAGGCTACGATGCGTCGCTAACCAAGCGGCTAACGTTAAAGCTGCTATCAAAGTGGGCCCCACCAGTCAGGCTTATGTCCTCTTCACATACGGGCCACTGCTGTCGCGTTGTCGTCCTGGAGGGAGGTCGGTCAGCGTGCGATTGACTGACTTTTTCTTAGATTAGAGAGATTAGATTAGATTAGTTTTATCGTTCCATAGACCCGTGCTGAGGAGATCCTCGTGGATGTGGAACATGTCAATTTTTGTAAGCTGAAATAACAATACTAATAGTATGAATACAAACAATACATCATTCGTTTCTATTAAAAAATTCGTCAATGGATTAGGAGTTGGCCCCTAGTAAGTCTTTCAGGCTCCTTTTTATGTTTGCTGGCAAATTATTGAAGATGAGTGCTCCTGAGTAGTTCTGATAGCCTTCTCTTCCCTGCCGTTCCATGCCGGCCCTGACTTTACGTCGTAACAGTTTCATTCAGATCTAATGGAATGAATCTGCATTGCAATCATATGACGCAAGAATCTGAGCAGCCTTTTTTGTAAAAGCCGACTGCACTATACAAAGCCTCAGGCCAGGCTGCGTTGCTGAGGAATTCTATAAGTCAAATGAGTAAAGTCCAAGAAGAGAACGACCATGTGCTGTCTCATGTGTACCAGGGAAAACAGGATACTAGAATGATGGTAGGCCATAAGGAAGTGCACGTTATCACTGGTCAGCTACTTCTTGTCAGATAGACAACGCAACAGACTACTTTCATCAGGAATGCATTAGGAGCTATGCCAAATACAGTAAGGGTGAAGGGTAAAGGACATCGGGATCAGAGTAGATACTTGTGCTAAAGTGGAATCTTGTTCTTCCTTAGAATATTTCAGTGGTGCACTGGACCCTGGACGCGCCCCTCATCTGTAGGCCTGTGTAGCAAAGTGTGGTTAATATCAGCTTTAAACTAAGCTCTCCTCTACTATTACGCTTTTTTTAAGCAGATCCCCTTTAGCGGTGTCAAGTCTGGCCGCCCATTAACCTAACGCGGGAGTTCCATATAAAACCATGTGCATCCAAGTAGGACACATATCGCTCTCGTGTTCAGCACAGATAAATCCTAAGTTATAAATGTCGTATTTCTCCGAAACCACTAATCGTACATTGCAGTATGAAACCCATTTGAATTCGTCTCTTTTGGAGCTACGACATTAGCAGCAGAAATTACTATAATTGTACTACAAAAGAGAATTTGATAACGATACCTTTGTAATCAATAGAGCTATGAATAGGTCATTTACTGAGAACTTCCTCAAAATTTTGGTGAAAACAGAATACAGAATTACGATACCTTAAACGATTCAGAAAATATCTGAGGTGAACCGCTTAGTTGAACCAATCTGTACAGCGACTCCAATGATGGTCCAGTGTCTTTTGGACACAACGTTCGAAGAAACATGAGAAAAATAAACCATGATTTCCTCAATTTAGCCCTGGAATAACTAAGTTCCACATAATGGGTCTAGATGAGACAAGTGGGCCCGAAGAGCTCCGTGTCACCCTCGGTCGATGACGTCATCGGATGCAGTATGATGGCGCATGTTGTCAGCATATCGCTCTTTCTGTCGCCGCCGGGTTCCTTGACCTCGGAAGCATTACGAATCAGTCAACTCCTCAGTTAGCTTCACGAGTCTGAGTGCACCCCGCACCAGTCCTCTCATATCCCAGAAACTGATGGATTGTATTTATGTCTTTATTTGGTTTTTTTGTTTGTTTATTTAACCAGATCACATTACGACCTTCAAGCTTTCTATTATGTCTAGTCGAGGTTTTATACATACAGCACACTTTACACCATATTTACTTAAATCATAATGATAATTTTAATGTGGTTAATTGTAGGTTAACGGTACTAATAGATCTAAAAATGATTTGGAGAAAGATTTGAACATTTTTAACGCCATTTGTAATAACAACAGGGAAATCATTTGCTACACTAATACGGCTAATAATAAAAATCAAAATAATAGTAAAATAACAGTAACAGTAACATCATCAATAATAGAATCAGTAGAATATACAAGTTGTATTAATGGGTGTAAAAAAGTGAAATTTTATGACATAAAAGTTCTGAGGGAGAGAAGTTCAGACAGTCTGCATCAACATTGGGCTTTCGTAAATGAATGTACGAATATCGAGAATGTGCCTGGTGGGAAATAAGGTTATTTGGTTTTAATGGGGTAAGAGGTGCATTCACGACAAAGGCAGGCGTTAAAGTTATTTTAGGACTTTAACTTTACTCTGCTCGTTCTGCTGTTGGCCTCCTCCTCTTTTCTCTTTTATTGTACTGTTCTAATCAGTAACGAACGTCGAACTTCTTACACGCTTCATCCCGTGCTGCCTGTCACATCTTCAGTATTATGGAAAAATTTGGCCGTTTCTGTGAGTTTGACGTATGCTGTCTGTTCTGCTGTTCTACAAATATTTTATGCTCTCAACATTTGCTGACTTTTTTGCCATTCGATGAAGAGCTCCCCACCCTGTAGTTTTTTAAATGAAACTAATAAATTGTACATTTTGTCTTACTTCTCATTATGAAGTACACATACTACTGTAGCGTCGTCTATAAGAGGCCAGTCAATGAAAAATAGAGGAAATAATTCGTGTAGTCGCAAATTATTGTTAGGGGGTAGGAAGGAATGCCATGAACAACGTACTGAATAAACTGACCAGTGGGATGCGAGCATGGTTGTTGGGGGAGGGGGAGGCGTAAACATAATTTTTTTTTACATATTTCTTGAGTCTGTGTCCTCTATCGAAATGTATCCTGGTACAAAATTAAACAACATTAAACTTTCCACAAAAAAGGTCTGGTTCAGTATTTTTCTAGGACCAGTACTTCATTCTGATTCAGGGCATACAAACATCACCGATAATTAATATTAACATTTTAATAATATGAAATTAATGTTTAACATCAGCTTAATTTTTCTATGACTAGTACTTCATTCTGATACAAGGCATGAGAAAATCACTGTTAATTAATATTAACTTTTTAATAGTACTAAATTAATGTTTAACATGAACTTAGTTTAGAACTGTCAGGAAAGCTACTTCACTTACCGTAAAGAAAAATACCTTGACTGCGTGCCTTTCAAAATTCAATCACTGAACCATTATCCTCATCATCATCGCGTAGATCGAGTGACGGTGCAACATCCATAGAGATAACACAATAGGCACTGCACACTAAGAAGCGTTTCTGGCATTTTGGGATTCGGAATATCCTCCACACCCAGTAGAGCGTCTGGGAAAGATAATGTTCAGTATCGCTTCAGGAGTTGCTAGCTCTTTGGTTGTCACTGAGGTGAGCAATCCACTCTCCGATCGATTTCATGCAAACTGCATCAGATGTAGAAATTTTTGAGCCATTCCTGTACCTGTACGTAAGTAAGGGTGAGGGCGAAACCATGATGGGTGGCTGAAAATGACTTACAAGTTCGTGCCGCCCTCCATCAGTAATGCAGGAATTCAATATGGTGTTGGCCCACCCCACCAAGTAACAAGAAATTTTGCTGTAAAAAGCAGAAAGTTAATAATGTTACACAGCCTGACACAAAACGTAAAGCACTCCAAATGCGAGGAAGAAACGAAAAGAAACTTCTCCTATTGAGAGGGTATGTGACTTTATTTCAGTGATTAAAAAAGTTAGTCAAATGAATAAAGAAAGAGGCAGCATGAGCATAGTTGTCAACGCGACGTTGCATCCCTTTTGGCTTGTGTTTATGCACTGATTAGCATGTGAAGGATCTCACAAAGCCACTGTATCCTCGCTTAGGGAAGCTGACCCATACTTTTCGTAACTTGTCCTTGATATCCAGGATATTAGCACTGGGATTCTGATGCCATCCGTTCTCGTCTCACATGTGTTCTATTGGCAACAGATGTGGGTATCTTTCTGGCCACGTGAGTACGCCAAAAGACTGCAGGCAGCTCATACGAGTGGACACACGTTCCATGTGGACGTGGGCACTTTACCGTTCAAACATGGCACCACCATACTGTTACATGAGACGTAACACGTGAGGATTCAGGAGGTTTATGACGTAGCTTTGTGCCGACAAAGTTCCATCAATCATTACCAAGTGTCATTTGAAACCATACCGAATGGCAACGCAGTGGCTCTCCGAAACACAGGAAGCATGGCACCTGTCATCAGCTGGCTGGCATACTCGCCGATGATGGTCATCCGTACGATACGACACAATATTGCAGTGCCTGTGTTAATCCGAATTATGATGAATAGTTCCTTCGGGCATGCATGAATGTCACATGTTGCAGACACATGGTTGACGACATATTGAAGTTTGGGTCTGGCCGTGAATCGTCATCGGACAGCCAAATGGTAAGGCGACCTTTCGCGATAAATGGGAAGTCAGGATTCGAGTCCCGGTCCAGCACAAATTTTCATTATCGTCATTCCATTATACAGCTGGTGGCTGTCCATATTCGCAACAGCGAATATATCTCATCTACACTATGTGATCAAAAATATCCAGACATCCCCAAAAACATACGATTTTCAAATAAGGTGCAATGTGCTGCCATCTAACGCCAGGTACTCCATACCAGTGACCTCAGTAGTAATTAAACATCGTGAGAGAGCAGAATGGGGCGCTCCGCGGAACTCACGGACTTCGAACGTGGTCAGATGATTGTGCCATACGCCTGTATGCGAGATTTCCACACTCCCAGACATACCTAGGTCCATTGTTTCCGATGTGATACCGAAGTGGAAAGGTGAAAGGACACGTATAGCACAAAAGGGTACAGGCCGACATCGTCTGTTGACTGACAGAGACCGCAGACAGTTGAAGAGGTCGTAAAGTGTAATAGGTAGAAATCTATCCAGACTTTCTCACAGGAATTCCAAACTGCATCAGCATCCACTGCAAGTACTATGACATTTAGGCGGGAGGTTAGAAAACTTGAATTTCATGGTCGAGCGGCTGCCGGTGAATGCCAAACGACGCCTCGCTTGGTGTAAGGAGAGTAAACAACGGGCGACTGAGAAGTGGAAAAACGTTGTGAGGAGTAACGAATCATGTTACACAATGTCGCGATCTGATGGCAGGGTGTGGGTATGGCGAATGCCCTATGAACGTCGTCTGCCATCGTGTGTAGTGCGAACAGTAAAATTCGGAGGCGGTGGTGTTATGGTGTCGTCGTTTTTCATGGAGGGGGCTTGCAACCCTTATTGTTTTGCGTCGCACTACCACAGCACAAGCCTACATTGATGTTTTCAACACCTTTTTGCTTCCCACTGTGAAGAGAAATTCGGGGATGGGGACTGCAGCTTTCAACACGATCGAGCACCTGTTCATAAAGCACGGCCTGTGGCGTAGTGCTTACACGACAATAACATCCCTGTAATCGACAGGCCTGCACAGAGTCCTGACGTGAATCCTATAGCACACCTTTGGGATGTTTTGGAACGCCGACTTCGTGCCGTGTCTCACCGACCGACATCGATACCTCTGCTCAGTGAACCACTCCGTGAAGAATGGACTCTGATATTCCCCAAGAAACCTTCAGCACCTGACTGAACGTATGCCTGCTAGAGTGGAAGCTGTCAGCAAGGCTAAGGGTGGGCCAACACCGTATTTAATTCCAGCATTACCGATGGAGAGCGCCACGAACTTGTATGTCATTTTCAGCCGCTCATCATGGTTTCGCCCTTTCCTTAAAAAAAAAAAAAAAAAAAACACCTCCATCGCTATTCCTTCTCTACTCTTACACAGTACATAATTACACAGAAACATAATTACATAGAATTACAAACATACAATAATCTCATTAAAAAAAAGAAAGTTGTAGGTCAAAGACTAAGTAGTGGAAAGGTTATGTTGGCAACACAACAAAACACAAACAACAACACATACTTGAGGTACAAAAGCAAACAGAATACAGTGATGTGCATAAAAGTGTGTTGTGAAAAACATAAGAAATGCATAGTGCTGCAGAACAATTACAAATCAAACCAAAATTATCAGTGTCTACCACAGGAAAACAACGATGTGGTATCAGACGGCAATTCCTCGATGTGAGTCAGAAATCAGCCGAAAAATCACCGTAAGTTCAAATCACCCTATTCTTAACGAACTGCAAATGAAAATGTAACTAACGTAATTACAAAACTTCCTGGCAGATTAAAACTGCCTGCCGGACCGGGACTCCAACTCGGGACCTTTCGCCTTTCGTGGGAAACTGATCTACCATTTGAGCTACCCAAGCACGACTCACGACCCATCCTCACAGCTTCAATTCTGTCAGTGCCTCGTCTCCTACCTTCTAAACTTCACAGGAGCTCTTCTGCGAACCTTGCAGAACTAGCACTCCTGGAAGAAGGGATATTGCTGAGACATAGCTCATCCACAGTGTAGGTGATGTTTCCAGAATGAGATTTTCACTCTGCAGCGGAGTGTGCGCTGATACGAAAATTCCTGGCCGATTGAAACTGTGTGCCAGAGTGTTTACCTCAATAAAGCGAAACGCGCAGATATAAGGGTCCTACAATGTGCGCGGTGCACAAAACGACGATCCTACCTTGTAGTAGTCAGGCATCGTCAACAACAAGCTTGACGAGTGAGCCTGATCTCACATTCCCATGGAGCCCAACATCTAACCACTGTCGCATCCGAATTCCACTTAAATCTGAATATTTCGCGATTCGGTCAGTTAGACAAATGGATACCCTACATTGAGGTTTCGTTCAAACTCTGTCAGGTGATGATAACACTGTCTCACCTGATTATGCGGCATTTCCTTGTCTTACAGAGTGATCACTCAACATCTGATGTTTACCCACCTTACGTACCCTGCCAATTCTGGTAGCAATTCTGAACACGAATAACGCTAATGATCTCTGGTGGCCGTTCTACCTGGAGAATTTCAATTGCAATCATTTATAAACTCACTGATAGTTTGTACATGTACTAAGTTACACTGATATCCGTCCATATATTCTGGCCTGGGTGCTACAATTTGTTTGTCAGGCACATGTACCTGTAAATGAACTCTTTTGAGTGTTGTTGTGCACCTCCTGTGGCTGGTGACACTGGTGTGAGGTATGGTTTTGATTACGTTGATGCTTTTAGGCACTCAGCATACTGCAATTTATTCAGATTTTGCAGGTATTCAGACGCATGGTACGTATCTACAAGCCTCTTCCCATCAGACTGTGCGAACTTCTCTGCCAATGTCGACGGAGGTAGTGGAGATATCGGATATCGTCTTCATTTAGCTAGGAATATTTCTGAAGACTGTAACCATTCATCCTCTGCTTTTGTTGTAAATAGCGGAGGTTGTGTCATACTCTCAAAAAACTTGGAGAAGGAGGATGACTCTAGCAGAAAAAGTTATTGGAATATTCGTTTTACAAATTCAAGTGCCTTTTTTTTGCAGGTGCAAGAAAAAGTTGTTTGAATATATATAACGAATATTTATATACTAGCTTCGGATAGCAGCCACGGAAACAAACGCATTGCAATAGCTTATTACTTGGAAACAGTTTTCATTTAGGCTTACCCCTTACGTAATCAAATGTGTCCAGACACACAGTAGTGCCCATTAATGTGTGTCGTGATCATCCTTCGCGTTTGAAATCTGCTGGGGACAGTTTCAGTGAAACCGAGTGAAATGGCGCAGCGGTTAGCACCCTGGACTCGCATTCCGGAGGACAGTGGTTCTAACCCCCTTTCAAGCCGTCCTGATTTACATGTTCCGTGATTTCCCAAAATTGCTTCCGGCAACAGCCGGGATTGTATTTTGAAAGGGCCCGGTCGACTTTCTTCCCTATCCTTCCATAATCATATGGAATTGATGGCCGCGCTGTTATGTCACCCTCACCAAATCAACCATCCAACCAGCACTTTCAGTGAAGTGTATGAGTTTCTGTGATTAAATGGATCAGAGGATGTAGTGATGCTGTGATCGGAAATGATGTCGACGTTTCAACTCATCCTACAGGTGTTCCATTGCATTCAGTTTGGGGCTCTCGGAAGACCAGTCCGTTTGCCCACAAACCATTGCCTCAGATGCTGGTTTATGGAAGGGTACATTATTATGCTGATACAGACAATCATGGTCTCCTACGTGTTCCTCTAATGTACGACCTATGCAGTGCTGCAAAATTCTTTCATACCCGTCTGATTTACAGTTTTTGTTTTATATTCAATGAGGGGCCAGGCCATAGCCATGAAAAATACCCCCTGACCTAAACGCCACTTCCTCTGTACTTCACTGTTGCAGGTAACGTTCTCCAAGTCTTCACCAAATCTAAAACCGTCTATCGCATAGCCGCAGCGTATAGCATGATTCATCACTACAGTTCACTTGTTTCCAGTCATCACTAGTTCAGTTGCATCGTTCCTTACACAACATATAGCATCACTTTGTATTGACTATAGAAGTGTGGATAGGAATACTTTCGGGAGTCTGGCTCACCATTCCAGTTTCTGTTGTTAGTCGGTGCCACAGTCTTGGAGCTGTAGTTGTGAGAAATTCAAAGATTCAAGTTAGCAGATGGGAAAAAATTCAAAAATGTGTGTCAAATTTAAAAAATCGAAAATATCAGTGGAGTGATATTTAAAATTTGGTCCAGGCAGTAATAGGAAAATTAAACCCTCTTGACATACGTACCTCCATAAATAGCCCAGTTGTGATTTGTGCTACACACTCCCACACCCTTCCAAACAGTTACTTCAGAGTGTTAAAGACACCTCTCCCCTGCCCTTCCCCTCTCCTGTCTCCAACCAGTCAATCATCTAAGACGGCGGAAATAGCCCAGTCTTGTTAGTGGGAAATTTCGAACTCCCTCACCTTCCTCTTTCCAACCAGGCCGCACAAGGTATTAAAATGAGGTGTAAAATTGATGCTAGATATGCAGTAAAAAGTGCATAACCACAACTTAAAAGTCAAAGATATGCACTACCTCTGCGAAATTCATGTAGATTTACGTGTCCCTGGCGTAATATTAAAATTATACATAACAAAGGCGGCCACTTGCATAATTTCGAAACGGTATCTACGTACACTTATCTACCTCTGGTGTAATATTAACCCTTAGTTGGTAACATCTGATATGTGGATTTAAAATTTAGTATGTTTAGTTGGTGTACATCCATAGTTAATGTGTATTAATTATATGAACGTGTACTGTCTGTTCTTTCAAACATGTCCGAAAGAACAGACACTACGCAGTCTTATAACTGATTTGCCTTGCTGGACAATTAATCTTCAGCCTTCATTGCGAATATAGAATATTGTTCTGTTTCCAGCAGAAATCTATAATTAGTGAGCATGGAGAGCATGAACAGGGACTGCAGGTACGTGGCACTAGGTGGCAATGTGGGTCGCCCAGGGAGCATGTCAAGATAGTTACGCATTTGCGACAAACACTGTGTCTGGATAGCCCAGTGATGCCGGCACGGTAGCTCAGCGTGTTCGGTCAGAGGGTTAGCTGCCCTCTGTAATAAAAAAAACTGAGTTAATTGATCAATAACGAACTTAAACGGATGTCTTACGACGTCCGCCCCGAGCAGATGCAACTAACAAAAGCGAACAAAATGAGATTGTTTTTTAAAAAAAGTGGTTAGCACAACTGCCTAAAAAGCTAGAGATCCCAGGTTCGAGTCCTGGTCTGGCACACGTTTTCGCTCGTTGCCGCCAATCAGAAATAAAGTGCCAGTGCAGCTGATATCACCAGTTCTTTCCCATTCGTTTCTCCCCTGTCCACCTTCTGTCTACGTTAATCATTTGATGTGTTTCAGCTACGCCTCACTTGTGAGCTCGACTTATTGTGTGGCTGTCATCATTTCATTTGTGTGACAGCATCTTTTTATTTACAAACACTTGTCAGCCACATTGTTTCACAGACGCATATTACTGTAAAGATAAGATTTTTCCTCCATATGATAGAGGGGTATTACCTGAAGCAAGTATGTATTTTTGTGTAGTAGTCCTTGCTTTTCAAATAGCTCATTATTTATGGGTGGCTGCTGGTGGAGCTATAAATGACTTATCACAAAGAAGCTAAACAATGGTGTAGTTGACCTCCAGATTACAAACTTAATGGAAGACCTCAGAGAAACTATTTCAGATATTTGAGGTGAAGAGGAAAGTAATGCTGATCCAACAAGAAGTGAGGCAAGTGACAAGCTCTAAATGACGAAAAACTGCCATTATTGTCTATAAAAACTGAACAGAATGACAGAATACAAACACGTGATATGTAATTGCTTGAAGTACTTCTGAGAAATATGTGAAATGTGTGTAGACCGTGTGCAATTAATTCCTTTACTTGCATGTACAGGGTGTTACAAAAAGGCCCGGCCAAACTTTCAGGAAACATTCCTCACACACAAATGAAGAAAAGATGTTATGTGGACATGTGTCCGGAAACGCTTAATTTCCATGTTAGAGCTCATTTTAGTTTCGTCAGTATGTACTGTAATTCCTCTATTCTGATGATCAAATTGTAAATTTTCACAATCACATGTGTGGGCTGACGAGAATCCGCACGCAATTGTGCAATCACGTCATCAACACAGATTTTCTGTGAACGTTTGGGCAGGCATTGTTGGTGATGTCTTGATTGGGCCCCATGTTCTCCCACCTACGCACAGTGGAGCACGTTATCATGATATCATACGGGATACTCTACCTGTGCTGCTAGAAGATGTGCCTTTACAGGTACAACATAACATGTGGTTCATGCACGATGGAGCTTCTTAACAACAGATTCGGTGACCGATGGATTGATTAGTAGAGGCGGACCAATTCCATGGCCTCCACGCTCTCCTGACCTCAACCCTCTTGACTTTCATTTATGGGGACATTTGAAAGATCTTGTCTACGCAACCCCGGTACCAAATGTAGACACTCTTCGTGCTCGTATTGTGGACGGCTGTGATACAATACGCCATTCTCCAGGGCTGCATCAGCGCATCAGGGATTCCATGCGACGGAGGGTGGATGCATATATCCTCGCTAACGGAGGACATTTTGAACATTTACTGTAACAAAGTGTTTGATGTCATGCTGGTACGTTCTGTTGCTGTGTGTTTCCATTCCATGATTAATGTGATTTGAAGAGGAGTAATAAAATGAGCTCTAACATGGAAAGTAAGCGTTTCCGGACACATGTCCACATAACATATTTTCATTCTTTGTGTGTGAGGAATGTTTCCTGAAAGTTTGGCCGTACCTTTTTGTAACACCCTGTATATCAAGGTATCTGAGAAAACACAAGTCCATTTCAGAGACTGTCTCATTAGAAACATTAATATTTTTTTGCATTAGTGTAACAATTATCAACCCTTACAAACTACTTCATGTGGAAAACTAATTCGTAAATTTTTAACTTTTGCATACTGTATTGCAATACATGCTTTAAACAAAATAAATGTGTCAGTATTAACAATTTATCAAGATTTTAAATAGTTATATATTTCCGAATTTTTTTAACGTGGACGTAAAACGCATAACCAGATCATACTAGCTCCCAGATTTAAAATATGGGGAAATTCAAAAATAGGCGTTAAATTAAAAAATCTAAGATAGCAGATATTTAAAATTTGGTGCTGACAGTAATGGGAAAATTAGATTCTCTTCCTTTTTCCCCAGCCATTCGAAGTTTTAAAAATTAGATGTTATTTCTATGAGAGTCAACAAGAGCTATATGCACATATATCCCTCTGTAACTACTCCAGTTATGCTTTGTACTACACCCTCCCACTCCTTTCCAAACAATTACTTTGAAATATTAAAAGAAATCCGCTCCCCCGCTGCCTTCCCTGCTCCTGTCACAAGCCAATCAAATTTTAAGATTGCGGAAATAACCCAGTTGTGTTACTGGGAAGTTTTAAATGACCTCACCTTTCTCTTTCCAACCAGTCACAGCGAAATATTAAAATGAGGTGTGCCAGTGATGTTAGATGTGTAGTAAAAATTACAAAACCACACCACTGGTGCCAACTTTACACATTAGCAACTAATGGTTGAAATGATAATTAAACACGGTGTCAAGTTACTTTATTTCTGTATACATACTTACTTTTGGTGTAATAATGGCCTCAAGTAATATTATTTCCATACAGATATTTAGCTGCAAAGGAAAAATGATGTCAAAATTTACATCATTTCCCAAAGGTTTTTAATTCAGCATAATGAAGGGTGTCTAGTTACATCATTTCCAAAAGATAATGGCATTTATATGTATTTAATCAACATTATATTACAAAGATGTGTAAACATGATATCAAGTTACAATAATTACTTATATCTGGTACACATACATACCTCCGTTGTAATGTTAAAATGATGTCAACGTCAAAAATGTGTGTTATTTATGAAAACACGTTCTACATTTAACTACCTCTGGTGTAATATTAAAAAATTACTCCAAAGTCAAATAAGGGATTGCACAGTGTCATCTTACTCCCACCCCCGATAATCCCTTCTGTAGCCAGTGATTTCAGAACATACTAAAGGTAAAATGAATTTCACTCCTCAACTTCATGCTGCCTCTTTTCCGATACACCCTCTCCCGTCCCGAAGAAGATCCTGCTCTTTCAACACATGCACATTATGTATGTAAAATATCATACTGAATTGCATACGCACATAGACACTCACACACACACACACACACACACACACACACACACACACACAAACACACACATAACATGGCTACAAAAACTTTAATTGTAACAAACTGCCCTAAAAACTGTAAAACTGTAAGAAATTGTCCTTAAACTGTGTTAGTATGCCCAAAAACTGTATCAAATTATCCCTCAAACGACATCAACTTGCCTCAGAATGTTTCAGTTTGCCCCAAAAACGTATCAAATTGCCCCCAAACTGTAACAAATTTCTTAGAAACTACAACAAATTTCCCTGTAACTGTAACAAATTGCCCAGAAATATTCTACAGGGCTGCCCTTACCATTGTCTCATCATTTAAATTTTACTTTTTCTATCGCCCTGCCCCGTCATTAAATTTCATCTAACAACATTAAAAATAATACCTAAAATTTTCTGTGCCATATTCAGATGAAGTATAAATATCTGAGCTCTAGAGCGTTTTCTGTCAGTGACACACACTTATGCATACAATACCCAAACGTTAAGGACTCCATGGCAGGTTCCCAGTTGCTGCTGCGAGAACACAAACCTCATTCCAGCTCAAGGAGCTCTCTCTGCACATATCAGCTGTCCTGATAAAAGATATTCGCTAGTTACATATCATGTGAAGCAAATAGACCATAGAGAAAGTACAAAGGAAAACAAAAAGATTGCAGACATAAAACTTATTGTAAGAAATTATTTTTTGAAACAGTGTTTTAACATAAATTGTTTTTTCATTATCTCAGCGATTACAACAGTTACTAAATTCCCATTGAAAAAGTGTGCAATTTACGTTTTGACAGATATTTATCTTTTACATACTTAAAAAGTTTTTTGATTACAGTGTAATTACAACGAATCATCAAATTTCCATCGAAATTTACATCGTCAGAAGTTTACAATAAAATCAAATTTTAATGGATCACTGAATTTCCACATTAAAGGTGGTAATCAGCTCCAGTTATTGCACACAATTTACTTTTTTTTACTTTATTCAGATATTTGAAATAAAATAAGTCATCATTTTTTATGTAGTAATGGCTGCAGGCCAGTGTATACGCATTATAAGGAAGTATATGTCGTTTGCCATCCTGTGAAGATAGGTTTTGTTGCTTAATAGACGGAAAAAACATGCTGCTTCGACTGAATGAATAACTGTACAGCAATTCTTATTTCTGAATCCAAGTTGCAGTGCCTATCGTCTATGAGTTGCCTGTTTACGGAAGACTGATTTATGCCTTTTGCTCCGCACACATAATGCTCCTTGAGGGCACAAATTTTTTGTTTGACGATCAAACCTTCTGCAGAAGGTTATCCATTAAGTTCGTTCTTTATCAAACGAGGCTCCTTTTTATTCACCAGCATAATACCGTATTTGTTATTTGCCGGGAAACGCGAAGTATCGAATCGCTTGTGAACATCGTTCCTAATATCTTCGTAGATATTTCGAGCTTTAATGTGTATACGAGATTATCAGTGTCTCTGTAACAGTGTTCTACACGATGTGATTAAAATTTATTTAATACATGTTCATAGTGGAAGTCGAAAAGGAGATTTTGCGAAACATCTAAAATCTCATTTCCAACTGCAATTGGTTTATCAAAGATTATATTAAGACTGCTCACATCATTGGTGAATAGATTTTCGTTAAAAATGTCGCTCATTGGAAAATTTGTTTGTGTAATTAAAGTAGCTGCCCCGAATCTCCTTCCCACGATATTGTTCGTCTTATGTCCCACACCTTTCTTACATTTTGCATTGTTTTTTATTTATGAGTTTGAAGAAATTCTTCTCAAACTCACTGCCTGTAGTTTTACAGTTTTTGTGTATATATTATAATACACTACTGTCCATTAAAGTAGCTACACTAAGAAGAAATGCAGATGATAAACGGGTATTCATTGGACAAATATACGAGGTGCGTTCAAGTTCTAAGGCCTCCGATTTTTTTTCTCCGGGCTGGAAAGAGATAGAAACATGCGCATTGTTTTAAAATAAGGCCACATTCATTGTCAATACGTCCCAGAGATTGCAGCACCGTACGGCAGATGGAATTTTACCGCCAGCGGCGAGAAAGAGAACTGTTTTAAATGCTTAAAATGGCGACGTTTTCCTTACTTGAACAGCGTGCAATCATTCGTTTTCTGAATTTGCGTGGTGTGAAACCAATTGAAATTCATCGACAGTTGAAGGAGACATGTGGTGATAGAGTTATGGATGTGTCGAAAGTGCGTTTGTGGGTGCGACAGTTTAATGAAGGCAGAACATCGTGTGACAACAAACCGAAACAACCTCAGGCTCACACAAGCCGGTCTGACGACATGATCGAGAAAGTGGAGAGAATTGTTTTGAGGGATCGCCGAATGACTGTTGAACAGATCGCCTCCAGAGTTGGCATTTCTGTGGATTCTGTGCACACAATCCTGCATAATGACCTGAAAATGCGAGAAGTGTCATCCAGGTGGGTGCCACGAATGCTGACGGACGACCGTATGGCTGCCCGTGTGGCATGCTGCCAAGCAATGTTGACGCGCAACGACAGCATGAATGGGACTTTCTTTTCGTCGGTTGTGACAATGGATGAGATGTGGATGCCATTTTTCAATCCAGAAACAAAGCGCCAGTCAGCTCAAAGGAAGCACACAGATTCACCGCCACCAAAAAATTTCGGGTAACCGCGAGTGCTGAAAAAATGATGGTGTCCATGTTCTGGGACAGCGAGGGCCTAATCCTTACCCATTGCGTTCCAAAGGGCACTACAGTAACAGGTGCATCCTACGAAAATGTTTTGAAGAACAAATTCCTTCCTGCACTGCAACCAAAACGTCCGGGAAGGGCTGCGCGTGTGCTGTTTCACCAAGTCAACGTACCCGCACATCGAACTAACGTTACGCAACAGTTTCTTCGTGATAACAACTTTGAAGTGATTCCTCATGCTCCATACTCACCTGACCTGGCTCCTAGTGATTTTTGGCTTTTCCAACAATGAAAGACACTCTCCGTGGCCGCACATTCACTAGCCTTGCTGCTATTGCCTCATCGATTTTCCACTGGTCAAAACTGACTCCTAAAGTAGCCTTCGCCGCTGCCATGGAATCATGGCGTCAGCGTTGTGAAAAATGTGTACATCTGCAGGGCAATTACGTCGAGAAGTAACGCCAGTTTCATCGATTTCGGGTGAGTAGTTAATTAGAAAAAAAATCGGGGGCCTTAGAACTTGAATGCATCTCGTATTATGCTAGAACTGACATGTGATTACATTTTCACGCAATTTGGGTGCATAGATCCTGAGAAATCAGTACCCAGAACAACCACCTCTAGCCTTGACACTCCTGGGCGTTGAGTCAAGCAGAGCTTGTATAGCGTGTACAGGTACAGCTGCCCATGCAGCTTCAACACGATACCACGCCAGTAGTGACTGGCGTATTGTGACGAGCCAGTTGCTCGGCCACCATTGACCAGACGTTTTCAATTGGTGAGAGATCTGGAGAATGTGCTGGCCAGGGCAGCAGTCCCGTACAGGACCTGCAACATGTGGTCGTGCATTATCCTGCTGATATGTAGGGTTTCGCATGGATCGAATGAAGGGTAGAGCCACGGGTCGTAACGTAAGGGTAACCGCAGCGATGGTCTCCGAGCTGATAGTCCATGCTGCTGCAAACGTCGTGGAACTGTTCGTGCAGATGGTTGTTGTCTTGCAAACGTCCACATCTGTTGAGTTAGGGATCGAGACGTGGCAGCACGATCCGTTGCTGCCATGCGGATAAGATGCCTGTCATCTCGACTTCTAGTGATACGAGGCCGTTGGGATCCAGCACGGCGTTACGTATTACCCTCGTGAACCCACCGATTCCATATTCTGCTAACAGTCATTGGATCTCGACCAACGCGAGCAGCTATGTCGCGATACGATAAACCGCAATCGTAATAGGCTACAATCCGACCTATATCAAAGTCGGGAACGTGATGGTACGCATTTCTCCTCCTTACACGAGGCGTCACAACAACGTTTCACCAGGTAACGCCGGTCAAATGCTGTTTGTGTATGAGAAATCGCTTGGAAACTTTCCTCATGTCAGTACGTTGTAGGTGTCGCCACCGGCTCCAACCTTGTGTGAATGCTCTGAAAAGCTAATCATTTGCATATCACAGAATCTTCTTCCTTTAGGTTAAATTTCGCGTCTGTAGCACGTCATCTTCGTGGTGCAGCAATTTTAATGGCCAGTAGTGTGTATGGCTTCATCCTGAGAGATTGCATAGATGATATTTTTTTACTTTGTAAAACATTTTATTTTTCAAGCATTGTTTTATATTTCATTGTTTCAGTTACTCAAATTTCTGTGAAGAAAGAAGAAGTTCTTCTTGTCGTTCATGGTTGAAAACTGTTGCCGTATACCGTTGTCACTGTGCTATAGAGCTTATAACACTGGAAACGATTAGGAAGTAGTTGTAAGCGGCGCCATAAGTGTCTCCATAGAGACGTCACTGCAACTGCTAATTCGTGATTAGCCATCGGAACTGATTTCTTGAGGCTGTGCGTGAAAGACTCTCTCGCTCGTTCAGCATGATCTTCAACCGCTCTTGGACGTTTCGTAATCTTCGCTTTGCAGCCGGTGTTTTCAAACTGGTGATGCCATCTACAGATGTTACTATCACTTGGAGAATAACAATGGAATTTGATATGGAACGCACGTTGCTCTGTAAAAACAGATTCACTCCTTGAAAACTGTAAAATACCAAAAACTTTCTGCTCGTTAGTCATCATCTTTGCTACTAAGGATTTTATAGTGGAAGACACAGGAAGCTGTGCATGCGCACAGTTATAGAAACAAAACTCTTTGCGTTGCTCTCCCGTTTGATGTGTTATTCACCACTGCAAGTCGAATTTAGTAATTGCTGCAAAGCCTTAATTCCCCGATACTGATTTTGAAACACCCGGTACTTGCAGTACCCCTACTGATGCGGGATCACGTCTTCGTGACGACTGTGTGTGTATGTGTGTGTGTGTGTGTGTGTGTGTGTGTGTGAAATCTTATGGGACTTAACTGGTAAGGTCATCAGTCCCTAAGCTTACGCACTACTTGACCTAAGTTATCCTAAGGGCAAACACACACACTCATGCCCGAGGGAGGACTCGAACCTCCGCCGGGACCAGCCGCACACATGACGACTGTAGTTCTGTTATTTTACCCGATTTCAACGTCACGTATAAAATAACTGACATCCCTTTTTAAATCTCGACTACATCACTTCTGTCACAACCTGAAATTCCGAGCTGTGTATTAGAAGCAATCGATTTCAGATTAGAACCTAATAAAGATGCAACGCATCACCTTCCTCTTCGTTGGGACAACTACTTGGAGTGAAGCCGCCAGGTTAGTAGAAATTATAGAACACTTTTCTGACGCGTTAAGATCCCACTGCACTCCTCACACGGACTGTAATTTTCTCGATAAAAGGAAAATGAAGATTTTATTTATAGTCTGTTCTACTTTACTGAAAACACTTAACTCTGCTGTGACTCGTTTTTCACACTCATTGTAAAGCGTTTGAATTAGCAGGACGCGATAAATCATTTAGCACTAAATAAATTTTCAAGAGTCAGTTAATAAAACGCGTTATTCCGTGGATGGGCGCTGGACTTGCTGCTAAGCGATATAAGCAACTGTTGTGTCAACAAGCGAGCGTCTGACAATTAGGCCGGGCAGAGAAGCGGCGGCTGTTTGCCCACAAAGGCCGGCCGCGCGGAGCTTCTCGGGTTACCGTGGTGCATTAGGCGCCTCACCCCAGCCGTCCTCCGAAAGGAACGCCACAAATGGTAAATAACCTGACCTCGTTCAAATAAAACACGGAGCAGTCGGGAGCTCCTTTCAGAAGATGGGCACGCTGTGTTTGCCGGCACTTTCGCGGCTCTCGGTTTACTTTCTCGAACAAACGAGGGCTCTGTCCATCGGCGAAACTGCACCACGTGGCAGTCCACGCCAATCACTGCTGACTTTTGTAACAGGCTTCCAACCCGATGTATACCTGTGGAGGAGGCTGATTTCTATGGCAACTGTTTCAGTTTAGCGGATATTTATTACATCGGCTTTAGCTTAAGTGGAGGTTCTCTGTGTAAGATAACCTTTCTCGAAAGTTTGACACGAAAGACAGCACAACCTTCAGGTTGCTTTGTTGTTACTTGAAAAAAAAGTCGCCTTCAACTTTCTTGGAACGTAGAGGGAAGGTCTAATATGCATATTATAGACAAACATGGTATTCCAGTTGTAAAGTAACAAGTGCTACACATACGTCGTAATATTTAATTTTGTGTGGTCCCACCAGAGAAGCGTGACAGGGAAAGGATTTGTAACCTCAAGATTATCTTTACCCTGACGGAAAATAATACGTTCTCGCTCGTATATCAACTGGAATCGGTGTAGGGGTATCGTTGAATGAACAACAGACGCGAGAGAGAAATAGTGAAACGAAACATTCACGCTAGCAACTGCGATCATCCACTCCTACAATCTTATTATAACGTACTTGAACTGAAGATTTCTCTTCTAATATAAATGCTGTTGCAGTTCATGAGAGCTCCAAACGAAATGGTAGACACTTCCTCTATCAATCAAATGACCTACGTCCCTTTATTTGCGTCAGACACAGAACACTGGAGCAACAGATGCGAATCTTCATCACATGGTAACGACTACAGATAACCGACTGGTTACAGCTATTTCGACTTAACCGACTTATAAAACTACGTAATTTTTCTCAAAAGCTGGCGCGTTGACAAAAAATCTGAGAATAATATACTTACTTTTCGAATGAAAAAAAAATTGTGCGGAATCTCAGCCATACACGTGA
Organism: Schistocerca piceifrons; assembly: GCF_021461385.2. Classification (NCBI taxonomy): domain Eukaryota; kingdom Metazoa; phylum Arthropoda; class Insecta; order Orthoptera; family Acrididae; genus Schistocerca; species Schistocerca piceifrons. The sequence goes on from NC_060149.1 coordinate 559,554,678, forward strand.
CCCACAATCATCTGTCGGACATTAGCTTCTTAAATTTGCTGTGCCACACGCACAGCGGACACACTAGCGTGCTGACTTAACACAAGAGCGTCTGAGCAGTGAACGGGGGGGGGGGGGGGGGCGAATCCGTTTGTTTATCACTTTCTTTCATGTTGTGCAACACCAGGCACTGTGTATTCCTTACTACTGTGACGGCGAAGTAAATAACTATAAACTGTAATACCGACTCACGTCTATAGTAACCTTAAAGTCATACGTAACTGGGTTATCTTCTCGGAATCTGAATTTTTTTTCCCCTAGCGAAGTGTCAGTGTTGTGTTAAATGTGGCTGTCCAGTGTAGGTGACAGTGGTGAGGGTGTGTAAAGTGTGGTGCCGTATTTGACTTGTTAAGGGAAGAGGAACGAGAGACGTCGTATCGGGTGGAGAATAACATAGTACTCCTATCTCGCTGTATCAAGAAGGCTGCCGAGCTTAAGATACGTATGAGGCAGACGGATCATGTGCAATAGAGATACAAGCTCTCACTCCTTGAGACACTGCATCGACGTTTCGCGAAGTGAGCGCATTGGGCAAACGGCCACTAGCCTTGAAAACAGTCTCAGTTCTGCAATGAAGAGAGTCCACAATTTTCTTCAGGTATGCCATATCTGGGTGACTGGATCCCGGAGAGCTTCCAAATTGTGAGGATGTTGATTGCTACATTTCTCCGGCTGATCCATACAGTGCCAGACATTTTCTAAGGAATCAAGACCAAGTGATTCAGAGAGGCAGCCGATTTGCGACAGTGTGCCTGAGTGTTCGTCAAAGCAGGAACTTATGCGCGCGGACCTGTGAAAAGAGCTGCTGTTTCCTTGGAAGGAAGGAGCGATCACAGCACACTAAAGATGTAGAAGAGAGGCCGGAACTTGGTTATCGAGAATGTTCACCGTAACCTCCGGCGGGAAACACACCCTCCACACACTGCAAGTAAAACGCGTTGTTGAGGCGTCGGTGCTTTTGTATCCCGCCAGGGAGGCGGCGCGTGGGTAGGAACGGGAACAGGTAATACAAGTCGGTACTGCAAGAACGTGGTTTACTGGTGCAATAACAAGGTGATAAACGATTGCATAACTTTGTACGTAGGTGCGATGCCGAAGCGAAGTCTCCTGGCTGGCTGCACCTGATCAAATAGGTGAAGCAGTCGCGGACCTCGTAGACCTCGACAGCACCGGCTAGAGGGTGCTGTCGCCGGTGTCTCTTGTAGTGCCAACCTAGCAGAGCGGATCTACGTTGTGGCATCGTTGCTATCGATACCACAGGTGCAATTGATGTCTACATGAGAAAAGAAACCAAAATAGTGAATCGTTGGAGTACACTACAGCCTCCAATCAGCGACTTTCCTGTTAACGTGTTTTTGAACCCGTGAAGAGATGCATCCTTCAGTGCCACTGTGAGAAATGGCATTTCTTGAGGAACACGACTCCAGATATCCATTTCGTGTCGTTTCCTTCACAACTCATCGACATGAACCTCTATCCACTGACAACCGAGCGAGGTGGCGCAGTGGTTAGCACACTGGACTCGCATTCGGGAGGACGACGGTTCAATCCCGTCTCCGGCCATCCTGATTTAGGTTTTCCGTGATTTCCCTAAATCGCTTCAGGCAAATGCCGGGATGGTTCCTTTGAAAGGGCACGGCCGATTTCCTTCCCCATCCTTCCCTCACCCGAGCCTGCGCTCCGTCTCTAATGACATCGTTGTCGACGGGACGTTAAACACTAATTTCCTCCTCCTCCTATCCGCTGACAGCAATGATTCCCGCCGGGTTCGAAACCAGTTGTCATTGATGGGGGATGTCGCTCGTCTCTGGTCCCTCTCGATTAGGTTCTTTTTAGGGCCTCTGTTGCCTCCTGGGAGAGAAGTTAGACGGTCTGTGCTTGTATAATAATAAACAGAGCAGATCATTCGCGGTGTGGGCATGGGTGCGTCCAAAGACGGTACTTCGTTTCTGCTTCTCCTTCACGTCTCCACGCCAGCCAATCACTCTGCGCTGTTTCATGTAACCGACTGACACGTACAAACCAGTTCACAGCGATGACGCACGTCAATATTGAAGGGTCATACGACCGTCTGCTACTGGCGCTCGAAAGTGACCACTGCTGTCTTTTATTTGGGTGACTAGTATTTTGTCTGGTGAGCTTGTTTTAACACCAGACTACACAACGTAATTTTGGTTACATTTCTGGTGATCGTCGAACCACACTGATGTAAAAGAAGACATGTAGCTAACGGATGTAGCCTGTTAATACTTTAGTCTTTTGCACGAAATGAATGAATATGTACTGTTCGTTCTAAATTAGTGTACAGCTTCCTGCCATTGTCTGCCGATGTTGGTTTTATTCTCAGATGCAGCCACTGCTGTACTCGTCGCTTCTTATGAAGATGTATTTGTTTGCAATATGTTGTGGCTTAGCTGCAGCCCGCAACAGTAACCTCTGAACGCTTATGCGCTGGAGCTTTCAATAAAAATGTGTCAATGGTTTTTATGTCCCGAATGGATACTGGTTGTTCCGCTATTGTGTCTACATTATCTTTTTCTCGGTATACTCCGCTACCGCCTCAGCCACTAAGCCGTTGCAGTTTGCCTAATACGAGGGCTATCCACAAAGTACATTACGTTTTGGAATTATAAATAAATAAAGTTTTCGAAATTTTTATTATATACAGATGAAAGCCACACTTAAATACTACTTTTCTACATAGTTGCCATATAAATTAGGCACTTATCGTAGCGATGGACGAGCTTGGAAATTCCTTCGTCGTGAAATACGGCCGCCTGCGTCTTCAACCACGTGGTTAATCAGTAACCCGGTAGAAATACGATTTTTGTGGATTTCCTGGAAAGAGGCACTACAATAAACTCTCAAAGGTATTGCCAAACTCTGCACAAGCTCAGAAGAGCAATACAAAACAAGCGCAGGGGAAAGTTGGTCTCAAAGATCTTGCTGATTCACGACAACGCCCGGGCCCACACGGCAAATGCCACTCGTGAAGTTCTCGAATCTTTTAAGTGGGAGTTGTTTCCTCATCCGCCGTACAGTCCAAACCTGGCACTGAGCGACTTCCACTTATTCTCAGCAATGAAGAAGTGGTTGGCTATGCAGCGTTTTGATGACGACGCACAGCTTCAAGAAGAGGTAACCAAGTGGTTGAAGGCGCAGGCGGCCGAATTTTACGACGAAGGAATTTCCAAGCTCGTTCATCGCTACGATAAGTGCCTTAATTTAAATGGAAACTATGTTGAAAAGTAGTATTGAAGTGTGGCTTTCATCTGTATATAATAAAAAAAATTTCCTATACTTTATTTATTTTTAATTCCAAAGCGTAATGTAATTTGTGGATAGCCCTCGTATATGAAGTGGAAATGATGAAAGAGCTTCGTTATCAGTGACACTACTCTTTACGTAATCAACAACATACATGTCGTAAAGCAATAGTTTCTAAGGCTAATTCAGTGCCACACGAAGCATATAACACAATTAAACATGAACTGTAGTAACGTAGAGGATACGACTGATCACGACCCGCATTCTTTACGTAAATTTCATATCTGAGGTACGCCTGCACGCTCCCGCACTTCAAAGTAAACTCCAAGAAATGCTTTGGTATCACATGCGGCACATTTACAACCGCCTCTCCAGCATAAAATTTACAGATTTTTCTTCTCCCCGAGTGACGTGGGACTGCAGTCGAGGGACGGGCAACTCTTCTTGAAGAAACGGACTTCAGTTTTACGTCCAGCAAATCTGATTCATTATTTCCTTGTTTTTCATATCACTTCATTCGAATACTTGGAAGATTCCTTCCAAATATCTCGATCGATGTTTCTCTCATTTGCGTTTCTTTCTGAGTCACATGTGGCAGTTAATTAGCGTGAACCTGCCATTTGACTGTCCCTTCTACTTCTCTTCAGCTAGTGTAAGTACACATATACCTTTACATTCGTGCTGAGAACCAGACAGAGTGTCTAAACAAGTGAAATCAAATAAGTACATAGATTACTGCCGTTCGCAAGATGCATCACGTACAACCTAGGCTGTACTATGAATACAAGGGACTGGCAAATAAACACAGTCAAGTCGACTACACACTATCGCTTCCTGAACATTAGTGTCAGGGGCTGAGCAGGATGCATACTGGCGCTCTGCCAACGTAGACAGGTAAGCTGTACTATAAGCTAAGGGGATACAGTACTGTAGGCGCCATCACTAAGTAGAGAGTGGCGGGTAATTCTAACAGTAGGGGTTGGTTGCACATGAACACAGAGGGACCATTTTTCTCCTTATGTAAACAGTTTATGTATTTATTTATTTTCCTCATCTAGAACACCATACACTAGTATAAGCCAACTGTAACACAATTTTAATTTAAATATGTTCTGCCCAGTAATTAGCTCCACAGATGGCTTTATAATTAGCCAGCTGTAAATCTAATGGGGTACACCTTATGCTGATGTTTGGACACGACAGCAGCTGGTCGTACATTTGGATATTCCCAGTCACATAGTGATTCCCCATCGAAGTAGATACATTGGGCACCCAGGTCTTACTTCCAATTTGAGATCCTAGTCCTAGCCTCTTGAAGAGCCTTCCAGGTTGCAAAGGTTTCGTCGCTTACAGCCTCAAGTTTCTCGTTCAGCTCCAGGATAGGATTTGATATTGCCTCCTTCCACAGGTGAAGACTTGTCTCTTCGACAGTGACGTTAATTGGCTCTGATGTCCAAAGCCACCTCTTTCTTGAGGGAAGCCAGCTGGGCTGTTGTTTGTGCCCGTGTGCGTGACGATTATCTGTGATCTGTTTCTTCCTCTCCACCTCAGCAGCTACCTGCTGCCGTATATTGCAGGTAGATCTACTCTGTCGGCATGGGTCTCAAACATCCTTATATTATACAGAATGTCTCATTTACAGCCACATCAATGTGTTTCACGTGAGCCGAAATCTTCCACACAGGCATGGCATATTAAGCTGCCCCAAATTGAGTGCAATGAGTGTTATTCGAAACATTTGCGGGAAGCACCCTAGTTTGTGTTGATCAGTTTACAGAAAATATTATGTATAACATTATTTATGTAAACAATGACATCATTTGATCTTTGACCCAAACCATGCACATGTGCTCCTCCTAATGTAAACGATGCCATCGTTTATGTAAACCAAATGGTCACAAGAATGGAGCTATACGTATACGAAATCATGGTCATATGCTTTGATCATCATGAAAGCAATTTATGCATGTGTGCTCTTCCTAATGTAAAACGCGACATCACCTGCGTTTACGTAGGTGTAATTTATGTGTCTAGTGTAAGCAAACTGTGCTCTTTCGCCTGCCCTTTCACCTGCCACATTCTCCTCACGCCTCTAGCTCAACTGCGTGATGTATAAATGGCATGGCAGGCTGAATTATTGTGATTATGGCGGTCAGATTCTTTCACATCACAGTTCGTGTGTGAAAAATGGTGGGGTTCTGCCATATAGTTTATAATCTTACTGCTGTTATGTATGTAACCATTATTTTAATTACTATAAATTGTGTTCTACCACTTAACTTATCTAATACAATTTATAATCCTCTATCAAAATATGTCTACCTTTATATTTGCGTCACTCCCATGTCATTTACTATAATACATCCCACCTCACACAAACAAGCTGCATTCAGATCCTTCTTAAACAGAGCACAGAAATTCCCACTTAGACAGAAATGTACACTATGAAATTCATTGGATATATTAATGGCTATCAAGAACATGAAACAGACACACTATCACAATGCACAACTAAATATAACAACAAACAATGCGGCACCCAAGTTTATAACATTACCATATTTAGGTGTCATATCAGACAAAATAGCCAGGCTGTTTAAAAAAAACAGACATCAGGATCACTTTTGCCACCAACAACAACTTAAAGAAGAAACTGATATGTGACATCTCACATCCCACAGAGATACTTCACAAATCAGAAATTTATAAAATTACATGCAGTCATTGTAACAAATATTACATTGGCCAAACGGGAAGAAATTATAAAACCCGCTTTAAATAACACATCGACTGTTTCAGACTTTGCAAACCGAATAAATCAGCTATAGCGAAGCATATAAATGCAACAGGACACAGTGTTACAATAAACAACGATCTCAAAGTACTACATAATTTAGAAAAGAGCTGGATAATGGACATTTTGGAAGAAATGGAAATATTCATCCATGGCCACATAGGGATTAAGGAGATCCTGAATGAAATAACAGACTTCAAAAATTCACATATATTTTTTAGTTTCACTACAGTACTCTTAGAATAAAAGATACATAACATGACAGTCGTTTGACTCTAGCCCCATCAATAGCTTAGAAATATGAAAAATAAATAGTTTTTATCAGGATTTGTACAATAATATTGTAATAGGTGCTCATTTTGTAATCTTTTTGTCAACCTACATCTGTAATAGGATAACAAGACGTACAAAACACATGTAAATATCTGACACCATATAGATCGACAGATCGATAGTCAAATCGAAATCAGCTGTTTTTTGACCGCCATCTTGTCCACTGCACTACAGATTTGTTTTTGTGATCATGTTTCCAAGTCACTGTTACGTTAGTGAAAATTTGTGAACAGTGATCAAGAAAGTCAAGAGCGCAACGATAATGGAAACACCTCAGCTCATCAGAACGAGTGTACCACGCCAGAAGAACCAAGTGAGTGACCGTTACAAAACATATTCATGCAAACATCAGTCCAGCTTCGAAAGTGACATCACCTCTTACTAAGTCTCCTCTTCTTCCACAGGATAACCACAGCATTTTTGAAAAGACTACTTGATATCAATATAATCTTATCGTGCAATGGTTTTTGTAATGCCATTTAGCCTGAAGATGAGGTATTGCCTCGAAACATGTAGCAAAATAAATAAAGAATACAATAGTTAACAAAGTTTGTGACTGGTAGCAGTAATTTGAAAAGCTTTACATATTTCTTGAGACAGTCACGGTCGAAAAATAGTCAAAATGATTTCAAGTGGGTAACGAGTTGAAATTTCTATGTTTCAGATTATAATGCGGAATAGCTGCTGCTTCGCGCTTGTCTCCAGTTGTAAGTGACTGCATACAGTCGAGACGAATAATTGTTGATATACAGTATGTCAGGGTATTTATAGAAACGAATAACCAGTCTTACACGTGCCTCCCATGGCAGCTGAAGTATTTGCTTATTGTCGAAACGAATTGCAAGTGCAGTGCCGGTTTCTGATAGTGGAACTCAGGAACTGGCGGTTACTGGAAAGGATCAACATAAAGAGTATTCGCGTGTACTCAGTGACTTGCAAACGTATAATGCCGTTTTAAGATACCTAACTGAAAAGGTTGAATTATCCGGAAATACAATGTTCTTAAACTGAATCCTTAAGTGTCTGCACCCTTTTTGTCAGCGGCTCGTTGTCTTGTGGTTAGCGTTGCTGACACTTGATCATGGGCTCCAGGTTCGATTCCCACAAGGTGGGCTATTCTCATCATCGTTTCATCATCATCGACGCGGTAGTTGCCCAAGTGGCATCAAGCAAAAACACTTGCACCAGGTAACGGAATTCTCCAGTAGAGGACTACTGGATAAAATTGCAGTATGACTTTTTTTCATTCTTTTACATCGTTGATCACTTCCTACGAAGCCAACAAATTTTCTGCTCCGTCAAAAATAAAAAAATAAAAAATCTGTACTAAGCATCCTAAGAGACTCTCTCCCTCGCACTCTGTTAAAGGTGTCTTACTAGACCTCAGCCCATACTGTCGTCATTATCCTGTATGCGCCACGCAAGCCGTACCTTCGTACAAAACTGGTGATGAGACCTGTTCCAGGACTTGACATAAAAGGTGTGTGAGGTGTGTTGTGCAGAGGCCTTTCAAGGTAGGAAAACTGGTGACAGAACATTGGAGTAGAAACAGGAAGGATATCAGGATCAGTCCCTTGAACTGTGTACGGCAAGAGTATCGTCGACGAGGCCCGTGGAACTGGTGAAAAGAAGCAGAAACCATCCTGAGAGCCCAGATAAAATTCGTGAATTGGTCCGGGTCAGACCAGTTGCAGGAGTGTCCAGCAGAGGAAGAAATGCTTGTAGAAGGAATTACAAGGGGAACCAGCAGAGCTACAGCATTATAAAACCAAAGACTACACGCAAGCGACAACAGCAGTAGTTTTAAGACGCTGTGTATAACACTGTATTTACGTAATATGACTTCAGCTAGTAGTTCAGATGTTAGAGGAATCACTGTGAAGAATGCTTTTGTATTAGTAAGTAAATCATTTCATGGGGATAAGTCCAAACTTAGGGAGTGCATTGAGAATGTGAACACGCCGCTCAAAGTGGTCCAACAAGATGATAAACCATTTCTATTTCAATACAACGGAAACTCGGAGTCACTATAAAGTGACACCTCGATGTTGCTGCAGTAAAAACGACAAGAAGACTGTAGACAATCGAGGGAGGACAACTCAGTTTCCGGTAAATATCCAGCTTTAGTTATAATCGCGAGTTAGAAAAAAAAAAAGTCCCTTTCGAGTTTGTCTGTAGTAGCAGCACCGAGTAATATTTACTGCATTTCATCCTGTTGTAAATGACTGCATATTGTCAACGTCTCGAACTTGTCTTTCATTGTGATTAATTTATTTGACTGTGATTTATCGGAATGATTTGCAAGTGGATTCCTCATCTCTGATAGCAAAATGTGTAACTGGCAGTTACTGGACTGGACTGGCATATAGGGTGGAACGATGTATTCACTGACTTGCAATGACACACTCAAGCGCCAAATAAACTGGTATAGGCATTTGTATTCAAATACATAGATCTGTAAACAGGCAGAATACGGCGCTGCTGTCGGAAACACCTATATAAGAAAACAAGAGCCTGGCACAGTTGTTAGATCGGTCACTGCTGCTACAATGACAGGTTATCAAAATCTGAATGAGTTTGAAAGTGGTGTTATAGCTGGTGCATGAACGATGGGACACAGCATCTCCGAGTTAACGAAGAGGTGAGAATTACATAGTACAACCATTTCACGAGTGTACCGTGGATACCAGGAATCCGGTAAAACATCAAATCTTCGGCATCGCTACGGCCGAAAACAGATCCTGCAAGGACGGGACCAACAACAACAGAAGAGAATCGTTCGACGTGACAGAAGTGCCACCCTTCCGCAAATAGCTGCAGATTTCAGTGCTGGGACATCACCAAGTGCGAACCATTCAACGAAACGTCATTGGTATGGGCTTTCGGAGCCGAAGGCCCACTCGTGTACCCTTTATGACTCCACGGCACATAGCTTTACGCCTCGCTTGCACCCGTCCATACCCATATTGGACTGTTGATGACTGGAAATCTGTTGCCGCGTCGGACGAGTCTCGCTTCAAATTGTATCGAGCGGATGGAGGTGTACGGATATGGAGACAACCTCATGAATCCATGGACCCTGCATGTCAGCAGGGGACTGTTCATGCTGGTGGAGGGTCTTTAATGGTATGGGGCGTGTGCAGTTGGAATGATATGGGATCCCTGAAACGTCTAGATAAGACCGGTGACACGTATGTAAGCATCCTCCCTGGTCACCTTCATTCATTCATGTCCATTGTGCATTCCAACGGACTTGGGCAATTCCAACAGGACAATGCCACACTCAACATGTCCAGAATTGCTACAGAGTGGTTCCAGAAACACACTTCTAAATATAAACACTTCCGCTGCCCACCAAACTCCCCAAACATGAACATTATTGAGCATATCTGGGATGCCTTGCAACGTGCTGTTCAGAAGAGATCTCCAACCTCTCGTGCTCTTACGGATTTATGGACAGTCCTGCAGGATTCATGGTTTCAGTTCCCTCCAGCGCAACTTCAAACATTAGTGCAGTCCACGCAGCGTCGTGTTGCGGCACTTCTGGGTGTTCGCGGGGGTCCTACAAGATATTATGCAGGAGTATCAATTTCCTTTGCTCTTAAGTCTATAGAGCCATTTTGCTATATCCTTTGTAATAAGACTGAACGACTTGAAAACTAATTGTGCTTAAACTTAAACCTTGAGTGTGTTCCCCCCTCATTCACTTCCTACAAAGCCAGCAACTTGTCCTCTCCATTCAGCATCCTACGAAACTTTGTAGATTACAAAGGTACCCTTTAAAGGTAACTCAGCAGACCTCAACACACATTGTCACCAGCATCCTGATTGTGCCACGCAGGCCACTCGTTCGTCGATAGCTGTTGATAAGAGCTTTGATGGGTTGTAACGACGTAGAATATGGAAAAAAATCTGGATACAAAAGAGTAATACAAGATAAATGCATTTACTTTATATACTAATGCCAACTGGTCAAATGCTGGTGTGCTTGCAAAAAAATGATGGATGAGAGGGTGTTTACTACATAAATAAATATACTAAAAACCTGTTTCTAAATCCTTTTCTCCATTTGAATCGTCTTAAAAAACCTTGGTTATATTATATAAATATATTTTGGTCTGGACACTGTTCATGTTGTTGTCCCTCAGATCTTACGAAGAAAATGCAGTGTATCAAATAAACTATGGCCAATGTCCATTACAGAAATTTTGTTTTTAAGCGGAGTTGATTTGCAAAACCTTATCTTTAAAAACAAAGGATAAAATCGTAACACCAGAAAACAGTTAATTTAGACTAATGAAATTTTTGGAATACATTTGTCTGGGTAACACATGTAAGCGATTACCATGGCAAGATCTCATATTAATGGTAAGCCATAGCAGTTTTGAAATGCTGGTACATTAACAACAGGTGCAACTTCAAGGATGTTGAGGGTAAGCGCGCAAACGTGCATGCATTGTTTTGTACGGATGCTGGATGTCAGTTTGGGGGATGGTGTTCCATGCCTGTTGCTCTTTGTCAGTTAATGCTGATACTGGATGACGCTAAAGTTGTCGCCAGATGATGTCCCATACATGCTCCATTGGAGACAGATCTGATGATCGATCAGGTCAGGGCAATATGTTGACACACTGTAGAGCATGTTGGGCTACAACAACGGTACGTGGGCGACAGTTATCAATTTGGAAAACACCCTCTGGAATATTTTTCACGAATGGGAGCACAACAGGTCGAATCACCAGACCGACGTACAAATTTGCAGTCAGGGTGTGTGGGATAACCACGAGAGTGCTGTTGCTACCATACGAAATCGCACCCTGACCGTAACTCCAGGTGTGAGTTCTGTGTGTCCAGCACGCAGACTGGTTGCTTGTAGGCCCTCAAAGGCCTCCTGCTAACCACCACACGGCCATCACTGGCACCGAGGCAGAAACAGCTTTCATCAGAGAACGCAACGGGTCTCCTCTCTGCTCTCGTAAGAGCTCTCGCTTGACACCATTGAATTCGCAAATGACGGTGGTTTGGGGTTAGTGGAATGCACGCTGCAGGGAGCTGTCCTTCAAGTAACCGATTTATAACAGTTCGATGTGTTACTGTGGTGACAACTGCCTCTCAAATTGCTGCTGCAGATGCAGTACGATGGATCAGAGCCATACGCCGAACACGGTGGTCTTGTCTCTTGGTAGTGACACAGAATCACCCGGAGTGCGGTCTTATTGCGACCATACATTCTCGTGACCACTGCTGCCAGCAATCATGTACGTGGCTACAATCCTGCCAAGTCTTTGTGCAATATCGCAGATGGAACATTCAGCTTTTCGTAGCCCTATTACGCGACCTCTTTGAAACTCAGATGGGTGTTGATAATGACAACCTTGTCGCCCTAAAGGCATTCTTGACTGAGGTCAACTCACCGCATCCAATCTCAAAGGTAACTAACGCTGACGACCGTTATTGCGTGTATTTAAAGCAAACCTAATTGGCACCTTCATAATGGCGCTACTATCGCCACTTTTATTCGACTGGCGGAAAATCTTAATAGACATTATCTTTCAGATGTAGAAACACGCTTACCAACTTTCGTTTATGTCGCACAACTCCATCTTGGTGCTGCGATTTTTTCCACCACTGTATAAATTGCAACTTGAACATGAATAGGCTACTGGCAATGTGTAAACATTGCCTTCACACTACTGTAAACAGGGTGTATGGATAAAAATCCAGATAACAATGGCTGATACAAGATACCTACATTTCCTGTAAAAGCTAATGGATGGTGTCCACATATTGGTGGACCTGTCGAAACTGGTGGGCTCGATCACTTCTACTACTACATTGGGGGGTATATGAAAGAACTGTTTAGAAGCCTCCACTACAATTTGTGTCTGCTTAACAAGGATGCTTATACGATATCTGCATGTGGTGGACTACATGGTGTGTCTCCTGTTATTCCACAGATCTTAAGAAAAAAAATGGTTCAAATGGCTCTGAGCACTATGGGACTTAACATCTGAGGTCATTAGTCCCCTAGAACTTAGAACTACTTAAACCTAACTAACCTAAGGACATCACACACATCCATGCCCGAGGCAGGATTCGAACCTGCGACCGTAGCGGTCGTGCGGTTCCGGACTGAAGCGCGTAGAACCGCTCGGCCACACTGGCCGGCAATCTTAAGAAAGAAACCACCATAAACTACGTCCGTTGCCCACAATACTTTTTTTCAGTGTAATTTAAGTAGACTGTTTTTGATATTTCACATAGTTTACATTGCTTTAGAGACGCTAGTGCATAGTCACCAATCATATGGTAGAGTTATCAAAAAACTGTGTATAACTATATGCGCCCAAAGGATATAGCTGTGTTTTTTAAAGTGATATACTGGAAATTAGCAATCAGTATTGAGACAGGTAGCACCTATATTGGTCAACTTTTTTTATGTTGGCTATATTTACACCCTAATCTTAACACTTCCTTCAAAACACTGACCTCTTTTAAAAAATAGTGATTTTAGTGTCAAAATGTAGAGCTGACAAACAAAAACACTGTTTGTCGATGTAAGCGGTCTTCAATGGGTTTAAAAACAATTTAATTCCTGGAAGAGTGATGTTGTTAAGACTTGTCCTACGTAGTTCCATATCATCTGGTAGTAAGTGCTTTCCAGTTTTAGAATAGAGCGTCAGAGGCAGCTTGTGTACTCTGCTACTCTAATAACGTAGTAACGAACTAAGGGTGCAATAGGAACTACAATGTGGACTATATCCCACTCTGTTACATAACAATTATAATTCGTTGCTTACACCAATATGTCAGTTTTTGGTAATATTATGCCGATTTATAGACACACACAGAAAACAGTATCTTATGAAAGAAGTAACTGGAATTAGCCGCAGGAATTGAAAGCACTAGGTATAGAAGAAGGTTGACGTCACATATCTGTGCTTAAATAGGAGGGGGGGAACTAAACATTCTAGAGACATAATATAAAGACAAAGCTACCGATTCATCTACATGGGAAGTATATTGTGGTAGCAAAAGGCACACTCGAAAAAGTTGGTGAGAGAACGTAGGAGGCCATTTCGAGGAAATTTAATTTTGAGCTACTATAGAGAACTGTGGAATGAACGTTTCGTGTCTGACACTGTGGAGGGCTGTTTAAATGTATTAAATCCTATCAATACGAAACACTTCGTTTCCCAATCCAAAACATTGTTCACTACCACACCATCAAATACAAAGTGTTTACCTGATTAAGATTGGCTCCTAGAAATAAGGTTTTCTGCAGATCTACATCTACATCTACATCTACATCCATACTCCGCAAGCCACCTGACGGTGTGTGGCGGAGGGTACCTTGAGTACCTCTATCGGTTCTCCCTTCTATTCCATTCTCGTATTGTTCGTGGAAAGAAGGATTGTCGGTATGCCTCTGTGTGGGCTCTAATCTCTCTGATTTTATCCTCATGGTCTCTTCGCGAGATATACGTAGGAGGGAGCAATATACTGCTTGACTCTTCGGTGAAGGTATGTTCTCGAAACTTTGACAAAAGCCCGTACCGAGCTACTGAGCGTCTCTCCTGCAGAGTCTTCCACTGGAGTTTATCTATCATCTCCGTAACGCTTTCGCGATTACTAAATGATCCTGTAACGAAGCGCGCTGCTCTCCGTTGGATCTTCTCTATATCTTCTATCAACCCTATCTGGTACGGATCCCACACTGCTGAGCAGTATTCAAGCAGTGGGCGAACAAGCGTACTGTAACCTACTTCCTTTGTTTTCGGATTGCATTTCCTTAGGATTCTTCCAATGAATCTCAGTCTGGCATCTGCTTTACCGACGATCAACATTATATGATCATTCCATTTTAAATCACTCCTAATGCGTACTCACAGATAATTTATGGTATTAACTGCTTCCAGTTGCTGACCTGCTATTTTGTAGCTAAATGATAAAGGATCTATCTTTCTGTGTATTCGCAGCACATTACACTTGTCTACATTGAGATTCAATTGCCATTCCCTGCACCATGCGTCAGTTCGCTGCAGATCCTCCTGCATTTCAGTACAATTTTCCATTTTTACAACCTCTCGATACACCACAGCATCATCCGCAAAAAGCCTCAGTGAACTTTCGATGTCATCCACAAAGTCATTTATGTATATTGTGAATAGCAGCGGTCCTATGACACTCCCCTGCGGCACACCTGAAATCACTCTTACTTCGGAAGACTTCTCTCCATTGAGAATGACATGCTGCGTCCTGTTATCTAGGAACTCCTCAATCCAATCACACAATTGGTCTGATAGTCTATATGCTCTTACTTTGTTCATTAAACGACTGTGGGGAACTGTATCGAACGCCTTGCGGAAGTCAAGAAACACGGCATCTACCTGTGAACCCGTATCTATGGCCCTCTGAGTCTCGTGGACGAATAGCGCGAGCTGGGTTTCACATGACCGTCTTTTTCGAAACCCATGCTGATTCCTACAGAGTAGATTTCTAGTCTCCAGAAAAGTCATTATACTCGAACACAAGACGTGTTCCAAAATTCTACAACTGATCGACGTTAGAGATATAGGTCTATAGTTCTGCACATCTGCTCGACGTCCCTTCTTGAAAACGGGGATGACCTGTGCCCTTTTCCAATCCTTTGGAACGCTACGCTCTTCTAGAGACCTACGGTACACCGCTGCAAGAAGGGGGGCAAGTTCCTTCGCGTACTCTGTGTAAAATTGAACTGGTATCCCATCAGGTCCAGAGGCCTTTCCTCTTTTGAGCGATTTTAATTGTTTCTCTATCCCTCTGTCGTCTATTTCGAAATCTACCATTTTGTCATCTGTGCGACAATCTAGAGAAGGAACTACAGTGCAATCTTCCTCTGTGAAACAATTTTGGAAAAAGACATTTAGTATTTCGGCCTTTAGTCTGTCATCCTCTGTTTCAGTACCATTTTGGTCACAGAGTGTCTGGACATTTTATTTTGATCCGCCTACCGCTTTGACATAAGACCAAAATTTCTTAGGATTTTCTGCCAAGTCAGTACATAGAACTTTACTTTCGAATTCATTGAACGCCTCTCGCATAGCCCTCCTCACACTACATTTCGCTTCGCGTAATTTTTGTTTGTCTGCAAGGCTTTGGCTATGTTTATGTTTGCTGTGAAGTTCCCTTTGCTTCCGCAGCAGTTTTCTAACTCGGCTGTTGTACCACGGTGGCTCTTTTCCATCTCTTACGATCTTGCTTGGCACATACTCATCTAACGCATTATGTACGACTGTTTTGAACTTTGTCCACTGATCCTCAACACTATCATCTTAATACAAAGAAGCAATGTGCAATGTGTTGAAGAAATTTAAACCATTCCTGTTAAAGATTTTGGGTATAAACAACACACATATGTAGCACACTGTTGCAACTTAATCATTATCCAGAAGCATAAAAATACACGTGGCTCACACAGTGCCACTACGTGGGTAGCGAGTATCTCTGTGGTACCACATCTAAATTATCTGTAACTCCAAGGTCGGTCTAGGCGGTTTTTGGACTAGTAAATTGTATTCAGTATACCGTATGCCAGTT
Source organism: Schistocerca piceifrons (assembly GCF_021461385.2). NCBI lineage: Eukaryota > Metazoa > Arthropoda > Insecta > Orthoptera > Acrididae > Schistocerca > Schistocerca piceifrons. The sequence continues at coordinate 559,570,690 of NC_060149.1, forward strand.
GCATATATATATACGTTAATAAATATACAACGGTAAAAACCTTCCTCCATAATTGTGCGAAATTCTATATATATTACAATTCTCCTAGGATTTCTGACAGCATCCTCGTTTACAGGTAACCAAATAGATTTGTGACAATGTACTCCATATGTCTCCCTGTCACAGCAGACCTTAGTGGTCTGTAGTAGAATAATACACGAATTGCACATTACAACTGCATCGTTGTGTGTTGTGTGACATGTATTACTTTTCAAAAAATAAGTTTGCGTCACCCTCTTTCTTTAAAAAAATGCGATCATTGTTGTGTGAAATGAATTACTTTTTAAAAAATAAGATTGCGTTACCCTATTTCTTTTAAAAAAATTAGGTAATTACTGGTCTTGTAACTAATGAATCAGTGGCAGGGTGGCAATACTCTGCAAATAACGAAGTTAACAATGGTTTACTTTGTTTCTAGGAAAAATATCATACAGTACATATTTTAAATGTGTGCCATATAGTCTGGAGCACGTATCTGTGACCCAAAACTCCACACAGCCCCTCTGCACTCATAACATCTGATTAAATACATCACCGAAAAATTTAAAGATTGTAAAGCACCACTGTAGAAGGTGAATCGAACTGGTAAGTGCGTACCATCTCAAGTTCGAAAGACGAAAGGCTTTTAGGTGAACCAGCTCCAAATTTATCCTCGATCGTGTTGTCTCCCATTTATGTTCCCATTACCACTTATTAAACGAGGTGAGATGACTGTGATATTGACAGTTGCCTGGGAGAAATTTCGTCCCTAAACAGGTGTAGAGTAGTAGTGCGCATAATAACAGACATAGGTTGATCGCTGTAATACACACGCATGATTAAGTATCTCTATTCACATATCACAATCATCAAGAAATCTGAAGATATAAGATTCTATTGTACGTTCGTACAGTTTCACTCGATTAAGCTATGAGTTGAGAGTTCACTGCGTTATGTTTGCTATCTAGTAAACCAGCTCATTGGAGAACAGGCGTCACCAGCTCTAAATTATTGGGGGGGGGGGGGAGGTTACGACTCAATAGATAAGGTATAGATCACAAAGGATTCTAAAAAGGACATGCTCTTGAAAAATTTGAAAAAAATTGACGCGTAAAACCACTTTCTGAAGCATTGTGGATTCATCACACCATATATTTCAATGGCACTCTAAAACTCCCTGAGCGTTGCAAATTAAGCCCGGATGAAAATGTACTTTGCTATTAAGGATTATAAAACAGTAATACGAGATAAACAGTTAAGTTTATCGACAGTGTGTGTATGATTATTATGTATTATGTCCTAAGCAATTGTGGAACCTATTTCAAATTTAATCGTTTCTCAAACTAAACAAAAACTTCGTTCATGCAAAATTTCGGCTCAGTCGACTGAGTAGAACAGTAACAGGCTAATACTTCTACATTTTTGAATACTATATTGGTTTGATTATTAAAACCACTTCATGCAAGTGAAAATACTTCGGCAGAAAACACGGTGTATTCCAAAGTTTACAGTAAGGACCTATGCGCTTAAAACATGGAGAACGCTAGAAACATATTACTTTTAAAGATACCCCCAAAAATTCACATTACGTAGTTCTCTTTTACTGAGTAATACAGCCGAAGCTGCGATGGGTAAATTACTAGTTTCTTACAAAATTTTTTTGTAGAGAACAATCAAGGAAGTATAATATATATAGAACTTTATAGGCTGTATACTACGGTATATGTGGATCAGTTTAAAAACTGTTGGTAAATTCATGTACACTAGGTATTCTACTTTATTTTAGCGGTAAAATTGAGTAAACTGGAATATATTTTGTAAAAAATATTTTCTTACCATTGTTCCTTTGCCTTCTAAAAAAGACAGTACTGATGAATTTCCTTGGAGTCCCTTCATAGCAATTCCTCTTGTCACGTGCACTGACTATAACTTCATTATTATACTAAAACCGGACTCTAAATGACTGTCGCGTGGCTTTCGAGTGTTAGACGCCTGCTCGTTGGCCACCCATCCCACAGACTTACATAAACACCAAGCAGATTTGTGCTTGTCTACCCCACTCCTTCATCACACGTAGTCGTACCAACGCAATTCATTAAAACATGGATTATTGTCCTTTTAGTGAGCAATTCAAATGGATTTGATTTACTAGCATGTTAGTAAATCCGGAAAACCAATAATTCTTACTGCACAAGACGTTTTAGTGTGTGTAATTAGTTAAGTTTGGATACATTCATTTAACCATGTCTTTTATGTCAAGTAAGACTCAAAAAATTGAAATTACTTTGCAAGAAATGTTAGGGGGTGGGATACGTCACCCCTGTCCCCCCAGCCGTTGGTGGGGATGCCCATGCTCTGGAGACTTCTAGAAACAGACGCTCCTCCCCCCCCCCCCCCCCCCCTCGGTTTCTACGCAGCAGCCAGCAGGGCGGCAGGCAGTCACGTGTGTCTTTAAGAGCGTGGCAATGTGGCTTGTGTCATCCGTGAAATTCTGAGCTATTTCTTTCGCTGTTTAGTCCTGGTCTAATAAAACTTGTTTCAGTGGTATAATTCGCGACGGGAGATGAGTATCAGATTACTTTATGGTTCGTGCAGAAGGAACGCTTGCGTCGTCATTTTGCGAATGAGATGACAAACTGTTTTCAAGCTGGATTAAGGAACAAAGTACGCTTTTAATGATAAGTGATTGACACCACGTTTAGACGTCAAAGTAGTTGTGGGGAACAAATCAGAAAATTTCACTTTTCTTTGTGTAAAGACTATATTTGTCTTACAGGTTTCTCTCTAACAAATAAACTGTGTTGCTAACACATGTATTTTGTTTGGTGAGTCTGGGATTCAAAAGGAATGGACGTCAGCTTCTTTCGGAGCATGTATGACAAAAAATCTTTACGTAAAAGCCGAGAAACACCATAATTTAATATGGTGCCTTCAGGATCAAAAGAGTTTTCAGTTGTCGGGTCATAGAGGAACTGAACATTTAGTTTCTGAAGGAGCCAGACTTCTAGTCATGCGACTGTGAAAAAAGTTGGATTTCAAATCGAGAGACTAATTGATGTTGTTTGTGTCTTGAGTAATCAAGAGCTAGCATTTAGAGGACACTATGAAGATGAAACTTCCGACAGCAAGTGCAGTTCCTTGGGATCATTGTCACTGTTCCTGGACAAGAACAGTTTATTTGTTATCACTTGCGGAACACTTCTGGATTCAAAGGAACGTCAAGTACAATTCAAAACTAATTTATTGAACCGGTTACCGATGTCATTACTGATGGCATTAAAGAAGAGTTACAGTCATGGTAGTTTTTGGAGTACAAGCAGATTAAAAGCTCTATGTTTGTTGTAAGTCACAATCCAGTATTATCGAAAGGGTTTTGTACACAATACGGTCCCATACAAAGATTGATTGGTTTTAAAATGTTTCTAGTTACAAAATTGCTCGTAGTTTATCAGAAATCGTACTCAGTGAACCACACGTTTGGGGAGTTACAAGTAAACAATGAGTGAAACGTATGATGAACCCTCAGCAATGGCAGGTAAACGTGCAGGCGTAAAAATTTTGTTAAACAAAAATATTGGCTAGCTATATTTTTACACTGTTGTGCCTATAAATTTAATTTAGTGCTGCTACAATGTTCTAAAAATATCAAAACATTTAGGCTTCATATTAATAGTCTTGTACCATTACTTTTAGTTTTTAGCAAGACCTGAATGAGAACATGAAAGAAAATAAAGGATTCAGACCTCCTGAAACATGTACTACACGCTGGAATTTCAATTCTTGAGCTGTTCAGACACTGTATCTTAAATAAAGTGCATTGAAAGACATTTTCATTCTCCGCATTTACAAAGAAATATTTGTATATGATGACCATCTCTGTACACTTCTTCAACACAAAATTTCGTGTGCTGTATGTATTTGCAATGCTGAAATCAAGAAGACCATCAGTTTGTTGAAGGATATGAGTTCAGAAAAAACCGTGAACCCATATACTGAAAGCTGTAACAAGAAATTTCACAGCGAAATAAATGTTAGTGAACTTGACTTTCTGTCCCTTAAGATGTTATCTTATGTGATCTTAAGTAACAAGGTGGTGGAAATGGAAATGCATTTGGCAGATGTTCAGGATATTTAGTCTATAATGTTGTTTGACAACAATCAGCTTCGGATTCAAAAATCAAATTAGCCAACAATGTAACTGAATGGCCTAATCACAGCCTACCCGTTCTTCAACAAAGAACGACTGGAAAATGAGTTAGGACACATTTATATCGGCAGACATTAACATTTACCACATGTCGACACTCTTTAATTTATAATAGGCAATTGTCTTCGAAGTACACTCTAAGACTAAATGAACGACAAACCACGAAGGAATTATCCGAACGGGACGGAAAACAGTAGATGTGATGTGCATGTACGGGCAAGCAAACGATTACAATTTCAGAAAATTGCATGATTTATTCGAGAGAACGAGCTTAACAAATTCGGCAAGTCATTAATACTTTGGTCCACCTCTGGTCGTTATGCAAGCAGTGGTTCAGCATAGCATTGATTGATAGAGTTGTTGGACGTCCTCTAACGGATATCGTGCTGAATTCTGTCAAATTGACGTGTTAGATCTTCAGAATCCCCCGCGGGTAGGAGGGCCCTGCTTATAATGCTTCAGACATTATCAACAGGGGAGAGATCCGGCGACGTCGCTTTCTAAGGTAGGGTTCGACAAGCTCAAAGACAAGCAGTAGGAACTCTCGCTGTCCGCCGGTGGGCATTTTCTGGCTGAAATGTACTGTTGTTGTTATTGTGGTCTTCAGTCCTGAAACTGGTTTGATGCAGCTCTCCACGCTACTCTATCCTGTGCAAGCTTCTTCATCTCCCAGTACCTACTGCAGCCTACATCCTTCTGAATCTGCTTAGTGTATTCATCTCTTGGTCTCCCTCTACGATTTTTACCCTCCACGCTGCCCTCCAATACTTAATTGGTGACCGAGCGAGGTGGCGCAGTGGTTAGACACTGAACTCGCATTCTGGAGGACGACGGTTCAATCCCGCGTCCGGCCATCCTGATTTAGGTTTTCCGTGATTTCCCTAAATCACTCCAGGCAAATGCCGGGATGGTTCCTCTGAAAGGGCACGGCCGACTTCCTTCCCCATCCTTCCCTAATCCGATGAGACCGATGACCACGCTGTCTGGTCTCCTTCCCCAAAATCAACCAACCAACCAACTTAATTGGTGATCCCTCGATGTCTCAGAACATGTCCTACCAACCGATCCCTTCTTCTAGTCAAGTTGTGCCACAAGCTCCTCTTCTCCCCAATTCTGTTCAATACCTCCTCATTAGTTATGTGATCTACCCATCCAATCTTCAGCATTCTTCTGTAGCACCACATTTCGAAAGCTTCTATTCTCTTCCTGTCTAAACTATTTATCGTCCACGTTTCACTTCCCTACATTGCTACACTCCATACAAATACTTTCGGAAACGACTTCCTGACACTTAAATCTAGACTTCCTGACACTTAAATCTATACTCAATGTTAACATATTTCTCTTCTTAAGAAACGCGTTCCTTGCCATTGCCAGTCTACTTTTTATATACTCTCTACTTCGAGCATCATCAGTATTTTTCTCTTCAAATAGCAAAACTCATTTACTACTTTAAGCGTCTCATTTCCTAATCTAAATCGCGCAGCATTATCCGTTTTAATTTGACTACTGTCCATTATCCTCGTTTTGCTTTTGTTGATGTTCATCGTATATCCTCCTTCCAAGACACTGTCCATTCCGTTCGGCTGCTCTTCCAAGTCCTTTGCTGTCTCTGACAGAATTACGATGTCGTCGGCGAACCTCAAAGTTTTTATTTTTTCTCCTTGGATTTTAATACCTACTCCGAACTTTTCTTTTGATTCCTTTATTTCTTGCTCAATATACAGATTGAATAACATCGGGGATAGGCTACAACCCTGTCTCACTCCCTTCCTAACCACTGCTTCCCTTTCATGCCCCTCGACTCTTATAACTGCCATCTGGTTTCTGTACAAATTGTATATAGCCTTTCGCTCCCTGTATTTTACCCCTGCCACCTTCAGAATTTGAAAGAGAGTATTCCAATCAACATTGTCAAAAGATTTCTCTAAGTCTACAAATGCTAGAAACGTAGGTTTGCCTTTCCTTAATCTTTCTTCTAAGATAAGTCGTAGGGTCAGTATTGCCTCACGTGTTCCAACATTTCTACGGAATCCAAACTGATCTTCCCCGAGGTCGGCTTCTATCAGTTATTCCATTCGTCTGTAAAGAATTCGCGTTATTAAACTGATAGTTCGGTAATTTTCACATCTGTCAACACCTGCTTTCTTTGCGATTGGAATTATTATATTCTTCTTGAAGTCTGACGGTACTTCGCCTGTCTCATACATCTTGCTCACCAGATGGTAGAGTTTTGTCACGACTGGCTCTGCCAAGGCTTTCAGTAGTTCTAATGGAATGTTGTCTACTCCGGGGGCCTTTTTTCGACTGAATTGTAAGCATGGAATATTGTCGACGCCCCGGTGTGTTGTAAAGATGTCCCAGATGACAACCAACCGGGTACTGCTATGAATAAGGATGGTACCCTAGTCCATCACTCCTGTTTGTCGGGCCCTATGGCAGGCGAAAGTCAGGTTGGTATTCCTTCGCTTCCTTCTGTCTGCACGCCAGTAAAGTCATATTGTAACATGTACTGCTGCGAGTTTGTTGGATTATAACACACAAATGCAGTGTAGATGGCTGTTTATAACTGAAATGTGGATATTCAAAAATAATAAAAAAACTAGCGGGTTCCTTCATTATCTTATGAATCACACGCTCATTTTACGCCCACTAAGTGCGAATCGTGAGATATGGTCATTAAACTAATAAAATCTGTAGACTGACAACATGCTTTTCTATTCAGTACGTTGTCTCATTTGCTGAGGTGTATCATTTATTCTCCCTTTTGTAAGCTACCCCCGTAAGAATTAAAGACCTTGTGCAGAATAAGGCGAGGACCTGCAACAACGTGTGCATCATTAATTCAAGCTGAGTTGAAGGACATGTGGTTCTGTCACTTGTCTCTCTTATGGTAAATGAGTCCCCGCAGATACCATTGCAAGTCGTTAGAAAAAACTAGTCCTCTTTTATATACACAGATGTTTCACAAAAACAAAATAGCTTTCTGCAGTGACCATATGTCACAAGCAGTTAGAGCTTACATTTCCGAGAACGTTTAACGGAAAGCTGTTTACAACTGAATAACTTGACACGTTTCAATATATACGTTCGTAATTTTTACGGATGAACTACGGTAGGTATAAAAAGCGACTGAATTGCGTCGTATTAAGAAAGAAATTTCTCTAAAAGACATGCCCAAACTGGTCTGTGATGTTCAGTGGGGAGAATTAATGAACAATGGTTGAACCCCTCTATAACGCAGTGTACAGAGATGGAGCACAAGATGCATCTGGAAAAAATGAGATGATCGTGCGGCATTGTTGGCCTGGAGGCCCCGTCCAGGGAAGTTCGGCCGCTAGGTTAAAGTCTTACTTGAGGTGACGCCACATTGGGCGCCTTGCTCGTTGGTAACGATGACATGATGATGACGACAACACAACACCCAGTCCACAGACGGAGAAAATCTCCAACCCGGCCGGGAATCGAACCCAGGTCCGTTGCATAGTACGCAAGCACGTTACTACTCAGCTAAGCAGGCACACTGACATTGTGATCGGTGGCGGTGTGAGACTTTAGGAGAAAAGAACTGTGTAGGAACACGACAGTAACGGTAGTTCACAATTACAACGAACTCATTACTCTTCGAAAGAAGCGTAATAATTTTTTGAACTTACTAGTTGATTTACTTCAGAAAAAGTCGTTTCTTCAGGAAATGGTGAAAACAGTAAAGCGACTGTTGTTACATTCCAATCGATTTCTTATTTCTGAAATCCAGAATATCGTTGACCTCTTTCGGATTTTCAGAATTACATGAGAGTTTATATCATTAATATGTCTTCTGAAGTCAGTCGATATCGAAAGAGTTATCTTCGCATTACCGTTACCTCCGAAATTTTATGTTTCTTTGGTAGACCCCCTTAATTGCTTCCCATTTTCCAACCTCCTTTTGTTTGTGTCGTCCCAGTTAGTTTTCTAATGATGCGTCATTTAGTTTCTTCTAGTCTGTTTAATGTGTAGTTCAAAATTAAGCATTTATTTATTACATTTCACCATAGAAATACTAGACGTAGCATTTGTTCCGTGCAAAGGGCTTTTACGATTCGCCTGGGACACCCGCTCGCTAACAATGCGTATGATTGCTTCACGGCTTGTGTGAATGCCCTACAATAATGAAGCCGACTCCTTTATGGTCTCATCAATGATAGCTGTAAAAACATGGTTATGTTTTCTAGAGTGGTGCTGTTACTTTCACCAAGTCTTCGCCAATATTCTTTCGCTGTTCAAGCGGCCGTCAGCTTCGGTGTCGGTTACTCTCCGGTAATCTAAAAACGCCCTTGTGGCGACATGCATCTTTTATGTGGCTCGCTCCAAGTTTTAAGGAGTCGTAAAAACGCCAGCCACTCCTTGTGGTTGCAGGCGCCAAAGCGGAGGTGCAGACACCGACTTATGAGCGGCGGCACCTGCGCTCCGCCTAGGTCAAGAAGTTGTTAGCCACCACTAATGGACATCACGTGTCGACAACATCTGTTGCTCGCCGCTGCCGCCTGTTCTTGCTTCGTGGCCACGTGCTCCCTCCCTTTCTGCCAGCAATCTTAAGGCGAGCAAACGAGCTGGAAATGGGAAACTCCTCCCGCTGGGGAGCTGTAGCGGCCGGAAGTGGTAACGCTTGGTCCCCAGAGATTCGAACGTGATGGCCTCTTAACACACGGCAAACCGTGCAAGAAATAATCTTACAGGAGGAGCCTTACACAGGCAATTACACGGTTGGATACATGAAACATCCATACAGAAATTTTGCTGTAGGAAGATATTTGGCGTATACGGGGCGTCAACGGTGATATGAAAATTCTCTACGAATTCCCTTGAGCTTACCAGGCAATACAGGTGGGTTGTAGTGAATACCGATTTAACGCTGTTACCACGTATAGAGCGCATCTCAGAATTTGTGGCAAAATTGTACATTGTTTGTAGACGTACCTAAACTGAGCAGGCTGAGACAAGGGGCTGATGGTAACAAGGGAATGGTGAGTTGTATATTAAACCGAAAAGCCTATACCTCATAGGGAAAACTTATGCATGTTGTACATGTTTGAAAGAAAAGACAACGCATAAAATCTTGCTGAACTCTCCAAAAATCCCTGTTATCTGCCGTACAAGGTGACAAGCAGTTCCTCTTTCGCTTCTACTGTGGTGTCAAATATCAATGATTTCACATAACCCTGCAGAAGAAAATCATTTGGATCGCTGCCCAGCGACTGCGCTTCCCCTGGGGCAAGACCTCTAGTTCCCATCCCAGTATGAGGAGCTTTATTGTTCGGGCGCTCACAGACATTAATATCGAAGTGTGATCGTGCATTGTTGTATTGAAATCACATCTTCTCGAGAACAAATAGAGGTAAAATCCACTGTAGCATGATATTTCGAATGAACACCAGGTAAATATACAGACGGGAGGGCTTCAAATAAGATAATATATGTTGATCTTGTACCACTCTGGACCTCTAGCTGACAGAACATCGTCGCTGGTGAGATGAGCTCTTGACGAGCGTGTATTGTCTTGCAAATAGTGGCAACAACGTCGATGCAGTAGCTCACTGTTTACTATAAAATGTAAGCAGCTTACATACTTCTGTAGCAGGTGCATGTTTATTCAAGACCTTTTACTGTCTTTAGCACCCATTTTCGATCCCAAGTTCCTTTTCTCAAAATACTCAGTTTAGGATCCCCTTCTGCCTGCCTAATTTTGGTGCTATAAGTTTGAGCATCCACGTACAGAAAACATATCTCACAATTTACAGCGTCTGAAACGGGTCGGACATCAGTTATGAATGAAGGTGACTGGAGTGCGTCTAGAGTAATACTTTATGTAAAATGAGCAGCGTGTTACTGTGTCCTAAGCACCACAAGCACTAAATGAAGGCCATAAATAACATTTTAATGTCCGTCGCCACCGTACAGAGCATCCGGATAGTCACGCAATATGACGTGCTGTAACTCACCATCCTGCAACATATTGAGAAAGTCTATCTACGACAGGGAGGCAGCATAGTGCCATATGTGACCCAGAGAACCATTCGATTGAATGAACGTTGACTATAGCAACCTTCGGGCAGAATTTTCTAACCGTTACGCGCATGCGCGGAGTAAGAGCTCATTTAGTTGAGCTCGAACACCATTTACGACCAGGTGGATATTGCTCGAGTAAACTTTCCAACTGGTTAAGTACGACAGTAGCCATCATAACTCTCTTTATGTGTGTTACACTCAAACCTTAAAATGCAAGTCATTGTATGCGCATAAATTTTCATGTTCAGCCGTGTAGCTCTATTGTCAATAACAATAAAACTACCATTTGTTTTCGTTTCTTGATATTGCTATCAAGTTGTAGGTAATTCAAGAATTATCCCTTGTATTAAATACTGACGCTTATACAATTACCTTTCTGGAAAAAAAGTATATTTACAATTTCGCCTTCTTCAAAACACAAAATTAGTTTGATTCATCCAGACAAGTTTAAGCTCCAACATAGCATTTTACTTGGAACTCACTTTATTTCTTAAGGCGTAAGTTGTAATTTTATAGGGCAGTGATAGTAGCTAATTTGTGTGGTCTTATGGTACGTCAGATATTCTTATCTAACTAAAAACGCTCTTGGTTTTTCCTCTGGTCAATACCTTACAGAAAATTTTGTTTATTATTTTGTAGAATTCGACCACCAATGGATCATATTTCTCATTTGACTTCCAGTTTTTCTATATGTTTGTGTTATATTATCATGGTATGTAAATTTATGGATATTTTTAATTTTTCGCGTAATCTGTGTTCAATAAAATCGAAGAAAATTCTGTATTTGTCATATATTTTGTCTTTATGTATAGTTCTTGAAGACCATTCCATTCTGCAATTTTTTTGGACGTACTGATCTTTCTTGACACCTTTGCTAGGTCTCCGAATAATATTACAACACCGTCAGAGAAAGCGGAACACAGAAGTCTAAGATTATTTTTTAACAAACCGGTACCCAGGTTTTGGTATTTGTACTTTACTACTTTACTCTAAGAAACAAATAAAGAAACATTAGTGGAATTATTTAGCAATTACTGCTGTCCTACAGGAACACCAGAATATTTTAATGACGGCACATAAATATTAACGTTGTTTTGCGCAGAAGCGAGTTGCTGGACATTGGATAACTCTGGAAAAACAACTATCTCAGTCCCATCGACTGCCTTTGTGTATCGTCCAACTATTTGTACAGTTGTAGGCTCCTTGCTTCAAACTATATTAGTCTGCATTCGATCCATTGTAAAATTATAAACACTGATTGCTTGAATTTTGATTTCCGTGTTTGCTGTCACGTACGACACACTAATTACACTCCCGAAATTGGTGGTTGGTCCATACTCAGAGAGCTCAGAGGCAAGGAAACGGTTTACCCATGTCATTTCGGCCACGCGGAGTGGCCGCGCGGTTAGAGGCGCCATGTCAAGGATTGAGCGGCAACCCCCGCCGGGGGTTCGTGTCCTCACTCGGGCATGGGTGTGTGTGTTGTTCTTAGACTAAATTAGTTTAAGTGGTGTGTAAGTCTAGGGACCAATGAACTCAGCAGTTTGATCCCTTAGGAATTCACACATTTCATTTGATGTCGTTTCTTCTACAAACGAAAAAGGAAACGACCAACAGTTATTAGCGGCCCTGGAGTTCATAAGTTTCAACGTCGATAAAATAACATTGAAATATTTGGCAGTGACAACAGGTGTTACTCGTGACTGATCACAAAAAGAACGGGTCTTGCCTTCTAATAACACGAAAATTAACGTTTGTACTCTGTTCACTGCACATGTGCAGCACAAATGGGAAGACTATCGGAGGGCGCTGCTGCAACAAACCGTGCTAGTACGGCGCCCAATGGACAAGCTACAGTTGATTTAAACCGACTTTGAATCAAGTTCTTACCATGTAAAAAGCTTAATGTAGAAGAGATGGATGGCATCACAGTGTAAGATGGAGAAGACGGGGCCTCTGAGCTACAAAGCTGGATGAAACGGAACTTTGCACTGACTTGGTAAATCAAAGTTTTCTGTCTACTTTGTGTCATCTTAAATTCATTCGAGACTGCGATGAACGTCCAAGTAGATGAATCACATCATGAATCATCAAGGAATCGTCATTTTTTTTGGGGGGGGGGGGGTTGGGCAAGAGGAATTAATTGTCGAGGGAGGTAAAGAATGACTACAGAAACCAGATTCAAGTGGATGTAGGTTGCAGTAGCTGTACAGAGATGAAGAGGCTAGACAGAATGAGGAGGCATGTAAATCATGCTCTAGCAAATCAATCACAATATTCTGAGCGACCATAAATTTATGACACGACACCTCTCGTTGTAACACTATAGCACGATCCTGTAATGTGACTGAATCTTTTGGTCGAAGCCTTTGCGGGGCCGAAAGAAACTCAAGTACTTGTAGAGTCTACTTACCGAAAATTATTTTAAGCAACCAAGAGCGTGTACTGGACCTTCCAGTGTAATCGCACAGTGGAGTCATGTTCACATGAACGCAAAGGACTGTACAGTTTTCTACGCCACGTCTGCTCGTCATTACGCAAATGCATCTGGTGTGAACCGCCTGCATCGTCCATTCTACGCCCTCTCCATTATGATTTGCATCCAAACGTAGTAAACGACTTTAAGGCTCCTCTCAGAGCATTACTCGCATAGTACTACATACTAGGGTCCCTTACCCGTTCTATCAGCGCGCGGAATGTGGAGCAATGACTGTTCATATGCCACGGCGTGCAGTGTAAATAGTCTATACTAATCTTGTCTTCGCAATTTTTATGAGAGCGACATGTAGGATTTGGTCCTAAAGTTTTCGATTAATGCTGTTCCTTAGAAATTTGTAAGAAACTTGTCGCAGTATAGTTGACGTCTGTCTTCAGGGGTGGTTACAACTAGATTTTCAGCATTTTCGTGACGCCCTTCTGTAACCGTTCGTGCTGATCTTTTTGGTATGGGTGGCACACACCTGTCCAATACTCTAGAATGGTTCACACGAATGCCTCATTACCATTCTCCATTACCATTATGGACCGACTCCATTTCCCAGTATGATACCAGTCAACTGAAGTCTGACACATGTTTTACCTACAGCTGAATCTATTTGATCATTCACTTTTCACATCCACACAGCTTGTTACACCCAGGTATTAATATGATTGGAATTATTTCAATTGTGCCTCATTGTTATATGAGCTATAATACATTGCGTTTTTTAGTATTGTGAACAGTCATATATACCTGAACATATAGAGCAATTTGCGAGTCCTTACACCAGTTTAAAAACTTATCAATATCTTACTGGTTATCAGTACAGCTTTTTCCAGCAGTACTTGATTTTAGGTAACTGTATCATCTGCAAAGAAACTGAGGCTACATTTAATATTGTCTGCCAGGTGATTTATATACAACATCAATAGAAAAGACTCCCAATACGCTTTAGGTTACTTCTGCATCTGTCGATTACTCTGCATCCGAGATAGATTAACATAATTTATACGTCATCGCTTCCGCATTGTGTCAAAATGATTGGGGAGTAGCCCACAGTTATGACGATGGTTATATGCCCTTTCTTGGGAGTCACATGAACTAAATTCTATTTGGGATGCCAGTGAGTGAGAAATGTTCTCTTTTGAACCCAGCTTCGAACATGGATCGGCAGCTGAGCAATCAGGAATGCGTCTCAATGATTGTTCTCGTGTAATTCATGCCACAAAGAATAGCCGTCGACATCTGGGCGATAAGGGAGCCTCATGTTTCAATGAGCGTTTATGGTGTAGAAGATGGTGCATCAGTTCCTTCTAGAGTCTCATTCGGGATCTATATCCTTAAGAACACATACATCGAGGTAAACTTGGAAGTACTTCGCTTATTTAGCTTGAGTTAGAGTAAATGTAATGGGCCCCTAAAAATTCCTAAAAAGCACTTAAAGCAGCGATGGAAGAGAAACTTTAAACGTGCCAGCAATGAGCTATGTACGCAGGCAATTGAACTTGTGGGGTCAACCCGAAGGGGGGGGGGAGGGGTGTTTAGTAACTAGGTAATAGTGGAGCAACATTTTTTGTTGCAGGGAATTTTGTCCTTTTCCGTTCATGACAGTTCCAAAGGGCCCATTATGCAGAAAGTGCCTCATCGACAATAAGCAGCGATGTAATGAAATAATCCTGTTGTGATTAGTTAGAACTGGGATCGCCCTATCGTTGTTAACAATTTAGCCTCTTCATTCCATGTAGGCTTTCACGGCCGGCGTCTTTATCAGTAAACTCTTCCGGGCTAAGTTGCCGTGGTCGATCTGTAGAACTTCTTCTCCCTGACGTTTCGTTCTCAACTGCGGAGAACATCTTCCGAGGTGAGTCGACGACTGGCTGCTAGGAGCTGGGGCCGCCGCTTATATAGAGATCGTAGGGGGCGCCACCACACGTCACATGGCGTCGATGTGCAGCTATCTCTGGCTATCGTCTGTTCTCTCGATTGCAGGCAATCGATTGTCACGTGATTGATGCAACGTCGACCGCCATATCTTATCCAATTTTAATCCTTCTTCTTTACGATTAAAATTGTATTGATGTTTGTGGATTTCAATTGCCTCTCTATACATACGTGTATAATAGTGCGACGTCCTCGCTAGCACGCTTGTTTCACCAAATTTTATGTCGTGATCTCCATCCTTAAAAACATGTTCCGCTACTGCCGATTTGTCGATATGTCCCAAGCGACAGTTTCTTTTGTGCTCCGTCAACCGTGTATTGATGCTTCTTTTGGTAGTTCCTATGTAAACCCTGCCGCAACTACACGGAATTTTATATACCCCTGGGGTGGCTAGGGGGTGACGAGCATCTTTTGTTGATCTTAGGCATTCACTAATTTTCTTAGTAGGTCTAAAAATGGTCTCTACCTGAAACTTGGCTAGTACTTTTCCAATGCGATCCGTGATATTATGGATGAACGGAAGAAATACTTTTCCAGCTGATGGTTGTTGCTGTCTCCTATTTTTAGGCATTTTTCTATTTGGGTGAAGTGCTCGATTAATCTCGTTTTTTGTATAACCATTTTTCGCAAAGGCCATTCGTAAATGATTTAGTTCTTCTTGTAAGTAGCCTGGTTCACAAATATTATTGGCCCTATCCACTAGTGTTTTTATGACCCCCCTCTTTTGCCTAGGGTGGTGGTTTGAGTTCTTATGGAGGTAGCGATCGGTATGTGTACCTTTCCTGTAGACCTTATGGCCTAAGGTCCCATCCGCCCGTTTGATAACTGATACATCCAAGAAGTTAAGTTGTCCATTCTTCTCCTTCTCCATAGTAAATTTAATCTTTGGGTTGATGCTATTTAAGTGTACCAGAAAATCATTCAAGTCTTCTTCCTCATGATTCCATATTACAAAGGTATAATGGTGAATTTTATGAACAGATCGATGGGGTAGCCATGGGAAGTCCCCTAAGTCCCGCAATTGCGAATTTATTCATGGAATATTTTGAACATCAAGCATTGCAGTCGGCCAAAAAAAGCCCCTCGAAGTGGTATCGGTATGTGGATGATACCTTTGTAATATGGAATCATGAGGAAGAAGACTTGAATGATTTTCTGGTACACTTAAATAGCATCAACCCAAAGATTAAATTTACTATGGAGAAGAGAAGAATGGACAACTTAACTTCTTGGATGTATCAGTTATCAAACGGGCGGATGGGACCTTAGGCCATAAGGTCTACAAGAAAGGTACACATACCGATCGCTACCTCCATAAGAACTCAAACCACCACCCTAGGCAAAAGAGGGGGGTCATAAAAACACTAGTGGATAGGGCCAATAATATTTGTGAACCAGGCTACTTACAAGAAGAACTAAATCATTTACGAATGGCCTTTGCGAAAAATGGTTATACAAAAAACGAGATTAATCGAGCACTTCACCCAAATAGAAAAATGCCTAAAAATAGGAGACAGCAAGAACCATCAGCTGGAAAAGTATCTCTTCCGTTCATCCATAATATCACGGATCGCATTGGAAAAGTACTAGCCAAGTTTCAGGTAGAGACCATTTTTAGACCTACTAAGAAAATTAGTGAATGCCTAAGATCAGCAAAAGATGCTCGTCACCCCCTAGCCACCCCAGGGGTATATAAAATTCCGTGTAGTTGCGGCAGGGTTTACATAGGAACTACCAAAAGAAGCATCAATACACGGTTGACGGAGCACAAAAGAAACTGTCGTTTGGGACATATCGACAAATCGGCAGTAGCGGAACATGTTTTTAAGGATGGAGATCACGACATAAAATTTGGTGAAACAAGCGTGCTAGCGAGGACGTCGCACTATTATACACGTATGTATAGAGAGGCAATTGAAATCCACAAACATCAATACAATTTTAATCGTAAAGAAGAAGGATTAAAATTGGATAATATATGGCGGTCGACGTTGCATCAATCACGTAACAATCGATTGCCTGCAATCGAGAGAACAGACGATAGCCAGAGATAGCTGCACATCGACGCCATGTGACGTGTGGTGGCGCCCCCTACGATCTCTATATAAGCGGCGACCCCAGCTCCTAGCAGCCAGTCGTCGACTCACCTCGGAAGATGTTCTCCGCAGTTGAGAACGAAACGTCAGGGAGAAGAAGTTCTACAGATCGACCACGGCAACTTAGCCCGGAAGAGTTTACTGATAAATTTAGCCTCTGTTCTTCATAAAAAACGAAACAGTCCCAGAGTTGTTTATAACTAAAACATAATCATACATTCTGTAAGATGTAGCAACCTTATAATATATTATTACGGTATACTGATAATTTTTACTTAATGGACCATCTGACTAGAACGAAATGAAACACACATTTCACAGAACTTGGAATGGACACTTGTTTTGATCAAAACATGTGTTCAGTTCCTAGTGCTATGAAATGTGGGAAAAAACCCAAATTGGCATTTGAAAGAAGAAGAACAACACCAAAAATGGAACAGGAGCATAATATGTAGAAAATCGTCCACGCAACCTGCCACTGAATATGCCTTGCAGAAAATAAAGGCGAAACGTGTGTGGCACGAAAAGTATGTTTCATTGAGTTGTAGTCAGACGATCCATAGTATAAAAATTATCAGTATATCGTAATATTACACGCAGCTGTGGAAGACAGGACTACAAAAGTTGAACATGCTCGTAATATATTAACTTCATCGTATAAGTAAGTAATAGGTTATGTTCCATGTGTGTTGAGAAAAAAGCTAACCTAAAGGATAGGAAAATGGGGAAATTTTGAAGAACTTGCACACAATTAGCTCGCCGGTTAGCGGCTGTAAACTGGAACACCAAATGGTTCAAATGGCTCTGAGCACTATGGGACTTAACATCTATGGTCATCAGTCCCCTAGAACTTAGAACTACTTAAACCTAACTAACCTAAGGACATCACACAACACCCAGCCATCACGAGGCAGAGAAAATCCCTGACCCCGCCGGGAATTGAACCCGGGAACCCGGGCGTGGGAAGCGAGAACGCTACCGCACGACCACGAGCTGCGGACCTTGGAACACCAAGCCCTAAACATCTCGAAAATGCCTCTCAGGTTTCTGTTCGAAATGATCAACGCATACGGCTATCCTATTATATCACCAGCGTTACAAATGTCGGCCACAAATGTAATAGTGCCGACCAGCAGTTTTAAGATGGAGGTGCTCTAGCGAAAACAAGAGAATGTATCGTGTTCAAAATGGTTCAAATGGCTCTGAGCACTATGGGACTTAACTACTGTGGTCATCAGTCCCCCAGAACGTAGAACTACTTAAACCTAACTAACCTATGGACATCACACACATACATGCCCTAGGCAGGATTCGAACCTGCGACCGTAGCAGTCGCGCGGTTCCGGACTGCGCGCCTAGAACCGCTAGACCACAGCGGCCGGCAATGTATCGTGTACGAGGTAAACAAATGAAAAGAGACTAGATATTTGTATACCTACCAAAAACGTCCAGTGGTGTTCACTGTTTGTCGTTTTTAATAAAGAGTCCATCAGATTCCATTCAAACCTGCGTTCGTTCCATCCGCTGCAAAAACAGTAAGCTACGCTACAACTTCGTCCGCTGGCCATCTGGCGGAGCGTTGGGAAGCGTTGGTAAAACCTACATGACTCCTCAGTAATTCACGCTTAAATGCTTGGCAAGAGGTTCGTAGAACCACTTCTAGACTATTCATCAACCGTTCCACTCACGAATTGCACGTGGCAGAAAGGAATAACTACATCTTTCTGTGAGAGCTATGATTGCTCTTATTTCATCACGATGGTCATTTCTCCCTTTGCAGGTGGCAATCAAGATAATATTTTCGCATTCGGAGGAGAAATTTGGAGGAGTGAAATTTCGTGAACAGATGTCGCCGCAACGAAAAACACCCTTCTTTCAACAACAGCCATCACAACTCGACTGTTATATCCATGATGCTCTATCCTCTATTTCACGATAACGTAAAACGAGCTGCCATTCTTTGAGCATCTTCAATGTCTTCTGTCAATCCTACCTGGTAAGGACGCAATATCGCGCAGCAGTACTCCAGAATAGAACTGAGATGTGTACCCTAGACAGTCTAGTATATTTGTTACATCTCTAACGAGTCAGACAAGAAAACACAGTCTTTCGGTCTCCTTCTCCACTATATTTTCTATGTGACGGTTCCTGTTAAAGTTGTTCGTGAGTGTTGCCGGCAGGTATTTAGTTGAATCGACAATTTTTAAATTTGTATGATTTATCGTATAACCAAAATTTAACCTAATTTTTTGATACTCATGTAAAGGGACTCACACATGTTCAAGGTCACTTGCCACTTTTCACACAATTCAGTTTTCTTGTCTAAATCATTTTATAACTTATATTGTTCTTCTAACGACAATACTGTAGGGTAAATCACGCATCGTCTGTAAACAAGACAAGAGGGCTGCTTAAATAGTCTCCGAAATAGTTCACTTACAGTAGGAGCAGCACTTTCTTGGGGAATGCCATCTTTCACTTCTGTTTCATTCGATGCATTACGATAGTTACCACAAACTGTAACTTTTCTGACCGGAAATTACGATTGTAATCGTCCAGCTGAGTCGATGTTCCACAGGCACGTAATTGAATTGGAATCTTTTTGTGAGGAACGGTGCCAAAACCATTCTGGAAATCTAGAAGTATGGAATCAATTTGAGATCCCCGAAGACAGTATATATTCCAAGACCTCACTGCAAATAGATCTCGTTGATAAGGCTTTACAATTTAGCTGGTTATTTTTACTTACTTTCTTGTTTATTGGAGTGATCCGTGCAATTCTGAATGCTTCATGTGCAAATCTTTCGTCGAGTGAGTGGCTGCCGAAGAATGGAGCAGTTTCAGCAGCATAGATCGAAAGTAACCTAACTGGTGTGCAACGTGAACCAGAAGATTTCGTGCTAAGCCGAGAGCATTTACTTTTAAGGTACTCACGTGGATTCGAATTACAGAATGTTTATTGCATTTTATTTGGGGAAACGAACTTCTGAAAACCATGCTTAGTGATTCCGCTTTGGAGGCACCGTCGTCGTTAACACTAATATTGCTATCTCGGAGTGAAGGTAGTGACTGTATGTTGCCGTTGGTACACTTTACATATAAGACCAGAATCTCTTTGAATTTTCTGTCAGATTTCGCGACAGAATCCCGTTGTGGAAATTATTAAAATTATCTCACATTTAAATACACTCCTGGAAATTGAAATAAGAACACCGTGAATTCATTGTCCCAGGAAGGGGAAACTTTATTGACACATTCCTGGGGTCAGATACATCACATGATCACACTGACAGAACCACAGGCACATAGACACAGGCAATAGAGCATGCACAATGTCGGCACTAGTACAGTGTATATCCACCTTTCGCAGCAATGCAGGCTGCTATTCTCCCATGGAGACGATCGTAGAGATGCTGGATGTAGTCCTGTGGAACGGCTTGCCATGCCATTTCCACCTGGCGCCTCAGTTGGACCAGCGTTCGTGCTGGACGTGCAGACCGTGTGAGACGACGCTTCATCCAGTCCCAAACATGCTCAATGGGGGACAGATCCGGAGATCTTGCTGGCCAGGGTAGTTGACTTACACCTTCTAGAGCATGTTGGGTGGCACGGGATACATGCGGACGTGCATTGTCCTGTTGGAACAGCAAGTTCCCTTGCCGGTCTAGGAATGATAGAACGATGGGTTCGATGACGGTTTGGATGTACCGTGCACTATTCAGTGTCCCCTCGACGATCACCAGTGGTGTACGGCCAGTGTAGGAGATCGCTCCCCACACCATGATGCCGGGTGTTGGCCCTGTGTGCCTCGGTCGTATGCAGTCCTGATTGTGGCGCTCACCTGCACGGCGCCAAACACGCATACGACCATCATTGGCACCAAGGCAGAAGCGACTCTCATCGCTGAAGACGACACGTCTCCATTCGTCCCTCCATTCACGCCTGTCGCGACACCACTGGAGGCGGGCTGCACGATGTTGGGGCGTGAGCGGAAGACGGCCTAACGGTGTGCGGGACCGTAGCCCAGCTTCATGGAGACGGTTGCGAATGGTCCTCGCCGATATCCCAGGAGCAACAGTGTCCCTAATTTGCTGGGAAGTGGCGGTGCGGTCCCCTACGGCACTGCGTAGGATCCTACGGTCTTGGCGTGCATCCGTGTGTCGCTGCGGTCTGGTCCCAGGTCGACGGGCACGTGCACCTTCCGCCGACCACTGGCGACAACATCGATGTACTGTGGAGACCTCACGCCCCACGTGTTGAGCAATTCGGCGGTACGTCCACCCGGCCTCCCGCATGCCCACTATACGCCCTCGCTCAAAGTCCGTCAACTGCACATACGGTTCACGTCCACGCTGTCGCGGCATGCTACCAGTGTTAAAGACTGCGATGGAGCTCCGTATGCCACGGCAAACTGGCTGACACTGACGGCGGCGGTGCACAAATGCTGCGCAGCTAGCGCCATTCGACGGCCAACACCGCGGTTCCTGGTGTGTCCGCTGTGCCGTGCGTGTGATCATTGCTTGTACAGCCCTCTCGCAGTGTCCGGAGCAAGTATGGTGGGTCTGACACACCGGTGTCAATGTGTTCTTTTTTCCATTTCCAGGAGTGTACGTGTCAAATTTCTAGCTTCTGTCAAATATCTCCGATGTTGGAGATTTAGCGTACATATAAATCTAGTATGCATATTTCGGTGCTTCTGCTACTCTGTTCTGACATGTTTTGTGTAGTATGGGGATCTGTTCCGTCTCTTTTATTCATTTAGTTGTTATGAAACTTTCAACTGCCATCAATTCTATTATTTCGATTTCAAGCCGCATCTGGTTTACAGTTACGTAATTAGTTTGGAAGGGATGGAATCTGCCACTTAGGAAGGCTTCATAAAAAATGTCAAAAAACCCACGTTTTTACACACTGTTTACGTGTGAACTGAGGCAGTTAAATTCCACAAATCTGTGAGCACTAACCATGAGCAGTTAATCATCTATGTCTGTTTCGTGCCCTTTGTGGATGAGTTGTCAGCGATACGCACTTTCCGTTCTTCAGCCGAAAAAATTTGTAGTTCATGCAGTTGACCAATACAAATAAAAAGATTCAACAATTACATATGTGATTTAATATTATTCAAACATGACTCTTATTGGTAGTATTAAAAGGTATAGCTCTTGTTTTTTATGTTTTAAGTAAGTAATAAAGTAAACAGATAACGTACACTGGGAGAATATTTTAATGGAAGGACCTGCAGTGGGAACGGACAGAGCTACGACACTGTACGTTAGAGATTCTGAATGGCCGAAGGGTATGGGTTCCAAAGGATCAGTTGTGTTGTAATGTCGAGATTAGGATAGGGGAGGGGTGGATCAGAGGTAACAGATATTAGGGTTTAAGTCAGGTGCATGGTATGAAGACAACATGGACGGAGAAGAGAGGTGAAGTGGGTAAAATAGAGAGGTAAAGTTAAAGCTAACATGATGCATAAATATCATGAGCAGATATTGTTGACTGGGAGGAAAAGAGTAAGGGTTTGGATTTAGTGCCCCGTCGACAGTGAGGTCATTAAATACGCAGCACAAGCTCGAAATGTTTCAGGGTGTAGAAGAAAATCGGCCGTGTCCTTTATAAGGAATCATCCCGGCATTTGTCTGGAGCAACTTAGTGAAACTACGAGAAATTTGAATCTCAATGGCCAGGCTAGAATTTTAACCGTCGTCCTCTCGAATGCGAGTTCCTTGTATGCACATGGTCGATATTCGTAGTATGTTGAGATGTCTAAGTAGCGTGCGGTAGCTTAATGTTGCTTTTATTAATCATAACTGACGATGCGTCGAAGGAAATCGTAAATTCAGCTGTTATAATTAACGAAGAACACCATCTATTAAAACACTGGTTTCAGAACTTTCCTTAATTTAACAAATAAAATACTCAGGATTCTTGCTTAACAACTGGGAGACTCAAATAATGCAAATCGGATGTGTTTGCTGATTTCGCACTGTCTTACGAGATTTATAAACAAGCACGAAAATGTAAAATGTACAATTTACTGTGAAGTTGTTTCCTACGTTTGTACTTCACCTCTTATCTTATAACACATCATACGTACTGAAGTGTAGTAAGTTAAAGTAACTTTTTATTTTAATAATTACTTTAATTTTGTGTTGGACCTATCTCCTTTACGCTGTGTATCAAAATACTAGCCACTGAGTTGTGCACATGTCAAGTGACTGTCTACGCATTTTTTGAAGTTTTTTCGTCAGTCTTACGTCACTTTTACCACTACCGAAAAACTGCACCTTACAGTACTAGGAACAAATAAGTTCCTGATGTTATTTTTAGCACCATTGACACTATTGTTTATAGTGCTACAATTATATAATTTCTTATATTCCCGAATTTTTTTTTTCTTTTTCCCAAAGTGGACCGGAAGATGATCCACCAGTCCGATCGAAATCGGTAAACATAAACAAAAGAAATAGCTGTGCAGATGGAATTTACTAATCAAGTTAGGGAGTCAGAGTGGGTACAATACTTTACATGAATTAGATACGAATGAGATTGGAACATGCTTGTGCCAGTTCTCGATTGATTTTGTTCTAGTTTGTCAAATACACTTCTACTGTAAGCTTCCAACCACGTTATGCCCGAGTCTTTCCTGATATTGTCTAGTTGGCAGAAATTTGTCGACTCTAATGGTTTATTCATCAACGAGATACTAATTTCTAGACTTACTTCCTTTCTGCCTGGATGTAAGTCTACGAAAATTTAGAAATGGTTCTTTTACAAGATTTATGTTAGTTTAGATGAGAGGACTGAGAATATACAACCTATTTCGCCAAATATTAATGAGTTGCTCATAAGTTCTGCTATGGTATAGAGTTACTGCAAATGATGCCTAATTTTCTACATACCGATATAGGTAACATACTGGTGTCTGGGATATGCTTGCAGCACGAACAGAAACTTTTGTCTCGTGCATACCATTCAGTGAACCGCAGTGACCCTAAGCCAGCATACGAGCGTAAATTAGAGCTTCTCACATTGTTTCATCTGTTCCTGCGCGGTCCAGGCCGGCCGGAGGTCAGGAATGTTCTTAAAATAGCCGTACGTCAGCGGGTGCTATAAGGAAGCATGCAGCAGCTGGGACTCGACGACTTAACAAAGGCACGTGGGTCAACTAGGGAGTCAGCTCCCCAAGATTGACTCGCAAGCAACGCTGCCCTCCGGCTGTTTTATGAGGGGCAGCTTCGTTACTCGCCGTCATTACTGTGCCGCCTGATTCCCGTTTCAAACCAGCTACTTCCCTAGTCTGAGTCTACTAATCGTGAGAGTGCGTGACATGATAGCGTGTACATCAACCGCCAACCACGTCGCTGGTGGTATCATAGCATCTATGATAATTAGATTATGGTGACAGCGTGGCTCTAAAACCCTCAGTACGCGGACAATCTCAAATGCACGGAAAAGGTAGACTTCATCTATTTCTGAACCAACTCTGTTTTCATTCCTAATCCTTCCTCCACCGGAAGACGCGTGATTGATAATTTTTGAATTATCGAACTTGCCTAGTGACTTTTCGTAAACCTTTCATTTGAAATGCCTATAATTCCATTAGACATACCTGTGAGATAGATACACACCAGACATCCTTAAATATTGGAATATGGATTCGAAACTGAATATCAGACATTGCTCAGAAGACATGCAGCACTTCCTCCGACGATTCTACTTATGCACTACAAAGAATCCTGCATAGTGCTAACCGGCGAAAGACTGATTTCCCTCTTTTTCGACAGTCATTTTAAATCAACTAGTCAGATGGTATTCACCATTAACAGGATGAAGGAGCAAGATGTACGTGCTGACTTTGTATTGTTAACATGTTAGTAAGTTTTCTTCATTTTGCTCTCAACGAATCTATCCAATATAACTACATTTCTCTTGGCATCTGTATTACCTTATGTTCATGTTTTAGAATCGTTCAAACCTGTGTTCAAAACTTGGCATTAAATAAGTGTTTTCTAGTCTCAGGCGTTAAATTTTTGGTGTCACCACCTGTTCTTTTTACCTTTTACAACGATTTAATATAAGAGGCGATCAAAATGTTTTCGTTTGAGTACGCTGGTTCAGCGTATAGGCAACGCAACGTGATCGCGATTCGAATAAATACGCAATGACATGTAGGCAAGGGATTAGTGTGCCATTCATGTCTTTCCGATGCGCGTGCGGCAAACGCAAACATGTGAACTATCGCGACGCTGTTACCAAATGCTCTCAAACAGGACATACATCATATGTTAAGTCCCATAGTGCTCAGAGCCATTTTTTTGAACCAGGAAATACATGCTGTTATTTTTTTCTTGGCTGGTGCAGGACTAACGCCGGTAGACACCCATCGGAGAATGAATATAGTTTATGGGGCAGAATGTACGTCGAAAACCACATATTAGGGGTGCTGCTGCTTCATAATAACGCACGTCACCATATCGCAAATACCGTAGCGCAGAAGTTACGCTAAACCAAGTGTGAGACACTCGAGTACCTGCCCTGTAGCCCTGATCTCTCCCCATTCTATTATCACGGCTTCGCTCCATTAAAAAGAAGACGTTCAAGGATTGATGATTCCTGTTGGACTCCGATGTCAGCAGGAAGTTATAGGCTTCTTCACGCAATAGGCCACGGTGTTTTACCAATCGGGTGACTACAACTTGGTGCATCGATGGGACCAAAGTGTTCAAGGCGATTTTGCCTGACTGGCATACCGATTCTGGACTGTACGGCCTTCGAACGGTAACTCTATGATCGCCCTTCATACTATATCTTTCTTGTGTTATTCTTCTTAATTAATCGTGCCTCCACAATGACAAAATCCTTCTACACTACATTATCAAAAGTATCCGGACACTCCTATGTAATGTGGAAGTGATCATCAGATGTTACTACACGTGGATCTGTAATGATAAAAGTGTTAATAATAGATAAGTGAAAAAGTGTTGATAATAGCGTGCAACAGAATTGTTCGGTCAGGAAAGCGCAGTGATTTCGAACAGAGACTAGTCAGTGGACATCATCTGAGCAAAAAAGCAATCAGGGCCTTTTCACCGTTTTAATGCTGTCCAGTTCAACTGTTGATGATGTCACTGAGAAGGAGTAACGTGAAGGATCAACCAGAGCTAAACCAAGGCCAGGCAGACCACATACGCTGACGGACAGGGACCGTCGAGTATTTCGGATAGTGGATGTAAAAAATTACATGAATTCAGCAGAAGGAGTGGCTTGTGAGTCCCAAAGTGCTACCAGCAGTCAATTTAACACGATGAGTGTGTGTAGAAAGTTATAAAGAATAGGATACAATGGTAGAGAATCTCCTCAGAAGTGAAACATTTCTGTAGTCACTGCTAAGCGACGCTTGAAGTAGTGTAAAGAGCAAGGCCATTGGACAGTCGATAACTGGAAGCGAGTGATTGGAAATGACGAATCACGCTATACCGTGCGGCAATCCGATGGTATGGATTGGATCTGGTGAATTCCTAAAGAGCGTTACTTGCCATAATGCGTAGTGCCAACAGTGAACTATGGAGGGCGTGGGTTTAATGTGCCGGGCTATTTTTTGTGGTTTGAGTGTGATACAATTATTGCCTGTCAGGGAAAACTATATGGAGAAGGATATGAGTACATTTTATTGCACTGTATAATGCGTACGGTAGATGAACAGTTCACGGACGATGACCGTTTGTGTCAGCATGACCAGGCCCCTGTCATAAAGTAGCATCTTTCAGACAATGGTTTATGGACACTAATTTTTCCTAGAATCAATTGGTCGGTCCTGAACCCAGTGGAACACGTTTGGATGAATCAGGACGTCGTCTCCGCTCCAAACCACAGCATCCAACATCACTGCCTTTTTGGGGTTTGGCTCGTGAGAAAGGATGAGCTGATATTCCTCCACAGAGAGGCAGACACCACGCTCAGAGTGTCCCTAGGAGAGTTCAAGGCGTCATAATGGCGAAGGGTTGACACACCCATTTTTGTAAGTCACAACAGTCGCTAATCGTAAATACTCGTTTATTCAATTACCGCTTTCGATCGTTTCGATCATCTTCAGAGTGATACAAATACAGAAATGTGCAGATGTTACAAAGCTGTTATGACAATATGTTTTAAATGTTATATCTCGTTAGAGCTCTGCTTCTCCCCCTGCTACTCGAATATTTCTTGCTTTGGTTTCGGGAATCTGTTGTGCCCGCAGCCATTTTATCGAGCTGTGAATCGCTTCCATGATTATTGTGAATGTCACAGCCTGCCACTGAGCACTAGCGTTTATAATCTCAACGATAAGCGAAAGTAATGCTTTTGTTTAACCTTGGCAGTATTATTAATTTTATTCCTCATTCTGTTCATTTCCATCATCTCCTCAGCCGGTGCCACCAACTGTTCCTCAGTTGTTGTTTTGGTATGCCCACTGTGCCCGCGATATACTGAGTGCACTATCCGAAAATTACCTCGAGCAATTAAACAGAGAACCGACTCGTGGAGATAACATCTTGGACCTACTGATCACAAACAGACCCGAACTTTTCGACTCTGTAAGCGCAGAACAGGGAATCAGTGATCATAAGGCCGTTGCAGCATCCCTGAATATGGAAGTAAATAGGAAT
The DNA here is from genome assembly GCF_021461385.2 of Schistocerca piceifrons. Classification (NCBI taxonomy): domain Eukaryota; kingdom Metazoa; phylum Arthropoda; class Insecta; order Orthoptera; family Acrididae; genus Schistocerca; species Schistocerca piceifrons. The sequence continues at coordinate 559,598,128 of NC_060149.1, forward strand.
AAAAAAAAAGGGACGAAGGTTTATCTGTTTAGCAAGAGTAATAGGAGGCAGATTTCAGACTACCTAACAGGTCAAAACGAAAATTTCTGTTCCGACACTGACAATGTTGAGTGTTTATGGAAAAAGTTCAAGGCAACACCCATTGTGTTTCATACAGCACCCAACTAACTCCCTGTTCAGCTTTTTTCTTATTTGTCTTGTAATAACTTAGCACAAAATTTTTGTTGAATAGTAGCACTGTGTTTCAACTGCGTCGGAAGGAGATTTATTGAACAAATTACAGTTGGCGTATCATATGGCCACCGAATTTTCTCCAGGATCAGTGGTGTTGAAATTTTGTCAGGTTTCTGCCATAAAATCTTAGGATGTGAGAGTCTGGAGCAAATAGAGCGTCGCCCTGTAACGAATATTTGATGACAGAATAGTAACTGCTCTTAACCATTCTGTAGTGTAATAACCACGTAAATTTTAATTGTCTCTGTAACACAAATATAGAAATGAACAGACATGGATTACCAGAAATTTTGCATGGCAGCCTTCTTACTAATTCTCTTTCCAAAACAGCCAGTTATAACTTCAATGGTCAACGTATATCGTTAATTTCATTCCAGTTACGGAAACACTTATAATTTTGAAATATGAAAAATGACGCTGTTTCCTTCGATTTGAAGTCGGCTTGCAGGTTGATTATTTATCAAACAAAAATTCATATTAGGCTAGTAGTTGTGCACTTTTCCAATGATACTGGAACTGTTATGGAATTACAGTTAAAGAATAAAAATAATTCATTTATAATAATAATTATATACTTGTAGCTCCTGTTTCAGAAGGATGAGATGCGTAATCGACCACGGCTCTACATTAGGGATCATCCTGGTACTTCCGTAAAATAATTTAAGGTAACTACAGTATAGGTAAACATTGTGGCTGGCTAACAGTAATCCTATGCCGATTCTGGACAACCAAGACTCGACATGGTCCTACAAATCTTAGTTAGTGACATCAACAGTGAAGTCATCATCCATATCAGTGGGAAGCGACGTTACCTCCCTACCACTCCTCCCATCACCGACCAATCATAGAGCCGATTAATAAATAAAAATTCCAAAACGGCAGAAATACCCGAACTGTGTTAATGGAAAATTAGAAACCATTTACTCCTCCCTTCCCCTCCCCATACCACGAACCAATTACAGTTCAGTTCTTCTCATTTAAAATCAGTTATAGCACAGTATGAGAAATTAATGAGCCAACACAAATTTAGGATGGGGTGAAGGTAATTTTTGGCTATTAAAATATACAGTTGATGAGAAGTAGTACAAATGATGGAGGAAACTGTTGTTTTTGGAACTGTAGCTAGCTAAAATTGTAGTCCAGTACACCAACATCTAATAAAACTACCACCATACTCGCAACGCGATTTTTAGGGAAGGAAGGAAGGAAAAAGGTGTTTGATATTACGAAGGAAAAAGGTGTTTTGCTACGACATATCATTTAAATTCCAGAATAACATGCTTTGCTTATACTCATTCATAGATGACCAAACAAGGTAACAGTGGGTCGTGACACCTCCAATTGCATAGTCGATGTCCAGAAAATAAATGAAATTAATTACCATTTATTGTGTTGTTTATAACATTTCTCAAAAAAATGGCTCTGAGCACTATGGGACTTAACTTCTGTGGTCATCAGTCCCCTAGAACTGGGAACTACTTAAACCTACCTAACCCTAGGACATCACACACATCCATGCCCGAGGCAGGATTCGAACCTGCGACCGTAGCGGTCGCGCGGTTCCAAACTGTAGTGCCTAGAACCGTTCGGCCACCTCGGCCGGCTTAGATTTCTCATGCTTTGCAAGCAAATTAAATATTTCCCTCATCAAATTTGTCTGTATTACTTATTAAGACAATGGATGTGGCGTATTTGCAATAGCTATAAGAACTTTTGGGTTACGCAACACTTTATTTCAGCGAAAGTTTGATTTGTGAACCACATTTGCAAGCTCTATGGACTTTTAAATTAATACTTCGATTTTAAAAGTGATTGTATCGCTTATACGGAGATCGCATGTTTGTCATAATATGTAAGATCTCCACAAGACCCAGAGCAAGGAAAAATTATGTTTGAGATTGTACACGCTTTGCTACATCATGAGGCTTCAGATGAAATATTTCGGAAACTATGTTGTGAATACTCTTAGTGAAATACATGTAGCCCATTAAATGGCACTATGTAAAACAGTACGTTGTGAATAATCTTATTGAAATACAGTTATCCCATTGAATGGCACTACGTGTAAAACAGTAATTGTGATATTACTGTTTTTCTATGCAAACACGGACCAAATGGAAGAGTTCCAAAGTGATATTATTGGCACTGTGTAAATAAATCATAGGCTAGCCAATGACAGTAGTTCAGTAGCATAAAACTTATCTAGTAGATAAAAACTTGTTGCATGTGAGCGCTACTGCAGTTCTGACTTACAGCGAAAGACGCAATACATCTAAAAATTACTGAAGTTCCACACTCTTTGCAAACAAATTAAATACTTCCACGCCTAATATCTCCATATATAACTCATTATAACACATGCAACATTAATTTCATTACAACACTACTGCAGATCCAACTTATGGCCAAGAATTTGAAAAGTAAACAACGACAACATCGAAAAGACAGATCATCTTACACCCTGGAATGCATACCGAGTCCTGCTACAATAGCATGCTGCTATTACAAAATGGAAAACTGTATTTCCTTTGAAATATATATTACAATGCTCTTTCCTCATTGAAAGAAGTATTACGAAGAGGGAGGGACAGCAAATTTCCTGTAATGTATAAATCGGAATATAGATTATTATGAGGCAGATGTGGAAGTAGTGTACATAATGTTTAGATGTTGTGCACACACTTGTGAGATGAGGCAGATGTGAAAATACCTGACAACCATTACCACAAATACCATCAGGTAGAGACTAATAAATATGATGTACTTGAGAGACTGTATTAATGTACACGAGGAAGCAAATGCTGACACACCTAAATTGTTCACATAACTTACTAAAGTATATACAAACTGGTTGAAGAAGACGCACCATCACTACTATATCTCTATCTTGCAGCTTAACGCTTTTATTGATGAGAATTAGCAAAGCAAACAGTGTTATTCCTATGTCAAATTAATATCAACCGCATGCTAGGGTTTTAACTTCATCTTACTGCTCAAAACGTTATCATCTTTTGCTGTTACTCAAGGGAAAACTGTATTCTTTTTATAATATACTATAATCTTGTTGACACATTAAAGTGTCATTACAGCTTTTCACTCCCTCTGCGATGTACACACTAAAAAGAAAAAAATCGCGAGCCATGAGGGAATTATTTGAATGGAACGGAAATCAGTAGATGTATTGTACACATACGGACAAACGAATAATTACAGTTTCAAAAAAACAGGATGATTTATTTAGAAGAAAGAGAATCACAAATTGCGCAAGTCAATTATGCGTTGGACCACCTCTGTTCTTCGTGAAAGCAGGTATTCGACGTGACATTGGTTGGCAGAGTTGTTGAATGTCCTCATTAGGGATATCGTGCCGTATTCTGTCCGGCTGATTGGAGGGGTCAATAATGCTCCAAACGTTCTCAGTTAGGGAGAGGTTCTAGGACATTGCTGCTCTAGGTATAGTTCAGCAAGCATGAAGAGAAGCAATAGAAACTCTCGCCATGTGCGGGAGGGTATTATTTGTCTGAAATGTATGCCCGGGAAAGCTGGCAACCAAGGGCAATGGAACGGGCCGTAGAACACGGTCGATGTACTACTGTGCTGTAAATGTCCCGCAGATGACAACCAATAGTATCCCAACACTGCCCAGGTTATCTCCATACGCGTCTTCAACCTGGAATATCATTAACTGGAGTAGAACTGTCTTCAGTCATGAATTCCGCTTCTAACTCAGCCCCGATGACCAGCGAAGACCCTTCTGCATACACCCTAGACAATGTTAGGATACCAACATGACTTCCGCCCACCATACAGCCCAAGAACCAGGAGTAATGGTCTGCAGCTCCATTGAATTTCATAGCACGACCTCTTTGGTTGTCATCCACTGCACACTTTTAGCACAGCGATACATCGACATTATTCTATGCCCCACTTTCTTGCCCTTCGTGGCAAGCCACCCTGGCCATTCATTTCAGCAAGATAATGCCCACCCGCAGATAGTGTGAGTTTCTACTGCATGTATTCATGCTTGCCAAACACTACCTTGGCCAGAAAAGTCACCTGAGCTCTCCCCAGCTACGGATGTTTCGAAAATTGATGGCACCTCACAACCAGTCGGACAGAATTCAGCACGATGTACCTCAGGAGGACTTCCAGCTATTCTATCAGTTTATGCCAAGCCAAATAACTGCTTTTAAGTGGCAGAGGTGGACAAATGTGTTTTAGACTTCCTTAGTGAATAAATCTTCCAGTTTTTCTGAAATTCTAATCAGTTGTTTGTACATACATGTATCTCACATCTACTGATGTCTTTCCAATTCGGATAATTCCCTAATGGTAAATCGTGTTTTTGGTCCTAAAATGTATTTTATAACAATGTTGCAGTTGCCAGGTATTTTAGTTCACTGTTGGGGTAGTTAAATATAGTTTTGGGAAATTTTACACACTTGTGAGGTAATTTGAACACTTTTGGAATAATTTGATATACTTTTGGTGGTAATTTGATATTTTTAGTGGCAATTTGATATACCTTCATGGTTCTTTGATATAGTTTTGAGGCAATTTCTTACACATTTGGGAGTAATTTGATACTGTTTGGTGTGATTTGACACAATTTAGGGGAAACATGATACAGTTTTGGGGTTAATATGGACGTTGGGGCTAATCTGCTGTAGTCTGGGGATGATTTGATACGTGTTTAGGGTAAACTTTTGTGGGGAATACGATACACTTCGCGGCAATAGTAAATTTCCTCTCTCACTCTAAATGGTGCAAATGGCTCTGAGCACTATGGGACTTAACATATGAGGCCATCAGTCCTCTAGACTTAGAACTACTTAAACCTAACTAACGTAAGCACATCACACATATACATGCCCGAGGCAGGATTCGAACGTGCGACCGTAGCAGCAGCGCGGTTCCAGACTGAAGCGCCTAGAACCGTTCGGTCACAGCGGCCGGCTCTCTCACTCTTTGTAATTCTTATTTATACAGGGTGTTCATTTTAACTGAAGATATTGAAATATCACAAAAGCTACAAATAGGATAAAAAAAAAGTTGTAATTCCAATTTGTTTCTTTCGGAGGGGGACATCCAATGACATATGACTTGACCTGCCACCCCACCACATGCGGGGGTGGTGGGGTGCCACTTTGAAATGTTCAGTGGGAACTCCCCTTTTTTATTTGCTGAAAACGATTCTACATCGAAATTTAAATACGTTTTGTCTGAAGCATTTTCTTCGTTTCCCCGCAGATAGTGCTTAATCGGAGGAACAGAATGGGTACACAATCGTAATTTACAACATGCTACTCAATAGCCCTTGAATATCAATAAATGGCTCTGAGCACTATGGGACTTAACATCTGAGGTCATCAGTCCCGTAGAACTTAGAACTATTTAAACGTAGCTAACCTAAGGACTTCACACACATTCATGCCCAAGCCACGATTCGAACCTGCGACCGTAGCGGTCGCGCGGTTCCAGTCTGAAGTGCCTAGAACCGCTCGGCCACTCCGGCCGGCGCCCTTCAATATCCAATGGTACGTGTGACCCCACCTCCATGCTGTAAGGGTACCACAGGCCAGTGCTTCACAACTCCTAGTTGGAAACCCCATTCGCAATGTTATATTCGTTCATCATATCGAACGAGGGACTACTCGACGTGCTACTGTGGCCGTGGTTTGGGGCGAACGCAGCTCTACTTTTGCAGTTAGTTGAAGTGTTCAAACTTAGTACCGCCAACTTCAATACGTTTAGTGATCCTCTTTTGAAATGCCGTACACATGACATAAGAATATTTGCGGAAATTTCAGTAAAACAGTTTCTGGTGCGGTCGACTATATCATCACGGCTGCTGACGCTTGCTGGTACACCTTATATTTTAAATATCCTTACAGAAAGAAATCAGGCGACGTCAAATCCGGCGATCTACCGAGCCAATTAATAGGGCTACATCTGCCGATCCTCCAACCCGTAAGCCGCGGGGCTAGCCATTCGGTCTAGGGCGTCTTATCATGGTCCGCGCGGCTCCCCCCGTCGATGGTTCGAGTCGTCCCTCGGGCCTGGGCGTGTGTGTCGTCCTTAGCGTAAGTTAGTTTAAGTTAGATTAAGTAGTGTGTAAGCCTTGGGACCGATGACTTCAGCAGTTTGGTCCCATAAGACCTTACCACAAATTCCCAAATTTACCACCAATCAGTGTAAACACGGTCTATTACCCTTCGTGCTTCAATTGCGTAATGTGCTGGGCAATAGTCATGCTGAAGCCGCATGCATTGTCAAACGTCCAGGGCAACATCCTGCAGTAGTACAGGTAATTCCCGTTCCTAAACCGTTCTATATTTGCGTCCGTTCAACGTTCCGTCGATAAAATACAGACCAGTGTGTTTGTTCCCCATCATTCCACACCATACATTAACCGCCCGAGGACGGTAATGATCACTTTTCTGTAACCAGTGGGAATTGTCTACACTGTAATAACACATGTTATGCCGGTTAACACTACCACGGCTCGTGAATACAGACTCATAGGAAAATAGTACCTCGGCAAAGAACGTGGAGGTCGTTTGCATTTGTTGACGTGCCCATTGACGAAACACCATCTGGTTATGGAAATCGGCTGCATGAAGTTCTTTGTGCAGTGGCATGTGGTATGGATTATACGAGGGTTGGAACTTAAATAGTGGCAACTATTTATTCACATCCGATACAAAAGAGTTACATGTTTGTACCTGTTACTGTCCTTCAAAGTAGTCACCAGCGTTGTGTAGAACCTGTCTCCAGCGATGTGGAAGACGTAGTATACCATTATCAGAGCCTGTTCTATTGATGGTGCGAATGGAGCAGTCTACTTACTGCCTGTCGAATCTCTGAAACAGTTCTGAAGCGAATGCCACGAAGTGGTTCCTTCATCTTCGGAATCAAATCAGAGTCACAAGGACTTACGTCCGGGGAGTATGGTGAATGGTACAGTACTTCCCAGTCCCATCGACCGAACAGAGCAGCCACAGTTTGCGCAACATGCGCCAGCGCATTGTCGTGCAAAATGATAGGTGGGTTGCGCAAAAAGTGTCGCCGCTTCTTTCGCAAAGCTGGTCACGGGAGATGGTGACTTTGATTTGATTCCGAAGATGAAGGTACCACTTCGTGGCATTCGCTTCAGAACTGTTCCAGAAATTCGACAGGTATTAGACCGCCTCATTCCCACCATCATTAGAACAGGCTCTATTAACGATATACTACCCCTTCCACATCGCTGGCAACAGATTCTACACAACGCTGGTGACTACTTTGAAGGACAGTAACAAGTACAAACATGTAAATCTTTTGTATCGGTTGTGAGTAAATAGTTTCTACTATTTAAGTTTCAAACCTCGTACTTATCACGATGCACATTACTGTGACAATACTACGTACGGACATACCACAACCACAGTGTAATTGCTGGGCGCTTATCTGTGTTTTGTGGTAGACTGCCGCTAGAGCAGCTACTTCATTAGCTTCTCCTATAACACGTTTCCTTAACTTACTTTTGCCGATGTGTATGGTGCCATCAGAGATAAAGGCGTTCACAACCTCGTGAAAGAACGAACGAGGCGGAGCTTTCTCTGGAATGCGCTCAGTATACAAGGCGGCAGCAGCAGCAACATTTCTCCTACGTTGTCCGTAAATCAGGATCATTTCAGTTTTTTCTTCTGTGGTTGCAAAATTTATCGTCCACTTGCACGACTGTTCTCCAAATGACAGGTGATTTGCAGGCAATAAACATTGCACAAGTATTGTAATGTTTAGAGCCGCTATCTGTTCTACGTTTTGCACGATACATGTCGCTATACCATGACTTTTGTCAGCTCAGTGTATTTTTTGAGTGATATGTTATCTTCACTCTCCCTTGCTCTGACACATATTTTAGAGTCTACAATGATGCTTTGTAGGAACTAGTTTGATGGATATGTGTGGAATATAGCATTGTGATACTTATTGTAAACATTGTGATAAATGATATAAACATCACATTATTTGCATTGCCGAAGTGTTTTGCAGACATTTTAGAATATTGTGGCACTAGACAAACTTCAGAGATTTCTAAAATAATTATTTTAAGGCTTTGTTGTGTGAAACACTAAGTGCAGCCCATAGACCCAACCTGAACGTTTTTACCAATGTAGACATGTGTTTGTGATAGTAAGCAACTCATGCTACAAAAGTTGAACGTTTTATGGTTTCATTACTACTGATATCTGTTGGTGATAGTAAATGACTGTGACATAAATTTGTAGACCATTTTATTTCACGTTTTTTGGGCTTGTGGAATATAATTTAAAGGGAAACGTATGTTCGATAACTGTGTATTACTGGCTAGTTGACTATATTTTATAATGAAACGTTAATTTTTAATTACTTATAGAGAGTATGTTATGTTCTTCTTATAATATGACATAGCGAATTATGTACGGCTTCAAATGCAATTTAACCATATGGCTGTTGAGCTTGTCCACAAAAGATTTTTTGAAGTCAGTAATGGAAACATAGTTGATGACATATTCGGTATTTTACACAATTCAGATACTTTGATGCATCTTTTAATAAACATTTCGGATACTTTTAAGTACATCTCAGATGGGGATAACCTGTAATTGGCTCTTCCATTTTAATACTAGCCTCTGATTGGAGGAGAGAAATATGGGGGTGAGTAACTACGTTTTGCTAAATAATTCCGTATACTTTTATTCACAGCACCGATGTGCTACATTGAAACTGTTATTTCATCTTAATTATGACTGAAACACTTGTCTATGCTTGGAGGAGAGCAGAGGGAGCCGTGTGAAGTATGTTTTGTTAAATATTGCAGGTTATACAGTTTTTTTGGAGAACGTGCCAGATGGGGTTAGTTTGTAATTGGCTCTTGAGTTTTAATGATGGTGAAAGTACTAGACTCTGAGTGGAGCACAGGAGAGGGGTGTGTGTGATTTATGTTTTGGTAAATAATTTAAGTCATTCGGATATTTCTGAGGACAGTTCGGATGGGGTTAAATTGTAACTGGCTTCTTTATTTTAGTGGTGGTTGAAATGCTAGGCTGTGACTGGAGGAATGGAGAGGAAGGTGTGGGTTGTATTTTTTTTTTATAAATATTATAGGTCGTTTGGGTAATTTTGAACATTGTCCAGATGGGCTAATTGAAATGTATCTGTCATTTGAGACTTAAATACTAAGCCCAGGTCAGGGGAGAGGAGAGGGTGCTTTGACATGTTTTTTGGCTAGTAATTCAGGTCATTCAGCAGCTTTTGAACAAAGTCCAGACAGTGCTAGATTTTAATGGTTGTGAAAATAGTAGGCTGGAGGGGAGGAGAGGGACATGTGTGATGAATATTTTGATAATTAACTTAGGTCACTCGGATATTTTTGAGAACAACTCAGATGAGGCTACATTGTAATCACCTCTTTCGTTTGAATGGTGATTAAGGTATCGGACTCTGGCCAGAGGGTGGGAAGGTGGGGAGGTGAAGTATTTTATGATGAGTAATTTAGCTCACTTGGATACTTTTGAACACAGCTGAGGCGGGCTACATTGAAATGGATCTTTCAATAATTCTAGTTGGTCAGATACTTTTGATTAGAGACGAGATGGGGTTACATTGTATTGGACTCTTTCATTTTGACGATAGTTATAATAGTAGCGTCTGATTGTAGTGGAGGGAGAGAGGGGCGGGTGATGTACTTTCTAGTAGATAATGTAGGTCGTTCAGATACTTCTGAGAACAGCACACATGGCCTACACTGAAACTGCTGTTTCATTTTAATGGCAGCTAAATTGGTTAGAAAGAGGAGAAGGAGGAAGCATGGGGATATAACCCACTTCCGTATGCTGGCCAAGACAGGTCAATAACTCACATGAAGATTTAATATGTGCTTAGGACTGAAGAGCCTATTTCAAGTTCAGTATTGATTTCTCAATATAAAAACACCATGAATTTAAGTTTATTCCTCTTTTTCTGATCTTACCATTCCCCCTAGCATGTAAAGGTACTTTTCCTTTCTAATAAGTTTTTCAATTACCTACACCGAGAGAGGTTTTCAATCTTTAATTTCTATTTTCATACCAGTCACTTGAGTTCGTTCTAATAGCATTATGGCCATTCGGATGTTTCGATTCTATCCAGTTCACAAGTCTAATAACAGAATTACATTCGTTAAGTTTCACTCATTCTCTCTAAATACTTGCTGATACAGGATGCTGCTGAACCTGTTCTATCTTTACTCATTTCATCTAACTTTTAAAACACAGTTACATATTTCGAGGTTAAAAAAAAAGAAGAAATAAAGTGAATCAGCAATTGTCATAAAACAAGTTATTGTGGCGTTGGTTCATTCTCTGAAATAACTTAACAGTACTTTGTGCTTGGCGGGGGGAGTGGCAATTGACTCTCGACATAAACAAATTTAACGCTTTGCGAATGTATGAATAGAAAGACCATCTTAGGCTGGGACCACTTGAGCAGAATATTTGCGGAACGTCAGCTGCGAAGTAAATGGATGCGCCGGTATGGCCCATGGTGTAGATACAGCTCTCCACACGATGCGCAACGTCTGCAGGTGGGGAATTTCGCCGCTTTCCAACCGGATCGCCCATAGCGACACGGCAGCCGCAGTGCTGTAGGCCACGAGAATCAATTGGCCAGTTCACACGTGCGGTGCGGTGAGTGTGTGAAGAAGAGCCAGCTGACGGGAGTTTTATGGTTATTGTTCAGTGTGTCGGCAACCTATGCAGTATATACTAATGCGTGCAGAAAGCCCAGGACATTTTGAAACGAAATATTTACAACCATGGTTCAAATGGCTCTGAGCACTATAGGACTTAACATCTATAGTCATCAGTTCCCTAGAACTTAGAACTACTTAAACCTAACTAACCTAAGGACATCACACAACACCCAGTCATCACGAGGCAGAGAAAATCCCTGACCCCGCCGGGAATCGAACCCGGGAACCCGGGGGCGGGAAGCGAGAACGCTACCGCACGACCACGAGCTGCGGACTACAACCATGGTGCAGCTCCACAATTACAGCAGATGCAGTCTCAACAGTATCGGCCTGAGAAAACTGATATCTATAGAACAATGGCATCCGGTTTCTCCAGCATTCTTTGAATCTGCTTCTGAGTTAAGTATTTTTACAGGAAAGTCAGCTAACAGAAGTTAGTATCCTTCTCTTTCTCAATATACAATCTGTCAATTTAATGTAAAGTTAATTGGTGTTTCTTATCTAGAAACAAGACAAATTTAAGAGTAACTTCAGTTAGTATCAGCAAAGAAAAGAAAATTCAACTTGCAAATTTATTTGCCTAATCGCTACCTGTTTCAAAAAACTTATCGTGAAAGTGTTATTAAAATAGTAATAGATATTACTGTGTTCTTTACGTTTAGCTGCGAAAACTTTTGCCAGAGGCAGAACAAAAAAGCACTAGAATGCGCTTACCTTAAAGTTATAGCTAACATTTTCACTGAAGGTACAGCTGGTCTCACGTTAGTTTCTTGCTTCTGTAAAGCATTTCTAGGCGTCTGATGCGGTTTATTGAAGCTCATGAATGACATTCTGCGGTAGTTGTAAAATTTCAGTTCATCCTCTTGTAGCGCGTTAAACAAAACATAAAACGCTCTTTGACGAAACGATCTATTCACTACTGAATGCACCCAATTCTTTCGGTGTATTTTTCTTTTTACAAAAGTTTTTAACCCTGCGAAAACCATTAGTGGTACAGTGTCCAGCATCCATTGGGGAAAAATGCAGCTACTGTTTCGCCTTCTTGCGGTTACGAAGTGAGCTGTGTTAATTCTAAGAACATTTCTCGCCGTTCTAGAATTAAAAGAATATTTTTCTTTTCGTGCACTGAATTTCTGTTGCCATTTAATCAGAAAGTAAATTATCAGGCCATCATTCTCATTTTTTCTTTAAACTTCCATTTTTAAACTTTATTATGAGTGTATTTACTGAGTGTTACACAAGTAAAACTGTTACTGCAGAGAGAAAGAGTGACACACAAAGTATATAGCTATCTCTGCCCCTGGAGCTGCGAATGTCTAACTGTAAAATGAAAAACTGTTAATGCAACGTTAACATAAAGTGTGACTGTAACTGACTTCATAAACGACAAGCGAAAGAGAAACATGGCACAACAACGCATAGCCAACAGCCATAGCCTCGAGTATGGCTCATCTTAGCCCGTAGCGGCCAAGCGCCAGTACACATCACTCATTTACTCGATACAGGAAAGAAGTATGGCTCTCCGTCCAGAGTTAATAATAATTTCAATATGTTAGCTGCATATCACACGAACCAACATACACCTAAAATGCACCGAAAGTGAACTGCTTTCACCGCAAACTGTTCGAAAGACGCGCGACACTTATTTTTGGAGTATCACGATGACAATGAACAATTACGGAAAGAAAACCAGCTCATTATCATGCTGCGATATAATGCTGTAAGGTGTGAAAATATAAAACAGAACACACCCGACTCCCAAAACTGCAGTTTTTAATTTCTTGCACAGGAAGTAAGAATTTTAATGACACTCTAAATACCTAGAGTAATGTAGCATTACTTCATTTACACAAAACGAACTTTTTAGAGGCACAGTAGACTTCTCGATATTTGGCTTTCCGTATGTCGTTCCGCAGTTAGCTGCATGGCTACAAGACTGTGTGTCTCGCCGCAGCACGTCTTCCGTTGTGGAAACACAACGATCATGTGGCCCCAGCTTACACACACTTCAAAAAAAGTTTTGCATCGGCCTCGAATCCGCGAGTTCCGGAATCTGTACAGAAAATTGGAATAGAGATCAACATAAACATCATTTCCTCCCATTTTATTGCTCATGAAAACCACACATTGCATGTTGTACCACCATACAGGGAGATCTTCAGAGATGGTGGTTCAGATTGCTGTACACACCAGTACCTCTAATACCCACTGATGCGTGCCTGTATTCATCGTGGCATACTATGCACAAGCTCATCAAGGCACTGTTGGTCCAGATTGTTCCACTCCTCAACGGCGATTCGGCGTAGATCCTTCGGCGTGGTTGGTGGGTCACTTCGTCCATAAACAGCCCTTTTCAATCTATCCCAGGCCATTTCGATAGGGTTCATGTCTGGAGAACATGCTGGCCACTCTGGTCGACCGATGTCATTGTCCTGAAGGAAGTCATTCACAAGATGTGGACGATGGGGCACGAATTGTTGTCCATGAAGACGAATGTCTCGCCAACATGTTGCACTATCGGTCAAAGGATGGCATTCGCGTATCGTGCAGCCGTTACGGTGCCTTCCATGACCACCAGCGACGTGCGTCGGCCTCACATAGTACCACCCCAAAACAGCAGGGAACTTCCACCTTGCTGCACTCTCTCGACAGTGTGTCTAAGGCTTTCAGCCTGACCGGGTTGCCTCCAAACACGACTCCGACGATTGTCTGGTTGAAGGCATAAGCGACACTCATCGGTGAAGAGAACGTAATGCCAATCCTGAGCGGACCATTCCGTATGTTGTTGGGCCCATCTCTACCTCACTGCATGGTGTCGTGGTTGCAAAGATGGACATCGCCATGGACGTCGGGAGTGAAGGTGTGCATCATGCAGCCTATAGCGCACAGTTTGAGTTGTAACACGACGTCCTGTGGATAAACGAAAAGCATTATTCAACATGGTGGCGTTGCTGTCAGGGTTCCTCCGAGCCATAATCCGTAGGCAGCAGGCAGCGGTCATCCACTGCAGTAGTAGCCCCTGGGCGGCCTGAGCGAAGCATGTCATCAACAGTTTCTTTCTCTCTGTACCTCCGCCATGTCCGAACAACATCGCCTAGACACTTCCCTTGTTGAGATCCCTTCCTGGCACAAAGTAACAATACGGACGCGATCGAACCGCGGTATTGACCGCTTAGGCATGGCTGAGCTACAGACAACACGAGCCGTGTACTGCCTTCCTGGTGGAATGACTGGAACTGATCGGCTGTCGGACCCCCTTCGTCTAATAGGCGCTGCTCATGCATGGTTATTTACATCTTTGGGCGGGTTTAGTGACATCTCTAAAGAGTCAAAGGGACTGTGTCTGTGATACAATAACCACAGTCAACGTCTATCTTCAGGAGTTCTGGGAGCTGAGGTGATGCAAAACTTTTTTTGATGTGTGTAGTACGATTGCAGAATTGCAGACCATCACTGGAAGCAATTTCATCAAATATTTATGAATATGCCTACAGAGCGATCTGACGGGCAGCTACCACATGAAATTAATGGCAAGTAAAGCAGATTTCAGAACGATATTCATTGGATGTATCCTGAGGAACTGTAGTTCATCAGCAAAGGAAGTAGCTCACAAAACACTCATTCGACCTATACTTGAGTATTGTTCGGCAGTATTGGATCCGTACCAGTTAGGACTGATAGAGCAAATACAGAAGTTCCATATAAGAGTAACATGTTTCGTTGCATGTTCATTTGGTAACAGTGAAAGCGTCAAGGACATGTTCAGCCAACACCATTGGTAGACCCTACAAGAGAAGCGTTCTTCGTTACTTAACTGTGTGCATTTAAAGTTCCAAGAGCGTACATTTTTAGGAGTGTTAACAAATATATTAATTTCTTCTACTTGTACCTCGCGAAAAGCCAATGAAGATAAAATTAGAGATTTGAGCCCATGCGAAGGCTTACCAGCAATCGTTCTTCCCCCTGTTCGTAGGCGACTGGAGCAGGAAAAGGTGTAAGTAACACTGGTACACATGGTATCATCCGCCGAACACCGTAAGGTGGATGTGGAGTATAGATGTACATTTAGATATACTGCTGAGGAAAAGAGATCAACTGCCATCTGTTGGGTAGTAATTTAGCTATGAAGAGAAAAAATGGTAGGCTAGACGTGATACAATTTTTATACGAGATTTAACGAACACTCTTCACCAACGATGCAGGTGAAATCAATTTTCAGCTTACATTTCTTGAATCATATACGTTCTATGGAAATGATAGAAGACAATTTAGAAAACCAGCATTTAGCTCTTAGAATTTGACTACCAAATATCCAATAAGAAACAGAAATTTACAGCTGACGTAGAAATAAATCTGAGCATTCGTTAAATGAAGAAATCATCTTCAGAGATAACCATGCACATGATCTTCATTTTGATTTATTGTAAGACATGTTTTTCTCTTAAGTTTTGACGGTTAATGAATACCATCTTGTTTTCCTTTTATAATGTTTTAGCCGACACATAGATAAGGTTTCTTTTAATAGCGAAATTTCCTGTATACATCTGCCAGTAACATACGCTGCAATGTAGTTGTAACAGCACGACAGTATGTGCTAGTACCTTCACATAACGACTATTCTTCTCTGGTGGATCACTGAAGTGGCTGTTATTCTACCACAATGAAAATTTCCGATAGTCACTGGAGCGTAGATCTCATGTTTGCCACGACTTAAAGACACTGGTTGTTCACCCTAGATAAATCAGGAGCATCTTAGCATCGAAGATCTTTGCTTTATCTGTCACACACGTCCACAGCTGTCGGCACAGAAATCACTGAGCAGCAGTCTCATGCCCATTTTAGCCATAACCAAGCATTCACACTTACAAATGACAATATTTACCTTAGCGTTAGTCATTAACGACTGACGTCACCATGGTGTTGAAACAAGAACATGTTATGGGTCTTCGCTAACGTCACTAAGCAGAACACGCAGATGGCGTCTTTCCTGTCCTTATTCTCCCCTGAAAGCGTTGTGAGGTATCACACTTGTTTTTAGGTCTTTCATTCTATTTTAAAATTTAAGACGCTTCAATTAAATTGTTTTTATGTTTTACTTGTACCGCATCAGGCTCCTATGATATCTCTACTCCATAAGACGGTTCGTCTTTGCAGCTTAACTACATAAAAACCCCTATTCTTGTTTCTCGTCACCTATATTTTGTTTATTCCACGCAGCTTGTTAGTACCTAGTATAAGATATTATTAATTTTATTCTTATATTCAACAGTTTAACTGAATATCGTATAACTGAAACCTATCTCCAGGGATAAAGTAAAATGGGGGTGGAGCTATTTCATATTTAGACTTTTACACTCAGTCAACGTAGTTCCATAGAACTATAATATTAAAAATTATTGGAAGTTCAGCATTGCATTACTACGCTAGATACTCTACTGACGAAACAGAATGCTTAGGTCAAAATCAAATGGCCTCATTGCCTGCACACGCATTTGGTATAAACGGTGTATTCACTGTTCCACGAGTACTCTCCACACCATAATGAGAGTTTCACGGTCAGACAGTCGGGTCCTTCAGAATGAGGGCACTTGCCGCGAAAGGCAGAGGTCCTGGGTTCGAGTCTATGTCCGGCATACAGTTTTAATCTGCCAGGAAGTTTCATGTCGGGTCCTTGTTGATGAATATTCCCTCTACGACTCAACATCATCCTCTCAAATTCTTTTGTGCAAAGAACTCTATGGCGAGCATATAGATGGGCACTTCGTGACTTGGACGACTCACCCGGGACTATCCGAGCGGTCTCAGGCGCTGCAGTCATGGACTGTGTAGCTGGTCCCGGTGGAGGGTCGAGTCCTCCCTCGGGCATGGGTGTGTGTATTTGTCCTTAGGATAATTTAGGTTAAGTAGTTTGTGAGCTTAGGGACAGATTAGCGTAGCAATTAAGTCCCATAAGATTTCACACACATTTGAACATTTTTGAACTTGGACGACTCAGTTTGTCGTAAGTTTTTGCCCATGCTGATAAATTTCCTTTAATTTGAGTGCTTCGTGTAGTAGGGTACCAACAATTTTTTTCGTTCGCCACCAAACCTATTCACTGATAGCCGTATGGAGGGGTGGGGGTGCAAGTGAATGCATTCATCGGTTTCCCTATTAAATTTCGAGCATTCAACCACGCCCGCTCGGTCTTTTATGTCCGAGGATCGCGCCACAGCATACCCTGGCACAGATACACACGCGCCAGAAACGTTGACTAGAAGCAAAGAAGTGCACTACATATACTCTTGAACTGAAGATGTGGCTACGCTGTCGGTCCAGGCTGGGAAGTCGATATACCACTGTGACCTACACTATGGAGACGTATTTGCAGGTTTATTAAAGATCGCCGGATTCCATTACTTGTCCAAGCTAAAAGCGCTATCTCCAATAATTAAATTTTTCACTGAACGAAATTCAACTGCTTCTTTCATCACCGCGTCTCAAAGAAATGAAGTAGGGGCTAAAATTCCGGCATTTTTGTACTGCATAGAGTGACCGATATCAGTGGATTGCTCCGTCACAGGCGATTTATTGAGTTGTAAGATCCGAGTGCACTTACAGGTTCCGTGCATCGTTTCCGGAATGTACATGTCGCATGTCCGAAGTATGTGAGGCCACATCCACAGTGAATCTTGTTGGCGCCAAACTTCCGGAGCATCAAATTATCTTTAATGGAACCCAAGAGTGCTGCTGTCTTCAGCGAAGGGTGAAAAATCACTTTTACATGGTGTTTGCCTAGGATGTGTCCTAATTTTGGCAATAACTTTCTCCCTCATATGTCAGGAACGCCATGGATTTAAATCTCTCTATCTCATCTTTTACATTCCTTGTATACAATTTGGTTTATTCGTAGCGCCTTACATATCTGCTATGGAGAACACCCCACCTGCTTCAAAAACCCGTTTGCAGAATCTTTATCTCTTGTTGGCAAAAGTTTTGATACAGAGGGCCGGGCGATGTGGCCGAGCGGTTCTAGGCGCTTCAGTCTGGAACCGCGCTACCGCTATGGTCGCAGATTCTTATCCTGCCTCGGGCATGGATGTGTCTGATGTCCTTAGGTTAGTTAGGTTTAAGTAGTTCTAAGTTCTAGTGGACTGATGACCTCAGATGTTAAGTCCCATAGTGCTCAGAGCCATTTGAACCATTTTATATAGAGGTTTCAACATAGTTCAAACAGTTTATGACCTCAACATACTCTTTATTTAACAATGAATTTTTTAACTGACTGACGATGGCCCATTTGGTTGTGGCAAATTTTGAACAAAATGCGTTGGTTTCTCATAGTTTGAAGATTACAGTATTTTGGGGATATGTTAACGGCACATTTGTAATGTGACCTCATGGTGAAGATAAATCAGAAGAATTTTTAAACCATTAAATTCCATCTACGGACAAATCAACTTAGCATTCAAAATCGAAAAGTTGCGTTGCCTTCCATTTTAGTATGTTTTGGTTTGGTGCAAAATGATGAAACTTCGGTACATGCAGTATAGCGGCAGCCGACGCATATGGATTTACATTTACATGCAGATAGCTGCAAGCATCCTTACCAAAGGATGTGTGAGTAGCAATGCTATGAATGTTCTGCGACAGGTACAATCAGCACAGTCTCACTGTCTTGGCGTACTTTTGTGCACTTTCACCTTCAACACACTCATTGACCTTCAAGGTCATGGTGTAATCATCACATGATCGTCAAGGTCATCCATGACCGTCACTGAAGAAGTTGAACTCATCATACCACCATCGTGATCAGTGACATCATCATCCTTATCAGTGGGAAAACCACACACATTTCTCTCCTTCCCTCCTTATCTATAATGAGTCTTAGCACAGTATTAAAATGAAAACACAACAAAGTTGGCGGAAACAGTCCAAGTGTGTTAACGGAAAATTTTAAATCCACCCCTCCTCCTCCCCCTTCCGCCAATCTCGAGCCAATCATAGGGCAGTATTAAAAAATGCAAGAAGATGGAAACAGGTGAATTCTGAGCTATATCCCCGTTTCCTCTTCTCCTTCCATCCAATCAATGTGTGGTATTACAAAATGGCAGCAGACATGTATTAAAAAATGATGTAATATCCACTTGAACGTCAAAGATATGCATTATTTTCAGCATAATAAATGTTCATATTATATTATTTACACATACATATACACATCTCACACAATATTAAAGAGAAGCCATTGTGAATGTTATGCATTATTTACCTACACATGTATAAATCTGGAATAATGTTAAAATTACTCCAACGTCTAAGATACACATCGTGTACGTGCACACGCATGTCTCTGTATTTAATATGTCAAATAATGTAGTCTCTAGTAATCTTTTCTCTTTCTTTCTCTCTCCCTCTCTCTCTCTCTCTCTCCCACACACGTATAACTGTATTTCACAGTGTTCATATAACACACATGTAATCCCCCTTTATTTCTTAGTTCAAATATACTCCGCATGCCTGTGATCTCTCTCATGCAAAGTAAACGTTTCCCTCTGTTTCCTACCTTAAATTCTACACTTATTACAAACACGTGATCTCCCACATGCAGAGTAATCATTCTCTCTCTCTCTCTCTCGCTCTCTCTCTCTGTCCCTCTCTCTCTCCCTCCCTCTCTCTTCCTCTCTCTCTCTCTCTCTCTCTCTCTCTCTCTCTCTCTCTCACACACACACACACACACACACACACTCCCACACACACACACACACACACACACACACACACACTCCCACACACACACACACACTCCCACCCCCATCCCCACCCCACACACACATATGCAAATACACACAGTAATGAATAGTGTACAATGCACTGTAAATGCTCAATATTGTATAATATTGTAAGTTCATTCAGCAGGCTATGTGGATATGGTGTGAGAAATGTGTTGCAAATAGAATTGGTAGCAAAGAAGTAATAATTTCAAGGTCATGCATGACGGGGCAGTTTTTCACGCATTTCTGTGTTTCTGACGTCATATATCCTGAAACATGTGTAGTACGATACAACTTCCAGTAGTATACGTAAATACTATTTGCAAAATGTGTTTGGAATACAGACAGTAATAAAGAAGTAATAAATTACACCTCATGATTGGTGCGACAATTTTTTGAATTAACAGCAAAAATGTAGTTAGGAGTAAACTTCTTTCCTTACATAATTTTGCGGGCATTGTCTGCGATGGAAGGATTCGTAAAGGTTTGAAACTGTGTGTAAAATTTGTGGCAAGTCACTAAATGCTTCCATTTTCAAATACTGTATGAATAATTTCTGGGTATTCACGCGTCATGGGCTACACTTCTTTTTCACCACTATTTCCATTCCTTTTATAGGCAGGTGGTTCTTACACCCACAGTATTGCGTGTCAAGTTTGGTTGGTACCAACCAAGTGGTTTAGGAGGGGATGTGGTACGTATACTATTATATCCACTCGTCTAATATAGACTACCTAGGAAGCTGTTTCCTCGGATCGCTAGACAACAGTTCAAGCAAATCGTATTAATGGAGTTAATTACGCTAAGTTAAATTGACAGTACATAGCTTTGCGTGTTCACAAAGGTGTGTCGTAAGCAAATGGCGACATTCAAATAATCAATATCCTTTGGTATATTCAATTTCAATCAAGCAAAACAGTTCAGTTGATAAGTCACTGCTGTAGAGTTTGTATGACGGCTCTTCTTCCACTCCGGCTGCGGTTAGGCTGCGCGGTGCTTAAATTCTCTTGGCGGAGGTGACGCTCTTGTTTTGGTGTCGTCCTAGCCAGCGTACTATTGGCTGAGGTCGTCTCACGGCCCTCTCTGCTCTTCCGTTCTTCATCGTCGTACCGGCGCTTGTCGTTACGCCGGAACATTCCTCCTCACCCCTCACCCCCCCCCCCCCCCTAAAATCGACGGACCGTCGGAGAGTAGGGACCGCGACAACGGGAGGCGGGAGTGTGGATGCTTCGCTGGACCGGAAGCTGTGGCTGCTGGGGGCGTCTAGCTTCCGGTCGTATCCCGCCACGCGGCCTTCGTTCTGGCGGAAACGTCCCACGGAAAACGACCAGAAGGGTACGCGTCCATCTCCTGAGGGCGATAACCAGATGTAGAAGGCGTCGGCTGCTGTGGTGTGGGTGGGTCCAGCTTCATCGGTAGGACGAGAGAAGGCGGAGGAGGCGAAGGCTCCGTCTCCAGGGATCGGCCCGTGGCGTTCTCTGGCGGCTGCTGCGGCCGCAGTGTCCTTGGGATCGTGAATCTGGGGGAAGAGACACAGATGGATCACCGTGCATATTACAGTGGCGGAGGCGTTTGTGATGTCGGCGCTGCATTCCGTCTCTACCTGAAATAAGATGTATGCAAGCTCCAAGTCGACGGACGATTTCGCCTCGCGCCCATCGTCTACTGCCACTAAAAATCGTGTAAAACACAATATCATTTTGCGCGAAGCGATACTTGAGGCCTTCCTTCTGCGCCGTACGCGTAGGAGGGTGGAACAGGTAGAACAGTGTCCGATGGTGGTGGCCGTGGAGCAATTCATCCGGTGATGGTCCATCTCGTGGGTGCGTACGATAGGAGGCGAGAAACAGTTGAATGCTTGATCCCTGGTGTGTGCGGAGCAAAGTTTGGCCATCTGCTGCTTGAAGGCTCTGACAGAGCGTTCCGCTTCGCCGTTTGACTGTGGATGGAACGCTGCACTAGTCAGATGCTGTATGCCATTGCGTTCAAAGAATGTTTCAAATTCATGTGACGTGAACTGAGGGCCGCTGTCCGACACTATTAGTTCAGGTAGAACTTCGAGGCAAAAAATAGAGGACAACACCTGGAATGTGCTACGTGACGTTGTAGAGTTCATTGGCAAAGCAAAAGCAAGTTTGCTGTACGAGTGAACCACAATCAACCAACGAGTGTTCCAAAAAGGTCCTGAAAAGTATATGTGCACACGTTACCTTGGTGATTGCGACTTAGGCCAAGCAGTGAATTTTTGTGGCGGAGCGGATTAATTTTCCGCACATGCGTGACACTGTGACGTCATGTGTTCGATTTGGGTGTCCAAACTCCGCCAAGTACAGTGTCGAAGCGCTAGCTGTTTCGTATGAACAATCCTCCAGTCTCCTTGGTAAAGTTACTGCAACACTTCATTTTGCAAAGCTTTAGGGATCAATACACGTGACCGTCCACTGTTATTTTTAATAAGAATCACACCTTTCTGTAAAGCGAAGCTATGCCGACGTGCAAAGTATCGGTGCACTACAGAGTTCTTATGCTATGCAAGGAACGAGGCCAAGATGTGGGAATGTATTTTAGCAAAATGTTCAAATCTGAATCAGCTTTTGTGGCCTGTGCTGTTGTCTTGTAGTTCAGCGGAAGGGATTGAAGCAATTCAAAATTATGAGCATCGATGTTACAACAAGATGCAGCAGAAGCGTTACAGTTTCTATCAGGGCCAACCGGAAAACGTGAATGTGTGTCCGCATTACTATTTTTAGCTGTAGGACGATACGCAATCTCGTACTGGTATTCAGCAACAAGAAAGTCCATCTTTGCAATTTTTGAGCGGTTTGTACAGGAACAGGTTCCGTCGGAAGAAACAAGGACTGAAAAGGCTTGTCATCTGTTACTAAGTAGAATTTTCTGCCATACAAATAGTGGTGGAATTTGGTGACACCATACACAACAGCCAAAGCCTCTTTCACAGTCTGTGAATAGTTACACTGAACTTTGGACAACACTTTTGATGCAAAAGTGATAGGCCTGTCTTTATCACCAATTCTGTGCGAAAATACTTCACCGATTCCGTAAGAGGAAGCGCCAACTTGAAGTAAGACTGGTTTGTCAGGAGCAAAGTGAACTAAGCGCCGGTGACTGAGCAATGCATATTTAATCATACAATGTAAGCTTTCACGGCCGGTATTGTCTTCACTTAAAACTTCCGGGCTGAAAGGCCGTGGTCGAAGTATAAAACTGTCTCCTGATGTTTCGTCTCCGACTGTGGGAGACATCCTCGGAGGTAAACCGGCGAACTGCGAAGAGAACTCGAGGAAGCGCTGATTATATAGGCAATACAGAGGGCGCCACTGTCGATCACGTGACGTCGGCTATGAGATTACCGTCATAGCCGATGTCACGTGATCGACAGTGGCGCCCTCTGTATTGCCTATATAATCAGCGCTTCCTCGAGTTCTCTTCGCAGTTCACCGGTTTACCTCCGAGGATGTCGCCAGCAGTCGGAGACGAAACGTCAGAAGACAGTTTTATACTTCGACCATGGCCTTTCAGCCCGGAAGTTTTAAGTGAAGAATGCATATTTAAGTGTTTGGAAAGCTACTTGGCACTCATCTGTCCAAACAAAGGGGACGTTCTTGCGACGCAAGCGATGCAATGGAGCTGCGATTTGTGCAGCATTCGGTATGAACCGAATACAGTAGTTCATTTTCCCTAAAACTGACTTCATCTCTGGGACATTGCGAGTAACTGGCAAATCTCGTATGGCCAAACAAAGAGACTGAAGAGGATGTCCAAATAGTTTGAACATTTTGGCACTTGTGCAGTTCGCTGTTCCAAGTACCGTTGGAAAATGGCGGCCAAAAGGCAAGCACAAATATTTAAACAAGCTCAAATGAGTAATCAGTACACACACATTTCGAGATTCTTCATCGAGCTGTATTTGAAGGTACACGTCGCGCAAATCAATTTTTTAAAAGTAGCGGCCAGCGCCTAGTCGGTCCATGAGATCTTCTGGGCGTGGCAAGGGGTAAGTATCAACCACAGTTTGTGTGACTTAAAGTCAACACAGAGGCGAATGCGACCTGAAGATTTGGGGAGAAAACCAGTGGACTTGCCCACTGACTATCTTCTATGGGCGCAATAGCTCTGCTATCTTGCAATTCTTTAAGTTCAGCAGCGACTTTGCGCCATAATTCATTGGGAACAGTCCTCGCCCAGAAAAATTTCGGCTGAGCATTGTCTTTCAGAGTAATACGTGCAACAAAACTGTTTACCTTGCCTAATCCTTCAGAAAAGAAATCTGAGAATTCTTTCAGCAAGCTTTCTACGCTGTCTTTTGCAGTGAATACAGACACTGACAACACATTGTCCTGAATGTTAAAGCCAAACAAATCAAAAGAGTCAAAACCAAATATGTTCTCACACTCGCATGAATGTAGCACTAGAAAAATCACTGTTCACATATGCGAGCGATACATGGCAGGCAAAGTACATTTTCTGAGAATGGGAATGTCTTGTCCATTATTAGCTATCAAGTGAGTGCTAGTTTTAGATAGGCTTGTGGAGCCTAACAGTTCATATGTATTACGATTCAGCAATGTAACAAAGGCACCCGTGTCCAACTGAAATTTCACACGTTTTCCACAAAGAAGCAAATGAACAAAAAGTTAGTGGGACTTGCGTAGCACTGAACAAACTGCTCAATTGCTACTTTTGAGAATGCCTTTAGCAGACTTTGAATATACTACATTAATGACATGGTACCTGTAACTGAATTTTTGTGAGTGGGCCGAATTCTTATAGTTGTTCCATTGCAAATACACGTATCGTAAATGTCTTTTCTCACCACAAGCGTAACACTGTGCTTGGTGAGAGGGGCCGTCTTGGCGTTTGTGCCGTGTATAGTACTGAGGGCATGGCTTAGTTCTGTTCGCCCGCATAGCCGCTTCTGTAGCGAGCTGCTTACACTGCGTGGATAGTTGTTCATGCGGCGTGGCGAGCGCAAGCTGCCTCTGCCGAATGGGCCGGTCGCTAACAAGGGACGCAACCCAACAAATTGCTGGCTGCTCAAATTTATCGGCTGACAGGGCACCTGAATCATATTGATCTAGTATTTGAACTCAAAAAATGTCTCAAATGACTTTGAGCACTATGGGACTTCTCGTCTGAGGTCATCAGTCCCCTAGACCAGAACTACTTAAACCTAACTAACGTAAGGACAGCACACACAGCCGGCCGAAGTGGTCGTGCGGTTCTAGGCGCTGTAGTCTGGAACCGCGAGACCGCTACGGTCGCAGGTTCGAATCCTGCCTCGGGCATGGATGTGTGTGATGTCCTTAGGTTAGTTAAGTTTAACTAGTTCTAAGTTCTAGGGGACTAAAGACCCGAGAAGTTAAGTCCCATAGTGCTCAGAGCCATTTGAACCATTTTTCAACAGCACACACATCTATGCCCGATGCAGGATTCGAAACTACGACCGTAGCAGCAGCGTGGTTCCGGACTGAAGCGCGTAGAACCGCTCAGCCACAACGGCCAGCGTATTTGAACTACTTGCTGAAATGATGGACGGACTCTTTCAAAATCTGTTCTATGAGACTGACATCAGTGACATTGTACACGACCACATCATGCAACGTAATATCTGAACACAACATCTGAGCACAACAAGCACATTTCCTAGACATACCCTGCAAATCTGTTACCCACTTGGGATAAGTTGGTTGTGACAGTTTTTTTGCAATTAAAGAATTGATACCTAGCTATTACCACATTCACTTGTAGGTCATAATAATTAGTTAGCGAATCTGCAACCTGATCATACGAAAGTGCACTCGGAGTAGCGTTAGGAAATAACTTCTGTAGGTGGTGGAACACTGCACCTCCTACTATAGACAAGATACAGGGGAGTTTCACAGCATCTGGTACAATGTGAGCAATTTTGGGGGCTTCAAACTGTTGCAACCACTCGAGCCATTTCTTGTCTTCTTCGCGAAACTGGCGATAAGGCGGTATAGCACTGGGAGTGGGTGTTACTTGTGCTACATTAGTAGTTTGGTTCTCCAGGAGCTGCTGTAGCATGTTTAGGAGCGAGGATATTTGCTGGCTCTGAAACTGAAACATCTGCATTAGCTGCGTTGCATGTAATGCTTGCAGCTGTGACGCCTGAGCAGGGGGGTGGGATAGGTGGTATGGGCATGTTGGAAGAGACAAATGCAAGAAACAGACAAGGCAAGCAAGAAAAATAAGTAGAAAAGCAAAGTAAATTTCTGCAACGCCCATCTGAAAACACGGATTAGCAAAACCACAATAAAAGACTGTTAAGGCAAGTAAACACCCCTGTAAAGAAAAGACAAGAGAGAATTAAGGCGCCAGCAAAACACAAAAGAAAATTCCGTGGCCGCCAGGCACTGGGTTCTTCTTATAACTCATCGCCAATGCAGTGTCCTGCCCACTCGTCTAATATAGGGTGCCTAGGGAGCCGTTTCCTCGGATAGCTAGACAACAGTTCAGGCAAATCATATTAATGGGGTTTATTAAAGAAGTTAAATTGACAATACTTAACTGTGCGTATTCATAAAGGTGCGTCACAAGCAAATGGCGACATGCAAATAATCAATGTCCTTTAGTATATACAATTTCAATGCAAGCAAAACAATTCAGTTCATAAGTCACTGCTGTAGAGTTTGTATGACGGCTCTTCTTCCACTCCGGCCGCGGCTAGTGGGCATGGTGCTTATATCCTATTCGTGTGGATGCCGCTCCTGTCTTGGTGCCGTCCCAGACAGCGTGCTATTGACTGACACCGTCTCACAGCCCTCTCTGCTCTTCCATTCTTCATCGTCGCGCCAGCGCTTGTCGTTACGCCAGAACACTACGTACATACATATGTGTATGAATGTTTGGTGTCAGAAGAATATTTAAGACCCATTAACACGTAACACTTAACGCATAATGCTTAACGCATAGCACCTAACACCAAATGCTTAGCGGCTAATGTTGTGAGGAGTGGTATAGTTATAGATGTTTGCTTGTAATCGGTTCAGTCGTGACTGAGCACTGGAGTTGTCGACATGTCTCTCAATTCCATTGGACAGAAGACAACTTTTAAGAGAGAGGTGTTGAAATTTCGAGACAATATCCATAGCAAAGTGGTACTGCAGCCAAAAAGACAAGTTGAAACTACTGACTCTTGCAAAATACTCCAGTACAAAGTATTTATTTAAACCATTCTGTCAACCTCTACAGGATGTTAATCAGAAAGAAGATAAGTCAATCTGAAGCCGAAGAATCACTGTATTTATGAAAGCAGAAGAAGAAGGTGAATACGATGAGAAAGATGGTGATGGGGGTGAAGAAGGGACGGAGGGTCAACTGACAGTATCTTTTTTTTGCTGATGCAACAAACAAAACGCGTGATACTGCATACGACACTAGATTTGACCGAATGCCAGAGTGTGAATAAGTGATGATTCTCTGGCGAATGCTGATGGAAATGATTTAATAATTTACAATGTAAGCTCTCCGGGAATGAGAGGATTATATAAGCTATTGTTTAAAATTCAGTCTCCTGAAAAGAATTACACATCACGAGATTTTCAAGCCTAACAAGGCTCATGACAAAAGTTATCTCGCCTGCAGACAAGTAAATTCCATTAGAAGCTATGAATGTACGCATATTGTTAAGAACAAATTATACAGAATTGGTGGGTCATTATTGGGAGGTGATGATATACATAGCAGCATGGGAGAGAACGCAGTTTCAGACTCCAATCCAGCTGTACCTTATATTCGATAAAGAAAATTGGGCCAGATTTAGTCAGAGGACAAGAAGGAGAAGCGATTCAACACACACTCACTCCAAATATCCATCTGACCTGTTTCTCAGAGATTAAGTCAGCTATTCCGAAAGGAGTCAGATGAAAACGTTGAAAACGATGTGTTTATGAATTCGGAAAGTAGAGAAGAAGAAAGGGAAGGAGGAAGAGAAGGAGGAAGAGGAGGGAAATAAGAAGAAGAGGAGCATGCTTACGACGAGGAAGATGGAGATCACGATAGAGAAGAATAAGAGGATAACGATTGCAAAATGGTCTCCATCAAATCGATATCACAGTTAGACCCAAATGAAGGGATGGACCGATTAGTGCTTTTGCTAGCTTCGAAAGAAGCAAGTAAAAATTCACACGATACTAAAACTTTCTGTTGAAGTAGGACATCGCGAAGCATTGACTGTTGGCTGAAGATTTTCGATGTCTGACGAAAATATTACAGTGAAAGACTAAATTCGGAAACATCTCATGTAATTATTGCTTTGGATTTTGCAGCACACATTGGATTTTGGGGGAAAGATCATATTCGATTCTGCTGAAAACTGAACGACTGCAAAATATATCTACCGTCAAGAATCTCGACCATTAGTCCCGCTGAATTCAATGTTCTCGAGAATTAAATGGTACAGACCAGGTAACATCCTATACAACATTTTACAGGAATCGTTATGCACATCATAAAGGATTTTAAGTTTTACTTACAATGTTTTATATATACCGAGTTATATATATATCGAGGGCTGCAATATACTCTACGGGGTGTTATCCGGCCTGGCTGATTCAGCGGTCATGCTTTGTACAGTTTCGGCAAACATATTTTCGGCGTATTCAAATTTCTTACGAGAGCCCACAGGAGTGATATTACTCTTAACGTCGATAACGTTCCGAATACTGGTACTCTTTAATTGTGCATCTATATTATGAAAATGTAACGATTATGAGTATGAAGATGCGTCTATACTGACGTGAAAGTGGTAGTTGCGAATGAAGCATCTTCATTTAGCTACGCAGCTTTTGGAAACACGTGATCGTTCTTGTGTTTCTTAATTTTTATGATTTTTCCGATAGTTTAAATGCTTTTTGAGTGTTGAGCGTTTTACTTTCATCCACAATAATACATTCGCTGCCGCGAGAGTGCTTTACAGATACCAAACACTATGTTGTTTTTGAGGTGCTCGGTGGATATGACTATATTTACTACACACAACTATTTATTTGCCGCTATAGAAGCTAGTCGACTGCTACGTTAAAGATACATTATTCATAATGTACGATGTTTCTAGCAAAATACTATGCAATGCCCTTTAAATTTCATTAATGCATATTCTACATTTAAAATTTGGTTGTGTAATGGAGGTGTTTCTTATGTCTACTGAGATTGCAAGGAATACTATTTGCAACAGACAGATGAAGCTGAAAGATGAAGAATGTGCATTAAATTCATATGTTTCCACTGCATGTAACAGTATAAATTGTGAAACTTACCTGCAAAAGTTTTATGTAATGACATTACAATTTTTTTATGTGTTGTACATTTTTCCTTTCATTCCCTCAGTAACTAATTATAATGATAAGACAAATGTGAGGAGACGGCCGGTGTGGCCGAGCGGTTCTAGGCGCCTCAGTCTGGAACCGCACGACCTCTACGGTCGCCGGTTCGAATCCTGCCTCGGGCATGGATTTGTGTGATGTCCTTAGGTTAGTTAGGTTTAAGTAGTTCTAAGTTCTAGGGGACTGATGACCTCAGATGTTAGGTCTCATAGTACTCAGAGCCATTTGAACCATTTTGAACAAATGTGAGGAGATAAGACAGACAGAGAAAGAGAGAATGATTACTTTGCGTTAGAGACGGATCACATACGTGTACAATATTTCTAATGTAAGAAATACGTAGTGGTTATATGTTTGTAAGGTTTACGGTATTTGGCGAATGAAATACAAAGATATGTGTGTGGTGAAAAGACAGAGACTGAGGGAGGGATGATTACTAGAGATCACAGCGTTTGACTTATTAAACACAAAGATACTATATATTTCTGTACCTGTGTAATGCATGTCTTACACCTTCGAGACATTTTTCAGCTTGAATAACTGATACAATCTTGCACTGTCTTTAATGAAACCGTAAATCTGTCGGCACAGTGCACCTCACAATGATACATTGGCATCCCACCGTGGATCTATCGTGTAGTAACAGGTTCAGCAGATGCATATGTGTACTTCTTTGCCCCCGATCAACGTCACTGGCGCTTTTGTATCTATGGCCACAGGCGCAGCGGCCCATTCCGTCAGTATCAAAGGACGGAGCCAGTGCTGCAGCGTCAGTCTTCCGGCTCGCTGAAAATGGCCGAAAGGTGTACAACCGATATATTAGAAGAATAAGTTTAATATGTGTGGTTTCAAGCTCGAAATATACTTGAGCAGCCAATACGCAGTGCAAATATCAGGGTCATATTCACTGGTTGTTGTGGTAGGATGGGGGAGAGGAGGGCAAGAAATGTTCACACGTCGTTCAGTGAAATTATTAAACTAATAAGTATATCAATAGTGTTGTTCTATAAAGATAAATAATTCAATAGTACTAAAAATCATAAATATTGACCAAAGTTGATAACTCTTGCTTCTTGAAAGCAAACTCGACCCTTTAATTTTGATAAAAACTTTGCATAACTGAGAATTTATTTCCTCTAGTTTTCTCGGAGGCAAATTAGAATAGTAATTTTTGATTTACTGTAGATCGGAAAAAAATTTGGCTATTAATAAACCTCTTCCTATAATTATAATTATTATTGTTTTAGAAATAATGTGCTTCGCATTTAATAGGAAGAAGTATCCCAAATTCTTTGACAGCGAAGAAGGCATTTATTCTTGTTTCTTTTTAGACTCCCAAAATTTTACATACAATTTCCGAACTTAACTTTCTCCCTACAGATATGGAAACAAATTCTTACATGATAACCGTCAGATTAATTTTTCCAGTTTTTTCTTGATGAACATGAAGAAGGAGTTTGTGGGTGAGTCTCGGCGATGATATTGTTGATCTCAGGAAAGTTTTAAGTCGTCGCAAGGCGGTGAAAAGAACATCTCAGAGAATGCTGACTAACCAGGAACTGTCATAATCAGCATGATCAGGTAAATAACTTCCTGAAACATTTATTTAACTCTATCACGTTCAGCAATGTGTTCGTTTCCAATATTTTCTGACTTACATTGTTATACACCAGTGGCGCATGAAGCCTATAAAGATCGAATTGTACTTTGTGTGTACTCCAAGTAACTTTTCTAAACTTCGAGTAGGTGGAGGATCTGTTGGAGAAGACGTAACAAGTATTTGTTCCCTATGGGACACTCGCTTCGGATCCTCTTAGACGAATCTTCGATCAGACTCATTCAGACATATATCAAGAATTTCGAACACATCTTTCTTCTAACAACAAATCAAACGCTTCGGCAGTCCTATGGTTCACAAGTGTCGCTTTTAGAACGGTTAACTAAATATGCAATAAAATTTAGGTTCTGTAGCGATATGACCAGTGCTTCGCGTAGTCAAAACACTTTAGTAGCGGCCGTCATAATAGAAATAGTCTTCTCGAACCCCCGCAGGGCTGACTCTCTTTTGTATGTAACTGACCACTGTGCATCCTACACTACGGTTACTGTTTTCTGGAGCTGGTCATAGTTTTCCCTGAATCGTTTCAAAGATCTTACCCTTACAGCTTATCGAGTCGACACACTGATATCAGACGTTGAATTTCGGCCTGAATACGTGTTGTAGACATTAGATTGTAGCACGACATCAGCATGCACGTTGTTCCTTTTTATGGATTCCAGGAGCATACACTGACGGGAAAAGATCGCAGCACCACAAAATAAATAACGTAGAGTAATGAAATTTTGGGCATACATTTATCTAGGTAATATATTCAAATGATTAATATTGCAAGATCACAAGTTAACGTAAGCGCGAGATAAGCTATTGAAAATGTGAAATGCTGGTACGTTAATAAGCTGCATTACTACCAGAATGTGGAATGCAAGCATGCAAACGTACATGCGTTGATTTGTACAGAAGCCGGATGTCAGATTGTGAGATGGAATCCGATGCCTATTACACGTGGTCGGTGGATAAAGGGACGGTTCATGCTGGTTGCGGACGACGCTAGAATTGTCGTCCGACGGTGTCCCATGTGTTCTCGATTGGAAACAAATCTGTTGACCGAGCAGGCCAAAATGTCGACATTTTGTAGAGCATGCTGGGCTACAACAGTGATATGTCGGCGAACATTATCCTGTTGGAATACATCCCCTGGAATGCTGTTCAGCCGGCCGGTGTGGCCGAGCGGTTCTAGGCGCTTCAGTCCGGAACCGCGAGACCGCTACGGTCGCAGGTTCGAATCCTGCCTCGGGCATGGATGTGTGTGATGTCCTTAGGTTAGTTAGGTTTAAGTAGTTCTAAGTTCTAGGGGACTGATGACCTCAGATGTTAAGTCCCATAGTGCTCAGAGCCATTTGAACCATTTGAATGCTGTTCACGAATGGCAGCACAACGAATCGAATCACCGGACTAACGTACAAATTTGCGGTCAGAATGGGTGGGATAACCACGACAGTGCCCCTGCCGTCATACGAAATCACACCCCAGACCATAGTCCGCTGTAGATCCAGTGTGTCTACGAGGCAGACACACTGGTTGCAGGCGCTGAACTGGCCTCCTTCTAATCAACATATGGCTATCAGTGACACCACGGTGGAACCAGTTTTCATCAGTTTTCATCACACCTCCACCCCGCCCTCCAATAAGGTTTCGCTTGACACCACTGAAGTAGCAAACGGTGGTGGTTTGGGCTCAGTGGAATGCACATTACAGAGCGTCTGAATCGGAGTTGTCCTTGAGGTAACCACTTTGTAACAGACCGTTGTGGAGCTGTGGCCCCAACAGCTGCTCACACTGCTGCTACAGATACTATACAAGCCATACGCCGACCACGTTAGTCTTCCCTGTCGGTAGTGCCACGTGGAGTCCGGTCTTCTTGCAGCCGTACTTTTCCGTGACCATCGCCGCCAGAAATAATGTACAGTGGTAACATTTCTGCCAAGTATTTCTGCATTGTCGCAGAACCAACATAAAGCTTCTTGTAGCCGTATTACACGACCTCTTTGTGATAATGGCGTCTTTGTCGCCTTGAAGGCATTCTTGACTAACTTCAAGTAACCAGGTAAAATCTCAAAGGTAAGTAACGCTCACGAACGGAACAGTGTGTTTTTAAAGCAAACATGATTTGCATCTTCATGATGGCGGTGCTAGCGCCATTCTTATGCGACTTGCGTGGTATTTAAATAGACATCACCTTTCCGACGTAGAAATACGCCTATCAACTTGCGTTTAGGTCGCACAACTCCTTGGTTTTATGATGTTTCTCTCGTCAGTGTATTACAGACCTGTTTCACAGTTTCCAAGATATAGCACACTGGATCTCAGCTTCTAGAAACTTGCAAAATGCAAACTATGCCAACAGCTCTTAGGCTGATCTTCACACTCTTATTCCAATCGGACACATTAATTGGATCATCGAAAGAGTGGGTGCGTAAAAACACGATTCTTAGTGAAATTCATAGAAGGATGTATTTGTTTCCAGAATGTGTGCCCTTGAGTCCGCTGATCAGTATGAACACAGAAAAAGTTCTTTCATTTCGAGCGCCTCAGTTCGACTCAACGTACAGATAGAGTTTGCCGGTCGTTGTCAGCCATGTATAGTCACTGAATCTGCCATAATTCCATAAAATGGAGAATTCCTTATTTCCTGCACAGTGTCTCGTGTGAGCCATAATTCCTAGAATTGCGTTACGTCTCGCTGGCTCCAACCAAATGTCGCGGCGATTGTGCCGGAGCTTCCCTTGTGGTAGATCGCCCTTCCTCTCATCTAGTTGCACCATGTGGTTTCCAGAGAGCGTTTAATGACCTTCCGGTGTTTGTTCTGTTCGACCAAGAATCCTGAGTGAACTGATAATCAATACTAAAACAGTTCTAACTGATCGGCTAGCAACCCTCGCGCGTGATGGCCTACCAGAGGTGTGCTATTTTCATGTTGCTGCCATTGCGAAAGATCTGCAATGAAAACGTCTCTTCTCGTTTATTGATAACTTATATATAGCTTCTAGCCAATCTTCTTTAATAAAAGCCGCTTCTTTCTGTGTTCTTCTATAGGGCACTGTAGGTTAGACCTAATGAAACCACAGCAAGGAACACTGTCACGGCTTTCTTCGTAAAGTGGCCACGAATAAGACATAAAGAGATCGGGTAATAGGGCTACAAGGAGCTGGATGTTGGTTCTGCGATACTGCAGAAATACTTGGCAGAATTGTTACCACTGTACATTATTTCTTTCATTCGTTCGCAGATATGTATGACAGGATCAGACAGAATATCGTTGTAGTTATGACAGCTTCGAGGATGCGACAGTTTGGTTCAGGTACAAGCAAAAATTTCCATCAACCAAAACACTGTTCACTTATTAGCCAGCTTACCTAAAGTAAGTCGAAGCGTAAATAATAATTATAGAGTAAATGTATAAGGGTATGCTGCTTAGGAGTCATAGGCAAGCCAAGAACAGCGAGTACCTGAGTGGAAATTGCAGTGCAGAATGTGATGCTAGAACCTACGAATTCAGCAGTAGACATTGGCAACACACTTCTACTGCAGAACTCTAAGGGACGTCATGGATGTCAGCCGAGTGGTTTGGTGGTAAATGAGGAGCAGAATCTTTTTCAAGGGACTGTGGGTTCACCATTTAATGTAACTGAAACAGGTAATCAGATATTTATTAGTGAGGATATAAAAACAGGGAACGAACTATCAAAAGCAAATGTTCAGAATTTAATCTGCAGAAAATGCTGCAAGCTTCTATTTTTAAAATAGATGAATCTTCAAGGTTTACTAGAAAAAAAGAGGTATCTGCTAAGGGTATCATCGAGAAATGTAACACCAAAACAGATACAACTAACAACAAAATAGAGCAATCTCATAGGGATTCTAACGCAAAGCTTCAGGACCTAACAAAAGCCATGTAGAAAGGTCGTGAAGGGACTACGAAAAATCTTGCTAATGCCATGAGGAGTTGGTCGACAAGTAGATCGAATACAAGTGAAACGATTCAGGTGGAGCTTCTGAAAACGCCAGTCACAATAAATATGCTATTAACATTCAGCAAGCTACTGTCAGTGATGCCACTGATGAATGTAACACAACAGACTCTGATTTAAACGGTAAGGAAGCCCTAGATGAACACGTTCATTTAGAAGTAAATGTTACAATCAATTTAGATGTAAAACTGAATGTAAATGATAACTAATCACATATAAGCAGGTCCAAACCACACCATGTATTAAATTCTATTAAGAAACTGGGTGTTAGTATTGGAAACGAGGCAGCTGCGAAACTAGCTATTGTTCTGCAAGAGATCAGTGACTGAGGTAACATAGACATGGGATTTTCTGTTGAAAACGTAAATGTAAATTTAAATTAAAAACTGAAAAGTGGGGCTAAATTAAATAATGATCGTGAAATTGTCAACCAAATGGCCACTATAAGAAAACAGATGCTCTTTGCAAATTTGTTACTAAAAGAAAGGTACATAACATTAGGAACCATAGGAAGAAAAATGGAATTCATGCAGACGCTGCATCAGGGGATTTCTTCGTCAGAGAAAAGAACGAGAGGTAAGATAGAAGGTAAACGAAAATGAGAACGTAATCCATACCTAAGTAAGCAACGTCCCTACAAACGTGAATGGAAGGTACGGTGATGTGTGCCCCAGGAAGGAAAACAAAGGAGTTAAAATTTTCAGGACTGTAGACAAAATAATGATTGCGCCAAAGAAAACACTGATAAGAATTTATGTTGGCATGATGAGAAACAGTATAATGATCATGACAGAAAACAACTTGATGAGAATTCAAAATTTCCTCTATTAAATATTAAGACATAGCAAATACTAGGAGGAGCCTATAAATGATCAGAGTGTTTAATACAACAATACCTCTTTCAGTAAACCAGTTAAATCAGTAGGTAAATGAATATTGTTAAGCTACCGATTATGTGCGAGCAGCTAGCAATGTTTACAAAGTATGGAAAACATTTCGGCTGCGGCCCAATCTCGCCAGAAGGTGATACGACGCACTTAGATCTTGTTTTCCTGTTGTAGACGGTTTTCCAATGCTCTCGAATTTCACTGATTTTTTGAGATGAATCATTTCAGAGTATTTGATTGTAATTGTTTTCTGGTATTTACTAATAAATGCGTCGTAATGGAGTCCTGGGACTTATTTCAAGTAAATCACGTACGCACAGTTGCACGTACAATCAGAAGTGCCCTGCTTCTATCTTCTAAACAATCCAGTGCGCTATAATAAATTCTTCAAGATACATGGACGAGAGATTCACAGAGAACATGTAGGAGGAAATCCTATATGCCGATTCATTACGATAATCCATGAAAGAGTACGCTTAACTAGCGCAGTCTCGAGTGGGAACGCATGACCACTTCACATCACCTACACCATGTTTTATAGGCTTGTGGCTAAACTGAGAAACCTTTATGGAAGATTGGTACAGCTAAGGGGCTTGCACAGTGGATACTGTATGCAATCTGTACTCCGAATAGAATCGGTAGTAAAGAAGCAATAGGTCAAAACGTCATGAATAACCGTAGGGTATCGCTGCATGAATAGCGAAAATGTAGTAAGCGCTAATCAATTCTCCTTTCATCATTTTGTAGGGGATGTCTGCGGAAAAAAGTTTCGTTTTGAAATTACATTTAATGTTAGTTTGTAGTCGCTGAGTGCTTTCATTCTCAGCTACTCAATGAATGAACTCCAGGTTTTTGCGATCCATCAGTTACGCTGCCTCAGAAACACGGAATTTATAACTGTAGTACTGGTCGTATTGTGTCAAATTTTTAACATAAAATTATACCTCATAATCAGTAGATTGTAGCAGTATTTTATATTTCTAAATGCAGTCAATAATTACGAAAGCGAGAAAATCATATCTTCGTAGCTCCTGGAAGCTATTAGATAGGGAACGTACAACTGAAAGCGGGTTCCGGATTTTGAGCTAGTTACCTAGTAGTATAGAAGCCCTACTTTTAGACAAATCATTTGACCTTCTTCCAGTTTTCTGTTATTTGCAAGTTCTGTTCTGAAAGCATGAGGTATGATATCTTTAAATATCGACCGGTGTTCACTTATTATTAAGAGCACATACTCGTAGATGAAGAGAAAGCAGAGAACTTTCAGCGTATGTTATAATTTGAAATTTATTTTAATTTTTTCATTGTGAAACAAGGAATTCCACAATTTTTATAACAATGTAACTTTTTATGCCCAGAATACTAAGGTCTTCAAATGCGAACTTTCTGACACTCCATTTGCGTAGGCAGTGGCAGCTGTTCTTGGCATATTTCAGTGTTTCTTCTAACCACTAGCTATGAGTTTTTAGGTATGCTGATTACTTTCGAGCATTTAATCTGTGTTTTGCAAAACTAGACCTCATGTTGGCCACTTTCATATTCCTTTTGTCGATTATTCACTTTTCGTATGACTATAAAAAATCGGGCAAATATTTTCACTCGAATCAGTAATTACGTTTTTTCTTGATTATCCTGATTACTTTCAAGAAATTATTACTTTTTTTGCAGAATTAGACTTCACGCTCGTCAGTTTGATACCCATTTGTCTATTTCCACTCTTCGTTTGGCTATGAAAATTGGAACAAAACGCTATTCCTTAATTTCTATGGAGTCTTGTTTACGCTCCGCTCAAACATTTGACAAAAATATATAAATTATGGAAGTTGCGAAATTAAGGCAAAACATTTGTCGAACTACTTATTTTTAATGTAATTCAAAGAAGGCTTCTAATTTGGAATTTTCTGTTGCCTTGATCACGCGTATATACGCAGGATTACTAGTTTCGACAGGACGAAGCTGTCATCTTCAAATCTACAGAGTACAGGTTATGAAATTATGCTTTGCCATAAACCACAAGTTTTTGTTCGTGCAATGGCAACGGGCTCAAAATAAAAAAAAGAGTTAAACATTAAAAAAACGTATCTGTGTCTTAGTTCCAAAACAGTGTCACACAAGTGTTGCACATCAAGAAATGCCACATGTGTCTGGATTGGCTCTCTGGTTGCAGTGTCAGGTATTTATTTCATTATATTTAAAGGTTTCGACAGTTTAAATGCCCATCCAATTTCGTCTAAAGACAGAAATTGAAAAATATAGGACAACAAACGGCTTAAAATGAAAGGCCACGTTCTGGCCTCCCTATGACAAAACGGCGCGAGCATGTCGACCGGTGCCCAGCACGAAAGCACTCTGGAGAGGGTTTCTGCCACGGAAAGCAAAGCCATATCGTCCCACTGCATTCAGAGAAACGTTTTCGCATTTGTGGTCGGTTCTCGCCTCCCCCCGGCTCGGTGAGCTTATTACTGCTAAACGGCGCCTGTGGCTTCCCACCTCGAAGAAGGTGTCTGGCAGCGCACCCAGGCGCGCCCGAATGGAGGGGGAGTGTGTGTGGTGTGTACTCGCAGCCGCTGCGAGGGTGGTAATGGCCAGTGACGGCCGCGTGTGTGCTCAACAGCAGGGGCGGGTGCGGGTGATGTATCACGGTGAATCACTGGGCGCTCTCGCTTCTTTACAATCACCAGCCCGCACTGGCCTCGGGAGAGCCATTCCTGCACCCTCGCACCCAACGCCACGCGTCAACTGCCCGCCCCATGAAAAATGCAATTAACCTAATCAACCTCAGTGGTGGCGTTGGAAGAAGGGCGAGAAAGCCGGAGGAAGGAGAGGAAGATGCGCAACTGGGGAAAGGGAAGGAGATTCGCCCGCTGCCCCTACCCGCCGCCCGGAGACAAACGGCGACCCGCCGTCGCGTTTCCGATGAAATACATTCGTCTCGATCCGCGGACCACACCCTAATTCGGCTCCTTACTTCCATCTGAGAACGTAATTTTCGAGAACGCGTGGTGGAACAGGACAGTCGTTCTCCGTGAAAAACTTCCTTTGTAACACTGCTAAGTGAGTCGATGCACGAATGATTTGCTGCCATCTTGGAAAAACGATAACCTGAACGTAAAACTAATTCATACCTACACAGAGGAGGCTACACAAAAGTTTTCATTGATTTAAGAAGCTGATCTCCAAAAGAAATTTGTTGTGAGGAAGCTATTGGTATATACTCTTGGAATAAATCGAGCCTAGTCTCTTTTTAATCGCTTAATTTTTATTCAGACTGGAATTCCAGCTCGAAGATACACTTCCGAAAAACTCAAAACATTTTAAGAGAAGAGAACGGAATTATCATACTTGAAAGACGACGTAATTCTCACTGTGACTGTATATGTGCATAGAGTGATGTTTACTTAAAGCACTGTTAGCTGTTTTCAGCTAGAAACATACATTGATATGACGTTCAGAGAACTAATAGGGCATCTAAACGTCCAATGATTCGACAATCGGCGAAATATGTGTTCATGAGTCCTGAAAACTTGGCGTAGTACATGGTCTCGCTTCTTCTCACGAACTGTAGCGCATTTAGGTGTGAAATTCGACAAGAAAATATAATTAAAATGAGAATACGTTTTATACAATGAAACTGGGCGTACAGAATAAGAATTAAGATAGTTTAAAAATGTTAAAAATGAGATAGCATTGTCATATTAGTAGAAATTATTCCTACATTTGCATAAAAATACGTAAATCAGGTAAATTCGAATTTAACGGAACATCTTCAGCTAATTCATTGCAATTTATACCTTTATTTGATGTACTGGACATGTCAAAAAATTTCCGTTTATTATCTAACATTTTCCTCCCAAAATTGAAAGACGTATTTCATTACATCGTATTAATATACTAATTGTAAGGGGCGGTAGAATTAAATGAGGGAATCACATTATACTTGTTACATCGGCTCGCAGATGTTCTTACGTGCAAATCTCGTACTGGAATATAAGGAAACCACTGCATACAAAAACGTGTGTATACAGAAGAGTCCACATTTAATTACATCGTAAATAGCCCTATATATGTACGTACCCATATACAGAAGCTGGGCTGTGTATCATAAAAATATAAGCTGGGTATCACATACTCAATCCTTTAGATTTCATGAGTTACATATTTTGAGATGCCGTAACTGAAAAAAAAATTGTATCATGTGACAACAGCTAATCCACAGTGTGTAATATACACGAAAGACCATGATCGTTCCATTGTTTGTAACCTGCTGGCTAGATGAAGTGAAAACGTAATGCCTTGCCTTACAGCAAAATCACCATTTATTCACACAGCTAAAATTAAAAGTGTTATTTTAAATTACACGTGCTATCGACACATATTACATTTTCTGGGACGAATTTTAATCCACTCGTTTTACCTCTCAATTCTGATGAACTTCCAGGTCGTCTTTGTGAGGCCGGTAACGTTGTTTAACCATTTATTTGCATTTTGTCCGGGTGCTCTGACCACAGTTTCGTTAAAAAAGTTCATGATCGCTGCTATTCATGAATTATGTAAGGAAAAGCTTTAATCCTCTTCGTATAAGCAATGTACCTAGTTTTCGATTCTTTTTAGTGAACAAAAATTTTCGTAATACAGCCAGACCGACAAAGGATCCATATACTCGCTGCTATGCCTAGTATTCTGTTAATTTCGATCAGTGACTCTCTCTTAACAGGAAATAAATTTTAGCAGGAGAAACCACTTCAACATGTTTTTGTAAATCAGTGGTTCGTTATTAGCAGACTTCAACTGTTTTGTAATCCCGAAAAAAATGCGTTTTACAGAGCGTTGTACGCATTTTAAGTGTACATGGTTGCACCACACAGAACATGGTCTTCTTTTACGCTTACTAAATAGCTGCTGCTGTTTCTTTAATATATTTATATAAGCTAAGAAATTACTAGTATTTAGACTATTCAGTACCCTTAATGTGGCCATATTTTCCACTCCCCCTTCCCGCTCCCTATATGATGATACCACATAAGCGATAACTTCGTGCACTGTCGCGAGATTTCCTCTTCCCCACCGCAGCATAATCAGCCACTTGCAGTATGTATAAAATGGCAGGACATACAAAATAGCACAGTTATGCTACTGTGTTTCCCTCAACCCTCTGACGTCATAGGCCCTTGCGCTAAGTAGAGAATTGCGGGAGATTAAAGGACATAAGAAATAGAAGGTGGACAATTCTTGTGTTGGTGGGAAATTAAAATGTGATCCATGGTGTCAGGCCTTTCGATATGGGTGCATCTACCTGCTCAAAATGGGGGAGGAGTTATTGCACTAAAGCAGTTTCTGTCCGATAAAATTAGTAATGTTTTACATAAGCTTAAAATCTACACTGAAGCGCCGAAGAAACTGGTATAATGGTATAGGCATGCGTATTCAAATACAGAAATACGTAAACAGGAAGAATACGGCGGCAACGCCTATTCAAGACAACAAGAGTCTGGAGCAGTTGTTAGAGTGGCTGCTGCTGTTACAATGAGAGGTTATCAAGATTTAAATGAGTCTCAACATGGTATTACAGTCGGCGTACGAGCGATGGGGCACAGCATCTCCAAGGTAGCGATGAATTAAGGATTTTCCCGTACGAGCATTTCGCGAGTGTACTGTGAATATCAGGAATCATGTAAAACATCAAATCTCCGCACATTGTTGCGGCCGGAAAAAGATCATGCAGGAACGGGACCAGCGACAACTGAAGAGAATCTTTCAACGTGACAGAAGTGTAACCCTTCCGCAAATTGCTGTAGATTTCAATGCTGGGCCATCGGCAAGTATCAACGTGCGAAGCAGTCAGCGAAAAATCATCGATATGGGCTATCGGAGCCGAAGGCCCACTCGTGTACTCTTGATGACTGTAGACATAAAGTTTTACCTGGTCAAACGACTCTCGTTTCAAATCGTATCGCCCGGATGGATGTGTACGGGTATCGAGACAATATCCTGAATCCATGGACCGTGCATGTGAGCAGGGGACTGTTCAAGCTGGTGGAGGCTCTGTGATGGTGTGGGGCGTGTGAAGTTGGAGTGATATGGGACCCCTGATACGTCTAGATACGACTCTGGCAGGTGACATGTACGTAAGCATCCATTCATGTCCGTGTGCATTCCGATGGACTTGGGCAGTTCCAGCAGGACAATGCGACAATCCACACGTCCATAATTGCTACAGAGTGGCTCCAGAAACACTCTTCTGAGTTTAAACACAGTCGCTGGTCACCAAACTCTACAGACATGAACATTATTGAGCACATCTGTGATGCCTTGCAACG
The DNA here is from genome assembly GCF_021461385.2 of Schistocerca piceifrons. Lineage (NCBI taxonomy): Eukaryota > Metazoa > Arthropoda > Insecta > Orthoptera > Acrididae > Schistocerca > Schistocerca piceifrons. The sequence continues at coordinate 559,640,029 of NC_060149.1, forward strand.
TGTTGTTCGGAAGATATCTCCACTCCCTCGTGCTCTAACGGATTTATGGACAGCCCTGCAGGATTCATGGTGTCAGTTCTCTCCAGAACTATTTCAGACATTAGTCGAGTCCATGCCAAGTCGTGTTACGGCACTTCTGCGTGCTCGTGGGGCCCTACACGATATTAGGCAGGTGTATCAGTTTCCTTGGCTCTTCAGTGTAATATGTATTTCAATACCAGTTACCTTAAATAGTTTGCGCAATGAAACTGTTTCGAAATGACATAGGAAATACTAAGTCATTCTCCTCGCATATAAAGTATACCAGCGGCAAAACACAACCAATTCGATCACTGCACTGTACGACTGGTGATATTACCAATGACAGCGCCACTACAAAGGGGTTGCCAAACACGGTTTTCCGAAACTCCTTCACCGAAGGAGATGCAGTAAAAGTTTCAGAATTCGGATCAAGGACGGCTGCCAACCTAAGCAACTTAGAATTAGATACCCATTCAGACAGAATTTTCATAGACTGCTTTATTCTGTGCCAAAAACACACCAAAGTTGCTGTCGTGGTCAGCGCCCACAGTCGTTCCCTTGCCCAGATGGCCGCCAGATATCTTGGTCTCGGAAAGAAGCCTCTGCATTGCAGTCGGGTGTGGTTTAAAACAGGCTGTAGCAACATCATCCCCTGTCAACAGATGGCAGGGAGGACTGTCAAGTCAGGACTCTGGCCTCGGCGGTGGGAGGCTGTGGTGGCACCGGGATGGACGCCCATGCTGCTGTACTGATGCGGTGTACCAAGGTGTGCACAGTAGAAAAGGGGCTCCAGTATGGACGGCGGCGTCAACGTCTTGTGGCGGTGAAGTGTGTCTGCAGAAGAGATGGCGGACGGCAGCGATGTTTCCCTGTACAGAGCAATGAACTGCAACAGAGTTCGCCCAAACAGGCGATGACGACTGAGCAGTTAAATGGAACAGATACGAACAATGCCCCTCGAGGCACACGGCCAGTACGAAATGCAAATCAGCCAGAAGGTGGCCAGCTGTCCACAAGGAGCCAAGTAAACAGCATACAGACTTAGCGCTGACAGCGGACACACAACCACAGGAGGCAGCATCCGTCGGCAGCAGTTTCTTGAACCACTTCTGAGCGATGTCTGGAGTAGTCTTCCCACCGTTGCTGGTTCCTGTCACCGGCTGATGATGCCTGTCTAGAAGTGGTGATTACATACAAGCCTGGTAAGCTAATGCTTCTGAATCGGCAGCGCTTTTGCTCTCTAAGTCATAACAAGACCCAGACGCAAAATGAGTCCCTTGAGCGGGCATGGCATCAATGCCCAAGCTTCTCTGTGGTACCGGCAGCTTCGCAGTTCTGGCTGAGTGATAATTTAGGCTCACAGGAACGGTTTTTACAATGTCGGCATAATCCGCTTACAGCGTCTCACGCAAAACTACCTAACAGGTAGCTTCTTGTTTCTGCCTGGTGTGGTGTCCACTACAAAGTCGGTCATCGAATCTTTGTGCATGGACAGACGGAACGGTGGCACAACAGTATTATCGCAAAATAGTGGAGAGAACGTCAGGGATATTATATGCGAGTTACGTTACCAATCACTAAAACAAAGGCCAAATGATTGTTGCAATAAAATAATTGAAATCAGAGCTCGCACGGCAAGATTTAAGTGTTCATTACTCCCACATGGTATTCGTTAGTGGAATGGTCGAGAAATAGTCCGGAAGTGGTCGTATCAACCACTTCCAAGCAGTTAAGTGTGAATTACAAGGCCATGTTCTCATGCTAACTCCTACGCTCGATAGTTCTGTCCTTCAGATTTAAAGTATATCACAACTTTTCTCGATGAATGTGGCGCTGCATACCTTCAGCAGCCTTCAGACCGCACCACAATCACCGACAACTGAAATGGGAACATACCTGTTAACGTGTAAAATGGTTCAAATGGCTCTGAGCACTATGGGACTTAACATCTGAGGTCATCAGTCCCCCAGACTTAGAACCACTTAAACCTAAACCACACACATCCATGCCCGAAGCAGGATTCGAACCTGCGACCGTAGCGATCGCGCGGTTCCAGACTGAAGCGCCTAGAACCGCTCGGCCACATCGGCCGGCGTTAACGTGTACTTTATCCACAATGACAGCACTGACGCGTCGTGACTTAGACTCACGACAGACCTGTGAATCATCCAGATCCATGACCGCTTAACGGTCGCCAACGATTCGGGAGATAATTGCAGGCAACCAAAGACTCGTGTGATAGTTGTTCATTAAATAAGGCACGACAAGTTTTTCTCGCAATATATTAATTATTAAGAGAATTTATTCATACCAATCAACATTTCTTTTACACGTAATATTTTTCTACATAGTCCACATCACGATCAATGGCATCACGCAAGCGTTGTGTAAGAGCATGTATTCCTTTTTGGTAAAAGCTCGTTTATGATCTCGTAGACATGTTTTCTCAAAGTTCCAACAGCCCAGAAACGGTTCCTTCGCTTTTTCAGAGTCTTCACATGTGTCACTGAAATAATGGCTGACCCTTCCGGAGACACACACATGAGAATGACACCATCCCAATCCCAAAAGTCTGTAAACATGTTTTTTCCAGTAAAGGGAACTGTCTCTAGTTTTTTTAAAATTTCGGTGATAGTGCTTGATACCACTCCAGTGACTGCCTTCTTTGTTTCAGGCTAAAAGTGAAGCATCCAGGTTTCGTCGCCTGTAACGAACCGTGGCAGAAAGGCCTCTTCATTGGCCTCAAATTGCTGTAACACCTCAGATGAAATCGGTACTCTTTGTATCTTGTGGCTTGTTGCGAGACTTCGTGGAACCCACCTTGAGTACACGTTTGAATATCCGAGAGTCTCAGCCACTGCACACTCACTTCCCTGGATCACCGATAGCTGTAGAGCCAGTGTGACGATCAGTACGATAACTGAATCCGCGTGATTCACCATCTCGGGAGCAGTGGACAGGACGTCCCGAACATGGCCGACACTGGAGCTCTGTTTCTGCATCTCCTGACGTTTTAACCCTTCTTACCAGTCTCCCAACAGCAGTCCTATTAACAACATCACCATCATACACTGCAAACTAACGCGTAAGGATGATCACCACGTTTCCTTTTTCCACAGTGAAGACTCAGTTGCATCACGTTGCTTGTAATAAGATTCTTACGTAGCCTTCACTTGGATAGTTTACTACGGCTCAATCATCTGTCGGAATTGTTAGAAACTTCGCACACATGCAAACAAAACATCATATCTGAAGCACCTAAAAGGACATTTTCCTGTCTATATTAAAGGCTGTAAAAATATTTGAGGCATTACTTATTGGATGAACTTCATGGGTACCGCTGGATGGTGTTCTAGATGTTGCCAACATGATGACCAAGGGAGCAGACCAGTATCATCATGTACCCAAAGACAAAATTCAGGGACGATGGAATGGTGCATACTCTAGCACATGGTATCCGGGAAGCTTCAGGTGAATAAATGGAGGCACACGATTGGACAGAACGTTCCTATATTGTCCGACTAGGTGAGATGATAGCAGTTGGATAAGGTCCAGCAATTAGTTCTATGGAAAAGTCCCTAGAAGATAATATCTTCATCACCTGCCAGAGATGTGACGCTTTGAAAAGTGGGATGCATTGCCTCATGTAATTTTCCATGTTTCCCTACGCCATCTAAACCATACTGAAGTGTATCAAGTTTCATCAATTCAGGCGACTCCTTTTCCTTGCTTCTAACACCCGTTGGCTATGTTCCTGCACCCATGCTAATCTCTGTGACTTGTGACGAGCAACGTGCAAGGCTACGTGGATATGGCGGTGGTTTCTACTACGATCGCGAGTAGGTGTTTCTGGATGGAATGGTTGCACAAAGACTGTTTTTGTCCAGTATCAAACTGATGACTGAATCGTTCCGCTGTAGCTCTCTCATACCGAAGTTACAATATGCGGAAGTCACTGGAAATTCCTGATATCGAAATTTTGTTTCACACCGTGAATGACAACGCAGTTCACCGCATTCATTATACATCCTTGATGCTTGAAAAGCCCGGATTAGCCGAGCGGTCTAAGGCGCTGCAGTCATGGACCGTGCGGCTGGTCGCGGCGGAGGTTCGAGTCCTCCCTCGGGCACGGGTGTGTGTGTGTGTGTGTGTGTGTGTGTGTGTGTTTGTCCTTAGGATAATTTAGGTTAAGTAGTGTGTAAGCTTAGGGACTGATGACCTTAACAGTTAAGTCCCATAGGATTTCACACACGTTTGAACGTGTGCCTGCCCAGTGCCTGCAAACCCCGGAGATGGAGTGGTTGACAAGTCGAGTATTAATGGTCTTACACCGATCATATCACTGATACAGCGTCGGTTGCCTGTCGTGCACCAGTACAAGGTCATACCAAATCCTAGACAATATCGCAACTTAGCTATTTTTATCGCAGTTGAGGCAGGAGCTCTCTCACTCCAACGCGCTAACGGTTGTAATTCAGTTAACAAAGTGTGTAATTATCTTTTTTAGAGAACTATCCGTGGTACTAATCATTGGAATATTAGCCAAATGTGGCTCTCTCGCATGCGAGCCTATAGGAAACTAGTATATAATTGGTACAGGCTGCTTCACGTACGATGCTCGCGCTGTCTCCGGCTTTGAGCAGGAACCAATACTTCCACAGGCAGGCTATCGTCGCAACATGAGGCTCCGTTCGTTGCTCGGCCAGTGTGGTAGTTTGCATATTGGTCTTAACCAACAATGAACGAGACGAGTGAACAACACCTTTGGAATTAATTGTGAGAAAATTGTTCCCCAATCGAGCAGTTCATACTGGTGTACCAAACGCTTCCGCTCACAGAACTTTGCAACAAGTCAAACTGCAACCTTAGCAACATCTGAGCAATTAAGATTGCATATTTATAGAAAGGGTTTGACATGGTGCTCCACTGCAGATCTTTAATGAAAATACAAGAATATAGAATAGGTTCCTACAGACGGGGCTCTTAAGTAACAGGACTCAGTACGTCGTCCTCGACGACTAGTGTTCATCAGAGAAAAGGCTATAGCTGCGAGCGCTCCACGGAAGTGTGATAGGACCGCTACTATTTTCTGTGTACCGGTTGTTTGTTGATGATGCTGTGTTGTACAGGAAAGTGTCGAAGTTGACTGACTGTAGGGGCTACAAGATGAGTTAGACAAAATTTGAAGTTGGTGTGATGAATGGTAGCTGGCTCTCCATGTAGAAAAATGTAAGTTCATGCTGATAAGTATGAAAACAAACCCGTAATGTTTGGATGGAGCATTAGTAGAATCCTGCTTGACACAGTCACATCTTTTACGTACCTGAGCGTAACGGTGCAAAGCGATATGAAATGGAGTGAGCATGTGAGGATTCTGGTGGCGAGGGCAAATGGTCGACTTCGGTTCATTGGAAGAATTTTAAGAAAGTGTGGTTCATTTATAAAGGATACTGCACATAAGATGTTAGTGCGACCTATTCTTGATTACTGCTCGAGTATTTGGGACCCTCACCAGGTCGGACAAAGGGAGATAGTGAAGAAGCAATTCAGGGGCGGGCTGCTAGATTTGTTTCCGGCAGGTTCGAACAACATGTAAGTATTGCGGGGACGTTTCGGGAATTCATATGCGAATCCATGGAGAGAAGACGACATTCATTCCGAAGAACATTATCGAGAAAATTTAGAGAAACGACAGTTGAAACTGATTGCAGAACGATTGTGCTGCTGCCAACATACATTTTGCGTAAGGACCTTGAAGATAAGATACGAGAAATTAGGGCTCATACGAAGGCATATGGATAGTCGTGTTTCTCTCGCTGTATCTGCGAGTGGAATGAGAAAGGAAATGACTAATAGTGGAGCAGCTTACCCTCCACCGCGCATCGTACGGTTGCTTGCCGAGTATTTCTGTGCATGTAGATGTAGATACTGCGACTTGACGTCATTTCTGCACCTATACTTGTAGTAATGACGTCGACCAACAATAATGTAACTAGTCAGTCAATACACAGCGTTACTTTTTAACGTCTACGACTGAGCTTTCGGACACCTTTTTCAGCAGATGCTACTGTCACAGCAGTCTGAAATGCTAAATGGGGCAACAATTTTCTTGTGCATTTTTCCCAGTACACGCCTAACACGTTTTTTCTCGGTTGAAGCAGATACGCCAGCTGTGATCCTCGAGTAACTGTCCCTAGCTTCATGCAACGACTGCAGTCTGCCTACCGAGTATTTGGTTCCCATACAAAACGGAAGACTGCACCTGAAGCATCGTGTAGCTTTATGCGGCGTATGGTTAATGTGTGTTCCAACCTTGCCAGTGTGGATGACATCAGAATTTTGTGAGAGGATTCACTTAATCATTTACGAAGATGTGGAACATTCATATAACCTGTACACTCAATTACTGAACATTCTCAGTTTGTCCGAAATATCTGATTTCCACACATTCTATTGGTCATTTTTGCGGTGTAGGCCGACATCCCGTCGACTGCACTTTCAAATACGTGAGGCACCACTTAATCCGCCATGTCTCCCACAGTCAACAACGTGGCACGAGGGCGCTGCCACGGACGATTACGCCGCAGACAATGATACGCAAGCATCATCTCCGGAGCTCCAGCGGTAGTTCGAACATTTATGAACTGAGCCCATTTTGTGTGTTTGCCTGTTGAATAACATTTACAGAATTTCAGAGTGGCTAGGGCTTGTGATTCGCTGAATAGTTATTGTGTCGAAGAGTGATAGAATAATAAATCTTTTTATCTATATGTATTTCGGCATTCATATCTACTGTTAGCAGCTGACGCTACAACTACAGCAACAAATTAATGTATTATTTTTACTATTTGATATTAGATATAGAATAAATTAATATCTGAATGCTATGTTCAGGAAAAGCATCTGTTCCTCGTTCCTGTATCCACTGAAGGACAACACAGCGTGCAGGACAGTTGTAACAGACGGGCGACGAGAAAAAAGAAGTGGCACAAGGAGATTTGGACACATGAACAAGACAATGTTTTTCGTTCAATTGAATTCTCTTTTGTGTGTGTGCGTATATTAAGTTGAAATACACAAGGTGAAATATTTAAGCTCAGATGTTTGAGGAATCATGGCAAACAAGGTAGAGCTACATCCCAGTGATGAGCAACGTCTAACATCTCCAGTTCAGTTTCAGAGTCAACAAATAACAGAACTGCTGTCAGCAGTTTCGTGCCTTATACAGGAGCAAGCAGTCCAGCAACAAATGACACCACAAGCTAAAGAATGAATTCAGCTGCGCCTTCGCTCTTTCGACAGTTCGTTGAGACGGGTACATGAAAAGAATACATAATATAGCTGCATCAACATTTCGAAACCTACAAAATCACACGTGAGTCGCGTTGTGAATGTTTTTTTTTATGTGTACGAGGGTACAGCTACTGCGTCCTAGTGAAATTGATTCCTCTTAGTGAGCCCCAAAGACAGCCCTACGAGGTCATAATTTCAAGGTTAGAAGAATTTTTAAGGGGTAAATACGTGTTGCTGCTGTACAGTATAGCCGGCCGGTGTGGCCGAGCGGTTCTAGGCCACTACGGTCGCAGATTCGAATCCTGCCTCGTGCATGGATGTGTGTGATGTTCTTAGGTTAGTTAGGTTTAAGTAGTTCTAAGTTCTAGGGGACTGATGACCTCAGAAGTTAAGTCCCATAGTGCTCAGAGCCATTTGAACCATTTTGTACAGTATAAATATTTCCACACCCAACGTCGTAGTGTTCAGTCCAGTATAGAGTGGATTAAGGAATTGCAGGTATGGCTAGACACTGAAAATTAAGTAATGTCAGTGGCACAACTTATCAGAATCAAATGCTTCTCAGTGCTGAAACTCGGCATCTATCAGACCAGAAAGTGAGAATCGAAATCCTGAAGCACCGCAGCCCTAGCCTCACTGAAGTGCTCATAGTTATCGATGGATGCAAAGTTCAAGAGTTAGCTGAGCAAGATTTGTGTACCAGCTATCGCTCCACTTGAGGCAACAACACGTGCCGCAGCTCTCGCAAGCCAGCACCGCCTAAACTAGGCTGGACACACTACGTACAGAGTTTGCTGCGCCGGCGCAACGCTAATTACACTGCCTCAGCTCCCCGCAAAGTGAAGTCATATGTGAAATGCTATGTCACCCAGGACCGGAAAAACTGCTTCTTCAGACAAATTTAATGCAAGTTTTGTCATCGCGTGGGACATACGAAATCGCTCTTCCTGCAAAAGACTAGAATGCCCTCCTCCGTTTCACGCGGGAATAATGCAAATCACGAACGGATGTAAATCAGTGACATTTCATGTTCAGATTCTGCGCCTCCTCCTGCTCAAAAATCAGACAAGCGAAGACGCAGAAAACGCACACACCAGCATTTAATGCCAATACACACACTTCAAAAAGGCTCTCCCAATCTCGAAGTTCACGAAAACTCTCTGATTCGCATGTGGAAACAGTAGACGCAGAAAATGCACACACACGCATTTAATGGCAGTACACAAACTTCAAAAAGGCTCTCCCAATCTCGAAGTTCACGAAAACTCTCTGGTTCACATGTGGAACAGTAGGGCGAGGAGGCGTTCGGCATTTGCCGCTATCTGGTCGGCCACACTTACGAATACGCGCGCCGCCAGTTACGCCGCCGCGTTTCCTATAGTCACCACCGCGGCAAGAGGCATTGGCAGCGGGGCGGACGTCCGTGGCAGCGCCCTCTTGCCGCGATGGTGACTGTAGGAAACGCGGCGGCGTAACTGGCTGCGCGCGTATTCCTAAGTGTGGCCGACCTGATAGCGGCAAATGCCGAACACTTCTTCGCCCTACTTGAAAGGTACGGGGGACGGCGTTGGCGGCAGCGAGTCAAGGTGGACAGGAGGAGACTTCCATCGATGAGACGACCGCTGGTGGAGGCACCAGCTCGGTAAGCGGCGTGGGAGGCTCGGTTGCGGCGACGGATGTGGCTGCGTCACGGCGGGCGGACGTCGTGCAGTGAAGATATCTGAAATAGTTTTATCTACGGCGGGATCACTGCATTCACGGATCCGTAGCTGATTTGGTGCTGCTGATGCGTACCTACGCTGTCGCCGGTAGCATATTGAGCCCTGCCAGTGGATATGAGAACAACGTCGAGTTCCCATAAATGTGGCTTTTTGAACACTCAACATTGATCTCTGACTTTCGGGAGAAGCTTTGTGGTGAGGGACGAAGAAAATGCAGCAATGTCCGATGGCGTCTCCGTGCAAACGTTCTGCCGGTGAAACGTCAGCAGCAGCCAAAGTACGATGTGAACTAAGAGACATCAGTAAGGCATCGTCACGTGAATGTGAACCTGGAAGTTTTGATACTTACGTCTTGAATGTTCGAAATAAGCGTTCAGCCTCGCCGTTAAATTGAATTGTTCTGTCCTGACCAGCTGTATTCCATTGTGTTTGCAAAATTGTTCAAATTCCTTGGAAGAGAAAGAAGATCCATTGTCAGAAGCAACTGTTTGTGACATGCCTTCGAGAGAAAATACTGAAGCGAGAGCCAGCCATGGCGACATTAACGTTAAACAGGCTATCCCTAAATGTTAGGACTAGAATTACATTAACAGTCGACAGTCCTAACTGAGTCCTTTGTGATAGAAAACCAATGCTCAAAAATGAAAGTTTAATATCTTATTTTGCCATAAAAAGCTTGCTTCTAATAGTAACAACTGCAGGCCATAGCTCCAGTTCTAAAGTTACAACTGCCAGTCGCAATGCACACAATACAGTGGCACATAAAAGCTTACGGTACCGACCTGTTCTTGTTTCCAAACGTGCAGCATGGTAACTCGATACTGAGGTGATCCAGGCTCGGAACCAACCTACATGGCGGGTTAACGATGCTTTTATGGTACACTAGACTACCATGCATTTCGTTTTAGGCGGTTTTCTATGCTCGTTTAGACTATAACAGTTAAAGAACGGTTACATAGGAAAAACAGATTACAAAATTCAGAGATATATGTCGCTCACGACTTCTCACCCGTAAGTAAATCAACGCTTGAGGTGACAGGAGAGACCCCCGGCCACAAAAATAAAATAAATTTGTCACATCACGAAAAACACTGGACCCCATGCTATGGGGAGAGAGGTAAAAGGTAAGTACCTTTTCTCAAACACCTCCTTTTTCTTTCGTACACTGACATTAGAAGTTAGACCCTCACTGACCTGATCCTCTTCAGTTTCTAACTGGGCTTCATCCTCCAACGAAGTTACGTAACCTCATAGGACAAAATCATTAGTACTGAGAACCAGCATCAAGTTTCCCATGGGAGGACCTCTGCTTCAAATCCAACGATTCCGTTATCTGTTGCTAAGGTAATCACAGGTGTTAATATCATAGGGAGATTTCGCACTGTTGTGTGGAAACCACATCCTTTTGCGCACAACAAGATGTACAGTCTCCAACAACTGCAGCTGAAAATCTCTAACAGAACAGTATGTAATATACACCGTTCGAACGGCGTGGCGGCAAATAAGCTTCTATTAGTTGACCTTGTATATTTCTGGATAAAAGAAGATAGAAAATCGATGTCGCTGATTTCAGATGTGGGTTTATTATTTTTCAAGGCAGCACCACCGACGTCTCTCGCCTCCGACATTATTCGTTTCTGACAATACTTTATTTGAATTGGTTTTGAGTATTGCAGAGCTACTCTTGTTTACTCACACATCAAAATTTTACATATTCGAGCTCTCTCTCCGCCTCTTCTTATATCCCTGCCTCTCAGCATGAGTCATTTCATTACAAATGAATATGGAGAGTTCGTCTAGATGTACGATCTGCTTACGTTCATAATGTATTGTAGAATGATATTAAAACATACAAAGTATAAATACGTACCATATGTTTTATACGAAAAAATCTTAATAAACTAGTAAAGATACAGTCTCTCTGTTGTGGGGGAACTAGACATCATCAGATTTACACCATAATCGTCGAAATGAAGTTCGACGATAATTTCTTGACCTTAATGCCGTGTTCACACTGTATGGTCCCTTATGCTTGCCCTGCTAAGTTTGGAGATGGGTTGCCTGAAGTTTAATTCCATCACAGAGTCCAGCATAGCTAGAGCTGGCTGCATTCGCGCTGAGCTGTCCAGGACCATATCAGGCTGTCAGCAATGAGTCCCAGTCGTCCTTTAATCGTACAACCGTGCACCGGCGACAATTCCAAGCAGAGAGACACCACACGGGTACTACCGATTCCATAACATAATGCGGAGTGGAGTGTAGAAGTTCCGATTCCCAACGCTAGTATGCTGTTGTGACGGACTGCAGCCTCAGCCCGTATGACATGAGTTAAACTTAAGGTAAACAAGAAACACGCAGTTAACACACTTGTACTTTATTCATAATTCACCTAAGCTAAAAGTAATCCACAACCCCCATTTGCGTTCTGCATGGAAACTGAACAATAAGGACATGCAGATTCGTCCTTCTGGTGATGAATACTTTGGAGCGACCTCTGAAGTAAAAAATAAGTAGGTTGAGCTACTACGCTAGCAAATTCATCAGAAAAATTTGTTGTGAGATGTGTGGTCGCTATTTTACTGACTGTAACATTACCAGCCGCCCTAGCACTATTGTGAACTCGTCATTCTTTTATGTAGCAGATTTGTACCAACAACATTTGAGCTTGAAACACCCTAATACTTAGTCCACTAAATTTCGGGCATACAGCCACACAAATAAAATTTCTTCCACTGATACTTCGGCTGCGTATAGTCCGGCCATGTTCAGAGGATTGCCGGACGATACGCGGCCGAAATATCAGTGGAAAAAATTTTGTTTTCGCGGCTGCTTGCCAGAAATTTAATGAGCTATCCATTACGCCGCAAAATGATCGTGAAAAATGCACCCTTATACTTATTTACAAGTCGAATTTTAGCCATCAAAAACGCTACAAATGCATATAACGAGAAAGTGTGATGTACTTACGAGAGAAGCGGTTAATAATTATTTTTGCGCAAGGTACTGTATGACGAGAAAACTCAACTACCTTCACAATAGACTGCAGCGCCAACTGACGGCACATGAATCTAGCCATTGCGTGCGGCACAGCAGAGACAGTTACCTCTATCTGGTGGATGGAATATGAATGCTATACGTCGTGAGTACAGCCAGAGGCCTAATGAGAATGACATGTGAAAGCTCTTGCTGCTGAATAAAGCCGTGTATGATTCATCCGCTTATGCCACTTCAAGTCGCACTCCAACTCATATCACGAGTCGCCGTTGCATAAAGGCTCACTTAATGGTGTCTACTTCTTTCTTCCCGCCCTCTTTGCAGTTGTCCTGGCCAATGACTTCCACAGGTTAATTATATACAGTATGCAGAGAAAAATAATAAAAAGGGAAAAAAATTCCTGGCTCTATAGAAGGAAGCAATAGTAGAATCATGTGTATTGCTAGCATACCTTACGGAGGTGACATTTCTCAAAAAATAGCAAAACTTACTGTGGTCACATAAAGTGAAAGTAGGTTTATCCACAAACAGCAAGCTACAACAGTAATTAGTCAACATATTAAACGATAAAAAAGATAAATTCTCAGACTCACGAGTATACAAAATAATTTGTAAAACTGGGTGAAGCTACTAAACAGGACAAACTGGCAGGAATTTTCAAAATTAGAAATACTGACAGCATCAACTGTTACACACATAACCAGTTTACAAAGTTAGCAATATCCACACACTTGACATACATTCGAAAATTTAGAAGGAGATCGTAACACATTCTACCACTTCCAAAAATCACTTACGCTGTATTAATGAAAGAACCTGAAATTATTGTACACCACAAAAAGGAAGGGGAAATATGATAAACTAAACAGTGAATCAGTTAACTTCCTCAAATATTTCTCCTGCACATAACAACTGTATTTTTCATAAATATATACATTTTCTCACTAGAAAATATCATCGATGATTCAGTAGTTAATAGTGCAAAAATTCTATTTATAAAAATAACCTACAGCACCTCTTTTCGTATGCAAATGCTTTCCGAGACCATACTACAGTAAAATGTTTCTAGCATGATTTGACTACTAAAACGTGCAGTGTAAATGATGGTTTGTGGGTGTGCGGTATTGTGTGATATTCTGTGTAATGGAGGAGGCACAATACCTGTAATTATACGAAGGTTGACTGAAAAGTAATGCCTCCACCATCGTAACTCTTCAACAGTTGTCAGCATTGGTATGCGGCAGGTACTGGCTTGTTCCGTAGCCTCTTCTATACAGCTGTAGTTTGCGGGATGCCTTAACACTGAACGATTATGTTGTTATAGTGTAAAGTATGGAACACCGCGCAGACGGTCGGTCAGTGCCATTTAAGCAACGTGCAGTCATTGAATTCTTGACAGCAGAAGGTGTCACCCCAAAGGGTGAAAGCAGTTCATCGTGATTGTGTTGATATGAGTACTGTGCGTTGCTGGGCGAGTAAGTTTAAGGATGTTGAGGGGAGAACATCTGACCTGCGTGACGAACAAAGAGATGGTCGTCTTGTGACAGCAACCTCCGAGTTTCACAAGCAAAATGTTGACAGATTGATTCAGGACAATCATCGTATTACTCTGAGAGAAACTGCAAGCCCAATCAGCATTTCACAAGAACGTGTTGGTCATATTATTGCTTTGTTTGGCAAACCACAGACTTCACATGCCACCACAGCAGAACGTCACAGACTGACCCTCACCACCGTACAGAATCCTCCATACAGTCCAGATTCAGCACCGTCTGACTTCCATCTGTTCCCGATAGTGAAAGATGAGCTGCGGGGACATCATAGTGCTTCTGATGAAGACGTTGAGGGAACTGTGAGACTGTGGTTGCGGAAACAGAATGTAGACTTCTTCCGTGACGGCTTCAGAAAAATTGTTCATAGTTGGCAGAAATGTATCCAGTTGTATGGTGATTGTGTGCAAAAGTGAATATTCGTAATTATAGATCACATTCTCAGGATTATTTCTGCATTTGATTTATTAAAATATTCCGATCCAAACACAATTAACGAAGGTGGAGGCATTACTTTTATTCACCCCTAGTACAAACAAAAATACCTTTTCTAACATTAACATTTAAAAACACTCAGAGGTACATTTTGTCCGATTCTCTGACTGAATTATAACCTAAAAAGACGCGAGAGCCGGAAAATCACACACATAAATATCAACAAAAATATCCATGTAAACAAATGAAATTGAAAATGAGAATAAATTCTCGAACCATGTTGTGATAAGCATGAAAAAATAAGTAACTTGCGCAGTTTTTGTTATCTAAATCATGGATGATGCAGTTGAAGGCTTTTCTGAAACATCGAATATGATGAACTAATTAAATCACTGAGTGTATTTTGAATGATATGTGGCAGTACTATCCACCGAATTATCACGTTAAGGTGTTCCCATTTCTGCTACACATCCGAAACCACAATTCCTAAACTTCGAGTTCCACATATATTTTTGACGAATACTCTTGCAAGTGATACAACCGTTTTTTAACATTTCCAAGATATCTAATTCTGCTGTCCGCGTCTCCTGTACTTTACGAGGCCAAAGAATGAATCAGCTCTAGCTGGAATGATCATAATCGTAACAGTTTGATATATTTCACGCAATTTCGATGTTTAGCGGTACTACATCTCTCTAGTACATTATGTTTACGTGTTTAGCTGTTGTCAGTTGTCTGGAAGTCTCGGAGTTAAAGTCCGAACTTGAATAGTGTGCTGCACTAATGTTGTGAGCAAGAACAGAGCACTGGATCCCCACAATACCTCTCTCTCACACACACACAATCAATAGAGCAGTACAGCACTGGTGTGTAGGACAATTTCAGTCATCCTTCTGTACAGGAAAATGTTCTCTAAAGTTCACACAGACGTGTGAGTCGCTGTAGCTTAGTTGTTATAGTACTGGCGATTGTAGTAGTAGTGGAAGTGGTAGTAGATTCAATAAATGCAAAAAGTAAGTCTCATGGTTATTCCATATTGCAATAGGTTCCTAACTAGCAGCAGGATTCTCAGCCAGTCGCACGAATACACACACACTTTTGATTTTCGCTGCAGGAATGCCTTGGTGTAAAGGAAAATTGGTATCGATGTACACGAAACTTTAAACTCCTACCATCCCTCCTAAAATCAGAGTGTGATATAAAGTCGCATTTTTAAGAGACTCCTTACACAATCTCTATGTGCTTTACATTGTACGTACGATATCTAACATTTCTAATAAATTTCCATCCACCACTCATGCACAGCGTTCAGATTTTCTAGCCATCAAGGAACACTGGAGAGGCACACAGAGCTGTTTCCAGACAAACTCCATGATACACGCACAGCTGTTTCCAGAGTTTGCGTTACCACTACATCCATTACGAACACTGCTAGAATAGCATAGCGCAGCAATGAATGTAATGCTACTCTCTGCACCGTTAAATTTGTTGTTGTAGGGTAGTTATCAGAGTGAGAGTTCAAAGTAGTGTTAATTTATGAAAATACATGATATCCCAACATGAAAGTGCTGCTGTCGATTATGGCTGATATTATTTATGTTAGAATTCAGCCCAATAACGTTAATGTTCAACTCTCAAGTGCTGATCGTGTTAGTGGTGTGTAAGAACCATAAAAGAACAGTGAAAATATACATCATCAACGGGAATACCATACAGTGCACTCAATCTCAAAAGCCCGGTGCGTTTCAGTAAAAACATGCAGCACATAATATCCTTAGGTCTACAGATGTTATGAAATCGTGTGGGGAAACCTTGTAGAGTTCACCCATCTGAAAACCTGAGAGATCTCAACCACAAATTTCTAGCGTGATACTCACATGTGACATTCCAACCCAGAATACAACTGAGCAGCGTAAAGTTATTTATATGACGTCGCCCTACAGGTACTAACCCGCATAGTGCTAGTTCTGAGTATAGAATATAAGATGGCGTTCTATACCGTCTTCGTCAATGTTAGAATCCAAGCTGGCTGGCCTGGGGATATGAGCACAGTCCAGAATAGTTGTTGCAATTGCCGTGGCACTGCAGTCGTCTAGCACAACTCTCATCCTCAGTGTCCAGTCTTAGCAGCCATCAAGCAAACCCACCACCTGTTCTCTGTAAATCTCAGTGAAAGATTGACCATCATCATGAGGCATTATCAGAGATCTTCCACCTTTAGGCCGGAGAAAATGACTCGCACACTCGATTGAAGGTATTGAACCATCCCTCTCCCAATGTTTACTTTTCATTCTATGTGTATGTGTTTGTATGTGTATTTCGTGGTTTTCTTTAATTTATCCCTCAGTTCAAAAGCTCCATGATGCAGACGATGCAGTGCCTCACACATTTGAACAGCAGCAGCAGATATAAAGCTGCTCCCTCATGCAGCTCTCAGCACGTTGTACTGCAAGTCAAGTACATTTGGGCAGCAACAGAAATCAAGTGAGCATTCGGACAAGCTCTCTGACGCAGATCCTGAGACTCTGGTGTGGACATCGAGTCAGCCCGGAGAACTCATTCCAGACATTGAGTTTCCACTATTTCCATCGCCTCCACCACCAAGTCAACAAGCAGACAAGCTCTCCAATGCTGTGCACAGCCTATCAGAGCACGACATGGAATAGTTTCCAGACATTTTACTCCTACTATGTCCAACATCTGTACCACTCATGAACCCTCAGCTAAGTTGTTACAGCATGTTGTTTTTCAACACTACTTATCAGCTGACTAGTGAAAGTTGCAAGACTGTTAATTTCGATGTAGTATCTGACACAGACAGTGAGATCAATAATGCAACGACCTGAAATACATTGTGGATTGTATGACAGCTACTTACAGTCCATTCCCTTCAGATATCAATATCTTCAGCAGCAAAATTGCATTCGTCGCCAACTTTTTTGGAGGCTATACGATGAATTTAACGTCTTAAGATCCAAAACAATGTGTATATCTAAAACATAGAAGTGTCATAAACCTGTGTAGGCTATACGATGCAGTATGGATCATCACATAGAGACTCAGTCACTGATGAAGGTACGGTAAACCGCTCTTAGATGGTATTGCCAAGCATCTATTGGAACATGAATTTCACGATAAGGATGAGTAATTATATGTGTATGCAGGGTGTCCCATTTATCTTGACCACCCAAAATAATTGTCTGTCCAGATGCAAATTACAAAATGTTTCAAGCAAATGTTCTTTAGCCGTCAGGGGGACATAAATCAGCATGTTTGCCTTCGTTGCAGCTTTGTTTTTTTACAAAGACAGGAAGAGCGGTATGACTTATTTAAATGGGACCCTGTATTTTTAATTCGGTAATTCATTTCCTCTCCTAAAGACCTGTTCAAAAATGTATCACAGTGTACCATCCACTGAAACACAGCGTTATTAATTACATAACACAACACTGACTTTGAACCTGGGATCACAAACTAGTCCACATGCTGGAGTTGTCAGAAAACAAATGAAAACCAAGTAAAAACGTAACGTAACTCTCCTGTATCATTCCCTAGGAGTAGAACATTCAATGTGCTCAAAGTTGGACCCTGGAGACCGATACACTGGTGCACTCGTTGAATGACTTCTAGTGTTGCCTGTTGAATAGAATTACAAGCAATAACGGTACGTTACTGCATGTCCTCTGGAGTTGTTGGAATATCGCGACAGACAACGTCTTTAATGCATCCCCAAAGAAAAAGGTCCAGAGGATTTAAATCAAGAGACCTGGCAAGTCAAGTAACTGTTCCTCCTCGACCAATCCATCTGGCAGGATACCTTCAGTTCAGAACACAACGTGCGCGCAAGGCATTATGTGCTGTACATCCATCATGTTGATACCACATAAGCATTCTGGTTCTTAGCGGCACTTCATGCAGAAGAGGAGGAAGAATTCGTTTGACGAAGTTCGCATACGCCGTGCCGTTTAAACTACTATTGATGAAATAAGGGCCAATAATTGTAGTACCAAGTATCCCATACCATGCGTTAACCCTCCATTGACGCTGATGTTCTACCTGTCTAAGCCATCGTGAGTTGTCGCTGGACCAATAATGCATGTTCCTTGTATTTACCTGTCGTTTGTTTGAGAAGGAACATTCATCGGTAAATAGAACATTTGGAGAAAAAGTGCGGGTTGGCTAGGATTTGCTGCTGTGCCTACTTACAGAACTGTACACGATTCTGGAAACCATTCCCATGAAATTATTGAAGTAGGTGTACATGGTAAGGATGGAACCGGTGACGAGTAAGAATACGATGTACACTGGTTTTAGGAATGCCAATCTCGTGTTCAAGCTGTCGTGTGCTCACATGTGGATTCATAGCAACGGAAGCGAGAACAGTAACTTCGACAGATTCGTCTGTGCGAGTGCTACGACGGTTGCGTTGTCGTGGGTTGAAACTTCCCGTTTCCTGAAACATCGTAACAAGACGAGAATAAATCTGTTGAGAAGGTGGATTCTTGACAGAATATCTCTCTGTACAGTTCCGCTGCATGCCTAGCATTTCACCTACCTTCAACAACAACAATAATAAAAGAAACGGTATGTCGATGAGTTTGTAGGAAGGACAGCCTTTACTGTATGCCTACTCTACACAACTCTATTTAAAAGGACTAAATTACTGTACAGTACCGCCCAACATTGAAAATAGGTACGAAATTCTTGTCAGAACAACACATTTTTTGTGTAAAAGTAACTCAATTTCAATTAATACAGCGAAGCCGGATACCAGTGTGGGAAAGAATGACAATTTATTTATTTAATTGATCACATGTGCACTCCCTCAAAATAAATCCCTACATCCAGTTTGGTGAGATCTGTGAAAGGAATGAATGTATGGTCGTCTGATAACCACAGATAGTAAATCGGAATATATTATCATCTTTGAGTCGATCCTTTGGCTACCTTTGGTGAGACCAAAGAGATGGAAGTTACCAGAGCTTTGAGCGTCTGAAATGTGGCTGACCAATAAGGTAGCAAGGTGCTTCTCCCACTTCGAGAGAGGTGCGAGAGAATCAGAATACGGCCATGTTTCAGCACTCTGCCGCTGAACCTTCTGCTGTAAAGACCTGTTTTTTTTGTTGTGCTCCGGAATGAAAGAGTGGAGGCATGGTATGGATGTGGAATATTTAAGAGTAGTTAGAATTAATAATTTCTCTTTCACAGGACCTTTTGTGGGGAAAATTACAAAGTGAGGCAGGTAAATTTAAGGGGATTGTAGTAAACCAACGGTCACAAAGAGCCCACGTGTAGATATAAGTTGAGATACTTCCGTGAGCTTAAGCTGAAATATTTAAGAATTAATAGCGTGTGTACAATAAGCTGAAATATTTAAGAATTAATAGCGTGTGTACAATAAGCTGAAATATTTAAGAAATAGCGTGTGTATCATAAGTTGAAGTATTTAAGAAATATCATTCCGTGTGACGCTGAATTTAAACTCTGAGAGAGAATCAAGGTGAGTCGGCCGTTTTTCCAGCAACGCCACATGGCTTGCATTGCACAGGAAGACGTGCGTTTATCTCCAGAGTTCACATTAGGAAAGTAGAAATTACAAAGTGGGGCAGTGTCGTGTGAAACTGGGATAAATATTGATTGAAGTGGGAAAGCGGAAAGTGATGAAGTTGTAACCGTTCTTTGTGTAATATTTCATATTGTTGTGTTGTGTATGTCTTGTAATTTGGGTATGTGTGTTTTGCATGGGAGTAGCAAGGTAGTTTCGAAAGATTTGTGGGTATGCCTGTTCCTTCTGTATCGCTCGATCTGGAGGAAAGTTTCGTGAGGATTATTGTGAGAGGCGAAGTGTGAGGTATAATAAAAGATCCACCATCCGATCCAGGGAGTGCACTGTTGCGGTAAATAGATTACGAGACCATAGTATAGAGATTCACTAACGTAAAGCCATGCCCACTGGGCGGAATTTCTCATGTGATTTTGTTGTAGGTTGTAGAATTTGTGTGTTTAGGAATAAATCAAATAGTGAAAAGAAAGAGATTGGTGGCCTTTTTTCATTAAATTGCATGTTATTGTAATGTCCCGAATTTATATAAAAGCCGTTAAATCAAAGACAAAAGGTAAATGTGGTATTGCCAGTGCGTAGTGTACAGTCAGAGTTCTATAAATCACTGATAGTCAGATGCGTGTTTCCGTTGCGTATTATTCATACAGGAGGATAATTTGTAACTAAATAGTAAGATACGAGAATTCATGTTGCTCGATAAATTAAGGAAGATTCCACTCGCTTGGCAAACCACTCATCTTGCAGGCCTGACTGCTTGATGCCACAGTATGAGAAAGGCAAGTGGGTGCCTCTCATAATTTCGACCCTGCCAGGATTCCGTTTTTTGCCACGATAATTTTGTTGCCAGGATATTTAATTTGTTGCCAGGATTCCTTTGCCAGGATCGTTTTTGTTAGGATATTTTGTTGTTAGGGTTTGCTGTTAAGATTTTTTTTTATGGAATGTATTGTGATACCGTTAAGAAGTAAAATTTTTTCTGTTTGCAAATTCTTTCTGGATTGGTGAGGATCTTTGATTTTATTTTATGTAATTAATTGCTATATCGCACAAGGCTGGAAGATCGTTTCATAATTTTTTTTTTGCGTAATGTCCGTAGTAACTAGGTCGCAGTCAAAAAGTGTAGCCACCATGGAGAATAGCGATTCTGGGGTGGACGTAGCAGTGCAGCAGGAAGTAACTGTTGACCATGGGTTAATGAGCGAGAAAGACAAACACTCCGAAGGGGCTGTATTGTTCAGTGGACCGCTGCAAGGGGATCCTATATGCGGCGGGCTTTGTCCACAAACGCGGGCTTTTCCCGACGACGCGGGCGAGCCGAGACTAGGCCAGGTGTGCGGTGAAAGTGCAGCTACCCTTAGCGAAGCTACGGTTTCTCAGGCGAACGAGGTGAGCGCGTCGAAAGTAAGAAATAACGATGTGATACTGCAGTTTTTACAAGCGATGAGTAGGGAGACTAACGAAAGATTAGAAGCAATCAATAGAGATAATAAGGAGAGAGATAGGGAGGCTAAGGAGAGAGATAAGGAGACTAAGGAGAGATTGGAAGCAAATAAGGAAAGATTGGAGGCAATTGATAAGGGAAATAAAGAGGCAATGAGGAAGCTACACGCAGTTATCGATGAGCGTCTGCCCGCAGTTAATAATCGGTTAGATGAGGGGGAGGAGAATCTGGGTGCGTCGAAGCAAGTACAGGATGCTGTGAAAGAAAAAGCCAATAATTTGGAGGTACGAATAAGGGCAATAGAGAGCGATATTACAGAACGTAGGGACGTGTTGCCGGATGAGCGAATCAAAGAAGTTGTGGTCAGAATGAATACGATTAGTGCAGAGGTAGAAAAGATTAGTATAAGAGGCGAGACAGGCTCTGACAGTACGCAGCGAGAAGTTTATGCCAACCAGGGGGAGATACAATCGCTATTACAGCTTAAAGAGGCGGAATTAGTAATAAGTAGGAAACATAGTGAAGAACTAGCACAGTTGCAATTAGCGTGCAGCAGCGAAGGTGACACATCACCAGGTAGAGTGGAGAGGGAGATTGAGATAAACTCGAAAAGCGAAAATAGGCAGAAAGAGCAAGACGAATTCACAGAGTCAGAAGAACGGTTGTGTCGGATAAAACAGGTGGTAGACTCAACTGGGTATAGTCCAAGGCTGTCTCAATTTCAAGATTCATTACCTTCATCGTGGGGACTGCTCCTCAAAACGAAGTTTGTGTATAACCATTTGAGGGACGAGGCTAGAGCGAAAATGCAGGAAGTTATTAAAGACTGTAGTAGCTATTTAAATGAATTCTGGTCGCAAAGTAAGCAGGACCAGGTTACGCAAAGCATATTGATGATGCGAAATGGTAACGAAGGTGGTATAAGAGATCCAGTGTCGTGCTATCAGGAAATCCTGAGACGAAATAGGTATTTGGATGTGACATACGAACCTGGGGAGCTCATTAGGATCTGTAGAGCGAAGTTGCCAGTGAAATTGCGCAGAGATATAGTGATAGCAGGCAGAGGCTTAGACGATTCTGCGTCATTTCAGCACTTGTTACAAGAATTGGGTAATGAGAGCAATATCGTGAACGGAGACACGACTCATAGGTCAGACAGAGTCGAGGATAGGAACGGCAGAAACTATCAGAATGACAGGAGAGCATGGAATCCTGGTATTTCTTTCTTGTCGTAATAGATTGATGGATAGGAGAAACAAATCCAACATATCAGCCCTTAGCATCTTGCCTTAAAACACATGCAGCTGGCACTGAAAATTGTCTATGTAGCAGACATACTCTACTGATATGTAGGAATGCAAATACCATACTTCTGATCAGAGAATAAACCACCAGTAATGGCATCTGTTAGGCTGGTCTCTCAGAGCAAAATTTGCAAATTTTTATTTCGAACTGTAAAGTAAAAGAACTGTTTCTTCAAAGAAACCAGTTGCTAAAATGTTATGTAATAATGCCAAGGAGTCCAGTATAATTACTGCGATTTTACTATTGCAGGTACTTAACACGTAATGTAAAAAGTAAACATTGTGATCTGTATGGAATAGGGTACGTTTATACTGCTGTTACAGGTAACATCAGTAATGTGATCGAAGTTTTTAAATTAGATGCCATCTGATCTATAGTATGTCATAGTCGTGGTGACAGTTATAATTAGGTGCTGTGTATGGTTGTTCGGATTCTGGTGTTAGTGAAAGAGGCTACTAGCACCAAAGTTTCTAACACTTGGGCTGTCCCATTTCTCCCAGCTTGTATATTCTCTGCATACATTTAATTTTCATGTAAGCTTAGATTCCTAACTAGCAAATTCTTTATAGTGGACCATTCAGAGCGAGGCGGATTGTCCATGAAAATGCTGTACTGATTGAGACGATCAAGGGAAAACAGTCTCGTGGGCTTCATCACATTTCTAACATCAAATTATGGAAAAGTTAAGGATAGATCTAAAGTAGGCAATTTATGGTAGATAGTCAGTGTATTTATTTGTGGTGTGTAACGTTGTGCAGGGTCAAATCGAACATAAGAATTTTCAGGCGGGATGTCAGGAAGTATGACGGAATAGACTGGTCAAATGAGTCATGAACAGGAGTCGACAGAGTGGTGTATGTACGTATTTTTTGTCGTATGAATAAGGATCAAGCAGAAACGACGTGATGATTTGTGAGGGAATAAAGATGGTAGATAGAGAAGCGACGTGATAAATAGTAGTGGATAAAGGTGATAGGTAAGGGAAGAAGCGGCGTGAAGCAGTGTGATTAATAAATAGAGATTCGACGTGATGAAACAGTGGTAAATAAAGGTGAGTAGAATTGAATAATGTGGAGATGTCTTAGATGTATGTTACAGAGAGACCTGTGTATGCTGCAATAGAGATTGATGCGAATGGCGAAGGAAGACCAGGAAATGATGGAGTAATGGACGGACGGAGAGCCGAAATACGAATGAAGAGATGAGGACAACTGCACAATGTGAAAGGACATAAAGGGAGTATGAGATCCAGATGATGAACGTTGTGGAACACTGACGTAAGATGTAATATAAGTGTAAGATCTAATTCTTAGCATAACATTTGCGATTTGGCAAAAATAATATTTATTGTTGTTGTTGTTGAAGCCTGGTACCAGGATAACTAATCAAAACGGTACCAAGAATGTGTACAGTTATTTTGCAGGTTGAATAATTTGTGTGTTTTTGTTTCTTAGATGAAATGTCGCAATTCTAAGTTGATATTTAGCATGAAGTGAATGCGGAGGTAAGCCGATGGAGAGAGGTGCCAGAGTGAAAGGACGAATTCGGAGACTGGGAAGCTATCTCCGGAACAGCTTCATGTGTTATGTGGTTGAGTATAAGGGAGCAAAGGTATGGTATGTTGTCGTGAGTGTGGTGGTGTTATAAGTATAAGGGAGCAAAGGTATGGTATGTTGTCGTGAGTGTGGTGGTGTTAAGGTTAACTGACTTCTAGACCTATTCTGTTAGTGTATTAATGGATTGAATGAGAAGGAAAATGTGATGTCTGGTGAGTGAGAGTCGTAGTGTAGTGTGATCAATGCGCCCACTCCTGTAAAGGGGATCCTACCGATCTGTAACTAAAACATTATTGTGTATTGTTTGATTTGGATGAACCTCGATGGCAGGTCAGGATTAGACATCATGTGGATGGTTCATACATGTCCTAGAAATGTTGTTATATATAATAAAATGTAAAATGTATAAAGAGATACTAATTTCAGTCTGTCACAAACACAAGGGTGCATTGTATGTTGTAGATATAGAGTCACCAGTTTCTAAAATGTTTGTGTTAGGAGGTTAAAGTAGTTTAATATTTAATAACCTGTGGTAGGTAATTGTGAGCTGTATAGATTATTTCTTATTTTTTTTGTTAGAACACTTTCAAGTGGTATTAATTTCAATCTGTCACAAGCACAAAGGTGCATTGTATGTTGTAGATTTAGAGTCATCAGTTTCTAAAAATGTTTGTTGTGTTAGGATGTTAAAGTAGTTTAATATTTAATAACCTGTGGTAGGTAATTGTGAGCTATGTAGATTATTCTTATTTTTTTGTTAGAACACTTTCAAGGGGTATTAATTTCAGTGTGTCACAAGCACAAAAGTTCATTGTATATTGTAGTTTTAGGATAAAGTTTCTAATACTTTCACTGTGATAGGATGTTAGAGTAGCCTACTATCTGCTATTGTAATTATGAGCTGTATAGATTGTTTATTATTCCTTTTGTTTTTTTTTTTACACTTTCATGTTTTGTATGAGGGACGACAGGTACAATGAATAGCACGAGTATGGGCTGTCTATAGAAAAGAGATAAATGTTGATGTTGTATGTGTAGAAAACTAGGGTGTATAATTTTAATGTAAGAATTTCCTTTTGTCTGTAATGTTGCGAGATGCACGGAAGGCTAACTGATTGGGTGTCGTAACGCCCATACCGCTAGCGGGCCGAGCTGACGATGCCATGGCGACAGGCGACAGAGCCGCGGCACTCCCCACTCCACTGTCGGACGGGGTACACTCCACGCGCCCGCTACAGCAGGTCAACGGCCTGGGGCGACACGCACGTACCACTGGCCATTCATGAGTTCCGCCACCCTTACGACTGGGGAAGGTATCCCGCGGAGGCAACAGCGGGTGGTTTCTTCTGCTCAACGGCGCGCGCAGCGGCGCTACTGCAGAATGGACGAGGCGCGGCAGAGCCCGGCGAGCATTTTTTTTTTTACCAGCAGCTAATAACTAGTACTGGACTGTGGAGCCGTGAAACAAGATGAGTGCGACTTTCCATAATGTGGAAAGTGAAGGACTGGTGTTTCCACGTTGTGAGTGGTGGAAAAGATTTTGTCTTTAGCAGACAGGAAGATCGTTTTGTTTTGTCTTGACCACTGAATGGTGGGATCCATAAACTTTTGGCAGTGACTTGTTAAGTGTGCTTTGTGAATTGCATGTGGGACACTTGGTATACTTAGAGGACAGTTGTCGTTTGGTGAACAATTATAGTATGAAGGCAAGAAACTAGAGTGGGACATTGACATTTGCGTCTGTAGTAGGAGACATTTCTTGAACTGGTGCGGGAAT
The DNA here is from genome assembly GCF_021461385.2 of Schistocerca piceifrons. Lineage (NCBI taxonomy): Eukaryota > Metazoa > Arthropoda > Insecta > Orthoptera > Acrididae > Schistocerca > Schistocerca piceifrons. The sequence continues at coordinate 559,665,685 of NC_060149.1, forward strand.
AAGTGCTGTTTGTTGAAACTTACGACTTTTAATTACACCATGAACTGAAAGGACAGAACCGTGGGTAATAGTTAGTTGTAGGGCCATTTTTTTTGGACGAACAGAATCGTGTGGATGGCACTCTGACAGTGACTATGACATTTGTGTTTAATGTGAGATACAGTTTGCTGTCCAGTGCGTGTTCAAAATGCCGATTTGAGTGACTCAAAGACTTTCGTCCGGGTAACCATGGGAGAGCTTTGACACCGAGACAGTGGTTCTAGGAAAACTATCAGCAACTTTTTGACCACAAGAAAATCACAGAATGAAAGGTTTCCGTGTGACTCGCAAGATAGGAAATAATGTATTTGTAATTGTGTAAATGTTTTTTTTATGTGTTTCATTCCTGAAGGGACAGCAAGTGTAATTGTATTTCATCAACATTTGTCTTTAGAATAGTTAGTGTTTGTTTTTTGTCTGTTCTGGGTTATCAAGTTCACGTAGCATGTTTATTAGAATATTTGGTACAATGATGCTCTAATTATAAGCCAGTGGCGTAATACTAACGTAGCGGTTCATGTAGCATTGATCAGTAAGATTGTCACAGGGGACAAGAGTTTGCATTGCACAACAAATATCGGAATTAACTGATGTATTTTGATGTCGTCCATAGTAATAATCTTGTTGGTGTTTTGACTGAAGCCACTTATTTTTATTATCACAGTGGTGACATTTCACATTAAAGTGTAACGAAGGCTAGTCGAAATGCAAGTTCTTGTCGTCTATATATGTGACAACAGAGAAAGTATTTTTCTTTGTCTTAGAATTAGTGAAATTTGGATTACTCATAAAAATAACGAAGATCCCAGTAACTAAAGCAAAATTTTATCTCAAGATTATTTTTTCATTTCTATGATGTGATGTTTTATTTGTCATGTAGATTGTTGTAAATTTGTATGTGTACGTTACTCCGGATTGTGGAGAGTACAATAATGCAACAACTGCCAATTTGGTAAAGTAACAACATTTGGTCGTCAGTTTGAGGTCACCAGGGGCTAAGGTCTCCTCCTGGTTATTTAGATGAATTGCTACGTTTGTTTTAATACAGTTTTCTTAAAAAAAAAAAAAATGTTCGGAACTACCCTCGCATTGCAAGGATAGTACCGTGCCATTTTTTTCTGCATGGGTAGCCGGTGGTGAAAGGGTACAGTACCGCCCAACATTGAAAATAGGTACGAAATTCTTGTCAGAACAACACATTTTTTGTGTAAAAGTAACTCAATTTCAATTAATACAGCGAAGCCGGATACCAGTGTGGGAAAGAATGACAATTTATTTATTTAATTGATCACATGTGCACTCCCTCAAAATAAATCCCTACATCCAGTTTGGTGAGATCTGTGAAAGGAATGAATGTATGGTCGTCTGATAACCACAGATAGTAAATCGGAATATATTATCATCTTTGAGTCGATCCTTTGGCTACCTTTGGTGAGACCAAAGAGATGGAAGTTACCAGAGCTTTGAGCGTCTGAAATGTGGCTGACCAATAAGGTAGCAAGGTGCTTCTCCCACTTCGAGAGAGGTGCGAGAGAATCAGAATACGGCCATGTTTCAGCACTCTGCCGCTGAACCTTCTGCTGTAAAGACCTGTTTTTTTTGTTGTGCTCCGGAATGAAAGAGTGGAGGCATGGTATGGATGTGGAATATTTAAGAGTAGTTAGAATTAATAATTTCTCTTTCACAGGACCTTTTGTGGGGAAAATTACAAAGTGAGGCAGGTAAATTTAAGGGGATTGTAGTAAACCAACGGTCACAAAGAGCCCACGTGTAGATATAAGTTGAGATACTTCCGTGAGCTTAAGCTGAAATATTTAAGAATTAATAGCGTGTGTACAATAAGCTGAAATATTTAAGAATTAATAGCGTGTGTACAATAAGCTGAAATATTTAAGAAATAGCGTGTGTATCATAAGTTGAAGTATTTAAGAAATATCATTCCGTGTGACGCTGAATTTAAACTCTGAGAGAGAATCAAGGTGAGTCGGCCGTTTTTCCAGCAACGCCACATGGCTTGCATTGCACAGGAAGACGTGCGTTTATCTCCAGAGTTCACATTAGGAAAGTAGAAATTACAAAGTGGGGCAGTGTCGTGTGAAACTGGGATAAATATTGATTGAAGTGGGAAAGCGGAAAGTGATGAAGTTGTAACCGTTCTTTGTGTAATATTTCATATTGTTGTGTTGTGTATGTCTTGTAATTTGGGTATGTGTGTTTTGCATGGGAGTAGCAAGGTAGTTTCGAAAGATTTGTGGGTATGCCTGTTCCTTCTGTATCGCTCGATCTGGAGGAAAGTTTCGTGAGGATTATTGTGAGAGGCGAAGTGTGAGGTATAATAAAAGATCCACCATCCGATCCAGGGAGTGCACTGTTGCGGTAAATAGATTACGAGACCATAGTATAGAGATTCACTAACGTAAAGCCATGCCCACTGGGCGGAATTTCTCATGTGATTTTGTTGTAGGTTGTAGAATTTGTGTGTTTAGGAATAAATCAAATAGTGAAAAGAAAGAGATTGGTGGCCTTTTTTCATTAAATTGCATGTTATTGTAATGTCCCGAATTTATATAAAAGCCGTTAAATCAAAGACAAAAGGTAAATGTGGTATTGCCAGTGCGTAGTGTACAGTCAGAGTTCTATAAATCACTGATAGTCAGATGCGTGTTTCCGTTGCGTATTATTCATACAGGAGGATAATTTGTAACTAAATAGTAAGATACGAGAATTCATGTTGCTCGATAAATTAAGGAAGATTCCACTCGCTTGGCAAACCACTCATCTTGCAGGCCTGACTGCTTGATGCCACAGTATGAGAAAGGCAAGTGGGTGCCTCTCAAACGTACCCGTACATAATAAAAGAGTATGGCAATTACTGATCTGCTAACTTCCATCCCCCATAGATGAGTGGCGTTTCTACCTTCTCTTCGTTGATGTACGTTCTACACACACAACTCTTCAACTGACGATGGTTGTCGGAATGACGGGTGTGCATTCTACTTAAGTTTACATTTGTCCTCTGTCAACCTCAGCACGTGGATGTGTTCCATTACCCCGAGTACCTTCACTAAGTACTGGGAGCGTCAACGTCAGTGATGTGTTACCTAATTAATAACGTTGTGTTTCAGTGAATGGTAGACTATGATACATTTTTCAATAGGTCTTTAAGAGAGGAAATGAACTGACAAATAAAAAATACAGGGTGCCATATAAAAAAGTCATACCGCTGTTCATATCTTTGTAAAAGCAAAGCTACAACGAAGGCAATCATGCTTATTGATGTCCCCGTGACAGCTAAATGGCATTTGCTTGAAAATATTTGCATTTGGACAAACGGTTATTTTGGGTGGTCAAGATAAATGGGACACCCTGTATAGGTAGGTGTATCTGTGCTATAACTAAGTCTGCTAGTGTTACTCTTATAAACAGAAATTCCATACAAACCGAGTTTAAAGACGGCTTTTCTAAGTCCATTATGGCTCAAATGGGAGTGCGTCAAATACATGATGAATTTAAAGAATATTAAAACATATATCTGGAAAGTAATGCAGAGTGATGTAAAAAACGATAATGACAATTTTTAACGATGGGGATTTGTTTACCGAGTTTCAGAAAGTACAAATTGTGTGCTAACAACTTATGAAAGTTGTATCAAAACATTTATAATAACAAATAATATTTTTTACGAGTTGTCATAAGTTTTATTCATACAGATACAACATGAGACATAAGAGTTCATATGTTGGAGAGAGAGCCTTAGTAGTTCATGTATTTGCAATGTCAGAGAAACTTTAACTGTGCAGCTGGTGAGATATCAAAGAGACTTAACACCTTTCTGGCCTTCACAGTACCTACTGCTGAAAGATTCAAAGAAAATTTTAGTCTAATTTCAAACACTTACCAGACTCATACATATATAGTTGATGGTGATTTCAATTCACCATGGCGAAAATACATGTTTAAATTTGGAGGTACGCAGAAAACATCGTCCGAAATTGTGATAAACGCATTCTCTGAAAATTATTTCGAGCAGTCAGTTAATGAGCCCACTCGACTAGTAAACGGTTGTGAAAACACACTTGACCTGTTAGCAGCAAGTAATCCTCAACTAATAACGAGCATCAAATAGGATATAGGGATTAGTGAAAACAGGGTTGTCGTAGCGAGATTGAATATTCTAACACTCAAATCATCGAAATATTAACGAAAAATAAACTTATTCAAAAAATCAGATAAAAATTCGCTTTATGTCTTCCCGAGAGAAAATCTCCACTCCCTCCAAATTTACAATGTACCGATAAGTGGAGACCAGGTGTGTCTCGAATTCAAAGAAAGAATGTCGACAGAAATAAGAGATTTATACCAAGTTAATTAACAAACGACGGAGCTGATCCACCGTGGAACAGAATAAGGGGCGGAATACTGTTGAACAAACAACGAATAAGCATGCCAAGTATAAACGAACGCAAAATGTCCAGGACTGACAACCTTTTACAGAAGCTCGAAAATCGGTGCGGACTTCAATGCGAGATGCTTATAATAGTTTCCACAACGAAACTTAGTCTCGGAACCTCGCAGAAAATCGAAAGAGATTCCGGTTTTATGTAAAGTATGCTAGCGGCAAGACACAATCAATGCCTTACCTGTACGATGGCATTGGAAGTACTATAGATGAAAGTGCTGCAAAAGCAGAGTTACTGAACACGGCCTTCCGAAATTTACCATAAGTTACTTAGAAGTAGATATCCTCGGGGTAGTGATGCAACTAGAATCACTTAATAAAAGCGAGTCTTTCGGTTCAGACTGTATGCCAGTTAGGTTCCTTTCAGAGTATGCTGATGCAGTAGCTCCTTTCTTAACACCAGTATACAACCGCTTGCTCGACGAAAGATCCGTACCCAGAGACTGGAAAGTTGCACAGGTCACATCAGAATTCAAGAAAGGCACAGGGTGTTATCCACTAATTTACAGGTCCGTATCATTCACATCGATATGCAGCAGGATTTTTGGAACATATATTGTGATCGAGCTTCATGAACTGCGTCGAAGACAACCGTCTATTGACACACAGCCAAGGACGGATTTAAACATCGTTCTTGTGAAACATAGGAAGGTCTTTGCTCACACGAAGTGCTCAGTGCTATTACAAGGGTTTCAAATTGATTTAGTGTTTCTAGATTTTCTGAAGGCTTTTGACGCCGTAACTCACAAGCGGCTTGTTGTCAAATTGGGTGCTTATGGAATATTGTCTCAGTTACGTGACTGGATTCGTGATTTCGTGCAGAGAGGTAACAGTTCGTAGTAGTAACTGATAGGAAGTCATCGAGTAAAACAGAAGTGATTTCTGTCCTTCCGCAAGGTAGTGTCATAGACCCTCTGGTGTTCCTTAACTATATAAACGATTTAGGAGACCTTATGAGCAGCTTCCTTACGTTGTTTGCATATGATGCTGTCGTTAATCGTCTACTGAAGTCATCAGAAGATCAAACAAACTTCCAAACTACTCAGAAAAGATACCTGTGTAGTGCGAAGATTGGCAATAGACTCTAGATAATGAAAAGTGTGAGGTCTTCCACATGAACGCTGAAGGGAATCCGTTAAACTTCGGTGAAACGACAATTCAGCCTAATATAAAGGCCATAAACTCAACTAATTACCTAAGAATTACAATTACGAATAACTTAAAGTGCAAAGAACCAGTAGAAAATGTTGTGGTGAAGGCGAACCAAATGCTGCGTTTTATTGGCAGAACATTTAGAAGAAGGGAGCAGACCTACTAAAGAGACTGCCTGCAACACGATTGTCCGACCTCCTTTGGAGAAGTTCTGCGTAGTCTGGGGTCCTTACCAGATAGGATTAACGGAGTACATCGAGAGAATTCAAAGAAGAGCAGCACTTTTGTATTATCGAGAAATGGCGGAGAGAGTGTCACTGAGATGATACAAGGTTTTCGGGTGGACACCATTAACACAAAGGCGTTTTTCATTGCGGCGGAATCTCCTCATGAAATTTCAACCACCAACTTTCTCCTCCGAACGTGGAAGTGTTAGGCATACGCCGACCTACATACGAAGAAACGATCATCATAACGATGTAAGGGATATCCGAGGTCGCACGGAAAGATATATGTGTTCGTTTTTTCGGCGAGCTGTTAGAAACTGGAATAAAAGAGAATTATTGTGAAGGTGGTTGGATGAACCCTCTGCCAAGCACTCAAGTGTCATTTGCAGAGTATCCTTCTAGATGTTGATGTAGATATAGATGAACTACTGTCAGCTGGTGCTTCACTGTGTTGTGAAGGTAGCTGAGGTTTTTCGTCATGAAATATCTTGCGCAAAAATGCATACTGAACACTACTCTGACAAAAGCATCATACTTTCCATCATATGTATTTGCCACGTTTTTTATTGTTACCATTTGAATAGTAAGTGAGTATAAGCGTGTTTCATTCTCATATGTTGTTGGTACATGTCACTTGCGTAATATAATGCTGAGTTTATAGTAGTTCTGTGGTGTCTCACGTTGTTACTTTCAGTAAAACAGTAACCATCCATTCTATGCAAAAAATATTCGTAGTGAAATTTATAAACTTAGTGTCTCAGCCTACTTTTATTTGTTTCATAGCCAGCTCACAAGTGCACACCATCAGCAGGTCAAATGGAATCTCTTGATGTTTCAGTTTCCATGTCGTTTGGGTTAAAGTACATATGAGTTTCCTGCATTTTTCTTGTTTCCTGTCATTTTACGTCAGGTTATGTGTCTGTAGCTTTAGTACCGTCACAACAGCATATTAGCATTGGGTATCGTAATTTCTGCACTCTACTGTGTATTGTGTTATGGAATCGGTAGCATGCTTGTGAGGTCTCTGTATACAGGGCTGTCAACGGTTCACAGTGGTGTGACTCAAGGGCGACTGGTACTGAGTGCTTACAGCCCAGTCTGGTCCTACACAGCTCAGTATGAATGCGACCAGCTTACGGTGCCACACCTCTCGGCTATTAGTGTGCTAGACTGTGTGGTGTTATGAAACTTAAGGTTCACGAAGTCCTAAATTGTTAGTTTATACTATGATGTGAGAGGGCTGCGCAAGTGGAGAGAACGTAACTTACAATTCAGAGAAGCAGTGCTCAATGGTCACACACTCCTAAGTGAGAAATAGCTAAGGGGGAAACATTTCAAGAGGGCCAGTAGACCTTTGTCTAACGTTCTTTGTCTCAGATGGTTATCTTATGTCATAGTGCCAGCACTCCAAAACTTAGTTTCTGATGTCATAGAGGCAGGGCCAGAATTCAAGCTCTTGGACTATGATCTCATAGAGCCTGTCCAAGTATTCTAAGTAAACTATACTGGATTCCGACGCCATAGAGCCAGTATTCCAGCTCAGCCATTTAGGATTATGACGCCACTGAGCCTGTCCCAGTATTCCAAGTCAGCGCTCTTGGGTTCTAACATCATAGAGCCAGAGCCAGTACCCCATGGTGAAAACAGTGTATTCGAGGCAAAATCCGTCTTTGTCGCAGTGACAGCTGTATGATTTATACGGATCTCAACAGAATGTAAGTTTATTGAGCTGGGGGCTTATTAACTTAACCAATATTTTTTGGAGAGACTATAGGCACTAACATGCGCATACATTCTCCAATTTGTGAGCAGTTTGTGAGGTTTCTCGTGTGACTTGGCGAAGTAGTTCATCATATAGAGCAATACTTTTCGGTATAGGGGCTCTCTGAGTGGACTAAACGTGTTCAGGACTCTAGAAACAGATCCTGGAGAACGTACAATTGCACGTAATTGCGGAGAAGGTGCAAAATACTACGTTTTGTACGAAAATGAAAAACAGTGCTTAAACGTTATTGCATGTGCGGCAGTCACAGACAAAGTGCCGAAAGTGGGTCGCGCCACGCTGTTGGCGCCCGGTTGCTTGCGTGGGAGGGTCTGGTAGTTCAGCGGCCGACCGTTGGCGGCAATCACGAGCCCCGCGGGGTAGTGTGACGTAAAGCTCCCGCAGCTCAGCTGCGTGGCGGACAACTGACTCGCGCGCACGAACGGTGCGGAGCTCGCGCTGCCCAGCCTAGAAGCGCGGCGTAGCGGTTTGGTTACGGTAGTACTTTTGCATTTGCTATCCCTCATCGCTTGAAGTACTGACACAGTGACAACATAGCAAGCAGCCCAAAGATCCTGGATCGTGTACGGAAATTAAGTGCAGTAAACACCACTCCGGTGGCTGACAATAGGTGATGTCCGGCGGTATGGGGTAGGTCGCAAATAGCTGCTATGCGCAACCCAGCAGAAATGGCGTCCACAACTGAAGATTACACCCCGATGTCCCCTAGTCCAAAAGTGGCGGCCATAGACAGTATAATCTCTGAATTAGGGTCACATCTCAAAGCCAAGCATTAGTCGACAAGTATACTTACTAATTTAAGTCATAAACTTTTCCCCCATTGCCCTCCAGCTGACAGCTAAAGCAAAGGTTGAATTATTATAGGAGGAAAAAAGGCGACTTTGGTCCGACCTCCAAAAAGCATCAGAACGTGCCAAAGAGATGCAAAAAGAATATCTGAAAGAACAATTAGGGAAATCTGAGACTGAAAGTAATGAACTGAGCACTCACAATAAGATACTGCAAGAACGAGTTAGGGAACTTCCCACAAACACAAAATCAAACCCAGACTCTTGTATATGCAGCAGCCTTGACATGTTCACCCAAAACAAAAGAGGCAGAGCGTATCGAAGCGGCTAAATCTAAACAAGCCACAACACTGTTCATCAAATCAACAGCCAATCAAGATGCAAAATCAGTCAGGCAAATAATGACGTAAAAGATAAATCCCAGAAAAGAGACCTTTCATATCAAATAAATTAGAACAATACAAACTGCAGTTATGTAGAGACTGCGACTCAACATGACTGCAGAAAAATTATGGAGAAAACGAAAGAACTGGGCACCATCGTATGTGAAGGTCCCAGAAAACGAAAGCCTCTAATTATAGTCCACAGAGTCCCTGACAAAATCACTGACAACGAATTCCTCGAGAGTCTATGTGAGCACAACCTAAGAAACGAAATGTCTAGCGAAGAGTTCGAGCAAGGCCTCAAACGGCTAGGGCTATAACCATTAGGTTCTCGATGTGACACAAAAACTTTATTGGTACCTCACCAAAAAACAAAAGATCTGCATTGATTTCGAGTCACTTCATGTTAAAGACTCATCGCTGTGAGTCATTGTTATAAGTGCTGCGACTATGGTCACTCCACCAAAACATGTGGAACCGAGAGGCTATATGCGCCAAATGTGGCCAAGCCTGCCACAAACAGTTAGAATGCAGGACCAGGGAACCCGTAGAACGTATTCCATATACACTCCTGGAAATTGAAATAAGAAAACCGTGAATTCATTGTCCCAGGAAGAGGAAACGTTATTGACACATGCCTGGGGTCAGATACATCACATGATCACACTGACAGAACCACAGGCACATAGACACAGGCAACAGAGCATGCACAATGTCGGCACTAGTACAGTGTATATCCACCTTTCGCAGCAATGCAGGCTGCTATTCTCCCATGGAGACGATCGTAGAGATGCTGGATGTAGTCCTGTGGAACGGCTTGCCATGCCATTTCCACCTGGCGCCTCAGTTGGACCAGCGTTCGTGCTGGACGTGCAGACCGCGTGAGACGACGCTTCATCCAGTCCCAAACATGCTCATTGGGAGACAGATACGGAGATCTTGCTGGCCAGGGTAGTTGACTTACACCTTCTAGAGCACGTTGGGTGGCACGGGATACATGCGGACGTGCATTGTCCTGTTGGAACAGCAAGTTCCCTTGCCGGTCTAGGAATGGTAGAACGATGGGTTCGATGACGGTTTGGATGTACCGTGCACTATTCAGTGTCCCCTCGACGATCACCAGTGGTGTACGGCCAGTGTAGGAGATCGCTCCCCACACCATGATGCCGGGTGTTGGCCCTGTGTGCCTCGGTCGTATGCAGTCCTGATTGTGGCGCTCACCTGCACGGCGCCAAACACGCATACGACCGTCATTGGCACCAAGGCAGAAGCGACTCTCATCGCTGAAGACGACACGTCTCCATTCGTCCCTCCATTCACGCCTGTCGCGACACCACTGGAGGCGGGCTGCACGATGTTGGGGCGTGAGCGGAAAACGGCCTAACGGTGTGCGGGACCGTACCCCAGCTTCATGGAATCGGTTGCGAATGGTCCTCGCCGATACCCCAGGAGCAACAGTGTCCCTAATTTGCTGGGAAGTGGCGGTGCGGTCCCCTACGGCACTGCGTAGGATCCTACGGTCTTGGCGTGCATCCGTGCGTCGCTGCGGTCCGGTCCCAGGTCGACGGGCACGTGCACCTTCCGCCGACCCCTGGCGACAACATCGATGTACTGTGGAGACCTCACGCCCCACGTGCTGAGCAATTCGGCGGTACGTCCACCCGGCCTCCCGCATGCCCACTATACGCCCTCGCTCAAAGTCCGTCAACTGCACATACGGTTCACGTCCACGCTGTCGCGGCATGCTACCAGTGTTAAAGACTGCGATGGAGCTCCGTACGCCACGGCAAACTGGCTGACACTGACGGCGGCGGTGCACAAATGCTGCGCAGCTAGCGCCATTCGACGGCCAACACCGCGGTTCCTGGTGTGTCCCCTGTGCCGTGCGTGTGATCATTGCTTGTACAGCCCTCTCGCAGTGTCCGGAGCAAGTATGGTGGGTCTGACACACCGGTGTCAATGTGTTCTTTTTTCCATTTCCAGGAGTGTAGAAACCGGAGAAGACAGTCTAATAAGTCAAAAGGAGGAGAGTGTCAGACATACAGACAGTTACTAGACAGGCTCATAGACAGTACTGATTACGATAATTAATCAGTACACAGTGAACAACAATGAGAATGATAATACACATGACACTACCACAAGAAAGCACAACTCTCCCTCCAGTAGAAGCAGAAACTTCCGGCGTGGCATCTCATGAGGCGGCAGCTGAGCCGGCTACCAGACAGCACATACAATTACGATCACATACCCGCACTATTACGTACAACAACACTAGCGGATAGTTACACAAATACAATGGAATATATTGACGACGTGACTTTAAATGGATCGATACATAACGAGATAGCAAAACTATTAAAGAAACAGATGTTCTACTGCATTAACTTTCAAACCTCGTTAATCCAAAGAACTGAGGAATTAGAGGATGAATTCATAAATGATCCAGAACACTCAGATAAAGGCAAAAATCATACCGCTGTATCAACAACAGCCTTCAGAAAAGACAATCCAAACACTAGACCCAATGCAAGACAACAGTCAAAAGACACAAGTATCGAAAACCAAACACGTGTAGAAACATCAAGTAAGAAGGGAAGTAAATACGATACAACCAAGTGTGAGCGCTACATAAAGCCTGTGGCTTTTGTATCAGATGGACTACTGAACCCGGGCACAATACCACGAATTCCTCTGACCAGACCACATATTACAGAATGCAATAACAACAAAACTGGCGAGAAACAGAAGGCAGAAAAAGGAGACACAGATATAAAAACATCCTCGCATGAAACCCTACTGATCCCAAAATCGCAACTGGAGACTATGAATACAAAGAAGATAATACATTATGAAAGCGAAGGTAGTGACGATGAAAACGTAAATGATGATTAAAACAGGTGTCCAATTGATACCTATAACATACATAATCAAACCACGCCCACAGGTGGAACCACTGCCACAGTAGCCAGTACTTCCCCAGTAGGACAATCTGCAATTGCACAACCCAACAATGACACCAAAGAGTAAAGCAATAAACCCCAACCAACATCCAACTCTTCTCTTACTCTTACAACAACAAACCGAATGAGATGCAACCTACACCAATGCAAGTGATTGTATCGTAACACCAGTAAAATAACAAAGAGTCTTGTACAGAAATAATAGTCGTCTACAGAAGATACAAAATATTTTTATTAGCGTTTTACGTGTGACAAAAAAGGTGATTTATGCGTGTGACGTAGTGAGGGTAGTGCAACACCAAGATACACGGCACAGGCACACGCCACAAAACGCCGACCACAACACACCACCCGGCGCCACAGTTACTTCCTAGGGTGCAGACATGAGGTCCAACGCACCCACCACGAACGGCGCCATTGCAAAAACAACCACCTCAGTGAAAGACATGTCCTCACCCAGCACCAGCCCGATGACATCTAGTACCACAAAAGCAGCCCCCATCGCAGCCAACAATACCTTTAATTATAAAGACTTAGAACTTAACATTAAGCTAAGTAAATTAGAAAGAAAGGAAATTTTACTGATAGCTCAAAGAATGCTGCTTAGGCAGCTGCATCCAAAGGGTGACTGTCTGTTTCCCAACTACGGAGCAAACAGACAGAATAACCCTTAAGACAGAAAACATACCAACTGGTCACCATCAGTTGTTATACTAAAGGATGGAAGTATGTATACGAAGTGAAGAACCATATGACATGGATAAGATTTATGCCGACCATGGCAGGACACACGGACCGACGTACTTCGACTATGCTCAAACTGGTAGCAAATGCTACGCACCCGTTAAACACCCATAGAATCAATAATAAACATTATTCACCTGAATCCAGTGAGGAGCAAGCAAGCTTTTGCTGAACCCCCCAAAATAGTTAAAGACCAAAACCAAAGATAATACTGTGTGTACAAGAGCCACACGCCAACCAAGGCAGACTGACACGATTCCCGACAAATGTGATAACCGTAACTGGTAGTTAGGACAGCAATGCAGCAGTTTACATATTAAACAAACATTTATTATATTGTTACAATAACGGAATTACGTAATGAACAGTTGGTAACAACTGAACTTTTATACCAAGGAGAAATATGGATAATTACTTCATTGTGCGCCCAATACAGTTATTCCATAGCGCCCTATGCAAATTATATAAAGCTAATAGCCGAATACGCACAAGGTAAGAAGGTTCTCGTATGCTCGGACATAAACGCCAGGTCGACCCTGGGGAATTCCAACACAACAGCCGGCCGGTGTGGCTGAGCGGTTCTAGGCGCTTCAGTCTGGAATCGCGCGACCGCTACGGTAGTAGGTACGAATCCTGCCTCGGGCATTTATGTGTGTGATGTCCTTAGGTTAGTTAGGTTTAAGTAGTTCTAAGTTCTAGGGGACTGGTGACCTCAGATGTTAAGTCCCATAGTGCTCAGAGCCATTTGAACGGAAGCATTGACCTCAACGCACACATGCTTACCGATCTCCTCACAAAAGCACAAAATACATCCATACTAAAAACACACAGCACACAACGCACACAAACATCGTGGACAAATAAACCGACTAGAGCAAAACCAGAAATCCTAAGAGCGAGACGGCTATACCAACGGTCAATTGCATACAGAGATAGACAAAGAAGACTAGAATCATGTAGGCTCGTAAAAGAGCAATACAAAAACGAATTTCTCAAAACACGTAAACAACACTGGGACAGTCATAAGGCATCGCAAATACAGACAAACATATGGGGGGACCATACAAAATAACGACTGAAAAAATAAAGAGCCCACTAGCTCTGGAAACGCTAAGACAGGATGATGGCGCGATGACAAATGAGTGGAGACAATCAGCACAATTCCTACTGCACAAGCTCCAACCTGATGATATTGCCAATTCTGACACACACCAAAAAGTAACACATCGAGAGGAACTGAATACACCATGCAAAACCGCCACAGTGACCTCTCCTCTTGCGCAAGAAGAAGTGGCTATGGCGGCCTCAGAACTGACAAACAAATAAGCACCTGGACAAGACGGAATTCATTCAGAACTATTAAAAAAGATAATTCCACAGTCCACTCTATTCCTTACAACTCTGCTAAATGACTCTCTACGGCTGGGTCATGTGCCTACAGTTTGGAAGGTCTCCAACGTAATCGTAATAAAGAAGGAAGTTGACAGGGATCCATCAGATCACAAGTCTTATAAGCCCATATGTCTGATATATGCATTTGCCAAGGTGGAGGAAAAGCTGCTGTGGCGGCGTTTACAGGCGCACAGAGCTCTCCATGACCTACGCCGACACCCATTCGGCTTCAGAGAGGGAAAGTCGATTGATGATGCCATCAACCAAGCGTTACAGTTTGAGAACAACAGGGCTAAGTACGCAATGGCAATTACGACAGACATTGTGGGTGCCTTTGATAATCACTGGGGGCCCGTAATGTTCAAGAGCCTCAGACAACTGTAGGTACCCGAAACACTACGCAATAATCTACTAGACTGCTGTAATAATAGAGTGGTCGAATGGCAGATGGGCGGCCGAAAACTAATCAAACGATTTACAAAAGGCTGCCCCAATGGCTCTATCTGTGACCCCATCTTCTGGAACATCACTATTGAACCCCTCCTGCAACTACTGCAGGGAACAAAAACGACAGATGGAGTTGTTGTATACGCAGACATTTTGGTCATAGTGTCTGCTAACAATAGGTCCGAGCTACAAGAAAGAGCAATTGGAACACTCAAACCAATATGACAATAATGTCACAACAACAAACTCCAAATAGCCGATAGCAAAACGACGTACTCTTTGCTGAAAGGGTCTCTCCAGGGAACCCCTATTGTAAAAATAGGGGACACAAACATTAAACGAGCAGTCACCACAAGCCTTCTTGGGTACACATAGACGAAAAGCAAAATTTCAATGAACACATGCGCATTGTCACAAAAAAATGCAGAGAAAAATAGTACACAAACTGGCCAGACTAAATTCAGAATAATTTAAACTCCCCTACTCAGTTACACGGACATACCACTGTGTATTCTTCGAGTCGATACTTAGCTTCGCCGCCAGCACATGAACTGACAGGTTAAGCCTATCAACAAACTGGACCCTCGTCAGACGAGGACAAAGGAGTGGCCCACTTGGATTATCGGGAGGTTTCGGCACCATCTCAGTGGAATCAGTCTGTGTGGTGCTCATAATCTACCCAATAGACAATGGCTCTGAGCACTATGGGACTCAACATCTATGGTCAACAGTCCCTTAGAACTTAAAACTACTTAAACCTAACTAACCTAAGGACATCACACAACACCCAGTCATCACGAGGCAGAGAAAATCCCTGACCCCGCCGGGAATCGAACCCGGGCTCGGGAAGCGAGAACGCGACCGCGAGACCACGAGATGCGGACCCCAATAGACAGTACGATAAGATATAGAGCTGCCACGTACCGTACTGGCTTAAGGTGAAAGGAGCGACCAGGTTCGAAAGATCACTGGGGTACCAACTGACACGAAACGCAAAACTAAAACCTTGCAGGATGGATACCTGGCAAGGTGAGTGGGACACAAGTGATAAGGGCCACAAGCTACACCAGTCCTTTCCCGATGTAAGGAAGAGATTAAAACTCAAACATATAGATCCCAGCCGCGGTATGCTCCACTTCTTAACAGGACACGGCCCTCATACCACACACTTAAACTGAGTGAGTCTGAGTCACACACCAACATGCATGTGTGGCACATGTGGGGAAGAAGGCTCTCCAGTACACATCGTCTTTTTCTGCGGACGATTGCTAACATCAGACACACAATACACTGAAACCTCAACAATATTCAAGACACCATACATGTAATGCTCAGAGACGAAGACAATTGGACCATGTTAAACACACTCACTGACGATACGTCCAAAGCGACAAACAGAAAGTATGTCCGAGCCAGACAACGAGCCTATGTGCAAAGACAGGAAGGAATCAACGGGTTGGAAAATAGTACGGATTCGGACATGGAATCAGGTGATGACACTGATCCTGACATGACCGTAAATGAAAATGAAGAGGTATCCTAAATAAGCAACACAACAGACTAAAAGTAATTGAGGTTAAAGCTTAGTTATTAGGAAACCTAGAGTAGATGTTAGATTTATATTAGAAGCTGTGACTGGCGATCGGTGGCTTGATGGACAACTCCAAGACACTCACCGTCGTACACACTTCCTGAAGAGACATTATTCCACTATCATCTTTCCAAACTTCTGTTTTTATTCTTCCTAAAAATATGGTTATGGTTTACAATTCGATTTTCAAGAATTTTGATAGTTTCATAGATGTTTAGTATCTTTTATGTATCCATCTTAAATGCAAGAATCTTTTTTATTTGATAAAAATTTTTCCGAATCCATAATATGTCTGAAAGCTGTAATATGTCATAACTTTTTCTTAATCTTCCATTCGTAAATCGCTAATTTTAAGATTTTCGTTTCTTAATTACTTTTAAGTTTATATATATTTAAAGCTACAATAGTATTAATCCTTTTAAAAAATAAAAAAAATAACAAATAAGTATCAGATTCCGTACACGTACAATTCCGTATTGTGGAAGTGCGACCTCTCCTAGTAACAAGGTGGCAGATCAATTGTAAATGGCAGCAAATAAATAATAAAAAATTAAAAAAACAATTCCATGTCTTGGATTCTGACGTCACAGAAACAGGGGTAGTATGCCAAAATCGTCATCTGGAATTCCACTATGACAAAGCATAATCTTACAGTTTTTTATTTCCCATCGATTTATTCTTAGAGCAACTGTCCTACTGACACAGGAGAAGGAAACAATCCTACCAGTTTTGGAATTTCCGCCAAATTTTGACTTTCTTGCCATCTTATACATAAGGTAATTGGCCCTTGTCAGATGTGGGAGAGGAGGACTGTGGGGGAAGGGGGGGGAGGTTTGGAGAAATCCAGTGACTCATTGATGACGTCATCAGCGACATACTTTGGGCCAGAACTGTTCCAGAATATCTACTTAAACGAAGGAGGAAGTGTATATTGGTTGACTCTTGTAGGAACGTATGATGTCACAGATGTAACAGTACAACACACCATGTTGCAAAACGCCTGTCTTGTGGGGTCTGCCCCTGAAGTTGCCTGAGCATATCCGTCACGCTTTCGTGCTTAATAAATGAACGTGCAGCTAATGGAGCTGCTCATTTTTGGATCTTCTCTATTTCCGTACGAGCTCCATCTGATACGAATCCGAGACTGACAAGCAACATTCCAGTATTGGTCGAAATAAGGCTCTGAAGTTACCTGGTTTTTAGTTGGACTACATTTCCTGAACATTCTTCCAATGAATCTCAGCCTGGCAGCTGCCTTACGTGAGATTAGTTATATGTGGTCATTCCAGTTTATATCGTTGCTCACACATACTCGTAGATATTTTATGGAGGTGACTGCTTGCTGTGATTTTAACGGTTCGAAATGCCCTATATTTGTATGACAGAAATATTTCAGTATTGAATAAATGACCCCTAAGTAAAAACTAGGACAACTTTTAGATTTTGAGATATATTTCAGTATTGAATAAACGACCCCTAAATAAAAACTGGGACAACTTTTAGATTTTGTGAAGGGCTCAGTTTCTTTTACATATGTGAATGCATTCACTAGGTGGCACATGAAAATGTTGCAAGCGGGTTTAACTGAGGCCTGGGAAGCCATAAGAATGTCATATAACGGGTGACGTAGCACAGAGAGAAGCGGCGCGGTGGTGTTATATTCCACCGCACAGGTACAATTAATAGAATGGATGAACAAGTTAGAATGCAGGGACAGATGCGTGAGCAGTAGCGCTGGCACAAAGGAGCCGGCTGCGGCTGAGCGCCAGTTGTCCACCATTAGCTTCTGCCCCCCGGCTCATCACTTCCCGTCTCCGGCCGACCAGCCCCATCACCGCCAACTAACGAATGATTTATGGCCAAGGAGGCGGCTTCTACACAGCTGCTTGATATCTTACCTGAGGAGGAGAATTTCTTACCGCCGTCTGGCCAACAAGGCCATGTCGGCAGCACTGGACGAAAGAGAGTAACGTATTATGGATGCAGTTAATCACCCAAACATACTTAGCTTTGTTGTATCGTGATGAGACGCCCATTTGTTTCTTCTGAAGCCGGGACGCCCTTGTGATGCTGGCCCGGTATTACATCTTAGACGAACAAATGGTAGTCAGATGACCAGGTATTCCGGATGCGTATATATGAAGCGGGGTACCTATAAAACCAGCATAGCTGATTGTTATAACTGTAAAGGCAAATAATACCATAATCGATAATTCGTGTATCTCTTTTCGGGACAGTGATTATGATAAATAACAACAACGATTGCAGTTGAGCGCTGCGAAGGAAACCTCGTATCATGCAACAGAAACACAGAGCGTCAGGGGCGAGTAGAAGCTAGACCCCAACAGAATACGAGTGGAGTCTCAAGGTGCGTGGGAAGTTCCAGAAGCGTGTGTAATCGATAAGACTCTATCAATATTCGGGTTGCAGTCCATCTTCCTTCCAAGGCTCCAGAAGCAAGTCATGTACGATAGGAAGCTAAAATAAATAGACTGATAACTTCGCCACTAACTCCAAAAGAACTACAAAAACATTTGTAATCCAGTGCTGATAAAGATGAAACTCAGAGACTATCACAAGTCAAGTAACCATACGGAAATCTTGTTAAGTCAATGTGTGAAGGAACTTAACTTTGTTTTATGCACATGCTGTTCCAGTCGCTACTGGGGCAACTTCTGGACTTCTCGGAGAAATGATTTACAGCTTTCAGCAACTTCATAACTAAGTTAACTTATGTCCGAATAATGCTTTACTTTTTATGAAGTCATAAGATATTTGAAGGAAAAGAAGCCAGTAATTTTATGTTTTTAATGGATCACGAGAGATTTCTTTTATTACTGATAATGGCTAGATGAACAAGATATAAAATATACACCAGCAATAGCAAGGAAAGCATTTCGGAAGAAAAGAGAAATCGGTTAACATCTAATACCAATTTAAGTGTTAGGACGTTTTTCCTGCAGGTTTTTTCTGGGGCTTGTGGGTCTGCACGAAAGTGAAGGGTGGACGATATAGTGTTCCAACCAAAAATGGAATAAAAGCTTCTGAAATATGCTACGGAAAGTGTACTGAAGGTAGCGTAGATACATCGAATAACCGACGAAACGGTACTGAATGGAATAGGAAAGATAAAACATTATATCACAACGTGATTGAAGGAAGGGATCAGTTGATAGGACACATTCAGTATCACCAAAGACTCGTTAATTTGGTGGGAAGTACGCTGGGTACAAATTGTAGAGGGAGACCAAAGGTTCACTACAGACAGCACCATGAAGGTGGCAGAAGTTATTCGGAGATGGAAGAGGCATGCTCAGGACAGACTAGCGTAGCAAGCCGAGTGAAACTAATCTTCGGATTGAAGACCACAACAACAACATGTGTGCCCACATAGGTGACATCAGTATTAACGAGTACTAAACGGAATTTTTAGCGCTCCCGTCGATTTTTAACAGCGTGAGAGCGCTTAACTCTTTTGCGGTTGCCATATAAGCTCACTTTTTGTCGGTTGGTTCTTACAGCCTATTTCCCGAGAAGGTTGCCAACTGTTGACCTCTCTCCTTATTTTCTGAAAACTGGTGAGGGAATAATCGTTGCAGTTGAACAAAGGAGAACTATATTTACAAATAGTTTCGCAAATCTGATAGTAAATGCTGATATTCTGATCTTCAGTGACTTCCCCGATCTGGATGAGGAAGGAAGGAAGGTCGACAACTAAGCCACTGGAGCAGGTGCACAATCTCGGATTTAGGAAGGCTCGAGTCGGTAATTGACAGTGTTGTTTCTGATGAAATCCTACCAATATTTAACTTAATCCATACAGAGAAATAACGAAATACCAGAATATGTATGTTCGGACGGGGATTTGAACCAGTATCCTCCCGGACAGGAGTCCAGTGTGTTAACTCTTTCAGTCTGGTTGAAAACCATCATTCCGTTGACTTACGGCCCAAGATCTTTCCCAACAGGATTCCAGTGTGTTAAATTTTGCAATCTGGCTGAAATCCATCGCTCTGTTCAGTTGCTGACCAACAGAGCAATCCTTGTCTCCCCAAAATTTAACCTCTTAACACCACTGCCAATTATATCATTAAGTGTGATTCTTGGCATGACCTGTCCTCGAAGAGGAGATGATCCGATAACTGGAATACCTGTAATGCCGTTGCGGAATTTAAAAGCACCTGCATAGTGCAGTGGAATGAATATGTTCGTAAATTCGTTAAAGGAGAGTGTGAATGACAAAACCATTTTAATATGGTTTGTTAAAGAGGAAGTCATCATCGTTCTCAGAATATCTGCCCAGCACCAGCCTTCTATTTCATATTTAAACGTCTCTAGTTTCCAACAGAAATAGCTGTTTGAATTATGATAAACAAGCCACAGCACCATTCCTTCAATCGGTGGATCTCCACTTTCCTGCAGCGTCACCCTCACGTGACTTCCTCAAAAATATGAAATGGAAACATGTCTATACGTTGCCAGAGAGGGAGAAATTGAATAGCGCGTACACATATCTTCTGACAATAGTTTTCGATTGATCTGCTCAAAAAATTAATGAACGACGTACGATCATCTTCTTGTGCTCTTTCTCTGTTATCACGAAGTATTGTACACTATAATATATTTTTCCACCGATACGAAGGACGAGTACTCAGCTAGTATATTATACAGTTAAGTCGTTTGTTTATTAATCAGTACTGAGAGATAAAGTTAATGTTTCTCTGCTTATTTTCTATGGCTTTGTTTCGGGTCTTACGGGATCCGCACAGATTAAGCCTTCGTGTTTCTGCGGTAAAATTAGCTTCCTATTCCTAAAACGTCACCTTAACCTCTCTTAGTGTGATGGAGAAAGGGGGGGGGGAGTGGGGAGGGATGGTTGTAGTGGAGGGAGGATCTTTGACGCTATGTGTCAACGGGTCTTATGGTGTTTGTTTTCAGGCGAATTTAACTAGTTGCATTTTGGGCATAAGTAGTAAAATTATCAACGACTTCAAAATTTGTTTAAGTCAATGTGAAAACATCGTAATAACATTATTCAAACTGGCTGGTTTATCACGCCAATGGTCATTACCCGCGGCTTTATAAATCTGCTTGGAATAATGCTCACTTGATTCCTTAATAAATGCAACGGGAGCTTTCTTTCGTATTTTGTGCTAATGCTCTGTCTTTACTGCGTTATGCGTCAACGTGGATTGTCCAAAGTGTATGCTGGAAGTTTAGCTGCAACGAAAACGGCAACAAAGCATTAATGTCGACTTACCTATCGAGACGCAATTAAAATAGTTCAGACGTGCAATAGATACAAAAATGATTAACTTGGCCTCATCAGTCATATTCCGTTGGTAGCTTCACAGTGCTGTCATTTGGAGACCGCTAGAAACGTTGCATTAGATCAGTTGATGAAGAGTCAAGGAAATGTCTGTGGCTTCTGTAGGGCACCATCGAAGCATTTACACGAAGCAACTTAGAGTGGAACTTCAACGTAAATAAAACGCAAATAAAGGGATTAGGTTAGTGTGCTAGAATAAAGATCAAGTATCCGAATTATTGTATCAATCTGCTCTAAGCACTTTATAGAAGCGGATGGAGACCACGCTGGGAGAAAACGGAGTGGGAAATTGACTCTGCCCAGGCAGTACACTACAAGACGAGGATATCGTAGTCTCATATACCAGATCCACTACTGCACGAAGTTACACATAGAAGTCGTGACGATATCCTAAATATTATGAATCAAGTCGCAACACTGCACGGAAATTTTAGAAAAAGCTTAATGAGAAACTCATCGCCACTAGGACTCTGTCACTAACGTTTTCATTCTCCGTCAGAGTGAGAGAGAGGGCACGTGATACATTTCGGGATGTTCTTAAGTATTCGTGTATAAAGTGAACCTCATCAGACCATTTTCGTTTTGGAAGTATTTGCGGCACAGCACGAGTTTGGATATTAGAATATTTAAAACTTGAGCACACTAAATACTATTATTGCAAATATTTCTTGTTTCTTTGTGTGTTAGCCCTACATCTTTCCACTTATGAAGCTGGTAACATGAAAGTGCATGTCACAAATTAATGAAACGCAAGAAGAATACTACACTCTAATAGTTCCATATACTACTGGAATCCTTTAGATTACACAATAAATCAAGCAAAGCTCAAAATCCATCTATTATAGGACGCTGTTGCAACGAAGTGTCTTTCTTGCTGGTAATATAATCTATCTGCCGAGGATCACGTTACTGCACAAAATATTGCATGCACCAGTTGGCTTTATGGGAATACTCTGGGTATGACAGTTGAAAATTTAACGAATCCTTTGAAAAATAAGCAATCCAACAATATGGTCGTCGTATCGCGGCAGTACCACTACCGTACGAAGTTATTGAGCAGAGTAATGAAAGCAATAAAACAGCCGAAGTTCCAGGAAACAACGAATGGAATGCGCATCCCTCATGCAATAAAAATACCGGAAAACGAACAGACCATCAAAAACTATTTTAAGAAATTAGCAAGCTTTGGCAGCGATATTTGTTTGTGATCTGTACAGCGGTCAGTAGCATTCAGTGGTTATTAAAAATTTCTTTGAGGTGTAAGTGAAACAGCGAATGCTGGATTACATGAAGCGTATCATGCAACCAAACAACGGATGCGTATCAACGCGGAGACCAGATGGCAAAACAATAGAGCTGTTTCTCTTTCATTCTTCGAGTTCTATATTATTTCAGATAGATACGTAAAACGCAGTGACTGTTGCCTTCTGTCTAGGCATTAAAAGTCGAAGTTTCTTCAATGATTTTTCTGATCCAGTTAGCCACTAGCAACTTATTGTCAATCTTTCCCAATGCCAGCCAGTCGTACTGCCAACAGGTCATAAAAAAAACTACACATTAAACATTCGTCGGCCGAAGGTCTCGAGATGAAAGTCAACAGGCAATATTTTAAGTGGCTATTAAAGCCTCAGCAATTTTACAGAGAGCAATATTTAGTATTTCATAACTGCCGTTGAATAGAAATCGCAAATCAAATTTTACCCGTTGGATTGTGTACAGAAGTACGGAAAGTAATGCTGATACCTCAGATCTCCAAACGCAAAACACAGCGTGTAAAGAATAAACAAGAAAACAGTTGTCGCTCAGTCTGTACATTCTGAAAAGATCTTTTCTGGCTTAGCCTCCTGCGTCCTTTGGTACAATATACACTGAGAGGTGAGTCACGGATATCTTCGTTTCCAAATGTTCTTTTACAAAGGAAACTCAGGAGAATTGCCCCAATTTAATACTAGTGCCGCTGAAAATATGAGCGAAATAAGTCTTGGTGGCAGTGGTGTTGAGAAATAGCTGAAATCATTAAAGCTGAACGAAGTTCCATGGCCTGAAGGGAGCTCCCAGACCTGTCAGTTTCTACACTGAATTTGCGGCTGAGTTAGCCCCTCTTCCAAGAACAATCGATCGTAGATCCCTTGATCAGAAAAACCGTGCCCAGTTTTGGAAAAAAAGCATAAGTCACACCTGTCCACAACTAGTGTACTAGAAGTGATCAACAAAACTACCGTTCAGTATCCTTGACATCGTTTTGTTATAGAACCTTAGAACATATTCTGAGCTCAAACATGATGAGGTACCATGAACAGAATAACGTCCTCAATGCGAACCAGCAGGGGTTTTGAATACACCGATCATGTGAAATCCAACTAGCAGTTTTCTCACATGACATACTGAAAGCTTTGGATCAAGATAGTCAGGTAGATGCAGTATTTCTGGATTTCCGGAAAGCCTTTTACTCAGTGCCATACCTACGATCATTGTCAAAAGTACCATCAATGGAGTATTAAGTGAAATTTGTGACTGGATTGAGAATTTTTTGGTAGGGAGGACGCAGCATGTTATCTTGCGTGAAGGGACACTGTCAGACGAAGAAAGAAATTCAACTGAGCCCCAGGGAGGACTGCTGTTCAAGTTGTATATTATTGACCTTGAAGACAATACTTACCGCGGCCTGAGACTTTTTGCAGATGAAACAGTTATCTACAATGAAGTAATATCTGGAAGACTCTGGAGAAATATTCAGTCAGACCTTGATAAGATTTCAACGTCATGCAAAGATTGACAATCTGCTTTAAATATTATGGAATATGGAATGGGATGATTACATACGAGCAGTCGTGGGTAAAGCAAGTGATTGACTTCAGTTTATTATTAAAATACTGGAGAGGTGCAATCAGCCTATAAAGGAAATTACTTACAAATCATTCGTGCAGCCAGTATGGAATTTTGCTCAAGTGTGTGAAACCTGTACCAAATAGGTCTAACACGGGATTCTGAACGTATACAGAGAAGGGCAGCACACATAGTCACAGGTTTTTTTGATCGGTGGGATAGCGTCCCACAGGCTGAAGAAATTAAGAGTCTTCTTGAAGACACACGTAAACTATCCCGAGAAAGTGTATTAACAAAAATTCATGAATGGTCTTTAAATAATGACTCTAGGTATATACTACGATCCCCTACTTACCGCTCACATGGGGATCGTGACAGTAAGATTACAATAACTACTGGACGCCCAGATGCATTCAGACAATTGTGCTTTCCGCACTCCATACGTGAATGAAACGGGAAGAAACCCTAATAACTGGTACAATGGGGCGTACCCCCTGCCATGCACCTCAAGATGGTCAGCACAGTATAGATGTAGATGCAGATTGCGATACGCTCATGTACGGATAGCGACAGTATCGCGTGCACAAAGTACTGAGGTGATTTATGTGGAAAGAGGTGGCGTTGTGGTTAGCACACTGGACTCGCATTCGGGAGCACGGCGGTCCTAACCCGCTTCCGGCCACTTAATTTAGGTTTTCCGTGATTTCCCTCTATCTCTTCAGGCAAATGAGGGGATGGTTCCTTTGAAACTTCCTTCCCCATGCTTCCCTAATCTGATGGGACCGATGACCTCGCTGTTTGGTACCCTTCCCCCAAATCAACCAACCAACCATGTGGAAAACTTCCCGACGTGATTATGGCCGCACGATTGGAATTAACAGACTTTCAACGCGTAATGGTAATTGGAGGTAGAGGCATGGGACTTTCTATATCGGAAATCGATATAGAACTCATTATTCTGAGATCCACATTGTCAAGAGTGTACCGAGATACCAAACTTCAGGCACTACCTCTCACTACAGACAACGCAGAGGTTGAAGCCCTTCACTTAACGCGAAGAGCAGCGGCGCTAGCATAGAGTGGTCAGTGCTAACAGACAACCGACACTGCGTGAAATAATCACAGAAATCAAGAAACTTTAGCTGGCAGGACATCGCCTGCAACGACTCTCCTATGGTCGTGACCATGTCGGTTGGACCCACCGTGGCCTGGTCAGTTGGTAAGAGCAGATGGCAGGATTCGAGTGTGGCACTGTCTCCACGAAGCCAGACCCAGGTTGCAATCAAAGAACTGTGCTAGCTGATGGTGGCTCCGTAATGGTATGGACTGTGTTTACACGGGATAGACCGAATTATCCGGTCCATTTGAACCGATCACTGACTGAAGATGGTTACGTTCGGCTAGTTCGAGAGCGTTTCCTGTCATTCATGGACATCATGTTCCAAAACAACGATAGAATTTTTATGGATAACAAAACGACATATCACCGGGCCACACGTGTTTGCGATTGGGTTGAAGAAGATTCTGAACAGTTCGACCGAGTTATTTGGCAGCATGGCTCAATATTTCTGCAGGGGACTACCCGTGACCTGTTGAGTCCATACCACGTCGTGCTACTGCACTAAGCTCGGCAAAAAAAGGCACTACACTATATTAGGAGGTATCCAATGACTTTTGTCACCTCAGTGTATGGTACCACAGCATTTTATTTTTCTTTGCTCCAGCTGTGTCACTGCCGAGCTGACTAGCTGGTAGTGTATGCTATACTTCGTGCGTTTGCTGTCTGTCACTTGTTCCATATTCTCAGCAATCCCAGCAGATAGTCGGCCCCGTTGAGATGTAGAGTGTTTGGTACTACAACGTCATGTGGAACAACAAATTAAATGAAACAGCTTTGTCAATTGTTATTACTTCAGATGTTTTTAATCCCATCAAAGAAAGCTTTGCATCACCTCGGTTCCGAGTGTTCCAGAACATCTACAGAAAACTGGAATAGAGATCAACATAAACATCATTTCCGCCCTTTTCATTGCTCATTAAAATCACACAATGCATGTTGTAAAACCATACAGAGAGAACTTTAGAGGTGATGGTCCAGATTGCTGTACACACCGGTACCTCTAATACCGAACAGCACGACATCTTACACTGATGCATGCCTGTACTCGTCGTGGCATACTATCCACAAAATCATCAAGGCACTGTTGGTACAGATTGTCCAACTCCTCAACGGCGATTCGACGTGGATCCCTCAGAGTGGATGGTGGGTCATTTCGTCCATAAACAGCACCTTCCAATCAATCCCAAGCATGTTCGATTGGGTTCATGTCTGGAGAACATTCTGGTCACTCTAGTCGAGCGATGTCGTTATCCTGAAGGAAGTCATTCACAAGATGTGCACGATGGGGGCGCAAATTATCGTCCATGAAGACGAATTCCTCGCCAATAAACTGCCGATATGGTTGCACTATCAGTAGGAGGATGGCTTTCACGTATTGTACAGCCGTTACGCCGACTTTCATGAACACCAGCGGCGTACGTCGGCCGCACATAATGCCAGCCCGAAACACCAACTTGCTGCACTCGCTGGACAGTGTGTCTCAGGCGTTCAACCAGACCGGGTTGCCTCGAAACACGTCTCCGACGATTGTCTGGTGGAATGCATATGCGACACTCATCGGTGAAGAGAACGTGATGCCAATCCTGAGCAGTCCATTCGGCATGATGTTGGGCTCATCCATACCGCGCTGCATGGTGTTGTGGTTGCAAAGATGGACGTCGCCATGGACGTTGAGAGTGAAGTTGCTCATCATGCAACCTATTGCGCACAGTTTGAGTCGTAACACGACGTCCTGTGGGTAAACGAAAAGCATTATTCAACAAGGTGGCTCTGCTGTCAGGGTTCCTCCGAACCATAATCCTTAGGTAGCGGTTATCCTCTGCAGTAGTAGAACTTGGGCGGCCTGGGTAAAGCATGTCATCGACTGTTCCTGTCTCTCTGTATCTCCTCCATGTCCGAACAACATCGCTTTGGTTCGCTCCAAGACGTTTGGATACTTCACTTACTGAGAGCCTTTCCTGGCACATAATAACAATGCGGAAGCGATCGAACCGCGTTACTGACCATCTAGGCATGGTTGAACAACAGACAACACGAGCCGTGTAGGCCTACCTCCTTGCTGGTGGAATGACTGGAATTGATCGGCTGTCGGACCCCCTCCGACTAATATGTGCTGCTCATGCATGGTTGTTTACATCTTTGGGCGGGTTTAGTGACGTCTCTGAACAGTCAAAGGGACTGTGTCTGTAATGCAATATCCACAGTCAACGTCTATCTTCAGAAGTTCTGAGAACTGGGGTGATGCAAAACATTTTTTTATGTGTGTGTATTTTGTGTTTAAAATGTCTTTGAACTAACACAGTGCAAAATCCAGTGCTTGAAAATAATATTGCTGTTTCTAACAGAGTTGTATTCTGTTACTGCATGGTATCACCAGCATTATCCCGGGACTTACTATTGTTGCTTTTTTTATCGATACCAATATATAGGTGCACGCTCAGCTACTTACGGCTAAATACCATGAATTTCACATTAAAATTTTAAAACCATATTTTTGTCTTACGTCGACAAAGAGCATATGATATAATTTGACAAATACTAAGTTAATAGACTTTATTCTTTGAGGTTACATACATACTCAAGACTTTACGGTAAATGATGCAAATCTCTTGAATGAACAATGCTTTGAATATGAAGACGAAGCTGATTTAACTTTCGACTATGCAACTCCTCCAATGAATGAGACATCATCAGAAGCTGATGACGATTCTCTACCCCTAAGCGAAATACGATGAAAGGACAGCATGGAAACCCAAATGTGAGTGCGTGCCTTAAAATTATAGTTAATTGCGAAACTCATAGTGCACACATAAAAATACGTAAAATACAAGTATATATTTTATTTGTACCATTCTTAGCTCATTTCCAGGTTCCAAGTAACCCTGCCGGTTCCTCCAGCTGGTAATGTACCTGAAATGAAGACACCATTTCAGATCTCGTGCCACTACATTAGTAATTTTTTATTGTTTGATGATATGGAAAACAACATTAATGTGGGCCACATTATATTACTCTAAAGTCAGAGAACGGGAGCAGAGCTGAAATGCAGAGTTAGTATTGTTGCTCCATTTCTGGGTTTTCCAAAAAGGAAGGTGTTCTGCGAACGACAAATCCGCTATCCCCTAATAGCAGATAACATGACCAGAGATCGCTTTTTTTGTGTAGGAAATATTTTAAGTTGGTTGATGATAATGCCAACTCAGATGAACAGAAAGAGAAAAATAGGTACTGGAAAATACGTGCCTTTGTTGATGGTGAGAAGAATGATTGCCAAAAAAAT
This sequence comes from Schistocerca piceifrons, assembly GCF_021461385.2. NCBI lineage: Eukaryota > Metazoa > Arthropoda > Insecta > Orthoptera > Acrididae > Schistocerca > Schistocerca piceifrons. The sequence goes on from NC_060149.1 coordinate 559,694,208, forward strand.
GGTTTAAATGGCTCTGAGCACTATGGGACTTAACAGCTGTGGTCATCAGTCCCCTAGAACTTAGAACTACTTAAACCTAACTAACCTAAGGACATCACACACATCCATGCCCGAGGCAGGATTCGAACCTGCGACCGTAGCAGTCGCGCGGTTCCGGACTGCGCGCCTAGAACCGCGAGCCACCGCGGCCGGCAATGATTGACAATCTCATCCCCGGAAAACCCATTGCTCATGTCAAGAGCAGTCAATATGTAAAGGGTAAGCCGCGTCCTGTCGGAGTCAAAATCTTCGTAACGACAGCACACTGTCGTTTATCACTTAATTCCACGCTTTATAAGGGAAAAGGAAAGGAAATAACTCCTGAAAAAGTTCCTTCTCTAGAGAATCTAGATGGAGATGGGCGAGTTTTGAAATTATCGAATGCCATGCCACCAGGCTCATTGCTATACTCACAGTTACTTCACGTCTGTGCCTCTGTTAGATTCTCTTTTGAGTTGCAGATCTGTTTTACTCACGGGGGCGGAAATCGTCTGTCCAAATCTGTTCACTTCAAAAGAGACTGTGATGTGGGAAAGGAAAGCGTGGTTTCTTATCATGTGGTAAGGAATGATGATAAAATATCTCTCATAAAATGGTTTGACAACAAACCAATTTTCTTGCTTTATCTGCCAATGGTACTGAACCTGAACTACAGGTTCAGCGGCTTTTATGAGAGGATTAGGTCTATCAGACAGGACTATAGAGAATTATGCAATGAAATGGACAATGGGCAGTACGAATCATTTTGTGCACTCCGCAGTAGCTGCTGCACGACCAGAATACAGACAGGATATTATCTAAAATAAATGAGCAAGAAAGAATATCAACAATATTACGTATTTAAATATGCTACAGCTCTACAGCTCTATTAAAACAGGCCTACTGAACTAAATGAGAGCAGCTCAGAAGAGGATGGTGGGCAGCAAGAGGCCAGACATCCGGAAGTGCCTCAGACGCTGCCACAAGTTCAGTCCAGGTCATCAAACGCTTCACACGTGCCAAATGTGAGAAATTGTCACCAGAAATGGAAATCCAAAAGTAGGTTCACAGGTTTTAGGATCTCACTTTCATTCGCTGTACGGAAAGCAAGGTATTTTTATGCTTCACAAGTGAACGTAACGGTTTCTTGAAGTTTCACAAGAAGTAATCGAAAATTACGTTAGCTGAAACTTATTTTTGCAAAGCTTGGAACGTAATTTGCGCCTTCTCTTTCACGTACGTTATATGATAGTTAAGTCCCATGGCATCAAAAAAATGATACCCTCTGCAAAAATTAATTAGAAATAAAACTTTAAAAAACTGTTTTGGGATTATTTATGCATACAGTAGCCCATAAATAGACGTTCATTAAAGTAGGAGATTACATGTGCCTTCAAGACACATGAGGTTCGTACAACTAGAAAATTTAAAAGGAGACTGTTCTGTCTGTATACAGCTGTGTCTCATACTCTGAGGTAATTCCCTGCCGGGCCATTCTAACGTAAGGTTACAACTGGTACCCCTTAGCAAATTAGGGAGGTGGCTGAGAGGGATACTAAGTGGCGTATCTTGGTGGTTAAGACAAGAATTGTGCCAAGGCTTTGGCGAGATTGGCCCCCGCCAAGTGCTCAGGCACAGGGGTTGGGGGAAGGGGGTGCAAAAACTGACAAAAGAAAAAGCGCGGTCGAAGGACGGTTTAAGATTTAACAGGGGGAGGTACGTCAGTCCACTTGTCCCACGTGTGCATATCTTCTGTCTGCTAGAAGACGTCATTCCCTTTACCTGAGACAGTAAATGAATACCCTTGTCACACTGTCATTTCGTCCTAGTAGCATCATAAAGAAATTACCACTGAACATGCGTTGAGTGGATTATGCACTAGTAGTGCACTTGGTTCACACAGTTAGCTTCTAACTCCAGTTTAACAGTTGAATTTTTGCTGCAACTTCGCCACTGTATTGGGGAAGCAAAAAAGCTACCTCTCAAAGGATTACAATTTCTGTTGATTTTGGCCAACTGCGGACTGGACTAAAACTGTTTAAACTACAGTGCTTTAAATTATTTAACAGAATAAAAACTGAAATGGATAACAGATCTCACATATAATACACCATTTCAACTCACTTTAATTTCCTCTCAGGAACGCCTAAGATGATTGCTCTTTATCTTATGCATCAGATTCTGGTGTCAAATATAACAGAAATATCAGCGCAGCTTAGCTAGTTAACGAAACAGCAGCTTTCAAATTCTAGTAGAGAGTGCTAATGAAGAGCACTGACACGGGCTTCTGTTTGGATATTTTAAAGTTTTTTCCGCAGTATGGGTTACGCTATGATTGTCGATGCACCGAAATAGCTTTCAGTACGTTTATGAAAATTCCAGTTAGTGCACTGTTTTGTCAACGGGAGTTTCAGACAATTATGAAACATCATAAAAAGCTACTTAAGGTCGAGTACAGGTGAAGCAGACTGGCAAATACAGTTATCTTGTCGATAGAATACGAGGTAGTTGCTACATTTTACTTGAATAGCAACAAATAGAAGGAAATGGATATTACAGTTATAAATGGAACGGAATCTTTGAAACGAATGACGTTCTCAACACTTATTTATGCTCTTTTCGTTTTATCTCAAACTAATAATTTATGAAGAACTAAAAAATCCTTATTTATTATACATCATACAAAAATCAATGTGCAGTTGTCGACAAAGAAAATAAATCTTAGATTATGATTTACTTCGTATTATTTTTACGTGAAATATTTTTCATCTGTTGTTGGTGTTGCGGTCTTCAGTTGGAAGACTGGTCTGGTGCAGCTCTACATGCAAGACTGGTTCGAGAAGATTTTTCGACACAAGCGACTTGTCATTTGGTGGCCTGCTTTTTCTATGTACGCTTTCATCCGTGTCAACTTTCGCATCTAACTGTGATATAAATGTATACAAATCTTGCACTTGGGCCCCACTATCACCCCTCACAGCACACAGAGGATGCGATTATTTAACCACACAGTATCGCAGCATGCCCTTGGCGAAAAAGTAACGGCCACACTTTTTCTTACTTTCAGCTGTATACAGTAACAGCACAGTAACGCCACGTTGGTTAATGTTACAAGATCAGATCAGTCAACCACGAAGAGAGTTGCCCCTGCAATTGCTGAAGAGGTTGCTACCCCTCTTCAGGAAACAGGGTAAGTCTGACCCCTTTGCCGATGTTCCTCCGTTGTGGTTGTACCTACAGTACAGTTATGTGAATAGTTTCGTCTATCAGGGTAAATCGAAAAGACGCGACCCTAAGGCTATAACCTGAAAGCCTATGAAGGGTTCGTAATGCCACTGCCTATGGCAAAAGTTGTGGTCACTATAAGAGCACTGAGACCCCAAGCTCACCGCTAGAGGACTTGGGAGAATACCAACGTGACGACACAGCGAGCTCGTGCACCCGCCGATCGTCCACTGCACACAGTGGCGCTGAAAATAGAGAAACGGAACCTTCCAAACAAGAGTGAAGGGCTGTGGTGTGTTTCGTGACAGCAGAAAGAGTGCAGCGAATCAAAATGGGTCGAGGAATGGCACAAGTGTAGAAAGAGCACTCAATACCCGTTGCAATTCCGATGGTCAATCACAATTTTCGGGCAATGGCTGCTACCGTAACTCGCCGTTCTTCAGTACGATGATATCGGCAATGTGGTGCAACGTTCCAGATTGCCCGTCGTCAGCCAATGACATCCGTAATTCCTCGAATGGCTTGTGCCACACCTTGACCCTTGCAACTGACATGTTGCGCACTTCGCATACATGCGCCATTCTTCGATGAATTTCCGTTCCTCGTGCTCTTTCCGCTGTAAAAAAACACAGTACACCCATTTGTTACCCTTCAGAAGCCTACAATTCTCTCTCTCTCTCCCTCTCCCTCCCTCTCTCTCTCTCTCTCTCTCTTTTTTTTTTTTAGTGAAGTGGTTGGTCAAATGGCTCTGAGCACTATGGGACTTAGGCTTCTGAGGTCATCAGTCCGCTAGAACTTAGAACTACTTAAACCTAACTAACCTAAAGACATCACACACATCCATGCCAGAGGCAGGATTCGAACCTGCGACCGTAGTGGTCACGCGCTTCCAGACTGTAGTGCCTAGAACCGCTCGGCCACACCGGCCGGCGAAGTGGTTGGTCGAAGCGTGCACGTCTTCGCCGTGTCGTACGTGGATGTGCGCACGCGTCCCTCAACGGTATGTATGGGGCCTCAGCACTCGTATAGGGACCACAACTTCCTCCGCCAAGCGTGGCATTTTAATATCCCTTCAGTGGTTTTCATTTTACAGCCTCCAGTTGATTTCTATTTTAACGACGTTAATACACTACTGACCATTAAAATTGCTACACCAAGAAGAAATGCAGATGATAAACGGATACTCATTGGACAAATATATCATACTAGAACTGACATGTGATTACATTTTCACGCAATTTGGGTGCATAGATCCTGAGAAACAGTACCCAGAACAACTACCTCTGGCCGTAATAACGAACTTGATACGCCTGGGCGTTGAGTCAAACAGAGCTTGGATGGCGTGTACAGGTACAGCTGCCCATGCAGATTCAACACGATACCACAGTTCATCAAGAGTAGTGACTGGCGTATTGTGACGAGCCAGTTGCTCGGCCACCATTGACCAGACGTTTTCAATTGGTGAGAGATCTGGAGAACGTGCTGGCAAGGGCAGCAGTCTCAATGCGAACAAGAGGTGACCGAGACGTGTAACCAATGGCACTCCATACCATCACGCCGGGTGATACGTCAGTATGGCGATGGCGAATGCACGCTTCCAATGTGCGTTCACCGCGATGTCGCCAAACACGGATGCGACCATCATGAGGCTCCTACGGAGCCGTGATTATACGCAGGCGTACAACCTTTCGCCTGAAACAAATCGACAACCGCGAGTGCCTTTCTTCACGGCACCAAAATTATGGAAATCGCGTGGAGAGAGATTGGGACTGTACGAAGGTTGAGTAAGGGCTTATAAGCGAAACATCTGTAACGTAGTCGAACAAATCTCGTCACCACGTGACATGCCCACATTCCTCACAGTGGGATAAATGTATTAACAGTTCCGGCTATTACTTTTGAAATAAACAGTTTACTTACTGTTCTCCTATCTGTCTCGTTTTCATTTGACTGTTCCTGTTATACAGCTCATTCAGATAATGTTTTTCGGTAACACTTAATTTTTACTAAACCTACGTGACAAGTTACAAAACAATCAAACCCAAACCTATGTAGACAAATTTGCAGAAAGACATTTTTGTGGGCTTGTGTGTGTGTGTGTGTGTGGGGGGGGGGGGGGGGGGGGGAGGGTAGGGGTGGAGTGCCATTGGCAGTTCTGCCGACGGCGAAGGACAGCTTAACTCTGGTTAAGGCACATAGCATGACAAGAAAAACTATACTGCTTGTATTTCTAGGCAAGTATGTATTACTCATGGTGTTTCATAGCATGGCTCTTCTTTGATCTTGAACTTTGCCCCCAGGGTGAGCAATGTCTATTGAAATCATCAGGTAAGTGGCAGTAGACGAGCAGTGTACTACGTACATCTGACTATGCTCAGCTGGAGGTGAAAAATTGCGTGCTATGTCCGGCATGGATGTAAAGAGACTGATGCTGCAAATATGTGTCATACAAGTATACTAAATTTGTGGTAGTCCAGTCAAAGTAGGACTTATTTGAGTTTACACACGTCTAAATTCGAACCTTTCTCTGTTGAAAAGATACTGACGGAAGTGGAAAGTGTTAAGCCATGAAGAACCTTTCTAGTATTTATCAAACCTGGAAGAATTGTTCATCTCATAACAAATATTAAATGTTTATAAATTCACTAAATTCCGAATTAATGTTCGTCATCAACACCAGTGTGAGGTGTGCCCCCCACGACACGAATAGACTGTTGTGTACGTTGGTATACGGAAGAAACAGCAGTCGAAACTCATCGTGATAAATTTATTGCTATTGCTGAATCAAATGCTGTGTCAAGTGATAAGGACCTCAGCCTCGCGGTTTTTATCAAGATATACATCTTCTCACCGCTTCCAGACATCCAATACGAGAAACCAATCAGGATATCCAGGATTCACATATTCCCTAATATGTTTGTGCTGTGAACTGTACTGAGGTGTCATGCATTTTTCTGCAGGAAATTATTACCCTTGTTATAAAGGGTACGACGACAGGGTTTACCATTTTTGTAACATACTGGTTAGAATTCAGTTTCTAGTCAACAAGTACTAAATAATTCCTGCTGTCATAATCGATAGCTCCCCGCACCATGATTCCAAGGGTTGGAGAGAGGTGGGTCTCAAGATACGCTGTTTTCCGTGGCCATTCACAAACGTCGCCTACAGACCAGTTCGAGTCAATATGATCACCACAAACAGAAGTAAGACTCTTCGATGAACCACATAGGATACCACTCAATGTCCTAGTACATTACAGCAGTAGATAAGCAGGGAGAGAACGAACGTAGACGATAATCTTATTTCAAGATCACTGTAAGGACTCCCAGTGTCAGGTTACACACTTGTGCTAGCTATACTCAAGATTAGCCCCCCACTCCCTCCCCCCCCCCCCCTAGGGCACGCCAGACAACTGATCAAGGTCACCTCTAATAAGATTAAAGCACTCCCTCCGCCATCTTGCTTTTATTATTGGAGTAGCTGAGTGGGTGGGATCATTCTGTAGCTGTACACCATAGGGAGCGGGTCAAAGTGTGCTTATTTTTAATAACAAATTAATTTTATTGTAATTACGTTAAGTCATATCAGTTGAGCTTTAGCGTGTGACTATTTATCTATAGCAAATTAAATTTAATAATAAGAGATTTTCGTCATCCGAGGGAAGACGAATGGAATATTCCAGAATTTGAAACACGAACAGCTGTTAGCATGAGTTTCTTATAAGTAGATACCTTAGGGGTTGCGAAGCATCTCAAATCGCTTGATACGGGCAAGTCTTCAGGTCCAGATTGTATACCGATTAGGTTCCTTTCAGATTACGCTGATACAATAGCTCCCTACTTAGCAATCATATACAACCACTCGCTCACCACTAGATCTGTACCTACAGATTGGAAAATTGCGCAGGTCGCACCAGTATTTAAGAAGGGTAATAGGAGTAATCCATCGAACTACAGACCTATATCATTGACGTCGGTTTGCAGTAGGGTTTTGGAGCATAGACTGTATTAAAACATTATGAATCACCTCGAAGGGAACGATCTATTGATACGTAATCAGCATGGTTTCAGAAAACATCGTTCTTGTGCAACGCAGCTAGCTATTTATTCGCACGAAGTAATGGCCGCTATCGACAGGGGATCTCAGGTTGATTCCGTATTTCTGGATTTCCGGAAAGCTTTTGACACCGTTCCTCACAAGCGACTTCTAATCAAGCTGCAGGCCTATGGGGTATCGTCTCAGTTGTGCGACTGGATTCGTGATTTCCTGTCAGGAAGGTTGTAGTTCGTAGTAATAGATGGCAAATCATCGAGTAAAACTGAAGTGATATCAGGTGTTCCCCAGGGAAGCGTCCTGGGACCTCTGCAGTTCCTGATCTATATAAATGACCTGGGTGACAATCTGAGCAGTTCTCTTAGGTTGTTCGCAGATGATGCTGTAATTTACCGTCTAGTAAGGTCATCCGCAATCTTTTCTGGCATGGCCGCTCTTGCTCGCCTAGCCGGATCTTCAACAGGCTTGCTGCTGTGTACGACGTGAGTTCCTAGAAATTTGTTTTAACATGGTTTACGTTCAGAAGTAGCAATACTGCGACCAGTCACTCCTTTATGGTAATTTATTTTCTCCTTACCGGTTTTGTGATGATTTGCTTGTCTTCTAACGGAGAGAGAAAGTATGGGTTTCACTGCATATCATTTGCGTCAGTTTCCGCTGCAAGGATTTTGTATACTACGTCTGCCCACAACGATTATGATTGTAAGACCACCTCAAGGCAAATGCTGCGATTATTCCCTAGAAAAGGCTTGACCTTGTCAGTCTTCATTAGGGAATATTCTACAAATTTCAAGAGACATTTAGTCGCCTTTGTATTTGTTTCCAGGGAACACCACAAGGAGGTAATCTCTTTTCGTCCCTATTTAAATTTATTTACAGTATTTACAATATTTACAAGATTGCTAATGATTACATTAAAACTGATTGTTGTCTGCGAGAACATACCAATTTTTGGAAATCTCAGAAGGTGGGGGATGTGTAATATTTCTGGCTTAGCAGTCATCATATTCAGGTACAAGAAGCTCTTCTTAGAGCAGTTGAGAAGGCAGCAGTGGGAAGATGACGTAATGTGGTGTGAGGTACCGATGACTCATAGTTTGTTCGGTACGGGTATCGTGAGGAAGATTGCCTAAATTGTGGTCCTTCTCCGCGACTGGCTGCTGTATTCGGAAGTTGCGCGCCCAAATGGCAGTCTTCTGTTGTTATATTAGACAAACTAGAGAGCATTTTTCCTTGCATTTCACATTAAAGCATCTCTCAATAGCTTGCTATCAGTCCATTATTTCATATGTATTAATAACCAGCTGAACAATAACCAATTGTTAAACGAAAAGGCAGACGAATCACTTCGGTGATCTTCAGATCACGCCTAACTTGGATGGCGCATGAAGAGTATCGGCGGTAAGGCCAGAGCTGGTTAGGCAGTGTCAGGGGACAGACATGACCACCGTGGTGCCGGCCGCTGTGGCCGAGCGGTTCTAGGCACTTCTGTCCGGAATCGCGCTGCTGCTACAGTCGCAGGTTCGAATTCTGCCTCGGGCACGGATGTGTGTAATGTCCTTAGGTTCGTTAGGTTTAAGTAGTTTTAAGTCTAGGGGACTGATGACCTCAGATCTTAAGTCCCAGAGTGCTCAGAGCAATTTGAACCCCCCGAGGTCGGCTTCAGTTGAAGGGGGCTAGGACGTCAAACGGGCCGACTTGGAACAGGAGAGGCACCACAGGACATTTTAATTTTCACTGTCTATATTTTTACAGATAAATCCATAAAACTTTGTCAGCATGACCAGGAAGGATTCAGAATTCACACTCATAGCAGTGGAAGTTCAAACACACAACAAAATAAATCTTTTTACATGTGAAATTTCATATTTTTTCATTTACTATTGGCTGCATTAGTTGCTACATGTATACTTTTCTTCACAAGCAAGAGAGATCCTTCGAGGAATTTTACGCAGCATACAAACCATACTTACAGATATATTAAACTCCATAATTTATTTAATTTATGAAAAAAATGAATGAGCTGTTACATTTTAAACTTCATGTTCAGAAAAAGAACTCAAATTTTATTCTTAATTATCTCCATTTTTACCACAGTTTTTAATAGATTTCAAAAATTGTAGAGTTTCGCATTAAGGAGTTTGTGTTTAATAAGCAGTGTGAGTAGGAGAATCTCTCCCACTTGTGAAGAAAAGTGTACCTATAGCAACAAATGCAGCCATAGTAAGTGAAAAAATGATGAAATTTCACATGTAAAGGAAATTTGTTTTCTTATGTTCCTGAGCTTCCAATGCTATGAGTGTGAATCCTGAAGCCTTCCTGGTCATGTTGACAAAAGTTTTATGATTTTATTTGTAAAACTATAGACAGTGGAAATTAAAATGACCTGTGGTGCCTCACCTGTTGAAAGTCGGCGTGTGACCCCCCCTCCCCCCCCCCCCCCTCGGGCCCGCCGCCCATTTAAGACATTATTAGCAGTGTATGGTTATTTGGACATTTAGACATTTAGTTAAGAACAGTGTGATAGTAATTACGGAAATATGCTGTTCATCATTTTGTTGAAGAATGGAAATTATTTTTGACTGTAAAGTGGAATTTAATTGTGCAGTTTCCTGTGTTCTGCTGACAAAAAGCGAGTAGTATCCCTTATAAACAAACTAATTGAAAATTTAATTATTTCTAAAAAATCAGTTCCTCGCTAAGATTTTGTTACTTTCTCAAGATAACTGATTCAGGACCTACGTGCTGTATCCTGCGCCGGGAACAACTATAGAAGACTTTAGGTTGGTGAACATTAATTAGTGCTTATGCATTCCACTCAAGGCGGTGAAAGCAAATTGGCACCTCGCGTGTACTGTAATCTTAGTACAAATGAGATCTATGGAAACACAGAGGAGTTGTGAAGGAGAGAAATTTCCGGGGGAAAACGTTTACAGTAAGCACGTATATATCATCCCGCCTCTCTCTTTTTCAACTTGTCGTACATGGCATCCCTCGAGGGAAAAATGAGTTTGAAACTGAAGTGCTTTGGAATTATGAGGCCAGATTTTATTAACGAGAGCTGTGAACCGAAATCGACCAGCGAACTTTGTAAGGTTCTAATGGTTCAAATGGCTCTGAGCACTATGGGACTTAACATCTGAGGTCATCAGTCCCCTAGAACTTAGAACTACTTAAACCTAACTAACCTACGGACATCACACACACCCATGCCCGAGGCAGGATTCGAACCTGCGACCGTAGGGGTCTTGTGGTTCCAGACTGAAGCGCCTAGAACCGCTTGGCCACACGGGCCGGCGAACTTTGTAAGGAATATGAAAAGTGTGAACTGTGAATGACCAGAGAACAGCATGAGAACTGTTGTAAGTAGGCTTCGAAATGTGTTTGAACTGTTTTTGAACTTCAGTTGAACTACTCGTATAATATCTGATGTCGTAAAATCAAATTTTCCGTTAGAATGAAAGTAGTGTCGGTAACTGAGGAATAGGAAGTGCTGAAGTGACATGAGAATAAAAGTTAACGATGTGTGTGCGGTCCATGGGATTACGTTATTAATCATCACTTCAAGATTCTTAACGCTCCAGACGGCGCCGACTCAAGTAGTTGCAGCCAGCGGCACGGCCCACAGGTACGGGAAGTTAACAGCATTTTCGTTGTAATCATCTCTGATGCAATTAACCTGGCTGCCGGTGGAAACACCAACATTATGAAAGCAGGCATTGTAGGCAGAGCCATCCTCCCCGAACCGATCTGGTCGTATCCTGTCGACGGAAATACATGGGCTATTCGGAAAGTAAATTCCGATCGATCGTGAAATGGAAAGCACTGTTAAAATCAAAAATGTTTCATTTTAAATAGTTAGCTACAACTTATAGCTGCTTCTCTACATAGTCACCGCTCCGACTCAGAAATCTGACGTAGCGTTGTACCAACTTTCTAACAACCTCGTTATAGCAGGTAGACGCCTGTGATTTCATGAATTTTCTACGCTCGTCTACAGCCAGTTGCCTGTGGCAAAATGTTGTCCTCATAGCCAGTGGTTCATGTCAGCAGAGATGAAACTCACTCCTAGCCAATTACCGGCTGTGATGTGTGTGATCGAACACTTTCCATAGAACACGCTACAGGAGCATCTTCATTGCCCCTGCAGAGTGCGGCTGAGAATTGTCATGAAGAACAAAACGTATTACAGTTACGTTACGTGGGCTGCATAAAATAAGGCCAAATCTCCCACCAGGCTGTCATACTTGGCGGGAAACACTACTCTCTAGGCATGTTTACGTTTTCGCTGTGTGCTCAGATCTGAAAAGAGCGACGTGGCGTGGTCGATTGGCATACTAACTACATTACCAAGCACATTTGTGCAAAACCTCGTAAGATTTTCACAGTGCTTTCCATTTCGCGACCGATCGGAACTTGCATTCCAAATAGCCCTCGTATGTCAATGGTTATGCAGGTAAGAGCCAAGAACTCCGCTCCTTTCTCTCTGGACCAGTCAGACTCAAGCTGCAACAACCATCATACTTTCAAAAATATCGCTGATGAATGAGCGAGCCCATTTGGAACCTGGTAGCCCTCCCAAATCTAAAGAGGACAGTTGTGATATCCAAGCAAACATACCTATAGTACTCTTAGTATACGTGTCTCTGTTAGAAGGCCCGTAAATCACTATGAAAAAAATCCGAATAGAAGTGCTACCAATCCTTCTGTAGCCATTACACTAGTAAGGCTAGTCTGGAATGTACTTCAAACGTGGAGAGGGGTGGCGCCATACGATTAAACTCCTTTAACCACCTACATGTGTACCATACTGGACATATCGGGAACAATTTAACGACAAATACAACATTCAAGCACGATGGCGAGATCTGCCACTTCTCCCAGGCCGAATATATACGTGTAACACGAAATGAACTCATTCAGTAATAATTTGTGACGATATAATATGACTCCTAAACTCATAAGGAAAACATCCGAAGTAAATACACCTCCCCCTCATATAAATGAAGTTGAACAATGGCCACACTGTAGCAAAGTTAAATTATTTCTGCATACGAAGTCATCGACTCACACAGGTCGCGGCTCTGCTGTCGCCAGACAACAAAATGTTACGTTAGAGAGCTGCAGAGTTCGCACGCAGACTGTCGATAATCCAAGATGAATAAAAATTTTACCGAGTCTCCAAAGATGCTCAAGGAATCGAACAATTACCATTCAAATAATAGATTCGTACTACTTGGACCTGCAACCGGAGTTAACCATCCTGGCCGCCACAGGCGCCGACACCCAGGCTGCGAACAAGAGAGCTCACATGTCTGCCCAACACTTCGCTAGTCATCCACCCATCTTACTCCGGAAGGGAGGAGAAATTTCTAGAATGTATGTGTAATCGTCTCTGGTGCATTCAAGCTGTTGCTGACGGAAAAAACAGTGTTACGAAAGCAGGTACCCTAGGAGGACAATCCCACTCACGTAATAACAGTAAACACATCCCAACACATCCGTAGAAATACGTGGGCTGCAATGCGGGTAAATACCAAGGAACCCACTCCTCCCTTTGTCTCTCTGCTACCCCAACCATCCTGCTTTTTCAGTACGAGAGAAGCTGCGTGAGCGACATTAGTCTTCATCATCCAGCAATTCCAGGTGTAGTAAAGAGATTAAGCCGAAGACAATAAACCTATCGCATCACATTATTAAAAAAAAAACAAATAATGGAATATTATTATTTTGTGCCAATTCTATAACAATCGGAAATAATTATGGAAAATACGGGTATATCCATTACTATTAACGTTATTTCGATACACCCATAGAATGCCAAACAGCCACACTTGACACCTAGCGCCCAGCATTTTTAAAAACTAAACTGAGGAAACAAAAAACATGGAATACCTCGAAATATTGTGTTGAACGTCATTTGTCCGATGTAGCACAGTACTCGACATCGCATCGACTCAACATGTCGTTGGAAGTCCCCTGCAGAAATGCCAACTGTCTACAAGTAGCCGGACGTTAACATTTCCAGTCAGCGGTCGGCTCAGTTGGACCAGAAGACCCATTCTGTTTCATATAAACACAGCTCACACTTTTATGGAGCCAACACCAGATTGCACAGTGCTTTCTCGTCATTTGGGGTCTGCGCCGCACTAGGACCCTACCACCAGCTCTTACCGACTGAAATCGGGACTCATCTGATCAGAGCCGGCCGGAATGACCCAGCGGTTCTAAGCGCTACAGTCTGGAACCGCGCGACCGCTACGGTCGCAGGTTCGAATCCTGGCTCGGGCATGGATGTGTGTGATGTCCTTAGGTTAGTTAGGTTTAAGTAGTTCTAAGTTCTACGGGACTGATGACCGCAGAAGTTAAGTCCCATAGTGCTCAGAGCCATTTGATTCATCTGATCAGGCCACGGTTTTCCAGTCGTCTAGGGCCCAAGCAACATGGTCAAGAGCCCAGGAGTGACGCTGCAGCCGATGTCGTGCTCTTAGCAAAGGCACCCACGACGGTCGTCTGCTGCCATAGCCTATTAACGCCATATTTCGCGGCACTGCCCCAACGGATCCGTTCGTCGTACGTCCCGCATTGATTTCTACGGTTTTTTCACGCAGTGTTGATGTCTGTTAGCACTGACCACTCTACGAAAACACCTCTGTTCTCGATCGTTAAGTGAATGCCGTCTGCCATTGCATTGTCCATGGTGAGAGGTAATGTCTGAAATGTGGTATTCTCGACACACTCTTGACAGTGTGGCTCTGGGAATATTGAATTCTTTCCTGATTTCCGAAATAGAACGTCCCTTGTTTCTAGCTCCAACTACCATTCCGCGTTCAAAGTCTGATAGTTCCCTTAGTGCGACGATAGTCACGTCGGACACCGTTTCGCGTGAATTACCTGAGTGCAAATGACAGCTCCACCAATGCAATGCCATTTTATATCTTGTTTACGCGATATTTCCACCATCTGGATCTGTGCATATCGCTATCCCATGACTTTTTCCACCTCAGTGTATTGCTACGGATAACATATCTATGCATTAATAATGAATAGCAACACATATATATGTATGCTCTAATAGTGGATAGACGATGAATTAATGTTAACCTCCACAAAAACGATGCTGTACACAAATAAACCCTTTACATGACTATATTGTCAGACTATTATGAGTTGTAAGTATCGAGAGACAGATACGCGTATGTTCTTACACAACACATCGATATAAACACTTACAGTGACTCAATGTAATAACAAAAAAACAATTTTCCGCAATGCATTAATTAACAAGAAAATGCATTCCTTAATGATGTTCCAAAGCGGTACCCATGATTGCAACCAACCCACCACCAAAGGTATTAAAACTGAAAACAACAAAAGCACATCGACTCTTGGAAAACCATTCTACGCATACCTGATTAACCATCTATCGATTTCTCCTCCGACAAACACAATGCTTCTGTACCTAGAGCGTATTGGAGCCGTTTACCTGGGATGAGCCGCCATACGGTAAACACTGCGCTCAGTGCCTCCTATCTCGGGATATCTTCCTACTCGTCTGACCTTCCCCACCCAGTGCCCCTAGCGGTAACAGTCGAATTCCTTTCTCCTGCCCTCGAATTGCTGATAGCAATGACTGGATCAGAAAGACCACTCTGTAACCAGTTAAAGACACGGGAGCTAAGTAGTGGTCATGCGCTTCCATCGCTTGATAAGGCGGATTGTGTTCCACCTACAGAAAACACCTTCCAGCCAACGGGCGCTGAATGCAGGCAGCCGTAGAACGTGGTATAAAACATTTTTTACCATACATCTTTATAAATATCGAGAATAATTCCGGTATTGACACACTGCTACTGTGAACATTAATGAAGTCGACTGTCCTAAAGAAGAGAAAGCATTCTGAGACAAATATATAGAAAAACGTACCACGCTAAGCACAGAAATGAGATCATTACATATGTGTTTTGTTTGCGTATAAAAGGGGAAGCTATTATCTATTGCATCCACACTTTGATTTCTATAATGTTTTATCAAATCCTGTTACGTACGAACAAAAACAGCATCCAAAATAGTTACATTCACCGTGTGCAGTCTGTAAGGCGGCACTTCACAGCAGTAAATTTTTGCCAGTGGGTTTTATCAACACGTGACTATTACGTGAGCTCGTACTGCGTGACATACTTTTTGCGAAAAAATTTGAGAACTAGCATTCCTAGCCATCGTACATATTGCGTCAGTTAAGACACATTAGAACTTGCAGAGAGAGACGATTTCCTCTCTATATTCATCTTTTGTGTGTAGCACAAGGCACCATATGGCGGTTAGAGGATTATTTGTGTGTTTTAAAGAAATTTATAAACAGACATCATGATCATGCAACACTCTTAAGCAATAAGCGACCTGTTGTTCGGATGAGCATTAAAAAAAAAAGGACAGGAAAAAACTGTAGGCAAGTGTTTGTCTAATATTTGTTGAGACATATACGTATGTAAACAATGGCCTGGTTTTAAAAGACGCTTATATGAAAAAGTTACCACGTAGTTCTCATGATAATTGTAGCCCACATTTAATGATCCAACATGGCGATGAGCAAACTTCTTAATTCCTCATTTTCTCGTAACACTCGATGAAAATCCTAAATGTATTGTACAGGCGATAAATAATTATAGATTTGCTGGGATATCGTAGGTATTATTATACGACACTATTCTGACATTAGGGCAGTGTGGATGAAGAGCAATACATTTCCACATACACATCTATCTGTTGTTGTGGTAGAGCATTATGTTAGCACAGCAGTCAACGGGGAAGCAGATGTTCAACAAGTCATAGTTGTTTGTTTGTTTACAACAGGCTCCATTATACACAGTTTGTGCTATTGCTACACCAAGGAGAAATGCAGATGATAAACGGGTATTCATTGGACAAATATATTATACTAGAACTGAAATGTGATAACATTTTCCCGCAAATTGGGTGCATAGATCCTGAGAAATCAGTACCCAGAACAACCACCTTTTGCCGTAATAACGGCCTTGATACTCCTGGGCATTGATCCAAACAGGGCTTGGATGGCGTGTACAGGTACAACTGCCCATGCAGCTTCAGCACAATACCACAGTTCATCAAGAGTAGTGACTGGCGTATTGTGACGAGCCAGTTGCTCGGTCACCATTGACCAGACGTTTTCAGTTGGTGAGAGATCAGGAGAATGTGGTGGTCAGGGCAGCAGTTGAATATTTCCTGTATCCAGAAAGGCCCGCATATGACCTGCAATATGCGGTCGTGCATTATCCTGCTGAAATGTAGGGTTTCGCAGGGATTGAATGAAGGGTAGAGCCGCGGGTCGTAACACATCTGAAATGTAACGCCAAACACGGATGCTATCATCATGATGCTGTAAACAGAACCTAGATTCATCCGAAACAATGACGTTTTGCCATTCGTGAACCCAGGTTCGTCGTTGAGTACACCATCGGAGGCGCTCCTGTCTGTAATGCAGCGTCAAGGGTAACCGCAGCCATGGTCTCCGAGCTGATAGTCCATGCTGCTGCAAACGTCGTCGAAATGTTCGTGCAGATGGTTGTTGTCTTGCAAACGCCCCCATCTGTTGACTCTGGGATCGAGACGTGGCTGCACGATCCGTTACAGCCATGCGGATAAGATGCCTGTCATGTCGACTGCTAGTGATTCGAGATCGTTGGGATCCAGCACGGCGTCGCGTATTACCCTCCTGAACCCACCGATTCCATACTCTGCTAACGGTCATAGGATCTCGATCAACGCGAGCAGTAACGTCACGATACGATAAACCGCAATAGCGATAGGCTACAATCCGACCTTTATCAAAGTCGGAAACGTGATAGTACGCATTTCTTCTCCTTACTGCTGTTCTCCTCAACTGCTGTTTGTGTATGAGAAATCTGTTGGAAACTTTCCTCATGTCAGCACGTTGTAGGTGTCAACCTTGTGTGAATGCTCTCAAAAGCTATTCATTTACATATCACAGCATCTTCTTCCTGTCGCTTAAATTTCGCGTCTGTAGCACGTCATCTTCATGGTGTAGCAATTTTAATGACCAATAGTGTATGTATTCCGCGTGTTGTGTAATGTTTGTGTTGTTTGATGATAATGATGATGAAGAAAGTGAGAGAGTGAAATCCAGTGCCAGCACATAGCCTGTCTCTCGCGAATTGCACCAATTGGGCTGGCAAGCTTGACGTCCCCATCCGACGGACGGATCACCATCACATGCCCTCGTGTCATGAGACACTGCGGAGAGGTGTGGTATTTAAACCAGGACTTTGGCGCTAAGCCAGTTTGTCAGGAACTTTACGTCGTCACCTTTCCTCCCCTAGCCGGCCAGAAACTCGCAGAGAGAACTTTTTTAATCACTGGGATTCGAACCGGCTTACCCCACAGTCGAGCGCCACCACAGAAGCTTGCGTCAGCGACCTTGGTCACGGAGGGGGGTTACCAACCGTCCACGAACGAAGAAACAGCGGTGCTGACGGTTCTGCTGTTGACAATACTTTGGTAGTATTCCCTGTAGTTCATCTGGATTACTGTCTATTCGTTATCGTCAGCAAATCATATTTAAAAATCAGTATCGGATACAATACCTACCTAGATGTCTTTTCTTCCTTTTTTTATAGCATTAAGGATATGAAAAGTTTTAGTGCCAGTAACTCTGAGAGCTATGCAGATTAACAACCATCTACCATAGTTTTCTTCATCCCCAGCCACATGCACCTCGAGAGGCGTGATATGGGCGACACCGAATGAACTCAATGTGGCAAAAATCTGATCAACCAGTGTATATACTGAAGGAACCGATCGATTTCCTTTTGTTGATTATATACTTCGTACCTCTGATGCGAAAATAATACTAGTCATACGTCTCTAGGAGCCTGACTGCCTTGCTAGCAAAGATATTGAACAAATTATGCCTTCCTGGTACATAAAAGAGGCAATGTGCTGAGCAGACGCAGACCATTACTTATGAAAGTTTTCGTGTATGTAGTTCTAATGTCATTTTGCAATTTGTTTACAGGGGTGTAATACGAGCTTCTATGTTGATCACTTGATCACGAAATATTTTACGGTTATGAGTCCTAAAATTAGAATAAATAAGCGTTATATTTTAGGTGTGTGTGTACATGTTGTAGAAGACTGTAGTTTCAGTGGATGATTCAGTAATAGTGGGATGCAATAACCTACACTGATATTTTACTTTAAAAAAAAAATCAGGAATAATAACGGTTTATAAAAACATGTATCGTATGGTTACAATTATAGTTTCTTATAGTAAACGGATTACACAAACGGTGTTACTTACAACTGTTTTGAAGACTATCGATTAGTGTAATTCTACGTTACTCTGCACGATTACTGACTGTTCGTCAAATCAGTTCGTCAGCCACGGCACTTGCCTCGAATACTTCATGTGGATCCAAGACTGGGAAATATGTTTTACCATGCACTCCCGGCTTTGGCTGCCAGAAACTACACATAGGTGTTGGACAACGGAAGAAACCCGCCAGCACGATAGACGAAGCAATAAAGATGGAACAGCCCTGGCCCCACAAAAGCCCGAAACTTGCCAAAATTAAACTTAATTTCCATTTGGCGTAGTTTGCGCGCCAGCGCGCCTGATAAAAGCTTAATGTGAGTCGACTACGTAGCCGGTGAAAACATCCGATAATTAACATAGGTTGACTTAGCCCTGCTACTATACTTCGGGTTGAAGCCAGCACTCGGTTTCGGATTATGGAAGAAGACCGGTATGTGTTGTGGCAGTTTCTGTTTCAAGTTCATTCACTGTCAGCTGCTCCGCGGGACTTTGCCGCTTGATGCGAGAGATCTCCACATACCGTTCCCGCTTTACTGTCCAGTGGCAACACCCAACGCAAGTTTTACGAACTCAGAGAGCAACCATCTCGCAGGTTTAAACCCGACATATGATTCTAATTTCCATCAGTGCAGTGTCTGTATTTGACAGTGTCTGCATAGTACAATGAAATGTTCCTTCAGACGTGCATGCCTGTCCAGAGCAACATAGCATCGAACTGTACACACACTATCAAATACATGCATTGCACTAATGTATTTCATGTCAAAACCAAGGCAAACTGTCGAGAAAAAGTGCAAGCACCATGGGAAGCACACACTGGAACATTTGGGTTGGTCCTGGAAGCATGCTCAAATAGCCGAAGTGTTTAAGGCGACAGCTTGTGACAAGTGGGAAATTTGGGTTTGAGTCCCGGGTACAGCACATATTTTCATACGTTTCCAGCGAACAAAACATCTGTCGTTATACCGTATTGGCAATCCACGAATACATTTCATTACCAAATACAACTATCAACTGTCAGCAGCGCCCGTTCCTTCAGACATGCATGTATTTCTGGAGTAACTCTGCATCGAGCTATACAGACAATGCCAAATATAGACATTGCACTATTCTATTTCATGCTAAAGGCAAGGCAACCTGACGAGAATAATTAGTGAGTTCTCCCTGTTCAGGAATCACACAAATGTCGGCGCTACTGGAGGAAGACAATGGGACATATGGAGGTTTGGTTCGGACCTGAAAGCACGTTTGGACAGTCGAGGTAGTTAAGGAGACTGTTTGTGACAAGCGGGAAATCCGCAGCCGGCCGGTGTGGCCGAGCGGTTCTAGGCACTTCATTCTGGAACCGCGCGACCGCTACGGTGGCAGGTTCGAATCCTGCCTCGGGCATGGATGTGTGTGATGTCCTTAGGTTAGATAGATTTAAGTAGTTCTAAGTTCTAGGGGAATGATGATCTCAGATGTTAAGTTCCATAGTGCTCAGAGCCATTTGAACCATCTGGAAATCCGCGTTCGAGTCCTGGTTGGTAAAAATATTTATGTTTCCACTAAATTCTATAGCTGTTACCATGATTAAGTATGTCTATCGATCGTCATAAATGTCTGTTCTTTTCGGATATGCATGCCTCGAACTATACAAACACTCTCAAATGCAGACACTGCACTATTGCATTTCGTGCCAAAACCGAGTCAACCTGGCGGGAAAAATGAATCTCTCCCTGTGCGGAACTCACAGCTGTGCGATCAGTATGGGAGGCAGACACTGTGATATACGCAGATGTGGGTCAGTTCTCGAAGCATGCTAAAATAGCCGAAGTGGTTAATGCAGCTGCTCGCTGACAGCAGGAATTCCAAATTCGTGTCCCGGTGTGGCACAAATGTTCAGTGTTTTTAGTAAATTGTGTAGCTGTGAAACTTCCTGGCAGATTAAAACTGTGTGCCCGACCGAGACTCGAACTCGGGACCTTTGCCTTTGGCGGACAAGTGCTCTACCATCTGAGCTACCGAAGCACGACTCACGCCCGGTCCTCACAGCTGTACTTCTGCCAGTATCTCGTCTCCTACCTTCCAGACTTTACAGAAGCTCTCCTGCGAAACTTGCAGAACTGACACGCCTGAAAGAAAGGATACTGCGGAGACATGGCTTCGCCACAGCCTGGGGGATGTTTCCAGAATGTGATTTTCACTCTGCAGCGGAGTGTACGCTCATAAGAAACTTCCTGGCAAATTAAAACTGTGTGTAGGAGACGAGATACTGGCCGAAGTAAAGCTCTGAGGACCGGGCGTGAGTCGTGCTTCGGTAGCTCAGATGGTAGAGCACTTGCCCGCGAAAGGCAAAGGTCCCGAGTTTGAGTCTCGGTCGGGCACACAGTTTTAATCTGCCAGGAAGTTTCATATCAGCGCACACTCCGCTGCAGAGTGAAAATCTCATTCTTCTATAGCTGTGTTGGTACAGTACTCGCAGTTTGCGAATACATTCCATGACTTAATACAGCTATCGACCGTCGGCAGTGCCTGTTCCTTCAGACATGACTCCTTGTCTGAAGGAACATTGCACCGAGCTATACAGATACGGTCAAATACAGACACTACACTAATGGTTTTCATGCGAAAGCCAAGACAACCTGACGAGAAATATAAATAATCCTCGCCTCGTGCAGGAATCATGTAATTGTGAGCACAATAACGGAAGCTGTCACCGGCACATACGGACGTCGGGGGGGAACCGCAGCAGTGGTCGATCGTGTGTGCTGTGTACTTGTAGCAGCTCTCGCCGTGCGCTCGCTGTTATAGTCAGCTATGGAATTTGTGAGTTCCGTTCTATACGTTAATAATGGAGTCTAAACATCGAACGCGTAAATTGAAAAATGTGTTCTCATTAGAGTATGAAGGATCAAAGTGATAGATATTGACGAGTGGTTTTTCAATCATTCATGTTTGCCAGTACAAGAAGTTAAGAGTTTGTCGTCGATTTCTTATCACATGCTCTGTATGTCAGTCCGAAAGACAGCCAAGTATGTCACAGAATTATGACGAAAACAAGAGTTTCCTCCAAGTTTCGTTCGTGGAAAGGAGAAGTTTGGACGTCGGCATTCGTGACGCTGAATTAGATTTGCGAACAGTTGGCATATTTAATCTATAGTTCTAAATGGAATATGGACACATCAAAGGAACTTCTGAACCGATTGAGACGTTAATGAAGATATATGATGAAAAATGGCAGGCTTCACAACAATTCAGTGCCAACAATGACGTAAGCAATGTAAAGACTGACGTGGTGCAGGGATGTAAGGTACTAGTCGTCTATGAAGTTTAACTCCGGACGTGTGTTATTTGTGGGTCCCCTTATCATATAAAAGCTGGATGTCCTCGCAAAATTCCGCAACGCATGCGATTTGAAGCGAACAAGTGACAAAGCCACTCCAGGATGACCAACCCCATAATCTAAACGAGAAGCTCAGAAGCAAAGCCAAGAAAAAATTCAAGAACTCTAAAAAAAAAAACAAAAAAAAATCAGGAGAGGCTGACATTAGCAGAAAGGAGAAAATACGGTGTCAGCGACAAGAACACAGTGTCCTCACAAAGGTCGGCAGTCCCTTAGAGGATGCTATGGAAATTACTAAAACGTATGTGCCTAAGTCGGTCACTCCGAGGTCGGAGGACGGTGATCAAGATTAGACGTTTCAAAGACGATGAAAGTGTTCAGGATAGTGACATTCAGTATCAACATGATTGAATGTGGAGAAATCTACGTTATTAGCTGTACGCTGAAGACATTTATATAACCATGCTAAGGAAGTGGTATTAAACAAAACAACAGATATAATGGGATATGAAGCAATTTAATGTGACCCTGTGCTACTATTGTGGGATGGCGATAGTGTTTAAATCAGGTATGGAATGTTAAGTTGACACTATGCTCGAAACTGCACGAGGAATCAACGCGACGCTACACGACTTGCCTTTAGTCAATACATCGGATATCTCTCCTAAGAGTCGTCGTGCAGATTTTCTCTGGTGTTTCGGCAAATATTTGCAATTTCGTTTTTGCACTATGTGGCTCGAGTCAGCTCAAAACTTACTGCTTGCCACGTCCTTCAGGCGAAGCCAAACGTCAACCGAAAGCGTCGGTTTGTTTCCCATTATAAAGAAAATTATTTTTAAATCGGAATTTTAAATGCCAATTCGATACAGCGCTCCCAAATTAGTCCAGTCTGACACTCTTTTTATCGACGTGTATTAACATGAACAGTAAAACAATAACAATATACAGCAGTCCAGCAGCGAGCCGACAGCGGTGCATCCTGGCGGTTAACAGTAGGCGCTGACGAGGGCAGTGCTGTCGCCGCTCTAGTACTGGTTATTCATCGAGCTTTCCTGTCCCTGTTAATACATATCGATAAAACAAACATGTCACTAGACTGTTCTGGGACCGCTCTACAGAATGGGAACGTAAAATACCGCTTTAAAAATCATTTTGTTTGTAACGGGAAGTGATGAGTACTATTAGTTTGGGCTTACTCCAGCTGCACCATGCAAAAACTAAACGACAGTTATCTGCTGGAACACAACATAAAAATGCGTCTTTAAGGAGGGACGTTTACCACACGCTCCAACAGGGACCGATGGCGTAACTGTGTTAACACTCATTAGCAGAATTTCAATTTCGATTAAAAATAGCACTTTCATCGCCTTCTGAAGGTTTCTAATTAGTAACCAGGAGCTTTGGGCTTGATTGGATTCTCTGAGTAAAGAGGTGTAAAACTCAACAAATACCCTTCGGGAAAATAACGCCAGAAACCATCCTAGTGGTAGACGCCATCGTGCCGAGAGAATAGCGGACTGCATGTGTGGCTGGACTGGTCCCCAAGGATAGATGCATACTTTTGTTGATCCATTGTGACTTCCAGAATGAAGAGATCGCCCAGGGAATGCCATGGAAACATTCCTCAGACCGAACAGCTCCCTCCTCCGGCCTGGAGATTTCTGAGAGATGGTTCCAGGGTTCACATGTCAACGGCTGTCTGTCCGAAGGAGCATGAAACCAGAGTCACCTTAAAAGTCATCTACTGCCACTCAGTGAACGTCCAGCTGTGGTGTTGGCGTACAAATTCTAGCTTTCGTCCCTGATGAACAGCAGTCAGCATATGTTCCTGAAACAGGCCCATACGCACCACAGCTCGCCCCAACTCTGCCACTTCTACCAGCTTCTGGAAAACAAAACACTCGAATTTGGTAAATCTTCCCGAAACGCCTCTTGAGCGGCACGCACGAATTGGGGAACTTCCACATGCTCGTGACAGGCCAACTGCACAATCTCGGCAAACTCTTTCAAATCTGAACGGAGGGAGTGCTCGACCTCCAACACTATTTACAGTGTTCGTGAGGAATATTGTAAAAAATAGACCAACGAATAAGGTACGCAAAAAAGTTATAAGTAACACAAAGATTTTATCACAAATTTCACATATAAAATATTTCCTGGAAATAAATTCTTTTCTTTTATCTTACATTTTATCCACGGATGCTTGTATAAACACCACTTTAAAAATTGTAATTTGCCAGTTTCAGCATATGAGTAAATCTTCACTGTTGAGGCAAAACATTTTGACCGTTACCCACCGCGACACTGGATGCCGCCTGGAGGTGTTGTGCGCACGTGACGCCGTAACAGAAGTATGTAAGCTGAGCAGACACGGACGAGGGTCATCCTAACTAAGAGATGGGCTTCAAATGGCGAAATCCACTGAGATGAGCGACTTTTACAGAGAGCGGTTTATATTTTCGCAGAGCCTGTGAAAGAGTATCTCGTAAATGGGGAAGCCGCTAGAATTTTCACGTGCTACTTTCGTGAGCAGTAGGAGGTAGGACAGTGAAACTACCACTAGACACTAAATGGTTGGACGTCCACGACACTCCACAGAACTTTGTGTTTGGAGGCTTGATCATTGGAAACATTTACCTGCGCTTGCGTGGGACCTGTAGTAGTAATGGAAGACACGCTGACAGCTGCGAACCACCTGCATCCCATCATGCTTGAGGTCTTCCCCGACGTCGATATCATATTTCAGCAGTATAACTTAGCGTGTCTCGATACCAAAATCGTTCTAAACTGGTTTGAGGAGCATTATATTGAACTCACGTGAATGTTTCAGCGACCATATTTGCCTGATGTAAATCCTATGGAATCCATCTGGATCGGCATCGGACGCCATCACCGTGTACGCAAATCAGCGGCCCGTTATTTACACGAAGTACAGGGCTATTACAAATGATTGATGCGATTTCATAAATTCACTGTAGCTCCATTCATTGACATATCGTCACGACACACTACAGATACGTAGAAAAACTCATAAAGTTTTGTTCGGCTGAGGCCGCACTTCAGGTTTCTGCCGCCAGAGCGCTCGAGAGCGCAGTGAGACAAAATGGTGACAGGAGCCGAGAAAGCGTATGTCGTGCTTGAAATGCACTCACATCAGTCAGTCATAACAGTGCAACGACACTTCAGGACGAAGTTCAACAAAGATTCGCCAACTGATAACTCCATTCGGCGATGGTATGCGCAGTTTAAAGCTTCTGGATGCCTCTGCAAGGGGAAATCAACGGGTTGGCCTGCAGTGAGCGAAGAAACGGTTGAACGCATGCGGGCAAGTTTCACGCGTAGCCCGCGGAAGTCGACGAATAAAGCAAGCAGGGAGCTAAACGTACCACAGCCGACGGTTTGGAAAATCTTACGGAAAAGGCTAAAGCAGAATCTTACAGTTTACAATTGCTACAAGCCCTGACACCCGATGACAAGGTCAAACGCTTTGAATTTTCGGCGCGGTTGCAACAGCTCATGGAAGAGGATGCGTTCAGTGCGAAACTTGTTTTCAGTGATGAAGCAACATTTTTTCTTAATGGTGAAGTGAGCAGACACAATGTGCGAATCTGGGCGGTAGAGAATCCTCACGCATTCGTGCAGCAAATTCGCAATTCACCAAAAGTTAACGTGTTTTGTGCAATCTTACGGTTTAAAGTTTACGGCCCCTTTTTCTTCTGCGAAAAAAACGTTACAGGACACGTGTATCTGGACATGCTGGAAAATTGGCTCATGCCACAACTGGAGACCGACAGCGCCGTCTTCATCTTTCAACAGGATGGTGCTCCACCGCACTTCCATCATGATGTTCGGCGTTTCTTAAACATGAGATTGGAAAACCGATGGATCTGTCGTGGTGGAGATCATGATCAGCAATTCATGTCATGGCCTCCACGCTCTCTCGACTTAACCCCATGCGATTTCTTTTTGTGGAGTTATATGAAAGATTCAGTGTTTAAACCTCCTCTACCAAGAAACGTGCCAGAACTGCGAGCTCGCATCAACGATGCTTTCGAACTCATTGATGGGGACATGCTGCGCCGAGCGTGGGAGGAACTTGATTATCGGCTTGAAGTCTGCCGAATCACTAAAGGGGCACATATCGAACATTTGTGAATGCCTAAAAAAACTTTTTGAGTTTTTGTATATGTGTGCAAAGCATTGTGAAAATATCTCAAATAATAAAGTTATTGTAGAGCTGTGAAATCGCTTAAATCATTTGTAATAACCCTGTACATGACCTGTGCCCGATATCAAATGCCACGTATCTCCACAAACCCACCACCAAACTGTCAGATCCCTGATACGCTAAATCAGTGATTTATTTCGTTCCAAAGACGAACAGACAAGCCATTAAGCAGATGGTGATCACGTTTTTGGCTCATCAGCGTAATTTATTTTCTGGGAAAGCTTAGTTTTTCGTGTTTTTTGAGTCGGTTTTGATTATGTGGCCATATCTTGCAGAGTTAGTGTCAATGTACGTATCAGTTGGTTCATGCTTCAGACTTTTCACAAGTTGGAAAATGCTTGAATGAGGAGATTCACAAGAAGCGTTGAAACAGGAATGAAAACTTTCAGAATTCGTTAGTCGTTCTCCACTAGGACGCGCAATCTGCTGCCCAAAAGTGATTAGGAAATAGCTCACCTTCCTCATCAATGTAATCTTCAGTTACATGATAGGCAAATTTGGAAATTTTTTGGTCTTGTGGCTGGTACACTGACAATTCAGGAAGGAATCAGGAACATATTGAAGATTGAAGTAACTACGATCAAAGAAGCAGTGCAGCCACTGGCTGTTTCCATTGTTCTGGTCTTTGTATATTGAAGCCAAACGAAATGAAATATGTGAAAGAATATAATGCTTGTGGAAATTTTGAACGCAAATTTTTTTTAAGGTTTGTGACTTAACAAATGCACACAATCCTTTGTACCGTGAATAGTTTATTACTAATATGAAGAAAATTTAATTTCAGGAATAACTGCGTTCTGCTGTGTTTTGGAAGAGGAAGATAATATTCTATACAAATAACGACCACTTATCATTCAGCAACAAGGCTGTTCACTTAAAATAACAATTACAATTGTGCTACCAAGTTTGAGCAAGGTGAGACCGACAGCCACTAATCTTGACTGGTGGGAAGGCACCATTAGTACACTCATGGATGCACTGTTCGAAGTATGTTACCACCGTTTCTGGATTAAAAGACAGTTTCATCTTCCTGCATTCGTCTTGAACACGCTGTATAATTTTCAAATATGTTTCTTTCTTTTTGTCTTTTATAAGGCTGAACGCTTACGATGTCCAAAAACCTCCAGAGAAACTGTGGATCTGAATAACTGGAGAAAGTGTCACACTGCACATTGAAATATGGCTTATTCGAGGCATGCTGCCATTTGATGACGGGTCCGCAACAGTTCAGCAGTGAGGAAACGGGATTTTTTATTTCAGTTCGTTGCAGCAGACTCATAGGCAAAGATCAGTTAGGGTACTTCTTACCCATTGTACACATACGTAGCGTCGAACCGTGTTGAGAAACTGTGGAACGTGAATAACTGGAGAAAGTGTTTCACTGAACATGGAAATATTGGTTATTCGTAGCATGCTGTCACGGGATGGTAGGTCCGCAAATGCTCAGTACTGAGAAAATTGGACTTCTTTATGCCGAGTTCAAGAGTGAGATTACCCGACCCTTCAGTACCCTTCTTTTAGCCCGCCCGGTTAGCCGTGCGATCTAACGCGACAGTCCGCCTTCGGCGTTGTAGCGGGTCGGACGTGCCTAGCGCACCGGCCGCGACCCGTTTAGTGCGAGTTTTGTTTGCATCCGTGAGGCTTCGCATAGCGGTGTATTGATTACTACAAATCACGATGGCTCTTGCTTACTGGAAGGCGACTACCAAGTTCACGTTCGACGCACAATATACAAGACCAAAAGCACACGAAATCGGACGTTTCATGCACAAAGTGGTAAAACTAGATCCCCGGGAGCTGATAGGAATTCACCTATCAATAGTGGACAGCGTCGTTCACGTAAAACTCACAGACGAGGCAGCGTGCGACAGACTTATCCGTCGATCCACCGAAGGTTACCGCTTTTGCCACGCCGACGGGTACGTGGGTGTGGTTTCTGTTGAACATTCCGGTCTCGGAGTGAGAATGGTACGCGTATTCGAACTCCCGTTCGAAGTTACTGCGGACATGGTCCTTAATCATGCTGCGGAGAAATGGACCAGCTTCGAGACGTATCTCGTACTCAGCGGAGTGCGCCAAATAAGAGTTGAACTCAAGAAGCACATACCATCTTATGTGACAATAGGTGGCTGCCGACGTATCTCGTACTCAGCGGAGTGCGCCAAATAAGAGTTGAACTCAAGAAGCACATACCATCTTATGTGACAATAGGTGGCTGCCGAGCCATCGTTATATACGATGGTCAACCGAAAACCTGCTCTGGCTGCGGGCAGGAAGGCTATGTCCAACTGACTGTTTCAGCGACGTCTAGTACAGCTATCTCAGGACAACCAGCAGCTGCCACAGCAGATATCACCGCTGCCTATTACGTACGTGGAAGCGCTACGGAACGACGTGGGTGACGCGCATGATAAGCCGTTACACGTAGAATCGGCGAGTATCGCCCCCAATCCCACGTCACTGACGGCGCAAATGGCCTTTGTCACACCACCAGCCAGACGCCCCACAACAGCTGCGGAGCCACCGTTCTACCACGCTCCAGTTCAGCCCATCTTCAGATATGGAAGCGGATCGGCAAGAGCATCACAATGAAGAGCATCCAACCGAGGCGACGAACAAGACAGTGGGAACGATCAAGATTCGTTTCCACCGCCACGCCAGGACAAAGTCACATCCACAGCATCGGTGCTACAAACCGTGGAGAAGTCGCCACATCAATCAGACGCGATGGACATAGATATGCAACAGGATGTGGTCCCACCTGTAGATGAAAGCCCGTCAACAGCGAGAGTCCTCACCAACGCATTAGGAGATTAGGCACAAGAAATGAAAGAAATTGATGAGATGCAGGAGGGCGACGTTCAGTCGTTGGCTCCCACCCGACAACGAGTCGAGAGGGAACCTTGTCCGTGGCAGTCAATGAGGCCGTGTCGTGTGGTCCCTGTCCAGGAAGAACGCTCCATCGACGGCCGAACAGTAGATGCGTGAATCCCCAGCAATGTACAACCGATAAGATGTCACATGTCTACCGTACTGGTACAGTTAACATAAATGGTATTACCACCCCAGTAAGGATAAAAATGCTGCAAGATATGCTGCGGGCAGCGGACGTCGTCATAGGTTTTCTGCCGGACGTAAGAAACGATGCCCCAGTTGAGTTTTACGGTTCTGACGTCTATCGTTTACCAGGTTACGACGGTAGCGGTGGCACATCCGTACTGTTACGAGAAGGAATGGTGGCGGAAGATGTGGAATACTTACCATCGACCCGTGGTGTTACCCTGACTGTAGGGGATGTACGTTTGGTGAATGTTTACGCACCGTCTGGCTCGACCACGAGATACGAACGCACAACCTTTACACAGAGCAAATGTCGCCGCTATTTCGAGGACGTCAGGAGAATTATATTGTAGGTGGCGACTTCAACTGCGTTCTGCGGCCCGAGGACCAACGACCACATTTCGTTCCTTGTCCGGCGTTACACACACTGGTCCGGGATCTTGAACTGCATGACACCTGGGAAATGACGCACGGTGACAGCCGCGGATATACGTACTTTACAAGCCACTCAGCTAATCGACTAGACAGGGTGTATGTGTCACGTGGGCTACGCAAGGCGACGATTGACGCCCAAGTGTGACCTACGGCCTTTACAGACCACCAGGCTAACATCAACACCATCGATCTGCCACGACAGAAGTCATGGCGCAGTAGTGGCCCGTGAAAGCTCAACGCTACCCACCTGCAGGATGAAAACTGTTTACAGGAGGTTGAAGTCACTTGGCGACAGTGTAAACGGCGTCAACGTTCGCACGATTCAACGATTAAATGGTGGTTCAGACCGGTTTTACGCAGAACGTTCACAAGATAACAACAGAACGTTGACAAGATAAGTCACATTGGCAACGGGCGACTTCCGATTGTTATTTCACAGCCCTACGTGAGTTGGCGAAACAACCAGCTTCTGCCGACCGTCAGCAGGCTGTCTAGCTTATCAAAGCACAACTGTTGCGTCTTACGGCAGTGAAGATAGAAGCGGTTAAAGTGCGTGCGAGGATGTTCGACGGATTACGCAACGAACGGCCGTCATTCCACTATGAACTGAGAGAAAGAAGACAGCGGCGACGTACACTTATACGGTATGTCGAAACGGCCAATGGATCGCGGGTCACGTTACAGAAGGATATTGCACGTGCTTTTGCTCACCACTACCGCAGTTTCTATCCGGAGGACTAGCTGTACGGAGCAGGACTGGCTGACGTGCTTCGCGAAATGCCAGCGGACGAGCATACCACTGAAGTGGACGGACTTACGGCTGATATCACCGTAGATGATCTGGACGCTGCCCTAAAGTGTGGCGCGTTAAACAAATCCCCTGGACCGGATGGGCTTCCTCTTGAGTTCTACCGCACCTTAGCTTATGAGATGGGACTGACGCGGGTACAGGTGTACAATGAACTCTTAAACACCTACCTTACGTGTCCCTACCGAGTTCACAGAGGGTATCATCATACCCGTTCCAAAACCAAGTGGTGGTCGTAGACCACAAGACTACCGGCCTTTGACATTATTGAATGGAGACTACAAATCTTTGCACGTATCTTCCGTGCTCGCCTTCAAGCGGCGATAAGGGACAAAATACATTTAGATCAAACGTGTCTAGGTGTGATGAGCAATATGTATACAGCGCTAGGGGCATAGGGATGTCATTCCATTGATGTCGACATGTCGATTACGAGGATCTCTCATGGTAGTGGATTTCGATCACGCCTTAGACCGAGTGGACCGTGTGTTCCTCCGAGTAATCATGGAACATATGGGAATCCCCCTCCAGTTTGTGGACACGATCACGAGATTGATTAATGGCGCAAACTTGAGAGTCATGGTGAACGTTGTTAGCTTCGAACCTTTCACGATGCAGAGCCCAGTGCGGCAAGGTTGCCCCCTTTCAGTCATCTCATTTGCAGTCGCTATTGAACCTGCACTGCACGGCCTCCGACGACGACTTGGAGGCGTCGATCTACGTACCGCATCTTTCCAGTGCGGTGCATACACCGACGACGTCGTTGTTTTGCTCAAGTCAGGAGACGAAATCCAGGCGGCACTGGAATGGCTCCAGCAGTATGGAGCGGTGGCGGGTAGTGTCATGAAACTGCGAAAAACTCGATGTATGGAAGTGGGCAGAGGGCTGCCACCAGTGACAGCAGTGCCCATCACTAAGGTCCCCACACTCAAGTGTTTGGGAGTGGTATTCCATGGAAACATACGATGTACAACGGCGGATAATTATCGACGGCTACTGCGACAGATTCGCGCATTGGTACGAAAACAAGCACTGCGCGCCATAGATGTGTTCCAGCGCGCATTATGTCAACGTCTACTTGGCACCGAAAATAAGTCACTTGGCACACATACTGCCGTTGCCCACCACGAGCGTGTCAAGACTACAGTCAGTCTTCGGATATTTCGTAAGTGCTGACCTCCTCTTCAAAATCCACTTCGATACCTTGAGCTGGCCGGAGTGGCCGAGCGGTTCTAGGCGCTACAGTCTGGAACCGCGCCACCGCTACGGTCGCAGGTTTGAATCCTGCCTCCGGCATGGATGTGTGTGATGTCCTTGGGTTAGTTAGGTTTAAGTAGTTCTAAGTTCTAGGGGACTGATGACCGCAGTAGTTAAGTCCCATAGTGCTCAGAGCCATTTGAAC
The DNA here is from genome assembly GCF_021461385.2 of Schistocerca piceifrons. Lineage (NCBI taxonomy): Eukaryota > Metazoa > Arthropoda > Insecta > Orthoptera > Acrididae > Schistocerca > Schistocerca piceifrons. The sequence goes on from NC_060149.1 coordinate 559,726,115, forward strand.
CATTTTGATACCTTGATGCTGCCACCGAGAGGAGGAGGCATCGGACTCGTAAGCTTGAAGAACAGGGCGATTGCGATATTTCTTAGTACGATGCAACGCTATTGGAGAACCGAGCACGTCTCCTTAATGGGCGCTGTGAACAGTCAATGTAGGCCACATCACGGCACCGCTCGCACACCTTCGGGCATTCTTCGTCGATTACAGTAACGTTCAGGGCAGTTTGCCAGTCCGCAGCTCGTGGTCGCGCGGTAGCGTTCTCGCTTCCCGCGCCCGGGTTCCCGGGTTCGATTCCCGGCGGGGTCAGGGATTTTCTCTGCCTCGTGACGACTGGGTGTTGTGTGATGTCCTTAGGTTAGTTAGGTTGAAGTAGTTCTAAGTTCTAGGGGACTGATGACCATAGATGTTAAGTCCCATAGTGCTCACAAGGGAACCTCCCCATCGCACCCCCCTCAGATTTAGTTATAAGTTGGCACAGTGGATAGGCCGTGAAAAACTGAACGCAGATCACTCGAGAAAACAGGAAGATGTTGTGTGGAACTATGAAAAAATAAGCAAAATATACAAACTGAGTAGTCCATGTGTAAGATAGGCAATATCAAGGATATAGTCAGCTCAGGAACGCCGTGGTCCCGTGGCTAGTGTGAGCAGCTGCGGAACGAGACGTCCTTGGTTCAAGTCTTCCCTCGAGTGAAAAGTTTAATTTATTATTTTCAGACAATTATTCTGTGAAGCTGCACAGGTACACAGAGCAGTATTGTTTACGTGATCGTGTGTCAATTATCAAAGTTCAGGCACTCACACATAATCAACTTCACTCTCCAAAATTCCAGGACATGTTCAGATTTGCTTGGACATATGCGGGGTTTGACGGTCTACACACGGAGAAATTTGAAAACGTTAAAAACATAGTTTTTGACAGAGCACAGGGAAACTGTTTGACTGTGAAACTGTTGCATTCATTTGTTGCAGTTTATGTGACAAACTCTTATGTTTTCATCACTTTGTTGGGAGTGATTATCACATCCTCAAGGAAACCTAAATCGGGCAAGGTAGAAGAATATTTTTACAAATTCGCCAAGTGTACAAGTTAGGTGGGTCGACAACATATTCCTGTCATGTGACGCACATGCCGTCACCAGTGTCGTATAGAATATATCAGACGTGTTTTTCTGTGGAGGAATCGGTTGACCTATGACCTTGCGATCAAATGTTTTAGGCTCCCATTGGAGAGGCACGTCCTTTCGTCTACTAATCGCAGGTTTTGCGGTGCGGTCGCAAAACACAGTCACTAAACTTATTACAGTGAACAGAGACGTCAATGAACGAACGGACAGATCATAACTCTGCGAAAATAAAGAAAGTAAACTTTTCACTCGAGGGAACACTTGAACCAAGAACCTCTCGTTCCGCAGCTGCTCACGCTAACCACGGGACCACGGCGCTCCTTAGCTCACACTAGCCTTGATGTTGCGTATCTTGCACATGGACTACTCAGTTTGTATATTTTGCTTATTTTTTTCATAGTTCCACACAACTTCTTCCTGTTTTCTCGATTGATCTGTGTTCAGTTTTTCAATGCCTATCCACTGTGCCAACTTATAACTAAATCTGAGGAGGGTGCGATGGGGAGGTTCCCTTGTCAGAGCCATTTGAACCAGTTGACAGTTTGCCGGACATAAGGTTGCCCACAACGAAAGACATATATTGAAGCTTCCTTCAGCAATCATCTCGCAATGTGGCCGAACAGAAGTGCCGGGCGATACAGTGGCAGAGAATATAGAGAGCGGTTCATCTTCCCTCTCTGCCTACAGAGGTACGCGCATTGTGGTATGTAGTGGTGAACGGAAAATCCCCAAACCATCAACGACATGCGCGCTCATCATCTGGTCGACACGCAGACATGCCCCCATTGCGTGGTAGTCGACTCCGACGAGCACCGATTGCTTTGTTGCACGGCAATCGACTACTGGCTTCTAACGAGGAAAATGCTGGCCCTTTTACTGCGTACGACGCATACGGCGATCAAAGCTGACGACCTACTGTTCCCCGACAAAGTATACTTTCCCACCACCAGGACAAACGCCGTAATCTGGATAAAGGGGATGGTGACGTATTATTTGTATCGCACCGATGACAAGAACGTCATAGACTTCTCGTACGTAGTGCAACAGCTACATGATATTTTTCGGCGAAACGTGAAATATAGGTCACGTTTTCCCAATTACTTGGGTTCGTTATTCATCGACCATCCGGCTAGTTGGGGTGTGCCGGGTATGAGAAGTGAAATGAGGAGATAGCTCAACTTTCAGGAACTAACGTTCAAGTCTGATGTATTCAGGGGACTATAGATAGTTTTTAAGTTAACGAGGAGCCGATCTGAATACAGGCCAACAGGGCCGTTGCAGGGTCCCGTTTTCTTTTCTTTCTTTTTCTAGTGGACTCTTTAAATCTAGACAGCGTTAGGAGCAATTTTTCCGTTTGGATGTGTTGAATGGCACCTTTAGTTTCTGTATGTTGTGTTTAGCACCTATGAAAGACAACAAAAACCAATAGACATAAAAAAAGAAACGCACTGCTTTCCGGACGGGAAGGCGTTCCAGTCCCCGACATGAATTCGCCTGGCGGATTAGCGTCGAAGTCCGGTGTGCCGGCCAGTCTGTGTATGGTTTTTCAGGCGGTTTTCCATCTGACTCTGCGATGCGAGCTGGTTCCCCTTCTTGCGCCTCAGATAAACTATGTCGGCGATTGCTGCCCAAATACTTTCTCCATGTACGCGTGCACCGTAATTACTCCACCACGCAAACATTGGGGTTGCACTCGTCTGGTGTGAGACGTTCCCGGGGGGTCCACTGGAAGCCGCACCGCACAATAAGCCTGGGTTCGGTGTGGGGTGGCGGTGGGGTAAGTGGAGCGCTGTAGCTTGTTGTGTGGTTGTGTACCACTGAGGCTACGGCGGGGACGAAGCCTCTCCGTCGTTTCTAAGTTCCCAGTTCAATAAAATACAGTACAATACAATACCGTTCTTGTGGACATTAAAAGTACCGAGTGCGAGTTTGCCCACGCAGCAACGCTCGCTGAAAGGTTTTTGAGGAGACACCACGCAGCCGTCGTTCACCGCTGTCATCTGTGGCCTGTGGCGCAGCACAGTTGCCTCGGCGCCTGTTTTGAACGGCGCCATTTTCTCACGCACGGTATACTTTACCCAGGCCGCACGCGAACGGTTTACAGACTTAGTCGTTACGGAAATGCTTTCATGCTTGGCCTGAAAGCCACTGCTGATGGCGCTTTGGACGTTAGATAAATCGCTCCGTCTCTGCCTTACGACAACGACTGCACTGTAGGTCGCATTACCCCTCTCACACTCCTACCTGCCTTAAATGCCCTGCTCTGTTAGTGCTTCCACCTACCGTCTACCGTCTGCGAAATGCGTTGTGAATAGAAGTACTAGTCGAGACGTAATAAATGAAATGTCATGCATGATGCGGCAGTTTTTCACGCTACTCAGTGTTATGATATCATATCTGCTGAATTATGTGGCATACAGTCACGTAATTATGTAATTATTATCAGTGGCATATGTGGATACTGTCTGCAAACTTGTTGTGAATAACGACGATAGCGAAAAATATACATCAAAACGCCATATCGAATGCTGAAGTTTAGTTTTACTGGAGGATGAGCAAAAATATTGGTAGCTATAAACATTTTGTCTTTCATCATTGTCCGCAGCTCGAGGTCGTGCGGTAGCGTTCTCGCTTCCCACGCCCGGGTTCAATTCCCGGCGGGGTCAGGGATTTTCTCTGCCTCGTGATGACAGGGTGTTGTGTGCTGTCCTTAGGTTAGTTAGGTTTAAGTAGTTCTAACTTCTAGGGGACTGATGACCATAGATGTTAAGTCCCACAGTGCTCAGAGCCATTTCAACCATTTTTTTCTTTCGTCATTTTGTGTGGAATTGACAGCATGAAAACAATTCCTGAAGGTTTCAAATTATGTGTAACATGTGTGGAAGGTCGCTGAGCGCATTCTTTCTCAAATACTGGGTAAATAAAATATGGGTATTCAGGTGCCGTGAGTCACACATACTTTTTCACCCCTACCTCCACTCTTTTGATACGTACGTGGATCTTCTCCCTACAGCGATTCTTTCCAGACAGTAAACCGGCGAAGGGTTAGATGTGGAACATACACAAAAGCATACATACATTTCCATTATATATATATATATATATATATATATATATATATATATATATATGTGTGTGTGTGTGTGTGCGTGTGTGTGTGTGTGTGTGTGTGTGGCGTATATATAAACATGATGAAGCACGCCACAGCTTCCTCTCCTGTGGCAGTATCTTTATATTACAACACTAGTACCTGTTGTACCAGGAAAGGTATTCTTTAATTTCTTAAGACAAACCCTATCAATCTGTCTCATCTAATTAGTGGTATGCACATATTCCTTTCCTGCAGATTATGCGGAGAACTTTATGTATACTGTCTTGATAGATCAATAATTTTTGTACGTCTTCCTGTAACGTCACACCTCAGACGCTTTGCTTTGCCTTTTCCGGTTTTCTCGAATTCCACGTTTCTCTTCCATACAACATTTTGCTCAAGACAAACATTTTCAATAATTTCTTTCTCAAGTTAAGGCCCATGTTTTATACCAGTTCTCCTAATTAGGCGAGAAATAATCTATTTATCTATGTTAGACCGTTTTACGTTCTCAAGAAAGCAGAATTTCTTCGCTTAATTACTACTGGTACCCAATATCGATGTTAATATTGTCGCCAGTCTCATTACTGTTTGTCCATGTTTCTTTCGTCTTTCTCTGGTTTCTTTTCGATTCAGATTCTGTGTTCAGTAGACTTCTCACGCCATTCGACAGATCCTGTATTACTTCATCATTTCCACAGAGGATTGCTTTATCTTGTGTCTTGAAAAAATATTATCATTTACGTGATTTCACTCTGAGTTCTATCTCCACTTACGAACCTTTGTCTTATTCTATGAGTTTCATTTGTTTAAAGGCTGAAAAGTTTAGGGGAACACTGCGTCTCCGTCGTTTTAATCATATTATTTTTCTCTCGTTTTTCCAGTCTTATCCGTACCAATTGGTTCTTGTACACATTGTACATAGTCCGATTTGCCTTTATGAATGGACTAAGGAGCTCTTTTGGTAATCTCGATTACTTGTTGTCAAGTAAACGTGAGTCATTCTATGACTGCCTCACGAAGTGAGATAGAGGGCGCTGCACTGGCGATGTGGGGAACGAGAGTGGTGAGCTGCAGGAAGTGGCGCAGCTTGCACCTGGCGCGCTCTTTTTGTGGCCCGGAAGTTTCGCAACAGTTGGGTGGTCGCCGCGGGCTACGGTCGGTTACCGCTGTCCGCATTGTCCTAGGCCGAGATATATCACGGCGTTCATCCTATTCATCGCCTGAAAGGCACGCCGCGCTTTGAGCCGTCCCCACAGAGTCGCTCCCTTGTTGTGTACCCTGTTTACGGTTCGGTCAGAACGACATTTCTTTATGTGATTCAGTCCTGTGCCGTCTAGTGCCGGTCTCGTCACAAGATATATATCTGACCGGCCTCCCTGGTCCTGTAATTTCTAGAGGGACACGTATACGGAAACCTACACAAGCTTTGGTACAACGCAAACAAGCCGCTAAGCACAATAGTTTCTGTTTCTCTTACAGACAGCATCTGATGTTTGATGTAAGCCGCCGCAGGGAAAACTGTAGCTTCGTATCTGTCTCCGGAAGGACATCCGCGATACAGACAGCGCAATACAATAATCTTTGGGAGAACGACAGATGCTCATCCGACGATTCTCGAAAGTAAAGCAGAAAACTGCTGTGGGCTCTTATCAAATGGAACACCATTTTCTTAATTCAATAATTTACTTTCAAATCAGAAACGAAATGTCACACATAGAAACGGCATCGGGTTTCAGTAGGAGGAGTGAAATGGTTTCTCAGGTCTTTCTTTGGTTATGATACTTCTCAGCTTTAATGGCATGTTTTTCTTTCTGTTTTTTTTTTCTTTTTTTTCCCTCCAGCATGAAACACTTGGGTGACATTATTAGTGGAGACTATTTCAGCCTTTTCTTCTGTTATTACTTTTTATTTGTATTATTCATTTTTCGAGGAAGAAAATTTATTGGACATGTGTATTCGCTAAATACAAATACAACTGCCCCCTGTTTGTTTCCCAAATTCCTTCCTTAAAAAAAAAAAAGTTTGGACTGGTAGAAATACGTACTGCGCTAAGTGCAGCGTCATTTGCTCTTCACGTAACTGCTATTGTGGGAATAATACATGTTCTTTTCTTCGGTATGTAGAATGGTTTGATGCAGGCCTCCACAAAAAGTATATGTATCAACATTTATGCATATTTACATTTCTAGATGTATTATACCACAAAAAATTTTTACAGTAACTGATCCCGCAAGAAGAAATTACTACTTGCACGAAAGTGAAGAGTGAGAATAGTATGTTGTATTCATCCACAGTTACCCCGTAGGCGTGTCTTCAAGAAGGTAGGCATTCCAAGCCTACCTTCACAATTAAATCATATGCTAATTAAATACTTGCAAACAATCCATCGCAATTTGAGAAGAGTATCAATGCCCACAGCAACAGCATTAGAAGAGAAAGTGGCCGTCGGTACCCATTACTAAGGCTATCTCTGGCTCAGAAAGACGTTCAACGGTCAATCACAGAAATCTTTGATCACTTGCCCAATAACATAAAATATCTGACAAATAGCAAAGGTATTGTAAATGTAATTTGAAATTACTTCATCTGGGTGACTCCTTCTATACCTTGGACAAATATTCTCTTAATGGTCGTATGGAATCACATCCATATTATTAAGTCGAACACACACACACACACACACACACACACACAGTCAGTGATGAAATGGATTGGTCTTTCCAGAGTCCCGATCTGAAACCTAGGGAACACCTTAGGGATGAGTTAGAACGTCGACTTAGCTCTAGACCCGAGCGTACAACAGCACTAACTTCTCTTTTTGCGGCTCCTGAGAAGAATGGGTCGCTATTCCCCCACAGACATCAAACACTTCACTAAAAGTGACTCCTGTATAGTTCAAGCCGTCATAAAGCGGAACGGTGGACACATCCGAACTTAATTCCTCTAATAAGTGTCCGAATACGCTTGATGAGATAGAGTATTCTTAACTATTGTGAAAAACAGAAACACGTTGTAGCCCAAGACCTTTAAAACTCATAATTACACATAATGGACCTGAGGCACTCCCTTGTAATTGCTCAGAGCTTTTTCCCGTACTTTTTAACCAAAAGTCGTGTGTACAACTGTTGTACTGATACGTTTCTGATCCAAAAACATTTGCTTTTGCGTCTAAATTAAATAAAAATACATGCAATAATATTTGCCTTACTTGAGTGAAGACATTCCACAATAATTGTGTAAAGGTGTGCATCAAATCTGTTCCAGTGTCATAATATAACAAGCCCTATATCTTAAAAAAAAAAGACTGCGCAGTGAATTCCGCAAGATTAATCACGTTTCCAAATGCAGCTTAAGCGTTTGTGGTAGCAGTTTATATTTGTTTTGTTTCCTTCAGGTAGTGTAGTTTCGAATTCTGTTGCATATCTCCTGTTATACAAACATAGGGAGAGACAGAAATAAATACTGGTGTTGGTATTTTATTTGAGGTTAAAGAAAAAATTAATATCCGCAACGCGGAATGAAAAATATCACAGTAGCAGCTTTCTGAGACGTACGTGATCCACCAAGCCGAAAAAAATTTATAAATTATTTGTCTAGTTGTTGTAACGACACTGTAGTCAGTGTTTATAGCCGAATAATTTTTAAGCGTTGTCTCTATAGGTGTTGCAGTCAGCTGAACACTAGGTGTCAGATGTCATGAAACAAAACGATAAATAAATACTGCAACGGGACATTCACTAGGTTGTGGTTTTCATTTCTTTAGAATAAGGCTTTTCATTATCTGCACAGTTTGTTCAACAATAGCCTGAATACACAGTTAATTCTAAAATACTGTACTTGAACTAATTGCAAATAGTACATCACGACTTTCGTTGGAAGACAGGGTGGTTCACAATGTGTAAATCGGTACCATCCTGAAAGGAAGAAGATACATACGCATGTGAGCTGTTCGCAACGGCCTCTAAAACAGACAATTGAAACTGTCACGAAATACAGCGTACATGCCATATTACATCTTCACGACATTACTTGTTGATATATGTTACTAGGTTACGTACCTTTACAACTCGTATTTACAGATGTAATCACGAACTATAACGTATTTCACAGATCTGCAGGCATGCTGCGTTGTTAACTGGAATTGGTGACTGTCATCCTCTCCAACGGGTGCCTAAAAACCTTTATATACCTAGCAACAATTTTATCAACGGTTAGCATTATACCGTGTAGTGTACGAATTATAAAACTATAATCAACTCCACACACAAAAGTCTAGAGAAGAAATTCTAAAAATCATTCTAGTGAACGCCATGAGTTTTCAACAGGTTCCTGTTGAGAGAGGAGTAGCTGTGTGTATGAAATTTTCCGTTACCATTACCAGTGCCACGTATTAGCAACACTGCCTGCTTATCAACATCGTCCCGAAACACCCTCTACTTCGGAGCTTACATGATTTTCGCGTCTTCGTCTATAGCTATACTCAGCGAATCATTACAAAGGGGATGGCACAGAGGAATATTCATTGCACCATATATTAAGAATTCTGCCCAGTCTTCTGAGGAATTAAGCATGAAAAAGTTATGATCTGTATGCCTCTGCTGGGACCTGTTAGCAATCTAATTTCATCTTCAGTATTTCTACGGCAGAGATACTCAGGGCAGCGAGTTCAACATTGAAAACCGAATATGGGAAGCATGTAAGCAGCTTTAGCGATTTTAGAGTATACGAGGTTTCTATTTCAAGTGCCTACTAGTTTAGAGTTTTCAGCATTTCTGTTAAACGCTCACATGAAAGAATGAAATTTATAAATATTTCACACTCTTCTTTGTCTACAATAGCTTTTCCCTCTTAGTTGACCTTATACGGAGCTCACATACATTATTTGCACTCTAAAAAATTTTTTCATGTTTCTTTTTTTCGTTGAAAAACTGTAGTTTCTTACGAGCCTATGTTAAATTTCATTTTATATATCGACCCACTGTCACCCTCAGGGATTTGTATGTATTGTATGACTCCAGTTGCAGCTCATTACACTGGTGTCTAACAAGGAATCTCTTGAGTGCGCGGTCGCAAGTTCAGTCTTTGGTAAGGCTCATTTGAAAGTGTTGTGTTACCATTTATGACAGGAAAAATATTAGCTACTAATGACTCACCATATGCAACGGGAGGGCGACAGAAAATAAGTGTTCGGGAGGTGCTGAGATCAATCTTGTATGTATGTATGTATTACACTTCACAAAATGGACATCATCGACATTCAAGACATGTTCAAAGCAAACCATTAATCTGCACCATGAACAACAACTTCATCTTGGAACTCTTCCATTTGGTACGTGTTTGCGTAGAAACGCAACGATAGGAATTGAGTCGGGCGTGATGCAAAACACCTTGTTATTTGTTTGCTAACAGCCGCTCACATGGTTGCCGATGACATGATTACGTTGAAAAAAAAACGGCAACAGAAAAAAGCTCAGAAAATATGCCGCAAACAGCGACAATAATTCTTAAAAACTTGCCATAATATACAATAAATAAGGTAGTACGGAAGCATCCATAGAAAACTATATTTGAAAAAAAACGAATAGTAAAAATGCAATTTGTTACTATGTTTGTGTAACTATGATATTTTCTGTATGTTTTAGATTTAGGAAAACCAACTGATGATGGTGATAATTGTCGCCGAAACTAGTTTGGAAAATAAATAAGTAAACAATTAACAAGGTGTTTTGCATAAAGGCGGGTTCAATTCCGATATTGTTGTTTCTGCACCATGGACACCGAATGAAAAATGGCGCGCCTCAGTAATTACAAAGGAAGCATCAACAAGATCGAAGGATAACTCCCTGGAAGTTACAACCCGTTCAGGAGGTTCACATAGGTATCCACTCTCATAGACCGTATATAGACTTATATTGGTGTAAGGGGGTAAATAAATGTCGTCTGACTAGGGCCTCCCGTCGGGTAGACCGTTCGCCGGGTGCAAGTCTTCCGATTTGACGCCACTTCGGCGAATTGCGCGTCTATGGCGATGAAATGATGAAGATGAGGACAACACAACACCCAGTCCCTGAACGGAGAAAATCTCCGACACAGCCGGGAATCGAACCCGGGGACTCAGCATGGACAGTTTGTCGCGCTGACCACTCAGCTACCAGGGGCGGACGCTGTAACGGGGTGATGGCGTGCAACAGACTGTGAAACAGTCTGTCGTGGAGATTATCATGAAACAGCCTATCCTTTAAGGAGTTACTGTAGATAGTGCGATTATATGCTTTACAGGCAGGGAAGAAACAATTATCCAGAGGCCGAATTTGTCCAGTGGTACCAGGTGGTGTGAACTGCAATATCACACACTTTCAGGAGGGATACTTTGCTCTAACGGAGTATGATTTTTATTCGCAGACCAGAAATCAAGGAAAGCAAGTTACTTTGACCAGTTATTGCCCAAAACAGTGCTCATACCATAATTGTAGTACTATTACACCCACTTTCCTACTCTTGCTTACTGTGACGTAAAAATTCCCTACTTCCCTTGCAAGATCACGCACATGAGAAATAATAGTAGGGGCAGAGAACCTCTAACTTCTTGTAGCACAATAAATACTTTCCAGCCAATTTACCATCCAGATTAAACGTCGGCATAATTGTATAAGAATGCATTGAGGCATTGATGTTAGTTTATGTTGATACAACTCTCTTCGTATCTCTAATTTCCAGGGTTCGTTTCATATGAATTTCTTCTTCAAAGCCTGATTGGTCGGAGTTGGAAACAAATTCCTTACTGAACGATGGGAAAAGTTTGTTTTTCTCATTTACAAATTTTCAGACCGGTTCCTCAGTTTGCTGTGAATCGCCAAATTGACGCATTGTTTGAAATTACGTTATCTCACGTGTTCTACTTCCGTAACACTGCTTGAAGCTATGCAGCCATCCACTGCTTCCATTGAAAACACTGTAATCTACACTCCTGGAAATGGAAAAAAGAACACATTGACACCGGTGTGTCAGACCCACCATACTTGCTCCGGACACTGCGAGAGGGCTGTACAAGCAATGATCACACGCACGGCACAGCGGACACACCAGGAACCGCGGTGTTGGCCGTCGAATGGCGCTAGCTGCGCAGCATTTGTGCACCGCCGCCGTCAGTGTCAGCCAGTTTGCCGTGGCATACGGAGCTCCATCGCAGTCTTTAACACTGGTAGCATGCCGCGACAGCGTGGACGTAAACCGTATCTGCAGTTGACGGACTTTGAGCGAGGGCGTATAGTGGGCATGCGGGAGGCCGGGTGGACGTACCGCCGAATTGCTCAACACGTGGGGCGTGAGGTCTCCACAGTACATCGATGTTGTCGCCAGTGGTCGGCGGAAGGTGCACGTGCCCGTCGACCTGGGACCGGACCGCAGCGACGCACGGATGCACGCCAAGACCGTAGGATCCTACGCAGTGCCGTAGGGGACCGCACCGCCACTTCCCAGCAAATTAGGGACACTGTTGCTCCTGGGGTATCGGCGAGGACCATTCGCAACCGTCTCCATGAAGCTGGGCTACGGTCCCGCACACCGTTAGGCCGTCTTCCGCTCACGCCCCAACATCGTGCAGCCCGCCTCCAGTGGTGTCGCGACAGGCGTGAATGGAGGGACGAATGGAGACGTGTCGTCTTCAGCGATGATAGTCGCTTCTGCCTTGGTGCCAATGATGGTCGTATGCGTGTTTGGCGCCGTGCAGGTGAGCGCCACAATCAGGACTGCATACGACCGAGGCACACAGGGCCAACACCCGGCATCATGGTGTGGGGAGCGATCTCCTACACTGGCCGTACACCACTGGTGATCGTCGAGGGGACACTGAATAGTGCACGGTACATCCAAACCGTCATCGAACCCGTCGTTCTACCATTCCTAGACCGGCAAGGGAACTTGCTGTTCCAACAGGACAATGCACGTCCGCATGTATCCCGTGCCACCCAACGTGCTCTAGAAGGTGTAAGTCAACTACCCTGGCCAGCAAGATCTCCGGATCTGTACCCCATTGAGCATGTTTGGGACTGGATGAAGCGTCGTCTCACGCGGTCTGCACGTCCAGCACGAACGCTGGTCCAACTGAGGCGCCAGGTGGAAATGGCATGGCAAGCCGTTCCACAGGACTACATCCAGCATCTCTACGATCGTCTCCATGGGAGAATAGCAGCCTGCATTGCTGCGAAAGATGGATATACACTGTACTAGTGCCGACATTGTGCATGCTCTGTTGCCTGTGTCTATGTGCCTGTGGTTCTGTCAGTGTGATCATGTGATGTATCTGACCCCAGGAATGTGTCAATAAAGTTTCCCCTTCCTGGGACAACGAATTCACGGTGTTCTTATTTCAATTTCCAGGAGTGTATGTCGCGCGCAGTTGGATGTGCATAACGCAGTAGGTCAACATCATGCACATCCCGTAAATTGTATCGAGCATCCTTGAAACGTGCAAGCACCAGTTATTGTAACAAATGCGCCTTGTCCTCCCTTGAATATCCGTAGTTTTTCTTATGCGCTACAAGGTCGCATTGCTGCAGACTTTGCGGACTTAATTCAAATCTGTTCATAATAGTTTTTTTCTTTTTTAGTATGCTGCGGATGATCTTCCATGTACATAATTATGTTTAGTACCTGTGCCTCGGACAACGATTGTCCTTTACTATGTTCTGGTGGAGACGGCGTTTGTGGCTCCCTGTCCGACACGTGTGATGAACTACATGGCTCGACAGCTGCTTCAATATAATTTTCACTTGTTAACTACGTATCGTTATCACCGTACTCCTCATGTACACTGTCCGCACAGTCGAGTGTATATGACACCATACTTTACTGTGATTCATCTTGTAGAAATGCTAATGTTTCGTCTGTCACTTCTATCTCACTCTGTGAAATTCCTTGGGCTTATTTGTGATCGAATGCAAACTTCGGCAAATGTTGTTGTATATATAATGCAACGTTTGTTATGTTCATCGTTGCCATTGCTCTGCTTTGTATCAACACCACTAGGACTGCAGCAGTGTTGTGAATTACTCGTCGATGACACTGTAATTCTGTCAGAGACGGCAAAGTACTTGGAAGAACAGATGAAAGGAATGGACAGTGTCTTGAAAGGAGGAAATAAGGTGAACATCAACAAAAGGGAAACGAGGATAATGGAATGCAGTCGAATAAAACCAGGTGATGCTGAGGGCTTTAGATTAGGACGTGACACACTGAAAGTAGTAAATGAGTTTTGCTATTTGCTATTTGTGCATGATGGCCGAAGGAGAGAGGACATAAAATGTAACTGCAAATGACAAGAAAAGGTTTTTCTGAAGAAGAGAAATTTGTTAATGTCGAGTACAGATTTAAGAGTCAGGAAGTATTTTCTGTAAGTATTTGTATGGAGTGTAGCGATGTATGGAGGTGAAACATGGATGATAAACAGTTTAGATACGAAGTGAATAGGAGCTTTTGAAATATGGTTCTGCGTAAGAATGGCGAAGATTAGGTGGGTATATCACGTAACTAACGAGGAGATACTAAATAGAATTGGGGAGAAAAGAAATTTGTGGCACAACGCGACTAGAAGAAGGGATGGGTTGGTAGGACACATTCTGAGACGTTAAGGGATGACCAGTTTAGTACTTGAGGGAATCGTGGGGGTAAAAATGGTAGAGACAGACCAAGAGATGGATACAGGAAGCAGATCCAGAAAGATGTAGGTTGCAGTAGTTACTCGGATATGAAGAGGATAGAGTATGATGGATAGAGTAGCATGGAGAGCTACACGAAGCCAATCATCCGGCTGCAGGCCGCAACAACAGCAAAAACAAGAACTCGTCGACTAAGCTATTCACCTACGCTCCGTAGCCTGGATATCTCCTGACCTGCCCCCTCTTGCCATTAGCAGCCAATAATGTGGCAGTAATGCCGGCCGGAGTGGCCGTGCGGTTCTAAGCGCTACAGTCTGGAACCGAGCGACCGCTACGGTCGCAGGTTCGAATCCTGCCTCGGGCATGGATGTGTGTGATGTCCTTAGGTTAGTTAGGTTTAATTAGTTCTAAGTTCTAGGCGACTGATGACCTCAGAAGTTAAGTCGCATAGTGCTCAGAGCCAATGTGGCAGTAAGGTAGACAATATGTGAGTCGTCGAATGCCGTAAACATCATTGTTATTTTGCGACCTCGCACTGAAGGGGTTCCTTGTAAGTCTACTACGCATTTTATCTTTCACGAAGTGTAAATTTTAACCTATTATGTGCAAAGGGCTAGTGCTCCGATTTTACACCGCTTGCTATTTTGTGGACCTCTAACCGGAAATTTTACCGGATACTTTTTGCACACAGCAAACCACGTCATCAGAGAAAAGTCTAAGTTACTAATAATGTTGTCTGCTGAGATGTTAAGTGGAACACAGCGGTAAGCGTCCCGTCAAGCTCCCTTAGGGAAATTATCCGTGTGTGAAGCACTGGAACCGGGAAATGAAAGAGAAATAAGTAAACCCGGGCAGCACTGGTTTTCCTACATTTTCCCTCAAAACTGGTTTTTGAATAGGTAGCCTGGGCTATATCTTTGACAGCAATATTCATCTTAGAAACTGCTAGAAGATGAAATTTATAGCTGCACACTTTGCTGAAAAGGCGTCAGTCGTCGGCTTTGTACCGTTCTGGAGCTTGGAAAGTACCTGGAAAGAATTATAGCACACAGTGGCTACAGTACAGAAACGGGAGCTGCCAGGCGAGGATCCTCCTTAGAGGAGTGTGTGTGTATGTGTGTGTGTGTGTGTGTGTGTGTGTGTGTGTGTGTGCTGTGAGGGGGAAGGGGCGGGGGGGGGGGGGGTCCTTGAGGTGTGACAGCCTGCACCCTGAGCGAGACAACCACCCATTAGAGATACGCCGCTTCTCGCTTCTCACGAAATGCATCATACGTCGCCAGCTGTGCCGTCGCAGGTGGCAGACGTGTTGGTCATTGTGAGCTGCGGTTTCCGCAACAGCCGCTTCTCGTATCATTAGGACTCTATTGCAACGGTACAGCCTGCTCACAAAAAGATTTCACTTTCCTGCACAGGATAAAACACAACCCTCTGTGCCTCCGGGCTGGCAACTGCGTAGATAACTGATCTCATCGGACAACGGGCAGAAATTCAATAGCATTCTATTTGACCTGTACATACAACAACGCATGTGCTGCAATGAAAGCTACGTCTATAGGGGAAAGTGCACTATCGTCAGGTACGGATTCTACATTTAACGTCACCAGTAAACTAGCAGTCATTGAACTACGGAAACGTGCTGTATATTACTAGGGAATATTTAAACACTACACTTGCAAAAACCTCCCGATTATTTTCACATTCAGTATTACCAGGGGAAAGAATTAGGATATTTAATTTTTACTGCCGGAAAGTAGGATTTCTTATTACGGTTTGTAATTAAACACTGAAGTTCAGTAAATTAATAGCAAAGCCTCTATTCGCGCCACATTTTTGTTTCGAAAGTAAAGATTGCTGCATAATTGTCGGTTACTCTGCAGATATTTCACTCGTAACAAGGAAAATCTTCAGGCTTTCTGCTTTTTGATACAGAAGTCACATTTAAAAACTTCCCGAGTATCATCGTCGACACATAAACAAAGCTCGTGACACCAGCAAAACCAACCGATGCCCTCAATCCAGGTGTATTTAGAGGTGCCAGATGACCACAGTACGTCACAGTAAATACACTCCTCGTTATATTCCTAATCAAACGGTGAGTCTTTCAACGTGGTTTCATCAGGGCTTGAATAGGGATCTTCCTCACCATGATCGTACTGTCTGGTGACTCTGTTTCTTTCTTACGAACAGCTTCCTATTGGTAGCCTCAGATTTTGAAGGTCTATCAGATGCATCAAATGAAGATCCTGGAGTAGGTTTGACGAATGTGGTGTCTTTCTTGTGTTCTTAGTACGAGCTTTCTGTTTCACTTTAGTCAGGGTCTGCTCCAGAACGATTTTAAAAGGAGATGACGTCAACACTGCTTTATTCCATGCTCTTGGTGTTGGGTTTGATGGTTGAAGTAGAGGAGCGGGCTGATTTCAAAAGTAGAAACCCCTGTTTCTTGTGCTCCATTATCTGCTGTTGACAATGGCAATAATGTAGCTCCTGAGCGCTTAGCAGCATTTACTACAGATTGATGAGATAGAAAATCCATAGATGAAAAAACCGGGTGGTCATAGGGATAGATTCAACATTTTTTTAAACCGTTTACAGCTGCTTCCATTGTTGCGGCTCTGCAACATGCACTACCTACAGTATCAATGGGCCAACGTCTTTGTCTCTCAAATACCGGAAAGGACGCACAGCGAACAAAACTTTTGAAGGGTTCCATAAGGACACTTAAAGAGGTTGTAAGCGATGTGTTGTATGAGATGGCAGGAGGAATAGGTTTTACATTGTTTATAAAGTGTTGAAATCACTCAGTGAGAAGTGACAGCAGCATCCAACCACATTTATGAGACACTGTCACAGAGAATATAGCAGTTCTATAGCCAAGATTAGCGTCTTTGTTCTTGTGCGGAAAAGTACTGAATGGAGTTACGAAGCGGCTGGTTGGACTTATACTTGTAACAAAAGTCTTAAGAGCTTATCTTTCTGCCGCAGATGTATTTGGGACTCACTTTTTGCCTTTCAGACTTCTAATCTTACTAGATCTACCCAACACAACTGTGACTCCAGTCTCGTCTCAGTTGAATATTCGGTGAGCAGCAAGTTGTAGAGCTTTTGCATCATGTTTCAGTAGTTGAAAGGAGTGTATCCTCTAGCTCTAGCTACAAAAATGTTCTCAGGTGTCCGAAATTTTAGTTCAGGATGTCGTTTTTTAATCGCAGTATCCTTATCTTCAATGAAGACATTCCGTAATTTATTGTGGACTGCAAGTCAGAATGCCATATATCTGATATCTGTAGCCCTAAGTCCATAATACCTCGGGTCTGTAATCCTGCAGTACCACGCAAGATCATCTTCTGTAGGTACAGGTTTTCGGCCAATGCTCTCATTAAGCACTTCGTTTATATCTTGCTCATTGCACTTCTTCACAAAGGCTTCTAAAGTTTATTGACGTAGGTTGAATCTTTTGGAGAATTTGGAATAGTCCATTTCCTTCTGCTGGAGAGCTTCCACGGCTTTCCACACTGTTTCCGGTTCCTACAAATGTCGCTTTCTTGGACGCATCTGCAATAAAATTCAGAATATATGTTTGTATAAACTAACGCCAAATTACGAGTGCCCGAAATACAGCAGCATATTATTACCCGCTATAAGGGGACCATCCCTAACTTTTATTTAGACACAACCTAATCCTTAAGTGATCGATGGTCGACATGTTTTACCAATCAGATAGGAAGGAGCGTCTCCAAAATACCGTCTTACATGAAATAGTTTGAAAGTACATCTTACCTAGCTTGAGGAATGACTTCCAACTGACCTCTGCAGAAAATGTTGACCACTATGCAAACATAGCTGTGAAGAACGAAACGTCAAAGGCGCCGGCACCAAACTCGCCCTGGTGTATCAGGGCCTTCGCTACTGGCTGTCTGAGCGAGCTAGAAAGTGCGGCACCTTTGAAGACAGATATTTGTTTACCCAGAATTAGGCAAGCAGACAGAATATGAACACTTTACCCTACACATCACACACAAAAAAACTGTTCAGTGTGTGATGGAGGGTGGTTTCTACTGTTGTTAATCACTCGCTGTCCAACTCAATACTTTTCTATAGAGAGCCAGAACTAAATTTAATATGCCACCATACATATCCTCGTTTCTCAAATTGTCATGGTTCCTACGCTAGATGTAAGATGGAGGCAGCAGAATTGTCACAGGGTTTCACGAGAGGAGCTTCGTCTTTCATTAAATAATACCCGTGTTAGTTTCCTCTTCACACATTTATGTGTGAAATATAGATCCTAGCAGGGTTTCCCTGAATTCTCACAATACACAGTTTGAAGCCTGGCCTACTTCAGAGACATCTGAAACACTGGAGCATTACTCTACAGTAGGCCACATAAACTTCTTGAATGATGATTCCTTAACAACTGAACGGGGTTTTTCTATAATCCTCCAAATAAATTTAAGCCTTCTACTCCTCTTCTTTCTGGATTAACATTTTTGTTGCAGATTATATCGGTTTTTAGTCTCATCCTTTGCTCTAACTTACGACCACGCGTTCGGGAGGCATCGCACTATTTCTGGATCCAGTGTCCGGCTCCAATAGATCCTGAAAAATGTACTGGTTTCATCAACCCCAAGGTTGGTTAAAACTCGACTGTGCTTTACTATGAATGGTCCCGCTGCAGGCGGTATACCACTGCCTCCCGCCGAACTTTGAGCTGACTTTTCCAGTTAGTTTCAGCGAAACCTGCAGTTTAACGTGCACTTTGAAACGCAATGCACCTCTGTATTCACCACATTAGCAAACATTGCCATAGATGAAAGAAATGATAAAAATCCTAGATTCCCAATATTCAGTTTTGTGCTGCGCAAATTCGTCTATGCTCCTTCATACAGGGTGTTTAAGGTAAGGTGTTCTTCTCAGTAACTTGCAAAATGTTAAGTGAAATGAATATTTATTTAGATGTGTGAAGTTAACAGACATTACTCGTGGTGCGGTCTAATGAACATACCTTATTTACTTATTTTCCAGATAGTTGCTGCAACTTGTTATATTTATTTAAACATAATTTTGTTTATTTTATCATGCAGCTCACGTATTTAAACCAAGTACAGGCAACTCAGTTTAATCACATTTTTAACAATTTTTTATTTTGGAAGCCAGAATAGTTGACAGGTTTAGCACTGTGGTAATAAATAACTCTACAGGTAAATACTTCAAGTCTGACGATGAGAAACCAAAGATTCACAGAAGTTGATTTTCCTGCTGGCTAAGCTGAATTATTAATTTTCGATCTGGATAACGGACGTGTGTCAGCAGTAACGTCGGCAGTGACAATATTTTTTGATGCAGTGAAGACTAAGGGTAGAGCGTTGTAGTTTGGAGCACCATTCAGACCTTCACCTCTATCGAACACTGTAGTAAAAGATTATTATATTTTATTATTCGAATTTGAAATAATAGCATTCATTTTATGTTTGATGCAGTCTTTTTATCAGTTAAACAAAATTTCTCCGGTAAAGGAAGGTCTTTTGCAAATGTGAAATGCTATTCCAACGTACAGCATGGCTATGTACCTAGGAACACATATTATATTCAAATTTAAAAGTGTGTCAATAGAGAAAATATTGTCAGTACCGTATTTAATAGTTTATGTGATAAATTGTTACTCTGCTACACACCAATATTAAGCAAGTAAAATGAAATTATGAAAAAGTATTATCAAAAACCACCTACAAGTAAAAACGTTTTGAAGTAGAAGCTATGGACAACCAACAGAAATTCCCATTTTTAGCACATGGATGGTTCAAATGGTTCAAATGGCTCTGAGCACTATGAGTCTTAACATCTTAGGTCATCAGTCCCCTAGAACGTAGAACTACTTAAACCTAACTAACCTAAGGACATCACACACAGCCATGCCCGAGGCAGGATTCGAACCTGCGACCGTAGCAGTACCGCGGTTCCGGAATGCAGCGCCTAGAACCGCACGGCCACCGCGGCCGGCTAGCACAGGGAAAACCATTAACACATTGACACATAGTTCATCTGCAGATATCGCGTAATCTATAGTAGAACACCTTCCGTTTCAAGGTACAAGGTGCGACACGACCGAAGAGGTATGGCTTAAACGTCGACACTATTTGTTACTATACGTGTGAATAAATTTTCTGGTCATAAACTCTGTAACTCAAGAATTAATAATACCGTCCAGATAGCTTTAATATATCTTAGAGTACTTACATATGCAGAACTCATAATTTGTACATATGCTGCATCAAACACAGCCTCGTGTCTCACTAGACAGGAAACGATGGAAGCTGTTTGTGGCGGTTTCTATTGTGCATTCTTACATGACATTCTAAAATAGGTTACATACAAACCTAGATAAACTATGCAGTAGAGAAGATTAGAAAAAAGTGTTATGAATATAAGAATTAGTGAAATGGAGAAAGTACTAAGTTTAACTAAAGACATCTACAACAATAAATGAATTTCTAGACATGCGAAACTAATAAGTAAGGGAATGCTTAACAATGAACTATAGGCTGAACATAATAGAGAGGCTTGAAAGACGGCTCATTAGAAAAATAATGGGCTCAATAGAAACAACAGAAATTTGAAAAATGGGAAGTATACAGAAAAAATCAGAAGTAGTAACAAAGCGAAGACTGAAATTGTTTGGGCTATGAGCAACAGGCTAGCTAAGGAGCATTCCTTTATCTGTAGGAAATGAAATGAATGATACCACTATATCAAATAATCGGTAATAACACCAAGAAACTATTTTAAGAACAAAATTCTGAATTTAGAAAGATTTCACAGTAGGTAAATGAGAAATCAGGAGCAACTAAGCCGAAGAAAGAAGCAGTGAACGCGAGGACAGATAAAAGAGTACTTCAAATAGTGGGAAACAATAAAGAAAGAAGAGGAAATGGACTTGTTTTGTGATCCCAGCTGGTCAGTGCA
Organism: Schistocerca piceifrons; assembly: GCF_021461385.2. NCBI lineage: Eukaryota > Metazoa > Arthropoda > Insecta > Orthoptera > Acrididae > Schistocerca > Schistocerca piceifrons. The sequence goes on from NC_060149.1 coordinate 559,746,949, forward strand.
AAGATTAAAAGAAACGTTCCGCCACAGAATGCACGCAGGTATCAGTTTTGTTTTTCTAGACAACTTAATAAACGGATCATCTCAGAAAATGTTTTCCGTTTAGCTCTGTTGATCTCCACTAGTGTTGGAATAATATAATTATTTTGACGCCGTTGGCGAAGCAGTCGGGAGGTAGCTGTGTAAAGTAATATAATAAGCTCGATCCTGGTCGGGGAGCCATCGCAATCTTGCTTTTGTCAAAAGCGCTAAATCCAGCAGGTCTTTCGGGTCTAGCGAGCTATGTGGTTCGCTAGTTACGGCAGTTTGGAGGAGCAGTACTCAGATCGTGCGAGTTTCGTAAATCGATGAAAGCGAATGTCGGCACGGATCTTTTGAAAAGGACATAGTATGTCGGTGGGGAGTCCAAGCGGTACCATTCTACATCCACATCTGTCCCTGTACTCAGTAAGCCTACTTTCGGTATATGCCGGAAGGAACTTCTGATACCAGTATCATTTCCAGCCTTGCGTGTTCCTTTCGCAAATGACAAGCGGACAGAAGAACCAGTGGTGGCTGTTGTGTAAGAGCACAAGAGCACGTGGACACCCTGACTTTTGACACCTTGCGGATTTATTGTTATTTTTCTTTGAATGCTGTTAACGTAATATAGACGTGGTAATGTAAAATACACGGCACTAAATCTACCGCGCTGTTTTACATTGTTCCTCTAGATTTGATGAAACTTTGCATCAAGGTCGCGAGCGCGTCTTCACTTGTGCACATTTTAAGGAGACTCTGCGTATGCGCAACTAGCATGACGTAATAGTCTTACATGCTAAATACAAACTGATTTGATAAACAATGTGCATAGTTCACGGTGTGCACTGCTTGCTCTTACCACTGAACTACAAGTTTACGTCAATGCCACCAGGTGGATGCACACTCCAGGAGGCTTATCCATGTTCCACAGATTTAGCAATTCACTCACTATATAGTAAAATTAGATCAGAAATCAGTATATGTTACGGTTATACTCATAGAGAAACATATTTTGTGGAGTTCTGAATGAGATAAGTACATTAAGTTTAGGATTTTATCATGCAGTAATCTATTTGAAGCGCTGAGAACCATAAAGCACATCATCGTCGATTGTGAGACTGCAGCATTTATTCATGCTTTTGACGTCTGTTGATCTTATGGTGTGTCAGGTTTATCTGCAGTGTAGGCCCATATTGTACGTATATCTCGTTTCTTAGATATTCACTTAAATATGGGGTCGAAGATGGTGCGCTTTCGGCCCTTACGGCTCTCAGCGCCTCATTTGTATTCTAGTCAAATGACTTTGTTGGTAGATACTACTACCTGAATTTAATAATTCCCGCAAATGGCAGTTTGTGTTTGGAGTTGGTTTTTTACTGCACATGAACTCTGTTGAACCTGTATTAAGGGCTAACATAAAAGAAAATTTAGCTGCAAAGGAAGTAGGACTTCCCAGACCAGATCCGTTGTCTGAGAAAGTGACGAAATAAAATGAGAGTGACTACGAGCGAACATTTAACAAGGAAGTGTATAACAAGTCACTGTGAGGGTGCAACGTAAGAACGCCTGATTATCAGCCCGGAACTTAGTTCGATTACTAACACATGTATTAGGGATCTTGCACATTTCTCCAAAAAAAAAAAAAAAAAATGTAAAAGCACTAAAACCCCTACTACACAAAAATTCTAAACGGAAACGACTGAAAGCTTACACATTATTTCGTTCTTGCCATAAAATGTACTTAATTATGTACAAAACAACAAAATTCCACAAAAACCATTCTTCCTTTTTTCAGACAAGTTTTCCATATTGTTATTATCATTGCTGACAGTGGGTGACGTTGTATAAATATGTTGATGAGCGTAACTGTTATACAACAGATACTATTAATTTCGCACTCTCATGCTTATCTGAATTAAAAAATTTGCGAACATCCAGTATGTATACCTACGAACCGCCACTGAGTATAATCGTCTGCAAACCTCCGTATGAACCTTTATTTCTCTGATTTTCTTGTCGTAGTCATTTCATTTGACGTATATAGGAAGAAGTATTCTGTTGACCGAGACTACTTGGATTGAATGCTTCCAGAATGTCAGTAGTAAAACTATCCGCTAAGCAGAACGGCTCTCCTGAAGCGTCTGACACTGGATTCTGATGAGCATCTCCGTAATCTTCTCGCGCCTACCAAACGAAACCTGTGACCAAACACTCTACACTTTGTTGGAGCATCTCCATCTCCTATTGCTCCAACGTGATAAGAAATCAAGACTGATGAGGTAAACGAAAGAACGGATCAAACTAGCGTTGGTCACTTCTTTCGTGAGTGAATTACGTGTGAGTAGGATTCTTCAGGTGAATCTCCGTGTGTCTGCTTCCTACAACAAGTGATAGGTGGCCATTCCATCTTGAGGTGGCTTCGAATTATTAATCGTCGGTACATTACGTCGTTGCCGTTATCAGCTGTTTATCACCAATAGTATTATCTAACAGAACTGGATTTCTTCGCTTATTTAGATGCTGAAATTTTCATGTATTTACATCAGGGTCAATTGGCAGTCCGTTCAGCTTCGCCGATCCATTACAGACCTTGTATTTCGGTACAGTCTACTGGCGTCGAAACCTTCCTATGGAAAACACAATCTTCTTTAGATGAACTTCCGCAGCGTTTCGGCAGAAGCGCTTAAATTTTTTCGTATACCAATTTCCGAATTTCACAACTCGTAGAGAATAAAGAACTGTGGAAACTAAGAGACTCGAATGTGGCGAGGAATTCTGTGAATGACAAGCAGACTTTGGTAGAGGATGCTTTTGAGATGGTAGTGTAAGCGACTGCCCTCATGTATGGGCTCACCACTTGACCAATAAAAGCGCACATTACTATGCTGTTATTAATGACTTATTGACATGCAGGTTGAAGTCAGTCAGCGCTGAGTGACCTTAGCCTGCAGATATACCCAGCCATTAATAACAACCAATGCCTATATTACCATCAAGGCAAACACAGTCCTAAGAGATCATTATTTCAAATCTACTTTATGTCATAGCAGAACATCAAATCATATGCTAGAAAATGGCACAGTTTCCGACATTACTACAGCAAAATAAAAAAAAAAAAATATAGGCTAAAAACTAACGGTGCGTCATCCAAAAAACTTATAGAAGCTGTGAGCCCATATTGCAAGGAGTTTTCTCTTTTGGGTTTACTTCGTAACGTAGAACTTTATATTGAGATAAATGCTACTCTGAATTGTGTAAAGACAGTGCTACAAATAATAAGTTGAAAACAATGAACAACATTCATACTTTGCACGTGCTTTCTGTGATTTAAAAAAAAAGAAAGACCGAATGAAAAGCGATACTCCATAATGTTTCCACAGAGCACCGTACTGGAAGTACGCATTCAGATTATCGTAGCAGAATTACAATCATGAAAAAACCATGATTATCAGAACTCCTCTACGTTAAATGCATGTATCGCCACTGAAGTTCGGCGAAGACAGTTACAAACCGATACGAGCAAATAAATGAGCAAAAGAAAAAAAATAGTAACGGTATTTCTAAAAATTTCATTGTAGAGTCACCGAGTTCCCACCCTCTGTTGTAAGTAAAACATTTAACTTGTACAAAGAATATTGTCTTCCCAGTCATTTTATATCATGCCCAATATCGAAGATATCTTTAGTCATGCCCGTTAATCAGTTACAAAGCGATACGAGCAAATAAATGAGCAAAAACAAAAAATAGTAACGTAGTTGTGAAACTGTTTAGTTATTCTGGAGGTATTCACCACTGAAATTTTACCCATTAAAGGTAAGACGTCTCTTTCTGTTTATGCGTGTTCAAATTTTAATGTACCATTAAATTTCCTGGTTAGTTGTCCTCAATATTCTTTCTCCTACCTTTCTCCTCCAAAGGTCTTCTTGAGTATCCTTCTTCTCTGGACGTCTAATCTGTCTGTCAGCTCTTTTTTGCTCATGTCTATTGCTTCAGATATTTATAGAGTTTCTGGAAGCATATTGTTTTAACAGTTCCAGAATCTGATGTTTAGGGCCATATCCTTGTTGCTGTAAGCGTTTCTGTTCATTTCTAGCTTACTTATACGACTTGTTGTAGCGATATTTCGTTCAGTCTTTTCCCAGATACTAAAAGCTTTGGGTTTTCTTAATTTTTGCCTCTTCTGTGTGTAGTTGTCTAGTAACTTCATTTATATTATTGGATTTTTAGTCGACACTGGAAACACATACAGTCTCTTCTTGACAGCTGGAGATCATGAATATCGAGTAGTTCTGCTGTCGTTTGTATTAAGCTCAATGTGACTGTCAAGGCAGTCTGAAACGTGTTCCTGTCTTTTGCGTCCCATATGGATCCCTCAGAATACACTCAATTCACAGTCCCTCCCCTCATTCCCTGCTAGACATCTGCTACTCAATGTGACTCAGTACCGGGTGTAACTCGATGTGTGCTGGATAAGATTTAGTATTCCAGTATTTCAATATCTTTTGCAAGAATAATTCTGTGATGAAGGAGTCTGGTGGCACACAAAAATAGGGAATGCTAACTGGTGGTTGTGTGAATTGGTCACGATAAGAAAGCAAGCTGATACCCTGTGTATGGTGCAACGAATTCAGGTCAAGAGAAAAAAAGTACTACTTGTGATTACGGCCGCCGGGCCAGTTGTATAAGGAGCAGTCGCGTGAAAACGAGACGAATGGAAAATGTAGGTTCAAAATGGCTCCGAGCACTATTGGACTTAACTTCTGAGGTTATCAGTCCCCTAGAACTTAGAACTACTTAAACCTAACCAACCTAAGGACATCACACAAATTCTTGCCCGAGGCGGGATTCGATCCTGCGACCGTAGCGGCCGTGTGGTTCCAGACTGTAGCGCCTAGAACCGCTCGGCCAGAAAATGTAAGTAAAATGGTTATTATTTCCAAAGTAACTGATGTAACTGTTCACACATTTATCCCACTGCGAGAGAAAACGGTCGATGCCTTCATGGAATAATGTTTGCTGTTGTATACGGAACCATGATTGTGCACTACGGAGTGCACATGTGGAGGGACCCACATGTTGCCAAGGTTGTTTCATCTACGTTGCAGAAGTTTCGCCGGGAAGCCCTTACACTCCTACAGACAGTCTCGATCTCTCGCCGTCCCATTTCCATATTTTTGGAACCTGAAGAAAGACATTCGTGGCCGTCGATTTGCTTCGGAAGAAGAAGTGCACGCCTAGGTGCAGTCATGATTCCGTAGGCTACCGCAAACATTTTTCCAGGAAGGTACAGACCGCATGCCTCACTATGGGATAAATTTAGTAACAGTTATGGCGATTACTTTTAAAACAATGAACAGTTTACTTTAGTTTTTTCGTCTGTCTCGTTTTCATTTCACTGCTCTTGCACAGCATCCTTAGGCTACCAGGGACTTAAAGGAGGACACGATTACAATCGTGCCAGACTTTCGTTCACCGTTGACGTCTATAAAGAAACAAATACACAACTACACTATGAGCTACTTGGTATGTCAGTTAATGATGATGATGATGATGATGATGAAGTCCCATACCCGTACCGCCGTACTAGGCAAGGTCCTAGCGGAGGTGGTTTGCCATTACCTTCCTCCGACCGTAATGGGGATGAATGACGATGATGACACAACACCCAGGCATCTCGAGGCAGGTGAAAATCCCTGACCCCGCCGGTAATCGAACCCGGGACCCTGTGCTCGGGAAGCGAGAACGCTACCGCGAAACCACGAGCCGTAGACATATCAGTTAATAGAACGTGTGGATGAAGTATAACACAGTGATAAAAAAGATCATTATGGTGTGGGTGAAAGGGCAATGCGGAGTAAGAGAGAGTGAAGTAGTCGACACTGTTAAGGAGAAAGTAGTTGACGCTGGAGTCGAGTAAGAAGACCATGGTCCCCACGTAGATCTACGCCATTACGTTTGCGGCAGCAGATTAGAATCTAATGGAAGAGGAAGTTGCATCCAACCTACCAAAATAAAGCACAATATTATGCGAAAATGGTCGTGAAAACCACATTAAAATTGTGATACGGTATAGAGCCTATTACAGGATCTTCCTCGTGTCTATCTTCCTCCTCAGGTACGATTATCGAACGTTCTGACAACACTCACGTTCAGCACAAGGAGCAGAGTCAATCCTATGCTTTGATATGTATAGCCAAAGAGCCTTCCTTTTCGCGTCCTACGAATGCGTCCTTTGATGGTGTCCTTTTAAATTTGCTTCGGTACTATAGCTTTCGTTACGTTCTCGTGGGCCGTGGAAGGTGGTGCACTAGTCATCTACCTATGCCCATAAAGTGTGCTCAAACCCCGAACAGTCATCACGATTTACCTTTCCCAGGTTTTTAAGAATTCAGGTTTCCAGAATTATAGCAGTGATTGGTTTCTCATCATCGGCACTGCTGATGTTCTCATTCCTCCTCGTCCAATCAACCTAACCCTGTGATTCTTACTACCTCGAAGCCTGAATTATAAACTTTCTTTCTTTTACCTTCAACTGAACAGTAATTATTCGACTGTTTAAAACTCCGTTAGGTCTCTCATAGTTTTCTTTTCAAATTTCGCGTTTCATTTAGGATACGTTCTTCGCTTGTTCATCGTAACTACTTAATTATCGTAAGAAAACGTCAAATGCACTGATGTAGAGCACTAGCATGTCCTATTGCTAGCAATTCAGAATGATTCATTTGTGATCGTACTATGTTTATTACCCATGCTGTCCATTACTCGAAGTGCAGCTGCGATTGAGAGTATGAGTATTTACGGAACATTAACATCGTCTTCAATTTTCACATTTCTTCTTTTTTTTAGCCTATGAAGGAAAGAGCGTAAAAAAAGGGCATCTGAAGATGGAGGTGCGTAAGAGGCTCTGAAATTTGTCGTTGTGCCGTGGAGCGCGGCCGGCACCTTTGTGTGGCGAGTCCATTCCGGTCGCCGCGGCCGTTTCAACCTCCCCGCTCTCCCGCTGAGCTAGCCGTTGCTAACGAGCGCTGCCGCACGAACGACCTGGTAATTTTTGTACCACTTAACGAGTTTATTGTCATCGGCTTCAAAACGCTTTACAATCCCTACAAAAAGTTCTGCTGACATCCGAATGAGTTTTGGGAACCCCAGTCGTTATTACGTCCCCGTTACGTTGCGTTACAATTGTATTTATTTTTAACGAACTAGGAGCCTGGTGCAGATGCTGGCCAAGCCTTCAGAGGACCACCAGCCGATTCCAAACGTAATAGAATTCCTCAAATATTCGGGGGCTTTTAAGCATCAGATGCGTTCAAAATAGCGAATGTTACTCTGGAATTTCATTGCAAGTCTAGCAGAAGTCGTTAATTTCTAACGACACGCATATGAAAAACTTGATCGTCGTGGTAGATTTGGAGGCGACAGCTGTCATTGTATTTAGCCATCGCTATTGTTGTTGTTATTTTCGTGATCAGTTCATAGGACTTCAGGTGATTGCGAGAGTGCTTACGAGCTAGATCAAGTCAGAATCCCAACCACTGGTGTGGTAAGTCGGCCAACCTTAGCCTGGATTTTGCCGCGGTTCGCCCATGCGTTTAGTCCAAATTACGACTGGTTCCCAATTTAAATTCAGTAGAACGGTAAAAAAACTGTTGAAAGACTAAAACATGACAGAGTCAAAACCTACACACAACTGATAACGTACATCTAGCGGGCTTGACTGTGGTTAAGGCACTGGACCCAATAGAAGTGGGTTTCCAAATTCCGTTACACCCATCGAGACACAAATGTATAACTTTCCCTAAATCGGTTAAGGCAAATGATTTATCTTAATAGCAAGTGTGGTTCTAAATTATTCTACGTCTTTGCCGACCTCTTGGTCGATGGGACGGTAAATACACATCTTTCTGCTTTTACTGGCTGACTGCGTACTCTGCCTAGTGACAGTTTAGACGAAAGGACTCAGAATTATAAGAAACGAAAGGAAGACATGCTAAACGTTTTTGTTTGAGTAAATGTAGAGCAGCAATTCACAAATGGCTTCAGGGTACTTAGGACAACTACAAAAATGGTAGTAGAAAAAAATCATTGTCATATATAACTGTGAAACAATTTAATTATAAAAATCACTGCTGTAATTTCCGATGTGCGGGCTGTGAAGTTGTTTCGTTTCAACTACCACATTCGTCATTTATTCAGCGTACATAAATAGTGGACTTAGGTGAAGACATAGATATATTTTAGATATCCTTTAAGGTTTGACACGTGCGGAAGCACAACTTTGCAGTATGCCCATTTAATATTCATCACGCAGCCGACTTCAAAAGTGAGTTTTATGAATAAATAATTTCAGTATCAAGGATGATCATAATTTCATTAAAACGTTTATATGACTGTGAACCCCAGCTACGAGAAGTTAATGGAAAATGATAGCCCTACCGAAACCATTTCAGTGTACTCCTCTTGACGCAATTAGTGTTCCTTTATGTAATATCTCCAGTTGTACTCGTTCTTTAAATACCATAAACAGTAGCTAGTAACTAAGATTGGATATACTCAGTGAATCATAACGAATATTCTTTTAACTAATCGCCGACCGCTGTGGCCGATCAATTTTAGGCGCTTCAGTCCGGAACGACGCTGCTTCTACGATCGCAGGTTCGAATCCTGCCGCGGGCATTGATGTGTTTGATGTGCTTATGCTGGTTAGGTTTAAGTAGTTCTAAGTTCAGGGGACTGATGACTTCAGATGTTAAGTCCCATAGTGCTCAGACCCATTTGAACCATTTTTTAAACTGAACAGTCTAGCGTAATATTCCACTCATTCAGATAATCTTTTTTTTCTGTCTGAAAGTGGCTTGCGTTTTTCACACTTTGGGGGAGGTCAATATTGATCTTGGCGATTTATACTTTGAAAATGAGCTCGCAGGGTTCACAGTTTTATCATTTAAGATAGTTTCATTCCTACGAAGTAAAGTCAGGGTACTCGAATTAATTCCCGTATTTGGTGGACAGAAATCACATGTTTATTTTAATAGGATGGCTAAATATAATTTACTGAAAGCAATGTCCTTCTGAGCTAAAACCTAATCTCATTTTTCGGGGAACAAATAGTTCCTGCAAAAAAAAAACATGTTGTTTTTAAGTGTGAAGTGTTGTCTACAAAGGCTAAGCAGCATGGACCGATAAAAATTGTAAATGGAAGGGGCGATGTCTAGTGAGTATGGTGGATGGGTTAAGGCATCCCATCGAAGTACCTTCAAGGTACTCCTCACTCGGTTTGGAACATGTGGTATGTCATTGTCATGAAGCAGAATGACTTTGTCATGTCTCTGAGCATATTGCGGGCCTCTGACTCTAAGTGCGCGATTCAGACTGAGTAAATGTGTTTTGCAGCGTTAAGAATTCACCGTCTGACCCGGTTGAAACAGCTGACGGTACACCATATCGACTAGGATACATTGTCTTACGCACCTCAAAATTTTTGCCTTTAAATCGACGAAACAAATCTCTGCATGTTATTTCGGACCATGTTCTTCATACCCTTCCACTAGCAAACGTTGACTTTCCGCAACGGATTTCTTGACATGACAGCAGGATGGGTTTTGTACTCATAAAACCCGACACGTCCAGGGCACCAAACCGGCATGCTCTTTTCAGTCCACTCGTAAGTAACATAAAAATATAAAGCCTATTCCAGAATGAGATTTTCACTCTGCAGCAGAGTGTGCGCTGATATGAAACTTCCTAGCAGATTAAAACTGTGTGCCGGACCGAGACTCGAACTCGGGACCTTTGCCTTTCGCGGGCAAGTGCTCTACCAACTGAGCTACCCAAGCACGACTCACGCCCCGTTATCACAGCTTTACTTCTGCCGGTACCTCGTCTCCTACCTTCCAAACTTTACAGTAGCTCTCCTGCAAAACTTGCAGAACTAGCACTCCTGAAAGAAAGGATATAGCGGAGACATGGCTTAGCCACATCCTGGGGGATGTTTCCAGAATGAGATTTTCACTCTGCAGCGGAGGGTGCGCTGAGGTCCCGAGTTCGAGTCTCGGTCCGGCACACAGTTTTAATCTGCTAGGAAGTTTCATAAAGCCTATTGTTTCTGTCGTTGAACAGTTCTCGTGTAGCTGTCCGCTCTTCTGCAGTAGCAGAAGTATTTCCCTCACTTCGTTAGCAGCGACAGTTGGTTCAGGCTCCCAGAAGTTGTCATTTGAATGCTGATTTTCTAACACCTGTGTGTAAGTGACTGTTACATGCACGCTGAATACGGAGATGACACTTCAAAGAACGTCGCACTGTACATGTGCTGTTATGTAGCTTGAGATATTACCCTATCACAACTGGCAGTGCACAGTCCACAAAAATATTTTCCCGACTTTTGATGTGCTGGTTGGCACTTCTCATTTTATATTTTGCTTATATAGCTGTTTCAGGTCGTCAAAAATTCAGCCGTGGATCCATAAGAATTTTTCAAATTTATGTGGTTCCGGTCGGAGTGAAATTTAAGTCGTTGCGCGCATTTTCTGTTGCACGCCCGTTGCTTCTGCAGCTCAGTCAATAGTGTTTTAAGTAACCAGCTGCTTCTTTCTTTGTGCTTGGATAGTTATCGCTGTTGTCCCAAACTATTATTCGTTTATGTATATTAGTCTTACGACTTCACTTTCTACAAAACACGAAACGTTTTCGTTTTCTTTTTGTTCCCTATATGTTGTTCGCCACCTATGTGCGATTTTCTAGAGTCTCACACTAGTTCCGTAAATATTTAATTATACTGTTATTTTAGGCGAAAAGCGAAATATATGCTGCTTTTTTAATTATGACTGTTGTGCTAATACAGACTGAAATTAAGATAATAATGTAGAAAACCAGCAAACCTGCATCCCATTTTTATAAAAAATTGGACAACAATCACAGAAGACACATTTCCGTGTAACAAGAGAGAAGGAAAAGCATTTCGCGTCTGTCAAACGGTGAAGTTGTGAAAGCCATATTTATTTCACAAACACGAGTACAAATGATGACAAGAGCTATAAAACTAAGAAAGATGATTACTTCCTAGTTTTTCATTGATCTGCTGGATATCTTCTGCTCACCCATAGTAGTTTAACGCCTAATATAATGCCAGTTGAACATGTGCCACGTTTTTATAGAAAGTAAGATCCCAGTAAAATGCCACATAGTCATCGGTGCATTCCTGGGTAGAAAAACAGAGAGATAAAACCTTTTCGTGTTCAATAGAAGGTGATTTAACAAAATCAAGATTAATGGTCTCAAAATAACTGTTGTGTTGGAAGCATTCTGCTCACTTATTATATTTCCAGGTCTAAAATAAGAAACCATCTGTCGTAAGAACCATAGAAAATGTTACATAAATTCTGATATAAACCATTGTAATCCACAGGAGAGAAATTTAATTTTACTTTGCGAATGGCGTGGTAAAAAGCGAATATCTATTTCACAAGAGCAAGTAAATAGGATAACTACAGTTTCAAATTTGAGTGATGTGACTATTTATTTATTTCTTGATTGAAGTGTACAGTATCTTTTGCTCGCCTTCTCCAGCTATAAATCTAATACGATAACATAGAAAATAAGCTGAGCCCTTACCACATATCTGCTGGCATTAAGCGAGACTAACCTAAGACGCACGATTAGGTGCCGAAACAAGATTTGATAGCAATCAAAAAATTAATAAACTGTCTACTCAAGCTGACATATTTACTTCTAAGATTTGTGTAACTGCCTTTAAAACAACTGCTCAATTCCAAAAGGTTATTATTTTTTTCTGTTTTCATTGCTCCGATGAATATGTTTGTGTATCGTCCAGTACGTCTGACTGTGTGTGCACGTCTTCAACTGTAGATTTCGCAATAACTTTAATGGGTGCCGCAACAAATTCTCGTATAACTGCTTTAGCAAACTGCAACTGAGGCGAGGACGACCGGCGGCTTCGAGAGTGGAGCAGAATTTTGGTGTGCACTGTATCGCAGGTATAAGGTGCCCACAACACAGCCGGCGTTCCGCCGAGCGAGTGCGCCGCTGAAGGCAAATGTTATCTGTCGTAATGTCCGCCACAATGGCACTGTTGTGACTGGCTGTTCGAATGAAATGGACGAGCAGCGGAACGAAATTCCTTTGCAGCCCGGCGGGCTGCTGGAGCGCATTCACTGGCACAAAGCAAAGCAAGCCGCTGCCACCACCTGCCGCCTGCCGCTGCACCATGGCGGCTGCCGCCAGCTCCCAGCGCTCCGCTGTATTCACTTCTGCAAATTCTGTCACTGCGTTACTTACGAAACTCATTCGCGTAGTGAACCATATCTGAAGACGCAATGACGTGTAATCCGACAAAGCCAAGTGACGTCTACGCCAGCACTTTCGAGATTGCGCGCGTTCACTGGCACAAAGCAAAGCAAGCCGCTGCCGCCACCTGCCGCTGCCGCTGCACCACGATGGCTGCTGCAAACCCCAGAGCCCCACTGCATTCACATCCGCAAATTCTGTCACTGCATTACTTACGAAACTCATTCGCGTAGTGAGCCGTACCTGAAAACGTAGTGGCGTGTTACCCGTCAAAGCCGAGTGACGTCTACGTCAACACTTTCGAGATTACGTTAGAACCTAGGCGTCAGCAAGAGGAAGGAGAGCGATCACGAAGAGGCTCTTGCCCCCTTCTAGGATTTGAATACATCCGTTTTATGCAGTACAGAATTGTCTCGAAGTTCTAGCAGTCACTATCTGCGACCCCACTAAACTGCAGATTGTACATTGCCGACCGCGACCAGACATACTATAACTCCGGCAACAACTATATATATATTTATACCTTCGGTTTCTTTTTTTTAATGCTGACTCCTTGGTGCGGTTGCGGTTTTGGCTCTCATATGCAGTCAAGACGGATACGAATATTTACAGAAGTATGCCGAAAGAAATGGCTCTGAGCACTATGGGATTTAACATCTGAGGTCATCAGTCCCCTAGAACTTAGAACTACTTAAACCTAACTAACCTAAGGACATCACACACATCCATGCCCGAGGCACGATTCGAACCTGCGACCGTAGCGGTCGCGCGGTTCCAGACTGTAGCGCCGAGAACGGCTCGGCCACATCGGCCGGCAAGCATGCCGAAATAATATCTTTGACCTTTTTGTCGCTATCTTATTCTGTCCTTACCGAACTGCTGAAACGAGTGGGTTTCACATCCTGACACCGGATTCACCCCCACACCTTTGACGCATAAAGGATTTACAGAAGTAGGTACAACTTCTCTGTGATAAAACAGAAACCATGATGGCTTGCTGATTCAGTATTCAGTTTTACACAGCAGAGCTACTGTAGAACACGCGGAAGAACACACCTATCCTCTAACGAGTCAGTCCAAAATCTTTCGAGACCGGACTAATAAAAGTCAAGATGCTGGTTTTGATGTATCTGGTATTCTACATCGTCCCTCCTACTTAGCCCTAGAACAATAAAGAGGTGGGTGGAAATGTTACATTGTTACTAAATAATAGTAAATTTTTCTACTCCATATATTATTTAAAGGACATCATAGTTTATGGTGTATGCACTAGGTAATTACTGCTATAAGATCTCCAATGGTATGTGACATGCAATATGGATACGAAATGACCTGTCTTACCCTACACTGAGGTGACAGAATTCATGGGATACCTCCTAGCCGGCCGGTGTGGCCGAGCGGTTCTAGGCGCTACAGTCTGGAACCGCGCGACCGCTACGGTCGCAGGTTCGAATTCTGCTTCGGGCATGGATGTGTGTGATGTCCTTAGGTTAGTTAGGTTTAAGTAGTTCTAAGTTCTAGGGGACTGATGACGTGAGCAGTTAAGTCCCATAGTGCTCAGAGCCATTTGAACCATTTTTGATACCTCCTAATATCGTGCCGGACTTCCTTTTGCCTGGCGGAGTGCAAATTCGACGTGGCATGGACTCAACAAGTCACTGGAAGTCCCCTGCAGAAACACTGAGCCACGCTGCCTCAATAGTTATCCTTAACTGCGGAATTGTTGCCGATGCAGGATTCTGTGCACGAACTGACCCCTTCATTATGACCAATAAATTTTTGCTGGGATTCGTGTCGGGCGATCTGGGTAGTCAAATCGTTCGATCTAAAGGTCCAGAGAGATATTAAAACGAATCGCGAACAACTGTGGTCCTGCGACATGGCACATCTTCATCCATAAAAATTCTATCTTGTTTCGGGCCATGAAGTCCATGAATGACTGCAATGATCTCCAAGCAGCCGAACATACCCATTTATAGTCAATGATCGGTTCATTTGGACCATTCTACGTAATCACAGCCCACACCATTATGGAGCCGCCATCAGCTTGCACACTGCCTTGATTACAACTAGGGTTCATGGCCACGCTGGATCTGCGCCGCACTCTAACCCAACCATCAGCTCTTACCAACTGAAAGCGGGACTCATCTGACCAGGTCTCGGTTTTCCAGTAGTCTAGAGTACAATCGATATGGCCACGAGCCGAGGAGAGACGCTGCAGCCGATGTCGTGATGTTAGCAAAGGCACTCCTTTCGGTAGTTTGCTTCCGAAGCTCATTAATGCCGAATTTCACCGCACTGTCCTAACAGATACTTTCGACGTAAGTCTCACATTGATTTGTGCGGTTATTCCATGCAGTGCTGCTTGTCTGTTAGCGCTGACAAGTCAACGCAAACACCGCTGCTCCCGGCCGTTAAGTGAGGGCCGCCAACCATTGCGATGAGAGGTAATGCCTGAACTTTGATATTCCAGGCACACTCTTGACATTGTGGATCTCGCAACACTGAATTCCCAAACGATCCGAAGTGTTATGTTCCATGCGTCTAGCTCCAACTACCATTCCGCATTGAAAGTCTGTTAAATCAGGTAGTCCGACCACAATCACGTCGGAACCTTTTCCACATGAATCCCCTCAGTACAAATAACAGAACCGCCAATGCACTGTTGTTTTATAAATTGTGTAAGCCATACTACTGAAATCGGTATATGTGCATATATCTATCCCATGACTTTCGTCACCTCAGTGTGTATTAACAATACCTGACTAGCGGGAACCGCGAATTGGTAGCAACTGCATTTGTAATTTTCGCGAGGATTTAGTGATCTAGGATTAACTACAACGCACAGAAAGTCATACAACGATGTGAAAGTGTCGGAAGGCTCTTTCTTTGGGAAGTTGTTCAATCTGCGCGTCTCATTCGCCCTTTTTCCGTCTTGCGAACTATCAGAGACCAATTCTTCACTTCGTCGTTTTGTAACACGTTCGTATTCATAATACGGGAACACCAAGCCTTGCGCACTTCATGACTTTTTTCAGAATAGAATTGTCAGCGATTTTATTTTAATCTAGTAGGAGCAGGCATCCATGTGCCCTTGTTTTTGCTCGGGAATCAAGGTGTGCCTGACACATTTGCACTCACTTTCCTTCAAAACAATCCGGAGAATGTCTTGAACATTTCATTACAAATGATCAGTTCGTGCTTCATTGGGATTCGTGACACAACAACGTTGAAACACTATGGCCGCACGTCCACTTCTTATCACTGCAAGCTCGCAACTGCATGGTGGAATAGTGTCGGAACTTTCTGGACGGATGGTGTATTTCAGGTGCATGCAGCTATATTTAATCCCAAACACATGAGTCGAAAAAATAAAATACTATTTTCTACCGTAGAAGTAGGGGAAGAAGTGTGAAATTTTAAGGTCCAGAAAATATGCTCTCCAACAGTCTTCTCAAAGTCTATGAGTGCAACACTGCGTCACATGCAGTCACGGAGTTACGAATTCTTCATTGTTGTTGACTTGCCTCACAACAATGTGACTAACTAGAGGAATGAAGATTGCCTTGCTGCGGTCCTAGTCTGCTAAACGTTTATTCTGACCGCCAATCTGAGGACGGTTTTAGCATGTTTCCCACATTGATCTAGACGTATATTGGTTCCAGACTACACTATCCCTAACCAACCCAAAAGAAATTTACATTCAAATATATATTAGTGACACTGGGTTATGCCGGTCGACAATTAAAAAATAGAAAACGTGCAAGTAATGAAACAGGTCCTTTACGTGGACATGGATGAATTTTTGCAAGCAAACGAAGTATCCTAAACGGCATCGAATGATGTTTTTTCTGGTACGAAGTTAGTTAATATTTCAAAGTTAACTTTAGTTTGAAGATCGAAATATTAAAAGCGTTGATTCGTTACTAATCGTATTGCATATCCTACTTAACGGAATTATTTAATTTTTCAGCACAATGATTTCCCGAAAACCACCAAGCAGGCCTCTAACAAAAGCTGAGATAGAGAACGCTGTCATTGCTCCACACTTATGGTGGATATCAGTTTATCACCAGTAACCATCATTCAGAGTGTGATGCCTCTTGAGATAGATTTACTGAAGACAATAAAGAAGAAGACCCCAACGCAACAGACGACAAAACGAGAGTAAGTAGAGATTACGTCAAAGAACACGCTCATCATACACCTGAAGCTTAGGTTAGGTTGAATTAAAGGCTTTGTTGGGCTGATATATTTATCAGGGTGTATGATGTGACGACATGAAGATGTTATGGCATTATTGACATCGGATGATATTGACAGGGACATATTCCGCGCAGCCATGAGAGTGACACGGTTTTTGTTCATTCTGCCTTGTCTCTGTTTTTCTGATCATTCCACCAGAGAAGAAAGAGAACTGTACGACAAACTAGCAGCCGTGAGTGAAATATGAAATCTAAGAGGGCGTGCTCCCGATTTTACTATGTGAAAACTCTTAAAGCTTTTTAAATAAAATCGACATTTTTAAAACTCCTCGTCTTTACTCTTCATTTCCTCGAATTTATTGCTCAACATGGTCACCCTGGCGACGAACCCATTTCTCCCAACGAGGGACTAGTTTGTTGATATTTTTCTTGTAGAATGTTTGGCGTTGTTAACTGCGCCACAACCTCATCTCTGCTTGCACTGCATCACCAGTATCAGAGCGATGTCCTCGAAGGTGTTCTTTAAGATTTGTATACATATTTAAATCAAATGGGGCCAAATCGGGACTGTAAGGAGGATGATCGACGTGAGCGAACCCAAAGCGTTGGATTATTGCATATGTTGCAGCGCTCGTGTGTGGTCTGACATTGTCATGCTGAAGGAGAGGATAGTCCATGTGTGCACGAGCTCTTAGAATTCGACATTCGATTACAGCACTCTGTTTCTCACGCACCGACATAGTTCCGTTACACACTACCATCTTACACGCTGTAATTCGGAGCTCTCTAGCGGCAGAAGGTGGCAATTTGCGTCAGTGGAGCGGGACAATCGACCGAGTAATATGCATGGCATGTAATATCTTAACCGATATTGAGAACAGAAAAGAAAATTTCGGAGGCATTTCTTTTCAGCACGCCCTCGCATTTGCTTCTAGCTGCACGTTAGCTGCTTAGCAGATGCACCAGGTGAAAACGTCATTTTTGACTAAATGTTGATTCTATTTCATAGGTGATGCAGTATCAAGATACACACGCCTAAATGGTCAGGAAAAGACGCCATAAAGATAATGCACAAGTGTGAATCCCCTACTCATTTTTTGCGTAAAGCTTTTGTGTACACGGGGTAAGGAGCAACGAAGTCATGCACTCTCTGTTCCCATGAACGACGAACTGTAACCTATTATGCCCAACCAAGGCGCAGATCAGAATTTTGTGGTGGGTAATTGATTTATGTCAGTGCAGACATGTGAAGACTGAAAGAAAATCATCTGAATGTGTTAAGTTCTCTAAAAATGAATACGCCGAAGCTTCCCTAGAACTTAAGCCTAATTGGAAATTTCGTGTACGTACATCCATTTTTATCATAACATGACATGATAGTTTGTTCACATGTCCCTAAAAAATTTGGAAGTTGTATTACAATTTGCAATGCACCATGACGAAGAATTAAGAAAAGAAAACGGAAAGTTAGACATGATAAATGACTGAAACAATGCGAAGTGTGGAGTTGGCCTTCTGGATCAGTTTTGTGCCCACTACTCAGTGTCTAGACGAACGAGTAGGTGGCCATATTGAACATTGCTAGTGTAAAAGTGCGAAAGCGTTAATGCCTCCTGAAAATTCCGAGGAAACAAACGGTAGAGAAACAATATTACAACTTAGGACACATGTAATTCACCCTCTTATGCAACGCAAAGATTTTAGGCATGTTCATCGAGAGCTGCAAGCCATCGCACACAAGCTCTTAGGGATGCATACACTTTAACGCGACCACAGTGAAGAACCACCAAGAAAATATAGATGTGATGTATGTCCAAGATAGGCAGGCAGAGAAACAAAATATCGGTTTGCGAAGTGTGATATTATCATTTGTGGGCTACAAGCTCATTTTGTATGCAAAAACTGTTAATAATTTTCTCTCAATATTTGACAATACTGTGGTGTATAAATAACATTTGTTCTAATTTTCCACAGTAAGACAGAAAACTGGGAAGTGATGTGAAAAGAATATTATTTCTGCTGTGACTATACCGTCACAAGTTGCTTTGTGATACCAATTAAAGTTAGCAGCTGGATTCCCTTAACTTCGCTGGATGGATGTACATAGTTAGTGACTGCTGGAGTGAGATTCTTGAATTTATCCTCCCTGAGGGAGGGCAGAGCAGATTTTTTTTTAGACAAGTCTGGGTGGTTTTGGCACGCTGGATACTGGAAAGTTTACAGGACTATTTTGGGCTGTGGGTTCGCCGACCTGCTCAGCCGAAAGCTGACTCGGTTACACCGTCCACGCATTCACATTGTCCTTTGAAATTAGAGCAAAGCAACCACATTTTCCCGAATTAATCGTGATCAACCTGCGCATCCTCTCAGCTGACGCAAACACTCGAAATCTCCATTTTGCCTTCTCTGCCGTGTGAAAATTTCTGGATTTTACATCACGGATGTTGTCAGTCAATCATATTTTCAGTGGCATCCGTGAGCTGAAGTTAATGTCAATGCCAGTGAGTGACGACAAAGCAGATACAGTGTACCAGCCTCTAGTTAATTAACTGATACACAGTAGGCAATAGCAGAGAACTCTTAGCAGTATTTCCATGCGTTTTGGTGTATTCAAAGAAATTCTTGCTCGTCTCTATTGCGAAAGTCATGGATCTTCCTTCCAAGTCGTCGGTTTTGGGGAGCGCGGGGGAGCGCAGGAAAGATGGAGAGACGAGGTGAGACACGTGGCCACGAGGTCACATCGAGAGATATGCGCCAGGTCACGTCCTGGCGTACTTTACTTAGTCTTGAATAAGTGTTGCTTTTAGCCGTAACGCTGCTTGTGCCTGCACATCTCACAATTTGCGAAATCTATTCCGCAACTTCCGTTGCTTCTTCACTGGTTTCACCTAATTTCACTAATTTGGATCTTCTATCTGTGTCTTAACTTGTGTTCGCTAGCAGCACAGATATCTAAAGCCACTCGCGGTTCCACAGAAATTTTCCATATAGTTTAAAGTAAGTACCAGTTATTAACGACACAGTCTGTACCTATTGAGCTTCACTCAAGCAGTAATTTGTTGTATTTTTTCGTACATCAGCAAGTAATCCGTTGTGGAAGTGACTTAGTTAAACTCATTTTGGGATACACTTCATTTTGGGAGCTTCAAGTAAGTAATACTCTTTGACATAATTTAGTGAATTATTGTAAATAATTTAAGAGTGATACAAAGCTGAGAAAACTATCTCATACGTTAAAGCTTAGGATTGAATTTAATTTCGTCCCCTAAGAGACCAGGTCAGGCGATCCGAATTAAAAAGTAGGTATGGCAGATCTATTTTGCACAACTTAAGTGTGCTCTCACCGAGGCAGTTTTCCACTGCAAAACAGGCGCCACTCCTTGGAACATTTAATGAGTACTGTAGGAAATGTTCTTCATTAGCATCATCACTAACCGTTAATGAAAATTGCTCTCATTTATATTTACGACAGTGCTGAGCTCATAGAGAGTTTAGGTGGGTTCGTTTAACGCTATACGAGGCGTAAATTAGCTTGTATAACGTTTCTGTGTCGAGTAATTAACTGTGGTAAGTGTTTCGCATTCTTCACTACCGAGAGCCAGCACGTCACGCTCACACCAACAAGAACCATAAACATTTCACTTTTCTACTTTATTTGCCCATTTAGCATGTAAAACTTGTCAGTAACATGTCTCGCAAGGAACTGCGTTGCATTTGTTCATAATGTTACGGTATGCTGAAAACTTAATGTTCTAATTTGGTGTGTATAAGGGCAACCCGAAAATACCAGCACAGTTGAGGGTTGACGAATAGGTCCAATATACATAAAAACCCGTGGAAAAGTAATGAGGACGACAACATTCGTATTAGTATGTTGGGATCAGGCACACTTAACGTATGATGTGTAGGATTTGACGCCCGTGGATCTAACTGTTTCCGCATGTACGGTTTCAGGTATTCTTTAACATTGTCTCTTTACCAACAGACAATACAGTGAGGTGACAAATGTTACGGGATAGCTCCTCATAATGTGTCGGACGTTCTTTTGCCGGGAGTATTGCAACAACTCAAAGTTGCATGGACCCATCAAGTCGTTGGAAGTTCCTTGCAGAAATATTGAGCCATACTGCCTCTATAGCTGTCCACAACTGCGAAAGTGTGCTGCTGCAGGAATATGTGAACGAACTGACATCTCGATTATGTCCCAAAAATATTCGATGGTATTCGTGTCGGGCGATCTGGGTGGCCAGATCATTCGCTCGAATTGTCCAGAATGCTCTTGAAACCAATCGCCCGGTGACATGTTGCATTGTCATCAATAAGAATTCTATCGTTGTTTGGGAACATTAAGTGGATGAATCGATGCAAATCGTCTCCGAGTAACCGAACATAACCATTTCCAGTCACCGATCCATGTGAACAAAGCCCACACCATTATGCAGCTACCACTAGCTTGCACAGTGCCTTCTTGACAACTTGGGTCCAAGACTTCGTAGGGTCTGCGCAACACTCAGGCCCTACCATCAGCTCTTACACACTAATGTCGCGACTCATCTGACCTGTTCACCTTGTCCAGTCCTCTAGCGGCCAACCGATATGGTCACGAGCCCAGGAGAGGGGCGGCAGGCGATGTCGTGCTGTAAGCAAATTCACCCGCGTCGGTGGTCTGCTGACATAATGCATTAACGCCATGTTTCACCGTATTGCACTAACGGTTACGCTAGTCTTATGTCCGGATTGATTTCTGCCGTTATTTGGCATAGGGATGCTTGTCTGTTAGCGATGACAACACTATGCAAACGTCGCTGCTCTCTGCCACTAACTGAAGGCCGTCGACCGCTGCGTTGTCTGTTGTGAGTGGTAATGCCTGAAATTTGGTATTCCCGGCACACACTTGACACTGCGGATCTCGGGATAATGAGTTATTTAATGATGTCCGAAACGGAATGTGCCATGCGTCCAGCTCCAATTACAAAATCTGCTAATTCCCCTCGTGCGACCATCCGCCAATGCACTGCCCCTTTACACCTCGTGTACGCGATACTACGGCAATCTCTATACTTGCATATCGCTATCTCATGGCTTTTGTCACCTCGGTGTAAGTATGCGTGTCGTTTACACAGAATGAGAGGGAAAACTGGTTATGTATGAAGCGGAACTATGGGGCTCATGGAAAAAGGGTGGCTCGGCTGAGTCACGCAATTTGACTCTTAGTCAGATCACGAGGTGTGGCCATTAATTGTACGCGTTGATCACGTATGCTGACGTGAGGATCAATGAACTATACTTGACGGGATGTACCTGGAACAGACAGTAATACAATAAAATACTTAGCTTTAATTCAGCATCAGCGGTGAACGTCGATCTTGACTTTGTACAATAATATTTACAAGTGCAATTATAGACTGAACTGCGAATACTTCTTTACAATTCTGATTACTTCACACATATAGATCAATTGTCAATGCATAAACTGCATGTGGCGCCCGGCTAGGTCGTAACTACTGACTTAGCTGAAGGCTATGCTAACTAGCGTCTCTGCAAATGAGATCTTTGAAGTTATAACGAGATAACGAGTGAACCATTCCTATTAAAGTCGGCTGTAGAGCTGGCCAGTGCGGTAGTTTGTCTCGTAAGACCAGCCGAGTGGCGGCACTCGGTCTGCTACGGTCGACAGTGCCGACTCGCGGTTCCGATATGTACTGACCGACCGCGGCCGATTTGAAGCCTACAACCTAACAAGTTTGGTGCCTTGAGGTGACACCACAAAAATGTTTATAGTTTGATAGAGCACATCTAAATAGCACCCATGAACAATTATAAGCATCTGTCTTCACATAAGAGTTGGACATTTTCTCTGTACAATGATTATCGGCATGCACTGATCTGTAGAGGCAAATCAACTATACATAGTCGTTTGTAGGAGCGGGTAGAGACTTCCAGGTAATTTACATTATTGTCGATGCACGGAGGATTCCGTACTCTGGCACTGAACAATGGCTGGTAAGAGGTAGGAGACTAACTTCCTTTGGACGTCATTCTAGGCTAGTCGCACAAAAAAGAGATTGGAACACTGGAGCGGAGTGACACTTGTGCGGGGATGCAGTAAATTAACTTTACTGCGGAACTCAGGAAGATTCAGGTAGCTTCTTGCTTTC
This sequence comes from Schistocerca piceifrons, assembly GCF_021461385.2. Taxonomy (NCBI): domain Eukaryota; kingdom Metazoa; phylum Arthropoda; class Insecta; order Orthoptera; family Acrididae; genus Schistocerca; species Schistocerca piceifrons. Next base: position 559,769,633 of record NC_060149.1, read on the forward strand.
ACATTCTTTGGCTTGGAGAACTCACAACGGAGCTACCACCTCACAAACTGAAACGTCCCCTTTGAACAATTATACACGACTGTGCTTAAACTGACACACAATATTTTTAGCGCAACGCAATCTGACTTTCAAAATTCCCTACTAAAGAATGGCCCTGACAAACATTAAACTATACCTTTCACAAATCACTTACCTCACAAAAATCTTCGCTGCTCAAGCTACTGCAATACAGCGAGCGCCACTACTGCCAGCTAAATAAAAGATTCAAACTATGGAAGGCACTAACTACTGATAGGGATAGTTAGCAAATGAAAGATATTAATAGAGAACAAACAATGTATTTACCTTGATATCATCATATATAAATATAGCAGTTCATGACAAATTTCAAAACTCCGCCATCTCTCTCTCCACATCCACCACTGCTGGCGGCTCACCTCCAACTGCGCAACGCTACGCGCTGTTCACATCCAGCTGCCGCTGCCCAACACTACAATGGCAGACAACAATGCAAACTAGCCACAGACTGCACACAGCACAGCCAGTGATTTTCATATTGAGCGCTACGTAACGTTGCCAATAAGAAAACATAAACAGCCTACTTACATAGAGAAAACATAAACAGCCTACTTACAAAACTAACCTAGATATAGTATATAAGAAACTATAAGCCTCGATTGCGGTAATGAAACCAACCTTTACCTAGGTTTCAGCCCAAATAATTGAGCCTTCTTCAGAAGATATGCCTGAATCTATAATTTCTCTAGGAGGGCATGGTCTAGAAATAAAACTAAAACAGCCTGAATAGATTTATTTCTAGACCATGCCCTCCTAGACAAATTATAGATTCAGGTATATCTTCTGGAGAAGGCTCAATAATTTGGGCTGAAACCTAGGCAAATGTTGGTTTCATTACCGCAATCGAGGCTGATAGTTTCTTATATATTAGATTATCACGATTGCTGACTGTGCAATTTGAAAGTACAATACCCTACATTTTATCGTAGGCGTGTGTGTGTTTTATGGGCCCTCTACTGCGAGGTTGCCAGCGTCAGGCAAGGCTACGACCAGACATTTTGGTTACACATTCGTTCGCTTCGCCAACTCACAACAAAACTGTCGTAGTACAACCCAACTTAGACTTGTCTGAAGATGTACAAACTAGCCTGAAACGGGTAAAGAAAAATTAAATTATCATAAAAAAGTGTCTGGTCATAGTTTTTTCGACCTGTCGTTATGCATTACACCTAATTCCTAGTAACATGTGTCGTAGGCTACAGAATGCTTTGCTACACTGCTGGATAAGGAACAGAATTTTAGTGTGCTTTCCACAGTAAGAGACCCAGGCTCCGTAAAAACATCTCTCCGCAAAAGAGTCACTCCGCCGATGTGTTCCAGTCCTCACAGCAACCACAGGGAGAGCCCCTTCCCAGGGAAGCACATTATCTTGAGGATCGGGCAGAAGATAAAATCCACGCAATTTCATCCTTTGGAGAGTATGTGGTATGCTCCCCATTAACATATGGCTAACATCCTCCAAACTTTTCAGTTTGCCGTTTACAACTTTTATTTGTGGTAGCTGCAAACGTCTTAAGATATTATTTTACAGAATTCTTTCAATAACAGTTGTTTTGTCTACAAAAATGTACTGCATATCTGTTAAGTTTAATAAAGCTTTACGTAAGTCATGGATATCAAGAAGGTGTTGCAACAGACTTTGTAGCTTCGTAAAAGAAGATGCCATCTGTAAAACTCCACAAATGATATTGTTAATGCTGTACTAGGAGGTTTTAGGCCTAAGACTAAATATTCTATCAGGCAGGTATGGTTTCGCATATTATTTGCCGCATATGGAACGGTGTCCGTTTGAGTGACGTTGCAGTGGTGTTATAACAGGACATGTTCCTTTATTGAATTCCTAGACGCGACCAGGCACACAATAACCACGATTTAGAATACCACTCACGCAACGCGTCTGAACAAAGTTTATTACATACAATTTTTGTAGTTTCAGTTATATGTGCATCAGGTTGCAGTCAAAGGAATTTTCCTCTGCCTAAGGTTCTGTCTCCTAATGCTGGAGACATCCTCAGAGACTATAAAGACTTCATTCGTTGATTTTGAAAATAAAACTTGCTCACCCGGGTGAACTGTTCACACGTAATCTCACAAGGGTTTGTCGTGGAATCATCTAACAACCTCCAGAGATCGCAAAGTCCCGACGGCGTTAGTGATGGAGCTTGTACTGCGAGAGAGTTAGGTGTTGCTCGTTGTATTTAGCGCTAATGTCCACAGCTTATCACATTTCGGTCATTCCTTAAATTTATTTTTCTGTTTAGAATTTCTATGAGCTATCTGAATTTTCCAGCATGGTTGTAATTGCTCATTGGTAAAACTACAGCATCAGAGAATCCCAATGCATGAGCAGTTATGCTGATTAATCCATGTGTCCCAGCAGACAACTGCTCTTGTGTTCCATAAGCCCGGCGTTAATAGTTCTTTTTGTAGTTCCAATGTACACTGGTCAGTAGGTGAAAGGAATTTTGTGTACTCTTGCCATTGCAAGCGGCATGGCGGTAGTGAAGTATTCACGCACCTTTCTTGTCAGTTGAAATACTATGTCTATATCGTGTATTCTTAGTATTCTGTCGATGTGATGTGTGTCTGTTTTTATGAATGGTACAACTTTCCCTTTAGTTGGTTCTTTTCACCAAAAACTTAAGTCTTTATAGTATGTACCAAACTGATTCAATTCTGCGAATCCGGATTAATGTCACATGTTTGTGACAAATGAAAATTTGTGCCTTACCAGATTTTCCGATTATCACAGGCGGTCACCTAAACCACTTAAGCTGTCTGAGCCTGCCTCTAGGAGCTATCCAAACTTCCCTATAGCACGGAGTCCTCGACCCTTACGCTCGCACATTTCGTGATTTCCGCACGGGTCCAGATAAGTATTTTATAATTACTTTAGCCCACCGCCTCTGTGTCTGTTCAGTGTCTGTATCTTCACAATACAGTGTCCTTCAGACATGCATGCAGGTATGAAGGGCATTGTTATATGAATATACAGACACTCTACAAGCGCTGACATTGCAAGTACGAATGACTTACAGGTCTTCTTCCTTTCCTAGACTTTGTCCGACATCGACATGCGTATGAACGGATCTGGCATGGCTAATTTAAGGGATAACCGGATGCCATCCCTGTCACCACCCTATTGCCTGTAGTATGTGTACCCCAAATGTCAGTGCATAATGTTTTTCATATGAAGATGAGCGAAGCTTTTCTAAACGTTTCCGAATTGTGTAACAGTGTCACGACTTAAGTGCCAGTCCAGTATTTATCTTGCGAGATGTGCGAAACGTACTAAATACCATATACTGGCTAGCCAGCATTCTGACTCTCATCGCTAATCCGCCGGGAAAATTCGATCAGATGTCGGCACATCTCACCGTCCCACAAGCTCTCTTATGTATGATACAAAAATGTTATTTTCCATACTGTTACAGTACATCTAACCGCAGAATGACTGCTTTCGAAAAACTTGTGGTATTTGACTTTGCGAGGTGCCGGGGCTAGCAGTGTATTTAACACTAAATTCTTCTAGAATCTACATATGTAAATGAAGCTCTAAGCCCCCCCTATTCTAACTCCGACTTTTTCTGTTGCACATGGATTAAAAAGAAACGCGAACTGACTGTAATCGACCCTGCAAGTGGAGTAGAAAAGAGTTTGGCACCTGCAATAATTTCATTTGACAAATAAGTTAAATTATGGAATGTTTCATTAACATAGTGAGAAATGATAGGGTTGCTCTACCGATTAACAGAATGAAAGTTCTGTCCAAAATAACAATATGATTTATTATAATTCAAAAAATAAACAAAAACACATGAAAGATTTACAGTACATCTAATTGGCTCAAATTGGATACTCAAATAAATGCTGTGAAGGTGAAGTTGTCCCTAAACTAGATTGTGACATTTATGACGAAGTGGTATGTGGAGCCAATTCCTTGCAACTCAAGTCTTAAGAGAGACACACAGCCAACCCAGCATTAATTGCTGCTACATTAGTGAGAACTCAGACAATGAACACCCAAGACAGATCAAAGTTAGAAAAGACAAACAGGCGCGCTCTGCTGAGTTCGGATTATCACCTAGCAAAATTGCCTGCTTTGCTGGTGCTGCGGACATACATTACCAAGCTGTCTTCTTAACTGCACGGACACGATCTGGCATACCGGAGGCGATGGCTGGTTGCTTCGACGTCCCGTCGTGGTGATGATAATGTCGCGAGTATAGCCCGAAACAAATTATCCTGACCTGGTTGTTCCAGACTAAAGACTTCCTAGCAATACAAATGCGCCTCTGAGGGAGACGAAGAAGGCTGGTCACACAATCACTGACGGTTCAGTGATTGATATTAACAAGCGAAGTCACCCAGTACCTCCGATACAGTCAACTTTAGCCGAAACTGCTCAAGACAGACCACATAGGCCTCTTGTACGCAGAATGCTCAATTGCCAACTGTACTCGGACAGTTACGTTGAAGTCGAAACTTCAGCAACTTCGTCAAACAGTTACAATTAAATAAAAGTATATTAGACAGCCAACGGAAGGCAGGCTGACCAGAGCAGCGAGAGCTCAGTCTTGTAACCTACTCCGACCGAAAGGTGGGCACGACTCCCCACAAGAGCACCCGTATAAACCGAACACAGAACATTCCCGCCCCCACGACAGTGGCTGTGGTTAACTGTTCCAATCAGCAAATCGAAAACCGGCAGAAAATTCCACTCTATTGCCAGAGCACTACCATTCCACCAATGGAGATTCTTGGTGCCAATTTCTGAGCCGATTTTGCTACGTCACGGAGCTATGCCCTGAGCAAGCCAATCGCAGTTACGATTTTGCAGAAAGCGCGGGAATTTGCCTGCCAAAACTGCCTGGGTACACAAGTCATTCCCACGCCTCACTGGTAGCCCGCCAGAAAGTGTTTTCGCTAAGTTTCTGCGAAGTAACGGAACCTCGAGCCCAGCCGCTACTTCAGGCCCCTGCGAGCGTGTCTCCGCCGCTATTCTACAATGTCGGCGTCTGGAAAGCATTCACTCGACTCCCTCACACCCGTCGGCTTACCCTTTCAAGATCAGCAGTGTCCGCCTGTCACTGGAACACACGGGTGATGAGAGACGCTGTGTGGGAAGTCCACGTGTGAAGGAATAGCAACTTTTTACTGCATGCAATTAGAGAGGAAAATCGTAAGATAGAAATATGAGAGGGGGTTCATGCCACCTCTCATAGCCCCTACGTCATTTTAGATTGTAATTGGTGAGCGGTTGGCTCACTTAGGAGCAAGGTAGTGAGTCAATCGTCCAAGAACAATCTTGTAAACTGACTCCACATGCCACACTCTATAAAAAAAATCACTGCAACTGAAAAATGCAGCTCATAGAGGGAGGATTATTTATGATGTAGCCAACTTCACCTTCTTAATATGGAACTCTAACACTCACATCATACATCCATACCCACGGAGCCCCTTCCAAACACCGATTCACACAGACATTCACGCTCTAAATATGGCCCGGGCATGTGAGCCAAATATAGAGCAGTTTATTCTTTGCAATCAGAGTTGGAGTGCTCCGCAATTAAATGCCCAAGATGTTACAACAATTTGAATCATTAAACTAACCTGCACTCACTCACAAATGATACTATTTAAGTTAACAATCTCTTTGTGAGCTTTCAGAATCTAATTACAACCTCCGATTCATTCTGTCTCCCTGCAGCAAGAATAACCTATACAAAATGTTCCCTGAACTGATGGTCCATTCACAATGACAGTGGTGGTATCTGCTTCAATTTATGGGGACTTCAGGGACACTGTTTGCATACACACAACAATAAATACAAAATAAAAAAAAAAACAACATGGTGAGGAGAACAATACAGTAATTTGTAATTTGTGCGCCCTACTCTATCACTTACATAAGAATTACAGTGTAAAACACAAACACATACAAGGTATAACATACATTACAAAAACAACACTAGAGAAAGAAATTTAAGAAAAAAAAACAAGGTTCATGGGGCGTCAAGTTGGGCTTACACATTGCACAATGATCACGACTGTGCTGAGAATGAGGCACTGAATCACATTGTTAGAAATATTCGAAGCACTTCACAAATTCGTTAGTTTCTCTGAGGGGGTTGGTATGTAGAGTCATAAGCATTGATGAGTGTGGTTCCATGTCTTGAGCATCGGAGGGGGGCTTTTGGGATGGGGCACAGTACTGACATCACACAGGGCTAAACATCGGGTGTGTTGCTACGTTGTTGCAACAGCAATAGGGTGTGCTGGAGCATCTGCAGTACGCTGTTGAGATTGCAGCAAGACCCACGCATATGACCACGGCAGTACGGTAGGAAGACATAGGCTTTCCTCATGTCGATTAAATGTCTCTGAGGTCTACTACTTGGGATGCATCACTAGTCCAGGTCTCTTCTCTCCCTGGACAGTACTTTACGTTTCCCAGTATTGCAGTTCGATGAGGGATGAGGGCACGTGGAGTGACTCCACAAATGCATGAGGTGATCCAGATAGAATCGAACTAGGAGCGACGATTGCTACAACTGCTCTCTAAGTGAGAGGAGAAGTTAGAAATGAGACAATTCATTTGTTAGAGTTTGTGACACGATACTGATTTGTGTATGCAGATTGGCCAATGCTTGTGAGTTGTAAACACTCAAACAGGTGATTATATAGCATCCTTTTCTGTCCTGAGGCACATGAGGCGCAGGTTCTGACACCTTATTTGATCTTCGTGTACTCACGACAACGTGGTCTGCCGCAGGGAATCCCCACAATCGGCTGCCGGGTCCGGAGAGGTAGCTGGCTGTGGCGTGCTGGTCGCATGTCAGTGTCAATGGCCAGCCACACTTTCGCTTGTGGCCTGGCGATGGCTGTCTGCCGACTAATCCCTCAGGTATACGGCCCGGTGACTGTCAGCTTGCAGGACCGGACACTGCCGCACCCTTATCGTCAGGTGGCGCGCTGACGCTCCCCTTCTTGCAGATAGCCGATGACCTCTTGTTTTTTTTTTTTTTTTGCCCTGGCGTGCCTCTGCATGTCCACGATTCCCGTCATCTGCACAGTTCTGACAAAAATCTTATGCCTAACTTTTCCCATGACCTTCTATGTTATAATAAATTTACATAATGACACATTGATGGTCTGTAATTTCAGACACTCTTATTTTAATTTTATAGTTATTAATCTATGGCTATCATTATAACTAATTCTCGGTGTATCTAATCTAGACATGGAAATAATTTATCTATATATTTGTGTAAAGCACGATCTCCATTCTGTACATGATGTGTGACAACTGATGCTAGGTATTGGATGAACAACAAAATGTGTGTGCCCACACTAATATTACTATTAATTATATACATCGACAGTAGACATGCTCAAGAATTAACTACCGTTTGCCAACGACCTACATTCTATGTCTTTTGATTAAATTATGTTGTTATGCAGGTCGAAGTTTTACTGTGCAATAAAGAACACGCAACTATTCTATTATCGCTCGCCCGTCGTCCCTCCATCTCGGGTCTGTGGTTTGGTGACCTGAAAAATAGCATCCAAACAGGCACGCGCCAAACATTTGTGGTACAAAACCACCACAATATTAAGGATCTAGTTATTGTTAAATCCTGAAGTTTAACTTATCCTAGTATATGGCACTCTCTCTCTCTCTCTCTCTCTCTCTCTCTCTCTCTCTATATATATATATATATATATATATATATATATATATATATATAATTTTTTTTTACTTTGTGCAACACTCTTACATAATTCCTGTTGCGCTGAGATGTCTCGCTGCTCGCCGCTATTGACAACAGTGATGTGCGCGCCGTACGACATGGCCTCCAAGTTCTCAACTACGCTTCACTGAAACTCCAGAGACTGGGATAGCCATGGCTATACAAGACAATAAATTTATAGTTGCAACGTCTTTTTCTATGTGATGCGGTTTTCGCGATCAAAGCGCCCCTTTCCAGAGGCAATGTAATATGACCAATCCAGGACAGGTTCCTGTTGAGGATTCAGTCGCCCTCCGCACTCCAGCTACACAGTATGTCACGAATCTCCAAGTATAATTCCTTGGTTATTCATCTGTGACGGCCACGAGCAGCACACTAAATCCCCAACCAGCACATTGGCGTGGTAGGCTTTATGCCCGCATTTCTAACGTCTAGGGCAACTTTGGCGTCAAACGCTCACAGGTTCACCCGGACTTGCAAGACAACGATGCTGGCGCATCTCTGTAAAAACTATACTGCCCATATTCATCCTCGAAATCACGCAATATACCACAATCTTGCAGTGCACTGACGTGTGCCTGCAAGCATTGGTATGAACGTCTCACGAACTGGTTGTGGCCGCTATGGAGCGGATCACGACATCCCAGAACGCTTCTAGGAGCACGTTCTTGTATGCGCCCGTTTGTGCGACATCTCCTCACTCATCATTATCCCTCAACATGGACACCAGACAGGAAAAGACAAAAACATTGCTCATGGAATGGTAGTGCCTCCTATTCCCTCGACATTGGAACTCGCGAATATATACAAAAAAAAAAAGACTAGCAGCAGTAAATTCTTTTACAAGCCAACGCAGCGTGTTAATACTTTAACAATCTTAATCTATTAATGCAACGATTATTGTTCCCCGAAGAACGGTTCATATATTGCCTGTTCTACTATGTACATTGCTTAAACTACTATTATTCGATGAACTTCTTTGTATGAGAGGTGTGGTGGAGTCCTATGGACTAGCGCCAATCCCTTGTTAGGCTCCCCCTCCTCTGACGTGCATTAGGATTTGCAGGTCTAATTTCAGCCTCCTGGTTCTCCTGTTGTCCTTGATTTCGCTCTCTCCAATTACGGTCGCTTTGCCGTTCGTTATTCATCCTGTCCCCGCTTCCTTGTCTAGCATGACCCTGTTCCCTGACGTTCTGGTTTCCGTGTCTCTGGTTCCCAAAACCTTGGTTAGCGCTGTCTTGATTTCCGTAACCCTGGTTTCCTAAATGACCAGTGCAATTATGCCATCTGTTGTCGTCCTCCCTTGCTGGTCGTTGGTATTTGTTACTCTGCCCCTTCTTCCTGTCCTTTGCGTCTTGTTTGTCAAAGACAACTTCGATTTCACGCAATAGACTCTTGAATGCTTGTATGTCAGATCCACACTTCCCGACAAGTGTATGTTGGTACCTAACTGGCAATTTGGAAAAACAAAATTTGATGATTTCTCCCTTGCTATATGGACTATCTAAAAATTGATTCTTCTTGAGTAAATGATCAAAAAATTTGGTTGCGCTCCTTTGCCCGGACACTTCCAGTTCAGGACAAAATATTATTTCCTCTTTAATCCTGTCTTGCGTTACCTTTGACCAGTAGATCCCCAGGAACGCATCAACAAATTCCTGATAGGTCTGACACGTCGCTGCCACACCCCGCATCTTTTCCGCGGCTTGGCCTTCGATGTGTCCACACATGAATTCTAATTTTGCCAGGGTTGGCCATGATGACGGTAATGAATTTGTAAACTGCATCACCAAGCTCTTGGGATGCATCGACCCTCCATTATCTCTGAACTTTTGGAATTTTAGTATCGACAGGAAGTGATTGTGATCAAAATCCTGTCCAATCCTCGCACTGGTGTTGTCCCTCGTTTCCGATACTTGCACGTCTGCTGAGTGTCCTGATCTATCTTGCTGATAACTGTGATGTGCTACCTCTGTATCACTGTGGGAGTGGCATTCAGCATTCACTCTTCTAAGTGGGCTGCAATTATTGGAGCTATTATTCGCTGTTTCTGCGTATGCACTGTTAGTTGCGTACTCTGTCACTGGGCTAAAGCACGGCGAGCTTTTCCTCGGAGACACAATTCTGTGTACTCCATCATTGGTATCCGAACGCGCAGTGCTCGTGTACCCGTTTCGCTTTAGATTTGCTATTCGACTCTCTACTTCTTTCATTCGTTTCGTGATGTTCGTAACCGTGATATTACCTTGAGTTTTTAAGAACGCTAGGGATTTTGAGTGGGCTTGTGTCGCACGTCGCAAGCGACCTGCTAGTTGAGAAGTTACTTTTGCGATTTTCATTGCCCCTGTTGCTGCCGTTTTGGCTAGGCCTGCTACTTTTTGTGCTACCAATGACATTTGTTTTGGTTCTCCACATTCTTTCTCTATTGTAAGTAATTCTCCACGAATTTTCCCTATATGCGAAATTATTGCCTGAGTGTCCTTCTTACGCTGTTCGTCAGCTTCTTCCTTCTCCTTCTTACGTTGTTTCTCATCTTCTTCCTTCTACTTCTTACGTTGTTTCTCATGTTCTTCCTTCTCCTTCTTACGTTGTATCTCATCTTCTTCCTTCTCCTTCTTACGTTCTTCGTCAGCTTCTTCTTTCATTGATCGTAGGAAGCTTAGTATTGGGTTAACGTAATCATTTTGATCCTCGTCACACATGGGTGATGTAACTCTGGACGCCTGGGCGCTAGAGCTCTGACGTGACCGAGCTGGCCTCTGTCTGCAATCGTTCGTTTGACTATAAATTTCTGCTAATGTCTCGACCTGTGTGCCTGTCTCTTTTCCATCCTCCACTTCACTATCATATTCAAGGTCGCGACGTTGCTCTAAGATCGCGTCCAGATCACCTTCCTCATCAATTACCCTGTCGTCCTGTGCTGCTAAAAATGTGCCCATCTCATCTCCGAACCTATCCTCGTCAGTAACCTGTCTGTTATCCATAATGCTATCCTCTTTTGTTTTAGTTTCGCTCGATAATAGTGGTGCCTTACTTCTCGTGATCATTCATGAAAAAACAAATTTATCTAAAATTCACAATAAAAATCATCTACTCCCAATATTTTTCCACATAGACATAAAATTTCAACAACGCTGTTCCAACGCTGTAACTACAAGCACGATTTGTTGTGGTACAGATACTGCACACAAACCCGAAAAAGTGTGATGTCGTACGGACACCACATCAAAGAAACACAAAAAACAATGAAGAAACAAAAAATATATACACTGAAAACCAAAACTGTAATCATGCGCCGCTAATAAAAACTAATGGCGGAACTACAAGAAAAAGAACTTGGGTGCTAATCATTTTAAAAAAGTAGAGAAAAAAATTTGAATGTTCCTACTAAGAACACTGTTAGCTTATCAGTGATTCACAGGAAAGATCCGAGGTTCAGGGTCGCCATTTTATGCGAGGTGCCGGGGCTAGCAGTGTATTTAACACTAAATTCTTCTAGAATCTACTTATGTAAATGATGCTATAAGCCCCCTCCCCTATTCTAACTCCGACTTTTGCTGTTGCACGTGGATTAAAAAGAAACGCGAACTGACTGTAATCGACCCTGCAAGTGGAGTAGAAAAGAGTTTGGCACCTGCAATAATTTCATTTGATAAATAAGTTAAATAAAGGAAAGTTTCATTAACGTAGTGAGAAATGATAGGGTTGCTCTACCGATTATTAGAATGAAAGTTCTGTCCAAAATAACAATATGATTTGTTATAACTCAAAATAATAAACAAAAACACATGAAACATTTACATTACATCAAATTGGCCCAAATTGGATACTCAAATAAATGCTGTGAAGGTGAAGTTGTCCCTAAACTTGATTGTGACATTTATGACGAAGTGGTATGTGGAGCCAATTCCTTGCAACTCAAGTCTTAAGAGAGACACACAGCCAACCCAGCATTAATTGCTGCTACATTAGTGAGAACTCAGACAATGAACACCCAAGACAGATCAAAGTTAGAAAAGACAAACAGGCGCGCTCTGCTGAGCTCGGATTATCACCTAGCGAAATTGCCTGTTTTGCTGGTGCTGCAGATGTACATTACCAAGCTGTCTTCTTAACTGCAAGGACACGATCTGGCATACCGGAGGCGACGGCTGGTTGCTTCGACGTCTCGTCGTGGTGATGATAATGTCGCGAGAATAGCCCGAAACAAATTATCCTGGCCTGGTTGTTCCAGACTAAGGACTTCCTACCAATACAAATGCGCCTCTGAGGGAGACGAAGAAGGCTGGCCACACAATCACTGACGGTACAGTGATTGATTTCAACAAGCGAAGTCACCCAGTAACTCCGATACAGTCAACTTTAGCCAAAACTGCTCAAGACAGGCAACATAGGCCTCTTGAACGCAGAACGCGCAATTACCAACGGTACTTGGACAGTGACGTTGAAGTCGAAACTTCAGCAACTTCGTCAAACAGTTACAATTAAACAAAAGTATATTAGACAGCCAATGGAGGGCAGGCTGACCAGAGCAGCGAGAGCTCAGGGGCTCATGCCACCTCTCAACTTCAGTCTATAATTTTCATTCAGTCTGTAATTTATTACTGTATTTGCAAAACATAACGGAGACACGTTTAAAAAATCGCATTTGGAGAATAATGAAGTGAAAAATTCAGGTCTGTAACACGCTGATGAGTGCGGTATAGATGTAGTTCATAATAACGTATAATAACATGGAAGCAAATAGAACATAGCAAAACGCAAAGCAATTAAATTTGTTTAGTCGTTGTAACTTGATCATAGTTACGGGTATTTAGAAACAAGTATGCAATATCATTTTTCAGGAATAATTGCCACGCTTCTCCTACCACTCGTATAAATCCGTTTGGTTTTGCTAAATTGCTGCAGGCTTCGACATTAATATTAATGTATCATAGTACCCAGACTGCACTGGAATGCGTCGGCGTTGATTAAATGAAGTAAGGGTATCTTGATTACCAACTCTTTTGCGCGAATCTTAATTATGGGCGAAAACTGTACGACTCTATAAACTAGGTGAGAAAACCCTGTGGTAAACTGTGTCTTAGATTAGTTGGGGGCGAAAGAAAAGAGTCAGAGATGCTTCTGAAGTTTCGTCATTAGTTTCAAATAATAGAGACCACCATATCCGAAACGCAAACTGGATAAATTTAAAATCTAGATTACATGCAAAATAGAGGAAGCTATTGATTGGAGATTATTACAGTAAACTAATCATTTAAAGACGAAATACTGGAATGCAAAGCATAGCAATGTGGAGAAATGGATTTGGTTTGTAGCCAAGTATCAACGAAGAGCTGACTGAAAATATTACTAATGTAGACAAAGACTGAAGATGCGGAGATGGATTTTGGTGATATACTCTGGTGAGCCAGAACATTATGATCACTTCCCAACGCGAGGTTGTACGCCGCCTGTTTACGATTCGTCAGGTGGTATTGTAAGGAAAGTATGTAATGGGAGCAGCGACGAACTGGGAATGATTTCCGCCGACGATATGGGACACAATTCGCTGGCAAAAGCGCCTTTTTGTACTCATCTGGACCGCTGCGTCGTATATGTTAGAAAATATTTTTTTATTGCAAAAGACCTGTTTCGGCGTGATTACCATCTTCAGGTTATCTGTGGAAACTACATAGTTTGGTACAATATTTCAGATTTTGAAGTAGATGATTTGACGTATTATAGAATTACTCATGAATTACGATACACTAGTTAACTTAAAGTTAAAGATCACACGCAGACACACACACACACACACACACACACACACACACAGAGAGAGACAGAGAGAGAGAGAGAGAGAGAGAGAGAGACAGAGAGAGATAGAGAGAGAGAGAAGAGAGAGAGAGAGAGAAAGAGAGAGAAGGAGGGAGAGGGAGAGAGAGAGAGGGAGAGAGAGACAGAGAGAGACCGAGAGAGAGAGACTAATATTAATACAATCGTCAATTCTAAGCCTATGAATTAAGACAGAAAATATGCAATGAAAGATGGAAAACAGTACAGTAGTAATACTTGCTGCTCTATCTCCGGAGTAAACAAGGATGTGCCATCAACTCCATAGCACAGTAATACATGAAACCTTAGAATTTAGGCTGGAGACAGGACGATTCACATAATTTCGAAACACAAATCACACTCGTCTTGTAGTCATCTTAAATAGTATGCGGGTCTCCACTTAAGACTATTTCTATCATCGCGTCAGAATACTAAACGCATTCGGGTAAAACATGAAGTACGTATATGTGTGTCCCGTAGCACTACAGACGAGTGGATCGGGCTCAAAAATCCATGTGTGAAGAAGCTACACAGACCAAGCGAGGTGGCGCAGTGGTTACCACACTGAACTCGCTTTCGGGAGGACGACGGATTAAACCTTCGTTCGGCAATCATGATTTAGGTTTTCCGTAATTTCCCTAAATCGCTTCAGGCAAATGCCGGAATGATTCCTTTGAAAGGGCACGCCCGATTTCCTTCTCCATCCTTTCCTAATCCGAGCTTGAGCTCTGTCTCCTCTTCCTCTAGTACGTAGACTTGTGAGTAGTACTTCACTTCGCCAGTTTGATCGGCAGGAGGAACGCTCTGACGGATAGTTAGTTTCAGAACCAGCAGCTTTTGCTTCACCTTTTTCCATTTTATGGCTCAGCATTAAGTTTAAAACTGTATTGGATAGTGAAATTGTCCAACTATGTCACTCCTTAAGGCCTACCATGCCTATTTAACCTCGTGCTCCCAAACGGCCATCATAATACGATCACCTCTTCATGCTGTTGGAACAACAGAAGAGTTTTATAAATACTGTCTGAAATTTTCTTATGTCCTGTATGTTTACTGAAGAGCCTTTAGAGCACACAATGAGAGTTCGAGCAGATGAGAAGCAACTTCGACTTGTCCGTCTCATATAGCCCAGCGCCTACAGGATCAAGTACAATGAAGCATGGTATGCTGTGAACATACTTGGTAAGCAGATCATGGAGACACGATCAAAAAAACTACTGAGCAGCCATGTGGTACTCCATGTTTTGACTTGTCTGTATATTCTGTTGTTGTGATCGTCTAAAGTATTATCAAATAAGTGCCTAAAAATAAAATTTGAATGCATTCTTTTCACAAATGCATCGCATTTAAAATAATTCTGCGCCTCTTACAGGCTAAGGTAGTGATTTCTCATCCTTGAGTAAGACATTAATATTCGCAACGCTCATTTAAGGAAAAAGATTCTTTGCACACATGCTAAACTATCATGCTGCTCGTGGATGATAACTGGAAAACCGCTTCACGGGAGAATACGAAACATATTTTGTACGCTTGTCACACCCCGAATAGTTACCCTATATTGGGAAGCTCTGGATAACCAGATCCAAAGGTAAGGTATTGCGCTCGTGACCAGCCTAATTCCCTGATTGCGCTCTGTATTCCCTACCCTGAGGTCTGCCAGTTCTGTACCTTGTGCAGTCGTAATATAGCTAGTGCCGCACGAAAGGTCTCTAATATTAGAGCCAACTGCACCTGTCGGCTCAGCAGATTCGCCATGCAATATTTTTTAAAATACTGAGAGCTTTGAGACATCAATGTCTCGAGTCAGTCTGGTGTGATACCGACGTGAGCATCTGAAAGAAAGTGAAGAGACACCATATCGTTAAAATTAAAAATATTGTCGCGCAACTTAAGTCTCAGAGTGCAAGAAACACAACGTGATCCATTAAAAAAAGATATACACAGTTTTTCCTGTCGAAAAACGAAAATTCAATTTTGTGTCCATTCCACCAATCTCCTAATTGTCGTCAGCAGCTGGTGAGTGTTGCTGCAAGATTAAATGAAGGACTAAAAGTTAACAACTCGTCCAAAAACAAAGAGATCTTGACAGGACTTTTGATCTGTTCACTGTAATTAAAAACTGGGTCAAAAAACACTATTCTGAGAGATATCGCTTTGTTATATGAAATTATCTGTTCAGTCATCTGCGACTGAGCTTATAATATTACGTGAGGTCAGAGTAGACCGAGGAGAAATACATACAAGCTTGAAGACGTTCCTGGATGTTCCATGGGTGGATAATTCCAAAGATATTGTGCCTCCAAATAGAATGATACATCTTCTCAAGATCAGAAAACAGATATTCCAGTTGGTCTTGGGCAGGAAAGCCGCATGTTCAGCCGCCACCAGCAAGGTTATATTATCAATGGTGGAGTTATAATTCCTAAAGCCATACTAAAACTGATTAAGAGAATTACGTTGAATGGTTCCCTCATTCATCTGCATTAGCTTACATTTTTCTCTATTTGGAGAAAGCTTCCATCCATCAAATAATAGAGAAATTCTTTCTAAGTCATACTGTATCCTTTCACAGACACTCAGCGACGACACTTTCTCGTACTCTACAACGTCAACACCAATCAAGTCGCAGTTTGCTCCACATCCATAGAGAAAAAGAACAGCCCTATCACATTTCCCTAAGGCATTCCTGACGACACCATTCTGTCCGATGAACTCACAGCGTTCGGGACAACGTGCTGGTTTATATTATTTAAAAAGGCTTCCACCCACTCACATGTCTGAGAATCTACTCCGTATGCTCGAACTTCCTGTAACAATCCGAAATGGGGCACTGTATCAAATGCTTTCAGGATATGTAAGAATATCTAATCTGGCTCTTACCGGTTATCCATTGTTAGCAAGATATCACGAGAGAAAAGGGCAAATTGTGGTTCGAATGACCAATGGTGGACAGAAGCTTTTATGATTGAGAGATATTTATTATATTCGACGTTCGACTATGCCCAAGAACCCTGCAGCATTCCAGCAGAAAGTATATCGTTCTTTAATTTTGCTGGTCTGTTCATTTACCCTTCTAAGATATGGCAGGCACTTTCACTTTTCTTCAGTCACCAGGAGTAGTGCAATAAGGACAGCTCTGATGCCAACTTCATGACTGCAAGATTTTCAGTGACATCACCAATGGGATTATGCATTGCTGCCACATTTTCTCTGACATAGGCCAGTTGCCACATGTACAAACTAGAAAGAAATTCAAAAAATTGTTGGAAATTAAAAAAGGGTAATAATTTTAGTAAGCTACAGGTTTCTCCCCGGATCCTAAAACTTCACCGTTGAAATAGGGCTACTGTCCTAAGTATAAACTAGCGAGAAGTTAAGAAATCAGAGATGGTTCATTGTCCTGTTATTGAAAGTAGGTCCCTTGTGCTAGGTATAGAATTCAAGATGGCTGACCAGGGATACTGGTTCAGCTCTATGATGTCAAAATCCTAGATGACGACCAGTTCATACTGCAACAAAGGGGAAGTAACGAGTCTTCACTTGAGTGCCATATGCAGAACTGATCTACTTAAAATGTTTTCTCTAAGACATTATTAATTCAGACGCGTAAGGACTTGTGGGGTAACTTACAGCACTCGGGTGACTTGAGTGTCAGAACTGAACGATTTTTCTTAACTTTAAAATTATGCAACTCACTGGTGCAGCATGTATAGCTGTCAAACACTTGCCCCTGGGGTGTGTAGTAGGATAGGACTGGAACAGGTATGCACTTGCATTTTTATTTAACCAATGTGGAGTGCCATGCCGGAAGACTGTGGGCAATGGACGGCACCAACCCTGCTGACACGGCCACATCGCCAGCACCACACCACTTCCCATGCTGGAGAGATACAGACTCTGCAGCCATAAGCCACAGGCTGTTACACCGCATATTCGCAACTGACTGCTAGGTTCTGTGTACCCAGCCGCTTTTCATCTTCACATTACATGTCTCAATTGGCCAGCGCTACATTATCAGTTAGGAATGTTGGTACACACCTTTTCACTTCTACGGAACGATAGGTCCAGATGAAGTCAGATACATGGTTTCACAATTAAAGCTAATTTTAGAAATGTTTGCCGTTGTATTTTCCTGTATGGCTTTACCACCGCCAGTGCTCTACAAATACCACCCTGCCCATGTTTACTCGTTACCATACTGCATGCTGTCTTTCTTTTGAGTGTTAGGACACAAAGTACATTACACGTAGCACCCCATCTAACAGATGCATACATAGACTCATTCCTAACTTAACCGTGTCTCAGATTTGGAAATGAGAGGCACACTGTTATGCTGCATGAAGTGATGTGACATTTACGGCTAAATACTAACAGGCTGTCAGTCACCGCCTGCCTGAGCATGGGGACCCCACTTTCTGCAAAACATTAATGCAAAAATTTATAAAGTATGTACAGATCTATCGTGCTGCAGAACGCCTTACGTGTCACATAAGGACCTAAAAGACAAGAAGAAACAGGACTTGTACATAAGCATACACTCGTCTCACCCTCACTAAAGTGTCGTTATTTGATGGTTTGATATAGTTTTATGCAGTGTAACGACACAGTAATGCTAGACACCGACGGTACTAGGAGGGGGCCATGAGACATAAGATCCACCCTGCCCTTAATCGTTTGTGCAGAACACCGGAAACATGCTACATTTACTTCCAGTTCTCGAAAATGAAACTGCTCAACAGGGCATCGGTACGCGGAAGCTCACACCTTCTTTATTTCTAATAGCAATGTGGGCCATACACACAGTATACTACTACATACAATAACATGCCATTAGATTTTTAACTCGATTTTGTTCTGAAATCAATAAAAACTCATACTTGTATCAGTTCAATGACAGTGCATCAAAATGATGGCATGTTAATATTGTGTGCTGAATGCCTTTCGCAGGCAAATGCTCTACCAACGGAGCCACTTAAGCTCTGGTGGACAAAAAGATGTGAGAATTGGCCATGAGTCGTGCTTGGAAAGCTCAGTTGGTAGAGCACTGATGCAGCACACAGTTTTAATATGCCAGTATGTTTATTATCAGCACACTCTCTGCTACGTAATGAAAATCCATTCAGGAAACATTCCCCAGTCTGTGGCTAAGCCATGTCTATGAGTTATCCTTTCGTCTAGGAGTCCTAGTCTCTGCGAAGTCTGGAAGGTAGGAGATGATCTGCTGGTGGAAGTAAAGCTGTGAGTGGTGGGGGGACGGGGACGGGGGGGGGAAGGTTAGTTGGTACAACACTTGCCCACGAAGGGCGAAGTTATTTATTTCTGTGATTGTTTCTGACTGTCCACTAGCAACGTTAAATAACAAGATTCTTTCTTTGTAAATTTCATATCCTTTGGTGGGCTACTTGGTGACATTCTTCGCACCTTTTGTAACAAACCTTATACAAATTTACGATATTGCAATGCCTGAGTTATTCCGAATTACGATGCAAAGATCCTTCGGACATGCCGGCTCTGCAAAATCATATTTATCCGCCATTACTGGGCAAGCGACCTTCAAGTAAAAATGTCTCCCCTGAATATACATAATCGATGAACGGGTGCTGGTTGTAGGCCATGGCTGACGACGTATAGAAGTATGGGTCTGGCAGTGAGTCGTGTACTGTACCCTAACGGTAATGTACCGCTCGCAATAAGCGAGAAATCTGGGTTTGAGTCCCAGTCCAGGACGAGTTTTCATTGCCATCATTCCATTATACAGGTGATGGTAATCCACATTCGCAACTGCGAGTACTTTTCATGTATTATACAAAAATGTTCTGTGGCATTTAATTTCCACACACAAGGACGTTTATTAACATTCATTCCTCAATTTGGATAGCACTAAAATTTTTGTGTGGAAAGAGATATTCGTAACGTGGAACATTAACCCGCAGCTCAGAATAACAGTGCGACACGAATTTTAAGTCAAGGAAAGCAGAGTACAATCCTTTTGTCAGAAATTTGGACTTACAACTCTGTTACACTTTTGCACAGTTTTATCAGATTGTAACATTTGCACATTTGGTGAGGTTTATTTTTCAGTTTTCCTTAAAATCTAATTAATTATAGCCCTACTCTCGTAGAAAGGAAGTAGGAATGAAAAAAAAACTAAACTACATTAAGCAAGGTAGTTAAACAAACCATTTACACATTTATTTTATGTATCTGTTCAGTGGAACAATATTAGAAAACAACTGTTAACAACACTTACATTTCACAAAATACTCTTCAAGCAAGGTAACTAGTTCAAACAAGTAGACACTTACTTACATGTTCAGTGGTAGAAGAAATAATAAATTCATAACACATTTGATAAAGTATTCAGAGTAACTCTATATTGTATTTAGAAACAAGGTGATAAAGCAAAATAAAACTTTTTCTCTTTTACTAAACTACTAACACGTCCCTAATTTCATTGATGAGACTTTTTCTACAGATTCAACTGTAACACTGATTTATGCTGATATGTATGCTGTCACAAAGTTACTGCTACAATCTACGAAAATAAATTTTTCACTTTCAAGTGGTTGATGAAAACTTTTGTAAAATTTAAGTCTTATGTGGAAGAGTCTGCACTTATTCATATCAGCTTCAGTCAGTTAGCTCTCCAAAGTTGTCGACAGTAGTAGAACGTTTCTAGGAAATCTAAAAATACCTTCTCCAGCTGTCCATAAAATGGCTTTGTGATCATCTCAAATGTAATCAACGAATTTGTAGCTTCCATCACCAATGGCAGCACTATGTAAGAACACAGTAAAGCGGGCGTATATGTTGAACGTTGACTCAAGTTACAGTATTTAAGAACAAAACGTTGGTGTGCGCTGTTGTGAAAAAGCAATACCTCAGTCAAAAAGTTGCACAGGTTTACGGAAAATAATGAAACATGTCTCATAACCGATCTACTGCTGAAAATTTACATGCGAAGGACTGCGTTCTTTGTTAGAGGCAGGTAATTTACGACTAGGTGATTAACTAACTATTTCAGGGTGGCACTGGTAATCGGCTGGGCCGATTTAAGAAAGAACTATAAATTAAATCATCATCACAGTTCAGACTTTATTCCTCTGGATATCTAGATGGTATTTAAATCTACAAAACTTTCATGATTAAGGAGGAGGAAATTTAATTACCTTTTGTAATCTGTTTGGTTACGACTTTAAAGGAACGAAAAGTGGAATATTAAAGAAAATTCTTTAAGTCAGAAACATTATCTGAAAGTTGAAGACGTCTTCTAAGGAGCGACTGACACTTGTTAAGGGACAACTGCCAGTTAGTACTGAACAACCTACAATTGCTTCGGAATACACGACCAATTATACTAAAAGAAAATGCAGTAGACGGGAAGTATTAACTGCAGCGAAGCATGTACACGAACGCTGTATATGCTTCTAACAGTTCATGCATTACGGTATTCCCGAAGGAGGTTGCGCAACTGATTACTGTAACACTCCGTGTGTACAGCAGCATGTCTTGCAGAAGACATCATTTGAATGCTTACGATCGTGGACGAGCAGTTGGACGGCTCGAAGCCGATGAAAGTATTACTACTGCGACCACAGTAATGGGCGGGTGCAAAAGTATCATCTTGTGATTATAAAAGGCCGCTGAAGGGGGAAGTGCTATTCGAAAGCAAGATAGTGGTCGTAGACGGACCAAGACATCGCTAGAGGATCGATACGTAGACCTAGTGGTGAAAAGGGTCAGACATCCCATTCCTATGCAGATCGCTGAAGACCTTGCAACAGATACCGGTACACGTGTCCCTGCCAGAAACATTTCGAGGCGATTAAATCGGGCTGGTTCGTATGTTCGGAAATTTGTTAAATGCATACCACTTCAGCCCCGCAATCGTTGACAAAGAGCTCGTTGGTGTAGGTAGTATGTTGGTTACAGCCAGCAATAGTGATCCAGGGTACTCTCCGCAACACCTTCTTCACTGTGACAGGTGAATTCTGTCACCACTTGGTGTGGAGAGAGAGGAGAACACGTTACACACTACAGAACATTCATGGAAGTCATCAGCATAGACTAGGTGTTATGGTGTCGACAGACATTATGCACAATGACCGAGCACCACAGCATATCTTTGCGCGAGGCAGCGGTTTTGCAGGGAGATTGTTCTAGATCGTGTCCGTCTGTTTATGGGTCCCGTAGGTCCTGATTCCCTCGTAATGGACGACAAATCCCACACTCACAGGCCTCCTGAGGTGCCGGACACAGTGGAAAGTGGAATATTCTGTGTACTCCCTGTGCCTAAACCCAATCGAGCAAGCCTCGGATGTTCTTGGCAGACTTGTGTCACAACCAATAGCACCTCCCCGAACCGTAAAAGAACTGAAAACCAGCCGGCCGGGGTGGCCGGGCGGTTCTAGGCGCTACACTCTGGAGCTGCGCGACCGCTACGGTCGCAGGTTCGAATCCTGCCTCGGGCATGGATGTGTGTGATGTCCTTAGGTTAGTTAGGTTTAAGTAGCTCTAAGTTCTAGGGGACTGATGACCTTAGAAGTTAAGTCCCATAGTGCTCAGAGCCATTTGAACCAACTGAAAACCACCTTGAGAGAGGGCTGGAACACTACCCCCGAAGACTCCCAATAGTATGGTTGCTAGCAACAATAATACGAGGTGCAAAATGTCCATTAGTGCCGGAGGAGGCATATTTCTTACTGAGAGTCCGATATCGACCTTTATGTTGGGAATGTGAGCTTTGTCGAAAATGAACGTTATTTATTTCTATTATTCCCGTTACCTACGTTTTCTTATAAATATACCGCTCCACCTCCATTACGTATGTACCGTGTTTCATGACGACTATCATTGACTGTGATTATTCATGTTTAACAATGTCTGTTTCCTTAACGAATGTCGAGCAGTGTATAATGGTACTTTTGTTTCCGAACAGAACGAGGTGGATTGTGGTATAGGTCTGCAAAAAGCACATTTTGCTCGTTCATACTCCCACCGCGCTCGAGCATGGCTTACCCAAGTACGAACACTCGAAGCGGGGAGGCTGTGGCCGAACGAGGCACCGTGGGGCGGGCAAAGGCCGCCCGGTCTGGCGCGCCCTCCACACTCAAGTTGCGCCCCAGTTTAGTAGCAGCTGTATGTGTCTGCAGGCTGGTGTCGCTTCTGACATACTCCCACCGGCGGATGGATCTACACCCACATGAACTTAGTTGGGTGTAGACCTATATTGTTGTGTGGTAGTGTCTCATAGTGACATAGTTATGATCCATACGAGAAAAAAACGTGCTTTATGCAATAACGAAAATTTGGGAACAGTTTGGAGTTTCACAGGAAAACTATGTAACTATCAACTTTGGTAACATTTCTGTTTGTTATAACACATCTCTTTTATTGTTCAAATGTGCACATGTGAACCGCCTAAAAAATAAGAAATCTAACATGAACAAAAGTTCTCGAAATTATTCCGTGTTTGTGTAACTACACGAAAACCACACCTAGATGTAATTACTCGATTTGCTTACAGAAGGTGTTTCAAAAAGATTCATCCGCTTTCACAGGGCAATATCTTATACATGAATGAAGTTATAAACGTGAAGTAGATTTTAACTTACGCATCGAAACTGGAAGTTAACTGTAGCATCAGTTACCGCTTAATGTGATTGTCAGTGGAGTCTCCCTAGTTAAGGTAACTTGCTCGCTCGTTCAGTTACACAATGTATATAGAATCGAGATGGCGGCTGTCATACTACTCGTCGTTTTGTATGTGGTCGATGTGGCCTGGAGTCTGGAGGTGCTGCTAGTTTTGCATCACCTCGATTTCGAGAATTCCGGAACCTGTACAGAAAATTGGAATAGAGATGAACATAAACACCATTTCCACCCTTTTCATTGCTCATGAAAACCACACTTTGCATGTTGTACCACTATATAGCGAATCCTTTAGAGGTGGTGGTCGAGATTGCTGTACACACCGGTACCTCTAATACCCAGTAGCACGTCCTCTTGCATTGTTGCATGCCTGTATTCGTCGTGGCATACTATCCAAAAGTTCATCATGGCACTGTTGGTACAGATTGTCCCACTACTCAACGGCGATTCGGCGTAGATCCCTCAGAGTGATTGGTGGGTCACGTCATCCATAAAAAGCTCTTTTCAATCTATCCCAGGCATGTTCGGCATGGTTCATATCTGGAGAACATGCCGGCCACTCTAGTCGAGCAATGTCGTTGTCCTGAAGGAAGTAATTCACAAGATGTGCACGATGGGAGCGCGAATTGTCGTCCATGAAGACGTATGCCTCGCCAATACGCTGCCGATATGGTTGCACTATCAGTCGGAGGATAGCATTCACGTATCGCACAGCCGTTATGGCGCCTTCAATGACCACCAGCGGCGTACGCTGGACCCAGAACGGCAGGGAACCTCCACCTTGCTGCATTCGCTGGACAGTGTGTCTAAGGCGTTCAGCCTGACCGGGTTGCCTCCAAACACATCTCCGACGATTGTCTGGTTGAAGGCATATGTGACACTCATCGGCATGTTGTTGGGCCCATTTGTACCTCGCTGCATTGTGTCGTGGTTGCAAAGACGGACCTCGCTATGGACGTCGGGAGTGAAGTTGCGCATCATACAGCCTACTGCGCACAGTTTGAGTCGTAACACGACGTCCTGTGGCTGCACGAAAAGCATTATTCAACATGGTAGCCTTGCTGACTAGCGAGCCATAATCCGCTGGTATCAGTCATCCACTGCAGTAGTAGCCCTTCGGCCGTCTGAGCGACAGTCACTGTCTCTCTGTATCTCCCCAATGTCCTAACAACATCGCTTTGGTTCACTCTGAGCCGCCTGGACACTTCCCTTGTTGAGAGCCCTTATTGGCCTAAAGTAGCAGTGCGAACGCGATCGAACTGCGGTATTGACCGTCTAGGCATGGTTAAACAACACGAGCCGTGTATCTCCTTCCTGGTGGAATGACTGGAACTGATCGGCTGTCGGACCTCCTGCGTGTAATAGACGCTGGTCGTGCATGATTGTTTACATCTATGGGCGGGTTTAGGGACATCTTTGAACAGACAAAGGGGCTGTGTCTGTGATACAATATCCACAGTCAACGTCTGTCTCAGGAGTTTTGGGAACCGGGGTGATGGAAAACTTTTTTGGATGTCGGTGTCAGGGCAGTTGGTGTTACATGCCACGTACTTCTGGTTTCCTCTGTGCAAGAGTTTCTTTCCCTTCCGCTGGGGTTGATGGCGCATAGGGTGTGATTGCTTTTTTTTGAAATCTAACTGCCTTCTTCAGGCCGGCCGGAGTGGCCGTGCGGTTCTAGGCGCTACAGTCTGGTGCCGAGTGACCGCTACGGTCGCAGGTTCGAATCCTGCCGCGGGCATGGATGTGTGTGGTGTCCTTAGGTTAGTTAGGTTTAATTAGTTGTATGTTCTAGGCGACTGATGACCTCAGAAGTTAAGTCGCATAGTGCTCAGAGCCATTTTGCCTTCTTCAGTATGTTAACAACTTAAAATGGCTCTGAGCACTATGGGACTTAACAGCTGTGGTCATCAGTCCCCTAGAACTTAGAACTACTGAAACCTATCTAACCTAAGGACATCACACACATCCATGCCCGAGGCAGGATTCGAACCTGCGACCGTAGCAGTCGCGCGGTTCCGGACTGCGCGCCTAGAACCGCGAGACCACGGCGGCCGGCTAACAACTTAAAAGGTTGGTTGGTTGGTTGTTTGGGGAAGGAGACCAGACAGCGTGGTCATCGGTTTCATCGGATTAGGGAAGGATGGGGAAGGAAGTCGGCCGTGCCCTTTGACAGGAACCATCCCAGCATTTGCCTGGAGTGATTTAGGGAAATCACGGAAAACCTAAATCATGATGGCCGGACGCGGGATTGAACCGTCGTCCTCCCGAATGCGAGTCCAGTGTCTAACCATTGCGCCACCTCGCTCGGTCCTAACAACTTAAAAGTTTTTTTTTCTGCAAGTCCATGTAAACACACATCTAACTATTATATTCGTCACGACAACAGTTAACACTCGCAAGTGGAATTGAGAACGGGTTCTTGAGTATCAGAAAGGAATACGAGAGCGTGTTGAAATTTAATGTCAGAATTTTTAATGTGAAAACTCTTAAAGCTTTTTGAATGAAACACACTTCAATGACATTCCACGTCTTTATTCTTCATGTGTACAAGTCTCTTTTTCAACATAAGTCACCCTGGCTGCGCGGGATTAGCCGAGCGGTTTAGGCGCTGCAGTCATGGACTGTGCGGCTGGTCCCGACGGAGGTTCGAGTCCTCCCTCGGGCATGGGTGTTTGTGTTTGTCCTTAGGATAATTTAGGTTAAGTTGTGCGCAAGCTTTGGGACTGACGGCCTTAGCAGTTAATTCCCATAAGATTTCACACACATTTGGACATTATTTGTTACCCTGCCGACGAACACATTTTGGCAACGAGAGGCCGGTTTGTTTACCCCGTCATTAGAGAATGTTTGAAGTTGTTGACGGAGGCACAAACTCATCTCTGCTTGCACTGCTTCATCACTATCAAATTCAAGTCCACTAAGGTGTTCTTTAAGGTATGGGAAGATTGATGACAGTGAACCCAAGGCGTCGGATTGTTGCAGATGTTGCAACCTCGTGTGTGGTCTGGTACTGTCATACTGAAAGAGAGGGGGCTCCATGTGTGGACGTACTTTTCAAATTCGACACTCGATTACAGTACGCTATTCCTCACACATCGACAAAGTTATATTGGAGTCCGCCAAGTCACGTGCTACAATTCTCAGCCTTGTAGCGGCAGAGGGCTGAAAATAGGTAGACATGAAGAGTAAAGACGTAGAATGTCAATAACGTTTGTTGTACTTGAAAAACTTCGAAAGTTTCTCATCAATAACATTTCAGCACGCCCTCGTAATTGCACCTGATAATGGTAGCTTAGTTCTCGAAAATATGTGGCCTAGGAAGAACACAGAGTCATACTTAGTGTAAAGGAGACGCCTTATAGGAAATCATGTATAAATTGTAACATCTCGGAACATTACTTAAGGACAACCACTAATCTCTTAACACAAAACGAACTCTTGTATGAGTATATGGTGAGAAATGACCTGTAGCGAGTTCTTATCTGTAGCCATACCTGGTTGCGCTGAAGCATTTAGCATCAGTCTCTTGCATGATTAGTTATCTAAAAATACCGATTATCGCTTAGCATATAATGATATTCGTAGTAATGAGAAATATACAAGATATTCATAAGTAGCTGTGCAGTTGAACAAGGGATGGAATCATAGCGTTGCCTCTTGCGGACTACGATCTTACAGTAGCACGTGGTGGTGTGAAAACAAAGGAAGTTTCGGAGAAACAAGCATAGAGATAGCAGGTTTGCCAGCAGCCAGCAACTTGATCTATTAGGGAAAAAATTCCTTTTACACAGTAAGCAGGTGAACACTGAAGTACATTGATCAACACCGAAATTCTAATTACTTAAAAAAAAATTTCAGTTTACAGACTACATATAGTAATGGTGCAAAGAAACGAACACAGCTGTTACGGAATAGAGGTGGGGGGGGGGGGGGGGAGGGAGAGGTTTAGTGTCTAGTATGATCATGGGTGCCAAGAGAATCATGTATATGGAGGTCCACGTAGGCACATGACTCAAACCTGTTTACGAAGAAATAAGCTCCTATTTCAGTCAGAATGTCCATAACACGTAACAGATTTACTGTATGTAATCACACCATTGAAAAAAGGAGTCATCCTACATGAGTGCAGCCAAATGTACAAGGTTATTACAAATGATTGAAGCGATTTCACAGCTCTACAATAACTTTATTATTTGAGATATTTTCACAATGCTTTGCACACACATACAAAAACTCAAAAAGTTTTTTTAGGCATTCACAAATGTTCGATATGTGCCCCTTTAGTGATTCGGCAGACATCAAGCCGATAATCAAGTTCCTCCCACACTCGGCGCAGCATGTCCCCATCAATGAGTTCGAAAGCATCGTTGATGCGAGCTCGCAGTTCTGGCACGTTTCTTGGTAGAGGAGATTTAAACACTGAATCTTTCACATAACCCCATAGAAAGAAATCGCATGGGGTTAAGTCGGGAGAACGTGGAGGCCATGACATGAATTGCTGATCATGATCTCCACCACGACCGATCCATCGGTTTTCCAATCTCCTGTTTAAGAAACGCCGAACATCATGATGGAAGTGCAGTGGAACACCATCCTGTTGAAAGATGAAGTCGGCGCTGTCGGTCTCCAGTTGTGGCATGAGCCAATTTTCCAGTATGTCCAGATACACGTGTCCTGTAACGTTTTTTTCGCAGAAGAAAAAGGGGCCGTAAACTTTAAACCGTGAGATTGCGCAAAACACGTTAACTTTTGGTGAATTGCGAATTTGCTGCAAGAATGCGTGAGGATTCTCTACCGCCCAGATTCGCACATTGTGTCTGTTCACTTCACCATTAAGAAAAAATGTTGTTTCATCACTGAAAACAAGTTTCGCACTGAACGCATCCTCTTCCATGAGCTGTTGCAACCGCGCCGAAAATTCAAAGCGTTTGACTTTGTCATCGGGTGTCAGGGCTTGTAGCAGTTGTAAACGGTAAGGCTTCTGCTTTAGGCTTTTCCGTAAGTTTTCCAAACCGTCGGCTGTGGTACGTTTAGCTCCCTGCTTGCTTTATTCGTCCACTTCCGCGGGCTACGCGTGAAACTTGCCCGCACACGTTCAACCATTTCTTCGCTCACTGCAGGCCGACCCGTTGATTTCCCCTTACAGAGGCATCCAGAAGCTTTAAACTGCGCATACCATCGCCGAATGGAGTTAGGAGTTGGTGGATCTTTGTTGAACTTCGTCCTGAAGTGTCGTTGCACTGTTATGACTGACTGGCTCCTGTCGCCATTTTGTCTCACTGCGCTCTCGAGCGCTCTGGCGGCAGAAACCTGAAGTGCGGCTTCAGCCGAACAAAACTTTATGGGTTCTTCTATGTATCTGTAGTGTGTCGTGACCATATGTCAATGAATGGAGCTACAGTGAATTTATGAAATCGCTTCAATCATTTGTAATAGCCCTGTATTTGCAGTGCTTTGGTTAAACCAAAACCATGTAGCCACCTCACTAATAGCAGCTGACGACTGCGATTATCGCTGTGATCGAATGACTGGACGCCGCAAATGAAGAGTCTCCTATGAAACTTGTTGTCCAATCTTCAAGTCCAAAGACCTACGCAGAACAATGCAGTATCGATATCAGCGTATTAGCGTACTTGCATCTATGGATAACAGAGGATAGGGCCATGTTAATGTATAAGTGAAACAAGTCAAAGTGAACAGCAGACACGTGCTACTGTGAATGTCATCTCTCGCATATGATGAACTCCGTCGAAACTGATGGGCCGGCTTCTTGGTCTAGTTCTGCTGGTAATGGTCGGCTCCGTTCTGTTGCTGCTAGTTTCGGTAATTTGACAGGCACGAAACACTAAACTTGCATCTGGTCGACGTGTCGCCAAACCATTCCTGTCTGGATTCGTACTGCGGCCATTGCTGCACTCTGGAGCATGGAGGTTGTGCCTGAGAGTCAACCAGGTTGATGCTCCTACTCAAGAATAAGGATTGGAGCTCGTTGTTATCATGTGCTCGTGATGATTGCTCGTCTTTGTCTAATTGTAGGAGGTGGAGTACTCCCCTTCTTTGTTCACCGCTAAGCTATACTCCTGAGCATTTTTGGTGGTGGGTGTAACGCTGTACTATATGTAAAATTTTATCAATGCTGTCTCTGATATCTTCTCCTGTACAATACAGACAATGTATGTCTTGAACGTGGACCATTTGAAGAAAGGTATAATAGAGCAGATGGATGGTGTTGTTTGCAACAGAGAGAATATAAATTTGAAAACGTTTGTAATTAGAACTGGGGTGATAGCCTTTGACGATGGCTTTAAGGAGGTCTCCTGTTTCAAAAGTGGGGCTAATGCGCAAATTGTTGCTTCTGCTGAGGTGCTGGACATTTGTACCATGTAGGGGAAACGTCAGTAGGCATCCGTTATTGCCATTCAGAAACGTCATAAAAATTTTCAAACAAAACCTCTGTGTAGGCAGTTGCAGGGACCTAACTGTGGTGTGCTGGAATGTATCCCCTAACACAGTTCTGGTCGGAGTATGTCTCAGATCTGGCAGACCATGATCATCTCAATAATGTCTTCATTTGTACCATGTCGGTATATATATCGGCATGAAAGCAGTTTGGCTGAGAATGCCCTTGATGTAAGGTGTTAATCATTCTGACTGCACGGCTTGTGCAGTAATCACCCAGTCGCCTGTTGCATACACCAATACATGCGGTAGTGCTTGTATCATTTTAATTTGGTAGTGGTGTTAGAAGCGTCTTCTGGCTGCCTGCTTTTCTTGTTGAAATCCTGGTAGAAGATATGTTACGGGACTTCGGGAATGCTTTCGAATATTCCCGATTTTATTTCGAAAATATGCTCATAACCCGAGTATTCCATCTAATCTACCGTTATTTTTCAAAATCCCAAAAAATCTTACTGGATGAAATGCATTAAAGGGAAAATGCATAAAAATATACTTGGAAGTAGAGATATTAAATTATTTTTTACAAAATCTTGGAAGTCAGCCGTAATAAAGTATACAGACTTAATAAAAAGTAAATCTAAACTACATTGCACATACTTTTTTTAGAAATATGTCCAAACGAAACATTGAGCATCGCAAAATGTATGATTTAGAAGTTTTCCAAATATGACACATTTATAAATAATAAGAAAATAAATGAATATTCTCAAAATTTTCCATTTCAGTATTTTCCAAATGCTTTTTAAAATCACAAATGAACGAATTTCTTATATCAACATTTGCAAATACACTGAAGGAAAAATAGCCAGAACACCAAAGAGTCGTGCGTCATAAACCAAAGTTGATATGCGTGTTTTTACAAGATGATGTCTATTCAGATTTCGCGCCAATCGCATAAGAATGGCGGTAGTTGCGATTTGCTTTAAATGCACGCTATAGCTGTCGTGAGCGTTAGTTACCATTGAGATGGGACGTGGTGAGTTGACTTCAGTCAAGAATGCCTCTAAGGCTACAATGACGTCATTATCAACACCTTATTGAGTTTGAATTAGGTCATGTAATAATGCTACGAGAAGCCTGATATTCCTTGTGCAAGACTGCAGAAAGGCTTGCAGGAGTGTAGCCACTGTACATAATTGTTGGCAGCGGTGGCCACGAGAATGTAAGATCGCAAGAAGACCGGGCTCCGGACGATGGCAGCAATTGGAGCAGCAATTATCACCACATTGACACAACGAACTATTATAAATCGGTTACTTCAATGACAACTGCGAGCCAGACGCTCTGTAGTGTGCTTTCCACTGACCCCAACCCAACGCCATTTGCGATTTCAGTGATGTCATGAAAGAGCTCACTGGAGAGCCGGATGGAGATCTGTTTTTTTTCTGATTAAATCTTGAGTGTCGACGTGTTGCTTTGGCCTGCTCGATCACCAGATCTCTCTCCAATGCAGCACAAACTGGACATCATCGTCCGATAACTTCAGCTTCATCCACAAACAGCATTAACCTTCCTTTTGTTGATTGACCAAGTGCATCAGGCATGGAACTCTATCCCTCAAACTGACATACGGCACCTATACAACACAATGCATGCAATTTTACATGCTCGCATTCAACACCCTGGCGGTTACACCGTCATTAGTGTAGCAGCATTTCACATTTGCAATGGCTTATCTCTCGCTCACATTAACCTGTGATCTTGGAATGTTAATTACACATATGTGTTACCTGGACGAAAACATTTCCAAAATTTCGTTAATGTACATTAATTATATTCTGACGAAGCGAATTTTTCCGTCAGTGTTTGTTAAAAAAGACAAACCACGGACATATTACGGAGACGAAAAAGGAAAAGTTAAAACTCATTAATCAGAAAACAAATTGTGAAAGAAACAGTGCGTTGGTTGAAAAATGAATACTAGGTATTTCTAATGTGTAAATGAGATCAATAAATAGCATTATTTACAAAATACCGGGATTTTTTTGGATAAAATAAAATAAATATTGTACAGAAATTACTGATTCTGAGTTTATAGTTTCATCGAAAATATGTTTCGTAGATTTAAATAATGTGTTAGCTGATCTGAATGGTTTGCGACTACAGTACAAGATTGTATAATAAATTTGTTTTATAATACTGGAAAAGAATATACGAATGTAAGTGGATTGTATGTTTATAGGCGTCGACCTGGCGCCCGACAGTGTCCCAGATGTGCTCCATCACGTTCAGATGAGGTAAATGGCCAAGATATCAATGAGAGTTCGCTGTCATTCTCTTCAAAGAACTGGAGCATCGCTCTGGCCTTATGACATGGATAATTTTTCTGCTGGTAGATTCCATTGATGCCCAGGAAGGCATTAAGAGTAGTGAGACAAAGACAGTTCTGGGACACTTTTGATGCCGAATTGATATGTAACCATGCATATTAATTAATTGATCATTTAATTATCCCTTGATGATATCATAGGATTTTTACAGCTGTCACATGGATCCCCCTCAGGGAACACCCAACCCCCTATCCTCCCCATCTCTTCCCCCCCCCCCCGCCATCCCCCCCCCCCCCTGCATCAAATGGTGTTAAAGTGCCTATTTCTAAGTTCGACTGGGATGAAATATGTCATGCAGAGCGCTACATCAGTCACCAGATGATGCCAAAGTATTATCGAACTTGTACCCCACCAGACATTCGCCTTACTGGAATGACAATATCTACTACAACAGTGTATGACGACTCTGCACTGTTTGTGATGACATCTTTTTATCTATGACAGGCAGACAGTTACGAACCTATGCAATGTGGATACTGTGCTACGCCTTTCACTGGAGAGACTGAATCATGTGCATAGAGTACATTTTGATGATTTGGAACAGTACCTTTGTTTCTGCATCAGTGTAGAGCCGAAAGAGAAACAGGTTAAATTCATGTGTGAAAAAACATAGTATTATGAGGTGCCCATCTGTTTGAAGGACATATATGTGGAATTTATTGTTTATCAAAAAGCTTTATTTGGGAAATATTTTACAGGTGCAAAGAACATAAAGAAAGAGTCTGATTTTTTGTTTGTTTGAAATACAGCATCTGATGTATGATATTTGAATAAATAATAAGTACATATAATCTCAAACTGTGTTTGTGTTTCCTTTCATATCTCTCCTATTATAGTCCAAGTATTACACTCATTAATATCATTAATTTCGATTCTGCACCTATGTTCATGCAGCACCAGTCAGTTGCCTCAAACACCTCCTCACCAGTCACTGTCAGATTGAATTATGAAGTTATTTTTCATACGTATATATGTATACACGTACATATAAACACACACTCACACTCACACACACTCACACACACACACACACACACACACACACATACACACATACGTATAGCTATTGTAACTCAGTTGGTTAAGAGACAGAGCTATAGTGGCTTCTCATATTATTACCATCCTGACAAATTTGCGTGTGTGTGTGTGTGTGTGTGTGTGTGTGTGTGTGTGTGTGTGTGTGTGTGTGTGTGTGTGTGTGTGTCTGTCTGTCTGTCTTTCTATGTATGCCCAGTTCTTGTCGGTACCTGACATAGACAGTACCATGGCAGGTCGGGTGAAACATCGTCGTCACAAGGACTTCGTTGTAGGTGAATAGTCCTGTGAAGACGTAAAAGAAGACCTGAAGATGATAATACGATATACGAGCAATTTTTCTAGGTCCATCCAACTACAGCAAAACTAATATCCTCATAACGCTGCTAACATACAAGGATGGCGTCTGATTTAAACATGTTTGTGTGTTGTGAAAAACACTGTTTCAATCTAAGTATTAGCTTTTACAGGAGATATTGGGCGGTGTGAAAGGCTGTACATATGCGACATTTAGTGAAAGCAGTGAATATCCCCACCTGAAAATGTAAGGCCAAACACTGTGTTCATATTTGATGACGTTACCGTGGAAAACCAAGACCAAATTCGATAATATTTCTGTTTCGGTCGCCATATGTGTGCTGACGTGTTTTATCTAAACCAAACATATTCCAGAATCCCAAAATAGTTTGTTAGGGATAATGGAAATCTCATTATAGCCTTCAAACAAGACAATCTGAATTTCGAACATATTTACCAAGCACATGTAGGAAGTAACACTTCATTCAATGATTTTATATAGATATGTGCTGACTGCTGGAATCATTCACAGTATGGGTTTCTCGTTATTGATAAATCAGAAAAACTGAATGATGGTAGGTATAGGCGCAAATTACAAGAGTTTCTCTACGTATAGTCTTGTAAGAGAGGTGAGTACATCATAATACACTGCACCATGGACAAATTCGGGAGCATGTCTGGATCTCAACCCTAGAGAAGGGATGTACATAGACTCACCATTTGCCTCTACATGGATGAAATTCAGATTATCGTGCCTAAAATTGGAGGTATGCGCAAGAAGCTAGAGACGAATTACCAGACTCTTCTAAAAATCATCAACGCATTAAATGAGTTCGTTAATGAAATTGTTAAGAAAGTAACGGACTTAGCTTAAAAGTGAGGCTGCTGAGGGGAAAATAGACGCAGACTCCCTTGTTACTGAGAAGTGGAAGCAGCCACATAATGAGAGGAAGAAGAGCGGATATATAAAGCCTCACGGTGGAATGAAGTCTGACTGGTATAGATTGAGATATCGAAGAAGCAGAAAGTTATTCAGGCGCGAAAATCCGTTCGAGAGAAATAGCGGTTTCTAAGGTAATGGCATACGGATCTACAGCAAACACCAAGAGAGACTTTTGAGTAAGTTACTGAATCTCTCAGGGAGCTCTCAGCAAAAACAAACGCGGACGATAACGATGATGTTGCCATTGGCGAATTCATAAACCGTAACGCCCCTGGCCAGGTAGATACAACGTTCGCCTTGAGCAGGGGAAGACCGTTCATGCTGTACACACAGCCTTTAAATATAAATGATGGCACAATACAGATTCATGACAGGCAGTTTGAGAGAACACCAGGCTTAATGAACTTCATTTTTGGAAGACCTACGCAAGAACTCACAAATTATTTAGTTACTGATAGGAAATGTACCGTGAAATACTGCAGTTGACTCATGTCCGTAAGATCACAAAAAGCCAGAGCAAGAAGAAATATAAAAACATTATAAATCCCATACTTGATGAAGAAAACAACAAGAGCAGTGATGGTATTGTCATGCGCATAAATCAGTGAGCAATCGCGTCCCACAGTGTATTTATATTATGACTACCCCAACGATCCAACAGATCGACTACGTCTACTCATGGCATAAGCTGGTTCAGATAATACAGCTCATTCGAATAAGGTTGTCTCAGTACTCTCCGATCTTGAAGAGAAAGGTAGCACTGAATTAGTATGGAGACAGTAGTTCGAAAACAGCAAAAACCAGCACGCAAAACGCCGTCACAGACATGTTGTGATTAAAGGTTTGGACAACTTATCGCAGGCTGATCTTGCAGATATAAGAGAACATTCACATGAGAATAATGGGATTCGAATATATTTTAATGGTTACTGATACATACTCCAAATTTTCCATTGGTAATACCTCTTGAAACTAAAACGGGGAGAACGTTTGAGCGTTTGTTGCAGGCAGGGACGAATCGATGCACAGACAACCTCCAAAGCGAACACAATGGAGAGTTTTACAATAGGTACTACAAGATGGTGTTGCAGCGGTGTGGAATACATCACTACTCGGCATTCACCCATCTGAAGGTGAATATCCCGGAACGTCTGAAAAGAGCAATAAAAGATCAAATGAGGATACATTTCAATCTTCGCGGCTGATACAAATTGACAGATAGCCTACCAGAAATAAGTGCACAGTATTATGAAACCAAACATGGCTCAACAAAATTGAGACAAATCGATGTTCATGATAATGGACTCATGGATACGATGTACTATCGTATTAAAATGCTAGATTCACGTAAACAGAAATTCAGTGTAGGTGATTTGGTACGTATCACAAAACACAATACAGCATTTGACAAAAAAATCATACCTGCGCAACTGGTCAACAGGTGCATAGAGAGAATCCTAGAACTTATATCTTGAAATACAGTAAAAGTGAAGAAATTGCAGGTTGCTTCTACACCGAAGAGTTGCAGAATAGCTCAGAACTGGATGTGATTCGCGTGGAGAGAGTCATAAGACGTCGAGGAAATAGAGCGCCAGTCAAATGGCTTGGTTTTCCTGCTCCACAAGACAATTGGACTGATGCCAACAATTCGCTGTGTAATGGGGTGCGTAGTTCGCAGCCACCGCAGTAGCATGACATGCGTGCTAGGAGAGGCAATAGAGGAGGTGGGATGTAACTACTGTGGACCTGGAGAAAAGCTTCAAATACGCTTGCCACGAGGCAATGAGGGGATTAATCTGCTCGGAGCGTGTATGGAACACGACACTGTAAGTGCTGCAAATAAAGATTTCCCAAGTCGTCACACTCCACTCCGGATATAAACCGGTAGGTCTAAGGCGATACGCAGAAGAAATTATATTGGTATAGCCTCTTCAGACACAAGCAAAATTTTTTCTATTACTTCAAATACTTTTTGATAAGGGTGTGGCATATGGGTGTTTTAAATAAACACTGTAATGGTAGTTTTTTGTTACTGCTCATATGGATGGAGATTTACCTTTGTCCAGCTAATCGGACACTGGGTCTCAGTATGACTATTCAAGATAACGTGGCCATGAAACTGATAACACAAAATTGTGATTTTAAATTTTTATTTAACATTTAGATACATTCTTTGCAGAGCATCACAGAAGTACAACTCAAGAAAAGCAGTTATAGTCATGAATAGTCCTGAAATTGTTGTAGCGCATCACAATCAGTTTTCAGTTGTGCAAGTCAAAAAGCATTTTCTCACATTAGTGATACACAGATATACTTGTCGTTCAGAGCATATGAACTTGTTTTTAACTTTTCAGTCTTCGTTTCGGAATTTTATCCGTTTATTTTGTCTGTAATTTGGCAGAGAGACAAACGTCTACATTCACTTTTCCTATCATCTCTGTTTGTAACTTGAATTACCTTTGTGAGTTTCCTAGGAGCTTCTTCATGTCTGAATAGTAAATGTCCTATCGAGCTGCAGTCGCAGCTGAACTCAGAGATTCACCATTATAAACCTTCAAATCCAATAGATCCATGATTGGTTTCCTGGTGGCACCTAGTGTCTGCTGATCCTTTCTGTACTCAATCCACAAGTGCACAATCACCAAGTCAATGAAATTGAAGAAGACTCTTACAGGCCACTTCTGTGTGTGTGTGTGTGTGTGTGTGTGTGGACATTCGATAGTAAGAAATCATTCTGTCACATAGATCCTCACCTCTCATTCATTTGTTGTAATCCCAGAAACTTTTGGGTTGACTCACTTCAATGAATTCTTTTGCTTTTCTGTCCCACCTTTTTACTATACTAGTGTGTGCAGCACCAGAGAAAGTAGGTGCTACTTTAGCAGAACAATTATCAAGCCACTTCAAAACGGAAATGTGCCCATGTTCTCTCACGAACTCATCAAAGGAAGCTCTACCTCTCTTCATCAGTTCCTTGTCTTCAGAAAGTTTTGATCTGAGACCAGATAGAGTACAGCTAGCTAAAATTGTTCCTCCTGCATATATTTGTCTTTCCAGCAGGTGTTGTAGTAGGGGAATGCATGTGAAATATCGTCCAAAATATATAAAATGTTCGCTGGAAACCTAGTTCTCTTCAACCTTCTTCACCACAGAACCTCCCAACCTGAACTCTGGCTCTGGCTGCCCAGATTTCCAAGTGCTAACTCCCTGGTAAATAAAGAAGTGATGTAGCAGTCCATCAGCGGCTGTCAACACAAAATTGTTCAAACCGATTGGACTTGGCTTATTCTTTGCATACTGTCTCAGAGACGTTTTGCCATGGAAAGGAATCATTTGCTAATCTGCTGAAAGGTATGTAGAAGTTGACAATGACAAACATTTTCTCATAACACTGTCAATGACTGGTTGCACTTTCCAAAATTTGTTATTTGCCTTCATTTCATACGAAACACTCGGATTATTTACAAAGTGTAAGCAGTTCGTCAATTTGAACATCCGATTCCTTGGAATTACAGTTACAATAGGGACCCTCAGTCTGCTGCGAAAAACATTCTCAGTCTTAGTAGTTTCACACAACCAGTTATTATTTGTGTACCTAAAAACCTCTTAATTTCAGTAGCTGTTTCATTAAGAAAAACCTGGCGATCCTGAAGAGCCTTTATGTTTGTCATCTGACCAATGGGATGACACAAATCACTTCCAAAATACTGTTAAAAATATCTTAGCCGTGTCCACAGTTCCCCGCCTCCCACTGATCACTCCTTCTCCACAATATTGGCTATTCTACCAATAACAGATACTTTTTTTCCAAATCATTCGTCTATGTATGTCTTCTGATTCACCAACAGCCCTTTTCTCGTAACTGACATGTTTGGACAAAGATTCCTATCTTCGGTTTCACTCTGGAAGAAGAAAGTAGAAGTTAAAAAAAACCGGATTTATTTGTGAACCATTATAAATTCAGTATCTATTCCCGTCTTTAGCACATTTTCAATACGTATCTCAGAAGGCATCTATTGTAGCAAATGAAAATAATGATGTAAAGTTTACCGGTTCAAATGAACCGTCATTTCCTGCTTCAGGCACACACAAGTCTGTATTAGTAGTAATGTCAATGATCATCATCACCTGAAAAGACCCTTATATCACTCAAATAACTGCTCTCTTCTAATACTTTTAGGAGTTCTCTTTCGATTTCAGCTTCTGTGAGTGGTTCATTCAGCGTTAGTTGAGAGGGAAAAAAAAGTTGCGAACGACTAAAGCTAATTACAAATTAATATTTATTGGAGGTTTACTGTGATTCCCAATGAACAGCTAATTTCATACATTTCACAAAGTAATAAGATGCACAGACATATTTTACAGTAGATACTGTGGTCAGAGAAATCAGTCAGTGATCAAAATTGAACAAAGCTGTGAACACAATTATGGCCAGCCATCTCTGACCATCGGTCCAGCAGGCTGGACTTCATTGTTTACTCTTGTAAATAATGAGGAAGTAACGGTGTTAGGTTACTAAATACACTATAAAATACTTTGTTAATCTATTTAGAACAACAACCACAACAACAGATAACAACAGAAAACTGAGTATGACTCAGTACTTACGTTTCTTTCTGGAAGACGCTGCAGAGAGTTCACAGGCAACTGTCGCCATGACGCAGTGAGTGGAACATCTCAGAGTAGCCAACAGCAAAAACCAAATATCACTCACAAAATGATTCTGGTAACAGCGAAAACGTTCAGCGTACTGGACAGACGGTTACAGTGTCGAAAAACTTTAATTTCACTTAAAGCAAAATAGAGAAGTTGCTTCCAGTCGGCTGGAAGCAGAGACTGAAGAGAATAGGTCAACACACTGCAGCATTTGCAGATGATAATACCATGCGCGGAAAAATTATTTTGTGCTTAGGGATTATGAATTTAAAGCGAGTTATGTAAGAAGAAGAAGAACGGTAAGCAATGGTGTTCGAAGAACTGTATCATGACAGCGGTGTATGCAGCTAAAAAAGGCACTAAGTACTATGGGACTTAACTACTGTGGTCATCAGTCACCTAGAACTTAGAACTAATTAAAACTAACTAGCAGTCGCGCGGTTCCAGAGTGTAGCGCCTAGAACCGCTCGGCCAGTATGCAGC
Source organism: Schistocerca piceifrons (assembly GCF_021461385.2). Lineage (NCBI taxonomy): Eukaryota > Metazoa > Arthropoda > Insecta > Orthoptera > Acrididae > Schistocerca > Schistocerca piceifrons. The sequence goes on from NC_060149.1 coordinate 559,809,139, forward strand.
TAAATGCTCTCAAACAGAAAGGAGAAGGAAGAATAAGAGGCTTGGTTAAAGCTCCCCGAGTGCTACAAATACCCAAGACGTCTGGTTGCGTTCTTCCATTCCTCATCTCAGCCCTCTCCACTCTCTCGGCGGTATATTCCCTCGCTGGCGGTGCTGCAGGTATCGCTCGAACAGTCAAGAACCAGACAACTTCCAAGCGCAATTACCGGAAGCAAGAAAACATAATCGCATGATGGAAGCCGCAGCAGTCGGAAAAGTACTATATTTGAAAACGTACGGGAAAGAACTTGGTCTATTCATTAAAAAAGCCCGTTAACAGTCCTACCAGATCGGGCACACACAAATACTGATTTACTTAAGCTTACTAGAAAAAAATTCAGCATTCCAAGATTCTGTGGTGTTTTTATGCTGGATACATTACCGAAGAATAGGTGTAAAACTGATGTATATGGTATTGTGACTTTAGATGTTGCAGGAGGTGTCGTATGTTATGGAAAATGCAAATACTGTCTACTATTTCGACTCATTTGGTGACCTGTGACTGCCAGAATTACAGCGGTACTTCACTCGCAGAAGACGTGTATTCTACGGTTTTCGACGCTATCAGGACTTTAATGCACACCTCAGCTGGCATATACGCATCATGTGTCTCTAGGCGTTTGCAAAGGAGAAGAAGAATGTATAAGGAAGAGCTTTACACATTCCTTCACTAGTTGAGATCCTATCGTAGTGTAGTCCATTTTGACTTTAAAAGAACGATCATCTGTATTATTTTCAATCCCAGTTTATTCGAGCATTGGTGAATGGAGCATTGAATTGATTGGAATGGAGACGCACAACAGTCAATCAGCCAAATGTCACCGTGGCTAACAACAAACTACATCTGGATATTCGTGGTGAAAAAGGCATTGTGGAAATAGAACATGGTGAATACGACATCGACAGTTTAAACGAAGTCTTAACACAGTCTGGGAAACATATTTAGATACGTGCCAACATCAGTACACGTAAGTCTGTAATAACGACTGTGAATGCAACGACTGGCTTTAATCAGAAAGGCTCAATAGGACGCGTACTGGGTTTCACAAAAGGACAGGTTTTGGAGAAGGATCCTAGTAAAAGTAAAGTCAGATCACACAGTGTACATAACGGCTGTCAGTACAATCCCATGTGTCTAGTCGCGCTGGGTAGCCGTACGGTCTAGGGCGCCTTGCCACGGTTCGTGCGGCTCCCCACATAGGAGGTTCGAGTCCTCTAGGGCATGGGTGTGTGTGTTGCCCTTACCATAAGTTAGTTTAAGTTAGATTAAGTAGTGTGTAAGCCTAGGGACCGAAGACCTGAGCAGTTTGGTCCCATACGGACTTACCACAAATTTCCAAATTTTTTCATGTGTCGAGTGTAACGTTACAGTGAACTCCTATCTCAACGAGAGTCTCATTCATACTATTTACGGATTCTTCCCCTCGGCTGCAACGAGGAATAAGATTGTTGAGACCCCTTTCAGGCTACAAGACATTGGATTATTTGGCGTTGCGTACTGTGAATCGCCTTGTTGACTTTCGCGGTGAGGAAATCATTGTAGGATTACATCTAAAGCAGGACGGGCGTAAGGTATAAAACAAGTGCGCGCAGTCCACAGCACGCCACTTCGCTACCGATTCGTAAAGTGGTAATATGTGCGATTAGGAATTTCTTAAATCAGTTGGCTTGAAACCTCGCAATGACGTCCTCACTCATTATAACCAGTCCAATATGGTAAGATGAGCGAATTATACGTCAGGATTACTTCTCGCATAAATCTTAGGCTTCAACCACTTTTAACACGAATGATGAAATAAGGATTGCCATCTAGCAACAAGACGTGCTGATTTTTCCATGCAAGAGTTTCATATAATTGGAGGAATCATTCAAGGAAACCGATAACAGTATTATAGTGAAATCTAAGCTTACACGTAATGCTTTAGCATTCGTGTTCCATGTGATACACTATGAACTCAATGGGTCTGAGATTGACCATACACACAATGTCGGCATCACGTCAACCCTTGAAACATACTTCTCTGGATCACCTACCGACTTGAATGGTTTAGAAAATGCAGGGTGGTTCATAGACGATATGGTGGACAGAACAGTTGCAGTGTACAAACGATTTACTACATGCATACCTATAAAAATGCGTATGGATACTTCGTGGACATGAAGCAGATTATTGTGAATACTAAACAGTAACTCATTCTAGTACAGAGTGCGACGAATAACAACTCATACATTCAAGGAGCTCAAGAGGAGCACACGATCACAATCAGCAAGATAATATGGAAAGAGCCTCACATCAGTGTATCAGATGAGGAGCGTTTGAAGCTTTTAAAAGTCCTGAATGCCATATATATCTACCACTAACAATCCACTCTTAGGAGTTTTTTCAGTACCCAGTGCAATCGATGGCCTCCAGAGAAACATGGGATATTAAAATCTCTGTTCAAGTGGAGACGCCAAGATTCACCATATTTTCGTTTCAGACTGATAGAAGCAGTAGTATATGAGTTGATTCCACTGCGTTCGACAACTTCAAGTGAACTAATACCAGAGTCTACCTCAATTCATAATTCTATCCATATGACGATTTACTTCTGCAGTGGGATGAAAATGTATACAGCCTAGCATTTGACATGTAACGAGGTCCCATGTTTCGTACTGTGAAAGAGCTGATGAAGAAGGAGAAGGCTGTCTACTCAGTCCCCAAATATTAAAGGACCAACCAAACATCATCGTAGTATGAAACTTCCTGGCAGATTAAAACTGTGTGCCCGACCGAGACTCGAACTCGGGACCTTTGCCTTTCGCGGGCAAGTGCTCTACCACTTTTTTTTTTTTTAAATCGCATTTTGTTCTATATTGTTCGTTGCATTTTGTTCGTTGCGGACGTCCGATGACACTCATTCAGATTGTTCGTTGATCTGTTCACTCAGTTTTTTTTTTTATTACAGAGGGTAGCTAAACCCTCTGAACGAACACGCTGAGCTACTGTGGCGGCACAACTGAGCTAACCGAGCACGACTCACGACCCGTCCTCACAGCTTTACTTCTGCCGGTACCCCGTCTCCTACCTTCCCAACTTTACAGGAGCTCTCCTGCTAACCTTCCAGAACCTTGGTAGAGCACTTGCCCGCAAAAGGCAAAGGTCCCGAGTTCGAGTCGCGGTTCGGCACACAATTTTAATCTGCCAGGAAGTTTCACTCTAGAAGTGTGTTTCCTACATTTATGATTTTTTAACTTTTTTGATGATTTTTCTACAATTTTTAAACTTTATATATATATATAGTACACTTTTAACTTCTTTTATAACTTTTATAAACCATTTTATAGATCTTCTTATGAATCTTCTTTGATAAATCTTTTTCCTGCACGTGCTGCTTACGTACATCATGTTTCCGTAAGAGCGGGCAAAAATCTAACATGAGACAGAAAATGCTCCACTGGACTATTTGAAGTAGGAAACATGGGGTCGAAGAAGCCAGGGTAAGGAGATATGAAAGTAAACTGGTCTCCCGCTTCGTCTAGTATTACTGTTTTCCAAGGTATTTACAGCTAACATTTGTATCAGTTTGCACATACTGTGCTATTTATTCACATGTGCATTCCTTATTTCCTGCAAGGAATCAAGGAGGAAGAGCCTGGTAACTAGGAAGTCATTATGCCAGTTTTTCTTTTTTTACTTTATTGGCCCATAGGGTGGCTCTGATGTATCGTATTTACATTGCCCACGACAGAACGTGCTATGAATCAAAAACATGAAAAGGCAATGCCCCACATCAGTGTGGATGTCCACAACCATCTCAATGCTGTATTTTCTGGTCGCTGGATTGGAAGGGAGGTCCTATTCTGTGGCCGGCGATGTAACTTGACCTGAATCACCTTGATTATTTCCTATATATCTAAAGTCACTTGTGTATGAGACCCCAGTGGATACAGAGATGGAATTATTTGGCAGAATTGTAACTGCCTGTGATGTAATACGAGACACACTAGGGATATTTGTCAATGTGCGTCAGAAACTTGTTCGCCATCGTCATGCTTGAATTGAGGTTGATGGCCATCAGCTCCAGCACGTTTTGTAAGATACAATACAAATGGTACATTCATTGTGTCAGTGATGGTATTTGTAGTTACCTGTAACTAATGTAAATGAAAAAGTACACAGTTGTGTGATTTTATTCCTATTATCTCTTTAAGCTGGCTTCTCCGACCCCGGGTTCCCTACCTCGAATTTTTGTGTGGAGCACTTTCTATGCTCTGTGAAATTTTTGCACTCTCTTACGGAAACATCCTGTATATTTACGCTACTTATTAAAAATACGTAAGCCTAATGTATTTTATGTAGGCATACATAGTTAGCCAGGCATCCACATTCAAATTCAGTCACATGTCCACACACACACACACACACACACACACACACACACACATAAGCAATCACACATGCAAGCACATAATACACATACAATATTTACACTATGATAAAAGAGCCATACTATTCAGCATAAGCTCTCACTCAGCCAGACTCTCTCTCTCTCTCTCTCTCATTCACACCATCGGAATCCCTCCCCCCCCTCTCGCACCTCGAGTAAATAATGTCAGTATTGGGGGATATGATCCCGTCATCACAAATCGCTTTTTTACCAGGAGGAGGGTCGGCCGGTGTGGCCGAGCAGTCCTGAGGTTAGTTAGGTTTAAGTAGTTCTAAGTTCTAGGGGACTGATGACCTCAGAAGTTAAGTCCCAGAATGGTCAGAGCCATTTGAACCATGAGGAGGTGACATTCTGACTTGAGACTGCAGCACAGCATACACCTCGTGACTTTGTAATCGAATACTAGTTTGCCATACCATATGTGGAGGTTGTGGTGGAGCACCACGAACACCACTGTAGGGGCACTGCAAGTAGTCTTCCCCTAGCCTACTTTTAATGGCCGTATCTATTACATGATATGCAAACATTATGGACTTAGAGCTAAAAACTCCATTAACAGCAATCCATTCATCTCATCTTTCATTAAGTGAACAATCTTTTTGTTATGAGCAACAATACCGTTAGGATTACTGGCTGAATATCCAGATGTACCGAATTCATTACCATGACACCTCATTACATCATATCGATCGCAGTTCTTCACCCAATAGGTGAAGGGATCTGTTTCCATATAAAGTAAATTTGGTGCCACAAAATTAGTTTTAGCAATCTCATAGTGGAACTGATACATGTAGTGTTCAGTGATGTCCAGTATCCATATCCCCAAAAGGGTAGGTTTTGTAAATTGTACTGAAACCATCGACATCTCCACAGCAAAAATGTTCCCATTCAAAATAGGGACCCACATAAAATTTTGGCTGGCGATGCATTGTCTCATGCCATAACGCCCCTCCAATTCAGTCCTGATCAAAACATCGCAGTCATTTCTTACATTCTGCATGGTACCGAAAATGGAATTATTCATTATTTATAAAAATCGTTTTCGAAATCACTAATTGTGCTCGCCCTCTTTTCGGTATTTAATTCAATACATTCCTTCAACAAGGACACTGCGTGAAGGAGATAGCCTGGCTGCTTCTGCCTAGCTCCATTCCTAAAGTGAGACAATGCTGGTGATCATGATAACGAATTATATGGCTCTGCTTGTGTCCAACAGTGGTCATTAGTTTAGGGATAGTGCTTCCTCGTGGAACTTATTGCTCTGGTCATAATGGCAAGTCGCTTGTCATTTCACGCATACAAACAGAGTATATGAGGTCTGCCGCCACCACATACCCTACAACAGAATCACCTGCCAGACCCATAATTTTTTCACCTAATTCCTCTAACTCGTTTTTGGGCACCCATTAAAACCCACCAACCGGCAGTTAATCCATCATGGGGTGCCCATATTACTTATTCACAACCAAATATAGAATGTAACGTGAATTAAGGGTTGTGTTGAACGCTGCACCCGTACATGGGTTATTTGCCTTGGTGTGTGTGTAGAAAAGGCTGCCATGAATCCCGCACTCAAAGAAAAGAAGCATATGAGCATCAGTCAGAGTTCGATGCAACTCCTCGTTTTCTTTAGCATTGCGTCCCAGGACAATGCAGGTGCTGTGTAATAGAAGGCAGGGTCCACAGAGTACATGGCCATGCATACACTCTGGAACTTTTCAAAAACATCGCAAGCAAGTACACATTGGTGTCCTTGTATAGTGTTTCGTATTCCAAAACTGAGATTGCTTCATTCTCGCCAGATATTCATGGCATGCTTATAATCTGAATTAGCTATGGCATTGCCTCCGAGCGTACTGGTAAATGCAGATTTGCGGATAGCCTGGTTTTGTTGAGTTTTGCCTTACTATCTAGATACTCACAAGAGTGAACTCCTTTGCTAGTCATAAGTTGAAACTTTTCCTCATTAGGGTATGCAGACTGGGTGCTGTGCATATCTTCCTGAGGTAGAATGTTAACATTTTTCTGGAGTGAAGTGTGCATGAAACGTAAATAGTTAAGGAAGCGGAGAGTAATTTTTGGCATCATTCATTTCGAGAAAGAATTATGCTTCTCAACAGTCTTAGGCAGGACACTGACCTGATCTTTCTTAATACCGAAATTAACGAACTGTTCGACTAGAAAGTGAGCGTCATACCCGCTTACATTATGGAAGAAAATGGGTATGTGTCATGGTATCTTATACTTCAAATTTTATGAATTGTGAGCTGCATTGCGGAACTTCCCCATAAGTTGACAATAATTTATACAGGGAATTTCAACTTTTCTATCCAATGGCAGCCTACAAATATGACACTTAATTTCTTCCGAGCGTACTGGTAAATGCAGATTTGCGGATAGCCTGGTTTTGTTGAGTTTTGCCTTACTATCTAGATACTCACAAGAGTGAACTCCTTTGCTAGTCATAAGTTGAAACTTTTCCTCATTAGGGTATGCAGACTGGGTGCTGTGCATATCTTCCTGAGGTAGAATGTTAACATTTTTCTGGAGTGAAGTGTGCATGAAACGTAAATAGTTAAGGAAGCGGAGAGTAATTTTTGGCATCATTCATTTCGAGAAAGAATTATGCTTCTCAACAGTCTTAGGCAGGACACTGACCTGATCTTTCTTAATACCGAAATTAACGAACTGTTCGACTAGAAAGTGAGCGTCATACCCGCTTACATTATGGAAGAAAATGGGTATGTGTCATGGTATCTTATACTTCAAATTTTATGAATTGTGAGCTGCATTGCGGAACTTCCCCATAAGTTGACAATAATTTATACAGGGAATTTCAACTTTTCTATCCAATGGCAGCCTACAAATATGACACTTAATTTCTTCATTTCATAATTTTTTATCCTCCTCCGATTCGGTCAGGGGATGTTGGTGCTGTAAGGCCTATAAACATTCCGTCATACTCTTTCAAGCTAGCCTTGCAGCCATATAACCTGCTCACGAACGCTGCCTACAACAACATTAATGAGATATTGAATGTAATTATTTCTTGTAAATGTTAGAGACATACACACAGAAAATTCAATGGAAGCTCGTATTCTTTAGCTCACTGAAATACAAACAGAAAATCTCTAGTTCACTGAAATTACTTATATATGAAACACACGCACACTGAATTTGAGAATTGTATTCAGCTGCTTACAAGACTGAATCGATAGCTACTGACTTCCAGCCTTAACACAAACCCCTATTTCATCGTCCATAGAAATACCAAGAAAAGCAAAGAATATGTCTCAGACAACTCAATGCAACATGTTACGAGAAATAGATGTATATACATTTCCCAGCCCTCATCATTAAAACCACAGTACATTACGTGTAAAAGAAAATATTTTCGCTAACAGCTGCATGTTACAAAAAAAGTAAAAGAACTTACCTACTTGATTTGCCAAATGTATTATTGCTGGAGGCTGTTGCTGCAACAGTCTGTCTGCCTCCGGCTGCCGACCTATATCGGCCAACATCTCAGGCATGAATGCTGCAATGACAAGAAAAGAAAGAAGGACGTGTTATAGAATAAAAATTCGTCACACATGAAAATTACAGCGGCAAACTGTTCAAAAGCTTGGTAGTATGGAGGTATGCCTCTATCAACTATGACCTAAGGAGTTGCTGTGAGGGATACTAAAATTATGGGGCACACAGGTACACTGAATGAATAGAACAATTATCTTATATGGCAGGCTGTCCTGACGAAGTTATTTTAAGCTGCTATCACTGCTGACGCTGTCATTGGAATTTGAATGCTTCGTTATTCCCGAAAGGAAAACTGACACAAACAGAACCACAAGCACACACACAGACGAACTGACGATGGCAGAATGAAGTGACTGCACCACACTGAGGATCTGTATTGCCTCTACCCCTTCCACCCACCATATCAACCAGGTAGCCAATAGGACTGCACCATTCCTCTCCTCCTGTTGATGAACGCTAGCCTAAGCACACAGGTGCTGGTCTGCTGGCCGTGGGCTTCGTGCGCTTTTGTATGTTCGTTCTGGCACACACTGGAAATATCCATTTCTTTCATTGATCCATTCTTTGTGCTGGACCGCTCATCGATCTACCTGAAGACCCCACTTACAGTCACTGGTTCACTCTGTGGCAAACCGTAGCCACTGACGGACACGTCGCTTCGTGGGTCTAGGGTTGCGACCATGCCTCATATAGCAAAATACTGTGCCAGTGTATTTAACAATATTTTTACATGATGTAGTATCGTCTGTAGAGTTTCGATGCAGTGTATTTGCGCTTATTTATTTTAGGTTCAGTTTATAAACAGTCTTCCCACATGATGTATTTTCTAGTGCATTTGTATTTGTTTATTTTTACGTGATGTATTTCCGTTCCATGTGCACCTGGGAAGACTGCTATACGCACTAGTGGTGACATGATGTGGGTACCAGAAATAAACACTTGACAGGGCCACCATGCGTTCCAAAACCCCCAGCCATGGCTCGGTTCACCCTGATTTTCAGCACAGGTACATATACTTTTCAACTACAGTGCAGTGTTCTGCATGCGAGTGTTTTTTAAATAAACTGTTTAAAGCAACATGTGCAAGTGTATTAAGGTATGAAACAATTTACCTGCTGTGCAAGTGTATATTTAACTTGTGAAATACATCCCTGCAAATTGTTTAAAGATTTATTTGTGACACATCTTGAAGGAAACTACTGTGGAGTGATATTTTTGAAATTGTATTTGGAGACATAGTCAACTGGATTTTATAAGCTTAGAGACAAGGGGAGGCTGCGGTATATCCCACAAAAGCATGCAAAATGTGTCAGGGAGGAATGCTTTGGTAGTGAGCACAAAAATGCGTGAACTATCCCTGGTAAGAAAGCTGAATGAAGACTGGGAGGTGACAAGTGTGCCAAAGCCTACAGTGATCTTCTTAGAACCTGTGTACAAGTGTCGCGGTATTACATGGTATAAAAAGTGTAATAACATCACAAACTGTTTATATATTCTTGTGCCATCTGTAAAGCTCTCTCTCCTTGTGTAGTGCTACATTTAGATAGTGTGACAGCTTCGATTTATATACTGTGTGAGATATTCCACAAAATGCCCAAATTGTATAAACAATGTACAATATTCCATACAAAATATCCCCACGAATTATTTAAATTTTCATATGTTTCGAGTAGCTTTGTGATATATATTCAGTATTTGAAGTGAACTGTATAGTTAATATTTCCTGTGGCACATCTTCTGAAGCAACATTTGCAGAGTTATGTGACATCTTCAAGATATGTATGTGACAATATTCGACATATTGCTTAAACAACAGATTTAATAACTCCTGAAGCAGTTCATGTTCAACGACAAGGGGAAGGCTGGGGTATTTTCCGCAAGTGTGTCACGAAGAAGGTGTGCCAGTGAGGTAGGTGGGGTACTTCCACAAAATGTGTGCAATGTGTGCCACAAAGAGGGGTGGGGGTATTTACGACAAAAGCGTGTCATTTGTCTCAGGGAGGAAGGCAGCATGGCTTCTGGTCTGCTGCTGGCCCCCCGGGGGGTGATCGGCATGCGACAAAGAAAGAAAGTGCATCAGGGAGGAGGAAGGTGACAGGAAGTTCTTAGTGCAGCCCTGTGGCTGTTGTGTCTTGGATCCTGGCCAGTGCCGTGAGCCCAACACATGGCTTCTTCCAGCAGCTGTTGGATGAAGTGTGTGCAAAAAACTTTTCGCATATCTTTAGCATCATCTGTGCAGTGTATTTACGTTGTTCCTTACGCTATCATAAATATAAGAAGTACCACAAATGTTTAAACACCAGTGTCAGTTACTATGTGTATTGGTTTACCAATAAATGAGCAACATTCTTAAAATATGTGTAAACAATGCCTCATGCTCGCTATATTAGTCTACTGTAGTAAGGTCTTCCCACTCCAGCAGATCGACACGGACTGAGCAAATTTCCACCAGTTATTTTTGGGCCGCCATCTTGGATTATGTCACAGGAGGGGAGGGGAGGAGGAGGGGAGGGGGAGTAGAGGTGCCTGGGAGTTCTCTGAGGGGGACCCACGTGCCATATGGGGAGAGCCCACGTCATCAGGAGGTGGGGTAAACAGTTAACCAACTAATTAATCTGCACAATTAATTTAGATGAATGTGATATGAAAAGTGTTCCACAACTGTCCTCGTCGCACTACTATTAAGCATGGTTTGTAATCATGTCCATGTAGTCCACAAATGACAAGGTGCCTTCGATTACTAACACAAATCAGATGGGAGTCCAGACGAATGTTCCACATAGCATAATACTGCTCCCAGCATCCTGTGCCCAGGATGTGGTGCGTGTTTCGGACAGCCATTTTCCTTGAAGATGGAGTATCCGGAAACGACCATTGACTCGATGCAAAAAGAACCAAGATTCATCCTACCAGGTGACACCTTTTCACTGATCAACCATCCCATCTCAATGATTATTTTCCCACTGAAATCGTAAGTGACGTTGCCATTGGTATAACATACGAACGCATTAGGGTGGCCTGCTGCGGGGCCACATGTTCAGTACTGTACGCTGAAAGGTGTCCTCCGAAACAATTGTGCCTGCATGAGAATCACACTTTGTCACGAACGTCCAACACCTTGTTACTTACTATTTATTTCACCGTCTTTCAACCGCTTCCCTTAGATATTCACCACAACAGCACATGAACAGCCGACCAGCTTCGATGCTTGTGAGCTGCTCGTTCCCCGTTCCGAGCCATAACAGTCTTGTCATTTGTTAATGTAGCTGATGTCAGTGGATTTCCCATTTACGGCCAGTGTTGTAGCTAGAATCATTCCCCATTCGTGTCTGTTTATCTTATCATATGCCCACAACACTGTCAGGTGCATTCTCTCTCACGGTGATTAGATATCTGAATGTTGTGGCTCATGAGTGTATCTCACGGTGGTGTTGAGTAAATCTGCACAGTCTTCGTGGAAACGAGATTTTCGTTTCGTTTCCCTCTTTTTTTCTATTCAGTGATGCGATATTGTCCATAATATTTTGGATATCGTCATCTGCTGAAGAGCATAATGCATCGGAATGTCTACAGGTGGCAGTTTTCCTGTAGCAATTAACAGTCTGCTGTTGTTTTTGATGTAGTAATTGTTTTCATCTCAATCATGTAGAGTATGTCTTATAAAATATTGAAAATTAGATGGAATTTTAAAATACTACATTTTTATGTACACATAGTACACTCAATTTTAGCACGTATGTAAAGACCAAAGTGTGTTCGGGAAGTAAATAAAATAAAATAGAAGGAATGCGGCTCCAAAGAGCATATGTCAAGGAATATCTGCAGGCTATTACTTCGACGTGGAACTCACCATGTTTTCTAACAACACTGCAAAATCGTCTTCAAGTTATAATGCAGTTTTTTGTTAACGTGAGGTGGGTTTGATATTTATAGTGTCACCTTCACCGGTGCAACTCTGACCTTGATGCTCTTCTCATGGTCTCTTTAGTGTTGCATCGGCAGTACCGACGGTTGCCAGGTAACAGATACGGTTACCTTATTGTATGTTTCGTTTCTTCAAGAAAAAAAAAAATTGTCGTTCATTTTGCTACATGGAGTCTCTTAGGTAGTGACGTAGAGACATTTCAATATCTTTAAAAATATATGCTTTTTAACCCATACGGCAGAGGACGGTCGGATAGCAAATGAGGCTATGAAGGAGTAGGTTCTGTAAACTGGACACCATGATGAAAGAAGACAGCCCAACTGGAATTGAGGCTATGTTGGAATATCAGTGTGGCTGCTAATGTGGCAACAGAAAGTGACTGTCGCAGCTCGACCTAGCGCCGCCCACGAACACGTAAGGCGATGCCACTCTCAGGCGAGAGCCAATCCTCAGAATATGTAAATACCTAACACGAACATCAGAAAACGAAAACGTAAAACAAAGGTAATGATGGAAGAATGCAAAGCGAATATAATAACTATGAGGACAAAGCAGACAGGAACGTCAAATCAAATGAATCTCGGAGAAAAAAGGAAAATCCTTACAACGATGTCGCATTTGGGACTGGCACATGAGATGAGGTCGCCTCGGCGACACAGAACACCAGAACATTTTGCCTTCCGGGATTATCGCCATCTTCAGATCGCCTTAGCACTCTATGTCTACGGTCTCTCAGCCCTACATATCTTCTCCGATTTACGTGAAGTATTCACTTTCTCTGACCGCTACCTACCTGTTGATTCTAAGTTAATTTATTCACGGCTAATATAAGTTGCATTTTAGGTATTTCATAGAAAACATAAACTCCATCATTCATACTGAGGTAATCGACGTGTATAATATGCATAGAAAATACTATACGGGTTGAACTGCTCCCACCAGAAGACGCAGATTATTAGTGGACTTCTTCCTGTCCGAACTCTATTTGATTCTCGTGGTCAAGTTTAACTCCTCAAACACAAACGGCGGGCTCCCTAATCTAACGCCAGACCGAAGTATAATTGTTACAGAGAGCGTTCCTTGGTGAAATAAATACCCCATACAGTTTTCATTGATATCTTTATAGTGGGATGGTCAAGTGTAACTTCTCAAACAGAGAGAACAGCTGACGGCGGATCTATAATTTAATCCTAGACCTGACTAATTGCTCCAGAGAGCCTTCCTTGGTACAGTAAATAGTTAATACATTTGTCGTAGATATCTTTATAGTGGTTTACTAGATTCTGTGGTACACCGTGTTATCAATTACAGTTTTGTTTTTGTGGTACTGCAAACGTTTTCTCAAAGATAACAAGTACTATTTTCTGTCATGTCTACAACTTACTGAATAACAGAGCAATGAAGACGATATTAGTTAGAATGTAACACGAGTGAAATTCTTTTAATCCTGCTTGTTGCCTTTTCGTCTGTAAGTCCATGTCTACCGTTAAAGGACCACCAACGGGAGAGCAGAAAGAAGCAAGTAGCATTCTGCTTGCGATATCATTGAGCCCTAATTTTTCGTTAACGATCGCCATCCCCATGCTTGGAGGCATCCTGTAGCTATTTTTCGTTTCAGTTATCTCTGAATCTTGTGAAGAAACGTTGGTTCGGAAAAGTAAATGGTATGGAGTACGAAGGTTTGAAGGCCTGGGAACTTACCCTGCACTGATAAATCTGTTTTCCAATTCATTATTCGGCTGTTTCTGTGGTGGACTGTGACTAAGTGACTTTCAGAAAACAAATTTTAACAGAATGAAATTTTCACTCTGCAGCGGAGTGTGCGCTGATATGAAACTTCCTGGCAGATTAAAACTGTGTGCCCGACCGAGACTTGAACTCGGGACCTTTGCCTTTCGCGGGCAAGTGCTCTACCATCACTTGCACTTGCCCGCGAAAGGCAAAGGTCCCGAGTTCGAGTCTCGGTCGGGCACACAGTTTTTATCTGCCAGGAAGTTTCATATCAGCACACACTCCGCTGCAGAGTGAAATCTCATTCTGGAAACATCCCCAAGGCTGTGGCTAAGCCATGTCTCCGCAATATCCTTTCTTTCAGGAGTGCTAGTTCTGCAAGGTTCGCAGGAGAGCTTCTGTAAAGTTTGGAAGGTAGGAGACGAGGTACTGGCAGAAGTAAAGCTGTGAGTACCGGCCGTGAGTCGTGCTTCGGTAGCTCTGATGGTAGAGCACTTGCCCGCGAAAGGCAAAGGTCTCGAGTTCGAGTCTCGGTCGGGCACACAGTTATAATCTGCCAGGAAGTTTCAACAAATTTTAAGTTCCGTACTGCAATCCCCCGTCAGTTCTAGGCTCGCTTCGATTGCAAATCGCATCTTTCCCCTCTGGTAGTGAGTTGTTAATGTGAAAAATGAAACGTTGCATATTGGTTCACAGTCTACCTTCTACTTTATGTACCACTACAGCTGGCTGCCTAAGTAAGTTCCAAGAACAAAGAAAGTTACGCGTTTGTGCTCCAACAGGACTATGTCCAATACAGAAATTCTGTCTTGAAATAAACCCTTGGGTTGAGAACAGTTATGCTATACTTATCTTATCTCGATGAAGGAACGTTACAGCTTAACGTCCCGGTGACGTGGAGGTAATATGAGAGATGGTGCAAGGCAGGATTCGATAAGAACATAAAGGTCATCTGTAGCATATCTAAAAGGAATACCTCATCATTTAGAAAAACTAAAGAAAAAAATTTATATCAGCCTTCCCGATCATCTAGAATACAGTACCAGTGTCATTACCACTGGGCCAGATATTTCACTTTCTTCCGGTTTTTATAAGAAAAGTGTTAGAGCTTAGGAATCCTGACTCCTCCGTCGCAGCAGTTTGTGATGAATATCTTCCATATCGATAGGGTTGGAATGTCTGAGGTACATTTATTTGACACGGATTGTAAATCTTACCTAAGCCTTAGTTCCTTCCTTTTTCGCATATAAGTAATGTTTTACTTCTAGAGAAATTATTCTGGTACCATTAACCTGGAAGTATCGGACCTCTTCTCTTACAGCGGGTGTATCTTTCGAATCATATGGTAAGAATGTCGAATCATTCGGTCATAGACATGCAGATGAAATTGAGAATTTCTTTTATTATTTCGCCCGTCTCGGTTGCATCAATATACAATTTTTGCTTCAGTGGTTACCGGTTTCGGGCTGATAGGTCCATCCTCAAACCACGCGCCTTGTTATTAACCGTAAGTACTCATAAAATACGGCGTTTAACGGCACAAATAGCTTTTGTACAGAAAGACAAACTGTATGCAACAAGTAGTCTCACTGATATCAGCTTATGTGTCTACTGTTGCACCTGACTGACACAACCAAACTGAGACGCACGGAAAAAATTATCAAAAAAATTACAATTTCCTCAGTACCGAACCGTTGCGGACCTACCATCCCGTGGCAGCATGCCTGAAATCAGCAAAAAAATAAAAATGAAAGTTGTGGCAGCCTTTCCAGTCTGGCAGGCACAAATCCACATTTCAGGATTACTAGCGGAAACAGTCATGTTACTCATGGGAAATTATTAGAATGGATAAAGTATTGAAATGAAAGATAAGTTCTCTTTTTCCACCCCATAGTGTGTTATAAAAAGTGCTACTAGGTGGTAGTATATAAATTAGCATGACAGCGTAACAAACAAATACAATCCTTCGAATTTCAAATACACTCGTGGGAAATCTGTACAGACACAGAATGGGAGTTGTTCAATAGCCATGAGAGTTCAAGAGATTCGGTGTAAATGGCAGCATAAGTCATAGCACTTACAAACGCATCGGCAGCACGTAGAACGTTAGCAGGAGTAATCCACTAAATTACAGGCCCATATCGTTAACGTCGATATGCAGCAGTATTTTGCAGCATATACGTATTATGTTCGGACATTATGAATCATCTCGAAGAAAACGGTCTGTTGACACACAGTCAACTTGGGTTTAGAAAACATCGTTCCTTTTGAATCACAATTAGCTCTTTATTCACATGAAGTGTTGACTGCTATTGACAAGGGATTTCAGATCGATTCTGTATTTCTCGATTTCCGGAAGGCTTTTCACGCGGTACCACACAAGCGGCTAGTAGTGAAATTTCCTGCTAATAAAATATCGTCTCAGTTATGAGACTGGATTTGTGATTTACTGTCAGAGAGGTCACAGTTCGTGGTAACTGACCGAAAGTCATCGAGTAAAACAGAAGTGATTTCTGGCGTTCCCCAAGGTAGTGTTATAGTCCCTTTTGCTGTTCCTTATCTATATAAACGATTTGGGAGACAATATGAGCAACCATCTTTGGTTGTTTGCAGATGACGCTGTCGTTTATGGACTAATGATGTCATCAGAAGATAAAAGCAAACTGCAAAACGATTTAGTCTAGATATCTGAATGGTGCGAAATGTGACAATTGACCCCAAATAACGAAAAGTGTGAGGTCATGCACATGAGTGCTAAAAGGGACTCGTTATACTTCGGTTACACGATAAATCAGTATAATCTAAAAGCCGTTAATTCAACTAAATACCTAGGTATTACAATTACTAACAATTTAAATTGGAGGAAACACATAGAAAATGTTGTGGGGAAGGCTAAACAAAGACTGCGTTTTACTGGCAGGACTCTTAGAAAATGTAATAGACCTATTAAGGAGACTGCCTACACTACGCTTGTCCGTCCTCTTTCAGAATACTGCTGCACGTTGTGGGATCCTTACCAGACAGGACTGACGGAGTACATCGAAAAAGTTCAAAGAAAGGCAGCACGTTTTGTATTATTGCGAAATATGCGAGAGAGTGTCACAGAAATGATACAGTATTTGGGCTGGACATCATTAAAAGAAAGGCATTTTTCGTTGCGACGGAATCTTGTCACGAAATTCCAATCACCAAGTTTCTCCTCCGATTGCGAAAATATTTTGTTGACACCGACCTACATAGGGAGGAACGATCACCACGATAAAATAAGAGAAATCAGAGCTCGCACGGAAAGATATAGGTGTTCATTCTTTCTGCGCGCTATACGAGTTTGGAATAATAGAGAATCTTTGAACATAACTGCTAAGGTTCAGTGACCGTGTCAGAATTATATTAGAACAAATAAGCCCTCGGTCACAAATATTAAGTCAAAATTGACCAGGTTTCGACGCTACTATGAGCGTCGTCTTCAGAATTAAACTAACTGTTCTAAAACATAAAAGATATATAAAACATTAATAAACTAAAGTGTGTACAGACTGGAAAGAGATGCAGTACTTGCAAGTCACATTCTAAAAAAATCTAAGCCGGAAAGGCGACGTCATTAAAATTTATAAATAAGATAGGATGGCGAGCCGCTAAGGGCTGCTCGTACCTGAGTGAACACGGGTTGCAGCTTGTCGTAGTCGCTGCCTTCATGGTTTATTTCATTTGTTCTTGAAAGTTCTGAGCAACTTTGCTTCAGTGTTCGGACCAAAATCAAAAGGAACTGTGATGAAATGTATAATACTGTTCCTTAGGCAAAAGGAACAGAACTTTCCGGATGTGCATTATGGATCAGTGTCAGATACTAAGATTAATTTTGCTGTCTCTAGGAAAGAGATAGTCATTAGTGCCTGCTTTGAAACTTCTGATACCACTGATGACATCCAGACAACACAAGAAATGTTGGAATGAGCGTACACCAAAAACAACCACGTTACCTTCTTGAAAGAATTTTCAAAGACAATGTGAACGCGGTCCCACTGCTGATGGGGTATTTGCCCTAAAGAGAACGTCACGCGCATCCGAGTAGTTCACTGTTGGTGTCAATGTCGGGCCAATTTACCTGACGCCTTATTAACGCCTTCTTCCTCAACATTCCCCTGTGAGCTTCAAGTAATAGCTTCAGAATGTGAAACTGAAGCTTCGTAAGGATCACAATTATGAACTCTGACCCTTTTGTGGCCAGCAGAAGTACTACTGATTAATAATGAGTCTTTTGTGCATCGAAATATACATCCGCTGTGCCGGTTCGAAAGCTTTGCGCAAGTGCTCCGGTCAACCGAAACGCGTATGACATTGTACATTATGGTACGTTGGGTCCTGATCTGAAAGGCAACTCATTTTGTGGGTCACCAAGAGGAATACAGCTATCTGTAATAATGCTTTCATACACCTTGACCAAAATAGGTCTTGCTAATCGAACTCATGAGCAGGAAGGACCCATCGGCAGACGTGGAAAGGCATTGGTCAGGCGTCGTCACTATCATGCAACTGAAATATTACAGCCAAACTTAAAACTTCTGTATTTCATTTTCTACTGGTTCTATGTTTTGGCAAAGGATAGTTAGGTATGTCAAATAACATGAAGTAAGTTTACCCTTTGGTGGGTTAGAATCCGTCTTGTGAGCTCTTACTGCATTCTGAAGTGATGTAGACATTCTTTAGATGGGGGGAAATTCTTGTCCGTAGTTATCTAAATTAGACTTATTTATCCTACCGATAAAAATAAGTATTCGATAATGCGTGGCCCGAGATACACCTCTTATACTGTCGTTGATTAGTTGTACCAGTCTTGCGAGATGTAAACTCTGGCTATCGACAGTAGCGCGACATGCTCAAAGTCAGCGGCCTTCTGTGCCATTTCCGGCCTCGTATTAACCCACCTCTCAGCTTCATTAAAACATGGCCGATCATGATGCCAGAACATCTTCACAATGTGTAGGTAGCTGCAACGATCCAGGGAGGCTATCTTGTCTAGGTTATATGTCCCATTTCTCTTCTACTTTCCGCCCCTCTCGGTGCCATGTTACTGTCCTCTTCTCTAAATATCTTACATAACGGTCCTAAGTCCTCCGTCAGTTAACACAACCATACCTTTAGTATGAATATGCTGGAGCCCTGGTATGCTACATCTAAAACTTCCTGTAATGGAAGGACTACATCTCGCGTGTACTACTTCACCATAACAGAATTTTATTCTTCCTAAAATCTGGCACACTCCTTAGGCTTCCTCATCACAAGAATACAAAATAACAGTGTCTATGTGATTAAGAAGTACGATGCAAGGTTCCTTAGGACATACACGCATGTCCGAAGGAACATTGCATCATACTTCTTAACAATACCAGCGCTGATAAACTCGGCGTTGAGCGCCTTAAGCTCCTTATTCGCCATTACAGTGCCCGCTTCTCCAAATAAATATGTCGTTGCTGGACGGGAGTATACTCTACGTACGAGGTGCAAGTTGTGGCACATGGACGACGACATATGGAAGATTTTGTCTGGCCGTGCTTCGTGCACAGGTAGCCGAGGTAGTTAAGGCGAGCGCTTGCGCAAAGCGGGAAATCGGGGTTTCAGAAAATTACCTTGTCATCATTCCCGTATACAGCCGATGGTTGTTCATAATCGCAACTGGGAATAAATTTACTGTATTCATCACAGCTGAGGTGTTTTGCACATTTCTTGCTCCTAGTCCTACCTGAGGAGCTTCCCTATTTAACTCTGGCAGATGTTAGTACATGTTTTTAATATTTATGGTGGAACTGTAAGATCGCTTTCGGTTTCTCCCTACCATTCTTTCAACTGCCACTTCCCAACTATTCTTCTCCCCCTTGTTCCCACGGATCCTGATCTTCCTCTTCCTTGCTGCCTCTAACTGTGCCTGAAGAGCACAGATCATCCCTTCCTGCTCCTCCACCAACATATTCCTGCTTCATATGCTGTAAGTGCCAGGAAACAGTTTCTTCAGGTTTCCCAGTGTTCTCCCCACGCTACATGCACATTAGTGAAAGTATTTCCTACAAGATCGACAACAAATACCGCTGCTCACTACTCTGTAACAGCTCCTACATTTCTATCTCATGATCAACTTAATTCACATGAAAAAATTATCTATGATAGTTTCTAGGATAATAGACAGTATATAAATTCCAAGAACTTATAATGCGTGTTAATTAAGCGAATCGGACTGCATGTAAACAAAAACGATGCTGACGTGTTTTGTGATGTTGCCACTGGGTTTGCAAAAATTTAGAAATACACAGCTGGACTTTGAAAATGCATTACCATGAAGACAGCATGCAACGGATGCCAGACTGGAATGAAGTGCATTACACTGATGTCGACGAAAATGCTTAACATATCAGCGTAATCTCACAAATTGGTAGGAGTAACGCAGTCTACATACTGTATACAAGATAAGACTACAAAGTGCGTTTCTCATTCAGAAAGCGCTTTTTAATGTTCCTTGTTTGTAAGAAGATTGTGTAATCTTACTCGCTCTATATGAATCCGACGAGTGTCATGCGAATTTCGAATCTATGGGTTCAAGAGGGCCATAGTCAACACCATGCAGCATGTCAATGGACTCACATGACTAGCACCTGATAGGACAGACATGCTGTTCGCTCGGCCGTGCACAATCGTTCGGTCACGTCACAAACCTTGAGTTACGAATAGCGTTTACTTACAGCAAGACAAGTACCCATACGGAAGTACCCATACTGATATTGCGACAACGTTTGGTGCACCATGGGCTGTCAGCACGACGACAGTTGCTGTTGCTTCCCTTGACAGTCGTGTACCCAGTTACAACACAGGACACTGAAACGGCACCACATTGCCTTTTCTATTAAGTCCTGGTTCTGCATAGTGTGCTAGTATAAACGTATCCGTGTATAGAAGTGTTGAGGAGAACGAACCTTGCCAGATTTCTCTCATGAGCATGATCATACCGGCTGGGCACCTAGAGCGATGGTGAGGGATACCATCGGACACACAGTACTATCCCCTTCTATTCACGAAGTCGATAACCTGGCAATAAGCTTTACGTTTCTGACATTTTATGTACAGTAACTGTGTCCTATCTTCGAGGGATACTTAACGATAACTTTCAACAAGACAACGCAAGACCACATGTCTCGCGTGTTGTTGTGACCTACCACGATAAAGTGTGTTTTACTGTTAAACTGACCCACACTTTCTCCAGTCTCTCACCCACTGAAATAAATTAGTTATGGGTTGCTGAGAGACAACTACGCCACGAATCGCCAGCCACTGCCACTAATGTTCTCCGGCATAGAACTGAAGTAGCATGGAATGGCGTACCAGTATCGGCCATACAAGCTCAGTTCCGTTCGACGAGGAGCTGAGTTACTGCGATTATTGCTAGCAGAGATGATGGCTCTGGATTCTTAATTTAGCATCACGTTTACCCCACAATAACCTACAAAATTAATCATGTATGTTTCCTACTACAGTATATACGCACAATAAGTGGAATTTCATTATTTGCAATTCTTCCTGACGTTGAAATTTTGTGGCTATCATAAAACAGAGTAGCTTTTTTTATTATTGAAAGAGGGTTCGCGTTTCTAAGGTTTATTGGCTAGAATTTTCGATGTTTATAGGCCAGAAAATTTTGTTCTTGGTCGTGTATAACCAGCTAACAACTACTTGTAAATGAGTTCACAAATTCGATGTAGGAACTTTAAATTGCACCTTTATGACAACAGTAGTCACTGCTCAACTACTAGCTGCCTTTTTTTAAACTGAATTCATACAATTAAAAAAGTTTTTTAACAATCGATAAAATCCTTCTGCAAGACATGGTGCACAACTTTTACGAAAGACATTTCGATGTAAAATCGTCACAAGCTATTAAAATATTAATTGTACAACGACTAGTTTCCACATTAATCGTGTGGCACACTTTAATTTAGTTTTTATGTTTATGATGTATACCATATGTCATCAAATTTGAAATGTATCAAAGAACTATATAGCACCTTGAATGTAGGTGACACTGGGGTACACAGCGACGTAGTCATGTTCAGAAGTCGATATTCAGATTTCACCTAAAATTTTGAGATTTTAGTCAGATTTGACGTCGCAGGAAAACAGAGAAAGTTTTATACACGGATGTCTTCACGAAAAACTTCGATCTCATGTAATATGAGTAATATCATTGTTCACAGAGATGTTTTAAAATCTAATTAATATTATCATCAAAACATGACATTCATTGAGTGTTTGATATAGTTTTCGGGCGAAGAAATAGGTTCTCTGTGAACTGAAGATAACGTAATACGCATTAACAGTATAGGTGAAATCAAATAAAGGGAAAAGACGGAGTTGAGATATTTGTTTCTTCAACAGAGACCAAATGTGACAAGTACGATGCGAAAGTAGGTGTGGGAAACCGAAGGTGGGATACATCAGATGTCACTGGGAACAAGCGCAGGGTATTGTGACGCAGTGCCCCCCTCTCCCCCTCGTCGGTCAATTGCTGGAAGCGGCGTTGCGCAGGCACCGCGGCATTCTTAGGGGTGTCGCTGAGCACGGCGGACGGCGGGCCGCATGATGGATGAGCCCGCGCAGGCTGTGTTGTGACTGGTACAGTCTTTGTCGCTGGCCGGCTCGCCTTGCCCCTGGTTCCTTTTGTGAGGCTCCCAGAAACCGGTTCTCATTCTGGATTAACGATAGCACCGCCGGCGAGCTTCCGACAGCCGGCTCGCCCATGTCGTGTAACCGAGATAACGCCCCACACAAATTTAGAAGACTACCCTCGGCGCGTTGTTCGAAATTCGGTGACTGCTGGTAGATTACGGCCCCTCAGACTTTGAGTAATTGGTACACGGCGCCCGTCTATGACTGTGGCCGCGCCTTCAGATGTGCTACCAGTGGCTCCACAGTTACGAACGGCCGATTTGTCCTCAAATTGCTGCCTGCAGGTCCTCACTAAATCCTCTCATTATAAGAATTCGAGCTGCTACAGTCACAGGGTGTGTCTTATAGACGTTACAATACAAGCAGTTTTGTAACCTCTCATTGACACTGTTAATTATTCTCAACAGTCTTTATTTCAGGTAGACTTTGTAACATAGGCGTCGTTCATCACGTGGACACCCTCCCAATATTTCGTAAGTACATCTCTTATCAACGGGAAGTTTGTGTTGAACACCAGGAAGCCTTACGTGTATGACAGCGGCCGTTCTTTCAGATGTGCTACCTTTCCTTCCTCCCTCTGGAGGAATTACAGACTAACCTCGCTTTCGTGCTACGGTGCTACTTAGTATTGCTTCTATTAAACATCGTTGGCAGAGGTGAATAAATCGATAAATGACAGAGAATTCCTGTAAAATTGTTTAAAGCACTTTTTATAAGTAATAGTTTTACCTTGACTGAAAAACTGCGTTTTTTTAAGTGGAACAATGTAATTTCTTAACGAGAGCTCCTGAAAAGTGAAATACAGTGACACAATGTTTGTTAACGTCTGCACTAATATCTTCTGAAAGATAGACGGTAACTGCGGGGTTTCGCAATACTAGATATCATTTTAAGATTCGCGTTACACAAAGTAAAGGACAATCTTTAATAATACTTTTTTGCTTGCTTTTACATAAACAAAACATCCATATGATTTAAGTGAGCTTTTACACTTCTACTACGTTTGTCAACTAAAATATTGTTATGAAATACGGAAACACGCAAAACCATAACTGAATTACATTAATGCCTATTTATCATTCGTTTAACTTGTACTGAATAAATAAGATGCCAGTAAAAATACTTCTTCATACCTTATCTGGATTGTTTTTATTATTACTACTTCTTTGAAGCATTCCTGAATGGTACCTGAAAGAAACTGGCCTTGTCTGTATTCTTTTCCCCAGCGTTGTCCTCAGTAGCACAGAGAATAGGAGGTTCAGGAGAAGCGTCAGTAACATTAGACCAGTTATTATGTAGATGCATACGCACTGTGAGAAAGATATGTTTCGAGTCAGTATGAATCTCACAAATGAGCATCGGTAAGGCACCAAGTATTTCCGTTCTTTGTTCAAACGATCTTTTAAAACATCCCACTAACTATATTCAGTAATATTGTCATAAATACATAATACTATCTCCATTCCAGGTAAAGATTCCAAATAGGGTGGGGGGTGGGGTGCAGCAGGGGACGAGCTCCTGCTAGATGTCACTACTGCACATCACTTTGAATGTGTTAACCAACCGTCATGTGTGAGGAAGAGTCACTTAGGTCGACTTTCTTGTAACCGTAAGTATTGTGTCACGTGCTGACTAATTTTTGTTCCACCTCATCTATGAAATTACAACGCTATCCTTTTGATCACTTTCCACCACAAGTAACTTCAAAAAATCAACGGACAGGGAATAGGGTGAATGAGAAACGGTCTTCAGTTTCTTTATGGTTAAAACCTACATGACACTCAACGCTTAGTGTGCGCGAGAGTTGTCATTGTGAAGGAGTGAGCCTTATAATCAATGAAATATAGTTGGTTATTTCAGTGGCGCCTCACGTAAATGCCTTAGGATTAGGAAATATTAACGACGTTTGCTATGATACGTTCAGAATGTAATTGTTGATGGACTACCCCTTTGCCGCGCGGGATTAGCCGAGCGATCTAGGGAGCTCCAGTCATGGACTGTGCGACTGGTCCCGGCGGAGGTTCGAGTCCTCCCTCGGGCATGGGTGTGTGTGTTTGTGCTTAGGATAATTTAGGTGAGTAGTGTGTAAGCTTAGGGACTGATGACCTTAGCGGTTAAGTCCCATAAGATTTGACACACATTTGAACTTTGAGCTATCCCTTTTCTTTCATAAGAACAAAGTAACGTTGTTTTCACGTTGTTTCTTACGAGTTTTACCTCTTAATGTCGTGAAGATGAGCCAGTATTTCAACAGATCGAGGGTTTCTTGTTATCAAAAGTCACTACGCCCAAAACACTATCTTGTCTCTAGCATAGTTTACTAAGCTCTGAGAATTTTTCTAGTTTTTCTTAGTTTGAGTTCTTTCTTTCTAAATAGCTTTTGGTTTATCTTTTTAATCTTTGCAGTCCTGATCCCGCAGCAGTCTACTAAGTATCTCTTAGCTGTCTCGGTCCCCGCTCTGCTCAAAAAGATTTAGGCATGCTCAGACGAAGAGTTTTCTGTACCTTACACACGTCGAGACTGCTTCTCAATCACCAATCTTTCGTGGCCAGCTCCTTTGAGGCAGTGAATATATCTTCGTTGCAGTATATAACCACCATTATTGTAATAAAAGGTACCCAGCTTTTGCTGATTAAAGGAACTTCGGGAGCCCCACTGGCCTCACTTCATAATGCCTACCATAGACGAAGTGTTGAAGCCTCAATATTGGACTACATGGCCAGAAACGAGAGAAAAGTTGCCCTCACATTCGGTGTCCGAATATTAAATCAAAATAACTTAACGTCAACTAATTGATATGAAAGCGAATATTAATTGCAGTTGTGAAAAAGGGAGGAAAATTAAGGTTTACCTTTCGTTGACAAACAGGTCCGATCAAAAGCTTTGTTTAGGTAAGTAAGGAAACAAATCGGCCAACGACAATTTTTGAAGGACCCTTCCTGGCACTCGCCTCAAACGATTTAAGGAAATTGTCGAAAACCTAAATCTGGACGGCTAGATGTCAAGAGTGCAAAATTGGACTGAAGCTGCCCTGTGCTCGCATAGTCAACTTTTAATATCATTGCCCTCTATTGTTATTTATGCGAATCATTGTCACTGAAACCATAAAAAGCTTTTTATTTGTGTTTTTCTCTTGGCAGTACCTAAAAGATTAGGTAACAAAATTATGGAGTTCAAATTAAAAACGAAAAGTGATACCTATATATTAGCGATCTCGTTGGAAAACAAGGTGGACTGCGTTACTTGTAGACGAGGCTGCTCTCCCCTTTGGGTACTTTCGCTGGTCTGAAACTTTGATTTATTGTCCAGAGCCACTCGTGCAATTTCAGGACTGTCCATCTCACGCGGTGCTGACGTAAGGCCTAGTAAGATATTCAGCAATGCACTGAGTTTGAATATTGTCTGATAGGTATAATCTAAGAACGGATTTCAGTAACATTATGAATCTTTATAATAACGATACACGTAGTGTGAAAACGTGCCTGTACCGCTTCCACTTAAACTAATGATGATCGCTGATGAGTTACTGGCTTATTTAACACAGCAGTTAACGGTTCTGTTTATGTTTTCTGTTTACAGTCATTCAGCAAACGTTAATCTTATTTTGACCCCAATGTCTTTTAAATATACCTAAAGTTGTATTTTACTCAGCATGCACACGAAAGAAAAAGACATTGGACAGAAACTACAATTAAACGTAGTCTACAGAGATACAGAGATATCTGTGTTTAATTTCACATAAACAACAGTAATTAGTTGTAAAAGTTACAATGAAACTAATTTAATACACTACTGGCCATTAAAACTGCTACCCCAAGAAGAAATGCATATGATAAACAGGTATTCATTGGACAGATATATTATACAAGAACTGACATGTGATTACATTTTCAAGCAATTTGGGTGCATAGATCCTGAGAAATCGGTACCCAGAACAACCACTTTTGGCCATAATAACGGCCTTGATACCCCTGGGCATTGAGGCAAACAGATCTTGGATGGCGTGTACAGGTACAGCTGCCCATGCAGCTTCAACACGATACCACAATTCATCAAGAGTAGTGACTGGCGTATTGTGACGAGCCAGTTGCTCGGCCACCATTGACCAGACGTTTTCAATTGGAGAGAGATCTGGAGAAGACGCTGGCCAGGGCAGCAGTCGAACATTTTCTGTATCCAGAAAGGCCCGTACAGGACCTGCAACATGTGGTCGTGCATTATCCTACTGAAATTTAGGGTTTCGCAGGGATCGAATGAAGGGTAAAGCCTCGAGTCGTAACACATCTGAAATACAACGTCCACTGTTCAAAGTGCCGTCAATGCGAACAGGACAGGAGGTGACTGAGACGTGTAACCAATGGCACCCCATACCATCACGCCGGGTGATACGCCAGTATGGCGATGACGAATACACTCTTCCAATGTGCGTTCACCGCGATGTCGCCAAACACGGATGCGACCATCATGATGCTGTAAACAGAACCTGGATTCATCCGAAAAAGTGACGTTTTGCCTTTCGTGCACCCAGATTCGTCGTTGAGTACACCATCGCAGGCGCTCCTGTCTGTGATGCAGCGTCAAGGGTAACCGCAGCCAAGGTATCCGAGCTGATAGCCCATGCTGGTGCAAACTTTGTCGAACTGTTCTTGCAGATGGTTGTTGTCTTGCAAATTTTCCCGTCTGTTGACTCAGGGATCGAGACGTGGCTGCACGATCCGTTACAGCCATGCGGATAAGATGCCTGTCATCTCGGCTCCTAGTGATACAAGACCGTTTGGATCCAGCACGGCGTTCCGTATTACCCTCCTGAAGCCACCGATTCCATATTCTGCTAACAGTCATTGGATATCGACCAACGCGAGCAGCAGTGTCGCGATACGATAAACCACAATCACTATAGGGTACAATCCGACCTTTATCAAAGTCGGATACGTGATGGTACACATTTCTCCTCCTTACACGAAGCACCACAACAAGGTTTCACCTGGTAACGCCGGTCAACTGCTGTTTGTGTATGAGAAATCTGTTGGAAACTTTCCTCGTGTCAGCACGTTGTAGGTGTCGCCACCGGCGCCTACCTTGTGTGAATGCTCTGAAAAGGTAATCATTTGCATATCTCAGCATCTTCTTCCTGTCGGTTAAATTTAGCGTCTGTAGCACGTCATCTTCATGGTGTAGCAATTTTAATGGCCAGTAGTGTATATCATGAGAAAGGAAATAACACATTATGTGTGAGTACCGTTTCTGTTACGTCATTTGATCTTTGACGAGAACGTGATTGAGCGAAGGTGTCACCGTGCACTGTTTGTACGAGAATGACGAAAATACAGTACAATGAGTTGAAAGTAATTTCTCTGAATGTCAAGAGAAAATACTCACATTCTTCTACCGTTTGCTGACTCTCTGGGCCTTTCTGCGGGGCAGCAATTTCTATCTGTCTTGCTTCATTTTTTTTCCTTCACTGAATTCTCTCGTTCGAGCATAACATTTGTGTGATGGCATGGCACTCGACATAAAAAATGAGCGTGTTATATATACACTTTGTGAAAAATGTATTATAATTGAATCATATATTTCCTTGTAAGATAACCCATGGAAATATTAGTACTAGGAAACGGCGAGTAATCCAGCGCGGTTGCAACGGGGAACTTTCCGGGTGAGGTTTGTTATACATGGTGTTTGGAAATTCCCGTTACTGACTTCTCGGACTTGTAGAGGGGAGAGAGTATATAATATTTTCAATAGGAACCCAAGTCTGGAAATGGTTTCAGATCAGAAGTTAACTCACCCATTTCTGCGAGAGGAACAGAATTAGAAATGGTGCAGTATAAATATTAGGCAACAGTTTAAAAGGAAACATGTTGATACATCCATTTATCACTTAATCATAGTTGTTTGCATTAACACGTAAACATTACGTTATGCACGTACAGTGGTCTGGGTTGTTTTTTGTTTCTGAATAATATAAACATGTGATGTTTAAGTTTTAACACAAACAAATATTCTTAAGTGATAAATGGATATTTCACTGTTTCCTTTCGAACTACTACCTATTAATTGTACTGCGTCACGCCTAAATCAATTTCTAGAACAGAAGCGGATGAGTTAAAAATATGAATTGAAACCGTCATAGACCGGAAAAAAATGCGTTTCCGGACACTGGTTACTATTCACAATATTATGTACTCGCTCCCTTCAACAAGTCCTAGAAATTGGTAACGGGAATTTACGGATACCCCATACATTAATAAGTTTTGGACACGGTTTCCTTAGTCGGGTGATGCAATTCCACCGGGATTTGTTATACATTTACGGTTTTTATTTTGAACCTGATATTACGCAGCAAAATATAAAAACGTAACCTACAGTACAAGAGTAGTGAAAACTGACGCGCCTAAATAAAAAAAGATTGATATGGACGCACAAACACATTGTAGTTAAAGACGTTGATGGAATCCAACAACCGGCCGGTGTGGCCGAGAGTTTCTAGGCGCTTCAGTCTGGAACCGAGCTACCACTACGGGCGCAGGTTCGACTCCTGCTTCGGGCATGGATGTGTGTGATGTCCTTAGGTTAGTTAGGTTTAAATAGTTCTAAGTTCTAGGGGACTGATGACCTCAGCTGTTGAGTCCCAGAGTGCTCACAGCCATTTGAACCACTTTTTAATTTTATTTATTTATTTATTTATTTTTAATCCAACGCACCTCAAAAGTTAAATGTTAACAGTCTTACTGACTGATAAACAATATTGGTATCTATGGTGTACTGATGATGATGATAATGTCCCATACTCCAAGGAGCGTAGGGGACGATGCGGGAGACCCACACCACCGTGCTAGACAAGGTCCTAGCGGAGGGGTTTGCCATTGCCTTCCTCCGACCTTAATAGGGATGACTGATGATGATGAAGACAACACAACAACACCCAGTCATCTCGAGGCAGGAAAAATCCTTGACCCCGCCGGGAATCGAACCCGGGAACCCTTGCGCGGGAAGCGAGAAAGCTACCGCAAGATGTGGTGTACTGCGTAAGCAATAATCGAGGGATAGTAACTTTGTGCTTGAATAATCTTGCAGCAGCGCGTTCAGAAGTAGGTAATATCTTCGTACAGCCGGAAATCAAAACTAAGAATTAATTTTCAAATCTAATAACAGTGGTAAGAAGCTTCACTATTTATGTTTCGTGACTAAAAAAAATTTTTCTGTTTAGGTCTGGTGCCTAAAAAATTCGGAACTGATTAACATTTATTAAGTGAAGTACATCAGTTTCACCAGCTACATAAAGAAATCATAATTCTTCCTCAAAATGCCAAAGTAATCACTCGAATGTCTTCGCATCGCCAAAGCCCCTGTTACCAGACCTAACTAATTGAAATAATTACACTGTGAAATAAATATTATGTATTATATCGCAATTCTTGGTGTAAATGGAATAGTTAATTTCGTTTAGATATTATGTGGTGTATCAAATCTTCGGCGGCAGATTAGGTTATGCAAGAAGAAAACGTATTAGATGTAAGACATTTCATTGCCAACTTCCCAAGTCTCGCTGGAAGATGTTCGTACTTTAAACAATATTTATGCCAGTGTGAATCAGAAGCTACTCCATTAAAAGAAAATACTACTTCTAAGAAGTATATACACGGATTAAGAGCATTAATTGGTTGTTATTACTGTATTTACAAAGTAGACTACACCAGGATAGAAAATTTCCGTGTTGTTAAAGTATCCTATATTGTATCGTTAGCAAAGAAAAATTGGTTTTAATTTGCAAGTGAATGTGGTGATTCGGATTACAAATTAAATCTATATTAAATTGTCGATTGTATAAAGCACTCTTTACATTACTTGAGCTGCTGTTCAGACGAGAGATTGTGCCCACATTCAGCTACGATCGGACATTAACATTACATACATACACGTTCCACGGTCAGCTAAACTGAAAAATTCTTATCGATGAACTTGCTGGGGGATGAGTGCTTCTTTAGCGACTTTCCAGGAATCCTTTTATCTTTGAAAAAATAACTCCTCACGCAGAGAGGGAACCTACACTCAGGGACGTAAAGATGTTGGCTTGATAGTCACGTCTGACTGGGAACTGTTGAGTCACTGGGCTCTTTCAGACCGCTACACGTGTTTGCTCAGTGCTGCCCAGGCTCTTCATTTGCATCACAGAGCGATAGCAGGCACACCATTAGGCACTGACTGTTGGAACTCTGCGGAGTTATGGAATTCTTGCTCCTGGGCCAAATGAATGTTCGGTGCCCTATTTTAGAAAACGTCTTTGAGCCGAAAGTAATTACCACTGTTCTGTCCCAAGATTTATTGGTTGCCTGAACGCATGTACATTCTTCTTCATTAAAACTTACAGACCACTGTTATTTATGAACTGTAGTTCTTAAGTCATTACGATATGCCACATGATTTAAAGTAAATTTATGTTTGATGACGAAAAGTGTGTGTAATATCTCAAGACAACATTCAGTTCACAGTATTCAGTACACCAAGGAGTAAATGAAAGCGTCATTTCATTCTAGGTGCGAAGAAACTAGTGCGTTGCTATTACTGCTCAAGCCCCTTCTACAGATGTGACTGTCTTGTCTCAGTCGACTCCCCGTAATAAGTGTATCGCAGCACCACTGATGTATTATTCCTGCACTACGAATCACTTACCTCTAGAGGACATTCGTATTTACAGGTCGGCGCCAAAATAGCGTGTGTTCTTGATTGCTGTCTGCTGTGAAACTGAGGGATTGTCCTTCTTACAGAAAGTCGGAAAATAGTAACAGCATTGGGGAACTCGCTGCATCAGAAGAGTTTATTATTTACCAGAACTAAAGTCATTGTGAATGTATTTGACAAAATTTGATGAATTCCTCACCTTGACGATAACTGAAAGGAAAGGAAAAGAGTCGTACATTTCAAAACACTAACATTTATTTTATCGACAAATGACATGCAAGGAAACTTCAAACATCATTTACACGTCTGTAAAAAGCCGATCATCTCTCTGTACTTTGTAAGACAGATGCAGTTATGTATTCTAGGAGCCAAATGAAAACTAAAACATTTTTCTCCTTCAGCAGAGCTAATTCCTTTCATTATTAAAGCAATTTTCGTTAAAACCATTTTCATCTGATTTCTGCGTCAACATAAAAATCCCCAACTCACCGTATAGTGTGTGGGCAGTATAATTTGTACCACTGATTGGCATATTCTTTCCTCTCACACTCGCGATTAGAGGGAAGGAAAAACAACTTTCTATATGCTTTCGTACGAGAACTGATCTCCTTTACCTTAGCTTTATGGTCCCTACGCGAAATGTACACTGGCGGCAGCAGATTCATTCTTCAGTCAGCTTGAAACACCGATTTTCTCGAGAGTGTTCCTCGAAAAGAATGTCGCCATCCCTTCAAGAGTTCCAATTTGAGTTCCCAGAGGATATCCGTAACACTTGCGTGTTGTTCGAACGTACCGGTAACAAATCTAGCAGCCCGGCTCTGAACTGCTTCGATGTCTTCCTTTAATCCGACATGATTGGGATCCCAAACAATAGACCAGTACTAAAGAGTGGGTCGCACTACTGCTGCAACCCTGTCTCCTTTATACATAGATGACCCACACTAAACCGAGATCAGCCAGTCGCCTTTCCTACTACTGTCCTTGCGTGCTCGTTCCACTTCGTATCGCTTTGCAACGTTACACATAGACATTTAATCGATGAGACTGTGTCAACCAACACACTATTACTGATTTATTCGAGTATTACGGAATTTTCTTATCTTTTCAACTTGGTTAACTTACTTTTTTTTACATTTAGAACATTGTGCCATTCATAACACCAACTAGAAATTTTGCTAAAATCATGTTTTATCCTCCTACAGTCACTCAATGACGACACTTGCCGCACCCCACAGTATCATCAGCAAACAAGCACAAATTGCTGCTCACCCCGTCCGTCAGGTCATTTACGTAAATAGAAAATAATAGTGGTTCCATCGCACTTCCCTGGGGGACTCTGGACGATAACCTCGTCTCTGATGAACACAGTGTAAACTTTCTCTTTGCCAAGATATTATAAATCCTAAATAATATCTTTGTGTTGAGATGTCTGGTCTCTTGTGGGACAAAATTCGTAAAATAACATCGAGTTCTCATGGGATGTTCGCAGTACTGAGGAAGAAAAAGTAAAAATTTTGGTTAAAGGTGAAGAAGCCACAAAAGCAGGAAGTCCATTGCTGTAACTTGTGTGTGCGAGGTGAGAATTGGTTTAATCTTCGATGTTAGAAGAAGACAGCACGCGCAATTTTCAGCAGATTCTGCTTTTTACAATTCCTCACTCTGTTTGACGTCACTGACTCACTCGCGACGAGAGTAAAAGCTGAATTACACCCTGGGATGTGTTGCGCACCGAACACGAATAGACTATATAGACATGGAAGATGCTTATGCAAAATAATCTTAAAAGTTCAGAGGCTTACGCGAGTTTTAACACCAAAAATCAAATGATTAAGACTACGTGAGAGAATAATATCTCGTAATTTGGCTGTTTCAATCCTGGAAGAAGATAACAAGAGGAGAACATCGATCTGGCACGCAGCCAGTGGTAGGAGTGGATAATTTCCAGTGGCATCACCGTCCATGCGTTTTGTATGCAATTTTATAAATCATCGAAAGTCATAGACAAGTTGATCTCTATCTTTGATATTGACCTCATTTCGGCGATGAAGAGAGTCCGTAAGTTTTTTCAGGTGTACCATACCCACCTGAAGCCAGTTATAGATGCTTACATTCTGTAGCGCTACCAGATTATGGAGATCTGGATTGTTACAATTCCGCCATGGTTACAAGTAATCCTAAACGTATTGTGTGATTAAGACCGGATGATTTAGCGGGCTATTCGGGATGCGATATGGTGCCTCAGTTTTCGTCAAAACAGGAGCGTAAGCGTGCATCCCAGTGGACATGGCAGTTTCAATCTTGGTAGACATTAGAGCCCACAGCATACTCATCACGATGATATAAAAGAAAGACAACACTTGCTTACTGATAGCGTTGAAATAAACATCTTGGCTCATGTTCATCGTCAAGTGGGTCAAAGACATAGTACAAGAAACATCCTCAAAACATCACAGAACCACCTGAAGTAGACCATCACTTACTTCGAGTGCATAATTTGAAAAGAGGCGTAATCGAGGTACGACAGACCACACCACATGCTTCCAGTCAGCTACAGGCCAGTTGCTGACTTGTTTGATCCACAGAAGAAAGTACGGTTTTATGTGCCGCTGAGAGTAATGGTCTTTTGCCAGCTACCCGGTTTCAAATGTTCACTGCATGTCCTTCGCAACGTTCACTCCGAAACTGGTTGTGAAGGAACTTCGTTCATTAACAGGAGTAGTTTCCGTTGGCTTTTAAACCGACTGATATTAATACGCTGCGACATTCGTCCGGTCCGTGTTGGTCAGGACCTTCTTACAACTACCGTTTTTACGCGTGTTGGGTGACTGCAACACGGAACATGTTGATGCACAAACAAATCGGGCTACTCCACTGACTGTAAGGTTAGGGGCTCGTCCAAGTACGGTAGCTCGTTTCTGCCATTCTGTCCCCCTTCTCGTCGATCTCTTTATTGCGCTGACTGGCATACAACCAACTAGGACAAACACATCGCTTCACTGCCATGACTTACGACAGATACCAGTTGTATACCTTCTTCAGCGCTAGAAAGCTACCAGTGTGCTCAATTAAGTGGATGATTGGTAAAGGGAGTCCACGTAGAGGTATACAAAAACATTTGTTTATATTTTAGTGCTTAATAAGGCTCCGAACTTCATTTGTCCAACATTGTACACAGGAACTCAAACATCTGTATGCTTGTTGGTACAGCTCAATGTGGGCACCTTAGATATCGAAACGGTTCTCCACTTCTACCTACATGTTTATAAACGTGACATGTGTTGGTTGGTTGGTTGATTTGGGGGAGGCACAAAACAGCGAGGTCATTCGTGCCATCGGATTAATAAAGGATGGAAAAGGAAGTCTGCCGCGCCTTTTCAAAGGTACCATCCCGTTATTTGCCTGAAGCGAATTAGGTAAATTACGGAAAACGTAAATCAGGATGACCGGACGCTGGTTTTGAACCGTAGTCCTCTCGAATACAAAGGTGTTACGGCTTCTGCTGTGGTGTAGCCTCGTTGCCTAAGATCAACCAGATCTCGAACCTTTGGTCTCTAAACGATGTCCTTGATAAAGCCATATCCACTGAAATACAGCGGAGTCAGGCCAGGAGACCGATGTGGCCAATCACTTGGACCCCAGTTGCGACTCAACGCTCAGGGAATGTATCATGCAGGAATATGGTAACATTCCCTTGATAGTGGGATGGGGGGGGGGCACCACGCCACCATCCAACTGGAAAATGACGTCGGGAGGCATCTGTAGGACTGTGTAGTTCGCCAACATGTCGAGATAGGTGTTTCCTGCGAATCGCGCACGTGCACCATGCGACTCAGAGCAGTTCATGAAATGATGAGGATCACATCTTGGAGAGTGTCTCTATCGATAGCGTATATACCCAACAACATAAAAAGTCGAGTTTTTTCGTTATAAGGATTTGTTTTTGTATAACTCTAGTCCGAATACCGTGCATTTTTTCCTTGGAGAGTATCAGTCCTAAGAAGAAGTAGAAGCCGTCGGTCGTCAAAGATGCCATTCACATTTCTTGCATTACGAACTGCTATACTGCTGAAATATGATTCATGGACTAATCTGAGAGAGGAGCATAATCTCTGGCTCTTAGGTCTCTCTGGTAAAGTGTAGCTATGACTAAATATTTTACTAGGTGTGTTAAGAAAGGGAGAATAATTTTGCGTAGAAGAGTGACCGGAGACAAACTGCAGAGAGGCTTAGCAGTCAGAATCAAATAACAGTGCTGTGGACGAAAATGTTGAGCACAAATGGAAAAAATTCAAAAACATCGTTCAATATGCCGTAGACAACTAGAAAGAAACCATCGTGGTTTAATAGTCGTGTTTGAGAAATGCTGCGTAAACAAAGAGCACTTCGCAGAGATTCAAGAGAAGTCATTACCTAGCTGACAAATGAAAGCTGAACGATATGAAAGTGAGAGCAATGAGAGAATCGTTCAGTGACTTTGAAAGTAAGATTTTATCAACTGATCTGAGTAAAAACCCTAAGACTGCGGTTACAGCGGAGCGGCGCACCACTACCAGAACAGCGCTACGAGGCGAGGAGAGCAGCGCTGATGAAACAAACCAATGCTGTTCAGTGCACGTGAGTATAGTGATGCTGCCGACAGATCAGCACGAACCAGAGCGCCACAGAGCATCTTTGAGCGAATCGACCATTATCGTTTCTGAGAGCGGCGACCAGGTCGTTCGAGTAACTCCTGCAGCGTTCGGGCAACGCCGGCACCATTCGGCTGTTGCTGCTGGTAGCCGAATCAGTGCTGCTGCTGGCATTTGTGTTTCGCATATTGTACTGTTAAGAAAATGGCATCAGCGGAAGTTTTGACAACAACTGTTTTTATTCAGTGTCCTTTATGATCCCAGCGAAACAACTACCTCCGGCTGCTGTGGTCGAGCGGTTCTAGGGGCTTCAGTCCGGATCCGCGCGACTACTACGGTCGCAGGTTCGAACCCTGAGTCAGGCATGGATGTGTGTGATGTCCTTAGGTTAGTTAGGTTTAAGTAGCTCTACGTTCCAGGGGACTGCAGACCTCAGATGTTAAGTCGCATAGCGCTCAGAGGCATTTGAACCATTTGAAACAACTACCATGACAACAGATTCATTTTGGGAAAGTTATGGTACGAAGTGGAAAAACACATGAAAATCGTGAAACTTCCTGGCAGATTAAAAATGTGTGCGCCGACCGAGACTCGAACTCGGGACCTTTGCCTTTCGCGGGCAAGTGCTCTACCATTTCAGCTACCGAAGCACGACTCACGGGCGGCTCTCACAGCTTTACTTCTGCCAGTATGTCGTCTCCTACCTTCCAAACTTTACAGAAGCTCTTCTGCAAACCTTGCAGAACTAGCACTCCTGAAAGAAAGGATATTGCGGAGACATGGCTTAGTCACAGCCTGGGGGATGTTTCCCAGATGGTAGAGCACTTGCCCGCGAAAGGAACAGGTCCCGAGTTCGAGTCTCGTTCGGCGCACAGAGTTTTAATCTGCCAGGAAGTTTCATATCAGTGCACACTCCGCTGCAGACTAAAAATCTCATTCTACATGAAAATCGTGTTTTATCACGTGAGAAAATGTTTTCGAAACTTACTTATTTAGTTAGATTCATTTGAAGGTACGGTACATTCAAGTTTCGACCTCTTTGATACATGACTTGCATAGAACGCTCGATGTCTACTGCATGTTGCTCTTCGACACTCTGGGAACCTTGTAGGTCAATGACAATGTTATGAAAACATGCACATTTCACAATATCGTCAGCAAATTGTTGTGAAGTTTCTGTTGGTTTCCAAGATATGCATCAACTATGGATATGCCTCATGACCACTGAATACAAAAAGCAACACAACTGATGTCTTTGGTAGTGGAGAGTCTTTCAGTATGTTAAGCTTTCCTTCTTGGATCAACTGAAATACACTAGAAGAATAAAATCTACCTCCATTGAAAACTTCTTCCGTTTTCTAGGAACCTGTAAGAATTCTCGTTTCAATAGGTATCAATGGCTCTTAAAAAGGACATAACTTCATCGGAAAAATCTGTAGTTGCTTGAATATCTGTTAGATATGGAAGTTTCACCTATTAACCATACGGCAAAATATTCTTCTCTGCCGGCCTGTGTGGTTCAAATGGTTCAAATGGCTCTGAGCACTATGCGACTCAACTTCTGAGGTCATCAGTCGCCTAGAACTTAGAACTAATTAAACCTAACTAACCTAAGGACATCACGTACATCCACGCCCGAGGCAGGATTCGAAACTGCGACCGTAGCGGTCACTCGGTTCCAGACTGAAGTGCCTAGAACCGTACGGCCACACCGGCCGGCGGCCTGTGTGGCCCAGCGGTTCTAGGCGCTACAGTCTGAAACAGCGCGATCGCTACGGTCGCAGATTCGAATCCTGCCTCGGGCATGGATGTGTGTGATGTCCTTAGGTTAGTTCGGTTTAAGTAGTTCTAAGTTCTAGTGAACTGATGACCTCAGCAATTAAGTTCCATAGTGCTCAGAGCCATTTGAACCATTTATTTTTCTCTTTGAGTACTATCATTTGCCAAAATCTTGTTTCGATATCTCAAATCTTTTAAGAGATACAAGGAATGTTACGAATGCTTCATTCTACTTATTTCGCTTGCATGCAAGCCCGGGACGAAGCACTTTACAAAAATGTGAACTATTTTCACGAGGTTTGTGGCAGATAGCGATCCTTCTAAGTTTAAAGTATAATTCAGTATGTTATATGCATATCATAAGCCGAAACATATTACCTAACACGCACCAAACGCAACTGCGTTGCGACGCCTATTTTTCAATGATGACTTTTCTACATTCGTGCTACAGTTTACTTAATCCCGGAATAGCACAATAACTATGGCGATTAACAAAATGTCTAATTCCATTGAGAACCGCGTCCACCACGACTGTATTATTGTCAATGTATTTAGGATAAACGGTAGCATCGGTCGCAAAGATTGATAGCCTTTATTTTACACATCGATTTCTGTCACTGTGTAGCTTACACTTAGCTACAAGGTGACTGTTTGTGAGCAGTTTGCTACAAGCTCACTATATGCTGAGGTCACAGGATAGGTTCTTCTGTAATTCATAATTATTTTGTGCAGTAAAAGTGAAGATACCCGTTGCACGTAGTTATCACAGTACATTTTATGCCTGATGAAAATGTTCTGTCTTTATGATATGGACCTACAGGGTCAGAATAGTTTGCACAGAAGATAGCCACACAGTGACCGAAATCGATCTGTAACACAAAAGATTTAGATCTTTCCGACTGATGCTGCCATTTATCCAAAATATGTTGGTTAACGAAATGATAGGCATTTCTTCATGATGCTGACGAGTGAAGGTGTGAGACACGGGTGAACCAATTTTCTTTCTTTTTATTGTACCGAGTAGTTTTTATAAAATCGTGTGAGAGAGCTAGCAGATCGGCTGGCGCGTTTGCCGTCCACCGAGTATGCCAGTTGCCGCTCCGTGCACTACTATACCTGGACGTCAAGCAGCGCTGTTCCAGCTGCCCATGTGCAGTTCCGCTCTGCTCTATTGCGCCGCTCCACTATAATCCGGGACTGGAAGGTTTAGGTCCCTGTAAAATCAGTAAGCAGTTCGAAATCCTCTATTCACTCACTCAGTAATCATACTGGTGCCGAAACGGAAGATAACAGAAAGATGGCCGAAATACTGAATTCGTTCTTTCGAAATTCTTTCAACGCAGAAGATTGTGACACGGTCCCTGATATCAATCATCGTACGAACGTCGAAATAACAGATGTTGAGATAACCGATGGCGGAAAAGGAAAACAACTACAATCGCTTAGCAGTGGAAAAGTTTAAGCACCAACTGAGACACGTATGAGATACTAGGATGATTATGCAAAAGAATTTGATTTCCAAAAACAGTATTTAATCGTACAACGTTGGAGCAACAAGAGTACCTTAGGACTGTAAGAAAGCGCAGGTCATTTCTGTTTTCTAGGAGGTTCGTGGGACAGAAGCACGTAAGATATCGTTGACGTCAGTTGTGAATTACGGAATATATTTTATGCTCAAGAATAACGACGTTTTCAGAAAACGAAAAGCTCCACTGTAACGATCAACACGGATTTCGAAAATAGAGATCTGACGAAAGTCAGGTCAATGAAATTGCAGCTTACCCAGTAGCGGACCAGCTTTGCTACTAGATTCAAGACTTCCTTACAGACAGAACTCAGCACGTCGCTCTTAACGTAACGGGAATCGGCAGATATAAAGGTAATTTCTGGGGTCCATCAAGAAAACCGTTAATGTTACAATGTATACAGACGATCTATGAGATAGCGTCGGAAGCTCATTAAGACTGTTGGCAGATGATGCGGTTGTCTATAAGAAAGCAACAACCCCAGAAGAAAATATCGATTAGTAGCATGACAATGCAGAGAAATGATGAATAGTGCAGACTCTGGACCTGGACCGTGAACGTAAATTACTGCAACAAAATGAACATAAATAGGAAAAGAAATCCACTACTGTACAATTACACTATTGAAGAAAAATTTATGGAAACAGTTTCTACCGTGAAATATCGAGGAGTAACTATCCAGAGAGACCTGAAGTGGTAGGACAACATAAAGCATATGCTAGGAAAATCAGATGCTAGAATGAGAGTCATAGGAAAAATCTGAAGACAATGTAATTTATATACTAAGGAAGTGGCTTAAAAGGTGCTTGTTCGACAGATTATTGAGTTGGTTCGTCAGTCTAGGATCCTTACCAGGAAGGAATGACAGAAGAAAATGAAAAGATCCAAAGTAGAGCGGCGGGTATTGTCACGGGATCGTTTACTCGGCGCGAGAGCGTAACACAGATGTCCAACAAACTCCATTGGTTAACTTTAGAAGAGAGTTACTGTTCATCACGGAGCGATTTATTAGTGAAAATCTGAGAGAGATATTTCCTCCCACATACGTTTCGCGAAATGACAACGACGAGAAAATTCGATAAATTATAGTCAATACAGAGACTCACCGATGATCATTCTTTCCACGCGCCATTCATGAGTGAAACAGGGTAGGAGGATCAGTTAGTGATACCAGAAGTACCCTCCACCGAACACCGTTAGGTGACTTGCGTAGTATGATGTAGATGTAGATGTAGCTGATTATAATGCTCCCGACATGTAGGAGTCGAGCCCGCGTTTGCCAGTCCACATCCGCCAGAACCCGTAACACTTGACATTTATCCACTATGTTGCTCATCTGGCAGTAACATTATCACCACCACGTATACAGTCATTATTATACGAGACACTGATTAGGGATTCATCCGAAAGCGGCACATCTGTGTTTTTGGGTTTCAGATAGTGGAAACAAGGACAATTACATTCGAGTTACACTTTCAAACGGCAGCAGGCGATGTCGAATCGTAGACATAGGAAAATGTATGTACAGACTGAATCTGTGTTCCTTAAGTTCTGGAAAGCATGCGAAACAGTGCCGAACTGTCGTTTAGTGAACAGAATATTAACTGCCACGACCACAGATGTTGGACGAGCCGGGCGCGGACGTCCGTGGGAGCACCAGGGAGGGGTAAAAACCTCAGGAGCAGCACCAGGCGAACCCGGACCGCGAACGGAACTCCCGACACAGGACAGGCCTCAGAGAGCTGCCACAGATGGCGCCGAAGTCGGGCGCAGGCGTCCGAGGGAACACCGGGGAAGAGACAACACATTACATGCAGCGCCAGGCGGGCGTGGACGGCAAAGAGAGCACCCAGCGCCCTCTGGGCATAAATACTGGACATGATCCTCCAACACGGCAGTCTCAGGTAGCACCTGAAGAAGGCAACGAGTTACGTGGCCGAAATATTGTGCCAGAGCGACACAAACATCCCGCAGTTGACCCGATTATTCCACATGTCAAGATTTCGCCGGGAAAGCCTGAAGAGTTACAACAGAATATTAGCTTAGCGAGAGTCGTGTCAGATATGTTACTGGTTCAGGACTTCCTTGCAGTCAGAACTCTACACGTTGCTCTTTACGGGATTAAATCGACAGTAGCAGAAGTTAGTTCCCGACCTTACATACAAGCTGTTGTTGTTGTGGTATTCACTTTTAAGACTGGTTTGATGCAGCACTCCACTTTACTTCATGCTATGCAAGGGTCTTCATCTCCAAATAACTACTGCAACCTACATCCTTTTGGACCTGCTTATTGCATTCAGTTCTTGATCTCCCTGTACGATTTTCACCCACACACTTTCCTCCAGTGATCTCTTGATGTCTCAGGATATGTCCTATCACTCGATCCCTTCTTATAGTCAAGTCATGACACGAATTTCTTTTCTTCCCACTTCTACTTAGTACCTCCTCCTTTGTTACGTGATCTACTCATCTAATATTCAGCCTCCTTCTGTTACGCCACTTTACAAAAGCTTCTATTCTCTTCTTGTCATAACCGTTTATCGTCCACGCCTCGCTTCCATACAAGGTTATATTTCAGAAAAATACGTTCAGAAAAGACTTCCTAATACTTGAATCTATATTCGATATTTACAAATTTCTCTTCTTTATAAGCGTTTTTCTTGATACGGCAGTCTACATTTTATACCTTCTCTCCTTCTGCAATCGTGCGCTGCTTTTCTTATGTTCATCTTATATTCTCCTTTCAAGAAACTAGACAATCCATTCATCTGCTCTTTAAGTCTTTTGTTGTCTTCGACAGAATTACGGTGCCAATGGAAAACCTCCCTTACCTTTAATTCCTTTTTCAAATTTTTCTTTGGTTTTGATTATTACTTGCTGAGTGTAGAGATTGAATAACATCGGGGAAGACCTACAACCCTGCCTCATTTCCTTCTCAACCAATGCTTCCCTTTAATGCCCATAGACCCTTATAACTCCGTCTGATGTCGGTAAATCATGTATATAACCTTCGGTGTCTATATTTTAAACCCTGCCAACTTCAGAATTTCAAGGAGTGTAATATAGTCGATATTATC
The DNA here is from genome assembly GCF_021461385.2 of Schistocerca piceifrons. NCBI lineage: Eukaryota > Metazoa > Arthropoda > Insecta > Orthoptera > Acrididae > Schistocerca > Schistocerca piceifrons. Next base: position 559,851,203 of record NC_060149.1, read on the forward strand.
AAAAACTTTCTCTAATTCTATAAATGATATATATGTATGTTAGCCTTTCTTCAAGCAATTTCCTAAGACAAGTCGTGGGGTCAGTACTGCTTAGCGAGTTCCCACGTTTCTCCGGAATCCAGATTGATCTTCCCGAGTTGTGCTTGTTCCATTCTTCTGTAGTATTCACACCTGTCAGCACTTGCTTTCTGTGGAATTGGAATTATTACTTTCTTCTTGAAGTCTTAGTCTAATTTGTGTATCTCATACGTCTTCCATGACAAGTGGAATAGTGGTGTCATGGCTAGCTCTTCCAAGGTCGTCGTGTATTCCATGGACCTTGTCTAGCCTTAGGTCCTTCAGTGCTCCGTCAGATTTGTGTTGCCGTATCATATCTCCTGTATTATCTTCATCTATGTCCTCTTCTATTTCTATAATACCGCCTCCAAGTAAATTTCCCTTGCATAGCTCTTCTATTTACTCTTTCCACATTGCCGCTTTTCTTTCTTTGCTTAGTAATGGTTTCCCATCTGTGCTCTTGATATTCATACTTCTGCTTTTCGTTTCTGCAAATGTCCCTTAATTTTCCTATAGGTAGTATCTATTTTTCACCTGGTTAAGTATGCTCCAGCGTTCTTACATTTGTCCTCTAACCATTCCTGCTTAGCCATTTTGCTTTTCCAGTCAATCTCACTTTTTAAGTGTTTGTAATCCCTTCATCTCACTTCATTTTCATATTTTGTATTTTCATCCTTTAACTCTAGTATCTGCTATGATATCGAAGGATTTCTACTAGACCTTGTCTTTTTAATTGTTTGATACTCTGCTGCCTTCCACATTTCATCTCTCAAAGAAACCCATACGTTTTCTGCTGCAATTCTTTCCTCTTCTTCATACACTTGTGGCCTAAAACTCCCTCTGAAGCTTTCAACAACGTCCGGTTTTTTCAGTTCATCCGGGTCTCACCCCCTTAACTTCGTAACATTTTTAATTTCATTCAGTTGTAATCGGTGGTGCATATGCAATAAATTGTGGCCGGTGTCCATATCTGCTCCTAGAAACGTCTTACAGTTTCAGATTTGCTTCCAAAATCTCTGTCTTACCATTATATAATCAATCAGAAACCTTCCGGTGCCCCCATGTCTCTTCCACGTACACAACCTTATCTCGTCATTCATAAAACAAGTGCTAGCGACAATTAAATTCTGCTCTGAGCAAAATTCTGAAATGTGGCTTCCTCTTTTATTCCTTTCCACCAGTCCAAATTCACTTACTATATAACATTCTCTTCTGTTTCCTGCTACCGAATTGCAGTTGTCTACAAATAATTAATTTTCCTCTCCGTTAACTATCTAAACGATTTCTTTAATTTTATCTATACATTTTATCAGTCTCTTCATCATCTGCGGAGCTAGTTGGCATTGAAATTCGTACCACAGTGACGGGTGTTGCTGCTATGATAATTCATTCACTAAGCTGTTCGTAGTACCTTACACGCATTCCGTTTTTTTTAGTTTTTTTATTCATTATTAGACCTACTGCTGCATTAACTCTATGTGATTTTCTATTTGTAATCCTATACTCACCCACCCAGAATTCTTGTTCAATCTGTTACCAAACTTCACTAATATTTACTTTATATGTAACTACAACCTACTCATTTCATTTTTCGAATTTTGTAACCTACTTACCAGCATTCCACCTTCCGACACGAAGATTGCCGGTTTTGTTTTTCCTGCTGACGACATGCTGCAGAGTAGTCCCCATCCAGAGGTCCGAATGGGGGCCTGTTTTACCTCCGGAATATTTTAAACAAGGGGATACCATATTATTAAATCAAGGAGCTTCAAGCTCTCGCGGAAAATAACGGCTGCAGTTTCTCCTTGCTTTCAGCAGTTCGCAGTAGGAGCACAGCAAGACCATGTCGCTTGATGTTACAAGGCCATATCAGTCAAAGATCCACACTGTTTCCCCTATAAGTACTGAAAAGGTTGTTGCCTCCCCCCCCTCCCCTCATACCCCCTCTCTCCTCTCTCTCTTTCTCTCTCTCTCTCTCTCTCTCTCTCTCTCTCTCCCTCCACTCAATGAAAGCAATATATCTATCAAAAAGGTTTTGCATCACGTCGGTTTGGAGAGTTCCGGAACCTGTAGGCCTACAGAAATCTGGAGATTAACGTAAACTTCATTTTCGCCCTTCTTCTTGCTCATGAAAACCACACACCACGGGAGTAAAGATGGGCAACATGCAGCTTATTGTGCATTGTTTCAGTCGTAACACAACTACCTGTGGCTGCACGTAATTCATTATTCAACATGCTAGCGTTGCTGTCAGGGTTCCTCCGAGCCATATTCCGTAGGTAGCGGTCAGCGGTCATTCAGTGCAGTAGTAGCCCTTGGGCTGCCTGAGCGAGTCATGTCATCGACAGTTCCTGTCTCTCTGTATCTCCTCAAAGTCCGAAAAATACCGCTTTGGTTCACTCCGAGACGCCTGGAGACTTTCCTTGTTGAGAGCCCTTCCTTACACATCGTAACAATGCACCGTGGTATTGACCGTCTAGGCATGGTTGAACTACAGACAACACGACCCGTTTACGTCCTTCCTGGTGGAACGACTGGAACTGATCGACTGTCAGACCCCCTCCGTCTAACAGGCGCTGCTCATGCATGGTTGTTTACATCTTTGGGCAGGTTTAGTTACATTTCTGAACAGTTAAAGGGGCTGTGTCTGTGATACAATCTCCACAGTCAACATCTATCTTGAGGAGGTCTTGGTACCGGGATGATGCAGAACTTTTTTTTATGTATATATAATTCTTTCATTCAACTACGACAATAAATACACTAAAGACACCAATGTTTATGACGGTACCCTTGACTTTGCAAAAGACAGGAAATCGCTTTTAATACGGCGTGTGATCAGCACGGGCAGCATGTTAGCTCTGCGACGCGTTCCCATACTGGCCGAAAGGTCCATAAGGTTATAGAGCGTTCCATTGCTCCATAGGAGGGTTGACAACAACTGGATGGTCTCTGGTGCATTTGGACATCCCGTATTACGTTTCCCCAACGCATCCCACACGTGCCCGATGAGATTTAACCTGGGGGATCAGGCAGACTAGCCCATTTCTCGAATATCCTCTCGTTCTATGAGCTCCTTGACATGCGATTTTCCACGCAGTTGCGCATTGTCATCCGTAAAAGTGAGGTCTTAGCCGAGCGAACCACAGAAAATACGCACGTGGGAAGGAGTGACGTGTCGCAATAACGCTGACAAGTGAGTGAACCGTGATCAGATATTTGGAGGTCTGTACCACCATGCAGCATTATACAGGGTGATTCAAAAAGAATACCACAACTTTAAAAATGTGTATTTAATGAAAGAAACATAATATAACCTTCTGTTATACATCATTACAAAGAGTATTTAAAAAGGTTCTTTTTCACTCAAAAACAAGTTCAGAGATGTTCAATATGGCCCCCTCCAGACATACGAGCAATATCAACCCGATACTCCAACTGGTTCCACACTCTCTGTAGCATGTCAGGCGTAACTGTTTGGATAGCTGCTGTTATTTCTCGTTTCAAATCATCAATGGTGGCTGGGAGAGGTGGCCGAAACACCATATCCTTAACATACCCCCATAAGAAAAAATCGCAGGTGGTAAGATCAGGGCTTCTTGGAGGCCAGTGATGAAGTGCTCTGTCACGGGCTGCCTCGGGTAGTTTGGTTTTCAGCCTAGTCAACAGCGCCTCAAGCGAACAAATGAACAACTAAATGAAACTTTATAGCTCCCTTAATTCGCCGACAGATAGAGCTTAGCTCTGCCTTTTGTCGTTGCAGAGTTTTAAATTCCTAAAGTTGTGGCATTCTTTTTGAATCACCCTGTATGTTCCCACCTTTCGCCATATGAAAGTACGTCCAGCACCACTACCCTGAATGAATCAGTTCTTTTTCGAGAACAGTACGTGACCCCACTCCTAGTTGATCCGGTCCCTATGCACTTCACACCAACATGAACGGTGCTACTGATGTACAGGTGTCAACGGAACACGGCGTATTGGTCATCGAAAGAAGAGGCTACCCCTCCTCCCCTACTCCCTCCTCTGCAGTAGCCGTGTGACTGTGGGGAGTGTGATTGTGAGCCATTCGGTCCTGGTAAATTTGGTTGCAATTTCACCCGCTGTTTAACGTAGCCCCTTCTTGCCTGTTACACTATGTGGCAGTCATCTTCTGCTGCAGTTGATCATGGTTGACCACCTCCGCTCCTTCTGCAACAGTGCGTGTAGTGTGCACGTGAAAAAATGCTGTGACCAGCACCAAATTCCAGGGTTCACCCGTCACACTTCGTCCTTCTTCCCGTTTCCCGATGAGTCATCCCTTTGTGAAGTCATCCAGATGTTGTCTCCGGACCATGGTGTAATTAACACCACAGCGCACCGCAACTGCTCGCTACTCAGTCGCAGATAGAGTAGTGATTATTTTTCGTTTTTTAATGTCCCTGTTTGCTGTGTCGTCGGAACAAGACACAACGAGACAAAAGCTACACATGTGCAAAGATGCGAGCTGGTGCCTGAGCCATAAAGACTCACCACTTGCGCGAGATAGACCAGCCCCACGATCGGCGCTGAGGATCAAGATATTGACTTCGCCTCGGCCAGTTGCCAGCCGAGTGCAATCCGACAATGACCGGAGGACAGTGACCTGAAGCCTATTCGAAAGATACACTATGTGATCAAAAGTATCCGGACACCTAGCTCAAAATGACTTATAAGTTCGTGGCGCTCTCCATCGGTAATGCTGGAATTCAGTATGGTGTTCGCCCACCCTTAGCCTTGATGACAGCTTCCACCCTCGCAGGCAATCGTTCAATCAGTTGCTGGAAGGTTTCTTGGGGAATGGCAGCCCATTCTTCACGGAGTGCAGCACTGAGGAGAGGTATCAATGTCGTTCGGTGAGGCCTGGCACTAAGTCGGCGTTCCAAAACATCCAAGAGGTGTTCTGCAGAATGCAGGTCAGGACTCTGAGCAGGACAGTCCATTACTGGGACGTTATTGTCGTGTAACCACTCCGCCACAGGCCGTGCATTATTAACAGGTGCTCGATCGTGTTGAAATATGTAATCGTCATCCCCAAATTGCCCTGCAATAGTGGGAAGTAGGAAAGTGCTTAATACATCAATGTAGGCCTGTGCTGTGATAGTGCCATACCAAACAACAAGGGGTGCACGCCCCGTCCACGAAAATCTCGGCCACACCATAACACCATCGCCTCCGAATTTTACTGTTGGCACTATACACGCTGGCAAATGACGTTCACCGGGCATTCGCCGTACCCATGCCCTGCCATCGGATCGCCACATAGTGTACCGTGATGCGTCACTCCCCACAACGTTTTTCCACTGTTTGGTCGTCCAATGTTTACGTTCCTTATGCCAAGCGAGGCGTCGTTAGGGATTTACCAATGTGATACGTGGCTAATGAGCAGCCGCTCGACCATGAAATCCAAGTTTTCTCACCTCCTGCTTAACTGTCATAGTACTTACAGTGGATCCTGATGCAGTTTGGAATTCCTGTGTGATGGTCTATATAGATGTTTTATTATTACACATTACGACCCGCTTCAATTGTTTGCGGTCTCTGTCAGTCAACAGACGAGGTCGGACTGTGCCGGCCGGAGTGGCCGTGCGGTTCTAGGCGCTACAGCCTGGAGCCGAGCGACCGCTACGGTCGCAGGTTCGAATCCTGCCTCGGGCATGGATGTGTGTGATGTCCTTAGGTTAGTTAGGTTTAATTAGTTCTAAGTTCTAGGGGACTGATGACCTCAGAAGTTATGTCGCATAGTGCTCAGAGCCATTTGAACCATTTTTTTTTTAGGTCGGCCTGTACGCTTTTGTGCTGTTCATGTCCCTTCACGTTTCCGCTTCAATATCACATCGGGAACAGTGGACCTAGAGACGTTTAGGAGTGTGGAAATCTCGCGTACAGGCGTATGGCACAAGTGACATCCAGTCACCTGACCACGTTCGAAGTCCGTGAGTGCCGTAGAGCGCCCCATTCTGTTCTCTCACGATATATAATGGATACAGAGGTCGCTGGTATGGAGTTCCTGGCAGTGGTCGCAGCACAATGCACCTGATATGAAAAACGTATGTTTTTGGTGGTGTCTGGATAATTTTGATCACATAGTGTAGAAAAGCAGCTCTCGCCCACTTGGTTATAGATCATCGCCCAGGGCTGACATATGAACTCACAGAAGTGAACAGACAGTTATCATCAATTGCGTTTGCTGTGTAATGTGAAGTTTGCCTACCATTATTTGCCACTGAGGGCCTTTTTTGTGTTATATTACAAGCAGTGTTGCAGACTACATTACTCAACTACTCTCAGCGATAAGGAAACCTTTTAGCTCATTTGTGTGACTTTGTTACTAATTTGTGTAGCGTTGTAGAATCTTCAAAATGGTTCAAATGGCTCTGAGCACTATGGGACTTAACATCTGAGGTCATCAGTCCCCTAGAACTTAGAACTACTTAAACCTAACCAACCTAAGGACATCACACACGTTATGCCCGAGGCAGGATTCGAACGTGCGACCGTAGCGGTCGCGCGGTTCCAGTCTGAAGCGCCTTGAAACGCTCGGTCAGAGTGGCCGGCGTAGAATCTTCGTTCTTCTACCGTGTTACCTGACCCTGGGGCATAGCAGTGTGATAGTGGCAAGGAAAAACTGTATTAGCGGTGTGCTGCACCGTAAGCCATTTCACGAATTCACAAACTCAGCCTACGTTACAACAGTGACAACTCGGCCTCCACAGCAGTCGTGACGAGGCCTTTGCAAAACTGGCGACGAGGATTTATAAAACTATTACTTCATACTGATAAAACGAATATCGCACTAGACAAATTTGGGGCTGCTCTGTCGAATGAACACGTAAAAATAAGGTTCAAAAATAATTTTGTTAACAACGGACAGCAAACCGCCGCTTTCCGTCGACATTGGGATTCACATGAAAGAGGTGATGAGTAGTATTTATATGATATGACTCCGGCTACACATCGCTAAAAGGATCTTCCCAAACACCAGAGAAAATACGCCTCACGACTAATAGGGGAGACACTCCACTCAGAGATATATTTTTCGAGTCCATGTGGCAAGAAAAAAAGTCTTTGCATCAAATGTCTAGGAGTGAGAGATCACGGCATGACGTTAGAGACAAAGCGAGGCTGACGCTTCCTGGCGTCACTAAGCATCGTTTTGTATTAGTTATTTTCTCGGAAAAGTACTAGGCCATAGCCGCACTCTGCTGTGTGTTGCTTATATCGAGTCGTCTGCCCGCATGAAAAGTGCTGGACCGAGTACAATTAACGTTCCTGATTCTCTTCTAAAATATATTTCTCTACCTAGAGACCCTCATTCCTTAGGTTTTCTGGTTGAAAATCACTCTATCAGTTTATTGGATTCTGTAGTATGCCCCACTCCTCGTTAGTAGACGTTGCTATTTGAGTGAAATCTCGTCCTCCAAGGGCATGTGTATATATAACGGGTATAAGGGTACAACATTTCATCAGCATTTACTTCATTTGTACACTAATAATCATAGCTATTAAGAGTAGTATGTTTTTAGATTTATTAGTACCCCCTAGTACATGTGGCAAGAGCAAGCTATTGATGACTATTTTTCCCCACGCAGCAGGTCAGATGTTGAAGTGTGGAGATGTGGACAAAAAATGGTTAACCTATACTGACAGGCATAGTCCACATAGAAGCGCAGTTACGAGCATGCAGAAAACGTCAAGTAGTGAATTATACTGTAGTCGATTACGTCGGAAGCTGAGTAGCGCTGGTACTGTTTTGTTGCTCATAGTATAGTTGCAACGCCACTGCATGGAGACCTGCACAGAATAGACAACTACAGCAAGGACTAGTAGTTGATCTTTAAACGTAAGCTATGTGAGGCCCTTTGCGTAAAAGATGTAAAAATATTCATTACTATTCGGCGACACGATTGGCGATAAAAAACTGGATACAGTAACAATCACAATATATCTAGGAGTTCCTCTTCCGGAGAAACGTGAAGTGGCATGACCATATAAACCTAGTTGTAAGAAAAGCAGAAGCTGGGCTGAAATTCATTGGAAAGGAAGCGTCTAAAAAAATACCATTTCGATTGATTCTGGAGTATTGCTAGTAAGTGTGGGACTCCAATCAGCTAGGGTTAATAGAAGTGGAAGAGTTACAGAGATGCTCAGAAAACTTCAGTGATAATTGCTACAAAACAGGAGTGTAAACGGATAGGAGCACTGCAAAAATTCTGAAGATGATGAAAGAGTTGGGTTTAACGTCCTTCCGACTGCGAGGTCATTACAGACGCCAACCATACCCGTGTTGGTGAAGAATGGGGAAGAAAATCGGTCATGTCCTTTCAGGTAAATCATCCCGGAATTCACAAATGTGTGTGAAATCTTATGGGACTTAACTGCTAAGGTCATCAATCCCCAAGCTTACATACTACTTAACCTAAATTATCATAAGGACAAACACACACACCCATGCCCGAGGAAGGACTCGAACCTCTGCCGGGACCGGCCGCCTAGAATTCACCTTAAGTAATTTACAGAAATTATGGAAGACCTAAATGTGCGTGGCCAAACGGGGATTTTAACAGCCGTCGTCCTGAATGTGTGTTCTGTGTTTCACCATTGTGCAACCCCGCTGAGAAATATCCGTATCTAGGCTATGTTCCAAGAACAGCCAGGCCACATGCAACTTCCTTCCAAGTATGCATCGCACAGCATCACAGCACAAATGTAAGCCTACCAACGCTCGTAATTCCCACACAACAAACGTGAATACGATAGGGAAAGGGAAAATGATTTCGATACCAGAAGTTTTCAAAGGTTTAGACTGGGTGCCAACCCAGCATGTGCTTCAACCAGTGTGGAAAACCACCTACGACCATGAGATCAACGCCTTTAATCTTCCGTGCGGATTAGATCCTGGTCTGGCCGATCTCGCAGTCTGGCAAACCACCACTGTAGCCTGTTAGCTATGCTGATAAAATAAATTTTCTCGCCCCACATGTTAATATTGTGCCTTTTGGTGTCGTCGAGGTTTATCGACGTGAGCTTGCGTGTTTCACTTCAGAAGAAGATTTCTTCTCTTACTGAGGTCTGGATTACTGTGGGTCTTTCCTATTACACAAGAAAAATCGATGATGGTCTTGAATATCCTCTTAAAAACTGTTCATTTTCTGCTATAGTATTCTTCTTCATCTGGTGGGAGCGAGTCTGAATTTAATCTGTCTTTTGTTTAATATGTTACAACTTCCACAAGCGTTCATGCACATCTATCAGGACAACCTTGATAAATATTGATCTACTGCATCATCGCATCACTGAGCTACTGCATGGCCCTTGGTTTGGCCATCACATTATCTACATTACATGTAAAGCAATATTGCATGTATACCACGTTAAAATGACAGAGGTAGTCCAGTGATAAAACACTAGATGGCGGATTAAATACCCGTTCGGCCATTTGGATTGAGATTTTCTACGAATTCCCCAAGTTCCTTTATGGAAATGCCAGATTGGCTTTATTGAAAAGGAAATGGTCCGTTCGTTCCCCTTCAGTCCCCAATTTGAGCTTGCAGTCCGTCTGCAGTGACTTCATTGTCGACGGGATGTTAAATACTTATATTGCTGCCAACCGCCCATATCACGTGTATTTCAAAAGCATGTGGAAGACATAAGAGAGATGTTTTATGATTATAGACATTACAACTTGGGTTACACATACAGTGAGGACTAACATAAATAACCTGACGTGCTCGTGAGGCTACCGACTGATTTATCGCCAATTCGCTGTAAGAGCAGCTCGTTGTAGAAACACTTTGTCGGTATGAAAATTACTAGGAAGGTTTCCAGAATTTGGAGAACGTTCAATTCACGTATGGGCATTGAGTGACAGATCGGCTGCAGCAAAGAGCCTCGACCTTGCTACGTGTATAGTTCACTCAATAAGAACTTAAGATTTCTGGGACGTCTACTATCAGACATAGTGAAACTAGTTACACGCAAGGAAATTTCATTTTGTACATAGCTTCAAAAGCAAAGTAAGTTTAATTGCGTCAAACTCTCCGTCTTTGTCAAACACTTTATACCTCATAGTTTCATACGAATTACAGCTCCCACTGATAAAATTAATTTTTTTTATAGGGATTGAGGCAAATATCAGCTCATAAGCTTTGTATTATCGTTATTGTATATTTTAATGACTAATAACAGTTAGCCGTTCTCATTATAAAAGCTAGTATTATAACATAGTTCAAGATTTGTTTCGATCAGTCTACTCACTAACTTCAGTAATCAATAAAATATTGAGGACACTTCCATCTAATTTAGGGAAATTCACGGACCAGATCACGAAGATAAACTGGCTCTGTATTTCCATAACTGAAAAATAAATGGAAAAACCTACTGTGGATCAAACCGTAAACATTCATACAACAACTACTGCTCAGTATTGATGTATTAAGCTTATTTTGTAAATGCATTATCTCAGAAATACATTTTTCTTCTTTGGTTGCATTAGACCCGGCAAAAGATTTATAAAAATTTCTTACGGAAGTATACAGATTACCTTCATTATAATGTCGGCTGTTCTGACGGTTGCTCTTGAGGGATCTATGAACACGAGTACTACACACAGTAAGACTTATCGAAAGTAGACGAGGTCTGTGCTGGGGAGACACTTCCACCAAACCCACCAGGAAACGCTTATAGAAACTGTTTAATCGTTTCACTTATAATATCTTCGTTGTGAAGAGGAAATATCACCCTGTAGAACAGAGAAGAAATGCGATTAAGTATCAACAAAAGGAAAAATATATGTCCAAAAGTAATAAAACCGTCACTTTAATGTTTACTCTGTTTTCAGTGATGATACAGGTGTAATTCAGTTTTTTGTAGCACATGACCTCTCTCATTATCATCATCATCAGTAGCAGCAGCATCATCATCAACATCAAGGGTTAAACCAGCTCTGGTTTCCTCTGGTATCAAATATTTTCCCTGATTAGTATTTTCTTTGGCAAGTTCATCTTTCTTCTTCCTTGTTTTAACCGTGACTTCGGTCTTCTAGTTTCTTGCACCATAGGTACTGCACTATTTGTTTATACAGAATAAATATTTCTAGTTTTATATGATAAATCTATTTACGTTACTATCAAATCATGTGACGCCGTCTATTGCTCTCAGAAATTTTACCACTTCACTTTCATTCTTTGGATTTATCGTTTTGTGAGTGTCGAACACTTACACTCATACAGGTATGTTGATACTTCAATTACGTTACATTATTTAAGCAATATATCACTTCTGAAATGTTTAAAATACCATAGATACTGGAATATCTGTAACTTTGTATTTACATCCCCATCCGATTAGAAAATAATTTAACACCCAAGATAACAGAATTTATTAACTTTCTCTTTTCCTTAGTTATTAATGACAATTTTTGTCTTAAGTGATTCATGTTCTCTAAATGTCATTATTTTTGTTTTTGATGTGGCGACATTTAAGTTATACTCTTTTGTCACTTTCACAAGCAGGTACAGACCACATTGTTAATCGTCTTCTGTTCGGGCTCAGATCACTAGTCGTCTGAAAGAAGTAAACCGAAAGGATGGAGAACGGGAGGTATATTTACATGTATACTATCAACCCTGCATTGGTACAACTTTGTGGTCCGTATCCCCAATACAACGTGGATTTGACACGAGCATGTGCCGTATGTCTGTTAATCTAAAGTGACATTACCAAATGAATACTTATCGTACGATGATGAACTGCAAGTTGCACACTGACACCACGAAAAATGAAACAAAATATAAGAGTTCCTTAGATTTTTAATTTATTACCGTCTCATCTCTCCAGCTATTGTAAGCGGCCCATGGTCACTAATAGTCCATCACCACATAATTGTGTTCCTCGAGAATCTGGAGGAATAAATGTAAAAAAGAAGAAATAGAATTTACTTTGCAAATGTTCTCTCACATTTCCAGAAAAGTGTAAAGTTAGTACTTCGTAGGCTAAAGAGATATCATCGTCACGGGAGACCAGTACACTTAGACAATTTTGGAAACCAACAGATGTACAGGGTGAGCAACGATGATCGTGCTAGTCAACAGATGTATAGCGTGAGCAACGATGATCGTGCTACTACTGTTCCATGGCCGGTTCTGTCAGGAGATATGACATCGTTGGACGACTTGCCCTGGGTTAGTTTACGAGATCCCAGTCGACGCTCGCGTGGCCTTGGTTGCTAGACTTGTCGCAGCTGGTGAAACTGTACGTCAATCTCCGGCGATGGAAAAGAGAGTGTGACAGTCCATGATGGATCGCAGTACAGTCCGCTGTGATCGTGGTGGTCCTATCCTACGGCTAACACAGTAACCACAGCTGATGTCGGCGGACCATTTCCAAAGCCGCATTACGTGACTCACACGATTATTGCGAAGATCTGTTTTGTGGGGTAGTTACAGCCGCATAAATTGTATGAAGCACTTTCTGGGTTTCTATAGGCTATGTGACAATACATGATACATCGATGTACACTCTGTAATAATCGTATTGATCGGAAGTTTGATGTATTGTGTTAAAGGATGGGTCGGGTAAACTGACAGAACATTTATTGAACATTACTGTAACATCACTGGATCCATTTTGACATAAGGAAGGAAGGAAATGAGGGCTTCACATATCGTCGATATCGAGGCTGTTAAAGATGGAACACCGTGATTGGTGAAGGACAGAGGCTGAAATCGTCCGTGTCCTTTTCAAAGGATTGATAGCAGCATTTACTTCGAGAAATGAAGGATAACCTCGAAAAACCTAAATCTTGATGGTTGGTCGTGGCTCTTTATTCAGAGAAAGTAATGAGTGCTGTCGACAGCGAATCTGAAGTTGATTCCATATATCTAGATCTCTGGAAGACTTTTGAAACAGTTCCTCACAAGGGGCTTCTAATCGAAGTGCGTGCCTAAGCAGCATTGTCTCCGTCGAACGACTGGACTCGTGATTTGCAGTAAGGAAGGTCACAGTTCGTAGTGACTTAGGGAGAGTCATCAAGTGAAAAATGAGTGCTATTTGTCGTTCCCTGAGGAATTACTATTGGCCTTCTGTTGTCCTTAATCTATATGAAAGATTTAGGAGACGATTTGAGATAGTTTGCCAATAATGTTATCGTTTATCATCTAGTAAACCCGTGAGAAGATCAGTACGAATTACAAAATGATTGAGGCAATAGCCTATATCTTCATAGTGAGAGAAGTGGTAATTGATCCTGTGCAATAACAACTGTGAGGTTCTAGATATCAGTGTTGAAGAAAAGTACCAAGGGATTACAGTTACGAACAACTTAGACTAGAACCGTGAAACAGAAAATGTGGTGGAGATGGTGAGCCAAATACTTCGTTTTACTAGCAGAACACTTACAAGAAGCCACAGATCTACTGAAGAGATTGTCTACACTACGCTTGTCCGTCCTCATGTGGATTACAGTTGCACGGTACGGAATCCATACCAAATACGGATGACAGAGGACATCAAACACTTTTTTTGTGTTGTCGCGAAATAGGGGAGAGAGTGTCATGGATATTATACGAGAGTTGCAATGGCCCTGATTAAACAAACGCGTCGCGGCGAGAACTTTTCACGAAATTTCACTCACCACCTTTCTCCTCCTAATGCGAAAACGTTTTTTAGATTCCCATCTACATAGGGAGAAATGACTATCATATTAAAAAGAGAGAGAGCAGATCACGCACGGAAATAATCAAGTGTTAGTAATTGAGTCAAGTGCGATCTGCTCACTATTCAGTACGTGTACACGTAACTGTACCGTACCTAGTGCAAGTGATACTGTAACCACGAATCCAAACGTGCGGGTTGCCTGCATGAAAGTTCCAATGTGGCAGGATGAAGTCATCATGCACTTCCTCTCTTTTAAACCACGCCACTTGCTTGGAAATAGGCCAGTTAGATGAAACAACACACTCAAATTCAAATATCCCAGTAACTGTCAAGTATTCAATCATCCAATCAGGTTATCATGTCCCCTCCCTCCCCCTTGACGATCGGTGTTGGGTAAATTTCGCGACATGTTCAAAAGTATCAGAACAACCTGAATTATTTATAAAAAATTGTTAAGGATACTCACAATAAAGGTTTAAATTAGAGTATTTCCATGGCAGAAAAGTCTCTGTTATTTGTGAAAATACGTAAGCTTCATCAGCAACATACAATTTTTACTTGTAGTACCATTACGTTATTTCCAATTTATAATGTCTCTATTATTTATCAAAAGTAGTTAAACATATTGGCAACACTAATGTAACACTATTTCCAACTTTTAAATGTCTGTATTATTAATGAAAAATTCGTCAGCTTTGGAAGAGAGGATCTTTTGTGTGACGTATACTTGGCACCTCAAACATAACTGTGAACTCTCAAATTAAGTGCTAAAGTGCCATTTTCACATCTAAATTTTCTGTACTCTTGTGAAGCAACACTGCAATACGTATGTGGCTAAAATAACATCTTAATCAGGGATGGCAGCAATAGTTGACTTTTCCTCTTTGGCCTGAATGAAGCTACGCTACTGGTGCTAGAAATACTAACTTTTATCAGCTGACCAAGCATTATTTTGGGGGTAGGAAGATAACGCATAATCTGCTACACAAGAAAAATGTAACTGACATTACTGACAGGCTAATATAGCGGTTTCCTTATTGCTTGTGATCTTGGCTCTACCTTAGGTTGTGTTCTATGGGCATCCAAAATTGATCTTTCGAAGAAGGCTGTGACGTTTATTGATCGTCACTATAGTGACAAGGCTCTGTAAAAAACTCTACAGGCTGCATCCCCATAATCAACCACTAACTAATACCAATTTATAAGACCCGTTTATCCACGTACTTCAAATTTTACCACACATTACCACAAGAAATATATTACAAATGGTGCGTTTGGCTAGGTATTTAATGTTTTGGGTCAGTCAGACTGCGTATTTTCGTAATCCGTAAGTATAATTTAAAAAGGGACCAAACTTTACATGTTAGCTTTCTAAACACTGGTCGCTTTGAGTATGTCAAAGAAAATGAAGGACTACGCTTCACTGACATCTCTGATCGTGAATGTCGATTCGATCTTGGCACCAAATTAAAATAGCACTTAATGTTGCCTGTATTATTTATCAAAATATGTAAAAAAATTCCCCTGTAACAATACGAATCACACTGGGACATTACTCTTGTAACACAGATGTTTTTTAACGTCATCATCATTTATTGTACACAAACAGGTCATCTAGGTTCATGGCAGAAGACTAAAATATAGAAATATATAATCATAAAACATAATGAAGTGAGATGTTTTATAGCAGTAAAAATAGAGATACTCGAATATTGGCATTTCTGATGTAACTTACAGGTTAAATAGCACTTGGCAAAGGTTAAAGAAAATCATTGTAATACATGGTAAAGAAACAAAAACTGTGTGTTTCGTAACCCTACGTAGGTCGCAGCATACTTACTCAGAAGCTCAGCCGGCCGAAGTGGCCGCGCGGTTCTGGCGCTGCAGTTTGGAACCGCGAGACCGCTACGGTCGCAGGTTCGAATCCTGCCTCAGGCATGGATGTGTGTGATGTCCTTAGGTTAGTTAGGTTTAACTAGTTCTAAGTTCTAGGGGACTAATGACCTCAGCAGTTGAGTCCCATAGTGCTCAGAGCCATTTCAGAAGCTCACGCTAATATCGGAGGTGAATTTTTGCTCATCGGTTTATTGCCATACGAGCGGCTGTGTACAGGAATGAAACGGCGAGGGGGTCACGCCGAGATTTTTCAGGTCTCTGTGGTTGGAGACAGTACAGATTGACTCGGATGTTAGGCTAAGGAGGTAAATATGGTGATGATAGTGAAATGAGACACTATGTTTTCTTGCTGGCCTCAAAAATGGTTCAAATGGCTCTGAGCACTATGGGACTTAATATCTGAGGTCATCAGTCCCCTATAACTTAGAACTACTTAAGCCTAACAAACCTAAGGACATCACACACATCGATGCCCGAGACAGGATTCTAACCTGCGACCGTAACAGTCGCGCGGTTCCAGACTGAAGCGCCTAGAACCGCTCGGCCACACCGTCCGGCTTACTGGCCTCATTTCTATTGCTTCTTCATGTGTTTGCAATTAGCGTAAAAGAGCACAGACAATAGTTTATAAATTATAGATGAGATATTCTAGATTCATCAATCCACTATCAGAACAAATTGCCATCCCAACCTATAGATTTATTAATATTTGCCTACTCAATAACGTATGGTACTAAAACCCACGCCCCATGAAGCCGCCACATAGTGTTCTATTCGGACCCTAGGTCCAAGTACTCTTTGCAGTGAAACTAAATTATAGACATAGGCACATGCAGACAAACGTGCGATGGAAACCAATAACCGTATTCCACGTAGTCCAGAGGTATGTACAGCCAAGCTCTGCAAGTCCTTCTTAGTGTACAACCTTAACTGAAGATAATGCTCACTTACATAGGATTTGCTGTATGCTCTTAGTCATCTAAGGCTGCTTGACCTGGAACCCTTCTCAGTCTGGAACCCGACTGCTCACTGGAACTCTGCTAAGCCAGACGTTTGAGGGCCTCTATGTACAGCATTTTGGCTGTTTCTTTATAGATAGGTCATGACTGAGTCACTCTCTTCCTCCAAATCACAACGAGTGAGTGTGAAATCAGCGGTTTCTCACTGCGTATGACCCCTTAATGGACAGACAAAAGTATCTTGCACTGTATAACTCTACCTAAGTTATGAGGCTTACAGCCAGTATTCATACTTAGTTAATTTTCTTGTCTTTGCCAAACCTTCACGAGTTGGTCATTACACTGTGTTATTTATCAGTATACGTAAAGAATTATTCCATCACACTATATAACACATGTGGCAGTAGTGATGCAGCTTACAGATCTAAGTGCATTTGCTGATGATAATACATCAATCTGTTTACTACGCTTTAAAGAAATAAAAAATTGTCATTATTACTTTTTTAATCAGATGTCAGTAATTTATTGGTACTAATGATTTAACATACAGGTTAAAGTTCATTTGTCGACTTCAATGTTTGTTCCACACTTTAAGTAACAACTAATTCTAAATAAATTGTAAAAAAGTGTACCATATGTCACCAGTTACAGGTAAGCATGAAACGAAACTCTAACTAATACGCCAATAAATCGCCAGTTACAGATAAACACGAGATGAAGTTGCTACTAACTGCTCTATACATTACCAGTTACAGATAAATGTAATGACTGTCTTAATATAACACTAGTTAACAGATAAGTATCGATGAAACTGTAGTAAATTACGCCCACCATTTACAGATAAACATCAAACTAAACTGCAACAAATGTTATAATTAATAATAATTAAATTTTCCCTGAGACATTTAGGTCTCATCTTTATGATAATGATGGAAACCGATTAAATGAATTAAAATTTTTTTCCACAGTCAGGACTTAAACTCTGATGTCGTCGCTTACAAGGCAGGAAAGCTGACCATGTACCACCGCAGCGGTATAGCTAGGATCGCTAGACGGACTACTAAAGTACAGCGCCCTCTCAAAAATAAACTTCAATACATATCTTCAGCTTATTTCCCCCCTAAATCATTGCTATTGTCAGGGCTCTCTGGCACTGGAATAGCACCACAGTGTGGGACATAAAGGAAAACTCTCATACCTCAGGTGATCTTAAAGATTTTATAAGTAAATTTTCCGTAAGACATTTAAGTCTCATCTTTATCTACGGTAATGACGGAAACGAATTAAAATTTGTGCCACAGCCGGGACGTGAACCTCGGTCCTCCAGTTTACTAGGCAGAAATGCTGACCGTTACACCACCGCAGCACCTTGGCTGGCTTTGCTGCACAGACTACTGAAGTCCAACACTCTGCCCCATTCCGTGTATCATTAATTTTTTTGGCTTCCACGATTATCGTAGACGTCAACAAATTGCCCCCACACATTGCCCGTTATGGAGCAGCATCAAAGAAACTTGTAACAAACTGCCGCCCCATACATCAAAAGTTACAGATAAGTATGAAGCTAAATTGTAACAAATTGCTACATACATTATAATGCTAATTACATATAAGAATTAAACAGAATAGCAAGAAACTGCCATATACACTGCTACCTAATGAAGATCGAACTTGACTGATGTCATAACTTGCTGACTAAGCATACATACACATCCAGTATAGCCTTCCTGACGTCTGCAGTGAGGGGGGAGGGTTGTGGGGTGAGAAAGGGCGTGGCTGCATGTGTATGATATCAGGAGCCCATGGCTAAGAAGTGTATGCACCCTTAGTCAGTAAGCACTCACACGAATAGGCACTTGATATAAATTTAGAAGGTGTAACTGGAGGTACAATTTGTACGGAAAGCAGATGGCAGTTATAAGAGTCGGGGGGCATGAAAGGGAAGCAGTGGTTGGGAGGGGAGTGAGACAGGGTTGTAGCCTATCCCCAATGTTATTCAATCTGTATGTTGAGCAAGCAATAAAGGAAACAAAAGAAAAGTTCGGAGTAGGTATATAAATCCATGGAGAAGAAATAAAAACTTTGAGGTTCGCCGATGACACTGTAATTCTGTCAGAGACATCGAAGGACTTGGAAGAGCAGCTAAACGGAACGGCCAGTGTCTTGAAAGGAGGGTATAAGATGAACATCAACAAAAGCAAAACGAGGATAATGGAATGTAGTCGAATTAAGTCGGGTGATGCTGAGGGAATTAGATTAGGATATGAGACACTAAAAGTAGTAAAAGAGTTTTTCTATTTGGGGAGCAAAATAACTGACGATGGTCGATGTAGAGAGGATATAAAATGTAGACTGGCAATGGCAAGGAAAGCGTTTCTGAAGAAGAAAAATTTGTGAACATCGTGTATAGATTTAAATGTGAGGATGTCGTTTCTGAAAGTATTTGTGTGGAGTGTAGCCATGTATGGAAGTGAAAAGTGGACGATAAATAGTTTAGACAAGAAGAGAATAGAAGCTTTCGAAATGTGGTGCTACAGAAGAATGCTGAAGATTAGATGGGTGATCACATAACTAATGAGGAGGTATTGAATAGAATCGGGGAGAAGAGGAGCTTATGGCACAACTTGACTAGAAGAACGGATCGGTTGGTAGTACATGTTCTGAGATATCGAGGGATCACCAATTTAGTATTGGAGGGCAGCGTGGAGGGTAAAAATCGTAGAGGGAGACCAAGAGATGAATACACTAAGCAGATTCAGAAGGATGTAGGCTGCAGTAGGTACTGGGAGATGAAGAAGCTTGCACAGGATAGAGTAGCATGGAGAGCTGCATCAAACCAGTCTCAGGACTGAAGACCACAACAACAACAACAAACTGGAGGTGACATCTTCATTATGTAAGAGAGCAAAAGTGTATGTACGCATTGTCAGTAAGGCATAAGGCGACCTGTCAGGCAATTTGTTACAATTTAGTTTGATGACTATATGTAGCCTAATATACAGGGTGTTACAAAAACGTACGGCCAAACTTTCAGGAAACATTCCTCACACACAAAGAAAGAAAATATGTTATGTGGACATGTGTCCGGAAACGCTTACTTTCCATGTTAGACCCCATTTTATTACTTCTCTTCAAATCACCTTATTCATGGAATGGAAACACACAGCAATAGAACGTACCAGCGTGACTTCAAACACTTTGTTACAGGAAATGTTCAAAATGTCCTCCGTTAGCGAGGATACATGCATCGACCCTCCGTCGCATGGAATCCCTGATGCACTGATGCAGCCGTGGAGAATGGCGTATTGTATCACAGCCGTCCACAATACGAGCACGAAGAGTCGCTACATTTGGTACCGGGGTTGAGTAGACAAGAGCTTTCAAATTCCCCCATAAATGAAAGTCAAGAGGGTTGAGGTCAGGAGAGCGTGTAGGCCGTGGAATTGGTCCGCCTCTACCAATCCATCGGTCGCCGAATCTGATGTGGAGGAGCGTACGAACACTTCGACTGAAATGTGCAGGAGCTCCATCGTGCATGAACCACATGGTGTGTCGTAATTGTAAAGGCACATGTTTTAGCAGCACAAGTAGAGTATCCCGTATGAAATCATAATAACGTGCTCCATTGAGCGTAGTTGGAAGAACATGGGGCCCAATCAAGACATCACCAACAATGCCTGCCCAAGCGTTCACAGAAAATCTGTGTTGATGACGTGATTGCACAATTGTGTGCGGATTCTCGTCAGCCCACACATGTTGATTGTGAAAATTTACAATTTGATCACGTTGGAATGAAGCCTCATCCGTAAAGAAAACATTTGCACTGAAATGGGGATTGACACATTGTTAGATGAACCATTCATCAGGTGTAGGCCAGCAGTTGCAGGAAGTGCTGGGGAGTGAGTACCAGGTCACCAGCATTGTGAAGCCTAATGCAGGGTTGGCTCAGGTGACTGTTAACATAGGGGGGTTATGTAGGGATTTTACTAAGGAGGATCAGGTAGTGATTGTGGGTGGGGCTGGTAATAGTATTGATAGGGATGGGGAGTATAACATAGATGGTGACCTGGAAAAGATAGCCACTCAGACTGGCAACACGAATGTGCATTTCATGGAATTGTTTTAGCGTCACGATCGGCCTCATCTTAATACAGCCGTCAGGCGTAATAACATGAGACTTGGGGGTGCGCTGACGACAGAAAGCATGGGTCACATTTCAGTGGTGTCGGTGGAGTCTATCAGCAGGACGGGTTTCACAAGACATGGCCTGCACCTCAACAGATATGGGAAGGGGAGGTTGGCAAAGCTTATTGGTAACAGCATAGGTGGGGTTGGTGGGATCACTCATGGGAAAATTCCTGCAGTAGTGGGTGTTAGAGCTGCACCTTTTTTGGATTGAAGTCAGCTGATAGGTATTCCTGCTTAAGGGAAGTCTCTCTAACAAGGGAATCACTTTTGACAAAGCTTAGGTATCCGAGTAATGAGGGAATTAGTATATTTCATCAAAATATACAAGGTATTAGAGATAAAGTTAGTGAACTGCTTATAGATGTTGACTCTGAAATTATTGCTATATCTGAACACTTCTTAAATAAGGAGATAATTCAGAGGCTTCCTTTACCAGGATACAGGTTGGCTGGCAGCTTTTCGAGGAGCTCTTTGCGGTGTGGGGGAGTAGCCATGTATGTGAAAAACGGCATCCCATTTGAGTCAGTTGATGTTTCAAAGTACTGCACTGAAAAGGTGTTTGAATGTTGTGCAGGTGTGGTTAAATTTAACGGAGCTAAACTTCTAACTGTTGTTATTTATAGATCCCCAGACTCCGATTTCACAACATTTTTGCTAAAGCTAGAGGAGGTTCTTGGGTCACTTTATAGGAAATACAAAAAGTTAGTTGTATGTGGTGACTTCAATATTAATTGTATAAGTGATTGTGCAAGGAAGAGGATGCTGGTAGACCTCTTTAATTTATATAATCTTATGCAAACCGTATTCTTTCCAACGAGAGTGCAAGGGAACAGTAGAACAACCATAGACAACATTTTGGTTCATTCCTCATTACTAGAAGGGCATGCTGTTAGGAAAAAGGTGAATGGCCTTTCAGATCATGATGCACAAATTTTAACTTTAAAAGATTTTTGTGCTGCAACACGTGTTAAATATAGTCATCAGCTGTTCAGGAAAGCTGATCCAGTTGCTGTAGAGACCTTTGTAAACCTTATAAAGGAACAAGAGTGGCAAGATGTTTATAGCGCTGATACAGTAGACGATAGATATAATGCTTTTCTCAAGACTTTTCTCATGCTCTTTGAAAGTTGCTTTCCGTTAGAACGTTTAAAACAGGGTACTAGCACAAACAGGCAGCTTGGGTGGCTGACTGGAGGGATAAGAATATCTTGTAGAAAAAGGGACAATTATATCAAAACGTTAGAAACAGTCAAAATCTAAATGCAGCAGCCCATTACAAACAGTATTGTAAGGTGCTTATAATGTTATTAGGAAGGCAAAAAGTATGTGGTATGCAGATAGAATAGCTAAGTCTCAGGATGAAATTAAAACCATATGGTCAGTCGTAAAGGAAGATGCTGGTCTGCAGAGACAGGTCGAGGATATACACTCCTGGAAATTGAAATAAGAACACCGTGATTTCATTGTCCCAGGAAGGGGAAACTTTATTGACACATTCCTGGGGTCAGATACATCACATGATCACACTGACAGAACCACAGGCACATAGACACAGGCAACAGAGCATGCACAATGTCGGCACTAGTACAGTGTATATCCACCTTTCGCAGCAATGCAGGCTGCTATTCTCCCATGGAGACGATCGTAGAGATGCTGGATGTAGTCCTGTGGAACGGCTTGCCATGCCATTTCCACCTTGCGCCTCAGTTGAACCAGCGTTCGTGCTGGACGTGCAGACCGCGTGAGACGACGCTTCATCCAGTCCCAAACATGCTCAATGGGGGACAGATCCGGAGATCTTGCTGGCCAGGGTAGTTGACTTACACCTTCTAGAGCACGTTGGGTGGCACGGGATACATGCGGACGTGCATTGTCCTGTTGGAACAGCAAGTTCCCTTGCCGGTCTAGGAATGGTAGAACGATGGGTTCGATGACGGTTTGGATGTACCGTGCACTATTCAGTGTCCCCTCGACGATCACCAGTGGTGTACGGCCAGTGTAGGAGATCGCTCCCCACACCATGATGCCGGGTGTTGGCCCTGTGTGCTTCGGTCGTATGCAGTCCTGATTGTGGCGCTCACCTGCACGGCGCCAAACACGCATACGACCTTCATTGGCACCAAGGCAGAAGCGACTCTCATCGCTGAAGACGACACGTCTCCATTCGTCCCTCCATTCACGCCTGTCGCGACACCACTGGAGGCGGGCTGCACGATGTTGGGGCGTGAGCGGAAGACGGCCTAACGGTGTGCGGGACCGTAGCCCAGCTTCATGGAGACGGTTGCGAATGGTCCTCGCCGATACCCCAGGAGCAACAGTGTCCCTAATTTGCTGGGAAGTGGCGGTGCGGTCCCCTACGGCACTGCGTAGGATCCTACGGTCTTGGCGTGCATCCGTGCGTCGCTGCGGTCCGGTCCCAGGTCGACGGGCACGTGCACCTTCCGCCGACCACTGGCGACAACATCGATGTACTGTGGAGACCTCACGCCCCACGTGTTGAGCAATTCGGCGGTACGTCCACCCGGCCTCCCGCATGCCCACTATACGCCCTCGCTCAAAGTCCGTCAACTGCACATACGGTTCACGTCCACGCTGTCGCGGCATGCTACCAGTGTTAAAGACTGCGATGGAGCTCCGTATGCCACGGCAAACTGGCTGACACTGACGGCGGCGGTGCACAAATGCTGCGCAGCTAGCGCCATTCGACGGCCAACACCGCGGTTCCTGGTGTGTCCGCTGTGCCGTGCGTGTGATCATTGCTTGTACAGCCCTCTCGCAGTGTCCGGAGCAAGTATGGTGGGTCTGACACACCGGTGTCAATGTGTTCTTTTTTCCATTTCCAGGAGTGTAGAATCAGTGCGTAGTGGGAATGTCCGGGTTACTGATAAGTCGCATATATGTACAGTACTTAATAATCACTTTCTGAATATAGCAGATGAACTAAATAGAAACCTAGTCCCAACAGGGAATCATATAGCGCTCTTAGAGAAAAGTTTTCCGAGACTGTTACCTGAAATGCTCCTCCATGATACTGACAAGAGGGAGATTGAGTTAATAATTAAATCACTAAAGACCAAAAACTCTCATGGTTATGGCGGGGTTGTTGTTGTTGTGGTCTTCAGTCCTGAGACTGGTTTGATGCAGCTCTCCATGCTACTCTATCCTGTGCAAGCTTCTTCATCTCCCAGTACCTACTGCAACCTACATCCTTCTGAATCTGCTTAGTGTATTCATCTCTTGGTCTCCCTCTACGATTTTTACCCTCCACGGTGCCCTCCAATGCTAAATTTGTGATCCCTCGATGCCTCAAAACATGTCCTACCAACCGATCCCTTCTTCTAGTCAAGTTGTGCCACAAACTCCTCTTCTCCCCAATCCTACTCAATACCTCCTCATTAGTTACGTGATCTACCCACCTTATCTTCAGCATTCTTCTGTAGCACCACATTTCGAAAGCTTCTATTCTCTTCTTGTCCAAACTAGTTATCGTCCATGTTTCACTTCCATACATGGCTACGCTCCATACAAATACTTTCAGAAACGACTTCCTGCCACTTAAATCTATACTCGATGTTAACAAGTTTCTCTTCTTCAGAAACGCTTTCCTTGCCATTGCCAGTCTACATTTTATATCCTCTCTGCTTCGACCATCATCGGTTATTTTACTCCCTAAATAGCAAAACTCCTTTACCACTCTAAGTGTCTCATTTCCTAATCTAATTCCCTCAGCATCACCCGACTTAATTTGACTACATTCCATTATCCTCGTTTTGCTTTTGTTGATGTTCATATTATATCCTCCTTTCAAGACATTGTCCATTCCGTTCAACTGCTCTTCCAAGTCCTTTGCTGTCTCTGACAGAATTACAGTGTCATCGGCGAACCTCAAAGTTTTTACTTCTTCTCCATGAATTTTAATACCTACTCCGAATTTTTCTTTTGTTTCCTTTACTGCTTGCTCAATATACAGATTGAATAACATCGGGGAAAGGCTACAACCCTGTCTTACTCCTTTCCCTACCAGTGCTTCCCTTTCATCCCCCTCGATTCTTGTAACTGCCATCTGGTTTCTGTACAAGTTGTAAATAGCCTTTCGCTCCCTGTATTTTACCCCTGCAACCTTCAGAATTTGAAAGAGAGCATTCCAGTTAACATTGTCAAAAGCTTTCTCTAAGTCTACAAATGCTAGAAACGTAGGTTTGCCTTTTATCTAGCAGAATACTGAAGTATTGTTCTATGTATGTTAGCCCAGTTCCCAGCCATATCTGTAACTTTTCCTTTAGGAGTGGTCGGTTTCCTGACCGATTAAAGTACTCGGTAGTGAAGCCACTTTATAAAAAGGGAGACATCGATAATGTTGACAATTTTAGACCTATTTCTATGCCATCGGTGTTTGCTGAAGTTATCGAGAAGGTTGTATATACAAGGTTACTGGAGCATTTAAATTCACATAATTTGCCGTCAAATGTTGAGTTTGGTTTTAAAAATGGTTTAACAACTGAAAATGCTTTATTCTCTTTTCTCTGTGAGGTTCTGGACGGATTAAATAGAAGGTTCCGAACGCTAGGTGTTTTCTTTGATTTAACGAAGGCTTTTGACTGTGTTGACCACAAAATATTACTGCAGAAGTTGGACCATTATGGAGTACGGGGTTCGCCTCTTACTTTAAGAACAGAAAGCAGAGGGTAATTCTCCGCAATATTGAGAGTGGTACTGATGTTCAGTCCCAATGGGGCACTGTTAAGTGGGGCGATCCCCAAGGGTCGGTGCTGGGGCCACTGCTGTTTCTTATTTATATAAATGATATGCCTTCTAGTATTACAGGTGATTCAAAAATATTTCTGTTTGCTGATGACACCAGCTTGATAGTGAAGGATCTTGTGTGTAATATTGAAACACTAACAAATAATGTAGTTCATGAAATAAGTTCGTGGCTTGTGGAAAACAATTTGATGCTAAATCACAGTAAGACTCAGTTTTTACAGTTCCTAACTCACAATTCAACAAGAACCGATATTTTGATCAGACAGAATAGGCATATTATAAGCGAGACGGAACAGTTCAAGTTCCTAGGCGTTCGGATAGATAGTAAGCTGTTGTGGAAAACCCATGTCCAGGATCTTGTTCAGAAGCTAAATGCTGCTTTATTTACCATTAGAACAGTTACTGAAATAAGTGACACTTCAACACGAAAAGTAGTCTACTTCGCATATTTTCATACGCTTATGTCGTATGGTATTATTTTTTGGGGTAATTCTTCTGATTCAAAAAGGGTATTTTTGGCTCAAAAACGGGCTGTTCGAGCTATATGTGGTGTAAGTTCGAGAACCTCTTGTCGACCCCTATTCAAAAATCTGGGAATTCTGACATTGCCCTCACAGTGTATATTTCCTTCAATGTCGTTTGTTGTTAGCAATATTAGCCCATTCCCAAGAGTTAGCAGCTTTCACTTAGTTAATACTAGGCAGAAATCAAATCTGCATGTAGAATGCACTTCCTTGACTCTTGTGCAGAAAGGGGTGCAGTATTCTGCTGCATCCATTTTCAATAACCTACCACAAGAACTCAAAAATATTAGCAGTAGCCCAAACTCTTTTAAGTCTGAACTGAAGAGTTTCCTCATGGCTCACTCCTTCTATTCTGTCGAGGAGCAACTGGAAGAGCTAAAAAATTAAGCAAATTCCAGTGTTACATTGTTGATTTTCTTCATTTAACCTTACGACTTGTCACCTGAATATGTTTTTTTATATTTCATTGTATCTGTTTCTAATATCGTGTTATAATTTCATGTATTGACTCGTTCCATGACCATGGAGACTTCTCCTTAATTTGGACCCACGGAACAATAAATAAATAAATAAAATAAATAAATAAGTGTACCCGTGGAGGCCAATCAGCTGCTGATAGTGCCTGCACACGCTGTACATGATACAGAAACAACTGGTTCTCCCGTAGCACTCTCCATACAGTGACGTGGTCAACGTTACCTTGTAAAGCAGCAACTTCTCTGACGCTGACATTAGGGTTATCGTCAACTGCACGAAGAATTGCCTCGTCCATTGCAGGTGTCCTCGTCGTTCTAGGTCTTCCCCAGTCGCGAGTCATAGGCTGCAATGTTCCGTGCTCCCTAAGACGCCGATCAATTGCTTCAAACACGTCCCTGTCGGTACACCTTCGTTCTGGAAATCTGCCTCGATACAAACGTACCGCGCCACGGCTATTGCCCCGTGCTAATCCATACATGAAATGGGCATCTGCCAACTCCGCATTTGTAAACATTGCACTAACTGCAAAACCACGTTCGTGATGAACACTAACCTGTCGACGATTCTACGTAATGATGTGCTTGATGCTAGTACTATAGAGCAATGAGTCGCATGTCAACACAAGCACCGAAGTCAACATTACCTTCCTTCAATTGGGCCAACTGGCGGTGAATCGAGGAAGTACAGTACATACTGACGAAACTAAAATGAGCTCTAACATGGAAATTAAGCGTTTCCGGACACATGTCCACATAATATGTTTTCTTTATTTGTGTGTGAGGAATGTTTCCTGTAAGTTTGGCCGTACCTTTTTGTAACACCCTGTATAATGGCAACCTCTGAGGCAGTGTGCTACATTTTGATTTGATGTTTGTCTGTAACGAAATATGTTGTAGCTGCGTTTGATGATTATCTGTAACTGATGATGGACGAGGAAATTTGTTATAATTTTGTTTAACGCTTATCTGCAACTTGTGACATATGGAGTAGCTTGTTAAAATTTAGTTTGATGATTGTCTGTAACTGGCACCATGTGGGGCAGTTTGTTATTATTCAGTTTGATACTTGTCTGTAACTGATGGCATACACGGCAATTTGTTACAATTTCCTTTGCTGTTTGTCTGTCACAGGTGACACATAGGGCAAGAATTTATAATTTAGATGGGATTAATTGTTATATATGACAATGAAATATCACTGTGGCACTTAGTTTGGAAGCCAATAGGTATGTTTTAGGCATGAAGTGTATCTCAACCTGTTGTTGTTGTTGTGGTCTTCAGTCCTGAGACTGGTTTGATGCAGCTCTCCATGCTACTCTATCCTGTGCAAGCTTCTTCATCTCCCAGTACCTACTGCAACCTACATCCTTCTGAATCTGCTTAGTGTATTCATCTCTTGGTCTCCCCCTACGATTTTTACCCTCCACGCTGCCCTCCAATACTAAATTGGTGATCCCTTGATGCCTCAGAACATGTCCTACCAACCGATCCCTTCTTCTGGTCAAGTTGTGCCACAAACGTCTCTTCTCCCCAATCCTATTCAATACTTCCTCATTAGTTATGTGATCTACCCATCTAATCTTCAGCATTCTTCTGTAGCACCACATTTCGAAACCTTCTATTCTCTTCTTGTCCAAACTATTTATCGTCCATGTTTCACTTCCATACATGGCTACACTCCATATGAATACTTTCAGAAATGACTTCCTGACACTTAAATCAATGCTGGATGTTAACAAATTTCTCTTCTTCAGAAACGCTTTCCTTGCCATTACACAAAAGTTGTACTCTTCCTAAGCTAACATACTTTTCGTAAATAATGCAGACTATTACGTGAGAGAATATTGTAAGATACATAAGTATTGTCAAAGTTTTATGTACATTTGATGACTGATACAGACATTTTAGATGTCGAAATAACATTGTGACACTCGACATCAACAGTTCGTTTGTGTGTGTTACTGATGCTCTTCCAAAGCTAACAAGGAGAAGGCTACAGTTTCTTACCGTACCTCTCACACAGTCTGTTCAAATACTTCATTCACAGTTCTCTAACTGGTAGAACTTTCAGCTCTTTGGTCATTATATGGAGCAGCAGAAGATATAGCCCAATCAGTAAAAATATAAGAAGCACTTAAGATAAGCTCAATGAGGCGAAAAGATACAACAGGATAATGGAATCTGTAGCTGTTGGAAAAGGGTTATGTTTAAAACCATATCAACACAGACTGGGGATTTCACTAGAGAAGAAAAGCTTTAAGCTGTGCTCTCCAGCTAGCTGCTCACACATACAGATCTGCTGAAATTCATGAGAAAGTTTTACGTTCCTAGATTTTGTGGAATTTTTGTATTAAATACGAGACTCAAGACCATGTAGAGATAGAAAGTATATGGAACTGCAAATTTAGATGTTATGTGAGTGCCTGCAGCTCTGGGTTGCATACGCTGAAACAATCAAAATAGCATCGATTACTCTAATTCATTTGGAGACCTACACCCACTGGAAGAAATAAATTATTGCTTTACTTACAGTCATGTGTTCTACAACTTTTTGTTCTACCAAAACTTTAGTACATACACTTGAGGGTTTTTATGTCACATGTACTCCCTGGATATTGCAAAGAACAATTGTATACAAAAAATAATTATTACACTCCGGTTCAGCAGTTGAGCTTAAGATGTGATGCCATAAACCTTCACATCAAAAGAACAGTTTTCAATTCTATGTGAAAATTTTTTCCACAAATTTATTTAATCGAAGGTGATCTGAGTATCACATAGATTGCTTCGGATACAACAGCATCTTTCACATCACACTGGGAATCAGTATACTATATCTGGGAAGTGGTTAGGTTCTTTGAATACCCTATGGTCAATATGATACTCATGATTTATAAACATATTAAAAACAGTTTTTACTGAGGTGTGAGCTACGTGAAAATGCCAATACATTTAGAACTGAAATAAAAACAACAGAGGAGGCAACAGACATTGAAACGAACGATTCACCATCAGGTCTGTCTCAGAGTGAAAATCTGCATGCTTGCACAGTGATCTGCACAGGTGCAGTTAAGGGTTCAACCTGCTTGGTACAGCGCAGTAGGTCTTAGCATTGTTGGTCTTTGTCAGTTGGTCGATCCTATTTGTAACTACTCAATAGGGTGCGACACTTGACTGAACAGTGCTTTGCGATACTGTTTCTTCTGCCATTTTATGTGACATTTTCGTTGGTCACAACTTTCTCTTGTTTGTGATGGTAGTGCTGTTTATCCGTAGCTATTTGCACTTGATATGAAGGTAGTTAAAATGATGTGTGACTGGAAATATGATGTAAACTAAAAGATCAGACAGTTCATCGACCTATAAAAGTGAATGCTAATTACAGTTCTTCTTCGAAGCGAAGGACGAGAATGCTCGATGTCTATTATGGAGTCGTTTAACTGATGGGTATCACAAACTGGTATAGATCAGCTTTACAACATAATACACAAATACTTTATAGACTGAGTTGGCGAAGAAATAACGAAGCACTGCAATGATAAACAGACGATTTTTGGTGGATTCGTTAATTTGCACATCAAGGAGCACATTGGGTTGAATTAGTCTGAATGTAGCCAATAGTGTATTAGTAAAGAAATTCTAGATAGTAAAATGTGATTCCAGCTACGTGTGAAAGAAACGTATTTTCCATAGCTGATGACATGTTATGGAGACCAAGGAACTGCAAGTTAAGCGGCAGAACTTCGGTTAAGTTTGAAAGGTAGGAGATCAGGTGTTGGTAGAAGTAAAACTGTGAGGACTGCTCATGAATCGTGCTCACGTAGCTCAGTTGGTGGAGCAGTTGCCTGCGAAAGGTAAAGATTCTGGGATCGAGTCCCTGGCCAGCACACTGTTTTTGTCTGCCAGGAAGTTTCATACCAGTGCACACTCCGCTGCAGAGTGAAAATCTGTTACGGAAATGATCCCCCAGGCTGTGGCTACTCTGTGTCTCTGCTGCAAGTCAGCCAAGAGAACTTCTGTGAAGCTTGGAAGGTAGGAGATGAGGCAATGGGGGTAGTAAGACTGTGGAAAATGGTCGTGAGTTGTGCTTGAATAGCTCAGTTGGAAGAGCACTTGCCCACGAAAGGCAAAGAGCGTGCGTTCAAATCCCAGTGGAGCAAACAGTTTTAATCGGCCAGGAAGTTCCATGCCAATGCACACTGTGCAGAAGAGTGAACATTTCATTCTGGAAACAATCCCCCACGTTGTGGCTAAGCCATGCCTTCACAGTATCCATTGTTCCAGAAGCGCTAGTCCTGTAAGTTAGGCAAGAAAATTTGTTTGATGTTTAGAATTTAGGAGGTGTACTGGCTGAAATAAAGCTGTGAAAACGGGTTGTAAGTTGTGCTCGGGTATCTCAGTAGGCAGACCACCAGCCTGCAAAAGATGAAAGTTCCAGATTCGAATCCAGGTCTGGCATACAGTTTCAGCCTACCAGGAAGTTTCATACTACCGCACACTCCAATGCAGAGTGAAAATTTCATTCTGGAAAATATAAAGATAAATTGTTTTTTTTTTCTCTTTCTGCATCTAAGCTTACGAATTTTTTAGACAAAAATATGAGATGCATAATATTTCTAAGTGTTCTCTGGTACCAAGGGACAATAATATTGTAATTCTGCTCTTCAGAATGAGCTGTACAGATATTCAGAATTTCGAGGTTTACAATATAGCACATTATAATACTAAGCCCCATGAAAGATATTCAACATTCCTTGATCGAATGCATTTGCAATATAATGCAGTGTGTTCACAGTTTTTCCATCATCCTACTCGTACAGCATGGAATGTGTAGTGTACAGTTAGACAAGATATACACACATCAAAAAAATTTTGCATCACATTGGTTCTCAAAACTGCTGAAGACAGACGTTGACTGTGGATATTGTATCACACACACATTACCTTTGACTTTTCTGAGATATTACTAAATCCGTTCAAAGATGTAAACAACCACGCATGAGCAGTGCCTAGTCGACGGAGGGGTCCCGACAGCCAATCAGTTCCCGTGATTCCTCGAGAAAGCAGGTACACGAATCATGTTGTCTGTAGTTCAACCACGCCTAGACGGTCAATACCACGGTTCGATCGCGTCCGCATTGTTACTTTGTGCAAGGAAGGTCTCTCAACAAGGGAAATGTCCAGGCGTCTCGGAGTGAACCAAAGCGATGTTCTTCGGACATGAAGGAGATACCAAGAGACAGGAACTGTTGATGACATGCCTCGCTCAGGCCGCCCAAGGGCTACTCCTGCAGTGAATGACCGCAACCTAAGGATTATGGCTCGGAGGAACCCTGACAGCAACGCCACCATACTGAATAATGCTTTTCGAGCAGCCACAGGACGTCGTGTTACGACTCAAACTGTGCGTAATATGCTGCATGATGCCAAACTTCACTCCCGACGTCCATGGCGAAGTCCATCTTTGGAACCACGACACCATGCAGCGCGGTACAGACAGGCCCACCAACAGGCCGAAAGGACCACTCTGGATTGGCATCACGTTCTCTTCACCGATGAGTGTCGCATGTGCCTTAAACCAGACAATCGTCGGAAACGTGTTTGGAGGCAACCTGGTGAGCCTAAACGCCTTAGACACACTGTCTAGCGAGTGCAGCAAGGTAGAGGTTCCCTGCTGTTTTGGGGTGGCATTATGTGGAGCCTACGTACACCGCTGGTGGTAATGGAAGGCGCCGTAACGGCTGTACGATACGTGAATGCTATCCTCCGTCGGCCGGAGTGGCCGAGCGGTTCCAGCCGCTTCAGTCTGGAACTGCGCGACAGCTACGGTCGCAGCTTCGAATCCTACCTCGGGCATGGATGTGTGTGTCGTCCTTAGGTTAGTTAGGTTTAAGTAGTTCTAGGGGACTGATGATCTCAGATGTTAAGTCCCGTAGTGCTCAGGCCATTTGAACCATTTTTTTGCTATCCTCCGACCGATAGTGCAACCATATCGGCAGCATATTGGTGAGGCATTCGTCTTCATGGACGACAATTCGCGCCCCCAACGTGCACATCTTGTGAATGACTTCCTTCAGGATAACGACATTGCTCGACTAGGGGGGCCAGCAAGTTCTTTAGACATGAACCCTATCGAACATGCCTGTGATAGATTGAAAATGCCTCTTTATGGAGGACGTGACCCACCAACCACTCTCAGGGATCTACGCCGGATCGCCGTTGAGGAGTGGGACATTCTGGAGCAACAGTGCCTTGATGAACTTGTGGATGATATGTCACGACGAATACGGGCATGCATTAATGCAAGAGGACACGCTACTGGGTATTAGATGTACCGGTGAGTACAGTAATCTGGACCACCACCTCAGAAGGTCTGGCTGTATGGTGGTAAAACATAAAATGTGTGGTTTGAATCAGCAATGGAAAAGGCGGAAATGAAGTTTATGTTGATCTCTGTTCCAGTTTTCTGTAAAGGTACCAGAACTCTCGAAACTGAGGTGATGCAGAACTTCTTTTAATGTGTGTATCTGCACACATTCATGGGTTCTGTATGTATGCATAGTTATTCCTATCCTTGTCTTATAGAATCAGTACTAGGTTCCTCAAAGGTATAATGTTTGAAACCAGACCCTGATATATTTTACGAGTCAGTACTACCGGTCGAGATACAGATTCTTCCCAACAGTTGGTAATGGATATAAAATCAGTGAGATACCAACCAAAGCCATATAAGTTCTAGTGACTGTCCAGACATTAAACCATATTCGTAGAATATTGTCAAGTGCAACATCTCATCGACAATTGTGATGGCACGATCCCACATGCAGTAGCAGTAGCAAAGAGTATAGTAGAAAATCGATACACACAACCATCGTTGTACCACTATGGAGCAAAAATGCAACGTGCTAACACAAAAGAACTACATCTTCCTATAATCACTAGGAGTGAAAAGTGCAATTGTGCTACTTGATATAAGTGCACCTGTGGACTATAATGAACATTTTATACTGCAAGACTATATCCAATACAATCCTTCTATTTCGACAAAATTTAGGATTATCATTGAGCACCATGATGCTTCAACAATTCCAACCAACAATATCCCCGGAACGAAAATATGTGAAAAAAAGGGAAGCCCTACAATATCCTATCTTACATGTAAAGCCTTTGCATTTCTGTATCATAAAGTATGGTATGCACTGAATCACGATAGAAATATAGCGATAAAATCAACCCTTAAAATATCTGTTTCTGCACTGACATCATACGTGAATCTTTCAGAAGACGCAGGAAGGATCACAGAAAAAGAAACCCAACATTTAGAAACATATACAAATGCTTTAGTTTACACATAACAGTAAATTTACTAACGGGATATTTCAAAGACATTAAAAGTGTGCTTAACAGTGCAAAACAGTAAATCAATTTGATACGAAGCACGATGGACAGCAACGACTACACTCAAGAACTGGGTGTGCCCAAATATGATACGTTTGTGACCGATAAACGTGTATGGAAGATGTCACATATTTCACTAGCAGATGAGGAAGACTTAAGCTTTTACAGTTGCTGGGTGCAAGAGTTGAGTTACCTTCAAGTTTCGGTTCATGGGAGCTGTTTGAAAACCTCATACTAGCAAACACCTCATAACGGCTAATAATACAACAGTTCCACTAGAAATGCCAGGATTCATCGTTGTATTGTATTTAATGGAACTAGGGACCTAGAAACGACGGAGAGGCTTCGTCCCCGCCGTAGCCCTCAGTGGTTCACAACCCTACTGCAGGCGAGAGGTTTATGTACTATAATGTATTTATGCATTCAGGGAAGATTTATAAATTGATTATATTTAATAATATACATGAGAAGTCATAATGAAATATTATGAAATGAGATAGGCTGCCACTTACCAGACAGAGGAGATGCTGAGTCGCAGACAGGCACAACAAAAGGACTGCCAAACGAGATAGCTTTGGACCTTAAAGGCCATCGTCTGAACTAGACAACACACACACACACACACACACACACACACACACACACACACACACATACATTCACGCAGACGTAATTCACACATACCAGACCACAGTGGTCATGTGTGTGACATGCGTTTACGTGAGTGTGAGTTTATATGTTCTCTAATTAAGATGAAGGTCCTTTCCGTCTAAAGCTTGTTTGTTTTACAGTCTTTTAGCTGCGCCTGTGGGCGACTCGGCATCTCCGCTGTGTGGTGAGTTGCAATCCATCCTTTTCATACCATTGTCATTATTTCATCTTGGATTTTTAAGGAGAAGTCATACTTCTAAATGAAACATTTTTGCCTCTGACGCCACATGATAGCTTAATAGGTTTACTTCGTAATATGTCATAATTTGTGAGCCAGTTTGACTGCTGATGTTAGGAAAGGGTTTTCCACATTGACTAGGTAATATGTATCCATTAAGGTATATATTTCATCTTATCGTATCACCAAGTGAAGGTTATCATGCCCAGAGTAATGAAGTACTGTTCGATACGTTTGTTAGGTTTCATTCTTCTTACTATGAGGGGTTAAGGGGAAGAATACAGATGCATGCTCTGCATGAGGGAATATAAGAAATTAACACCTACTGTCATAAAAAAACTGCTGATAACAGACTGAATTTGTAATGTCAGGGTTTATCAATCATCTTGTAGAATTCGAAGCATTAGAAAACTTCCCATCATACACAACAGTATATACATTAATACTGTATGTCCTTGTGGTAAATTATACACTGCTGACTGGAAATTTATAAAGACTCATGGAAATACATAGGTGTAGCAGCAACTCAAAAGCTCTTCACGATGGCACCTCAAATTTCAAACATTTTTATCTGTACTCAAGGTTTCTCCGATGAATGCAGTCCTTTCACATTTACGGATATTGCATTATTTGCATTTACAAATGGGAGGCGTTTTATTACAACATTCTCCACAAATATTGCCTCACAGAAACCATTCAGGAATTTGAAGTGCAGCATAAAAGTGAACAACAACACCACGGTTGACGATTAATTTGCACAGAACACACTGGAATGAACCACGGATGAATTAAGGGGATACAGTAGCAATACTCAGGATCTTCAGGCATAAGGTTTCAACTGCGTATATAAAATGTTGTGAGGTAACTTCGTGGGTACATGATATGTACATACATGCCAAAATACAGAACTTAGTGGAATACGGTATTCCTTCACTCCACCAACTGAAGAGTGAAGACGACATATTTTTGTTCACTTTTGGAAATGTGAAGCTACTGTTAAAATAACATTAAGTACTTTGCTGTTGTTGGCAATCTAGCATTTCCTGGACTCCTGAGTGAGACAGCCACGCCATGGAGAAGATTCATGAACCCGCAACGAAGACTGGACTCCAAACATCTTTCAAAAAAACAGAAAACATGAACTCGAAAAGCCCAAACCTGGCATCGCTGGCAACCAAGTATGGCAACACCACACAAGTTAGAGATTTCAGGTATATAAGTTAAATTATTGGAAAGATTTCCAACGATCGTGCAGCTAACAAAACACGTGCACAAAAACTGTACACAGCATTTGAACCATCTGATGTTGACAAGTGGATATCGATGTAGGACAACTGCCATCCTAAAACCAAAGACTGCAATACTATAGATCTGTTTCCGCATTAAATGTCTCGGCTTTTTCTGGATCTGTGTATCCAGAGACATTGGAGTATAGGATTCCGACCTTGTTCTCTTGTTCGCAATCGTGGAAGTGAAAGTATTTTGTTTATCCATTCACTCCGACACGGTCTTCGTTTTTCTTTTTTTTCTTTTCTTTGAGGTTTCAGGTTATAGACCTATAAACACCCTCCATTTATGTTTAGCAATCAATTCATTGTCACGCATTTCTTTTTGTAGTCTGAGAAGTTTGCTCCTTAGTGCTCCAGACGAAGATTTGACGTTGATCAGTTCCATCTTCCCAGTTTCCCCCTTCTTGGGTTGGCTTATAACCCGAGCCAGTAGCAGAAATACATTCCGTCGATTCTAATCCTGATTATTTGAGGTATCATGAAGTTCCTCCGTTTTTGCATTTCTTTCTGTGTTCTACATATTGGTTCCACGAGATATGGGATATATGAGTTCAACACCAGAGGAACTACCGCTGGTGTGAGACTAATTACTTAATGATGTCTCCCCGTATCGCTGAGACTCCGCTCAAGACACCTTGCTATATGCCACGCACACGTCCTATATCACTCATGGGCACGTACACGACTTTACGTAGGTCAGACAGGCAGGACGTTTGAAATACGCTTAGAAGACCACGCTTTAATTCATGCCAATAAAAGAGCTTTTAGTGATCACCTTCGAAGTATGCTGCTGAAATTACTGATAAGCATTTGGAAGTGCTACACAGAGAACCTAAGGGACACCTCCTGACAGTGATGGTAGAAACACCTTCCGCTAGAGCCTGGTAGCACATTAAATCGGCATGACGATTTTATTTACAGTGCATTTTACAGAAACTTAGAAAGCCGCTTCCAATCGTCCACCTCACCGCAGCGCACATGTGATCAACAGCAGCCCCACTCACCGAGAAGAGACAGTCGCAGCGCATCGGCTCACACTCCATCCTAGGAGAAGGCTGGCGTGCAGACTGGCTTAAGTACATACTGCAAAACTACTCGCCGTACAACGCCACCAAGCAGAAGAAAATGCAGTCAACCATAACTAACGTACCCCGCACCTATAACTAGTTGCTGCACGCAATTTGACTTCTATAATTTATTGTTTTATGTATTTACGGCTTTGTACTTTCAATGCTTCCATTTTCTGCCTCATAATATTAAATGACACTTCATGCAGTTCTAGATTTTCGACATATTTCCACTACTGTAACTTTACAATCATTATGTCTCTCACTATTTATACATCCTTTGTGCCAGGCCTATACTTTTAATATTTTAGCAAAATAAATCTTTATACAGTTTTATTTTTATACTTTTAGAGTAAGAACTTATGACTTTATACTTCCGAAGTTTCACAATTTGAATATCTTCAGATGCTTATTGAGTTATCTCTTCTTCATTTCCAGATTTAAAATCTACTGTTTTATCCACATTTTTCAGTTTTACACACCCGTTATGGTATCTTAACAGAAGGTTTCCACATTATTGACTTCGTGGAACTTTAGTGTAAGACCCCCTCTTATTGGCCCCATAGCATACCAGCCACCAACCATACGTCCACCCCCCTTCCTCCCTTGCCTTCTTTCACTGCTCTCAATCCCACTAGGATAATTTTACAATTTCACTATTTTATACAATATTAGAGCTTCAATGAGATTTCTTACATAATTATACATTCACTTGTTAAACTCATGACAACCCCACCACTCCCTTCGTGCTTCCTTTCCATTTCTCGAATCAGCCTCACTTCACTTCCCCTCCCCTCTTCCCCCCTACTTTCAAAATCTACCAATATGAAACACTGACCACAGGTGCTAAATAAAGTACTCTGATATGTTGTTGTGAGTAGACAGGAAGAGTTGCTGATGCAATTACTTAGGTAAATTCTACATTTGTGTACATTTCTTTTGTTTTCTACTATTGCAAAATATTAGATGGTGCAAATTATCCACTCATTCGGTATACTTCCCCAAAGATCGATTTACAATCAGTACAAACTTTGCCCATAATTTTTCTCAATGTCTGTTATAATGGAATTAACTGATAACAATACAGTGTCTAAATGGGATACATAAATACTCTCCTAGCCTTCTTGATGAATTTCCTGTCTCTATACTGACTTCGTCGATAGGGTCAGGCCTGTTGTAAGACTTTGAGGACAGAACAACTGTGTAAGCTGTAAATATTTTTGGTTTAATGATGCAATCTTATCACAGAAATACACACATTTATACAATTTACAATATGACAATGTTATGACAGTTGTCATACGAACGCATCTCGTCTTCAGAAAGTGAAATAATCCTAAACACTACAATGGTAAATTTTAACTTTTAAGTTTCTTTACAAAATTATTCTTACATCTACATCGTGATGTTGGTCAGTACTACGATAAATCATCCGATACCGGTTCTAAGTTTGGTACTATTTAGGATGACAATCAAGTCTATGGAGGATGGTTAGTTCTGTGACAAGTTGAGCAAAAGATTGCCTTGCCAAGGTCGCTCAATTTTACAGTGGACGCAAGCTAGTGAACTAACAAGTTTACACCTCTTCTCGCAGTATTTACCTTAGCGCCGATGAGCTGTCATCTGCATGGCTGCTCTCGTCCTCTGAAATTTCTATAAAAACTAATTAAGCCTCTGCTGATTTTTCCAGCAGAAACTCTCCCTATGTTTCCCATTATGCGAGAATACATGTATTCATCCCTAGTCTTGGAACATGGCGATATTGAAGCGCATGGCTGAAGCAACGTGCATATTAAAACATTACAATGACCTGTCAGTCCTCGCAAGAACAATTAACTAACTTGCTGGTTCGTTTCTCCACAGTAGGAGCTCAACGATGCTACAGCTAATATCTAGCTGAATGTCAGTCACAGTGAACGCAGTGTTCACATGCGTGGTAAAGAGCATTATGCGCCCCGTTGTGTACTTGACGCCAGTTCAGAGAAGAGTCCTCGAAAATTTCGCTCTTGTCTTTCTCGTAGCGGAACTGTCTTCCCACCTGGGTTCCTTCGTTCTCCACATCACGGCTTTTTTCGACCAATAGGAGGGTTCCTCTTATTTTGTGGAGACACTCTCTGCCGATCGCAAGGGCCCTACCATTAAACTGCGTCGAAGTCTCGGCAATTTACTCCTTCCTATTTCGTTTCCGCCTATCGGACATTTTGTGCCAGCTCCAGACGCCTAAAAGTTACATGTGTACATCACATGTGTACCACTTGCTGTTCTTGTGATCAACTGCGTCACTGGTTTTGTTCGTATGCATTTGTAATTCCGAAACGCAGTTTCTAAAGCTTATTTCTGCCCTACTTCTGGTGGCCCGTTACTTGCTCTCCAGTATGCGTCACTTGTCCAGTCGCTGCCTACCGCCGCAGAACGCCTCCTAAGAGGTTTTGGTGGTGCCTCCCGTGGTGCGGCCTCTGCTTCTGCCCACGCCTGCTTCTACACAAAACGTTTCCTCTCGCTACTTGTTCACCTTCTGTTCCTTGATTGTATTGCATAGGAGTTGTGTGTTAATACCGTCAACTGAGTGTCATCCCTTTTGCATTACATACTTATAGGCAAATCTGCTCATTACTGCCAAAGTAAGTTAGGTGTCATATTTACCTTCCCGTTACGACGTATAAAACTCTTATTCTACCACCTTACACTGTTTGTAGCTACAAGGTCTAAAATATTTCCTTTGAGTATGGGTATCGAACTAGCTGCTCAAGAAAATTTTCAGGAAATGTGTTCGGAACTGCTTCACAAGACTATATGTCCATGACGCTATAGACGTTTCAGTGTATACTGGGTTGGTTAAAGTCTCCCCAAAATAATACTGCATGATCGGGGTGTTTCCACACTATTGAGTGTAGACTTACTTTGAATAATTCTACAATTGTTACGCGGAATCGTCTGGCCGGTAAAAACAACCGATTGTTAACTTGGATTCACCTAGGAAAGTTATGCATGTCCTGTTAACCTCACAGTCAGAAAGAGATAACTATGTAACTTGCTATTCTCCTGGCGTGTCACATAAAAAGGTTGGTGTCTGACTGATCTGTCTGCAGTGATCCATGGTTGTTCAAAATCAATGACCATAGCACTACAGACTGCCTGAATCTACACTAATAAGTTACTA
Source organism: Schistocerca piceifrons (assembly GCF_021461385.2). Taxonomy (NCBI): domain Eukaryota; kingdom Metazoa; phylum Arthropoda; class Insecta; order Orthoptera; family Acrididae; genus Schistocerca; species Schistocerca piceifrons. The sequence goes on from NC_060149.1 coordinate 559,891,544, forward strand.
AATGCGAGACTACACCTGTTAAATGCACTAACACACAAGAAATTTAACAATTAGACTATAAAATCACTGCCGTGTAGGGTAGCCACGTGGTCTCAGTCGCCTTGTCATATAATTTAACCAAAAAGTGAAAACGAAACGAACATTTTCATTAGTGAAAAAACTAAGTATGAGCAAGTCACTGAGAAACAGTCTTACTTGTCACAATGCTAATGTCACTGACGGCTTTATTGGTTTTCGCTGTGGAAGTTATCATATGGAGAAAAGCTTCTGGCAGACGCCTTAAAATCCTCTAGCGTATTGTAGGGACCCCTGCTTCAATTGCACTGTTTCTTAAGTTTCTGGAAGAATAATAGAGCAGGGATCTACATTGATTTCAGATGTTTTATGTTTCCTGTAGAAACCAATACACCATCTTCATATTTGTATAGTTAAGGCTCACCGGCCATTCGACCATCTCCTTCTGTGTGGATGCACAAACAGTGCCCGAACTCTTATGGGAATCGGCAGTAAACCCACGAGTAATTAGTATAATGGACGGGGGCACTATGAATAAAGTGCGGGACAATAAGTAGCGAATGGGTTTCACCAGAGGCCGGCGTGCTCTCTGTAATAAAAAAAAACTGAGTCAAGGAATCATCGATCAACTTGAACGGATGTCTTGCGACGTCCACCCTGACGAAACTTCTACTTTAATAATTAGACTACCAGACTCATTGCAGTGTAATTTGTACACAGTCCTACTGATTCTGTGAAATAGTTCCTAAACACTGAATAAAAACTAAATAGTCTCCGCGTTATAAGCTAATATTGGCAATGTGTAAAGAGAACTACAAAAATAATAACAGGTACAATGACAATGGGTAATAATAACAATAATAATAATACTAATAGTAATGGTAATTACGGAAATAGACTGAAAGACGATTGAAAAGGGCAGCGGTAAGATAGTGACGGGAGATACTATCCGCATGGAGAATACTGGAGTTATGTAATGAGAAGACATAATTTTACAAAAAAAAGAGAGGACGAAAGGCGAAGGCCATGACAAGACGGTCCAGAATCGATAAATGTTAGGACAGGCAGTCACGAAACTAACTGGTGCTTTATTCAAGTTCTGCAGAGAGAGAGGGGAGGGGAGGGGGACTAGGAGTTATGCAATGAGTACGATCAGACAATTTTACAGCAATAGCAGTATTATTACAATGCTAAAGAGAAGAGGGAGGTTGATAAGTGCAAGATGGATGCTTTTATAGGAAATGAAAGCCTGTGCAGCGTTTGGAATAGGTACTACAAATGGGAAAGAAGAAATAATTATAATGACAATAACGACACTAATGAATTTCCAAACTATAGTATTAAGAAATTGTCTAACGGAAATAATGTGGCAGAACTAGGAAGTAATGAATACAATAAGGGACTGGCATCAAATTAGGTTACCAAGATCTTGGGAACAAAGACTGTGATGTTACCAGAAGTGGAAACAAGTGTTCACATGGAACTGAGGGCTAGAGCAGTTAACAGCAGTGAAGCTACTAGTGAGGAAGTAGTTTTTCAAGATGCAATGGTGGATAGTGATGTGAAGAGTGGATGTCAAAGAGATGACGTATGTTCGTTAACCGCTAATATGAATAAACCTACTCAGAATGGAGTATGTGCCGATGTAGCTGTTAGATGTGGTGATGTAGTGGGCAACGAGGCGTATATTACTGATACGCCTGCAGCAGTGTGTGTAAACAGTAATTTAAATTATATACAGGATAAGATTTTAGCGACGTATCAGTTAATAATGATGGTTAATGAAGTCATAATGGAAGTTGCCCTAAGGATGAAGTAAAATGATATGTTTTGTGGATGGTGAGATCATATGTTTCTCGATAAGATTAGCAATGCTCATTTGATACAGCTACCCGAAATTAGTCTAGTGCGATATTTGTTTTATCGATATGTAGTAAGAAGAACAATAAAACACCACGAATAACTAGTACTCCAGCTGCGACTCAGCACTGCAGTAACAACCAGAGTGAGCCAGGAATGGGCTATCACTGCAGGGATACTGGTTATTTGTCGTGCTCCTGTTAATACATTCCGATAAAAAAAAGAAAACATCGCACCAAACTAATTCTGGAACGCTTTATCGAATGAGCACATAAAATTCCGCTTTAAATATCATTTTCCTTCTAACTGAAAATAAAGCAACGCTTTCCATCGACAATGGGTGTCGCATGAAAGACGTGAGGAGCGGTATTTGTTTGGGATGACTCCAGTTACACATAAAAAAAAACGAAATCGCAAATATGTGCTGAAATAGCAGAGCAAATTCTCCTGACGACAGTTAGGTGAGGCACCCTGTATACACTCTGAAAAACTTGTAAGGTTGTAGCAGGGTAGCTTTTGCTAAATAATTGTTAATACAAAATTCGACACGATGTGCTGTTGCCGAGTTAATTAGCATTCGAGTCAACCAATCAGGCCGTTTCACGCGAAAATTTAAGCGACCCGCCAGATAATATTACTGTTAGTTCTCTCATAGCGTAGATAATAGTGCACAAGATTCCTAAGCCTTTTGCTCGTGTTCGATTCTTACTACCGTGCCATGACGAATTTCTGTATTGCTCTTTTGTTCGATTTTAGGAAACCACTCGAAGAACCCATTTGGCGACTCCGTCTCTGGAGTGCCGCTTGAATTTGATCGCACAACGGACCAATTCACCGTTACAAGCTTTTCAAACTGTTTCTGTCAGTCTATTAATGTTTTCTATATATATATTATTCATGTTGTTTGGTCTCTTGATGAAGCCCGTAAATGGATACTTTTTAAGATGTATTCGGCGCTAATCATAGTCGTTATAATTTTTGATTGTCTAAATTGATTAGAACTCATGCTGCCCCAGGTAAGCAGAATGACTGATAAACATCGGAATCTCCCCAGTGGGTCCATAGGTATGGCTGACATACTTGGGCAAACATATTACACTGAACAAAATATAGGATCGATATTGCATTTGCAGAGTAACGATGATATAAACATTAAAAGCATGAAACCATAAAACGACATACACTACCAGCGGAAAAATGTTCCTATTGGAGAAGACAGAAGGCGATTAAGCAGCTCTTTATTAAAAAAACCTCTGACTGAAAAGTATAGTATCAGTTGCCTCATTTTACTTTCCTCAGCACGTTTAAAAATTTTGGCAAAAATATTGGCATGTGAACATATTCGTGCTCTTATTAAAATGCACTTCACTTCACACTCTCACAAACCACCTAACTGTAACTCGATCACACCCACTAGTCTATCGCTGTAAGCCTCTTACGCTCATCCACTCCCAACTGCCCACTCTCACCCACGTATTCTGCCCAAGTCATTGTTATTATCGTTTTGTGGCGCTCCAACTGTCACTGTCTCCTGTCTCATAGCTACAGCCGCCTTCGTTCTGTCCTATTACTACTACCTCCTCTCAGTGCCACTGTCTTCCTGTCTTCCTCTTGTTCTCTCTGACTGCTAATTTATCATTTGTTCCTTCCTACTCTTGCTGTTTCTTCTCACTGTCAGTATCTCTCTCTTCTTCCTTATCACTGTCATGCACTCTGACTCTCATTATGGCTGGTTGTCACCCATTTCCACTTTTTCTTTCTATTTATACCTCTTCCCCCGGCCCACCACCCTCCCCCCCCCTCCTACCCCCCCCCCCCCCCCCCTGCCACAGCACTGTCTCCTTCACTCTTTTCCTATCAATGTTCTGTCACTGAAGCAGAAGTTCCACTGACACTTTGTACCTCTCTTTCTCTCACAATGCCATTGTCTCTTTCATTGTTTCTATAACAGAATCGCAGTCAACTATCTTCCAGTATTTATTAATTTTCCGTCTCTTTGCCACCACCACTGTCCTTTCCTCTCTGAAAATAAAAATGGGAGAATGTATTTGCACGCCAAAATTTTTGGGAAAATTTTTAAAGTGCTGAGGAAGGTAGAATGAGGCAGATGATACCCCACTTTTCTGTCAGAGTCTTTTAAATAAACAGGAACTTACTCACATTTTTTGTGCTCCGATAGCACCATTTTTCCGCTGAGGCCCTTCTTTTTCCTCTCACTGCAGGACATGCCACTCATATGAAAAATACTTTATGGGTCAGTAAAATTTTGAAAGTTTACTTACGTGAAAGTGAAATAACGCAAAACTAATTTTACACCTCAGACCGGATTTTACGTGCACAAATATTTTGCATGTGCTTCAGTGCTACAACATGGAGCTCCCGTCCCAGAACCTTTCTGACGACGGTGGAGGCATGTGCATCTTATTTCTGTGTGCTACGTCAATTTACAAACTATGTTTTCACCTCACCCCGAATTTTACGTACGAATTCTACGTGCACAAGTATTTTTGAACCTCTGTATCTCGGAAACGGGTAAAGATATCTATAAAATTTTCAAAGCTGTATCTCGACTGGAATCTTACGAATATAACCTAAAAATTATAGCCATTTCCTCTGCAAAAAATGGCTCTGTGCACTATGGGACTTAACAGCTGACGTCATCAGTCCCCTAGAGCTTAGAACTACTTAAACCTAACTAACCTAAGGACATCACACACATTCAATCCCGAGGCAGGATTCGAACCGGCGAGCGTAGCGGTCGCGCGGTTCCGGACTGAAGCCCCTGGAACCGCTCGGTCACTCCGGCCGGCTTTCCTCTACATATCAGTCTTGGAAACAGTGAATAGTGTTCGATCGGCAACTGACTGCTAAAAATATTGTGGAAAACGCATTTTTGTGGTTTCCTCAGCAACCGATCGTTAATTTATGTATATGCATAATTCATTTCTCCGCCCATTCATTCGTTCAATTAAATTGTGGATTTATCACTGGTATACCTGTCGTCACTCAGTTTAATTTTACGTGGATATTTTACGTGTGCAATTGAGAAAGGTATGAAAATATCAAGAAAATTTTCAAGGTTGTTAGAAACCGGCATCTTGGGAATATATCGTAAAATCTCAACAATTTGCTATCCATAGCCACCTTCGAATCCGCGGCTGGGATTTGGTACCGAAAAATCTTGTTTCCCACAATTTTTATGTCTACTGGTAATACAATTTTGACGAATTCTACCCATAAAATTCACGCAAATGCATCATTCATCCACTCATTACGGGTATACCCGTCAATTGAAATCTGAGGATATCACAGATATAACCGTCATTGTCAATCATGAATATATTTATTAATAATTTTAAGAAGTTATGTTACTTAAACAGTCAGTGTAACTTTGAACCTCTTTGACAAGGAAATGGATAAAGATATGAAGAAAATATCAAAGGTAGTTTGAGATAGAGACCTTAGGAACGTATTGTAAAAATTCCAGATTTTTGATGTGCATAGCCATCTTGGAGTGCTCGGCTGGATTTCGGTCCGTTCGTGACGACGAAAATATAGTAAGAAACATCGTTTTCGCGTTTCCCGAGGAACCGTCTGTGAATTAATGGTGCCTCCAGAAGTGCCATCAAGCCCATCGTAGACCATATCCAATGTAAAAGGAACCAGGTGTTTTGCTCCATTCGCCTAAGCAGTAGGAAGTATGTAATAGTCATACTTTATCATTATACTGTAGGATAGTGACACTAAGACGATGCCTCTGATGGGTGTACAAATGGTCCCTAGCCCAAGAGCTATCCAAGACCGTTGACCTTACCTTTGTACCTCCAACAGAACCCGAGATACAAGGGCCGGAAAATACCGTTTTTTTGCGCAACATTTTAAAGTTTAATGGTAAGGTTTCTGTAGCGTCCATACCGCTAAGACCCATGACGGTGAGCCTAGGTCATTGCAGTTTTAGGCATAAATACATGACAAGCATTAAGAAAGCTACAACTGTTTTTAATTATGAATATCATAACGGACATAGAAACTGGAGTGATCACATCATATGAAATATCAAATGAAAGCTGATACCATCTGCCTGTACCACAATAGACTATATAGCAAATTCCACATACATATCAAAAATTGAAGAGATTTTATAAAAGGTAGGTCTGCATATGTCCCATAGCAATAAATCCTCTAGATCTGTATGTAGTATGCTGACAGCATGGGTTATCTAGTTACTCACCAAGTCGTCCCACGTAGTGGCTACATACAGATAAATATTAGATGTTCTTCAAGTGATTACTCATATAAATGGCCATTAATAAACATTTTATTAAATCGCAGTGGAAGTGCCAGTACTAAAAAGTAAAACGTACGCGTAAAGTGACGCACATGGTTCAAATGGCTCTGAGCACTATGGGACTTAACTGCTGAGGTCATCAGTCCCCTAGAACTTAGAACTACTTAAACCTAACTAACCTAAGGACATCACACACATCCATGTCCGAGGCAAGATTCGAACCTGCGACGATAGCGGTCGCGCGGTTCAAGACTGTAGCACCTGGAACCGCTCGGCCACTCCGGCCGGCGTGACGCACATGTAGAGGTTGGTAGGATGCTGTTCCTTCCAAATTGCCATTTACTTTCTGTAACGTCAATGTACTTCCTTCATATTGTAAAAGTAGATGTTAGCCTTTTTATGAATTTTGCTGGTAACTAATGCAACATTGTATTGGTTTTGTTAAGAGAAGTTACAAACTGACCGCAATAATTCTGAGATTTTTCTGATATTATCTATTTATGTACATATACTCTTAATTCTGAACAACAGTCATTGGTTCAATATTTAACGTGAATTCAGTAGTGTGTGACCTAATGGAAAGTATTTAAAGGCCAACAACATTGCGCTCGTGGGTTTCGGTCTTGTCTTTTGTCCTGGAAACCTTTGTTTTTGTAAGCGGTATTGTATCGGTGGGTTCGTTTGGTGTCAGTCGAAATAGTATGCCTGTGAATGAAAAAGCAGCCGCGCTATTTAAGCACTAACTACGTTCAGGTACTGATCGTTGGATTTAGAATAATTTTGGCACTGCACAAATTCATATATTCCACAGCAGTTAGCTTACGAAGTATGAAACTCAAATAGAGAAACTATGGAGACGTGAAAATCAGTCTGTGGTTAGTAAGTGAAGTGACATTGTGACCTTTTTCCACGTGACCGGGTGAGAGGAAACAATATTTCGGCCGGACACTTGAATAACTGTAAGTAATAAATAGTTAATGTAAAACTTATAACATGGATAGTTTTCTAATCTGTAAGAGTCACATATAAAATTAAAACTTACTAATTTATCCATCTTTAGCTATTGTAAGGTACACAAAAGGAATTTTATTTATTTGCTGGCTTCAGTCACCTAGTGATCTTGTTCAGGAGTCTGCAGAAGAATGTGCTACAAATATTGACAACCTAGAGAATAGCATTGCAAAATTTAAGACGAATAAGTTTAAAAATTGAAAGACAAAGAGATGAGATGGTACATTCGTAAATTTATCGCATTGTTAGTGAGCGACAAACGCAAGCAGCTACATGCCGGATAGTTCTGTAGTCCTATAAAACTACAAGAACAATAAGCAAAACAATAATAAAATGCGTTAATGCAGAAAGAGCAAGTGAATGCATATATATGGGTAACAGTACGTGTACAAATATTGTATGAGGACGTCAAAAAGCACGTGCACGCATCATGCAAGATCTATACCTAATCAGCTGATGACATGCGTTTCGTCAGGATGCTATTAGATTGGGGCTACAAGTAAAATAAAGTAATAAAACAAAGACCTTGCTACTATAGTCACCATAAAACAGAACCTAAATGTAAGTGCTCATAACCAGAATATTAACTGACATGATTATCCTACATATTGTTACCAGCAAAATAATTTTATTGAACATTTTTAAATTTTTTAAAAGTTTAACTAGACGAGCTCAGAACAGAGCAGGTTAACGCTGGGCTGGTGCGTCAGTCGGAATGTCGACAAAGAGTACCGATAGTGCACCATACCCCAGAGCGGGGCCGGCTGAAACAGAAGCGTTGCTGTGCTAGATAAGAAGGCAGCGCACGCTACGTAAATTCGCCGTCCTAGCGCCTCTACAGAATCAAACGTAGGCACCAAAGAACCGTGCTTGGCGACCCAGAATGACTACTGATTGGCCACAGCGAGGAATGGAGCTCTAATGGGTTTGATAATTGAGGGCCCAGAGCCACCGGGTCATAAGCACTGGCTCGGCCCTTTCAATAGCGAAGCTTTTGTGCTTAATAACACAGTCTGTCGTGTTGCCATTCCGTCCGTGACGCTAGAAGCAGAGAATGACAGCCTACAGAGTGTCAATGAAACCACGACAAGCCGGCCGCTGTGACCGAACGGATCTAGGCTCTTCAGTCCGGAACCGCGCTGCTGTTGTGGTCGCATGTTCGAATCCTGCCTCGGACATGGGTGTGTGTAACGTCCTTAGGTTAGTTAGGTTTGAGTAGTGCTACGTCTAGGGGACTGATGACCTCAGATGTTAAGTCCCATAGTGCTTAGAGTCAAAGCACGATGAAGCATCCCCAACTCTCTTGTGGTTCCCTTTTAAGGTACTCCACGTCGACGTCTGCCCGTAGATACGTATCGTCGGTAGGTTTTCCGGCTTTACCTCCTGACGTGACAGCGACGACTCTCCGATGAGGTGCGCGCATTGTATTTTGCTATTGCTGCGAGTCTGGTAAATATCGCTTTTACTTAGTAATTTGCCCGGCTGAAACTCTCCCCTTTTATGATTAAGACAGCCTGTGCCACCTTTTGGCGGGAGAGGGGACGTCAAAGAATCACAAAAGTTCACATTAAGCAGTCCGTAAAACACGTAAACGTTCACTTCAGTTAGCGTGCCGGCCATAGTGGCCGTGCGGTTCTAGGCGCTACAGTCTGGAGCCGAGCGACCGCTCCGGTCGCAGGTTCGAATCCTGCCTCGGGCATGTGTGTGTGTGATGTCCTTTGGTTAGTTAGGTTTAATTAGTCCTAAGTTCTAGGCGACTGATGACCTCAGAAATTAAGTCGCATAGTGCTCAGAGCCATTTCAACCATTTGAGCCAGTTAGCGTGTTAGTTAATGCCTCCGCTTTCCGCTAGATTGTTCTGACCTACTGCTGAATAGCTTTTGTTCCATAAAACCTTCACTGATTAGTACTAGGTAAATGAAATAAGTACAACACTCTTGTATTTCACTTTCATTCTGTATTCAAGGATTAAGATGGTGATGAATGATGGTCTATTAAAAAGGTTCCTAGCCTGGAGGAATCTAAATAGTCCGAAAATGCCGATATGCACGCGCTCTACGTCCAGATTCGCAACTAACGGCACACGACACTTTCAAAAGTCCACACGTTAAAATCTGAATACCGGTACCTGTGAATTCACTCACATCAGCAGATAATTTGAGTTTCTGTCGTCTATATGTCCGTAAAGTTCCAATGTAGCACTAAAGTCCTAAAATCCCCTTTATACTCCGTTGCTACCAACAGTCAGAGATCGTACACTACATCACTTTTAATCTCCGTAATATTCTAACAGTTTATCGTCAATCTTAACACGATAAAGTCCAATCTATTGTCTCAGTGACTGACACGGGTTTCCCGCCCTTTAACAAAACAATCAAGGAAAAAAGGCGGCAATAATGACGGTCAGGCCTTTTTATAGGTTTTTCATCACAAGAGTTTAACGCCACTGCCTTCTCCATGACGGAGCTTCCGTGGCTTTGCTGTACTTAGATGTTAAACTACTTACTGATATACTATAATTTTGATCTGCAATAACCGAACTCTGATTCTACACTATTTTCCCCTCTAAAAATTCTATTCCTAATTTTAAAATATTCTTTCTATAGCTTTTATAACTGTAGACAGAACCGAGGTGTTACAACGACAAGCAGATCAATGATGGCTAGCTTGCTGTCTGCTTGCTGACTTCAGCACTGAGATGCTGCCAACCTAATGCTTAACACGGATGTGGTCTGCCGTTGTTGCCAACTGTGTCATCGTGGATGAGAAGACTAGGGGCGGCCAGGCTTTCTACACTACAGGTCATCGCGGACGATATGCAAGCTGTCATCTTCTCACCGACCAGACACGGTGCGTCTGTGCAGTCTCCTGGCATAAACGTGTATGTCTGCTAGTGTCTTGGCTGATCCATGTTGGTTGACCAGGGCATAGTTCTCACGACAGCTGACCTCCTGGACCACAATCGGAAGCCCTCATCTGAATGTGCAAAGGGATGTCGTCGAGAGTGTTGAGATGGAGGCCACAGCCGGTCGTCACTGAGCATCTGGACAGGCAGCGCTTTCCTCTCCCCACCACTGTTGCCAGTAAAGCGGACAGGCGTGGCACCGAGCTGCAGGAACGTCATCAGTACGTGCTGGCATGGTGTCAGCACTTCTTTGCGGCATATGCGCTTACACGCAGTCGCCGACTACAGCTCTGATGACACTTGTAACTCTGTAGATTTTGCACGCTAATTAATTGTTATTACAGATACCGCTGTGTTACTGACGACTCCGGCTACGAACTGGACCACTCACCCTCGCTCTGTGCTCGAACTCCTGTTCACAGCTTAACTCCAGCACATGGGTTACACCAGTATTAGTGATGAATAAAACAACATGTTAATACAAACCACATGTGGCGTTATGGATGGAAAGTTTTTAAAGTAATTGCTGAAAGAGGTGTAGTGAGTTCAGTTCTCGCAGCGAACCTGTCGGCAAAAACAAAGACTATCGTGGGGTGGTGGTTGTAACTGGAGTAACTGGAGAAACAGTTCTCAATTTGTACCTGATATGAAGAGTTAGAAAATGCTATAGAGGAAAGGAAGTGTGGGCATAACTATATTATTCTATCATAGTGAAACAGCTACTGTTGTAACTCATGCGAGATCACAAATACGATTTGCGAAACATCTATAACAAGCAACATTCATACCAGATGTATGGAAAGTTTCAGAACACATCGCCATATTGGTGTAGAGACGTGAATGGCCTGCTCACAGAAAATGCGCACAGACAAACAACGTGCAGGGCGTGCAATGGGACAAGAATTAATAACTGGAGTAAGCAGATAAACAGTACCTAGTCAGTAGGCAAAGTGAAGGGTCAAAAATATTTACAGAGAAAAGAATGTCATCATAATTACATACTTCTGTTATAGTAAAATAATTTGTTCAGGGATGTATAAAAAGTCATAGATACGCTTTTTGAAGTAATTGTAGCTAGTGATATTCATACTCAATTATGAAATAAGCATAATAGATTTGACTTATGTATGTTAAATGACTAGAAGTGTATGTTAACCGTAAACACTACTTATAACTATGAGGTAAAACGCCTGGAACTATAAAAATTGAATGTCTATAGTTCACTGATCATATATGGCTACCCAACTGTAGCAAAAATGGTTCACCAACTATAAGCTGTTGATGGTTTTTATCTGTAATGTTAAATGGGTAACTACATGATAAAGTAAATCTCTAACCACTTACAACTAAAAATTAATCGCTGCTTATAAATGTAGATGACTAACAATCTGTAGATGATCAACCATCTCAGCCGCTCAGTCTGAGGCGTCTTGTCACGGCCCGCGTGACTCCCCCCGTCGTAGGTTCGAGTCCTCCCTCGGGCATGGGTGTGTGTGTTGTCCATAGCGTAAGTTAGTGTAAGTTAGATTAAGTAGTGCGTAAGCATAGGGACCGATGACCTCAGTAGTTTGGTCCCATAAGACCCTACCATAAAATTCCAAAAATTAACTACCTGAAAAAGCTGTGTTAAAATTAGAAAATAACAGCTATATATAACGAAAGCACCGTATAGAAAAGCCTAAAGCACTGTAGCTGTGAACCGTTGTTTAAATGTAACTTTATAAGACTATCTAACAGCTATATGGTGAAGCAGTAGTGTGTAAAATATTTAAAATATTCCTAATGACTTACTAGCTGTAAATAACAAATTTTTGCCATCTGTCATAACAACTATGTGCAAACTACTGAAATTAACATACTGTTTCCAAACCACTGACTGCAACCTACTGAACACGGCTCTAGCCAAATAACTGTAGCACTGATTATGACCTACCGAATTACAGCCTTCTATCTACGTAGATTGATAGGTTCTCGAACTAAACATCAGCACCTAAGGGACAAATTCTAGTTCATATCAGGGACTGATTATAAAGTACTGCAATCACAGTGACAAATTGAGAAAAACGTGGGGCAGGTGAGTTGAAAGCGATCGGGAAGAAATGTGGAGAGGAGAGATTTTAAATAAACGGTAGGGGGAGTGAGAAGAAAGAAGCTGAGCTATACATGAGAAACTGTGAACAATAAATAGCATGTGACATGTGTGGGTGTTTGCAGGAAGTTGTTATATTGAGGAGCAACTAAATATCTTGATAGCTACAACTTAACAGTCGTATGAATCTAGCTGTTCTAAGCCGATTTCTTTTAATCGTTCCAGTATATCACGTCTCACCGTCTCCCCCTTCCATCCTCATCGTCCCACTCCACCAGTCTCTCTCCCTAGCATTTTTCCTCTTATAACTCTCCCTCCCCCCTACAACGTGATATGTTTTTTCCTCACAGCTTTGAGTGTACAGTTAATCTTCTTTCTTATTTAATCTTTTCTGTTTATTTAAAACCTTTCCTCACCCTCCCCTGCCCCCTGACAACTAACCACCCCCTCCCCAACCACGTTATTCTCCTAATTAATCCACGATGATTGCAGTGCTTTGTAATCAGTCTTTGATATATAAATGGATTTTCTCACACAGGTACAGATGCTTAGTTGTACGAACCTATCACGCTACATACACTATGTGATCAAAAGTATCAGGGCACCTGGTTGAAAATAACTTACAAGTTCGTGTCGCCCTCCATCGGTAATGGTGGAATTCAATATGGTGTTGGCCCACCTTTAGCCTTCATGACAGCTTCCTCTTTGGCAGGTAAACGTTCAGTCAGGTGCTGGAAGGTTTGTTGGGGAATGGCAGCTAATTCTTCACGGAGTGCAGCACTGAGGAGAGGTATCGATGTCGGTCGGTGAGGCCTGGCACGAATTCGGAGTTCCAAAACATCTCACAAGTGTTCTACAGGATTCAGGTCAGGACTCTGTGCAGGCCAGACCATTACAGGGATGTTACTGTCACGTAACCACTTCGCCACAGGCCGTGCATTATTAACAGGTGCCCGATCATGTTGAAAGATGCAATCACCACTCCTGAATTGCTCTTCAACAGTGGGAAGCAAGAAGGTGCTTAAAACATGAAAGTAGGCCTATGCTATGATAGTGCCAGCCACAAAAACAAGGGGTTCAAGACCCCTCCATGAAAAACACGACCACACCAGTACACAACTGCCTCCGAATTTTACTGTTGGCACTACACACTCTGGCAGATGACGTTCACTAGGCCATACCCACACCCTGCCATCGGATCGCCACATTGTGTACCGGGATTCTTCACTCCACACAACGTTTTTCCACTGTTCAATTGTCCAATGTTTACGATCCTTATACCAAGCGAGGCGTCGTTTGGCATTTACCAGAGTGATGTGTAGCTTAAGAGCAGCCGCTCGGTCATGAAATCCAAGTTTTTTCACCTCCCGCCTAACTGTCATAGTAATTGCAGTGGATCCTGATGCAGTTTGGAATTCCTGTGTGGTGGTCTGGATAGATGTCTGTCTATTACACACTACGACCCTTTTCAGCTGACGGCGGTCTCAGTCAGTCAACAGACGAGGTCGGCACGTACGTGTCCCTTTACGTTTCCACTTTAATAACACATCGGAAACAGGGGAAATAGAGATGTTTAGGAGCGTGGGAATCTCGCGTACAGACGTATGACACAAGTGGCACCCAATCACCTGACCACAGCTGAATTCCGTGAGTTCCACGGAGCGCCCCATTCTGCTCTCTCACGATGTCTAATGACTATTGAGGTCGCTGATATGGAGTACCTGGCAGTAGGTGGCAGCACAATGCACCTAATATGAAAAAGTATATTTTTGAGGGTGTCCGGATACTTTTGATCACATAGTATCGGTAGTACGTTGTCATTCTGTAGGCCACTGTCAGTGCAATAATTATTTGATTGTGGTTGCATTCAGTAGGTTGCAGTCAGCAGTTTTCAATCAGAATGTTCGTTTCAGTAGTTTGCTGGTAGTTGTTACAATCATATGGCCACTGATTTCGTATTTACAGATAGTAATTCATTAGGAATACCTTACACACAATTGCTGCTCTATATACTGGTTCATTTAGTGCTGTTAGTTAGCCACACATAGTTACATTTAAACAGCGGTTCACAGCTACAGTGCGTCAGTATTTTACAGTTTTGTACATTGGTTGTAAGTGGCTAGGTTTTATTTTATAACACCGTTTTCCAGTGAAGTGATCATCTATGGGTACAGGTTTTTCTCATCTACAGTTATAAGCAGTGATTCAGTTTTAGTTGTAAGTCGTTAGCCACTTACATTGCTAGATAGTTAGCCATTTACAACCATGGTGATCCATTTTTGCTACAGGTGGTTATCCACACATGAGCAATGAGCTATTGACATTTAATTTTTATAGTTTCCGGGATTTTTAACTATAGATACAAGTAGTGTTTATGGTTAATAAGCACTTTTACACATTTCACGCTAGTCGGTCAAATGTATTGTATTAATTTCTTGTATAGCTTGAGTCTTCCTTGAAGTGACTGCTCATTTCTTATACAATCACAACTGGTATTCCTAAATAACTATGAGTTTGGCGTACATTATACGGATTCTTGACGCCAAACTTTCTCGATTATCCGGGTTTAGGACTGGCAGCCACACTGCTAGGTTGCTCAGTTCGCCCATAAATAATACGTGGATTTAACTTCATTTGTTATAATTATAATTTTATGTACAGCTCCTGCACAGAGCATAGTACAGTGTGAACCTTCCGGAGCTGTCGTGTTAGATGTACATTATACCTAAAGGCCCTAATCTGAAATAAATGCGTAAGTACAAAAGTAAAAAAAAAATTAAAAATCACTTTTCTGTCGCGCAAGATAGATTGCCGACGTGCATATTTGTAAGTCAACACTATGGAATTATTTACAGCTTCTAGACCGATATACACCAACTCCGGATTTTGATTCATTAGGACGATCCTTCCGCGAGCCACAGATTGCTCGACCATTAGTCTAGTAGCAGACTCGTAAAATACTGAAAGATTATTAACATAGTTTGCCTTCATTATTTCTTGAACCAATAACTAATTTATTTGCGTCAAATATTTGTTAAAAACGTAAGTACAGAAATATATACTCTCGAAAGTACGGTCATCCAGTCCAGAACATGTACGAAATTTCGGAAATCCGCATCGTTTTGAGTATATCCCACTGGGTAGACTTACGCAAAGGCCCATTTCGTTTGCCGTTACAGACTCGCGCTTGCGTAAAATAATGTCTGACTGAGCGCCGATCGCAGCGATGGCATAA
Source organism: Schistocerca piceifrons (assembly GCF_021461385.2). Taxonomy (NCBI): domain Eukaryota; kingdom Metazoa; phylum Arthropoda; class Insecta; order Orthoptera; family Acrididae; genus Schistocerca; species Schistocerca piceifrons. Next base: position 559,906,947 of record NC_060149.1, read on the forward strand.
CTGACCTCCACTGCTCGTGACTGTACGTTGCCAAACGCGGTCAAGTCGTGAGAAATGGTAACAGCAGATTTCCAGCCGTCTTCGCCTGACTGCGTTGATAACTCAACGTAAGTACTGAAATTAATTTTCTCGATAACTTGAAAGAAACTTTCTCATCAGATTCCATCATTAATGGTACAGATAAGAGTTACTACGCTTAAAACTGTTGCACAGTCTATGAGATAGCAGATTTAGAATTACTGACGCCTTCGGCTGATTCCATCATTAATGGTACAGATAAGAGTTACTACGCTTAAAACTGTTGCACAGTCTATGAGATAGCAGATTTAGAATTACTGACGCCTTCGGCTGTTGTTTTCATTCTTTTCTTTATAGGCTCTACACCCAATAATACGTTTTTGAGAGATCGTTAAACACGAGCAATAGCGCAACTTTGACCAGAAAAGGACAGGGAGGAATCGATGTAATTCCTGAGCACCTAACATTAGTTTGGGACTGTACGGATGAACGAAATCATGACAAAGAACGCGAAATCACAAATCAGTTACTCAATTACAGGTTTTACTGACTATACATGCAATCCAGCAGTAATCTATTCCGCAGTGCTCGCAGCACAATTTGAATGACTGCTGAATACATGTTGCTTACGTTGACCGCTATACAATGTCAACTCGTGATCACTGTACAGTAGTATCTGCAAGTAGCATTGCGCAGTTCCTGAAAGTAGACTGTCTGGCATGTAAATCCATAAACGTGAACCAATAACGACAGCAAATATAAACATGTGTGGAGCTGTACGAAAACGTTTGTAATTTCTAGACAATGCTCATGTAGACTACAGGATAAGTGATTATAACACGAGGGTTGGAACTTAAATAGTGACAACTATTTATTCGAAACCGATACAAAAGAGTTACATGTTTACTTCTGTTACTGTCCTTCAAAGTAGACACCTGTGTTGTGTAGAACCGTTGCCAGCGATGTGGAAGGCGAAGTATACCGTTAGCAGAGCCTGTTCTGTTGATGGTGCGAATGAAGCGGTCTACTGCCTGTCGAATCTCTGGAACAGTACTCAAGCAAATGCCACGAAGTGGTTCCTTCACCTTCGGAATCAAATTAAAGTCACAAGGACATAAGTTATATTACTGTTCGTTTTTGGAGAATCACCTGGGACCAGCCTCACGAAAGAAGCGGCAACACTTTCTGATCAACCCACCCATCATTTTGCACGACAATGCGTGGGTGCATACAGCGCAAGCTGTGGCTCCTCTGTTCGGTCGATGGGACTGGGCAGTGCTGTACAATCCACCCTAGTCATCGCACTTAAGTCCTTGTTACTTTGATTTGATTCCTTAGGATGAAGGAACCACATCTTGGCATTCGCTTCAGAACTGTTCCAGAGATTCGACACACAGTAGAGCCCTTCATTCGCACCATCAAGAGAACAGGCTCTGCTAACGGTATACTACGCCTTCCACATCACTGGCAACGGGTTCTACACAACGCTGGTGACTACTCTGAAGGACAGTAACAGGTGAAAACATGTAACTCTTTTGTATCGGTTGCGAATAAATAGTTGCCACTATTTATGTTCCAACCCTCGTACATTTGAAAAAGGAACATTAGTGCTCGATCCGGTCATATAATAGAGAAGTTCAAAGTCATTGAGAAAATAAATTTTGATCAAATCGCTATAGCCACTCACAAGCGGCTGACAGATTCTTATATGACGTCTGTCAACACTAGAAAGTCTCTTTTCTAGAATATCTAGAGTATTCTTTAATGAATGTGCAACATTAACGATATCGAAAACAGAATCAGCCTGCACTGAGAATGTATGTTTGTTTATTCCGTCGGAACCACATTTCGACGGGTAGACAAAATTCTTGTTTGGAAGTGGCTTGTTTCAGACAACTTTGCATTGATGGAATTCCAATATGTCGTCCATGGAAGATTCAGCTGCTATTACTGATTTCACTCCCTTTATTTTATGTCGTAGTTGTGTTCACATTTGTATTTATTAGGCACAAGGTTCGAACAGAACATTCATTTTCAAACCATGATCTCACTCTACATCACATCTGTTGTCATGAAGTGATATAATGCAGCAGTTGCGAACAGTTCACAGTTGTACATTTCATATATTCACCAGCATACCTTACTCTCCACTGTGAAAACGCTTCCCAGAGGGCTGAGTGAAGAGCAGCTCTGTAAATGCGAACTTCCCATAACTATCCTATTAAATTAACTCATGGCAGCTCACCCGATTAAGACTTCTGTAATTGTTTGTAAACAAAAATCGTGTTCAAAACTACACATCGTTGTCTTTGAGCGTGAACACAACTATAATAGGAAATAAAACCAATCAACTTATTAGTTTTGCTACGAACATTTAGAACCAACCAGCGTTTCGGGACACTGGTTGAGGTATTATACTCGTATTCTTGTGTACCAGATTTCGAACCCCTGTCCAGCTACCCAGATTTCAGTTTTAGGTTCAAAATGGTTCAAATGGCTCTGAGCACTATGGGACTTAACATCTATGGTCATCAGTCCCCTAGAACTTAGAACTACTTAAACCTAACTAACCTAAGGACATCACACAACACCCAGCCATCACGAGGCAGAGAAAATCCCTGACCCCGCCGGGAATCGAACCCGGGAACCCGGGAGCGGGAAGCGAGAACGCTACCGCACGACCTCAGTTTTAGGTAGTTTCCCTCCATCACTTCTAGTGACTACCAGGATTGTCCTTGGAAAAAGGATTCTTATCGAATTCTGGTTCTGCTGATTTTATCTTTCCTTCTGGCACCAATGGAAATGTCCAGAAATACTGTCTCGAGGCCTAACAATGACTGCTAAAACTTTGCTGTCCCTCTGAGCTGCTCCAGTGCTTCTTCCCTTTCGAAAAACATCCATATCCTTGTCTTCACCTGCCTACGACATAGTAAAACATTTAGTATGCGTTGGGGAAAAACATGTACGAATACCAGACTTACTAGAACGCATTTACTACTCGTATTTAAGGAAGTGAGGACAGATATAATTTAAGGAAAAAGCGCAGCGGCCTCTCTTAGTGTGTTTGATGTTACTGATCGTCTTTAAATTTGTGGTGCAAGTGTGCATCGAGAAATATTTCTGATTGCTAGTCATACAAGGTTGTGATCATTCGCATCGTCGTTCTTTGTACACACTCGACGTCACCTGTTAGTCTTACTGATAAGGGTCCCATACGCTTGAGCAGTACCGAATTAGGTGGGGTGCAGCTGTTTTAAACGACATTCTTTTTCTCATCCCGCCGATGAAACATTACCTTGAGTTACTTTATCTGATTACCTGATCTGAAACTGAGTGTGTATGGGCGTTTCTCGTCATATCTCTAGACAGTATCTCTAGACAGTGTTACTCCCAAAATTTATGTGACGTGACTGACTATAGTTGTGACATGTAAGTCCGTCTACGTCCATAAAGTGCACAACCTTTTATTTCTGTGCCCCAAGTTTCCAGTTTTTGTTTAAATTGTATTCCAACGAATTCTTAAATAAGGGATGAAAAAGTCTGGAGGAATGGGCTTAGACCCAGATGGGGATTACCTGTTGAGTTTACTACTCAAAAACGATCATACCATATTGGCTGAAGATTTTTCTAAAACAAAACTCAACTAATGTGGGAAACTCTGGAGGGAACCTACGTTCTTTTTGAGGAACACTAATGACGAAATTTTGAGAACCATTATTTAAGGTTGACTGCAGAATGATTCTGTTGCCGTCAACATACATTTCGGGTAAGGTCCATGAAGATTATTGCTCTCACGGAGGCATACGGACAGTCGTTTCTCCTATCTCAGTTTGCGTGTGGGTCAGGAAAGGAAATGGCTGGTAGTGGTACAAGATTTCCTCAGCCACGCACCATACGGCGGCTTTCGGAGTATCCATGTAGATACAGATACAGATGTAGAGATCTCTCTACAGAAAGGACAAACTATGATACTATCACTGTTGGATAACTTCTGAGGCATGTCAAAAGTGTTAATATCTGGTATTAAAATCTCAGATCGTAGTTGCAGTAAAAAAGAAACAAGGAAGAGGACAACACATGCTGTACAGGCCATCAACAGGTTGAATAACATCCTTCGGTCCGATAAGCGTATGAGAAAGACAAGTAATTTCATTGGAATCAATAACAAAAAGCATTTGTTTATGTGGAGCGAAATCCGAGAAAGTGACAAAACAGTGCAGAAGAAGACTTGAAGCCATGCAAATGGATTTTTTGGGAAAAAGTTGTAGTGTTTCAAGGCGAAAGAAGATTCCAAACAGAGAAATCGGCCTGCGAATGACAACTCCCATGTACATCAGAGAAATGATGAAAGAACGGCATTTAAAATGTTGTGGGCATTTTCTGCGATTAGGATATGGGAGATCGCCGAAAATAGGATTTTGTCGGCAACCTCAAAGCAAGAGGGAAACCTGATGCAGAATAGAAAAATCAAAAGACGGAGGAGGTGCAACGAATAAATTTGCACCATATGCAGTAGGCTTGACATTACACTTAACACTATCTACGAAGATATTGTGCGTAGCAGGAACAAATGCACTGTTATTACCGTCATCACGGACACACAATATATTACTGCCACGGATATTCGGTAGGTGTCACGCGCAGGTGGACTGTGAGCTGTGTGTCGCCGTGAACATACCGATGCCTGCGAGAATCACAGACTTTGGCGTGTACGTCACAGCAAGTGACAGTACAGGTGTTAATGAGTGCCAGTAGCTGTCTCCGGCGGAAGGCGAGTAACTATTTCAGACGAATTTAATAATTGTTGACTACATGTTTAAATGCATGGAAGTTCTCGATGGCACAAGTCAAAATTAAGATCTTTAGAGGGTATCTTTCCAATTAAATATTGATTGCCCCGCACGGAGCCGAGCGTTCGCGAAATGTGTCGAACAAGCTAACTAGCGCCACGTCACAAGTTCCTTGTAGAGCCTGTATACCTCGCTGCCCGAAACACACTGGCCACTCTGTACTGCACTGACGGTTATACAGGGTGGTCCATCTGAAGTTTCGGATGTGATTATCCCGAAAACTATACATTGGGTAAAAATAATGGGTAAGACAAGTTCGTAAGCTCAAAGGGGGACATCAAATGATACCACACGTGACCTCCAGCCCCCGCCCCCTTGGGTGGGGTGGGGGGCAACTTTTAAATCTTAAATGGAAACACCAATTTTTCTATTGCAGATTCGGGTTCCCCATATAAAGGTAATCAAGTTTTGCCTGAAACATTTTCTTAAACCATTGACAGATGGCGCTGAAATTGAGAAAAAAGTGAAATTATGGAAGAACTCTGATTTATTTAGAATTATCCGAGAAAGACCAATCAAATCGATAAAAAAAGTGCACCAATTCTTTCGTTACGCCAAATTAAGCTATTTTTGTACAAAATGTACTGTACATTACTTTTAGCGTTACCCAGAAACAACGACATGGACGCAGTAGAAAGATTTTCCCATGGGGTACTTCATTAGTGTGACTCCCCTTGTCTCTCACATGTTGGGGTGCTTTATTAGTGTGAGCCCCCTTGCCTTTCACAATTTGGGGTGCTTAATTAATGAAATTAGCCACGAAGAAATTGTTGAAAATTATCCTTATTTGCTTCAATGCATAAAGTCAATCGTCAGCGAAAGTTGTCCACAGTTTTGAGCAGCACATCCCGTGGTATGGCTGCACACGCTCTTCCAGTGCGTTGCCCCATATTGTTTCGGGTTGTGGGCCGTCTTTCATAAATTATACTTTTTGACTAACCTTACCAGAAAAATCAAGAGATGCTGGTGAACGTGGAGGCCACTGAATTGGTCCGCCGCGTCCTATCCACCGGCCAGGGTACCGAAAATTTAAAACGTTCCGCACATTTTTACCATAATGGGGAGCTGCTCCGTTCTGTTGCCACCACATTCGTTGCCTAGTTTCTAAATCAACATCTTACATTAGCTCCAACGGAGAAGTTGTAAATAAGATTCCCCAACATTTCGGTCAAAAAATACGGTCCTATCAAGTAACCGTTTAAACCAGACCATTAACGACCATTTTTGTTGATTGTCAACGGGTCTGTGCCAGTGTGGATTGACAGGGGACCAATAATGACAACCATGACGATTTAATTCGTCATTGATTTTGAATGTGGCTTCATCGGTGAACATAACGTATCTGAAAATCATTGTCACCTCTTATCACTACCAAGTCCCACTGGCAGAAATGCAGGCGTATTTGCATATCTTTCGGCGTTAATCACTGTGTCAGTGTGATATGATACGCATGATATTTACGCTCCTTCAAAGTCCTCCAAACAGTTGATTTCGGTATTCCAGTTTGTCTCTGAATCGCACGACTAGATATTTCGGGATCCCAAATATGGTTCAAATGGCTCTGAGCACTATGGGACTTAACATCTTAGGTCATCAGTCCCCTAGAACTTAGAACTACTTAAACCTAACTAACCTAAGGACATCACACACATCCATGCCCGAGGCAGGATTCGAACCTGCGACCGTAGCAGTCCCGCGGATACGGACTGTAGCGCTTCGGGATCCCAGTTGAACGCAGACGAGAACGGGAAGGGTACGAGCGTCATTTTCATTGTATTCGCGATGTCGAGGAGGACGATGCATGTATCCATTTCGAGCTCGTTGAGTGCAATTTCGAATATTGTTTTCACTTGGATGTCGTCTGTTTGTGAAACGAACCGCATACAATTGCGCAGCTGCAGCGTAATTGTTATGGCATTCACCTAAAATTAACATCATATCAACAACCTATGTAGGAGGATAACGAGCCATGTTTCGCTATAGAATAACTCACTTTCGTCAGTTGATGTTTACGGTTCACAATCTTAAAGTGAAGTGAAGTCTGATAGCATTGCACCCATCTTTATACTGAGCCATAATTCGCAGTTTGGCTACGGTAGCGGCACAGTGAGATGTGTAATGCTATTGTGAAGAGTTCCCTAACGAAATCTTAATACCATTCCGCCTCTCTCCATCATCAAAAACTGTGGCTGGTAAGCTTAATTTAGCGTACTGAAAGAACTGGTGCACATTTTATATTTTTCTGATGCGTCCTTCGCGGATCATTCTAAATAAATCGGAGTTCTTCCCCAAATTCAACTTTTCTCGATTTCAGCGCCATCTGTCAATTGTTTATAAAAATGTTTCAGACAAAACTTGATTAATTTTTCATGGAGAATCCGAATCTGAAATAAAAAATGGGTGTTTCCATTTAAGATTTAAAACTTGCTCCCCGCCCCACCCAAGGCGTGTAGTATCATTTGATGTCCCCGTTTGAGCTTTTGATCTTGTCTTACCCACTATTTCTACCCTATGTATAGTTTTCGAGATAGTCTCATCCGAAACTACAGATGGACAACTCTGTAGACACACGGCGCACAGAGGTTCATACAGGGTTACAATTAGTGAACTATATAAAAGAAACATAAATTAGTTACAAACTACTGCGTGCACACACTTCATTCAACATGTAAATATCACTATAGATGTACATATTAAGGTTTTGACATGTTCGATTCGCCTGTCATCATTGGCTATGATGTGGAGCCGACGAATAGGAAAATTATGCATGACTCGCTGAAGCGTCGGATCATCGATGCTGTCGATGACGTCCTGAACGCCTGTTTTTAGCTCAGCAATGGTGTAGGGGTTATTGCTGTACACCGTGTCTTTAATACAGCCCCACAGAAAGGGGTCACATCTGTACAGACCCGGAGAATATGACGTCACATCGAGGCCCAAGCCAGTGGTCTCTGGGTACCCCAGGGCCATAATGCGGTGCCCAAAATGTTCCTCCAGGACATGAAGCACTCTCCTGTTTCGACGGGGTCGGGCTCCGTCTTCCGTGAACCGCATCTTGTCAAAATCAGGGTCACTTTGAATAATGAGGATGAAATCGTCTTCCAAAACCTTCACATACCGGTCTGTAGTCAGCGCGTCATCAAGGAATATCGCACCGATTATTCCGTGACTGGACATTGCACACCACTCATTTGCCCGTTGAGCGTAAAGAAACGTCTTGTTCGCGAAACGCGGATTATCTGTCCCCAAATGCGCCAATTTCGTTTATTTACGAACCCATCCAAATGAAAGTGGGCTTCGTCGCTAAACCAAACTATAATGCGAGTACTGAACCACATCAAGCCCCACAGACAACCGTGCAGTTTTAACGTACTAAGGCAAACCGTTCGAAAGCTATGATGATTTTATTTCATATAGACCAATAAAGTCACCCTGTAATATAGGTATGAAAGCAATCCAAATTTTCCATTTTTTAATGCATTACTGTTATTATTGTTATTATTAGGCTATTTTATTCTATGTTAGTGTAAAACCTCCAAAGGGCATCAGTTTCTTGCATCATCCTAGAGACCACTGCTTTTCTTTTCTGGGAGAAGAGATTCACATAGGCTTAAACCACAAAGGCCTGTAGTACGAAAAACCACTACAATGTAATTTTGAATTCTTTTAACTGTAGTAACAGGTTTTATTTTTCAATACTGGAAAGTTATTTTGTAACGGTCTTCATTTTCTCAGTTTTTGTCCTTGTTCATTCTTAGTTCCCTTTCAACCCTTGTAATTTTTTTTTTTTGTTTTGTTTTGTGTCTGGGTGTTCTTACGGAGCACATTACAAAGTAATCTTCGCTTCCTTCTTTTTCAAATTTTGCTAATAACTTTGATTGAGATTTCAAAAGAATAAGACTTAAAGCAATACAACTTGTTGGAGTGCTGAATTGCCTGAGTCTTCTTTTAACCGTGACTTCATTAGGAGAAGGGCATTTCAGTATGTCCCTGACAAAAGATAATGACTTATAAGATAATCAACGTAAATTCGCAGCATTTGCAATATCTTCAGAAGACCAGTTAATACACCGATCTTTCATAACAACTTTTGCTAGTGACAGCCAGAAAAAGATTCCTAACTCACATTTTGAACGTGTTTTAATTTCAGTAACCAAGTGCTATATCGGGAGAGAAGGTCCCGTAAATCTGCATTCTTTTGTCTAAGGTCTCGTATTTCTATTTCAACAATTAGTAACTGTGGTCGTAAGCACACATTGTCACATTGACAAAAGTGTTTGGTTTCATAATCAACGTTTTGTCTAGTAGTAATTTCTTCATTAGTTGATGATGTAAGATATCTTATACTTCTTTATGGTAACATCGTTTTTGTGCCCAAATATTTCTCTCGTCATTAGGCTCATTACTATGACTTAAATCAGTACTGGGTGATGCTACATTTAGAGCTGGATTAGCATCAGTCTTCAACTTGTGTTTGGAAAGGATATTCAACAGTTCAGTTATCAAATCCTTTTCCTAATCCCAATGAGTAAAATGTACTAAGCAGACACGAGCATTTTCAACCGAACACGGATTTGCACATTTACAAGCATTTATTCAGTTTCGTTTCGCCTCATTGTTTTTAACTACAAAATCCCCTCAATACACCAATAATTAAGGTGTAGCGCTGTGCTCAGTCGCCAGTCACTAATAAAAATTCACACTGTCGTAAGCATTCTTGCTTTCGCTCGTCAACACAATGAAAACGCAACGTTATGGCACAATTTCGGGCTACTGAGCGCTGGTTGGGTTCACCCTGACGTCAGTGGTGCGGCTTGGAACTGCGCATACACCTCATGATCCCTACCATGTATTCTAGCATACGTGATTAATGCAATGTCTTTGAATCTGTCTCCAACCGGTATAATGTGCTGCATCCTGTCTGTCAGGAAATTTTCGAAACAAATTTGGACATTTATGGCAAGATCTTATGGGACCAAACTGCTGAGTTCATCGGCCGCTAAGCTTACACACTACTTAATCTAATTTAAACTAACGTACACCAAGAACAACACACACACCCATGCCTGAGGGAGGATTCGAACCTCCTACAGGGGTAGCCGCGCGAAACGTGACAAGGCGCCTCTGCTACACCGCACCGCGAAATTTTCAAACTGGTCGAAGAAATTTTCCTCAGAAAGCATCCATGTTGATATGATTCAGAAACTCTTCAAAAGTCTAGAAACATTGAATCAACTTCGCTTCCTTTGTCCTTAACAGTAAGGATAAAATATGCGAAGAATGTTATCGATATTTTTGGAACCGATGCTAATTTTCATGGAGAAGGTTACTCAGTTTTTAGTCAGTCATTATGTTTGAAATCAGACTAAGCTGGTGAATTGGTGATTTAGAATTTGCACGGTAATACCATGAAAGAGCGTGAAAAACCGCATAACAGTGACTTACAGTGTAAGTGACACTCAATTCGAAACATTCCTCCCCTTGTCCTTCGTGATGCGACGTCGTACTCTCCTAGCGATGTACGACTCGTGACAAAAATTTTGGAACTTACTACACCACTGACAAAACAAGGAAACCTTCACTGGTGGACTTAGATCAGTTTTCGACACTACTACACGGGCTTAAGAATTGACACCACCACAATTTTGACACGTGGGAAGATATTAAAATTGGTACTATTCCATCAACAATCACACATGATTTGTAGCAATATAAATGCACTAATTAAGATTCTAGTATCATACTTGCGCAATGGAAAATGCGCATCGCATACTGTCGAACCACCATCTCCACCTGATTCCCTGCAACTGCTATAGAATGTCCACAGTTTCGAACAAGATAACAACGCGGACACGAGTCACACCAAAAACAGAAACACTTGAGTTTTAAACAGAAATAAATGCAGTTCGTTTACTTTAGTTATATCTCACTAAATCAGTCTCTTCCGTCAACACTACCGCGGCTCTGTCTCCACGGAGGCCTCCTCCAACGTTCGAGGAGGATGTGGTGCTACAAAGGCTAGGTCCTGCGTTTCCCACGCATGTTACTTGCGGGTGTAGCTTTTCATGTTGGTTGTACTGTAATCTGACCCTGTTCAGATTTTCTACCTCTGGTGCCGGAACAGTGGTGTGGTGGTGACTGATGGTCTGGTCTATCGCATTACTATTGCTCGTGGGCATGCAAATTGGCATGCAGAAGCCGACCACTGTTGAGCAGCAAGCATCTTGACTGCGTCCTCATCAATCTGCCACACAGCGGCCATTTCCTGCATCATCTGTTCGCTCATACACATCTTACCGTAGAACATTGTTGTGAATGTGATTACCAGGCTGACGATGTCGCCACTTCTCGTGGTATATACGTAGCTGGGCGCCGAGATGCGGTCAGCGACTACAGCGTGGCCCCTGTCACTGCGTCGGCGTCCCGCTTGATATTTTCTGGTGTGCGGGCGAAATTCTCCTCCTGACCCGTTCCCACTGCTCCGAGTGGGTCGCCTCGCACTTCCAGCTCGTGCAGACTGCCCATCTGCGGATGTTGGGTTGGGACTAGAAATCCGACCGGTTAAAATCGATACCGGTATTTGAGATCTGAATGACCGGTATATTTCGATATTGTTTAGCCTCGATAATAACAATTCTTTTTTAATTTTTATTATCAACACGATAAAAAACAGTATATCAAATTGCTGAAGCAGTGATGCTAAAATTTTTGGATTTTGAAAAAAACTTCCTTTAAAAATGAGTGATATTTATGATCAAAATTTCTGTTGGTTTGAGATGCTGGGCTATTACAGATACCGGGAAAGCGATGAATACTATTTTAATAAAAACAACAAATACATGACATAAGAAATGGTACAGCCCTGCTGAGTCAGTAATGTACCTCTTGCCATGTGGTGTCGCCTGTTAAACGGTATGCGTCCATGTGCTGTTTGCAAGACTTTCCCCCATCTGGCCTACGTGGTAGCTTCTCCCAGTCGTCTCCAGATATCGCTTGTATTGCAGAATGGCACTATCCCTACTCTAGAAGTATCGAATTGCATTGAATTCTTGTCAGAAACATTGAATATTTTTATACGTTTCGATGAGGCCACAAAGGAGATTTCTGAAAGCGAGTACAGTACAAGAAGCCTTGTTAGTCCGTTAGTCAATACTCTCGAAAATGCATTCAAAAATCTCAGTCCTAAATATAGTCCTGCCAAAGTCCTACCCAAAAAGCTTCTATACAGCTTAAAGATAGAACTGCAAAAGTATTACACAACTATCTGTTGTACAATCCAGCATTATCAGATCAACTATCTAAAAAATCTGCATGAAACCCTCATTGCCAGCAAAGCCGTTAAAAATTTTACCTAAGAGGTAAATAACAATTTGGACGAAATCGTGAACATGCACCTTCAGTTCAAACGGCGGAGGATAGCACAACAGCAAACTCTCTTGGCCATCAAATGATCAGCAAATAGCCAACAGAGGTTTAGTAGTGTCTTAAAGTTCAGAAGCAGTCATCCTGTCTTCATCTGGGAGCAGAGTAAAAGATAGATTCCAGGCTCGTCATTTGTGGCCCAAAATCAATTAACTTTAGTAGGAAGTTCTGTGGTTTCTGAAGGAGTATTTTCGCTTTCTGATAGTGTTGTTTCTGACTTACAGATCAAGATGTAATGGAACGAGTCTTTATGAACAGATCAGAGAATAAATATTGTACAAAAGATCAATTCATTATTGAAATTTTAACTATTGCCATGTAACTGTTCCTGGTCAATGTCACATTTCGCTACTGTCTAAATTTTTCATGGGAACTTTTTGAAACAGAATTTTTATTTTTGCTACCAAAATGTCGGTTCTATTCAAATTTCTGCTAAAATCTAAAATAATATTTTTGATTATTTAACAGGGTTTTCATTCGAAAAGTAAATTAAACAAAAGCTTATTATTTGTCTACCATTTGTATGTAATAATAAAAGAGAAAGTAAATTTTGGGAACAATAACAAGTTAAAAAGTTAACAGTTCATTCATAGTTTGTAATAAAAGTAGGAAGTAGCTCATCTGCTGCCTGCGTTGACATAAGGTTACTTTACCTGCTTGTAGCCCTTGCAGACGGACAGTTTAACACTGATACAAAGAATCTCCACCCTCGGTTTTAACCCTTTAAGCACTGACTATTTTCAATGCAAAATGGTGGTATGAGTATCGATTACAATTTCATTTACGAGCAGAGTTTAGAAAATCGGAATCGATAGGAGAATATTGGTGAGCCTGTCATGTTGTGATGGACTTCATTACTTCTCGAGAAAGAGAGGGAACAGTGGACGGACTAAGATTTCTCTTACTTTACTGTTGTTTCATATTTTGATTCTACGGGTCTTCAGACGCACAATGGAAAAGTCCAAGGGGGTCTTAGAACCTCATAGTCTTTGTTCGATATCTACATTTACTGTTGGAAATAAAAGCACTGAATAAAGGAAAATCGATTTGTTCGGAAACGGGTTACTTTGAGGGATTTCAACACTCACATTAAATTGGAGGTGAAAAGAGAAACAGCATAACTGTAAATCGGCCGTTTCAGCGACTACCGCCATCCCTGCTGTAGGTGCACTCCCTGCCATGTGCGCGTCGTGTGGTCGGGTGTGGTATGGACAAATCTGCTGCGTCTATGGCCGCGTCTGCAGCAGCGCTGCACCGGCGAATTCACCCGCCCGGCTCACATTGGGACGTGTGTTCGGATACCGCCGTCGGCCCAAGCGCTCCTGCACGCTTCTGGCGTTGCTGCCCTCGGTGGACACAAAGTCCGTCTACACTAACTCTAGCTAGATAATAGTTCCACTATTTACTAGGGATGCTCAATAAATAATGCAACACTTTTTTTCTCTGCCAATTTCGGTTGAAATATGTGGAATTTGATTTGAGACATTGTGGAATATTCCCGCTTCAGCCCCCTAGTGTTTCATGAATTTCTGATAACCTACAAAATCGCGCCTGTAAGAGAGATGCGTTCCAACCAGAGTGCAGTCATTGAGTTTCTTTTGAGAGAGAACCTGATGGTCGTATTCGTAGGTGTTTGCACAATGTCTGTGGTGACCTGGCAGTGAACAAAATCACGGTAAATCGTTGGGCGAGGCTTTTGACATCATCACAACAAGATCGGTCACACTTGTCCACTCTCCCGAGTGCTGGTCCGCAGCAGGCAGCTGATTCTCGCAGCGTTGAAAAATAAAAAAAAAAAAAGTTCAAATGGCTCTAAGCACTATGGGACTTAACATCTTAGATCATGAGTCCCCTAGACTTAGAACTACTTAAACCTAGCTAACCTAAGGAAATCACACACATCAATGCCCGAGGCAGGATTCGAACCTGCGACCGTAGCGGTCGCGTGGTTCCGGACTGAAGCACCTAGAACGGCTCGGCCACAGCGCCGGCGCAATGTTGGGTCCCCAGCGTGTTCGTCGCCACAAAAATGCATTCGAACTTCTTCTTCTCCATGACAATGCAAGGCCTCACGCTAGTCTCCTCATCTGAAAGAAGCTCAGGAAACTTCACTGGACTGTTCTTGCTCATTCACCCTACCGCCCGCATCTCGTAAGTTCCGACCTCCATCTGTTTGGCCCAATGAAGGACACACTCCGCGCGAAGCAGTATGTGGATGATAAGGAGGTTACGGATGCAACAAGGCGTTGGCTCTGACGTCGACTAGTAGTGTGGCACCTTTCTGGCATACAGGCCCTCCTAGTAAGATGTCGTAAGACCTCCGCATTGAACGGAGATTATGCTGAAAAATAGCGTTTGTTAGCCGAAACAGTGGGGAATAACATGGTGTACAGGAACCTTGAGAATACTAACTTACGTTAAGAAAAAATGTGTTACATTACTTATTGGTGCCCATCCTACGACCAGACATCCGCTTTCCAGTCACGCACATGAATGATGTGATTAGTGTAAATCACTAACATCCTACTTGACTGGCATGTAATGTTACCGAACATCAGGTACACTTCCAACACTGAGGAGGGCTGCAGATTGCCCCCCCCCCCCACCCCCCACCACCACCACACACACACACAGATTTTCAGATTTTCCAAGCTGCAAGCAAATTGCAAAACTGTTTAAACATTTAAACTTTTCAGTTACTCATCTCATTGTGCTTCTGAAAACAATACTGATACTCGTGAATCCAATACTGATACTCGCACTATTATAAAACAATTCCCAAATTTTCCAAAGTGGAAGCAAATCACAAAATTGTTTAAACATTTAAAGTTTTCAGCTACTCAGCTCATTAGGCTTCTGAATCCAACATTGATATTCTCACTATTGTAAAACAATTATTTTGTCAGTCCTAATCGCAGTTCCTATGCTTAAATCCTCAAAAGGTATCCTGTCATGTTGTGTTTCTTGATGCACTCAGGGACTTCGTCTTCAGTAGTCTTAGTCTTCTACAGTTGAACATACATCTTATTGTGTGAGGGTTTCCTGACGCATATCAATATTTGAAAATAACCAGATAACTAAGAGAGAGTGTTTCATACCTACTGACAATAGCTAGTGCTTCGCCGCGTGTGGATAAATTAAATAAATTTTAGTTGGTCATTCCATTTTCCCACCAACGGCTCCTTTTCTGAAGTACTTATCGCAGTATGGTTTCTCTCCTAGTCCTTCTTAGGAGTATATCTGGCGTCAACAGAAGGTAACAGGAAACTATAGCAACAATATTAAAAACGTGTTGTGAATCTCCCGGCCAACCAATTCTACGCAGCTTAAGAAAACATTCATTTTACGTCTGCTGACGAAACGAAGAGTCCCTAACATACGACGGGTTAATCTTGCCGAAATTCAGCTCTTGCTCCGCCTACGGCTAAGATTACGACAAAAGAAGCGAAAGCTTATCGGCTTAGCCTCAAATTCATGTAAAAACACTAGTTAAATTCCAAATCAGATGATAACCCTTTCAAACACTCGTTTACGTAGGCTCGGAAATGATATGTTACACGTGATTGAAAGATGACTAGTATGTGCCTGTCATATCGCCAACTCGCTATTGAAAGAGAAATCTGTCACTCTGCCTATCAATTTTCGTCACCGTCAGATTCTTTAGCTATGAACTGTTGGGAAACATTCGTATTAGGAGTTCCTCGTATCAGTATCCAGAAAACAATTACACCGTGCCCACAAACGGAATTAGAAAAGCTTTCGAAATGTAATTCGAGTCTGCGAACACTTGCAGAATGCTTCACAGTTCCAAGAATTACTCTTTGCTGGAAAGCACCGTGTGAAATGAAAATAACGTTTGCCACAGACGCGAGGAAAACGTGTCGTTTATCTGCTGCGAGGGAGACAAGTTATTAACGCGGTAGCGCGAAAGCTCGCAACGGAGCGTGCGATGGACGGGAGTGTGAGAGCGACTCAGTTTAATTTGCGCTTTGTCCGGAGCACGAGCGTATCGCCAAGTCGGCGCGTGTGTGTTTGTAAGTTGAGTGTAATAGAGACGGGTAATTAGGGGCGAGACGTGGTGTTCCTGGCAGCCTGCCGGATGCACTGCTCTGGCTTTGTGCGGCCAGCAAAGCTTTGGCGCCTCTGTCCCTCCGTCAAAAACAAAAAAACAAAAAAAATATTTCTCTTTTGTCTCTTCTTCCCTCCTCCCATCCATCACGGTTTTCCAAAAGTGACGTAACTATATTGTTACACTTCGGAGAGGGAAATTTTATTCTTTTTGTGTTATCTGAGTAGTGTGCTCGGTTTTTAATTTCCGACATTGTTTAACTGTACAAACACTTGTCATGATAATATATGTAGTAACTTATAGAAGCAGTGGAGTCAGACACATTTTTAGTGCTGTACACTTTTCAGTTCTGCAAAAGCTTGATGGCCAGTAACACATGGTAAAATTGTGAAGCACTGACATGAGTGTCTTCTTCATTGCTGCCCTCTTCTACCTGAAGAAATTATTGATCAAGTGCTTCATTATATTCTCTTCAGTGCTAGCTGTGGATGTTCTGGAAAGAAATAAACAAGATTTAACGTCCCGTCGACAATGAAGTTATTAGAGACGAAGCACAAACTTGGACTGCTGGAAGATGGGGAAGGAAATCCTTCCTGTCCTTTTCTAACGAACCAACGAGTTTTCTGCCTTATCGGTTTAGAGAGATCCTAAATCTGTTTAGCCGGATGGGCATTTCAGCTACCGTCCTCCCGAATGCAAATGTTGTCACCACTGCGATATCTCGCTCGATGTGTATTTTGATGCCATAGGCTAGTAACTTGTCCCTCCCCTCCTTCCCTTGCTGTCGAACATAGAAAAAATGAATCTAAATTTTAAAAATTATATTGTTCAGGTAAATGATACGACAATCGTTTTTCGGCATAAGTTGAAATAAGATATTTTAATGACAGTGTGAGCTATATGAACGCTGGACTACGCATAGCTGTGACACATACGTACTGAGTGGTGAGAAACTCTCTGAAAAGGTAGCAGTGTAGGATGTGCTCAGGAATAACTGTTAAGAAAAAAATTCGATACGTTGCACCGTTCTCGAGTTCATTAGAACTGCAGTTAACCCATTAAGCCGTTGTGACGAAAAATTCAAGTTGTTCGCCAGATACAATTAGTGTCAGTTGTTCTCATGACGCAGACGAGAGTGTTTTAACCATTTTGAATACGCGATCCCTTTCCAAGGAAAAACATTGTGGCTACCCACCAGAACCGTAATGAAACCATGTGAGCGATTTCAAAAGCAACGTATTTAACTTTCTTTCTGTTGATACTATACTGGTTGAGAAAACAAGTGCACTGTAAAAGATAATTGCAGCGCTCTGAGGGCAATGATATATTCTTTGCGGCGGTGAAAACGTGGGGGCGACGAGAACTGCCCGATCGCATATGCGTGCGTTTTCTCTCGCTTCAGTCAGTTGTCCGAGTACGTCATTGAGTAAGGACGAGATTATGGCGCCTTTGCACTTCGCTCCGTGCGAGCATGTAACAGAGAAGCTTCTCGAAAGATATGCACAGCCCTCCAGGTCTGGTGCCCATACACGTGGCTGGAACGAATCAGAATCGAAAAAACAGACTATCTGACTACGATTATTTGAATTATGGTTTTATTGTCGGGAATAATAAACTTCAGTGTTTAATTTGCGGTGAATTATCGTCACGTGAGAGGATGAAACATTCAAAGCTTACGTGTCACCTATCAGGTAAATATTCCAAGCAAGCTGATAAGCCGTTGGACTTCTTCGAAAGGAAACTGGAAACCAGCAGCAAACTAATATGATTAAGGTAAAAAATTCAACTGTTATTTGTAGATTAAAAATAATATTATGTTATTGATTGTTTATTTGATTTTCTAATTTAACGATATTTTTATCAGATGTTAACCATCCAGCGTTATTAATTAGCTACCGAGTCGACTAGCGAGTCGCTAAAGCAGGGAAGCTGCACAAAAAATGCAAAGAATATTATTATGCCAGCGGCCCTAGAAATGGTTGAATTTATATTAGGTAAGCAGGAGGCAAGCAAGCTAAGAAGTGTACCATTTTCTCATGATACCAATGAACGCAGAATAAAAAATATGACAGGTGACATTCAAGAACAATCAGTCAAAAAATTAAAGATACTGTGCTTTGCAGTTTCGTCAACCTATTGATGTTTCAGACTGTGCACAACTTATGGTATTTATACGCTTTGAAGCAAATAAATGTAAGTAGTGGAACAAACTATGTTTTGGCGCACTTTGTTAGTGCAGATTGCCTACATCTGGGGCAGGTATGCACTCAGGGTCAAAACTAATGTTCTCCTTTGATTGACAAGTCATTAACCTATTTTTGTTCTTTGACTGACAGGTTCTTAATCTATTGTTCTGCTAAAAGGATCCTTCATTTTGATTGATGGGTCCTTAACCTATTGTAGCCCTGCCCTCCCCCCCCCTCCCCCCCCAACCGACAGGAAAACTCCCCCATCATTGCTAAAGGTACACATTCAGGTCTGAGTTATTGGTGTAGCCCCTCTCACTCTTATGAGTTTGGTTGATGACTTAATTAAATTGATCAATTAATTAACCTCTCCCCCTCCTGTATCACCCTCCCTCCCAGATATTGGCGGAAAAGGACTCAAGTGATCAGTCATTTGGAGGGAATTCGATTGTAGTGTATGGAATATTGTTTAAACAATTCAGGCAATATTTAGAATATTATTTACTTATTTATGGCAGTGTATGGAATATAGTTTATTTATTTAGTTAAATAATTTGTCTGGAAGTCAATTACTGTGCATGGAATGTATTTTAAACAATTTAGACAATGCGTGGAATATTGTTTATTTAAACAATGTATGTGATTCAAGGCAGTGTATGGAATATAGTTTACTTATTTATTTAAAGAATTTTTCGGGAAAACGATCACAACCCCTGCCACCCCCTCCCCACCCCTTTTGACAGCACCCCTCTCCACTTTCCTTCCTCTCTCTGGAATCTGGCGGCGCTGTGGTGGAGAGGAAGGATCTCATGAAAGGAAATTCAAGGGTATATTGTTTATTTTTTTAATAAAAAGAATCAGTTCCTGGGGCTTGGATTTCACTTGCTCATCATTCTGTGCTCTTTGGAAAGATGCAGGTCTTGTGAGAAGTGTTTACATAGATCACATTTCTTATTTTATTCCGACTGCGCAAGGAATACTGTCAATAAACACACATCACACGCAATTTCACACAGTTAAAAACCTTTGGATCGCGAAGAACGCACCCTCCGCTGTCTCCTGTCCCTTGGACCGCACAGGCCGCTTCCGCACACGCTCCCAGGAGTCGGGATGCACTGGCGGCCCTCGTGAAGTGACGACGCCGCCGTCAGCTGCCGAACCAAGCGCAGGTGTTAGTTCGCGTCCTTTTGATACATAACACCTCAGAAATACCTCTCAAAATACGTGTTCAACTAGGCACTGTTGCTGGCGCCATGACACAAAGCTGCAGGTTCAGCGCTATAGAAATCTGTTCAAATGCTTCGCAGAATAGCTCAGGGTGCACTATTCCTAGCGATAATAACGGGACATGCGAGACGCCTCCGGCCGTGTACGTGCTTACCCAGCCACCACACATAACTGCTGGTCCAGTGCAGGCCTAATTGCCAAGCAAGAGAAGTCTCCATAGTGACTCACCTG
Organism: Schistocerca piceifrons; assembly: GCF_021461385.2. Classification (NCBI taxonomy): domain Eukaryota; kingdom Metazoa; phylum Arthropoda; class Insecta; order Orthoptera; family Acrididae; genus Schistocerca; species Schistocerca piceifrons. Next base: position 559,926,950 of record NC_060149.1, read on the forward strand.
CACAGGTGTAGTTAAATGCTCTCAATGTTATACTGATGTCTCGTGTCTATATAAATAACAGCTAAGCCCCCTCTGTATGCGCTACTGAAATCTTTTGCATTGCTTTCAGAAACTGTTAACAAAAATAGCCCAGAATAACACCGCTTGCATTCTTCCTGATGGTCCTGATGAGGCACCCCGTCCATCACATGTTACCCTTAATTGAAAACGTTAAGTCCTGCTTTCAACAAACATCTCCAAAACACAAACGTTCTCACCGCCATGTACAGGTTCCTATTCCCCAGCATAAAAGGGTGCTTTGTGAATGAATGGAGCATTCTGATTGGCTCTTATTGAATTTAGCCATCAATTTACTGATGCGGCCAGTGTGGAAGCACAGTTCACATTTTTTCTACAGATGAGACTCTCAGCAGCAAAAAACTATTTTGTACAGATCTCCATATTGCACTGACAGTTAAACCCCGCAAAAGTGTTCTACAGAATATTATATACACCCCACTTATTCACCATGCCCCTGTGCAGCGTTAACGGAGGAAACTACCACCGTCAACATGGCCCGTGACCGCAGCCGCTGAAGTGCGTGTCAAGCAGAGAGAGAGAGAGAGGACAGCCAGCTGTGGAAGACGCCACATCCCAGGAGAACTTCGTCAATATTCCCAGTGCTAACACTCACTGTATTGAATCTTCTCAAATTTCCGCAGAGTATACATGTGACACACGCGGTCCTGAAGGCAATTCAACGCACACTGGGTATAAGTTCACTATTCACCCACCCAGGGGCTGCCACGAGCCAAATCGTCGTAAGCCATAAACTTTCTCAGATTGTCTGAACTGATGTACAAGGGATGGGCAAGACCCATCTCGATACAAAGGCATTACTTTTCCTGCTCTGACATGCTTTCTTACTGCTACGCTATCGGCCGAGCGGTTCTAGGCGCTACAGTCAGGAACCACGCGACCGCTACGCTCGCAGGTTCGAATCCTGCCTCGGGCATGGATGTGTGTGATGTCCTTAGGTTAGTTGGGTTTCAGTAGTGCTAAGTTCTAGGGAACTGATGACCTCAGCAGTGCTCATAGCCATTTGAACCATTCTTTTGCTACGCTATCTATGGCCATCTCCAGACCCACAGCAATATTGGGAACCAGACACATATTTATCAGTGTAACTAGAATTAAATATTATGGTTGCTGACGTAGTCTGACACCGAGCAATGTACTGGATATGTCTCCTCTTTACAACCATGGTTCCAAAACGAATCTCTGTACCTATAGTACACAATATTTTCCATGTAAAAAGAAACCTTTCATTCCCCTTACAGCTATCGATGTGCGGAATCTATGCCTCCTTCGCGATAGTACACGAAGTAGCGACCACCAAACACACAGGCATACACAGCGAAGAATGTTGTACAAAACCCAGCTCGGTTCCCCTCGGCTCAAAGATGTCACTGCTTCTGGCCCAGACCTATTTGCTTGCTAGCTTGCATTCTGCACCCATTTCCAGACTCAGGGATTACAAGAAAACACGTATTTTCACATGGTTTGCCAGAATATTATACTATATACGCGATCCGTCTCGATATGAAGCACGCAGCCGTATCCTACCGATCGCTCACGCAACATAATCCCGAAGATATAGAATGGAAATTATTTCTCTGCAAACCCGATACTTTAGCGAGATTTAGCGTGCTTTACACTATTGAGTAACTAGAAACTCATCCGGTCTGCCAAGACCCTTAAGTGAAAACTCAAAAAAAAAAAAAAAAAAAAATAGAGGAAACTGATATTTGCACTCACGAATACCGGTGTCGGTGATATAAGAGAGTCCAAATAATCGTTAAAGTTTACAGCGTCAACTAAGGTGTTTCTCATGTCTAGAGAACAGAAAACGTGTCCTACATAATTCTTTCACCGGCTAGGTGCACTCAACCAGATAAAGATGGGAAATGTGAAGCAGTCAATCGAACGATTTACATGGGAGGCAATAATGGTCCAGCGCAAACACATGTTCATATTGAATCTTCTCAAATTTCCACACCATCACGAAAGCTGCGCAACACATACTAAGTATTATTTCGGTATTCGGGCGTCTAGAGGACGACATGGTTAAGTCAGCTACATTCTTGCATGCCAACAGGCCTTTCCATTCGCACGCCTCCTGCCATTAACGGGAAACGTGAATCATTGCATCCAAGGTCCCACCGCTGGCGCGCCACGCACTCCTAGACAGACTCGTCCTAGGAAGTTGCACCGTCGGCGACCTGTAACCGCACTGTTGTTCTCATAAAATACACTCTGGCGATCACCATATGTATTTAGTCTCACGGTATTTGTCTGGATAAAACCACTTCAATCAGAGGTAATGTAATATGTAGATTTATAAAGCCAGTATAGCTTTTAACATGGATACTTGTATCCACCTGCAGAAACAAAACTGCTTGTGACAGTAACATACAGTAGTTGTTACGATCGGGTATTTTAACATCTGGCGGTTTGAAAGAAGATTACGACTCTCTTTCTAAGACACAGTGGTACCACTTGTAAGAAAAACTTATGAGACATGTCCTCCATCGTTAATTTTCGGTCAGTATAATTTCATATCGCTAGGAATCAGTTATTGGCGAGGTATCACACTTAATAGTAGGGCATGCATCATAGATTCGCCTTGAATATATAAAGTATGAGTTTGTGTTCCGAGATGTGCAAAGGAAATGACAATATCCAGTCGTAAGGAAGGTGTGGGTTTGACGTGCAATACTGTGATAGCAAAGGAAAGCGTGTGCCAAGTCATAAGAGTGGTACAGATATTTCTATTTGCAGAGCCACAACCGTCAGCAGCGTGTATTTCCGACACTTCGCTCATTGTCGAATGTCGTTCAATTGAGACCACAATCATAATATTTAATTGTAAGTATAGCAATAAAATGAGCGAAGTGTCGGAAATACACGCTGCTGACGGTTGTGGCTCGGGAAATAGAAATATCTGTACCACTCTTACGACTTGGCACACGCTTTCCTTTGCTATCACGTATTTCACATCAAACCCACACCTTCCTTACGACTGGATATTGTCGTTTCCTTTGCACATCTCGGAACACAAACTCATACTTTATAAGCCTGATGTTCAAGGCGAATCTATGATGCATGCCCTACTACTAAGTGTGATACCTCGCCAATAACTGATTCCTAGCGATACGAAATTATACTGACCGAAAATTAACGATGGAGGGACATGTCTCATAAGTTTTTCTTACTAGTGGTACCACTGTGTCTTAGAAAGAGAGTCGTAATCTTCTTTCAAACCGCCAGATGTTAAAATACCCGATCGTAACAACTACTGTATGTTACTGTCACAAGCAGTTTTGTTTCTGCAGGTGGATACAAGTATCCATGTTAAAAGCTATACTGGCTTTATAAATCTACATATTACATTACCTCTGAATGAAGTGGTTTTATCCAGACAAATACCGTGAGACTAAATATATATGGTGATCGCCAGAGTGTATTTTATGAGAACAACAGTGCGGTTACAGGTCGCCGACGGTGCAACCTCATAATAAAATTACCAAATTTGGAAAGTGCTTCGGCTAAGGAACGTGGTATGAAGCCGGTATTTGCAACTCCCTCACGCCACCGCCGTTAGATATTTCTCCAGAATTTGTAATGCATCCTGTCTCGATGCCATGTCCGATTTTCGGTGTTGTATCGACTGGGTTACAGGCGATGGTTGCTTGACAAGGATCACAAACAGTAGATTGTGTGCTGATTGAGGTGGTAAGAGATGTACAATAGCCTTTAAGATCTCTAGTGTTACGCTGCCTGCTAGAAATTCTGTGTATGATTTGGAATCAGTTCTCTCCGTTCAACGACATGCCTGAGTTGGATCCTATGGAGAAGTCCTTTAATGATTATAGCCACTAGTGAGTCATATTTCTGGCACTCTCATATCTCAAATCGAGTACCTTTCTCGAACCTATCTGCTATAGTAAAATTCTAGCGTCGTTTTACGTAGTCCCTATGCATCTTGCAACTGTTGCCATTGCTGTAGTTTTACGCATGTGATCGATACAATTGAAGTCGGAAGTGAGTAGAATTCGGAGATAGCTATATATACCACCTTCTGCAACCCATGTAGGAACAGGCTAAACTGAGTTAGTGCAGTGCCATACATTTTGTTTTCTCCACATGACCTTGAGGTCTGCGTCAGGTTCTAAGCTGACATTAACACTTTCTGATCAATTGCTTCTCACAGAAAACTAGATGTTGCACGATATTAGTCATGTTGTTACTGCTGCTACCATAACACTCCTCACACAGGGGATGATTTTAAATGAAGGACAGTTACAACTTACGGAAACTGGAAGAGTTTGGTGGCGTAGTGGGGAGTTTCCAAACTTCTGTCCAAAGGTGACTGAGGATCTCTACATTTAAACACATCACTCACAATGATGGACTAGCTGATGGCTCAGTGATCCATTTCGACTGATTACTCAAACTGCAATAATGCACGGGATCACTGTTTCGGTTCTAGTCATCCCCAGAAGGTGTTGCCCCACCACCAAAACTCTTCCTCCAACTCAAAAAAGCGATGTCAGTCGATCATTATGTGGTGACCAACAGCATACCACAGGACGGATGGGATGGAAAAGACATCGTCAATGTACTGAAATAATAAGTATTACAGTTGATAGTGTCAACAGTTTAGCGATTTTACAGTAATTTCAACACTGACCAATGATGCGACAGCATGCTTCCCAATTTCAGGATAATAGCCAAACCGTTCCTTCTCTACATTGCGAGTATCATTGCGAATGTTGATAGATAACTGTGCAGTACGTCCATCCATTGTTACTTCTCGGAAATATGCATCATCAGAGTATACCAGACAGCACTCTACATATTTCTAGCACCTCTAGCATAGTGCTTAATTTACGATCAATCTCAATGCAGATGTTAGTCACGGAGTATTCTCGCAGTCTAAGGATAAGGTTAGAGACTAAAAGATCCACTCGCGCTGTCTTTGACCAACCCGCCCTGCAGCACTCTTAGTTATTTAATGTGCAGCCACGTCTCGTGAATGAAAGGAGTTTGCTGAGTCCTTGTCCATCCAAGTGCACAAGATTTCTCCCAATGCACCCACGTCGAGGAGGGTAGCTCTCCTTATCGATGTATAGTAACGGATTTGAAAGTGCTGTGATGTGATAGCAGATGGTAAAGAAGAACGAGAAACGGGTGATTTTGATGCATGATGGAGCTCCAGACCGATGGAGTTCGAAGCATTTTACGTAAATCAAGTGCGATATAAATTTGAAGGTATTTTTCTAGTGTCTGGGATCAGTACCAAGAGGGTACTGGTAAGAGGGAACATTAACACATGCTCTCCTAAGGCTAAATTTTTCTGCACTTAAAACAGTGTATAATGTTAGATCGCTTCGGTTTCCAACCTATCAAATGTTCAAATGGTGTGAAATCTTATGGGACTTAACTGCTAAGGTCATCAGTCCCTAAGCTTACACACTACTTAACCTAAATTATCCTAAGGACAAACACGCACACCCATGCCCGAGGGAGGACTCGAACCTCCGCCGGGACCAGCCACACAGTCCATGACTGCAGCTCCTCTAACCGCTCGGCTAATCCCGCGCGGCTCCAACCTATCAGTCATGTAGAATGCAGCACTGTTAATATTCCATTGTAAGAAATATATTTCCAGCGCATGATATACATCCTTCCAGTAGGTTTCTTTACAATAAACTACGGTACAAACTGTAAAATGAAGAAACTACTTCCTTAAAATATCGATTCTGTGTGATACGTGCACAATATAGCTTTCCAGAAATGTATAGCGTCCAATGTTCACATGCAATCACAGTTCTGAAACTATGCTATGCTCACATCAGTCCTATATAAAATGATCGATAGTAACTGAGAATACCTGTTACAAGAAACAGATAAACTCATAGCAGTGGCGTCCGACATGTGAAATTACCAGTGATGCCGGCACTAACTCTGTAAACAGGACATCTGCCAAGCCGATGTATACTTGAGGATTGCTGTGTATCACAAACACCTATCGCTAGCTAAGAATCATCTTAGTTATGAAACTGAAGTCTCGATTTTATACCCAAGATGCGACAAGGGAATGGAGTACGTCGCATAAATCTTAGTTCATTTAAATGTTTCGAAACGGGATGGCCATAAAACAGAGAAAACGCACTTCAAATGTGGGGGAGGGAGTGGATGCAATCGAGTACAGTGCTATAGTACACGTCCTGATCCGAAAAATAGTGAACTGGCGCTAGGCTTTGGCAGCTCTACTCCATTTACAAGCAGTTTTAGAACACAGAACGAGAGGTTATGTCATGATTGCATGTGTAGATGTAACATAAAAAATCGATAGAATTGAGAAAAATGATGGAAAATAAGTATAAATTGAGGGAAAATTCGCTGAAGTGCGGGGAAATTGAGGAAGTAATTGCATGTCTTCTGGTTGGCGCAGAACAGTTCCTGTACATGGGAACAAGCATGTTAAAGAAAGAGAAATCCGAGAAAATGTCGACATGGAAGCAAAGGGAACCAGGTAAACAGTTGTTTTTTTATACTGATGCAGCTTTCTACTGTATGTCTATTGAGGTAACAGTGATACACACCAGTTGACTACTGTATTTGACACCTTTAAGGAAAGCAGAGAACCATCTGTCTCTAAACTTACGTGAATCTGCGGTAAAGGATAACGGAGAGTGGATGGGGTGATCGATTGAGATGGAGCTGTAATGAGGTACGATTTAATGGCAGACTGATGAAGCATTCTAGAGAGGGAGGGAGATGTTGGTGCAGGAAACATTGTAAGGCGTCCGGATTTAATGGACCTTACATGAACTTTACCCGTAAAAACAACGAGCTTAAGCGCGGAAATGGATAAGGCCAGTACAATACATTATTCCTTTTAGCGTAAATAAGGCCGAGACTGAGGGTAGTTGGCTGCACGTCATTGACAGTACTAGACCACGACCCAGTAAGAAAAATAAAAATGTTTATCCACCTCTAGCAAGACGGTGATTGGCTGAAGCCATACTTGGCGACACAGACACGACATGGTGGGGAGATCCCCACTATATAAAAGCGTTTTGAGATCTAAAGTAAAGCTCTCTCTCTCTCTCTTGTCTCATGGCAGACCACACAAGTGTGTAGAAATAAGCAAAGGCATTGAGAGTTTGCTTTCTGCGAAGTGTGGATGATATGCTTCACATATCGTGGCGACAGATAGCAAAGTCGTAGTAAATATTCCTGTGGGAATTTCTGCAGGCAAGGAAACTGTACACGTCAATGTAACCAATAGCGACTCTGCAATAGCCATTATTTTAACTAGGAAAAGACTAACGTTCTACGGAACGCAGGAAAGTAGCAACTGAGTGAATTCAGTGAAGGCCAGAGTAGGGAATTTGCATTTCAGATCCAGCATGGAGACAACACTGTTGCAGATGCCGCTTGGTAAAGTACCACTGCGCGTAAGGCCACAGTAAATGTTGAATCTAGATTTTACTCACTCCAACTTGTGTACGCTTCAACCATTGAATATAAAAGCTAGGATACTAACGTACCCTCACATTGAGTATATGAGAATTTTTTCATTGGTGTAAAAAGTAAATTTATTCTACACCAACTCGATGCATTGACCAGCTGCAACAATACAGAGTTAAATGAGCTAATGAGGATTTGTAATATTCATTTTTCCTGTGATAAAAAATTTTCATAGGTAGACATAACGTTTTTAATAATCGTCATTTTAATATGTCCTAGAATTAAATATTTTGTTATTGATTATCAAACGTCATAGAACATGATTATCGTTCATCACTTGACTCGATCGCAACAATTCATAAATTATATGTAGAAGAAATGTTTGTCTTTGTAGAATAGACCCCAAGCTTCCACTTTTATTAATTCATGCATTCTATGTACTTGACAGCAATATTTCGAATAATTATTGTTACAATCGGTATCTGATATTTGCTGCTTTATAGGGCCAGGGTCATATTTATTTAGAATCTGTTTGACACCCTGGGTTTGAGAAGACAGTTCTGTTGTTTTGTCCATTTGCGTGGTAGGTGGCAAGCTAAGTTTGCACACATTAGTATACTTATTGTGGAGATACAAAGGTCGGACGTAAGACGATTTGACCGTTTTATCCGCTGTTCTGTCACGATATATCAGTCACATGACATAGCCTGTGTTTGACTCATATACAACCACGTGTTCTGTATTTGACTTAGAACACTGTCTACTTATGATCGTTAGCAGCAAACCTCTCCATCGTCAAAGCACATCCATTTCATGTGTGATGAAACGTGGTCATCCTGTTTCGACACATTCCTATAACGATCGAAGGTTTATGCAATGTACTCCATTCCCTTGTCGCATCTTGGGTATAAAATCTAGACAGCAGTTTCAAAACTAAGATGATTCTAACTTAGAGATAGGTGTTCGTGAGCCACTGCAATCCCCATGTATACATTTGCTTGACAGAGGCCCTGTTTACAGAGTTAGTTCCGGCATAATGTGTGATTTCACATGTCGGACGCCGCTGCTATGCGTTTATCTGTTTCCTTGTAACAGGTATTCACCGTTACTATCATTTTATATACGACTTATTGCGAGCATAGTATAATTTATGAACCGTGATCGGATGTCAACAGTGGGCAATAAACATCTCTGGAAAGCTACATTGTGCAAAACTCACACAGAATCGATATTTTAAGGAATTAGTTATTTCATTTTACAGTTTCTTACAATAGTTTATCGTAGAGAAACCTGCAGGCACCATGAATGTCACGTGGTGGAAATATATTTCTGACATTTGAATGTTAACAACACTGCAGTCCACATGACTGATAGGACAGAAACTGAAACAATCTAACATTGTGGTCTGATTTAAGTGCATGGTTGATTTACATAAAATGCTTTGAACTAAATCTGTCTGTCGGTTCATCATGCATAAAGATCACCCGTCCTTGTTCTTCTTAACCATCTGCTGTTACATCACAACACTTTCAAATCTGTTACTATACATCGATAAGGAGTGCCAACCTCCTCGACATGGGTTCATCTGGAGAAATCTTGTGCACGAGGATTGATGAAGACTCGGCAAGCCCCATTCATTCATGAGACGTGGAATATAGTGGTCTACTTCTGGTCGGCTGCACATTAACGGTGCTGCTGGGTGAGTTGGTCAAAGACAGTGCGAGAGGGTCTTTCAGTCTCTAATTTTATCCTAAGACTCCGTGAATGTTCTGTGACTCCCATACGCATAGAGGTAGGTTATAAATTAAGCAGTATGCTAGAGGTACTAGAAATTTGTCGACCGCTGTCTGGTATACGTTGATGATGTATATGTTAGAGAATTAACAATGAATGGACATACTGCACAGTCATCTATCTACATTTGCAATGATACTCGCAAAATAGAGAAGGAACGGTTTAGGTATGATAATGAAATTGGGAAACATGCTGTCGAATCATTGGTCAGTGTTGACGGTACTGTAAAATTGCTAATAATGTTTGCACCATCAACTGTGATACTTATTATTTCGTTACAGCGATGATGTCTTTCCACTCCATCCATCCTCTGGTACACTGTTGGTTACCACATAATTATTGACTGGCATAGTTTGTTTGAGGTGAAGAAAGAGTCTTGGTGGGGGGTGACGGGGGGGGGGGGGGGGCGCCTTCTGGGGACGGCTATTACCAAACCAGTGTTCACGTACATAACTGCAGCATGAGCAATCAGATGAAATGGAATGCATGTTATCAACTATTCCATCACGATGAACGATGAGTTTAAAAATAGAGATCGTCAATCCCCTTCAGACAGCAGTTGGAAAGCTCTCCACAACGCCGCTAAACTCTTCCAGTTTCCTGTGCCTCATTTAAAATCAACTGTGTGTTATGTGTTATGGTAGCAGCAGTAACAACATGACTTATACCATGCGACGTCTAGTTTTCTGTGAGAAGCACTAGATCAAAATGTGTTAACGTCAGTTTAGAAACTGATACAGACCTCAAGGTCGTGGTGGAAAAAACAAAACGTATGGCAGTGTGAAAAGCATGTTACAGCAGAAAAAAACAATGTCTCAAACAACGACACAGGGTCACAGGGAGGGTCTCTCCGATTTATACTATGGTTTGTGGGATGCAGTTATCCTCTTACTGGACAGACGATGCAAATTTACACTGATCTTTGCGATTTATAAATAGCTGTATATTTAATAGGATCATGACATATGCTTGATGCTGGCATACACATGGTATTTATTTTCGATGCATGGGAGGAGAGAGATGCGGTAAAAATCTTATCAAGTTCTCGACTGGATGAAGTTAATGGAGCTCTAACAGTTCGTAATTTTTCTCTGTTGGATCGTGCAGAATAACGAAGATAGGATGTTGGGGTGATAGTGGTGAATGTGTCCTGAGCGACGCGGATCTGCTTCAGGCAGCAGTACTTGTATGTAGTTTGAGGACGTACCACAATGCAGTATCAAAATTATCGTCCTTGTCCCAGTTCCAATAGTGTCTTTTATACAATTTCGTGTTGCAGGAGCGGGCTTAGTTTGGCACTGACCTTACACATCGTGCATAGTTGGCGGAGCAATGACAATATTTTTCCATTTTCATCGACTAGTCAAAACACAGTTCTGTCGCACTAACTCAACTTAGCCTGTTCCTACATGAGTTGCAGAAGGCGATAGATATAGCTTTCTCTGACTTTTACTCAGTTTCGACTTCAACTGCAACGATCACATGCGTAAAGCTGCAGAATAGTTGAAAGATGCAGAAAAACTACCTAAAACAATGTTAGAATTTTATTGTAATACATAGGTTCGAGAATGGCCACTGGAAGGGCAGCCGGAGAATGGTGACTCGTTTTTAGACATGAGATTAACAGAAATATGATTCAGCAGTGGCTGTAATCATTAAAGGACTTCTCCATAGGATTTAACACAGGCATGTGGTTGAATGGAGAGACCTGTTTCCAAATCGTAGACAGCATTTCTAGCAGACAACGTAACACCAGAGATTTGAAAAGCTAGTGTACATTTCCTACCACTTCAATCAGCACACCATCTACTGTTTGTGATCCTTATCAAGCAACCATCGCCTGTAACCCAGTCGATATATCACCGAAAATCTGACATGGCATCGAGACATGATGCATTACAAATTCTGGAGAAATATCTAGCGGCGGTATCGTGAGGGAGTTGCAAATACCGGCTTCATGCCACGTACTTAGCCGAATCTCTTCCTAATTTCAGTAATTTTATTATGACGTTGCACCATAGGCTACGTGTAACCGCACAGTTGGTCTGATACTATACACTCTGGTGATCACTGTCTATCTTCAGTGTCATGGTATCTGGCTGGAAAAAAACACTTCACTCAGAGGTAAGGCCATACGTAGTCTTATATAGCCCATACAGCTTTTAACATGGATACTTGTATGCACCTGTAGAAACAAGACCGCTTATGACAGTAACATACAGTAGTTATTGAAAGACGATCACGCATCTCTTTCTAAGACACAATGATATCACACGCAAGAACAACTTGTGAGACATGTCCACCTATCGTTGATTTTTGGTCAGTATATTTTCTTATCGCTAGGAATCATCTACTGACGAAGTATTATACTTAGTAGTAGGGGATGCATGATAGTTTCGCCTTGAGCATCAGGCTTATAAACTATGTGTTTCAGTTCCGCGATGTGCAAAGGAAATGACAATGTCCAGCCGTAAGGAAGGTACGGATTTAACGTGGAATGCTGTGATAGCAAAGGGAAGAGTATGATAAGTCATAAGAATGTTACAGATATTTCTATTTCCAGAGCCACAACCGCCAGTAGCGTGTATTTCCGATACTTCGCTCATTGTCGAATGTCATCCAACTGAGACCACAATCGTAGCATTTCATTGCAAGTATAGCAATGAAATGTATATATGACCAATTTCGCAGGACGATTCTGTTTACTGGTGCGTGGCGCGCCGGCGGGGGCCTGTGATGGGAATTATTCACGTTTCCCATTAACAGCGGGAGCCGCCAGAAGGTAAAGCCTGTTGGCATGCAGGAATGCAGCTGGCTTAACCTTGTCCTCTAGACGGCCGAATAGTGAAATAATACTTAGTACGTGTTGGACGGCTTTCGTGACATAGTGGAAATTAGAGAAGATTCAATATGGACATGTGTTTGCGGTGGACCATTATTCCCTCCCATTTAAATTGTCCAACTGACTGCTTCTTCACACTTCCCATCTTTATTTGGTTGAGATAACATGGATTGTGAAGTGTGTTGAGTGCATCTAGCAGGTGAAGAATGGTGAAGAATACGTTTGCTGTTCTCTAGTCATGAGAACCATCTTAGTTGATCTTGTAAATTATAAGGATGATTTGGAATCAGTTACATCACTGAATTCAGTATTCGGGAGTGCAAATCTCAGCTTCCTCTATTTCTTCGAGTTTACATGTAAAAGTCTTTGCAGACGGGGTAAGTTTCTAGTTACTCAATGGCCTACAGCACGCTCCACCTCGCTTTATTTTCAGGTTTACAGAGAAATAATTTCCAGTCTACATCTTCGGAATTATGTTGCAAGAGCGATTGGTGGGATACCGCTATGGGCTTGCTGTCCGTACTCATACTCTATCACAGTTTTTAGTCATAATTCTGTGACCATGTTACAGAATATAGACCATTCTTTGATTTAAATTCTGAGGAAGGCACTCCTAGCAGTGTTGAAACCCGGTTAAATCGTTAAAAATAGTGACCGATGGCTGTTTTTCTTTCAATTTTCCATGAAGTGATAGTGACAGGCGCATCTGCCATGGGTACTCACCAGAATCGAGCACTCCAATGATTAAATGCTTGTGGAGTCACTGAAGTCAAGCACCTAATGGTGAGAGGCCAGGAGGCTCACCGAAATTGAGAAATCCAGTGGTGGGTGGTAAGACTACTCCCGGATTGAATTACACGAATGTTGAGAGGCCAGTGGACCCACAAATATCATGAATCCCGATGGGAACAGAAACCCGTTACATCCACGTCATTCCTGGATCACGCTAGACGTAGTTTCTAACGAGACACTGAAATGGTTAAGCATACTGTTTTGTACAGTAAAATTAGCTACACTAAAGTAAATTTCGAACGTAAATACCAACTGTCAAAACATAAAGTTTAACATTTACATCTTAAATGAAATGTAGAATCAGCTTCGTTATAGCGAAAACAGGCAGACCCGTATTTGTCGCTTACAGCGCCATCTATTACGAATCGTAAATAATGGTTTGAGTAAACAGTACTGTATATATATAGGGTGAACCAGTACTCCAGCTTCCACTGACAAACTTTCACAGGTTATTCAGAAATACTTTCTGAGCACTTTGACATCAGGTACCCACGATCACCAGCGGCTCGTTACAGCATATATTGTATTCATGATTTATCCGGTTTGTCATCGACATCACCCTCGTTTCTGTGAAAATACCTTCGCAGAAGTGAAAAAAGCTTATAATATGTAATCACCCAACTGTACGAAATGAAATAGAGTGTTGCTACAACCTTCAAACATGTGCACTGGTTGTTGGTGGCTGTCATCTCTGTGGGGACAGCCCAAAATTCGTTTGAATTCAGTGAACCCATACGCGAGGTCACATCAACCGACTCTTCAAAAATAAAACTGTCCAAAATACTGAGTATTACTCTTACCTTACATCTAACATCGAGGGAAAAACAAATAAGATACAGAACTGACTAGTATTGAGTGAAAGCTTGAAGAGCAAGAGTGGGGTGGGTACCACAAGCACCGTCAAAGAAGAGAACGTATTTGTTTGCAAAGTAGACACAGGGAGCATACCGTAGATACAAGCACCGTTGTGCACAGTTATCAGTACAATCCAGATATAACTCTAATTCGTGCAAGAAACCAAATGAAATGCAATAACTCTATAAGAAGCCGCCAGAGACCGTGGGTTCCTGATCCCAAAATACTCACAGGGTATCCCCAACAACCTCTAAAAGCTTGTCGGTTGCTTCCTGGCGTATATAGGGTGATGAGAAACAGTCCGAAAACATTGCAAGGGTGTTGAAGGGTACGTTCTACTGAGCAATGATTGTTGAAGAAAATAGAGATGTAACCCGTTTCCGAGTTACTTAGTATTGACGTTAGAAAATCAGAGCACTAGGCGTGCAAATTCAAGCGGCCCGGCACAGACGGTGTGTCCAAACGTGTTCATCGTTTGGTTTTCTGAAACTGAACCAGAGAGCGTTACAAAAATTGGACATGGGACGATAGTAAGGATCGAATCCGAACCAAAACTTGAGCAGTCTCGTGCGCTCTCGTCTACGCCAGTGGTTTTCAACCTGTAGATCGCGACTGAAGGGCGTCGCAAAATCTTGTTCAGGGGACGTGGGCGCAGGAAGAAGCTGTTACAGCAAGGTCGACAACATGTGTTCCGTGACGATTGTCTGCTGGAAGAAATGTCACACAAAGTTTCGTGAAAGCACTCTGTAAAGCCGCTTATGTTCAGATGTAGTACTTACTACAGCAATCAATCCGAATTTAATCTAAACCCGTGGAACACTTCAAATACACAGATACTTGCAGCGGTGAGAATCGACAAGAAGTCTGTCGAGCTGTTACGACATCAGCAGACCGGAGCTAGGGCGACGAGGGTCGCTATGTCCTGTACAGAATGTATTGTTGAGTTTTCAGAGGGAGGGGAAGGACTACATTCACTTTCGGGTGGGAACGGCAGCGCGGCGGCAGCGTCCTGTACAGTACTGACAACTTAATTTTCGTGCCAATCATGTTCTGTGTTACAAATATCAGATGGAACTAGAACAACCTGTGAAAGCGTGTGTTAAAGATGCTCATGTTGAAATGTGATAAAAAATGGTTGCAACAAAACACACACAAGCCACGTGAAAGACTTCGCACCACGGTGACTATAATGTATTTCATTAATCGTGATTCGATCGAAACAGTAAATCGCTGGGATTGTCAGCAGTGAAAGAAGGCACGAAATACAGCAAAATCTACGGAGCAGATGTAGGATACTTGAGCTCAACGCAGATTGGTACTAATACACTGTGTATTGATCTGGTTTCTGTTTTCGTAGCTCTGTTATTTGGCTGGGATTCCCACAGAACCGTCATCGCTTGTCGCCTGGTTCACTTCTCTTTTCTTTCGCGTTGTTAATTGTAATTGCCGTGAAGTAAATCATATTTTGCTAGTGCTTTACAAAAGAGATAAAAAATTCTTTCTAAAAATATAGTAGAAAAATTTGTAACAAAATTTACTAAATATATTCGCATTTGATTAAAAAGAAATGTTGTAATCTTTTGAAATTAGATGAAATTTAGTGAAACAACTAGCCCAGTGCGTGCCTGAATACTAGGAGTTCCCTAATACAAAAACACAGGCCGAAGAAAAGTGAAATTTATTTATTGTCAAAATCACATTCTTCTCTTAGCAGACCATTGGAAGACAGTATGGTGCTTGACATTTTATTTTTGTATATTAGCTTATTTCAGCTTTACTGCCTTCATCAGTACATCTGCAACAATCGCATTCATTTATAATTTACATAATATATAATTTATAAAGATTTTTTAAAATTTGATGTTGTATTCACCTCCTGACGTTGTACATGGACATACGTCAACGTTGAGTAAACCACTATTGCTTTTTGGAGTTGTTGGAGGTAATTGCTTTGCATAACATTAATTCTGAATTGAAGGAAACCTTTATTGTTTTACGATAAATATACTGTGTTAACACTGAATAAGTGCAAACCCTGAAACTATTTTCAGGAACCGATCGATAACTTAATGAACAACGTCCAGCAAGTAATTGTGAGAGATTCGAAAACGGATATGCTTCTTTTCTAACTGACTATACAGTGGGACCTCGTTTAACGAACATAATTCGCCACTGAGTCGTACCTACAATGCTAAGTACTCGTTATGCGAAAAATTTTCCGTAGAAATTGGCGTAAAAATATAATGGTGCTTTTCATTCCGAAAAATAGTAAAACTATTTATAAAATGTTATTATAATGTACACTGAAGCGTCAAGAAACTGGTACAGGCATGCGTATTCAAATACAGAGATATATGTAAACAGGCAGAATAGTGCACCGCGGTCTCGGCAACGCCTAGTAGTAGTAGTAGTAGTAGTAGTAGCTTTATTCATCCGTAGATCTCTTTTTACAAGGATATAGGACATGTCAAAGTATTTACAAATTTAGATCAATTTAAAATAAGCTCATTCGTACAGACATATATTTACAGACTTCTATTAGATTTACTCCTGGTATACAACACTTTTTTTTTACAAATAACATATTAAATAATGTAGTGCCACACTGCTCACTCCTATCTCACTATCAGTCACTGCACGCACTTTACACATATTGTTTCATAACACTTGACCCACTACAAACACACACACACACACACACACACACACACACACACACACACACACACTGCCGATCTCTGGGCCATTTTCTGTACCACAACTTCCCATTTGCTATCCAAAATAACTGAGTGAGATGTTGAGCTCAGAAAGAGGGAGAGGGGTTAGTTTTGTGCTATGCATAAATTGGGGTAAGTATTTCTAGAAAGGAAAAAAGAAAGAAAAAAACAAAGTGAAGGTGTTGTGTGTGATGTTGGTTATTTTATAATAATTATTATTAATATTTATCTGTATAACATTTTTTAGCAAACCCCTACTCTCTTTTAGCTAAGTAATCCTTCAATGTATAAAATGTATTTCATAACAGGTACTTTTTGGTGCCTTTTTAAATAAGTGTATTTTTGCAATTTCTTTAATCTCTTTTGGTAATTTACTGTACCGTTTTATTCCTTGGTAAAAAATTCTGTTTTGAGTTTTATGTTTATTTTTTCTTGATAAATGTAAGTTGAGTCTATCTCTTGTTGCATAGTCATGGACAGAGATGTTTATGCAGTAATTACCAATGTTATTTTGGATGTGTACAAGTGACTGGTAAGTGTATTCACATGGAGCAGTTAAAATTCACAGTTTTTTGAACAGATCTTAACAATGAGATCGACTAGTAGTTTTGATTATTATTATAATGGCTCTTTTCTGGAGTTTGAAAATTGTGTTCATATTTTGTGCATTTGTTCTCCAAAAAGGAATGCCATTGCAAAGAATTGAGTGTGCATATGAATAATATGTCACTAAAAGACACTGCATGGTACACACTACACACTGATAGGATTCTAAGGGCATAACATGCTGATGACATTCTGTTTGCAAGTATCTTTGTGTGTTCACACCACGTCAACTGAGAATCAGTGTTCATTCCGAGAAATTCTGCATTTGTTACACAGTCTATAGAGGTGCCAACTACATTTAATTTAACATTGTCATTTTTCCTCTTCAAACTGAAATTCATGGCATTAGTTTTCTTTATGTTCAATGCCACTTTATTGCTTATTGACCAATCATAAAGTTACTTGGGAGTTTCATTTGTCTTCTAGGCAAGGAGTTCTCTTGTTTTCTCAGTGACTATAATATTGCTATCATCAGCGAAGAGAATTTTTTCACCATGAGTAATACTAATGGGAGAGTCATTGATGTATATCAGGAACAGTATTGGTCCTAATATGCTACATTGCAGAAACCCTATATTAATGTATTTTGGTTCTGGTAAGTGTTTTACTTAATTATTTGAAGTATGTGTTATCTCTACTCTTTGTCGTGGCCTATCTGTTAGGTATGATCGAAACCAGTCATTAGCTACCCCTCTTATTCCTAATGCTTCAAATTTATTTAATAGAATATTGTGGTCGACTCTATCAAACGCTTTGGAAAGATCCAAAAATACGCCTATGATACACTGATCTTTATCAAGAGCATAAAGTACAACTTTTTTGAATTCTACTATGGCTGACTCTGTATTTTTACCACTTCGGAAACCAAACTTTGATTCGCTTAAAAGATTGCATTTATTCAAGTAATTCATTAATCTGTCTTTCATAATTGCTTTTATTATTTTTGAGAATGGTGACAGCAGGTAAATGGGCCAGTAATATTCTGTGTCTTCTAAATTACCTTTCTT
Source organism: Schistocerca piceifrons (assembly GCF_021461385.2). NCBI lineage: Eukaryota > Metazoa > Arthropoda > Insecta > Orthoptera > Acrididae > Schistocerca > Schistocerca piceifrons. Next base: position 559,945,084 of record NC_060149.1, read on the forward strand.
AAGCTTAGGTACAACTCTTGCCTGTTTTAACTTGCCTGGAAATGTCCCTGATGTGAAGGATTCATTTGTTATATTTGTTAAGGGGCTTGTATAAGCCCTATGCATTGTTTCAGTACACACATTCGTACTTCATCTAAGCCAACTGACTTTTTATTTTTTAGTTTTTGAACAGTTTTATTGACTTCATTCTCTGTGGTTGGAGGTAACATCATTGTATTTAGGGCAACATTATTTACCGGTGTTATATTAGTTTGGGGATATTTTTGCTGTAACTTCTCTCCAGTACTGGAAAAATGCTCATGGCTTTGCTTTTATTCTCTGCATTGTACGTTATTTTGTCATTAAATGACCTTTTCGAAGCAATCAGCACCTTTCTATAGATGTTTTTGTATCTGTGATATAAATTTAAGATTTCTGGATCATTGCGAAACTTTTCATTGAACTGAGGTGCTTACGTGTTTAGGATGACTCCTTTATACCTGCTGTTATCCATCTGCCTTTGAAAAATGTTTATACAGACATGCATACTTTTGGAAATGCCATTTCAAAGTGCAATTTAAACAATGTGGAGAATTTAGAGAATTTAATATTCACATTGGTTTCCTTACACTCTTCATCCCAGGTTTATTCTTTTAGTTCTTTTGGAAAATGTTTTATTTCGATTTCTGATAGATGTCGTTTGTAGGCTTGTAGTTTAGGGAATGATTCAATGCCTGATTTTACTGTGGTTATTTGACAGAGATGGTGTAATAGTCCGAGATCTTTTACTATTGACCAATAGGGACATGCCAGAACTTTTAAGGATGTTTATGAAGGTGCTGCTGGATTCATTTATGATATTAGCGTTAACGTTAATGTCCCCACACAGAATTATGTTGACCTTTCTACTTGAGACTCTATCTAGAACCTCTGGTAACTTATTGAAAAAAGTGTCCACACTACCACAGGAGGATCTATACACACACAAAATGATTAATTTCTTGGTGATATCAAGCCCTGTTAATTTAATAGCTGATATTTCAAAGTGTTTGTCTTCACTTACTGTACTGAGGTCATGTCTTGATTTGAACTGTGTTCCTTTTCTGATATAAATGCATGATCCTCCACCCCTATAGAAGACAAGTGTCTGGCGCTATCACTTACCGCTACTGCAGTGATAGGGCATCGAGATTTAAGTGAGTTTGAACGTGGTGTTATAGTAGGCTCACAAGCAATGGACACAGCATCTCCGAGGTAGAGATGAAACGGGGGTTTTCCCGTACGAATATATTACATTTGTACCATGAATATTAGGAAGCTGGTGAAACATCAAATCTCTGACATCGCTGCATACCGAAAAAGATCCTGCAAGAACGGGAACAAAAACCACTAAAGAGAATCGTTCAACGTTGCAGAAGTGCAACCCTTCCGAAAATTGCTGCAGATTTCAATTCTGGGCCATCAACAATTGTCAGCGTGCGAATCATTCAGCGAAATATCATCGATACGGGCTTCCGGAGACGAAGGGCCACTCGTGTACCCTTTATGACTCCACGATACAAAGCTTCTCAAATTCTCGCAGAGTATACCGCGACACACGCAGCCCCTAAGGTAACTCAACTCAAACTGGGTATTACTTCAATATTCACCCACCCAGGGGAAGCCGCGAGCCAAACAGTCATAAACCATAAGTTCTCTCGGACTCTCTGTACTGATGTACAAAGGATGGACAACACCCATCTCGGAACAAAGGTGTTACTGTTTCCGGCCCCGGCCTGCTTGCTTACTGCTACGCTTTTCACAGCCATCTCCAGACTCACAACAGTATTGGGAACCAGACACGTATTTGTCAATGTAACTTCAATTAAAAATTACGATTGCTGTCGTAGTCTGACACCGAGCAGTATACTATATGTATGTCCTCTTTACGACTGTGGTTCCGAAGCGAATCTCAGTATCTATAGCGCACATAATTTTCCACGTAACAAAAAATTCTTTCATTCCCCTTACGACTATCGATGTGCTGAATCTGTGCCTCCCTCACGATAGGACATGCAGTAGCGATCACCAGACACTTGTACATATACCACGAAGAATGTTGCACAAAGGCTGTCCGTTTTGCAACCTGCACCACGCAAGTAACGAGCAGCCCCTAGTGGCTCGCCATCAGAGTTTTCTTTATCTTAAATATCTTTGTGACTAATGCCTTTTTGGCATATTTATTATTTTATAAATGATATATAAGTACTGCCAGTCTTTCACGATGATTCCGTACTTATACTCTATCATACATTTTAGTCATAATTCTGTGACCATGTTATAGAATATAGACCATTCTTTGATTTAAATTCTGAGGAAGACACTCCTAGCAGTGTTGAAACCTGGTTAATTCGTTAAAAATAGTAACCGAGGGCTGTTTTTCTTTCAGTTGTAACTATTCACGGTCTCTGAACGTGCAGCCATGTAAAAAATTTTGTACTTCATGGACATTTTGTCTTATTACGGCAGTTGTAGTTCGTATTCCGCCGGTAGCCCAGTAGCGATCAAGGTGAGAGTTGCGGCGGTTGGATGGAAATACACATAGAAACCAGTCACGGTGATGGCGGGGTTCGATGGTGGTCACCGAAAACAAGCATTCCGATGGTTTGGGAATTCACCACACTCAAATCTGTACGCAAAGGAAAATAATGTTACAACTTATTTTCAGGATATTTCAGTGTCTACACGTATTTTTTGTACCGTAAAATCGCATATGCAACACTCAAGTAACGTTCGAACCTTAGAATCAACCGTCAGAGCACAAAAGATTACCCTTACATAGTAAATGAAATGTAGAATCAAATTCGTCGGCCCTTAATTGGAAAAACAGACACATTCGATATTTGTCGGTTACGACGAACGGGAAACAATGGTTTGGGTTAAACGTTCGTATATTCCCACCTAGATAAAGAATATGCTATAAAAGTGGGGGCCTGTTTTAGCACAGACAGATGTCTCCTTTACTAATAGTAACTTTTCACCTGGAACTTTTTTTTTCGTTCGATACGTCGTTTTCGAGATATTTAGTTGTCTCACGTTGTAACGAACAACCTGTATATGGCACCTGAGTAACAGGCATTGTCGAGGTATGTATATATTCCAGTGTTCTTTGGTCCATCTCCTCTTTTCCCGTCTCTCTGTCAATCTTCTTCTCCTCCCTTCCCTTCGTCCATCTCCTCCCCCCCCCCTCCCAGTCTATATCTTCATCCTCCTCCTCTTTCTGCCAGCCCCGTACCTCCTGCCACCTCTCTGTGTCCACGGTTCCTCTTTCTTTTCTCTGTCCATCTACTTCTCTCACTTGTCTCAGCCCACCAACTCCCCTTCCCTTTCTCTGTACGTTTCCTCCTCCTCCGCTCTCTTTTCATCTCCTCTCTCCCCCACTCTGCCTATCTCTTCCTCCCTCTGTCTCTGTGCATCTCCTCCTCTTTCTCTCTCTGTCTGTTTCCTATTGTCTCCTCTATCTGTCCATTCCCCTCCTCTTTCTATCCACTTCCACTTCGCCCTTCTCTGTGATCAACCTCTCCTTTCCCGTGTCTGGACTGTCCCTCCCCTCCTCCCCCCTTCTGCTTTCACGTTATTAACTTCCCGCCAGTAGGAGACTGAAAGTTCATACACCCACAGTATTACTTTCCAGATCGTAATTACTGTGTGTACCAAATTCGGTTAAAATCGTTCCAGGGACTTAGGATGAACGTTTTAACATTGCTTTGCCCGCGTACGCAAGTGTCAAATAAATTTCTCAGATATTTAACATATTTCACATGTATTTTTACGTATATTTAACCTGTATCTCTGTCGCATTTCGAATAGCAGTTTCTTTTTCACGCAGATCAGTGTTTATGATGTCGTATCTCCTGAACTATGTGTCGTACATTCATACTGTTTTGCAGAAACATCCAGTGGTATATTGTGCACAGTTTCTGAAATGTTTAGTGAATACAGCTAATACTAAAGAAATAATAAATTAATATGGCATTCATGAAGCGGCAGCTTTTCACGCACCTCAGTGCTCATGACGTCATATAACCTGAACAATGTATCGCAAGTAGAAGGGGCGTTCAATAAGTAACGTAGCACTTTTTTCTGAAAGCATGTTGGTTTTATTCGGTATGGAAATACATCATATTACTCCGCACTGTTTTGGCTACAAAACCATGTTTTTCAACATAATCTCTGTTCATTGCGATGGTCTTATGCCATCTTACTGGGAGTGTCTGTATGGCCGCATATTACCACTCCACTAGTCGACGTTGGAGCCAAAGTCTCGCTGCAGCAATAACCTCCCCATCATCCACGTACTGCTTCCCACCGAGTACATCTTTCACTGGGTCACCAGGTGGAAGTCGGAAGGTGAGAGAACCGGGCTGTGGCGTGGATGAGGAACAACAATCCACTGAAGTTTTGCGAACTCGTCACGGGTGAGCAGACTTCTGTGAGGCCTTGCATTTTCTAGGAGAAGGAGAAGTTTGCTTGATTTTTTTGTGACGACGAACATGCTGACATCGTTTCTTCAGTTTCCTGTAGTTAACAGAATACACTCCAGAGATAATCATTGCACCATGAGGGACGACATCAAAGTGAATATCGCGTCAGAGTCACAGAAGCCGTCGCCATGATGTTAATGGCTGGGGTGTGGGTCTGAACTTTTTCTTCGGAGGAGAGGTGGTGTTGCACCATGCCATGGACTGACGTCTTGTTTCCGTTTCGAAGTGACGAAACCATGTTGACACATGACAATGTTCGACAAAAATTTAACGATCAGCCTTGTAACGTGCAAGCAGCTCCACACAGGTTGTCCTTCGTTGCTCTTTATGTTCTTCTGTTAGGCGGCGAGGTCAACAGCGGGCACGAACCTTTGAGTAAGCCAACTGGTGGAGGACGGAGTCAGCAATACCGGCAGAGACGTCCAGTTGAGCAGCGAGGTGATAGGTATTTTGATCCGTGGATCAACTCGAATGAGAGTGTCCGCATGTTCTAACATTGTCGGAATCATAGCAGTGTGCGACCGGCCGGTGCGCCGGAGATCGCACGCGACTGCGTGACCTTATTGCGGTGATGACAGGCGCAACGACCAGGACTCTGCGTGCTTTTGTTCACAGCCAGGTCTTCGCAGACATTCTGTAAGAGGCTATGATTACCTGCGCTTCTCCGGTTTTCCGCAAAAGAAGCTAAATGACGGCTCTCTGGAATGCACCTTCGTTATGGACACCATTTTGAAGGCTACATATAGCACCGCCACTTACGACAACTTCATGATACTGTAGGGTCGGAAGCAGGAATATCCCACTGTGCCCCACGACTACTTTTGCATTTGTTCAACAGAAACTGGCGGAGAAAAAATGAATGTTATTACTTATTGAACACTAAAATGGCTCTGAGCACTATGGGACTTAACATCTGTGGTCATCAGTCCCCCAGAACTTAGAACTACTTAAACCTAACTAACCTAAGGACATCACACACATCCATGCCCGAGGCAGGATTCGAACCTGCGACCGTAGCAGTCGCGCGGTTCCGGACTGAGCGCCTAGAGCCGCTAGACCACCGCGGCCGGCTTATTGAACACTCCTCATCTTTTTATGGGTAGGAGCGTGTTTGGATACTGTCTGCGAAATGTGTTGTGAATACAGTAAGTAGTAAAGAAGTACTAATTTAAGCGTCATATCAGTGTTTATTACGTCATATCTCCTGAACTTTAGTCACACAATGAAATAATGTTGCTGGTACATTCAGCGGTATATGTGAATACAGTTTGCGAAATGTGCCGCGAATACAGTTACTAGTAAAGAAGTAAAAAATTAAAACGTCATGCGGCATGCATTAGTTTTACAACATGAGCAGCGAAAATATAGTAAGGAATAGAAATTATGTGTAAAGATTGTTGCAAGTCATTAATCGGTATTACACTGAGGTGGTGAAAGTGATGGGCTGCCTCCTAATGTGGTGTCGGACTTCCTTTTGCCCGGCGCAGTGTAGCAACTCGATGTGGCATACATTTAATAAGTCGTTGGAAGCTGCTGCATAAATATTGAGCCGTGCTGCCTCTACACCCGCCCATAATTGCGAAAGTATTGTCGGTGCAGGATTTTGTGTACGAACAGATCTCTCAGTTAAGTCCCGTAAATGATCGATGGGGTTCATGTCGGGCGATCAGGGATGCCAAATCAGTTGCTCGAATTGTCCAAAATGTCCTTCAAAGTAATCGTAAAGAATAGTGGCCCGGTGATGTGGTGTATTGGCATCCATTTAAATTCCTTCGTTGTTTGGGAGCATGAGGTCTCCAAGCAGCTGAACATAACTATTTCCAGTCAGTGACCGATTCCGTGGGACCAGAGCACCCAGTCTATTCATTGTAAAAGCAGCCCACACCCATTACGGAACCACAAATAGCTTACACAGTGTCTCGTTGACAACTTAGGTACATGGCTTCGTGGGGTCGGCGCCACAGTTGAACCCTACCATCAGCTCTTACCAAATGAAATCGGGACTCATCTGACCAGCCCACGGTTTTCCATTCATCTAGGCTCTATCACGAGCATAGAAGAAGCGCTACAGGCGATGTTGTGCTGTCAGCAAAGGCACTCACATCGGTCGTCTTCTGCAATAGCCCATTAACGTCAAATTTTCATCACTGTCCTAGTAGATACGTGCGTCGCACGTTCCACCTAGATTTCTGTCGTTTTTTCACGCAGTGTTGCTTGTGCTTTGGCACTGCCAACTCTACGCAAACGCCGTTGCTCTCGGTCGTTAATGGAAGGCCGTCGGCTACTGTGTTGTCCTTGGTGAGGGGTAGTACATGAAATTTGGTATTCTTGGTACACTCTAGACACTGAGGATCTCGGAATACTGAATTCCCTAATGATCTACAAAATGGAATGTCCAGTACGTCTACCTCCAACTACCATTCCGCGTTCAGAGTCGGTTAATTCCCGTCTTAAGGCCATAATCATAATCACATCGGAAACCTTTTCACATGAGCCATGTGAGTATAAATGACAACTCCGCCAATGCATTGCCCTTTCATGTCTTGTATACGTAATACTACAGTTGTTTGTATATGTGCATATCGCTATTCAGTTACGTTTGTCACCTCAGTGCATGCTAGTCGTAGTTCAAGTCATGATCGTAAGTCAAGATTGTGTGCTTGCTTTAATTGAAGGAAATTTACGTAAATTGGTTAGTTTTGAGGTGCCAGTCTACATGGTTAATTGTACACAGCACATACACAGGGTCATTTTAGTTGTGCCGTTAGCAATGAAACTTAGAGAAAACTAGATAATAAGCTCTCAAGTAATAAATTTTAAAATAAATAAACAGTCATCATCTGGATCACAACTTTTTTTACCGATTACCTGTTTCAATCTGCACAGCAGGTCATCTTCAGGTCTACATCTACATCTACATTGATACTCCGCAAGCCACCCAACGGTGTGTGGCGGAGGGCACTTTACGTGCCACTGTCATTACCTCCCTTTCCTGTTCCAGTCGCGTATGGTTCGCGGGAAGAACGACTGTCTGAAAGCCTCCGTGCGCGCTCTAATCTCTCTAATTTTACATTCGTGATCTCCTCGGGAGGTATAAGTAGGGGGAAGCAATATATTCGATACCTCATCCAGAAACGCACCCTCACGAAACCTGGCGAGCAATCTACACCGCGATGCAGAGCGCCTCTCTTGCAGAGTCTGCCACTTGAGTTTATTAAACATCTCCGTAACGCTTTCACGGTTACCAAATAACCCTGTGACGAAACGCGCCGCTCTTCTTTGGATCTTCTCTATCTCCTCCGTCAGACCGATCTGGTACGGATCCCACACTGATGAGCAATACTCAAGTATAGGTCGAACGAGTGTTTTGTAAGCCACCTCCTTTGTTGATGGCCTACATTTTCTAAGGACTCTCCCAATGAATCTCAACCTGGTACCCGCCTTACCAACAATTAATTTTATATGATCATTCCACTTCAAATCGTTCCGCACGCATACTCCCAGATATTTTACAGAAGTAACTGCTACCAGTGTTTGTTCCGCTATCATATAATCATACAATAAAGGATCCTTCTTTCTATGTATTCGCAATACATTACATTTGTCTGCGTTAAGGGTCAGTTGCCACTCCCTGCACCAAGTGCCTATCCGCTGCAGATCTTCCTGCATTTCGCTACAATTTTCTAATGCTGCAACTTCTCTGTATACTACAGCATCATCCGCGAAAAGCCGCATGGAACTTCCGACACTATCTACTAAGTCATTTATATATATTGTGAAAAGCAATGGTCCCATAACACTCCCCTGTGGCACGCCAGAGGTTACTTTAACGTCTGTAGACGTCTCTCCATTGATAACAACATGCTGTGTTCTGTTTGCTAAAAACTCTTCAATCCAGCCACACAGCTGGTCTGATATTCCGTAGGCTCTTACTTTGTTTATCAGGCGACAGTGCGGAACTGTATCGAACGCCTTCCGGAAGTCAAGAAAAATAGCATCTACCTGGGAGCCTGTATCTAATATTTTCTGGGTCTCATGAACAAATAAGGCGAGTTGGGTCTCACACGATCGATGTTTCCGGAATCCATGTTGATTCCTACATAGTAGATTCTGGGTTTCCAGAAATGACATGATACGCGAGCAAAAAACATGTTCTAAAATTCTACAAGAGATCGACGTAAGAGATATAGGTCTATAGTTTTGCGCATCTGCTCGACGACCCTTCTTGAAGACTGGGACTATCTGTGCTCTTTTCCAATCATTTGGAACTCTCCGTTCCTCTAGAGACTTGCGGTACACGGCTGTTAGAAGGGGGGCAAGTTCTTTCGCGTACTCTGTGTAGAAACGAATTGGTATCCCGTCAGGTCCAGTGGACTTTCCTCTATTGAGTGATTCCAGTTGCTTTTCTATTCCTTGGACACTTATTTCGATGTCAGCCATTTTTTCGTTTGTGCGAGGATTTAGAGAAGGAACTGCAGTGCGGTCTTCCTCTGTGAAACAGCTTTGGAAAAAGGTGTTTCGAATCGATGACTGGTACTGAGAATTGCAGTTCGTCAACTCTTTTGCGTACCAGACGTTGTTTATATATTGTAATAAATCAAAAACAACGTGATTCGTGGGACATGGCTTCACTTATCTGATAGATTCGCATTGTGGGATTTCCCCGGTAGCAGTGGTTGAGTAGTCTTAATGACTAGTCTATGCACCATTGTTTCGAATCGATGACTAAATCTGATCCCATTGGCTCACGAAGTAAGAGTACCCTATCTGATCAAAAGTACTCAGACACCCGCAGGTAATGTAGAACTAACTACTGAATTCAGGAGAGGGGGACTCACCTGAATAAGGGGAGGTGGGGAGTACTGTATTGTCAGTAAAGAAACAGCAACTAGTGCCTGGCTATCATCTGAGTAGCAAATGGTTCAAATGGCTTTGAGCACTATGGGACTTAACATCTGAGGTCATCAGTACCCTACAACGTAGAACTGCTTAAAACTAACTAACCTAAGGACATCACACACATCCATGCCTGAGGCAGGATTCGAACCTGCGAGCGTAGCGGTCGCGCGGTTCCAGACTGATGTGCGTAGAACCGCTCGGCTGAGTCACAAATCCATTAGCAACTTCTCAGCTCTTCTCGGAGAGTAGTTGTAAAAGATGGTATAAAATAAGAGGAGCCCATCACTCGTGAGTTCCGAAGGCTACCTGCAGCTCATCTAGCAGAGTAACTACACATAGGGATTTAAAAAGAACGATAGAGCAACGGCTCACAAAGTAGGCATTTCTGTAGTCAGTGCTAAGTGATGTTTGAAGTGGTGTAAAGCGCGACGCCGCTGTGCAGTGTACGGCAGGAAACGAGTGAGACATTCAAAACGACTTGGAATATGATTTAGATATCTGTATGGTGCGAAAAGTGGCAATTGACCCTGAATAAGGAAAAGTGTGAAGTTATTCATATGATTACTAAAAGAAATAAGGTAAATTTCGATTACGCGATAAGTCACACAAATCTGAAGGCTGTAAATTCAACTAAATGCTTAGGATTATAATTACAAATAACCTAAATAGGAACGATCACATAGATAATATTGTGGGTAGAGCAAACCAAAGACTGCGATTCACTGGCAGAACACTTATAAGGTGCATCAGGTCTACTAAAGAGACTGCTTACACCACACTTGTCTACTCTATTCTGGAGTATTGCTGTGCGGTGTGGGATTCGCATCAGGTGGGACTGACGGATGACATCGAGAAAGTACAAAGAAGGGCATCGCGTTTTGTATTATCGCGAAATAGGGGAGATAGTGTCAGAGACATGATACGTGAACTGGAGTGGAAATTAAAACAAAGACGTTTTTTCGTTGCGACGGGATCTTCACATAAAATTTCAGTCACCAGTTTTCTCCTCCGATTGCGATAACATTCTGTTGGCACCCACCTACATAGGGAGAAATGATCATCACGATAAAATAAGAGAAATCAGGGCTCACACAGAAAAATTTAAGTGCTCGTTTTTCCCGCGTGCCGTTCGAGAGTGGAACGGTAGAGAGGCAGCTTGAAGGTGGTTCATTGAACCCTCTGCATGACACTTTATTGTGAATAGCGGAGTAATCACGTAGATGTAGATGTAGATTCCAAGCGACGTGTCACGCAACACCCTGTGGCACTCCGATGGGAAATCAGAATGTGACGAATGACTGACGAAAGTTCCCTTCCGTCATGTGCATTGCCAACAGTGAAGTAATGAGAAGGTGGTGTTAAGGTATGGAAGTGTTTTTCGTGGTTAGGGCGTGGCCCCTTTAATTACACTTAAGAAAACTCTAAATATGGAAGAATATTAATACATTTTACGGCATTGTGTACAGTACCGTACTGCGTACAGTAGAGAAATAATTCGGAGAGGAAGTATGTTTGTATCAGCATGGCAATGAATCCTGCATATAGCAGCCCATATGAGCCACTCATTTGTGAACTGTAACAATCTGTAAGAGGACTGACCTGCGAAAAATTCCGAACTAAACCCACTGTTAACACATCTGGCATGAGTTAGAACGTCGATACTGCATCAGACTTAAGTATCCAGTATCACTACCTCTTCAGGTTTCGATTTGTTAGAAAGAAAGCATTATCATTCGTCTATAGACATTAAGACACCTCACTGAAAGTGTCCCCAGCAGATTTCAAGCCATCACAAATGGGAAGGGTTGATCTGTCTAATACTAATGTCCACTAATACGTGTAAGTATACTTTTCGTAGATAGTGTATGTGATAGTCTTGAATATGATACAGCGGTAAAGTGATTACATTAAGCTCGTCCGTCTACTTGATATTATTCAAGAGGAATCTCATCCTCTCACTTCGTTCTCAGGAACGTCAACAGAGAAGTGTAGTACATAATTTATAATCGTTTCATTCACGTACGCGAGACTACAAGACGTAGTTAGTGTGTTTGCAGAAAGCATTTCATTCCAGTAACGTGTCTGCACAATTCATTGAGGGTCTCCCATCGAATAACACGGCAAGAGTAATTTTTCTCAAAACAGAATTGCTAGATTTCACCAACTCTCATTTTAAAAAGAATCAGCTAGTCCGATTTAGGTCGTATTAAGAAAATACTTTGACACGTTATAATTCCGTAAACCTCAGAAGTATAGTTATGATTGAATGAAGTAATTTATTTCTTTGTAACAGCGAAATAAATCTCAAGTCAAACCACTGTAAAATGAGCTTCAGATGGCTCTGAGCACTATGGGACTTAACATCTGAGGTCATCAGTCCCCTAGAACTTAGAACTACTTAAACCTAACTAGCCTAAGGACACAACAAACATCCATGCCCGAGGCAAGATTCGAACCTGCGACCGTAGCATTCGCGCTCTTCCGGACTGAAGCGCCTAGAACCGCTCGGTCACAGCAGCCGGCTAAAATGATCTTCCCTAATAGCTGCACTGTTAAAGTCTCTCTTCCATGACGGGGAGGTGAGCCGGCCCCAGAAGGAAACCGCCCGGCGGATGAATGGCAAGGACCTGTGTGCCGGCCAGCCTGGGTGTGGTTGCGTGGTTTTTTAGTGGTTTCTCGCTTCTCACTAGGTGAATACTGGGCTGGTATCCACGTAACACCTCAGTTCAACGATTAGCAAATATTTAGAAAACTTTCGCCCACTGTCAAATGAATAACACTACATGCAACACAGTTGGGATGTTAGACATATTCCGCCCACCGTGTAACAGGGCGGTCACAGGAAGAACATCTCGCTAGCCCTAAAATCCTGTAGGATTATCTCATGCACAGACGTGGAGAAAGTCGCAAGAAAAGAACAAGAAGCAAATATTGGGAAATAAACCATTCGAATTTCCTTACATACAATAGAGTTTTAATTTTTTTTCTTGTGGATCTATTTTACATAAAATATTCTCTGCAAAAACAATTTGGAAACCCATTTCACTTCAATCAAGTGTTTGTTTGACAGTGGGCGTCCCTTAAAACTGATTTCTAAATTCTCAGGAATGAGTGGAACAGTATGGATAAGGGCTTTCCAGAAAAATAGTATAAACTTATTTTAATTTTCAATTAAAGACAGTTTATTTTGATTTTGTCTGTTTCTGCTGTATAACGGGTCACAGTTGTTTCATATTTTTAAAGACGTTTTGTCAGCCTCAACCACAACATACGAGAATACTGATCACATTGTTACATTTGCAACATCAGACAAAACCAATATAAAAATCTTTCAGGTTTACACAAGATGAAAAACAAACAAAATCCATGGTATCAACTCATAAAATATCAGACCCCTTGCCTTGGTATTACTTGATAATATGATTACCTATATTGAACACTGTAGAGAAAACTAACAAATAACGCTGAAAAAATCGTGAAATAACCTCTGGCAGCGTTCATTAACTACTCACTATGATTGTGATTTGCTGTTCAATTTGACGTTAATGGTCAATGTTATTATGACTGTGGTGTGAGATATGTTGCTACCTGTAATTTCATTTACAAAGTAATACTTATGAAAATGCAGACTTCATACTGATGAGTATTTGGTCCACCTATCGAAAAATAAACGATTATTATATTATTAACTTAATAAATGTGGGTAAGTTGATAGGAAAGTCGTCAATTTAAATAGGCAATAATATTCTGCAGAACACTAACAGAATAAGACCAATAATTAAACCACTGGTCTATACGGACCTTCACATTTTTCACATTTTTGTCTGCAAAATGAGTGTAAATTAGATTGCACAAAATATAAGCAGTGCAATGTGCAATAATGTCCAACGATTCTTGTAATATTTTTGGCTTTTTCAACAGAAGCACGATTTCACAGGTCAACTGTATACGAAACAGTAGTCTACAGATGATTAACTAGACAGGACACGAATAATAATCTTCTGTATCTTCTGAAATAAAAACAATTAATCGTAGCCACATATTTATTTACTGCCAAAACTGAAGTTTTTGATTTTCCATTGCAGTTCCGGTTGCTATTGCCGTTGTATTCTCCGCTTTTTCAACAACTTCTGATAACGCTATTGTGTCTGTTTTCATGTTATTTCACTCTTCTTCTAACACCACTAACCAATATTCTGTTCCTGCAGTGCTGCAATTCATTTTTCTTAAATAGAATGTATAAGAAGTAGATGTGATTTGGAGGTCAACTTTATTGTTTCTTCAAACAAACTTTGAGTGGAAAATTGTGGGAAAAGGCGTAGCTGCATGTGCCTTACGACCACGAGCCACAATCTAAATTCCCTCTGTCGGCTACTCTCAACACTATTTAGTGTATTCTGGAAAACTCAGGAACCCGTACGTCACAGCAGGGACGCAGAAAGCCCTATTCATAATCATTAAATCCCAGGGCTGCGGATCATGGAGAGACATGTGACCAGTACTGAATCAAGACAGGCCTATACTCACAACAGTCCACGGACAGGTCTAAGTACAGCTAAACACAGGTTCTGTGATAAACACAAGCAGTGCACATGCATATCATGTGTGAGCAAAGCCCTTCAATCAATATCATCGTTTAGCAGTCGGTCTGTGTGTGTGTGTGTGTGTGTGTGTGTGTGTGTGTGTGTGTGTGTGTGTGTGTATGTTACAATACTCAGTATCTGTAATGTAGATTAGTGAGCAATGCAACCCAGTATTACTCCGTAAATCAATTCATCAACGCGATAACCTTCGGAATACTGACACCTGAACGGTATAAACGTCTAGATTGGACATTTGGATCCAGACTCACTGGAGATATCGGTGTCAACTTCTCTTTTCCAAATGAAACTACAGTAATTCTTGAAGCCAGTATCGTAGTTTTGACAAAGAAGATTTCAACGGCGTTTTACTATTCAAAATTCGGTAACTAGTTTCGAGGTAATTACAAAACTTAGGACCTAGGATTTATCTGTTTTGAATATGAAGCCGATTACCGTCTTACGTGGAAGGTCGTGATTTCGTACCCAAACAAGAAAATACGTCACGTAGTATAAGTGGGAAATAGATGTTGCATCTCCGTGTTAAGGGTATGAATGGAGCACAGAGGAAATGCAGATTTCATCAAGTCTGTGTCACTTACGTATGTCGACTGATAGTTACATTGCCAAAATAAATCTCTTTCACACAAAAAGAGAAGCTAGCTAAGTTACTTTCTTAAGGAGTATACAGAAGGAAATCGACGAGAACTGTTAAAACTACGAACAAAGATGTCCCGACAGACCGTATCCAACAAGAACGGCAATTCAGGGAATGTGTAAAAATGGAGGGCACTGTAATACTTCGTAAAGGGTAAGGAGCAAGCTTACAAGGGGTGGTCGTACGAAACAGAAGTTTTCGCAGATGTACTTCGCAATCGCCTGTATTAGCTCCTGGGAAATTGGAGTACCCCTGAAATAAGTCAGCCAACGTTGTTCGCTATTTTTCGCGCAAGCTGCTTACGTCAAGTGTCATTTCACAAGCAGTTTACCCAGAGGGTTTGTAGAAGAATAATGGAATGAAATTCCTCGATTCATATACGAGAAGAAGAGAACAGCTTTTTTCTTCGGAAAATTATCTTTACTGATACAGAAAATCATGGGTAACTGAATGTAACAACTATGCGTTATTGTTCCTCTGAGAATTCGGACTGGCTGAAGCAGGATGATCATCAGAGGCCGTGGAGCGTGATCGTTTGACGCAGTATTGTTGGAGACAACGTCATTCGTCCTGTTTCACTGAAGAAACTTTAACGGTCAAAAGATACGCGGAATTGCAAACCAAAATGCTGTCGTCACTCCTGGAGGAAGTAACAATTAAATATGTCGATGTATGTGGTACCAGTATAATTGGTGCCCGGCTCGCTGCCAACTCGTTCCCGGCCGCGGGGTATAACATCAAGGCATACCAGTTTGCACGCCAGCCTGTTTGCGCGTCACTAGACATTTTCTCATGGTGTAAGCCCATGGATGAAGTCTATGGGTGGATTCTGCTGACCCAAGAGGATTAAAACCATAGTGCTTTTGTAGAACATGCAATGTTACAGATGAAATCTCTTCAGTCTTCCCAGAAGTTCTTGTATCAGTGACTGTAAACATGGGTTGGAGCAGACGGTGGACATTTAGAACATTTAACGTAAATATACGGAAGTGTTGACGACCGTATCCTGCTGCGATTTTTTTTGTTTCTGTTGCTGATTTACTTTTGTAATATAACTGCGAATCTTGACATTGAACTAATGACGCAAAGGTACTAGTTAACAGAGTGTATAAAAATAATCCACGTTTTACAAATCTATTCAGTTTTTAACCTGCTCCTTTCTTTCAAGGCTCTGAAAGAAACAAGAGCTGAACCGTTACCGGAATTAACTGGTGAGATACCCAGTTCATTTCGTTCTTGTTCGTGTGTCAGTCCAACCACATGTGCTCAAATATTATCCCTATCACGGTTAAATTAATATTTTGTTGTGTTTGTGGTTCATGGTGTGGGTTCCTGTAGTCATGTCCTAGTTCATGAACCACGGGCAACGTATGAGTGGCCAAGTAAGTAGTCCCGACAGTCGGGATACCAGTTACTTTGGAATAAGGCCGGGCATCTCGGACATATTCTGAGTCGTGGTCACCTTTGTGCTCATACGGGAAAGACTACCAAATCCACCGGCTAGTCCCTCAGCCGTTAGGGGTAAAACCCAATGGGACTCGGGGCAAGTAAGGCTAGCAACCTGCTTCCCTGATACTTTAAATATGATGCTGGCAACAATCAGAGCAAAATGCCTCGGACCTTTGGAGGTGACGGAGTCCCACCTCTAACTGACAAACCAGGGACCCCTAAGATACGACTTGGCAAACAAATGGTAATGAGATGGGGAGCTATTAATATCAATGGGGGCTACTCTGGGAAGAAGGTAGAACTGGCAGAGGCTGCAAGTAAGATGGGGCTGGACATTTTAGCTGTTAGTGACATTCGGGTAAGGGGTGAGAAAGAAGAGGTAGTGGGTGAATACAAGGTCTACCTGTCAGGAGTCAAAGCAGGAATAGCACAATGGGGTGTAGGGCTTTACATCAGGAAAGAAATGGAACCCAGCGTAGTTGCAATAAGGTATGTAAACGAATGACTGATGTGGAGAGATTTGACAGTGTCTAGCAAGAAAATTAGGATTGTGTCAGTATATTCGCATTGTGAAGGGACAGATCAAGATAAGATGGATAGTTTTTATGAGGCACTCAGTGATGTAGTTGTTAGAGTAAAGGACAAGGACAGTGTTCTGCTCATGGGTGATTTTAACGCCAGGATTGGAAATCGAACAGAAGGGTATGAAAAGGTTATGGGTAAATTTGGAGAGGATATGGAGGCCAACAGGAAAGGGAAACAACTCTTGGATTTCTGTGCCAGTATGGGCTTAGTAATCACAAACTCCTTTTTTAAACATAAGAACATTCACCGGTATACTTGGGAAGGCAGGGGAACCTGATCTGCCATTGACTATATAATAACAGATCAGGAATTCAGGAAGGCTGTGAGAGACACACGTGTATTCAGGGGATTCTTTGATGACACTGATCATTATTTAATCTGCAGTGAAACTGGGATTGTGAGGCCGAAAGTGCAGGAGGTCAGGTCCATATGTAGGAGGATAAGAGTGGAGAAACTTCAGGATAAGGAAATCAGGCACAAGTACATAACAGCGATCTCAGAGAGGTACCAGTTAGTTGAATGTAGTCAATTACAGTCATTGGAAAAGGAATGGACAAGGTACAGGGACACAGTACTAGAAGTGGCTAAAGAATGTCTTGGAACAGTAGTGAGTAAAAGTAGGATGAAGCAAACAGCTTGGTAGAATGATACAGTCAAGGCAGCCTGTAAAAGGAAAAAGAAGGCATATCAAAAATGGCAACATACCAGAACCCAGGTAGACAGAGAAAGTTATGTTGAAGAAAGAAACAAAGCCAAAAAGATAATTGCAGCATCCAAGAAGAAATCGTGGGAAGACTTTGGAAACAGGTTGGAGACTATGGGTCAAGCTGCTGGAAAACCATTCTGGAGTGTAATTAGCAGTCTTCGAAAGGGAGGTAAGAAGGAAATGACAAGTATTTTGGACAGGTCAGGAAAACTGCTGGTGAATCCTGTGGATGCCTTGTGCAGATGGAGGGAATATTTTGAAGAGTTGCTCAATGTAGGTGAAAATGTGATCAGTAATGTTTCGGATTTCGAGGTAGAATGGGATAGGAATGATGATGGAAATAGGATCACATTTGAGGAAGTGGAAAAAATGGTCAATAGATTGCAGTGCAATAAAGAGGCTGGGGTGGATGAAATTAAGTCGGAACTCATCAAATACAGTGGAATGTCAGGTCTTAAATGGCTACACAGGATAACTGAAATGGCCTGGGAGTCGGGACAGGTTCCATCAGACTGGACAAAAGCAGTAATCACACCAATCTTTAAACATGAAAACAGGAAAGATTGTAACAATTACAGAGGTATCTCTTTAATCAGTGTTGTGGGTAAAATCTTCTCAGATATTGTTGAAAGGAAAGTGCGAGTATTAGTTGAGGACCAATTGGATGAAAATCAGTGTGGGTTTAGGCCTCTTAGAGGTTGTGAGGACCGGATCTTTAGCTTACGGCAAATAATGGAGAAGTGTTATGAGTGGAGCAGGGAATTGTATCTATGCTTTATAGATCTAGAAAAGGCATATGACCGGGTTCCTAGGAGGAAGTTATTGTCTGTTCTACAAGATTATGGAATAGGAGGCAAACTTTTGCAAGCAATTAAAGGTCTTTACATGGATAATCAGGCAGCAGTTAGAGTTGACGGTAAATTGAGTTCATGGTTCAGAGTAGTTTCAGGGGTAAGACAAGGCTGCAACTTGTCTCCCCTCTTGTTCATATTATTTATGGATCATATGTTGAAAACAATAGACTGGCTGGGTGAGATTAAGATATGTCAACACAAAATAAGCAGTCTTGCATATGCGGATGACTTAGTTGTGATGGCAGATTCGACTGAAAGTTTGCAAAGTAATATTTCAGAGCTAGATCAGAAATGTAAGGACTATGGTATGAAGATTAGCATCTCCAAAACGAAAGTAATGTCAGTGAGAAAGAAATATAAACGCATTGAGTGCCAAATAGGAGGAACAAAGTTAGAACAGGTGGACAGTTTCAAGTACTTAGGATGCATATTCTCACAGAATGGCAACATAGTGAAAGAACTGGAAGCGAGGTGTAGCAAAGCTAATGCAGTGAGCGCTCAGCTACGGTCTACTCTCTTCTGCAAGAAGGAAGTCAGTACCAAGACTAAGTTATCTGTGCACCGTTCAATCTTTCGACCAACTTTGTTGTATGGGAGCGAAAGCTGGGTGGATTCAGGTTACCTTATCAACAAGGTTGAGGTTACGGATATGAAAGTAGCTAAGATGATTGCAGGTACTAGTAGATGGGAACAGTGACAGGAGGGTGTCCACAATGAGGAAATCAAAGAAAAACTGGGAATGAACTCTATAGATGTAGCAGTCAGGGCGAACAGGCTTAGATGGTGGGGTCATGTTACACGCATGGGAGAAGCAAGGTTACCCAAGAGACTCATGGAATCAGCAGTAGAGGGTAGGAGGAGTCGTGGCAGACCGAGGAGAAGGTACCTGGATTCGGTTAAGAATGATTTTGAAGTAATAGGTTTAACATCAGAAGAGGCACCAATGTTAGCACTGAATAGGGGATCATGGAGGAACTGTATAAGGGGGGCTATGCTCCAGACTGAACGCTGAAAGGCATAATCAGTCTTAAATGATGATGATGATGATGATGATGATGATGTGTTTCCGCTTTTAGCTACGTCAAGCGGGAGCGCCTCATCAGTCTGACGCAATAGGTCTTTATAACAACACTGAACTATGCATGCCCGCATACGATCTCAGTCGGTTTCGTACAAAAACACCGTTGAAGAACTTGTAAAGCTCGTTACTAACAGCAGAAATTATTACGCTTCGATGTGAAGAAGTGAAGTTGATACCGATATCTCTGTATATAATATCGCTGTGAAAAGAGACTGTTCAAAATTTTGTGAGGATTTACTAAAAATTCATTTGGCTAAACACAGAATATTCAACAATACAGACACCACTAGTTATAAACCGAAAATTTTCTGAGGAGGAACCGTAAACTATGCTTAGCTGTCTCACTGTAACTCAACTCCTCATGAGTGTAATTACTGAACCTTGACATCTACGACAAATCATTTGTTACGAGGGATACAATGTAATTTTGATATACAAGTTACCAACTGTTAGTTGCTTTATGTTAATAGATAAATATTCAAAAGATTGTTTGGCACCATAATCCAGGTTATTATGAAACAGAGCAATAAAATGAGACATGAAATTTTGTTACAAGCAGTTGCCAGCACACTACTTGTTGAGTAAACAGATAAACGGCATTTTCAGTAAAACGATACAGATGCAGTGATAAGCTAAATATTTCACTTCTACATAAGTCGGAGGTTGCTGTGGAATACTTTAGTTTTTAAAGTGATTTGTGAGGTCACATAAGTGGTCAAATATTATCCCTATGACGGTTAAATTAATATTTTTTGTGTTTCCGCTTTTAGCTACGTCAAGCTGGAACGCATCATCAGCCTGACGTTAGTAACGTAAATATACGGAAGTGTTGACAACCGTATCCTGCTGACTTCCGGAAGGCGTTCGATACAGTTCCGCAGTGTTGCCTGATAAACAAAGTAAGAGCCACAGGGGAGTGTTATGGGACCATTGCTTTTCACAATATATATAAATGACCTAGTAGATAGTGTCGGAAGTTCCATGCGGCTTTTCACGGATGATGCTCTAGTATACAGAGAAGTTGCAGCATTAGAAAATTGTAGCGAAATGCAGGAATATCTGCAGCGGATAGGCACTTGGTGCAGGGAGTGGCAACTGACCCTTAATGTAGACAAATGTAATGTATTGCGAATACATAGAAAGAAGGACCCTTTATTGTATGGTTATATGATAGCGGAACAAACACTGGTAGCAGTTACTTCTGTAAAATATCTGGGAGTATGCGTGCGGAACGATTTGAAGTGGAATGATCATATAAAATTAATTGTTGGTAAGGCGGGTGCCAGGTTGAGATTCATTGGGAGAGTCCTTAGAAAATGTAGTCCACAACAAAGGAGGTGGCTTACAAAATACTCGTTCGACCTATACTTGAGTATTGCTCGTCAGTGTGGGATCCGTACAAGATCGGGTTGACGGAGGAGATAGAGAAGATCCAAAGAAGAGCGGCGCGTTTCGTCACAGGGTTATTTGGTAACCGTGATAGCGTTACGGAGAAGTTTAGCAAACTCAAGTGGCAGACTCTGCAAGAGAGGCGCTCTGCATCGCGGTGTAGCTTGCTCGCCAGGTTTCGAGGGGGTGCGTTTCTGGATGAGGTATCGAATAAATTGCTTCCCCCTACTTATACCTCCCGAGGAGATCACGAATGTAAAATTAGAGAGATTCGAGCGCACACGGAGGTTTTCAGACAGTCGTTCTTCCCGCGAACCATACGCGACTGGAACAGAAAAGGGAGGTAATGACCGTGGCACGTAAAGTGCCCTCCGCCACACACCGTTGGGTGGCTTGCGGAGTATAAATGTAGATGTAGATGTAGAAGTAAAAAGACTATTACATATCTCGTGTCGTACCTCATTAAAAGAACTAAAGGAGTGTAGTATTTTTCAGTTTTCAACAATATTACATCACCCCAATGAGGTATTACATATGCCAACAGTACCTTGATTCATTTAAAATAGAACAGTTTTTCAGAACTGTTCATAATATTGTTGATATCAGGCGGCCTTTTATGGAAATGTTTCCTTCACTAACCTAACACCATAGCTGAGGTCATAGGCACAGTAGCGCAGTGGTGATCAAACTCATGTTGCAAGAAACTTCATCATCCGTACTTGGCTCCCAACGGGAGAAGAGGCGGTAACGTGAAGTACCCTATCAATAAATACACATTTTCAACATAGAACTATATCTCAGATAACGCTTGCAATGAAGTACCATTTATTTTGGGATATATCTGACAATGATTGTTGGATAAGGCCACAGTCATACATCAACTGTCATTTTTAATTATATTTTCTGTGTAACGTAAGTACATAGACATTTGTACGGAGAGCGTACGGCATATCACGTTAGTTTTATGCATCTGTGAAGAATCTGGAAAATTAAGTATCCCAAGCTATTTTGTTTAGCTTTTTATTCCTTGTATAACATATATTTCTGGCAAATTTCTACAATGCTGTAATAGCGGTTTGATATTGCTAACTACTGAAGTGTTTTCTAAGTTCTTCAATAACCAAGAGACAAGCAAATACACATTGCTATTCATAAATTTGTAAAAAAGTGGTTGTAAGGATAGGTGCGTATTTGATCTATAACAAAAGCTTTCACATTTAATTTGAAGTGGTAGTGCAAAATTACGTTTTGATCATATGATGGCTTCTAGAAGGTAAAGATGAAGCCATATGTAGATAAAGCATTATCACTTCATAAGTACTATGTGGTACTGTGTAGAAGTTATCTGAGGGAATGGACAATTTTGCTTGTAGTTTACAAATTCGCAAAAAAGCCCATTATTAATTTGTATTGTACGATATGACGTATTGCGTAAGATATATTATCTGCCAATTAAAGTAATTTTATGTGGTAAACCAGTAATATACCTAATGATTTATATGTGGATGTATCAGTGGTAATAGTAATTTTATTATCGGAAATCTAGATTTATTCTCACAACCATTTGCTGCTAACAGTGTGTATATAGTAACGAAAGCCTTTGCAGAGATATGTATCATAACTTTATTCTGCCAGGACACATTACATCCGAATTGTAGAAAAATCTCTGTAAGCCATTTGAATAGTAGTTCTCACTGTTTCGTGTCTATTCTCTTTGTTCAGAGCGCAGAGCGCGACAGGAAACATGACGGCAAGGGGCACTGTGTTGTGGAAGGCGAAATTAATGCTGAGACTTGAGGGCGGTTTCAGACACAGGAGCAACTTAATTTCGTACATAAGCTGCGCGGAGAACAGAGTAACTCTCGAGAACTGACAGGGGCCTTCCAGCGCCCAGCGCACTCCCTCTTGAGCAATGTTTACACAGCGGACCGGTTCACAAGGCGAGTGCTCGGCTCATGTGACCTCCAGACGAACAGCTCCCTCGCCTCGCGTTATTCTGCTTGTCTCTTCCACGCTCTCCTTAGGCGCTATGCGACCTTAAAAGCACTACCGTACATCCCTTTTTCCTACTAACGAGAGAAGTCTGCGCTAAAAGACCCCAGATAAAACTACTTTCTGACACGTCACCAGCAAAAATTGGTTTTTAAATGAGTACACTGCAACGACGCTAACAAGAAATGTGTTTAAAGCTGACATTTGCACGGTATTCGTGTCTGTAGCTGTAGAAGCTTGTTTCCTAAGAGTCAGGGATGAAAATTAGCTTACTAATTCCCTTATTCTCACAAAAAGTTTATGCGAGAAGAAGTTGTCTTGGAAAGGAATCAAAGTGATTCACTGAAATGGTTTGCATGCTACAGAAACTTAGACTTTTAATCCAAAGGACTGGTATATGGTCGGTCAAATATTTCGTAGAATATATTGTCATATAAAAGGAGTGCCATTTTTGGAGTACATATTCAGACTGGACGATAACGAATTCACAACGATAATTTGATATTTCACAATTCAAAATAGAATGTATAGGAATGATTTCAAGAATGCGGAAGTCTCAAATAAACTGGTAACCTCGAAACCATAATCAGTGATAACCGTAAATTCATATATGTTGTAGAATGTTACAAAAGTTTTAAAGTGGAAGGAGGAACCGAAAAATGACGAAGGACTCATATATGTTGAACAGGTTACAAATAAATTATTATTTTGTAATAAACGCAAGTGTACCAACGTTTATGGAAAACAGCTTTTCAGCTTGGTGCGTACCAACTCATTCAAACTCTCTTTCATTTCAGCGTTACTGAGAAACAAACTAAGAGTGTATAACACCATTAAAGGAATCATGTAGTTATCAAATCGAGTAACAAGAGTCTCTGTGTTTATTGTGTTTCCTCTGGACATACAGCATTTCTGAACTATGCCTCTGTCGTCACAAACAAGCAGAATCAAAATTATCTAGCGAAAGGAGGTGCAGTAACTTCTCGTACCTAACCGTTTGGCGTGTGGGTGAATGTAGTGTGTCTAACACTCGACACTAGCAACTATGAAATTAACCAAATATTCTTTGATCTTGCTAAGTTTCACAGAAATTCACACGACAGTATTTCAACTCTGTAGTAATACTCTCCAAACAAAAATATATTCCTACGGAAGCACCCTGTGAATAACATGGGGCAAACCGCTTTCAGAAATATTTAATTCAACAACAGTTTCACAAAGCATTATTCGGCAATCTATTTTTATCATTCGAACTGTGTAACAGAGATTACACAATAAATAATGAAACACTGTCTGAATCGCTTCTTTTTTTATCGACTACCTGTTTCATTCTGCGCTAGTCTAGTCGCAACAGGAAGAAGAGACAACAATAAAAATTATGTAGGTGTGATGTTACAGATTCTTCAACCTGAGATTTCATCACTAATAGCAACATACACTCCTGGAAATTGAAATAAGAACACCGTGAATTCATTGTCCCAGGAAGGGGAAACTTTATTGACACATTCCTGGGGTCAGATACATCACATGATCACACTGACAGAACCACAGGCACATAGACACAGGCAACAGAGCATGCACAATGTCGGCACTAGTACAGTGTATATCCACCTTTCGCAGCAATGCAGGCTGCTATTCTCCCATGGAGACGATCGTAGAGATGCTGGATGTAGTCCTGTGGAACGGCTTGCCATGCCATTTCCACCTGGCGCCTCAGTTGGACCAGCGTTCGTGCTGGACGTGCAGACCGCGTGAGACGACGCTTCATCCAGTCCCAAACATGCTCAATGGGGGACAGATGCGGAGATCTTGCTGGCCAGGGTAGTTGACTTACACCTTCTAGAGCACGTTGGGTGGCACGGGATACATGCGGACGTGCATTGTCCTGTTGGAACAGCAAGTTCCCTTGCCGGTCTAGGAATGGTAGAACGATGGGTTCGACGACGGTTTGGATGTACCGTGCACTATTCAGTGTCCCCTCGACGATCACCAGTGGTGTACGGCCAGTGTAGGAGATCGCTCCCCACACGATGATGCCGGGTGTTGGCCCTGTGTGCCTCGGTCGTATGCAGTCCTGATTGTGGCGCTCACCTGCACGGCGCCAAACACGCATACGACCATCATTGGCACCAAGGCAGAAGCGACTCTCATCGCTGAAGACGACACGTCTCCGTTCGTCCCTCCATTCACGCCTGTCGCGACACCACTGGAGGCGGGCTGCACGATGTTGGGGCATGAGCGGAAGACGGCCTAACGGTGTGCGGGACCGTAGCCCAGCTTCATGGAGACGGTTGCGAATGGTCCTCGCTGATACCCCAGGAGCAACAGTGTCCCTAATTTGCTGGGAAGTGGCGGTGCGGTCCCCTACGGCACTGCGTAGGATCCTACGGTCTTGGCGTGCATCCGTGCGTCGCTGCGGTCCGGTCCCAGGTCGACGGGCACGTGCACCTTCCGCCGACCACTGGCGACAACATCGATGTACCGTGGAGACCTCACGCCCCACGTGTTGAGCAATTCGGCGGTACGTCCACCCGGCCTCCCGCATGCACACTATACGCCCTCGCTCAAAGTCCGTCAACTGCACATACGGTTCACGTCCACGCTGTCGCGGCATGCTACCAGTGTTAAAGACTGCGATGGAGCTCCGTATGCTACGGCAAACTGGCTGACACTGACGGCGGCGGTGCACAAATGCTGCGCAGCTAGCGCCATTCGACGGCCAACACCGCGGTTCCTGGTGTGTCCGCTGTGCCGTGCGTGTGATCATTGCTTGTACAGCCCTCTCGCAGTGTCCGGAGCAAGTATGGTGGGTCTGACACACCGGTGTCAATGTGTTCTTTTTTCCATTTCCAGGAGTGTATTATGAGACCCACACATATCTCGCGATTTAAAGTGCAGTTTATCAAAAATTAAAATGATAAGGTTGTAGGTGAGGTGATAAAAAATTGTGTATCCATGTGACGTGTGAGAATGTCATTGGCTGGTACACTGATACAGCGCCGGCCGGGGTGGCCGAGCGGTTCTAGGCGCAACAGTCTGGAGCCGCGCGACTGCGACGATCGCAGGTTCAAAGCCTGCCTCGGGGATGGGTGTGTGTGATGTCCTTAGGTTAGTTACGTTTAAGTAGTTCTAAGTTCTAGGGGACTAATGACCTCAGAAGTTACGTCCCATTGTGCTCAGAGCCATTTGAACCATTTTGAACTGAAACTGCGTGAAAGAGATAAGTCCATCAAAACAAGATAAACAATAAAATCAAGAATTAACATACGTGATAATGTAATAAATTTCACGATGTCCTAATACATGCTGTATGTTTTAAGCAATAGGAGATATAATACAAATGTAAAGAACAACCTCACGGTACAGTGGGCAGCTTATATTTCACTTCTCCTTCGTATATTTAAAAGAGAAAAGAAATCTTAAGGAACGTAAATAAAGAGCGAAGCTTGAGTCCCCCATCTGTTAAAATATAACATAAAGAAATACCCTTAATGTTGATGTATACAAATATATTAAAAACCTTTTCCGGCAGGTACGAGTAATAAACATGAAAAGAAAAGTGGGAATGTAATAAAAAAAACAGATATAGAAAAGGCTTTTAATGATACCGTGGGAAATATAGAGTGGAAGCAGATTGAAACGAAAGTCATGCAGCAGTATGTTTATTCATGTCACAGGTGCAGTCTGAAAAAAATAGTTCAAATGGCTCTGAGCACTATGGGACTTAACATCTGAGGTCATCAGTCCCCTAGAACTTAGAACTGCTGAAACCTATCTAACCGATGCATATCACACACATCCACGCCCGAGGCAGGATTCAAACCTGCGACCGTAGCGGTTGCGGGTGCAGTGTCTGCCAACTACTTTTCATAATGGCCATATAACATGATAAATAAATTCATGTTTGAGGAATGAGGAAGAATATCACGAGTTACACATCTACTACAGCGTCTCATCGTAAATTTCAAAGTAAGTGTTATGGGAAAATTAATTCTGTTCGTTAATATCTTTGTCAGGTTCTTTTCTTTTGATAGTATAAAACTGCAGTTTCCACGCCGGATACGTGTAGTTCTTATAATATTTTCTGATTGCTTGTGTTAACTCGGATGACAGTGTTTTTATTATCACACTTCCGTATTTTTATCGTTGTTACCTCTATTTTGTGTATCAGCTAGACCCGAAGGTGAACTGCAGCACAGATTCAAACAATAAATGATGTGACTCAAACAGTTTTTCTTAAATTAATTATAAAAAAAAGAGATCGTGGTACCTACGACTTCGTGTCAGTTTGGTTGAGAGGCTGCTTGTTGTGTTCATTGAGTGTGGGTCACTAGCCAGAGGTCTATAACCTCCTGAGGCCCACGGTCCAGTATACTGGACTACGCACAAAAGCAATGCTTGAGACCCGAAGTTCATTATACTGTAGCAGCAAATCTGAAAAAAGTAAAATTGCAAAAACATGTCCTGTTTTAATATGTATTTTAGGCATATCTGGCCCCAAAAAGAGTATATTCTAAATGAAATTAAAGAAAAACCCCTTTGGCCCTTAGGAGGATAAACCAGTGTTCTCATAATAATTTTAAACACTCTCTGCCACTCGTCTATTAGCTGTATATTGATCGCAATACTTTTCTTTTGGCCTGTAGTGGACGTTTCCTGTTTTCTCGGCTCAGTTTGCCTTAAGTATAGTCACATTACAATGGTCCTCCTTTTTAAATATCTCTAAAGAGGCCGCCAGCTTACGATAGCTAATTCACACTTGTATCAGAATGTTAGCTTTGACGAGAATTAGAGAAGTAGGTGTGGCATCGCTTACTTGTCTTTACATGAGACGTTTCGTGAAAGTATCGGCTAATTTATTACTATGCACAGATTAAATTACAGTAATATTCACATCCGTGGACATAATTGCATGTTGAAATGAGAAACATATTAACTGCTACTGGTATATCAAATGACCCTGTTGTAGTGAAATAATATTGGACTGAACAAATGTCAATTTGAATACAAGCCTTATTATGCGACGCCCTTTACAAAATACGTAGAAGAGCAATTATTCCTGCAATATTCAGAGTTCGGAAAAATATTTGCCAGTCCATACTGCTATGAAAGAATTCATGCGCTGACATTACAAAAGCAATTTAATTATCCTCTGCTTTCAAACTACCGGAGAACAAAAGCCGAGCGTCACAGAGGAAAATACAAACTGATATTAGAGACTTTAGTTTTTCCAGCGGTATACAATACTCAAATAACTTACAGCAATGCAGCCGGGTGATGTCGTCGACAACCGCTGATACTTCGAAAGGAGCACACCCTGTCATTTTCAGAGCAAAATTGTAGCAGGCAAGCGCTTTGGAAGCGATTTTAAAACCTCGGGTTTCAGAGAAACTCCCACAAAGATAAAAAAACATACATACACACACACAAACTGTAAACACTAGTGCAATCTCAAAGCAAAGGTAACCGACGTCGGAAGTAATCGATAGTGAAATTAATAATCAGCGGGTGAGGTAGCATGAACTCTGTCCTTTGTTTTTTGACAAGTGAGAGACGTAATCCTGCTGGACGAAAACAACAGTACCATTGTCTGTATCCACAGGTAACATACCAATATCCATATCGACTTCAAGCGAACGTAAAGCAGCCCTCTCATCTGCTGTGATATTACTTTTGGGTGCACGTGTTCCAGTGAACACAGGACATGCCTCCTTCCTTGCCTCCTCTACAACATTAGGAGGTGGTTTAAAAACAGCCTGTTCCTCAGAACTAATAAAATCAATCACTGGAAGAAGCTAGGAAGTGAGTGCAAAATTTAAAACTTTCTGTAGCACAGAGAAAGCTGAGTCTTCAAATGCTTTCTCCATGATATTTATCACAGAATGTCAGGATACAGTAGTAGTGGGACAACCTTCATACAGGAAGACACAGCATTGTTGGCGAATTTATTCATGATGGTGGTGATGACATCATCCCAGATGGCGGCGTGTAGACTTGGCAACAGCCCATAATGTCATTGAAGATGGCGGATTTTGATGGTAAGATATGTCAATTGTGCTACCTCCACTAACCTAAACCCCAGAAAAATGATGCCAAATTTGAATTTTGGCTGGGAAATAGGCCAATTGAGGTACCTCCACTAACCTAACCCCCAGAAAAATGACAGGATATTTGAATTTTGGGGGGAAAATAGGTCAATTGGGCTATGCCCACTAACCTAACCCTCCACAAAAAGTTGGCGCGAAATTCAAATTCCAACATGATAATGGCTGCAAAAACAGTTATGGTCTTTATTATTATTCATTGTTATACATTATCATTTACTATCATTCATTACCATTCGTTATTATTTATTATTATTTATTACTATTGTTTATTATTATTATTATTGGCCTACCTCGACTAGACAATTGCGCCAAATTCAAATTCCAACATGATAATCTCTCGAAAACTATACTTCTTTTTATTAATATTATCATTTATTAACATTTATTATTTATACAATATGTCTGATTTCCGGGGGAAGAAAACCATTTGCGTTAAACCCATGACAAAAATCTGTCACAAGTTCAAATTCCAACAACATAATCGATCACACGTACGAAATAGTCCACTCCCTATGAACTTCGACTGTCACTTATCTTTTTTCACTGCTAACCTATTAAAACCGTGGCAAATAATGAACTGCACTTGTACTAACATAATTCACATCCTCCAATTTTGCAAGGAAAAAGGACTGAAGTCTTTATTTCAAGCAGTACAGTCATCAACTGTTCTCCAACAGACTTAGTAGACATCCTCTAGATCGCAGTAACACCAAGTGCGCTCGCCACTAAGTCCAGACTCCAACTGACTTAGTTCAAATCGTAGCGAGCAGAGGAGGCCACTCCTGGCGCCACTGGTCAGCATTACCTCGCCACTGGTCAAGCAGCTGCTCGGACCGTATTAGCCGCTGGACCCTGTAAACATGTTTTCTACGGACACACTGGAAGTCTCTGATGCCGACGTCACACAACCGCCCGTCCGTTCGTGATCCTCCACATGGTCGACATAGAACGACTGCCACACTTCTGGAGCCAAATTTGTTTTGCTGGACAGGTTGGAGCCTGTCCATGCCTACCTCACGACAGTCGGTTGACCACTCGGACCACTAAACGTGTTTTGCTCGTTTAAATCTGCCGCCGCCCCGCGGCTTACGTCACACGTGCTCGATTGCTGCCTCAATACACACGCCGGACATAGCCTTCTGTAAATATGCTAACACCCACATCCCGCATCCAAGCTATCAACTGCCTAAGTACATAATTGCATTTAAGTTTTAATCATATTAAATAATTCAATTAACAATTTCATGTAAATATGAAAAGCAGTTCAATTATCTAATTTCAATTACTTTGAAGTTCGAGACCGCCACCATTTACTAGGAACCAGCGCCGAGCTTGAATTCTGGCAGTAAAGGAAGGTCACTAGCGCTTTCTCTACCAAACTAAGAAAATGTTGGAATGAAAGCTCAATTGTACTAACCTCAGCCACCCGATCGCCACTTACTCATAGAAACCAGTGCCAAGTTTGAATTCTGCCAGTAAATAAAGTACTGACCACATCAGTAGGGCCAACAACTTCACTTCCCACCTTTCCGAGGTCTTTCCATCCCAGATTATCCCCACTTTGATTATTCTCTTTTCCCCACCGTCATTGAATGTGCCGATACCTTGGTTGCTCCACTTGCTCCTAGTCTCCAGTACTTGCGACAGTTGCCCCCCTCTGACATCAACACTACAATCACACCACAAAACATTAAACGTATCCTCCGGTCGAAACACAACGCAGCCCCTGGTCACAACTGTCACCTACCGCCACCTTAGAGAAAGCCCCTATTCCTTCCTGAGTGTCCGTGCCCATGTCTATAAGGTCATCCTCTCTACCGGCTTCTACCCTGACCTAAGCAAGACTTCCCTTTTTCTCTTATTCCTCAAACCCAACAAACACCCTTCTGCCGCCTCTTCCTATCGTCCCATTTGCCTCACCTACGTCTTCAGTAAGGTCTTTCAATCCATCCTCTCCTGCCGTATCCATCAGCACCTTAATCAACGCCACCTCCTCACCCTTACCCAGTGTGGCTTCCGACCCTCCTACTGTGCTGAAGACCAACTCCTTAACCTTGTTCACATTCTCTCCCTCCGGCTCAACTTCCGTCGCTCCGCCATTTTTGTTTCCCTCGACCTCCAAAATGCCTATGACCGTGTATGGCATCCCAGTCTCCTCTTTAAACTCCAAACCTATACCCTGCCTATCAGTTATGTCCGTCTGGTCGCTTCCTTCCTCACACGCCATCCTTCCTATGTCACCCTCCACAACACCAACTCCCGTATCTTTTATCCTATTCCTGGCGTCCCCCAGAGCTTTGTCATCTCCCCTCTCCTTTATCTCTAGTATACAGCTGATATGCCCAAGCCACCCCCATCTGTTCACCTTCTCCCATATGCTAATGACACCGCCTTCCTGGCTTTCTATCCTACCCTTCAACGGTCCCAACTAACCCTCCAAACCCACCTTAACCAGTTCACCACTTGGTGTAGCCAGTGGTTCCTCCATCTCAGCGCCTCCAAAACCAAGGCAATCATCATAGGCCACACCACCTGCTCCTTCTGTCTCCATAATTTATAAATCACCCTTTATGGTCGTCCCATCTAACTCACCCTTACCCTGAGATACCTTGGCCTCACCCCCAACCGCCAACTCACCTGGACCCCTCACCTTGAGACCATTCAGCAGAAAGCTCATTCCCGCCTCCACCTACTGAAACTCCTGTCTGGCAGGACATAGTGATTGCATCTTTCCACCATCCTCCACACCTACAAATCCTTCATTCGTCCTATCCTCTGTTATGCGAGCATTGCCTGGATCTCCACACCCACCAGATTCTACAAGGCCCTCCAAATCCTTGAACACTATGCACTCTGCCTTACCTTCCATATCCACCTTCCTTCTCCCACAGGGCTCCTGTATGAACTCATCCCCTTCTCCCACCTCCTCCTGGTCCTCCAACTTCTCCGCATCCTTTACATTGTCTGCGGGCTTCATCCCCCCCCCCCACCCTTGATTTCCACCTTCCTCTCCACCCCCTGCCCATTGCCGTGCGTCTATCGCTGTATCCCTCCGTCTCTCCACCTTCACACCCCCCATCTTCTTCATCAGGGCAATTTCCAGCACCTCCCCCTCCCAGATGATGAACTTCGCTGTGACTTATACACTTCCTTCCAACTATAACCTGGCCTTGTTCCCCCCCTCCCCAGGTCCCTCTTTCCTCCTCTCCCCTCCTTCTCCCTATAGCATATTTTCCTGCTTCGACCTCCTTCAGCCCCCGCCCCCATTTTTGTCTCTTTCCCTACCACGTCCCTCCCTACCTGGCCCTCTCTGGCGCGTCCCCCACCTATCTCCCCCCTCTTTTCCCCTCCCTCCCTTTTTCCCTTCTTACTGATCTCCTTGCGCCTGGCAGATCCTCTGTTGTGATCATCGTGCCATGCGAGTGTTGTGTTTAGTGGTGTTTCTCCTGTGCGTCAAGAGGTGTGATTTTAATTGTGTGCTGGTCGTGTACTTAGTGTTACTGTCAGTGTTTGTTCTGTGCTACGCCATCCATTGATACTTTTATGCTCTGGTCATACTGCGCCTTGTTCCTTTTAATTGTCCCAGTGTGAGGTTTTTCTGTGTGCTACGTTTTTACGGTTTTTATCTCCGTTTTACAGTAGTCCCCTTTTTTGTCTATTGTCTTCCATGATGTTCCCCTTTTTTGTATCTGTGGTCACCATGTTTTCTCCTTTTTTATTTTTTTAAATGTCTTCTATTGTTTGTTTTGGCTTTCAGCTGAAGAGCAGCGTATATGCTGCTGCCAGCCCGCCCCGATGGGGAATTGAAATACAATAAAAGAAAAAAAGAACCTGTAGAACTTATTAGGATCCTTCTTTAAAATGTGTCCTTTTGTGAAACCCGTTAGCCATATTATTGTTCCTATCTGGTTAAAGTCAGTTGTTGCACTCGTTACCTTTGTTTCGGAGTTAAGTGTGTGGATGTTTTCACGTAGCGCAATCCCTTTCCCAGACCGTTTTAAAACTTCGCTTAAATCGTCAGTATCATATGCATCAGGTCCTATATCCTAATTTCTCTTCCATCATTAATTTCCAAATGAAATTTATTGTTAGCTTCTATGATATTCGGAATGCTGTTGTAAGTCTCCAGTCCAGTCTTCGCAACACTCCACTTGCTGTTGCTTAAATCAGTCGGAGGGATGTAATTCGCGCGTAATACTGATGGTCGTTCATTTGAAGTCCGAGTATACGACATTGAGTCTGAACATTGATCGACGGGTGGATGTTTAGTGCATCTCCTTATATATATGTTTCTTCGTAAACGTTAAGAGGAATACAATGCACTGATGTCCGTCTAAGTAGATATTAAAGTATTGGTAGCAATGAAAATTGTAGAATATATGTCTTCTGATGGTGAAATATCGTTGTAACTCTTCTGGCAGCTACAAATCTCCAAATGAGTCAAAGTAGTAGACGTTACTTATGTTTTTCATAAAATACGCTACCCGGTGGGTTCCTGGTCCCCAGAAACGTTTAAATTCACATTTTCACATTCTCTGAATGTCCACACAATCTTCTCACGATTCCCGCTGTTCCTCGCTTCGGAGATTCGAGTCCTCCCTCGGGCAAGGGCGTGTGTATTGTCTTAGCGTAAGTTACTTTAAGTTATATTAAGTGGTGTGCAAGTCTAGGGAGCGATGACCTCAGCAGTTTCGACCCATAGTACCTTACCACAAATTTCCAAAGTTTTTCCCACACAGTCTTCGGTAATGTATGGCGTATAAACACATCACGCCATCTTGTAACGCTGAATTTTTTCCAGGCAAACTTGAGTAGAGCGGTATTTGTAAGTGGCCTCTCCGGTAGGATAGCTAACGGGCCTTTTTTTTAAATTTATTTATGAAAAGACCTACCCCACTATTGTACTATTTCACGTATCGCCCATTACCGACGGCTGCTGACTCCATATGTGGTTATGTCTTTTTGCTTCCTCTAGCTGCTCCTGTGAGTTCTGTGCGTTCTTCACTGTTCTGGCAATAGCCGCAGCATCGTGAGCCCGTGAACGGATAGGTGAGACCCCCTCGAGAAACCTGAGGAGAGGGATAATTCCACCTGATGTCCTGGGTATCGGCAGAACCTAGGTAGTTTAACCGGTCCTTTGTGCCTCAGGGTGCTTTTAGCTAAATACATCGCTGTCAGGATAAAGTTTTTAAAATCCTCTGCCATGGGTTCTTCTTCTTCATCATAGACTTCCTCTTCTTCTTCAGTGTACGACATGCAACATTCATAGCTTCTTTGAAATTCGTCATCCACAAGCCCAATTTGAGTTTACCACCCCCAATTTCATCAACCACAAATGCTGCATTGCGGTGTCATATACCAGTACCCTTTCTCGCACGTATTCCTTGGCTGTATGACCTAAAATTCGATCTGCAGCATGACTTCCTGGGAGATCTTTATGTTTTGCATATGCAATGTTGTGTTCCAAACACGCTTCATCAAGTAGGTTAATCCCCTATCATCGCTAGCCAAACGCTTCTGAAGCTTTGTACCAGATCCACAGTAATTAAATCCCGGAATGTGCAGTTGGGTGGGAAATTTGTCTAGATTTAGACTATCTCCTGTAATACGTCTCCAACCATGTTGGTTGTGCTCTGTCACCCTGTTATACAGCACATCATCAGCGTCAATCCAGCTGTTTCATGTCGCGGAAAAACCAAGCCATTTAACTAGTGCTCTCTTCTTTCGACGTCTTATGACACGGTCTCTGAGAAACACGTGTGGTTCTGAGCTCTTCCGCATTTCCTCCGTGTAAAAGCACCCTGAAATTTCAGATCTGGGATTTGTTGTCTGCACTTTGGAAACTGTGAATATCTCACTCGACAAATTTCGGAAGTATGTCTTCTCAAATGCCGACATGTGTTTTGAGATACGTACCAAATTACCTGCATTAAATTTCTGTTTGCGTGGATCCACTACACGATAACGCACCGCATTCATGAGTTCATTATCACAAACATCGATTGGTCATATTTTTATCGTGCTATGTTTGCATCAATTATACTGTGCAATTATTTCTGAGAGGATATTTGTCCATTTGTATGAGCTTAA
The DNA here is from genome assembly GCF_021461385.2 of Schistocerca piceifrons. Taxonomy (NCBI): domain Eukaryota; kingdom Metazoa; phylum Arthropoda; class Insecta; order Orthoptera; family Acrididae; genus Schistocerca; species Schistocerca piceifrons. Next base: position 559,979,976 of record NC_060149.1, read on the forward strand.
AACGCATCCTAATTTGATCTTTTATTGTTCTGTTCAGACGATCAACGATACTAGCTTTCACATGGGTGAATGCTAAGTGGTGATGTATCCCATGCTGCAGCATCACAGTCTTTAAACATCTATTGGAGAGCTCTCCGCCGCGATCAGTCTGGAGGTTGTCCAGGCATCGATCGTCCCTGTCTGCAACAAAGGCTCACACACATCCACAACATTTCTCCCAGTTTTTGTTTCAACAGGTAATTCCCAGGAAAATGGGAAGTACTTATCAGTAACCATTAGAATGTAATTGAATCCAACACTCGCGCGTGAATATTCTCGCATACCCGAAAGATCAGCGTGCCGTAAGTCATTCAAATCTTTAATCATAGCATGCCAACATGGATATGTTTTGCATGCTGGTTTGTGCAACCTCGAACTACTGTCTCCACACTTATTCGATTATACCTCTCTCTCTCTAAGCTATGATATTACTGAAACAACCTCATTCGAATGAGTAGTTTTGCCCACAGTAGCTGATGCCATGAACAATCGTAGTCGATCTACTAGCCCATGCGTGTCGCTGTCGTATATATATTGAGGGGGCCGATAGCTGACTCTTTTATGCTGAATGTCAATACCATCACCACTGATATACCGAGCGTCTAATAATAATGGTGCCATAACGTCTATATTTCGCACTGCATGGGTTTCCTGCTTTCCTGTGTACAACTGCCAGTTATGGTATTTCAACATACATCTACAGATCTTTGGGTAAAAATTTTACTGTTTTTGAGGGTTTTAGGAAAATGAGGTTACGTAGACCTGGTGGTCTTTGTTATTCCCTATCCCCTACTGTATTGTTTTTTTTTTTTCATTTAAAGTAAAATTCTGCTTGCCCAACGTGCATGGTTTTTCAACACTAACACCAAATGTTTTGTCTAGCCTGGCGCCTCTGTGATGGTTAACGAAACTGTTAGCAGAATCATTGTCATCGCTGTGTAATTTCGCAGAGAGTTGATCGAGAGATTCAGTAACTGGTTTAAGCGTTTCTCGCAGTGTCTGGTCTCGATACAAATGCCCTAATCTTAACAGCCGTAACTTCTCTCGAACGTCCTTCCCTTCAGCAATGATCTCATGCTTAGTCGACATTTTGCTAAATACTAACTGGGCTGCTTCACATGCTGCACCTTATATACAGTTCGTTCAACCTTTATGGTTAATTCATGTTCTTTATTTTCAACTCCACCAACTCTTACAGCTAAATCTTCTACTTTCTTTCTCAGAATGATGCAGGTGTATGCTTCTAGATGCCTAAACCTAGCAGCTAAATCAATGAACAGTCTCAGAAGGGTCTAGTCACATGTCTCTGGCTGTTTAGTTTTACATTCGAGGGACTGAAATTTTCCATTTATGAACAGATCCATTCTGTGTCTGTGCACACCCATCATCTCATGCTTAGTGCCTGACATATGTACTAACTTGTCCATCATTTGTCATCACTTGTTCCATAGGTATATGTACAGAAACTCCTGGAAGCTCCATCTATAACTACCGTCATTCAGTTTTCTTGATTTATTCATAAGAAGAAACCTGTACTTTGTGTGATTCCAGGAATCAGCACATTTCTTCACAAAATCATTGACTGATATGTCGGTTCCTACGTGCACCTCATAAATGTGTTTTAGATTTAAACTGTCTTGCCTGAAAGCCATGATGAGATCTGCATTATCCCTCACCAACAGTTTCAGGATTGTGGAACACATCTGACTCAAATTAAATTCTTCAGTACCCATATGACGACCTAAAGAGGTATATTGTAGAATTTGATCTTGGTTTTTCACAGAAACATGGTCAAATACAAACGCTGTGTTTGGCTATACTTTTTCTGGTGGGGGAATTTGACTGCTTTGACTGAATGCCATGTACATGTTACACCATTAACATCCTGCAGTATCTTTTGCAGTAGTTGGCACTTGGGCTGAAATAGCGTTTTCGGAAATACACATCCCTGCTCAAAGCGGACTGCATCGGAGCATATTGGTAGTGACATGAGAACACTTGTGTTGCCATAACTGGGTGGACCAACAATTATCGCTCTTACGTTATGGAGTCGGATTACGCCATTCTTCGTCCTCTTCTTCTTCCAGTCCTATTCTGCACCATCAGAGGACCAGTCACTTACAGAAAACTCTCGATACTTCACCCACCCGCCCATGATACCGACTATGTCAGGTTTTGGTGTGCAATGCCCTTTTGTAGAAAAATGAGCGGTTGTAACGATAATAATATAAGTAACCACTATAGTGCAATCATCTTAACGAATGAGATACAATGGCTACACCTTACATTATATAATGACTGGGTGGTTAAATAAGAAAAACAACAAACACTTGTGATTATACATATTTTATTTACATTTCAGCAATGATAAATACGCTGCATTAGATCAACAACAAAAACACCTGATTCATTTTTCAGTTTTTCACGAATAACTGTTTCCTGTATACAGTAAATTCCGCATGTATTTCTCTCACACTGATTGGTGTTCCATTAGCTTATTCTTTTGACATAGTATTGATACACTGTTTTAAATCTTGTCCATGCATACTGCACGTTTGGAAATAGTTTACAATGTCTTTATACACAGTTTGAACACACGGGTGCTCATGGTTCAGTTGTTCCAGGGCAAGGGATTACATCAGTAGGCCGAACAAGTTTGTAGTGGTGGAGATAAATAGTTCGCTCTCCATATCTGTCCATGAGTGTCTCGCCATCATACAGTGATGTAATAGATAGCGTCAGAACAGCACAGTAAATGTCCAGAGATGGAGAGTACTCCGAGGTTGATACAGTATTCTGCATGACAGTTCATCCCATACCAACTACATAAACTGCAGTTTAACACTTTTCGATGCATTTTGCATCTCTAACCCAACATGCCAGTCAGTGTCCACTGATGCTTCTGTATCAGTATTTAAGCGTTTTGAACTACTAGCTGCTAAATTATAAGTTGAAGTGAAATTCAGTACAGTACTGGGAGGAATCGGCAGCTTCTTATCCACCACATCAACACATTGGCATTGCAGCAACACCAGAATGTTCAGGGATGGCGCATAAGATGGAGATCAGTACTGACCTGCACCATGTCGTTTAGGGCCCCCAGCTCAGTTCTTCTGAATGTCAGGGACTTGCTGGGTGTCTAAATAAATAAGAAGAATGGATAAGAGCAGCTCATTGTCCTGCTCCAACATGCTGGTCAGGTGTGTTGCAGGATCCCATGGTGCTGCTTCTGCTGCTGGTCCTGACAGGCCAGACATTGCAGCAGGTCGCTGGTGCTGCTGGTTCAGAGCCACCAGAGGACGCCGAACAAAGAAGAAGAAGAAGAAGAAGAAGAAGAAACAATAAGCATTCACAGACAATGACATGGAATTGAATAAGGAAAGGGAACATGACAAAGAAGAGTGAGTGGAGGAAGAAACGCTATATGTGGTAACAGTAGCCACTAAATGTAATGGGTGTTTACTTTTACACTTCTTCTGTGATGGAGACGTGGATAAGAATCTTGACTGTTGCTTTTTATGGTAAATGGTGCTTTTCCTTCCAGAGACTGACTGTGATAGGGACTGTCATGACCACCTTGGAAGGAGTTCTCTCATTGCAGGTATCCTGTAGTGGAAGGCTTGGGGGCTTCTGAGGTAAACGCTGCTGTGTTTGAAGTTCGCTTTGGCCATGACTGATGGCGCATGTGCGCTGATCAGGGCCAAGTGACAGGATGTGACCACGTGAGAGAGAGACACAGAACATGTGTTTCAGCATGAATTCCTCAGGAATAAAATATTAATGGGTTGCCGCCACCGGAAGCTTTCGTTCAGGGATTGACGCGACACAGTCGTCACTGGAGCGACTGTAGTGTGGGATTATGTGAAGTGGATGGCCCAGCAAAGCGGTCGGTGTGAGTGTGTGTGTGTGTGTGTGTGTGTGTGTGTGTGTGTGTGTGTTTGTGTATGTGTGTGTGTGTGTGTGTGTGCAGCGCCCTGTAGTCTATCTGAATGATTTTTAACAGTCAAATTACGTGTGTTGAATTATGTTGACGGTATTCCTTGCACAATTGGCATAAAAAAGCAATCGATTTAACTATATCATTTCGATGTACTTTACAAGACATGTAGCTTTCAATAAACAGGGAATAATGAGCAAGAGAGACGAAACCTCTGCAGATTGAATTTTTTATTAACAGTATATCCTTTGCCACGTAATTGAATTTCATGACATGAGTTGCTTCCTCTCCAGCACCGACCCGCCAATTTCCAGGTGGGGGTGGAAGGTGAGGGTTAGGGGATTTAACAGAGGGGAGGGGTTAACTAATTGATCGATTTAATGAATCATCCAACAAATTGATAAAGTGGCAGGGACTGCTCGAATAACTTAGGCCTGAAACTGTACTTGTATTGGCGAGGGGGAGGTGGGAAGATTGGAGGTTTAGGGAGATACGCAGAAGGGATGACGGCGGGGGGGGTGGCTGTTCCCAGAAGGATGGATTATCTCCAGGGTGTCATAAATCAATCTGAGGGATTCATAAGTCACTCACCACAACACTAGGTTAAGGGGAGGCGGAGTGGGTCACAAATCAGTTAATTTGTTACCCGAATGTATGCAATCTGCACTAAGAAAATGCACCAGAGCGCAGGCTAGCGTACTACTCACTGTATCCTCTCCTGTGGCACGCTGTGCCAATTATTTGTAATCGATTCTTGATATTCTGGATACTGGCTCTGGAACAGAGGTGGCATCTGAGTTGGTCCAACACGTGTTCTGTCACGCACTGATTTAGGGACCTTACTGGCCACAGCAGTATCTCGACATCACACAGACATTTCGCGAGGACATGTGTTACGTGCGGACAAGCACTGTACTGCTGAAAAATCACACAACAAGAGATGTGACGAATTGTAAGACAGGATGTCCATGACAAACAATTGTGCCACCAGCATTCACTCAATCAATACCTGTCATGATCTGAAGTCATACCCGTTATCACTCCACACCATGACTCCAGGACCAACAGTGCTGTGACTTTCCAAAACTTTGAAGGAGGGGTTTACCTCACCAGATCACCACCATACTCATTGGTTATAATAATCTCCTGTAGAAAGAACAGTGATTCATCGCTGAAAATAATATGAGACACTTCATCAGCAGTCCATGCTTCCCAAGCATGGCTCCTGTTCAAACGCAGTGGCATGAATTACGGTGTTAACGGCAGCCTACAAATGTAACTGTAATTCTCAAGTCTGATCACTGTTAGTCCCAGCCCATTGGTGCGGTATTGCTCAGATTATTGTAGGGAGGACATTGCTTGTTTTCGGATTGTTGATGCGTGTGTCAAGGGGCTACGATATGATTCCTGCACAACACAGCTAACCTACCTTGTGGTGGTCAGAGGTGGTCGGCTGGAACTTTGATGACGAATAAGCGTGCCCTCACGCCATGTAGTCCAACCTCAGGCTATTGTCACCTCTGAATTCCCCACAAATCTGAATACTGCGTGATTCGACTACCTGGCTAAATGGAGACCTACAATGGGGCCCCTTTGAAACTCTATCAGGTGGTGAGAATTCTAGCTCACACATGTACGCAGCATCTCTATTCCTTTTACGCGTGGTAAACAGGAAAATCAATGATGGAGTCAGGTAATTGTGCGATGTATCGCACAGAATAGCAGAGCGAAGCATTGTATCAAAACCGAGAGAGTACATGTACAAAGTTACAATTATATTTGATCATGTCCTCTGGGTGCTTTATATTTTTACCAGGCAATGTATAACAACCTCAAGGCCTAGTGAACATACCAGAATAGTACCATACATTTATCAAAACTAACTGACTGCTAAGTGATAGAGAAATAGAGAGCAGCAATGAAGGTGCATATTGCTTTAGTTCAGTGGTGTGAACGCTGCACAAAACACAAGATTTCAAATCAATTTCCATGAAGTCTGTACTGAGAGTTCTTGAAACTGATCATTCAGTAAAACTGCAATAGTGCATCGAATAATATGTACGGTATTGTGATAGCTTTCAGCAGACTTTATCAGGAAAATTAGAAATTGAAAGAGTAAACAGGCAAGGGCATCCATTATCACTGTGAATATTCTCAGTAGCCCCACAGGTATTTTTCAAATCTCTAAACTGGGAAAAGGAAGAACGGTAGCTGGATAATGAAACAAATCTTATCCATCTTCGTTGAGCTGATGATAGTAAATTGTTTACTTTGAATGCAGATAAACTGAAACAACGAATAGAAGAAATTAATCCAACTACTTATAAAATGGACTTGAAACTAACATGTAATAATGACACGGCCCATCTCTGTAATTCAGAGTACAAACCTTAAGAAAACAGACGCGGCCTTGCGTGTGAATCCTGTTGTGACATTAGGAGCAGGAGGGGCCAGACCGGCTTGTCTTTCGGCAGACAACAGGACGGGTAGACCTAAGCCGGACGCAGCTCACTAAGTGATTGGTGGGCAGTCTGGATATGAGAATTTCGAGGACAGCAGGTAGAAGGTAAACCTATGCTCTGGTTACGTGGTCGGGAAAGGTCAGACGTCTGGCCATTGGCGTGAAAAATGAAGTGGTAACCGCCGTAGCTCAGCTGAGTGTCTAGAATAAATATCAAATAGGACTAAATTCAATAAAAAATAAGTAGCAAAGTAGCCAGTAACATGGTTACAAAGACAAAATGAAGACGAATACGTGAGTCAAAAAGTGCCCCAGATCCAGAAATAGTCTTTAAGTCATTTCGTGTTAAATATTTCATGTATAAAAAGAATGATCAAAATATATGTCTCGAAAACCCCTTAACCAATTTTCGCAACCAAAGTGTCTACGGATGTGTCTAACTGAGCACTATTGGAGCATCATAGATTTTTTGTTGTGAGCATTAGCTATTTACAATTAGCGGCCAGAATGTGCATTTTGTGTATAAAACCTGAATTTGCACATAAATAATAAATCAAATATTAAAAGTAGCGGGAGCATTACGAAGAAGAGATACATGAAAGGACTTATTTTTAATTGTTTACAGTTTTATTAGTAACAGAACAACATAAAGCTGTATTTACCATGAGAAAATCATTATTTATGAACAAACTACTTAATTTAGTGAAAACTACGCACAATAATAGAAAACTGAGGAAATCTGAGTACTAACTGATGAATGATGCATGCACGAAACATTAAATATACTGTTTTTAAGTTTGTTGTGGAAGTCGGTAGTGTGTACACTTGACTCACACCAAGACGAGGGCTTACCTTAGAGGCAGCTATACTGAGCATGGTAGCTTTTAAACTTTTAGTTCGTATGTGGCGTCTGTTGGATTTGAAGTCTGAAACAGAAAGTACTTATGGGTGGCAGTAAATCAAATTTCCAATGAGTCCAGATATTTCTAAGTGTTAAGTCATGGGCTTGTGATATTCGCCTATCTCGCTACTGAATTCTCTGAAATATGGTCAGTGAGTGGACTGTGAATACTTTGCGTTTGGATATTTCTAAGTGTTAAGTCATGGGCTTGTGATATTCGCCTATCTCGCTACTGAATTCTCTGAAATATGTTCAGAGATTCGACTGTGAATACCTTGCGTTTGGCAGTCTAATCTGAGCTATAAAATTTTACTGCTGTAATGTAATTTTTTCTATTGTTGTTGTTGTGGTCTTCAGTCCTGAGACTGGTTTGATGCAGCTCTCCATGCTATTCTATCCTGTGCAAGCTTCTTCATCTCCCAGTACCTACTGCAGCCTACGTCCTTCTGAATCTGCTTAGTGTATTCATCTCTTGGTCTCCCTCTACGATTTTTACCCACCACACTGCCCTCTAATACTAAATTGATGATCCCTCGATGTCTCAGAACATTTCCTACCAACCGATCCCTTCTTCTAGTCAAGTTGTGCCACAAACTCCTCTTCTCCCCAATTCTATCTAATACCTCCTCATTAGTTATGTGATCTACCCATCTAATCTTCAGCATTCTTCTGTAGCACCACATTTCGAAAGCTTCTATTCTCTTCTTGTCCAAACTATTTATCGTCCAGGTTTCACTTCCATACATGGCTACACTCCATACAAATACTTTCAGAAACGACTTACTGACATTCAAATCTATACATGATGTTAACAAACTTTTCTCCTTCAGAAACGCTTTCGTTGCCATTGCCATTCTACATTTTACATCCTCTCTGCTTCGACCATCATCAGTTATTTTGCTCCCCAAATAGAAAAACTCCTTTAGTACTTTTAGTGTCTGATATCCTAATTTAATTCCCTCAGCATCACCCGACTTAATTCGACTACATTCCATTATCCTCGTTTTGCTTTTGTTGATGTCCATCTTATACCCTCCTTTCAAGACACTGTCCATTCCGTTCAGCTGTTCTTCCCAGTCCTTAGCTGTCTCTGACAGAATTACAATGTCATCGGCAAACCTCGAAGTTTTTATATCTTCTCCATGGATTTTAATACCTGCTCCTAACTTTTCTTTTGCTTCCTTTATTGCTTGCTCAATATTCAGATTGAATAACATCGGTGATAGGCTACAACCCTGGCTCACTCCTTTCCCAACCACTGCTTCCCTTTCATACCCCTCAACTCTTATAACTGCCATCTGGTTTCTGTACAAGTTGTAAATAGCCTTTCGGTCCCTGTATCTTACCCCTACCACCTTTTGAATTTCAAAGAGAGCATTCCTATCAACACTGTCAAAAGCTTTCTCTAAGTCTACAAGTGCTAGAAACGTACTTTGGCCTTTCCTTAATCTTTCTTCTAAGATAAGTAATAGGATCAGTATTGCCTCGCGTGTTCCAACATTTCTACGGAATCCAAACTGATCTTCCCCGAGGTCGGCTTCTACCAGTTTTTCCATTCGTCTGTAAAGAATTCGCGTTAGTATTTTGAAGCTGTGACTTATTAAACTGATAGTTAGGTAATTTTCACTTCTGTCACACCTGCTTTCTTTGGGATTGGAATTATTATATTCTTCTTGAAGTCTGAGGTTATTTCGCCCGTCTCATACATCTTGCTCACCAGATGGTAAAGTTTTGTCAGGACTGGTTTTCCCAAGGCCGTCAGTAGTTCTAATGGAATGTTGTCTACTCCGGGGGCCTTGTTTCGACTCAGGTCTTTCAGTGCTCTGTCAAACTCTTCACACAGTATCATATCTCCCATTTCATCTTCATCTACATCCTCTTCCATTTCCATAATATTGTCCTCAAGTACATCGCCCTTGTATAGACCCTCTATATACTCCTTCCACCTTTCTGCATTCCATTCTTTGCTTAGAACTGGGTTTCCCACAAAGCTCTTGATATTCTTACAAGTTGTTCTCCTTTCTCCAAAGGTCTCTTTAATTTTCCTGTTGGCAGTATCTATCTTACCCCTAGTGAGATAAGCCTCTACATCCTTTCATTTGTCCTCTAGCCATCCCTGTTTAGCCATTTTGCACTTCCTGTCGATATCATTTTTGAGACGTTTGTATTCCATTCTGCCTGCTTCATTTACTGCATTTTTATATTTTCTCCTTTCATCAATTAAATTCAATATTTCTTCTGTTACCCAAGGGTTTCTACTAACCCTCGTCTTCTTACCTATTTGATCCTCTGCTTCCTTCACTATTTCATCCCTTAAAGCTACCCATTCTTCTTCTACTGTATTTCTTTCCCCCATTCCTGTCAATTGTTCCCTTATGCTCTCCCTGAATCTCTGTACTACCTCTAGTTCTTTCAGTTTATCCAGGTCCCATCTCCTTAAATTCCCACCTTTTTGCAGTTTCTTCAGTTTTAATCCACAGTTCATAGCCAATAGATTGTGGTCAGAGTCAATATCTGCCCCTGGAAATGTCTTAAAATTTAAAACCTGTTTCCTAAATCTCTGTCTTACCATTATATAATCTATCTGATACCTTTTAGTGACGTGCTTACTAGGAATTTGTGGAACATTAAACTTATGTTAAACAGAGTTTCATTACTTTTCGAGATTTCTCCAGAAGTTTGCAAGGATGTGAGATACTGTTCTGTTTCCTTGAAGCCCTTGCACAGTCATTAATCACTTCACTGATAAACCATTATTGACTTGCGATTAGTGTTACGATAACGGAATCAACTCAGTTGTGTTAAAATTTAAAATTCTGTGAGTAGTGAACAATATTTTTCACCACAAATTCATGCCAGCAGTTATTTACTCTCTGTGACTGGTTTTTTAGGATTAATAGAGTGTGGCGCAGCCAACTTTTAGAAATCCTACCATGTATTCAGAGGCTCTATAAATGGTGGCTTTCTGAATTTACAATTTGATATTTGTACAGATGCAAGTGGGGGTCATAAGCTATAAGTTTACTGAATAATTATTTTGAGGAATCAGTAAGACAGATATAGGTTTCAGCTTCACATTTTTATCTGTCCAGTCGCTTATACTGGTCTTGTCCAGGAGAAACAATATAGCGTCAGAAACACATTTTATATCCATATCATCACATACGCTGTTTTCGTACGGTATTGATCAAACATTTTTATCAATATTGTTGCATACATCAAAGCAATGCAAAAAAATTTAAAGAAGCGTTCAAACGTTACGTGAAATGATTTGTTTGGAAGTAAGAAATAAAATAGGCTAGAGAAGCATTAGATGCGCCGTTGAATAATGCTCGAAATCATGTACAGCAGCTGAGATGCTCATACGTTATTGACGTAAGGAGAGCCCTGAGTGACATTGCACCAGACAAATATCCTACAGTACTTTCTAAACTCGAATAGTCTAAATTTAATATTGCATTTTGTGTCTTGAACATGCATTTTGTGTCTTGAACATATTTCTGTTCACCATTAAAATGCGCGCAAAAGTTACTCAAATTTGCTTTATTTCTTACTGTTAGACAGATTATTTCACAAAATATTTGACTGCTTTTTTGTTATTTTTTATTTTGAATTTCTGTTGAAAAAGCATAAAAATATAATATATTTAAATATTGATCAATATTATATTCGTATTAAGAGCAAAACTAATTGAGGGATCCTGTCGTTAGAGTATGTAATGTGGGAGAGTGTACCATCGGCAGGCTAGTCAGGGTTACTTCATACCGTCGAACTGACCTCTATAAGATACATCGCCACCGGATATTTGGTTTCACCACCGCAGTTCATCGTCCCTTATAGAGAGCCACTATTCTTCCATCAATTACGTGGCTTTCCGCCTCAACACTCAGATAGTACCTACAGAGGAATCGTAGATTGCTTCACATTGGGTTCTCTGCAGGCCTTCTTGGCCGTCTAGTCTGGTTGTTGTTTCCTCCGGATTCCCATGTTTCCTCGTACACAGCATAATGACACTTTTTTCCCTTCTTGTTGAACAAAGGGAAACTTTTGTGAATCATTTCTCTGCTGTATGTGTGTATATTTGCTGGAATCCTTGTAGAGCAGTAAGGAATTAATGAAGGCGAGAAGTTTTTGGCATTGATGATGCCATCGAATGTAGTACTCTCAGGATCGAAAACAACCCAATATTAAATCCAGAAAACTGGTTGCGAAGTCGAAACCTGAAGATGCATTTGTGAAAGTCTACTGAGCAGTCAAGCATACTTCCTAGTTTTCTTGGTATTTCCTTCTTTCGAGCCAAGTTAAACAGAGATAGCTAACTTAGTTATTATTAAAGAAAGAGTTAGGTCACAGTGGTTTCCTCCTCCAAACTTGGTGTAAAATATCAGTATCTGCCTTACATCCTTCGCAAGCACCCCAAAAGTCCTCCCCGACAGATATTAAAGAGTCACTTGAAAGGCAGGCGAGCTGTGGTGTCATATGCTACAGCCAGAGTATAAATAGACATTTTGTATTGTTTTCTCATCATGAGAAGTCGCTACGTGATGTGAAGTGGCGGCTCACCAGCCTCTGCACAGAGACAAAATGGGGCCGGTAAGAAATGAAGTGCGCTGCTGACCGATCTAATGCCCTCATGGTGGATTACATTCAATATTTTTAAAGACTATTCTATGGATGACCTACACAACATATATCTATACTCTGTTCAGGAACATACAAAGGTCTGCTAAGACTGGAGAAGACTACCTGTCGCAGAGGCACCTCAACAGGGTTCCATAATCGACAGCAGTAGAAATGAAGTTCCAACCTGTGCTCTCAGCAGAAATTCAGTGGCACTAAAAACCTGGTTCTTAAGTGGCGGAGTCAATTAGTTTGGTGAAATCTTCCGTGAAGATCGAGGATGTCAAGCCAATTCGCAGTAAAAAGTATTTGTTACTGATAATTCAGATACGAGAGTAAGAGTTAACCATCACATTCTGAGTTTAGCGGGTGAATGATATAAAACATAGTTTTTACAGGAAACCACGTATTTCTCTTAGAGAATGGGTTCTTGAGACTGCTGATTGAAAGAAACCTTCGTGATACTGACAAGGAGGAGACTGAGTCAATAATTAAATCACTAAAGAAGAAGGGCTCTCATGTACATGTTGGTGTGCCTAGCAGATGCAGTACTGTGCTGCATTTGTTATCCAACTACTAATCCGGAATCGTACTTTTTCTTTAGGAATGGTCAGTTCCTGTACGATTAAGGTACTCAGTAGTAAATCAATTTATAAAAAGGAGAAAGAGATAAAGTACAAATTTTACACTTAATTCTGTGCCAGTGGTATTTGCGGAACTTATGTAAAAGCCTACATATGTAAGGCAAACTGTTTATTTTAGCTCACACATTTTGCTGTCAAAGGTAGAGTTTGGCTTTAGTAGAGGAATAACAGCTGAAAAGGCTATATTATCTTTTTTGGCACTGGACCGATCACACAAAAGTTTTTGAACACTATGTGCATATGATTTAACTAAGGCGTTTGACAACCAAATATTAGCGCAGAAGTAGGACCATTGTGGAATACCAGGAAGAATTAATCATATCATTATGTCAGGAATAGCTGAAAACCAGTTCCTCTCGTATTTGAAGAAAAGACAACAGAAGTTCATTGACCACAGTAATGAGAACGACAATGAGATGGCGTCTGAGTGGGGCATGTTTAAGTGGGTGATGCTTCATGGTTTGGTGCTGCGACCAGTACTGTGTCTTATATGTGTAAACCACATGCCTTCTAATAAGAGAGGTAATTTTAAAATATTTCTGTTTTCTGATGACACTAGCTTTGTAGCGAAAAGTACTGAGTGAAACTTAGGAGGCTTATTAAATAGTAGATATCAAGACATAAGTTCATAGTTTGTAGAAAGTAAATTCATCCTAAATCACATTAAGACTGAATTTTTACAGTTTATGACACACAATTCAGCTAAAACTGGCGTTTTGAATACACAGAATTGGCATTTTTCTTAGTGAGTCTGAAGAAGTCCAATTCCTAAGAGTTCGAATAGATGGTAAGCAGTCTTGGCAAGACCATGTTCTGGAAATTGCTCTAAAACTGAATAGTGGTATATTTGCCAATAGAACAGTATCTGCAATAAGTGAGAGTCCAACATGAAACTTATCTGTTTTGCTTATTTTAATTCTGTAACGACTTACGGCATTATATTCTTAGGGCATTATATTCTGGGGTTACTTCTCACATTCACAAAGGGTATTTTTGACTCAGAAACGGGCAGTTCGAAAAACATGTGGCTTAATTTCACAAATCTCTTGTCGAGCTCTACTAAGGAATATGGATATTCAGACAGTGGTCTCTCCATACATACAATGACGGAAAAAATCGCAACACAAGGAAGATGATGTGCGATATAAACGGAAGTGGGTAGACGTGTTTTCACATCTGAAAAATTATGTCTGTTCGAATTAGCGCCATTCTACGCATTTTTTTGTGTGAAGCTTATTTTTCGAGTTATTCTGGTTTGTCAACTTAAAATTTACACTCTCTATACTCATCATCTTGACGTCTGCATAGGATTTCTGTAAATTTTATTTCATCAATTATTATCTTTCGTGATGCAGATAACTTGTACTATCTCTTTCCATGATCATGAAGATTTTCTTCACTGTTTGGTCGTACATAACTAGACTTGTAAAACAAAACAATGACTAAATATCTTTGGTTTGGTGTGGAGACTACTGCTTCACGTTACAGCAGTAACTGTGGGCCTCCCACCCTCCAGTTAAATCATTCCAGTAGTCTCTCATACAATTGTGAAGTCGGAGCAACGTTAACTATTGCCATGATATTCGTTTACTCTTCTTTATAAGACGGAGACATTTGGTCCTCGCCACTTGTAAGGCTGCTAGCTTCGTCTGTATTTGGACCTACGCTTGTCCCTGATAACAGAGCAGCATTCATCACTCCACACAGAACTCACTCCACAAAGAACACGACTGTTGTTGGCCAGAAGACTGGAATGATTGCTTCAGATGCATAGTGAATAATCTTTGTCATAAAAAAATGGTTCAAGTGGCTCTGAGCACTATGGCACTTAACATCGGAGGTCATCAGTCCCCTAGAACTTAGAACTACTTAAACCTAACTAACCTAAAGACATCACACACATCCATGCCCGAGGCAGGATTCGAACCTGCGACCGTAGCGGTCGCGCGGTGCCAGACTGAAGCGCCTAGAACCGTTCGGCCACTGCGGCCGGCAGTCTTTGTCATACAATCGACCCGTTTCTGGAAGCCGTCTTGGCCTTCAAACACACTGAGTTGGCCTTACAGCATCCAGTTCGCCTTACTGAACATAATTGTGGTGGCTTAACTCGAGCAGAACACTGTCCAGCAGGTGAATCCAGATCGAGAAGAGGTCAGTAGAACGCAAAAAATCGGCCACTTGCATGGTTGAATATCATATCGAAAGACAGACGACAGAGATCCACACCGTAGCAGTGCTAAAGTGTGTACTTCTATTCCATGTTCAGAAGTCAGAGCTCCTGCGTCAACAAGAATGGCTTCATTTGGTTCCTACGCTGAAGTGACGCAGCGGTCTCCCTTTAAGAAGGAGCTCCAGAGCCTCCTACTTACTATTTTGGGCTTCGTGGTCCTCTGGTAACCACAGTCTGTTCACCTGATGTTGGCTAGAAGGTCGTGTCCAAGTCTGGAGCTGTTTAGCTAGGAACGTTTTATGTAGCTATCAGTCGAAAGATTAGCCCCATACCTCCCTCGAATAACTTAGAGGTATTGGCTACTGTTGATAATGAGACTGAACCAGTGGCCCGTACCCCTCTCTGTCGTGCAGCGGTCTCTCCTCTCCCGCTGTCAAGGCACGCACAGAAGGGAAGAAACTTCCTGTCAGTGGTAGGCAGGTCCACTGTAGGCACGTGATGGGTCTTTTTGGGAAATAGCTTCAGGTGAGGGTACTGAATCAGATGTGAACTCGGTGTGTATTCTGGCAGGAAGTATCCGCCAAATTGAAGAGGACATCATGGGATCAAGTGAGTGCACCATTTGTCGTCAGCAGCAAATTGTCTCTCATGTCGGCACCAACGACATTTATTGCCTAAGTCCTGAAGCCTTTCTCAGCTCTTTCCGGAGACTAGCGGAAGTAGACAAAGCAGCTAGCCTCACTCGTGAGGCATCTGCACAGTTGTCAATTGTCTGTACCGCTCCACAGACTGATCGCGATCTCCTGGTCGGGAGCCGAATGGACTGCCTAACTTAGGAGCTTTCTTGGTTCTGCACAGGCCACTCAGGCAATAGTAGCCGACCAAGACAGATGCAGCAACAGGGGAGTAACCGCTTTTGTAACATTTACGAGTTCCTAACCAGCATCGAATTTTGTTAAATCATCTGCATGCTGTAATAGTTTCTTGAGATTATTCGCTTTAATATAGTATATAATAGCCACAGTTGTCGCGTTTTCGTTTGCGTCGGGAAGTAAACCGATTTTGTGACATATTACAACTTCGTAATCAGGGGCTAATTATTTAGTTTCACGTGAGTGCTGTGGTAGTTAGGTTTTTGAATATCAGCGTATTACTAGATACAGTTCATGCGTTTTCGTCAGGGTCTAAAGTAGATTTCCGTTACGCTAGTCGATGGTCTGTCTATCTGCATAGTCTAGTTTTCCACGGTCTTTAGTATGGACAGGGACTGCGATTGTTGTGTGCAGATGCTAACCGAGTTGGTGACACTTCGCTCTCAGCTTCAGACTGTGATGGCTTCGGTTACACAGCTTGAGGTTGCAGTGAATGGGCACCATTGCTGTGGGCCGGATGTGGGGATCCAACGAACGTCCAGCACGTCCGAGTCCTCCGATCGGTCCTTACCGGTGGCCAACCCAGCTACTGCTCGCAGTGAAGCTAACCCCTCACCTGTGGTAGAGTGGGAGGCCGCCCCGGGGCGAAGCAGGCGGCGAAAGTCTTCCCAGGTGGCTGCACGTAAGGCCTCCCCAATTTGTCTGACAAATAGGTTCCAGGTTCTGTCTGTGGCTGACACTGTCGCTGAGCCAGATGCTGTCGCCTGTCCTGTTTCAGAGGAAACCACTCAGCCTGCAAGATCTGGGCAATCACAGAGGGTGGGATTATTGGTAGTCGGGAGCCCCAACGTTAGGCACGTTATGAGGCCCTTTAGGGACTTGGGTGACAAGAAGGGTAAGATAACCAATGTCCACTCCGTGTGCATACCGGGTGAAGTCATTCCAGATGTGGAAAGGGTCCTCCCAGATGCCATGAAGAGCACAGGGTGCAGCCATCTGCAGGTGTTTGCAAACGTCGATGTCACTTTGGATAAGAAAAGATCCTCTCTGGTTTTGAGCGGCTAACAGAAGCGGTAAAGGCTGCTAGTCTTGCTTGCAAGATGAACGCAGAGCTGACCATTAGCTGGATTGTCGACAGGACCGACTGCGGACCTCTGCTATAGAGCCGAGTGGAGGGTCTGAATCAGAGGCTGAGACGGTTCTGCAACCGTGTAGGCTGCAGATTCCTCGACGCAGGAGGCGGCTACACGGGTAGCAGGCGCTGTGTGGCGTGCACTGGGCGGTATTTTAGGTTAGAGGGTCTCGGGACAGTTGTAAATTGCCGTAGCTGTGTTGGAAAAGTACCAGATCTCCAAGCGCTAATAGAAAGCACTGATGCTCAAATCATGATAGCCACTGAAAGCTGGCTAAAGCCGGATATAAGCTCAACCGAAATTTCTGCGAAGAACCTAACGGTGTTTCAAAAGGATAGGCTAAATACAGTTGGCGGTGGCGTGTTTGTTGCTGTTAGAAGTAGTTAGAACTTGTCGCGAAGTTAAAGTAGATACTTCCTGTGAGTTAGTATGGGCCGACGTCATTGTTGGCAACCGGAATAAAATAATAATAGGATCCTTTTACCGACCTCCCAATTCAGATGATACAGTTGCTGAAAGGTTCAAAGAAAACTTGAGTTTGATTTCAAACACGTACCCGTCTCATACGATAATAGTTGGAGGTGGCTTTAATTTACCCTCAATATGTTGGCGAAAATACATGTTTAATTCTGGAGGTACGCATAAAATATCATCCGAAATTGTGCTAAATGCATTCTCTGAAAATTATTTCTAGTATTTAGTTCATGAGCCCACGGGAATAGTAAACGGTTATGAAAACAAACTTGACCTCTTAGCAACGAATAATCCTGAGTTAATAACGAGCATCAAAACCGATTCAGGGATTAGTGAGAATAGGGCCGTCGTAGAAATACTGAATATTGTAATCCCCAAATCCTCGAAAAATAAGAGAAAAATATACCTGTTCAAAATAGCAGATAAAAATTCACGTGACGCCTTCCTGAGAGACAATCTCCACACATTCCAAATTAATAATATAAGTGTAGAACAGATATGGCTTGGATTCAAAGAAAAATTATCTGCAGTAATTGAGAGATTTATACCAAATAAATTAACAAACGACGGAGCTGATCCTCCTTGGTACAGAACACTTTTGCAGAAACAAACATGCCAAATTTAAACAGATGCAAAATCGCCAAGATCGGCGATCTTTTACAGAAGCTCGAAATTTAGTGCGGACTTCAATGCGAGATGTATATAACAGTTTCCACAACGAAATTTTGTCTCGAAACCTGGCAGAAAATCCAAAATGATTCTGGTGGTATGTGAAGTATGTTAGCGGGAAAAAACAATCAATACCTTCTCTGCGTGATAGCAATGAAGATACTGTCGAAGACAGTGTTGCCAAAGCAGTTACTAAACACAACCTTTCGTAATGCCTTCACAAAAGAAGACGAAGTAAATATTCCGGAATTAGAATCATGAACAGCTGCCAACATGAGTAACATAGAAGTAAATATCCTTGGAGCAGTGAGGAACTTAAATCACTTTTGGTCCAGACTGTATACCAATTAGGTTCCTTTCGAAGTATGCTGATGCATTAGCTCCATACTTAACAATCATATACAACCGTTCGCTCGACGAAAGATCCGTACCCAAAGACTGGAAAGTTGCACAGGTCACACCAGTATTCAAGAAAGATACTAGGAGTAATCCACTAAATTACAGGCCCAACGTTGATGTGCAGCAGGATTTTGGAACATATATTGTTTTCGAACATTATGAATTACCTCGAAGAAAACGGTCTACTGACACACAGTCAACATGGGTTTAAAAAACATCGTTCCTGTGAAACACAACTAGTTCTTTATTCACTTGAAGTGTTGAGTGCTATTGACAAGGGATTTCAGATCGATTCCGTATTTCTGGATTTCCGGAAGGCTCTTGACACTGTACCGCACAAGCGGCTCGTAGTGAAATTGCATGCCTCTACATCTACATTTATACTCCGCAAGCCACCCAACGGTGTGTGGCGGAGGGCACTTTACGTGCCACTGTCATTACCTCCCTTTTCTGTTCCAGACGCGTATGGTTCGCGGGATGAACGACTGCCGGAAAGCCTCCATGCGCCCTCGAATCTCTCTAATTTTACATTCGTGATCTCCTCGTGAGGTATAAGTAGGGGGAAGCAATATACACTCCTGGAAATTGAAATAAGAACACCGTGAATTCATTGTCCCAGGAAGGGGAAACTTTATTGACACATTCCTGGGGTCAGATACATCACATGATCACACTGACAGAAATACAGGCACATAGACACAGGCAACAGAGCATGCAGAATGTCGGCACTAGTACAGTGTATATCCACCTTTCGCAGCAATGCAGGCTGCTATTCTCCCATGGAGATGATCGTAGAGATGCTGGATGTAGTCCTGTGGAACGGCTTGCCATGCCATTTCCACCTGGCGCCTCAGTTGGACCAGCGTTCGTGCTGGACGTGCAGACCGCGTGAGACGACGCTTCATCCAGTCCCAAACATGCTCAATGGGGGACAGATCCGGAGATCTTTCTGGCCAGGGTAGTTGACTTACACCTTCTAGAGTACGTTGGGTGGCACGGGATACATGCGGACGTGCATTGTCCTGTTGGAACAGCAAGTTCCCTTGCCGGTCTAGGAATGGTAGAACGATGGGTTCGATGACGGTTTGGATGTACCGTGCACTATTCAGTGTCCCCTCGACGATCACCAGTGGTGTACGGCCAGTGTAGGAGATCGCTCCCCACACCATGATGCCGGGTGTTGGCCCTGTGTGCCTCGGTCGTATGCAGTCCTGATTGTGGCGCTCACCTGCACGGCGCCAAACACGCATACGACCATCATTGGCACCAAGGCAGAAGCGACTCTCATCGCTGAAGACGACACGTCTCCATTCGTCCCTCCATTCACCCCTGTCGCGACATCACTGGAGGCGGGCTGCACGATGTTGGGGCGTGAGCGGAAGACGGCCTAACGGTGTGCAGGACCGTAGCCCAGCTTCATGGAGACGGTTGCGAATGGTCCTCGCCGATACCCCAGGAGCAACAGTGTCCCTAATTTGCTGGGAAGTGGCGGTGCGGTCCCCTACGGCACTGCGTAGGATCCTACGGTCTTGGCGTGCATCCGTGCGTCGCTGTGGTCCGGTCCCAGGTCGACGGGCACGTGCACCTTCCGCCGACCACTGGCGACAACATCGATGTACTGTGGAGACCTCACGCCCCACGTGTTGAGCAATTCGGCGGTACGTCCACCCGGCCTCCCGCATGCCCACTATACGCCCTCGCTCAAAGTCCGTCAACTGCACGTACGGTTCACGTCCACGCTGTCGCGGCATGCTACCAGTGTTAAAGACTGCGATGGAGCTCCGTATGCCACGGCAAACTGGCTGACACTGACGGCGGCGGTGCACAAATGCTGCGCAGCTAGCGCCATTCGACGGCCAACACCGCGGTTCCTGGTGTGTCCGCTGTGCCGTGCGTGTGATCATTGCTTGTACAGCCCTCTCGCAGTGTCCGGAGCAAGTATGGTGGGTCTGACACACCGGTGTCAATGTGTTCTTTTTTCCATTTCCAGGAGTGTATTCGATACCTCATCCAGAAACGCACCCCCGCGAAACCTGGCGAGCAAGCTACACCGCGATGCAGAGCGCCTCTCTTGCAGAGTCTGCCACTTGAGTTTGCTAAACTTCTCCGTAACGCTATCACGGTTACCAAATAACCCTGTGACGGAACGCGCCTCTCTTCTTTGGATCTTCTCTATCTCCTCCGTCAACCCGATCTTGTACGGATACCACACTGATGAGGAATACTCTATTATAGGTTGAACGAGTGTTTTGTAAGCCACCTCCTTTGTTGATGGACTACAATTTCTAAGGACTCTCCCAATGAATCTAAACCTCGTACCCGCCTTACCGACAATTAATTTTATATGATCATTGCACTTCAAATCGTTCCGCACGCATACTCCCAGATATTTTACAGAAGTAACTGCTACCAGTGTTTGTTCCGCTATCATATAATCATACAATAAAGAATCCTTCTTTCTATGTATTCGCAATACATTACATTTGTCTGTTTTAAGGGTCAGTTGCCACTCTCTGCACCAAGTGCCTATCCGCTGCAGATATTGCTGCATTTCGCTACAATTTTCTAATGCTGCAACTTCTCTGTATACTACAGCATCATCCGCGAAAAGCCGCACGGAACTTCCGACGCTATCTACTAGGTCATTTATATATATTGTGAAAAGCAATGGTCCCATAACACTCCCCTGTGGCACACCAGAGGTTACTTTAACATCTGTAGACGTCTCTCCATTGAGAACAACATGCTGTGTTCTGTTTGCTAAAAACTCTTCAATCCAGCCACACAGCTGGCTGTGTTAGGTGTCAGGCAAATCCAACACCTTCCAAGAAAACACTGACATGATAAGCAAATCCAGTAGTATGTCACATAGCTCCGAATAAATCGTGATATTAAATTAACCAAGTAGAACGAGTAACGAGTGAGCAAATGGAATACCACAAACTAACACAAGAACGCCTAAATGCATGTCATACCTTCCCACCGTGAGACAGACGCAGTTCCGAGGGGAGAAACGAGAACAGAAGCCGAGAGTAGAGCCGTGTTAAGCTGGAAGGTCCTACGATAAGGGACGGACGGACACCCACGTCGCCAGCTAAGCGCTAGGACCACACCACCCGCAAGTTTTAGCGTGAGACTTATTCGCGTCTCTGTTACGTTAGGACCACCCCCCAGCCCATGTTAAAAGCTAGAGCCCTCCAGAAGTACAGTATAGATCTTACGATAACACAGAAAGGGCCACACCACCCGCAGGTTTTAGTGTGAGACTTTTTCGCGTCTCTGTTACATCAGGACGACCCCCAGCCCATGTTAAAAGATAGAGCCCTCCAGAAGAACAGTATAGATCTTACGATAACGCCAAAAGGACCACACCAGCTGCAAGTTTTAGCGTGAGACTTTTTCGCGTCTCTGTTACGTTGCAAACTTTAAAAACATTGCCCCACCACGAAAAGTATAGCGTTTCTCATTGGATAGACAGAATTTTTGTAGGTGGAGCTTAAGGTTAACATTGAGACCCTGATTGGTCGGATGGAAACACAGTCAGATAGTTTTTTTTAAACTAACTTCGGTAAATTGTAGTAAGGAGAAGTTAGGAGAGAGTCGCCTCAGAGTTGCTTGCGAGACGGCGAGGTGAGCGGAGCTGTGCTGCTCGCCGCCCCCTGACGAACACCGACAAGGTAATGAACGCACGCGATGCTGCATAACAGCGCATAAAGCTTCACTCAGAACTGCAGAAGTCTCATCTGTTACACCCCATTTTTGCGTAATACTAGTGTTGATCGTCAATTAAAGCTCATGGTGTTCACATTTTCCACTTGAAGTAAAAATCTGAAACGCGATGATTTTTCTGTTATATAGTTATTGAGAAGCCACATCAGCCACTGTAATTTACGACAAGTTAGATTAGTAATTAAGGATAATTGAGGGTCACTGTAGACTATTTTGATAGTTTTCTCTTATGTGAAACTTAATTTAAACCTAGATTATAGATTTGATATGGCATAGGTCATCCTTCGATGCATTGTAGAACTTGGAAACCCATTCAGCGAATATTCGTTCACATTTTGTTGAACGCAGTTGGTTTTTACCATCCTGTATTAAAACATTTCCTTTTATGGATAGTGCAATTTGTAAACGATGTTTTGTGAATAGAATAAAATTTCCAATGGTAAACTTAACTGCTTCTTCGACTTTATCTTACCAGCTAACTAAAAATAGAAAAGCCTTGAACCCCTTCCACTAAATTTAGTTAGTATTAAGATTCTTTTACAGGGAGTGCAGTGGAGCTGACGCTGAAATCATTAAGTATTAGGTTATATCATCGCTAGGCTCACTGAACTCTTCTGAATTCTACATGTCATGTGTGGTCTGGCGTCTCCTTACCAGCAACAGGTCCCAGGTTCAAACTAGTCAATTCCCTAAAAAACACGCTCAGAGCGTCGTTGCGCGAAAGTGGTAGGGAGACACGATATAGAACAAACAGACACCACGCAGAATGTTAGAGCTGGGCTAATATTCCGTAGGCTCTTACTTTGTTTACCAGGCGACAGTGCGGAACTGTATCGAACGCCTTACGGAAGTTACGGAAAATAGCATCTACCTGGGAGCCTCTATTTAATATTTTCTGAGTCGCATGAACTAATAAAGCGAGTTTGGTCTCACACGATCGCTGTTTCCGGAATCCATTTTGATTCCTACAGAGTAGATTCTGGGTTTCCAGAAACGACATGATACGCAAGCAAAAAACATGTTCTAAAATTGTACTACAGATCGACGTCAGAGATATAGGTCTATAGTTTTGCGCATCTGCTCGACGACCCTTCTTGAAGACTGGGACTACCTGTGCTCTTTTCCAATAATTTGGAACCTTCCGTTCCTCTAGAGACTTGCGGTACACGGCTGTTAGAAGGGGGACAAGTTCTTTCGCGTACTCTGTGTAGAATCGAATTGGTATCCCGTCAGGTACAGTGGTCTTTCCTCTGTTGAGTGATTCCAGTTGATTTTCTATTCCTTGGACATTTATTTCAATGTCAGCCATTTTATCGTTTGTGCGCGGATTTAGAGATGGAACTGCAGTGCGGTCCTCCTCTGTGAAACAGCTTTGGACAGTTCTGTGGTTGGTTGGTGGGTTGGTTGGTTCGGGGAAGGAGACCAGACAGCGTGGTCATCGGTCTCATCGGATTAGGGAAGGATGTGGAAGGAAGTCGGCCGTGCCCTTTCAGAGGAACCATCCCGGCATTTGCCTGGAGTGATTTAGGGAAATCACGGAAAACCTAAATCAGGATGGCCGGACGCGGGATTGAACCGTCGTCCTTCCGAATGCGAGTCCAGTGTCTAACCACTGCGCCACCTCGCTCGGTAACAGCTTTGGAAAAATGTGTTTAGTATTTCAGCTTTACGCGTGTCATCCTCTGTTTCAATGCCATCGTCATCCCGGAGTGTCTGGATATGCTGTTCCGAGCCACTTATTGATTTAACGTAAGACCAGAACTTCCTTGGATTTTCTGTCGAGTCGGTACATAGAATTTTACTTTCGAATTCACTGAAAGCTTCACGCATAGCCCTCCTTACGCTTACTTTGACGTCGTTTAGGTTCTGTTTGTCTGAGAGGTTTTGGCTGAGTTTAAACTTGCACTGAAGCTCTCTTTGCTTTCGCAGTAGTTTCCTAACTTTGTTGTGGGACCACAGTGGGTTTTTCCCGTCCCTCACAGATTTCCTCGGCACGTAACTGTCTAAAACGCATTTTACAATTGCTTTGAACTTTTTCCATAAACACTCAATATTGTCAGTGTCGGAACAGAAATTTTCGTTTTGATCTGTTAGGTAGTCTGAAATCTGCTTTCTATTACCCTTGCTAAACAGATAAACCTTCCTCCCTTTTTTATATTCCTACTTACTTCCATATTCAGGGATGCTGCAACGGCCTTATGATCACTGATTCCCTTTCCTGCACTTACAGAGTCGAAAAGTTCGGGTCTGTTTGTTATCAGTAGGTCTAAGATGTTATCTCCACGAGTCGGTTCTCTGTTTAATTGCTCGAGGTAATTTTCGGGTAGTGCACTCAGTATAATGTCACTCGATACTCGCCGAGCGGTTCTAGGCGCTGCAGTCTGGAACGGCGCGACCGCTACGGTCGCAGGTTCGAATCCTGCCTCGGGCTTGGATGTGTGTGATGTCCTTAGGTTAGTTAGGTTTAAGTAGTTCTAAGTTCTAGGGGACTGATGACCTCAGAAGTTAAGTCCCATAGTGCTCAGAGCCATCTGAACCATTTTTGAAGCCACTCGATGCTCTGTCCCTACCACCCGTCCTAAACATCTGAGTGTCCCAGTCTATATCTGGTAAATTGAAATCTCCACCTAAGACTATAACATGCTGAAAAAATTTATGTGAAATGTATTCCAGTTTTCTCGCAATTGTTCTACCACTAATGCTGCTGAGTCGGGAGGTCGGTAAAAGGAGCCAATTATTAACCTAGCTCGGTCGTTGAGTGTAACCCCAACCCATAATAATTCACAGGAACTATCCACTTCTACTTCACAACAGCATAAAATACTACTAACAGCGACAAACACGCCACCACCGGTTGCATGCAGTCTATCCATTCTAAACACCGTCTGTGCCTTTGTAAAAATTTCGGCAGAATTTCTCTCTGGCTTCAGCCAGCTCTCCGTACCTATAACGATTTCAGCTTCGGTGCTGTCTATCAGCGCTTGAAGTTCCGGTACTTTACCAACGCAGCTTCGATAGTTTACAATTGCAATACCGATTGCTGCTTCGTCCCCGCATGTCCTGACTTTGCCTCGCACGCTTTGAGGCTGTTGCCCTTTCTATACTTTCCCGAGGCCATCTAACCTAAAAAAAACGCCCAGTCCACGCCACATAGCCCCCTGCTACCCGTGTAACCGCCTGCTGCGTGTAGTGGACTCCTGACCTATCCAGCGGAACACGAAACCCCACCACCCTATGGCGCAAGTCGAGGAATCTGCAGCCCACACGGTCGCAGAACCGTCTCAGCCTCTGATTCAGACACTCCACTCGGCTCTGTACCAAAGGTCTGCGGTCAGTCCTGTCGACGATCCTGCTAGCGAGACTGGCAGTCTTCACCAAATCAGATAGCCGCCGGAAGCCAGAGAGGATTTCCTCCGATCCATAGGGACACACATCATTGGTGCCGACATGAATGGCCACCTGCAGATGGGTGCACCCTGTACCCTGCATGACATCCGGAAGGACCCTTTCCACATCTGGAATAACTCCCCCCCGGTATGCACACGGAGTGCACATTGGTTTTCTTCCCCTCTCTTGCTGCCATATACCTAAGGGGCCCCATTACGTGCCTGACGTTGGAGCTCCCAACTACCAGTAAGCTCACCCCCTGCGACTGCCAAGGTCTTGCACACTAAGGGGCAACCTCAGGAACAGGACAAGCAGCCATGTCCAGCCGAAGATCAGTATCAGCTGGAGACAGAGCCTGAAACTGGTTCGTCTGACAATCTGGAGAGGCCTTCCGTTCAGCCCTCCAGAATGTCTTTCGCCCCCTGTCACACCTCGAGACGACCTCCCACTCTACCACGGGTGAGGGTCAGCCTCAATGTGGGCAGTATCCTGGGCAGCCACAGCCGTAGTCCGATCGGGCGATGCGTGGGGTGGGTTGGCCGTCCCTGACAAACCCCCATCTGGACCCCCACAGTGATGCCCATTGGCAACAGCCTCAAGCTGTGTGACCGAAGCCAACACTGCCTGAAGCTGCGAGCGAAGGGATGCCAACTCCTCCCACATCCGAACACAGCAGTTGCAGTCCCAATCCATGCTAAAAACTGTTGTGCAAAGAATGTCTGAACTAATCTACAGAGAGAACAAACAATTCGACATAAAATTTAAACGGTTATTAAAATACAAGATTGCCTAGTAAATGCAGTAATGCTGCTACTTGCGCACTGCTGACACACTGCTCGGCGGCGGAAGGAGACTACTCGATATTACACTATTCAGGTACTAAAATGCGATGATACAACTCTCAAATACCATAATACGCCCGAAATTTATGAATTCAACAATGGAAGTACCCAAAAACACGCAAAGAAATTAAGAATTAAACTATATAACAAATAAGTGAGCTAAGAGTATACGACTTGCTGCTGGCAGCTGCGTAGCCAACGGCGGCAGGGAGCACACTGCTTACGGAATATCGTCTCAGTTATGTGACTGGATTTGTGATTTCCTGTCAGAGAGGTCACAGTTGGTAATAATTGACGGAAAGTCATCGAGTATAGCAGAAGCGATTTATGGCGTTCCCCAAGGTAGTGTTGTAGGCCCTTTGCAGTTCCTTATCTATATATACGATTGGGGAGACAATCTGAGCAGCCGTCTTTGGTTGTTTGCAGATGACGCTGTCGTTTATCGACTAATAAAGACATCAGAAGATCAAAACAAACTACAAAACGATTTAGAAAAGAAATCTGAATGGTGCGAAAAGTGGCAACTGACCCTAAATAACGAAAAGAGTGAGATCATCAACGTAAGTGGTAAAAGGAACTAGTTAAACTTCGGTTACGCGATAAATCAGTCTAATCTGAAAGTCGTAAATTCAACTAAATACCTATTTATTACAATGAGGAACAACTTAAATTGGATGGAACACATAGAGTATGATGTGGGGAAGGCTAACCAAAGACCGTTTTATTGGCAGTACACTTAGAAAATGTAACAGATCTACTAAGGAGACTGCCTACACTACGCTTGTCCGCCCCCTTTTAGATTACTGATCCGCTGTGTGGGATCCTTACCGAACAGGACTGACAGAGTACATCGAAAAAGTTCAAAGAAATGCAGCATGTTTTGTATTATCGCGAAATATGGGCGAGAGTGTCACAGAAATGATACAGGATTTGGGTTGGACATAATTAAAAGAAAGGCGTTTTTTGTTGCGACGGAATCTTCTCACGAAATTCCAACCACCAACTTCCTCCTCCGAATGCGAAAATATTATGTTCACACCGACCTACATAGGGAGGAACGATCACCTCGATAAAATAAGGTAAATCACAACTCGTGAGGAAAGATATAGGTGTTCATTCTTTCTGCGCGCTGTACGAGATTGGAATTATAGAAAATTCTGAAGTTGGTTCGATGAACACTCTGCCAGACACTTAAATGTGATTTGCAGAGTATCCCTGTAGATGTAGATGTAGACACTGTACGTGTGCAGTTCCTCTTTTTTTAGATTAGACGAAACTCAGTGACCCTCAGTACATAAACTAGCATCGCATAAACCAGTTACTTCAGCAGACTGGTTACAAATGCACAGAATGAGAATGTCAAATTTTGATTGTTTACTTTGCACTTAAGTCCCGAAGCACACGTCTCTCCTCAGAACGCATACATCCCTATATAATACTAGGAACGGAGAGTTGGAAAATCGAAAATGCAGAGTACAGACATTTTCGATCAACTGTAGAACGTATATCGGAAGAACGGATAAGATTCTCCAAGAAGAGGACTGTACATAGCTACAAGCAGAAGAATTATCTCTAGCGAGATTCTGAACGAATCCGCCTGACAACTAATATGGACAACAGTAAATGGTTATGAATGTGTGAATGGTTACCTGGAATGTTACTTGTAAAGTGACTGTATCACCACCCAATTTATTTAAAATCAGGAAAATTTAATATAATAACTGTATTAATAACTGAATTGGTAAGCATAACGGACGTGTTAATATTAATAAAAAGACCCAAGTGAATACAAGTAATGAGCATATGGGAACAATTTAAGTACAAACGTTCAATAAAATAATTCAGAGACAGCAGGAGCCTAAGCTTAAACAAAAAAATAAGAAAATCAGACAAACGTCTACAGATATAACGCCTGCCTTCTGCGCTTCAGAAACGCCAGATAGAATATATTAAAAATAATCGTACAGAACGGGGCGAGTTTGTGTGAAAAACAGTTTTCACAGTTTACCATACTTCATTAAAATAATATATCATATTGAAAATCCACAAAGTAGTTCTAAGACATGATCTATCGTTGGCGGTTTTTAATTAATAAGCTCATTTATATTATTATTGTGCTGAGTTCTGAGGTACATTGCGCTGATAAATGGAGAGGAAATCTTAGGAGCGCATGGGGAAAGTTCACACAAACATACACGATTCACACACACAATGATAGAGATAAAAAGAACTTTGTCCATCAGAATAAGTCAAAGGCTCAGACGGTCATCCTTATCGCTGTGACTGAATTACTGTGGATACCAATACAATGGAACAGTTTTAGACAGAGAAATTACTCGGCATCACCTTGTACACGAAACTAAGCTACGCTGGCAGGAAACACCCGAAAATGCTATGAATATTCACGAAGAAAGCAAAATTACGAACGTTCGCGAAACGATCAAGAACAAAAATGTGAACTGTATAGACACAAACAGTAATAAAATATCATACGGAACCAAGATTAAAACTTATTCAAGATGGTACTGAAATTACACACGGTTAAATCACCACCATGCGGTATGTAAAAAGCTACACTATCTTAAAACTGGAATAAAATAAAAAGCAGAAGAAATAAACACTTACACATGAGTAAAGTTCCACATACATTTCTGTTAAGAAAGAATTCAGACAACTGAATTATAAACCAGTGATGGAGTAACGAAGTTCCTACACCATGTGTTCTGATTATACAAAGCAAGGACCGGAAAAAACTTACTGCATACAGAAACATATACTCGTGACCACACTCTGAAAAATGTGAGAATTCGACACCTGAACTTGAAAATAAACTAGCAGATCAAACTTATACGTCAGTTAGAACAGCTAACACTATCACACATTAACACACTTATCAGCGCCAAGTCGCTCTTAAAAGTACCATCTTCACTCACCATTGTCTATTCGCGAATGATGAGAGCACGAAGTTCCCCGGGTATTCGGAAGAGACCAGAGGGTTCCTTTCCACTACCAACTTCACTACTGTCGAATGACTACCGGAAGGGTACAAATATCTTCGCCTTGACCGAGATAACAGCTTTGGCAGCACTGTTGCTACCACAGAAGACAGCCAGATGCTGCGTTGCTATCATATAAAAGGCACATTTAACTTACACACGCACTTATTCGTACAGACAATAAAGAGAAATTAGTAAATTTGTGAGCACAAAATGTAGGTAAGGTACACAGGATTAGATGCTTACTGGAAAAACTGATACTTTAGTGTAATTGTGTACCATGACAAGGGGACAAATACGAAGTATAAAACTAAATTACTAATAATTGAGCGTGACAACACGAAATATAAGTTAAATAGCATGTAACGAATCTAAAAGAGGCTTTTCAGGAGTAACCGGGATCAGTGGACTTATATTAATAAACGAGTGTTTCTATCGAGCACCATATTCAGTCCCTTCTGTCGTCAGGTCATTCAAAGGTAGTCTAATCTAGACTGTAAAGAAACACTTCGGATATACAGTAGGACGTATTAAGAGCGTTGCACTCAGCATGACTAATATTCCGGAAACCACACAGACTTAACGTTATAGCATGTTTAAGTGCAGAAGCGTGAAGCCTTAGGTGTGCGTGTGTTTATGCTCTACAATCATTTCTCTCATGCCAATACCTTCGTGGTACTGACCCCAGACACTAGCGCAAGGATTTAGAATTGATGGCACAGTCGATTTACGTAAAATGGTTCAAGTTCCATCTGTCTGGAGCTCCATCATGCGTAAATCACACGTTTCTGGTTAATCGTCTGTTATATCTTCACAGCACTCTCATGTATACTATACAGCGATAAGGTGTGCTAACCTCCTCGATGTGCGTGCATCTGGAGAGATATTATGTATTGGATGGATGAAGTGAGTAAGATTTTTTAGGAACAGTCTTCACTGAATAGCAGTTATGGACTGAGTTCGCTCTGTTCATTCACAAGACGTCGAATGCAGTGGATATAGAACCCCTCTACTTCTGGTTAGCTGCAAATTAAATCGGTGACAGTGTTGTAGGGAGGGTTGGTCAAAGACAATGAGACGAGTTCTTTCAATCTCCAACTTTATACCAAGAATGCGAGAATGCTCTGCGACTACCAGCTGCATAGAGAGCGACTGGCTATCATACTCGTAAATTACCCACTGTGATCGAAGTGCTACAAATACGTAGATAACCTAATTAGAATTGTATAGGTTGCTGCCTGGTATATTTTGGTATACATATGTCAAGAATTAACAATGAATGGAGGTTCTGCACAGATATCTATCTACATTCGCAAGCTAGTATATGGCACTCTCAAAGTGGTGGAGGAGTGGTTCAGCGATTATACAGAAATTGGGAAATATCCTACCAGATCACTAGTTGGCGTAGAAATTACAGAAATCAGATAAAATTGCTAAAATTGATTGCACTGTCCACTATGGTGCTTATTACGGTACATCCTGGCATACCGACATTGTCTTCTCCATCCCATGCATCCAATGTACGCTGTTGATTACCACATAATGATTGACTGATACCACTTGTTTGAGATGGAGACAGTCATGGTGGGAGCAACACCTTCTGGGATAGTCAGCACCAAAGCACTCATTGCATACTGCATTATGAGGAAACAATCGAAACGGAACAACAAGACATCTGCTAACGGTGAGATTAGCTGTAGTGGTCATCGCCTTTGGACCGATGTTTGGGAACGCTTCACATTGCTACAAACCTCTTCCAGTTTCCGTATGTTGTGATGCCTTCCACATTTTTCCAAGTAAGAAACACCATCTCTGTCTTTTATTTCAATAATGCTGTGTGTTCTGAGAGCAGGAGCAGCATAATTTACACCATGCAACGTACAAATGTACAACAGTGGATCGAAAAGTCTTAATGTCAGTTTAGCACCTGACACAGACCTCAAAGTCATGGTAGAAAAGCAAAATTTATGGATGTGTACGCAGCTGCAGTCGTACATTTCTGTGATGCGTTACAGAAAAAAAAATTATCAAACAACAACACAGGGACCCTCTCTTGTGAATGACAGTCTGTAGGGTATGGTCCTCCTACAATACTCGTGACAAACCTTTACACTGGTCTGAGCAAGCGACTTCAATCACAGGCCACCTGCTCCAGTGAATCAATTCATGTATATTTAATGGGATCGTCACATATGGTCAATGTCAACATGCAGACGTTGTTTCTTTTACGATATATTCGAAGAGAGAGAAATGCGGTAAAATCTCATCGAGTTGTCGATGGGGCGAGGTAAGTGGAATTTTTATAGTATGTAGTTCTTCTCTGTTGGATGGTACAAAATAATGAAGAGAGGCAGACAGGAATGCACCCTGAGGGACGCAAATCTCCTTCAGACTGCAATATGTGTATGTAACTTGGAAATGCACTGCAATGCAGTAGCAAAATCCTCGTCCTTCTTTCAGTTTCCATATGATATAGAGTCTTCCTAATTTTCCCGATAAAAACACAGTCGTAACTGCTTGTACTGTTCTTCCTTCTACCTCGTGTCTTAGCAGAAAGCTTCGTTTGGCGCCGGACTTACACACTGTACACGGTTAGCAAAGCTACGACAACCTGTTCCCATTTCCACCAAGTGGTTAAAACACAGTCCTGTCGCATTAATTGAGCTCACCCTGTTAGTCCATGGGTTGCAGAATGTGGTAGACGTAGTGCTGCCCGACTTCTGCTCAGTTCTGGCCCAAACTGGGATGTTCACACAGAAAAAGCTGCAGGGAGGGCTGGCCAGAGACTGAGAAACAGTTACAAGATGCAGAGGGACTGTCTAAAACCATGTTGAAGTTCTACTGTGTGGGATCCTTAGCACATAGGTTCGAAAAATGTGATTCGTTTTGAGATATGAGGGTGCTTCGAATATGATTCACTAATGGCTGTTATCATTAAACGACGTCTCCATAGTACCTAACGCAAGTGTGTGTGGCTCAGTGGACAGACTTGATTCCAAATCGCAGACAGCATATCTACCACAGATCTGAAAAGCCAGTGTGTTGGTCATAGAATTTTGGACAGTTCTTATGCCTTCAATCTAGCGATGCATTTTTGAAGTGGTTCCTCACATAGCACATCAACTTCTGTAGGTGACCATTCTCAATCAACCATCATTCTCCCTCGCCTATAACCCGTTAGATATATCACAGAACCTCTGCTACACCGCCTACATGGCATTGAGATAGCATGCTTTACAAATACTGTTGGTTAACGTGAGAAATAGCTAGCAGCAACATGTAATACTTGAAAATATCTGCTTAATACCACGTCTGTCTTCACGGTATATGTACGAGTGTGCGGTGGTCGACAGGTAACGCGGGATGCAGAAGTGATGGTTTTGTATGGTGCAGGATACGAATTGTGTTTACTACATCGATATGGTATGGTGGTACAATCGTTTGTTGTGATATAGCCTGGTTGATAATCGGTTTCATGCCGAAAAATTCAAGCTTTCCTCGACAGTAGCAAAGGACTTAATTGAGGAAGTGGCTTTGGGGAAAGTTTCTGTATTTCATGATCTGTAGACCACTTTTGCAGGGTTTAACATCAGTGCAATGTGACTGCTGTATGGTTTTCGATTTGTAAAAAATAGTTTGCTGCTGAAACTCTCGTAATTTGTCCACTAGCAGAAAGTGACAGGCAGTGCCCCCTCACTGATAGCAGCTATTTGGCAGGTAAATTCAGTAAGAACCAATCACAATGCTCCATTCACAGGAAGTTCCATGAAATCAGAGAGTCACAAAACATCCTTTGTGCTTGTCGTAGGAGCCTCTACAGACTAGTTCGAACAAGATGGTGGCAATGTATCTACGGAAAGTTCTTTGCCGTCTGAGAGTCACGTGATGTCTTCTTCGTTCCAGCGTTCAGAGACAAGTCCAAGCCAACTAGTCTTCTCTGGTTTGGACAGGTTGGGATGCTGACTCCCACCCGCCATTGTGGTTTTAGGGCATTTCCAGACTAGCAGCTGTAGGACATAGAAAATTCACCGAAAATTCCGGCCATTTTTCTCGTCTGTAGGACAGTGCTTCGAATTTTGTTTGTGTTTTTTTCACAATCTGTTGTAGGTTTGGGAATATGTTCTGAACTTTTAGATATGTAATTATACTTATTTTCCCGTCTGTGCTTAGAAACCAGTGTGTTCCGAGATGTCAATAAAATAAAAAAAAGATCATTAAAATCCTTGAATCCAGCAGAAAATACTCTGAAGAGCCAAAGAAACTGGTACACCTGCCTAATATCGTGTATGGTCCCCGCGAGCACTCAGAAGTGTCGTAACACGACGTGTCATGGACTCAACTAATGTCTGAAATGGTGCTGGAGGGTACTGACACCATGAGTCCTGCAGGACTGTCCATAAATCTGTAAGAGTACGAGGGGATAGAGATCTCGTCTGAACAGCACGCTGCAAGGTGTCCCAGATATGCTCAATACTGTTCATGTCAGGGGACTTTGGTGGCCAGCAGAAGTGTTTAAACTCAGAAGAGTGTTCCTGGAGCCACTCTGTAGCAGTTCTGGACGAGCGGGGTGTCGCATTCGTTCAAATGGCTCTGAGCACTATGGGACTTAACAGGTACGGTCATCAGTCCCCTAGAACTTAGAACTACTTAAGCCTAACTAACCTAAGGACATCACACAACACCCAGTCATCACGAGGCAGAGAAAATCCCTGACCCTGCCGGGAATCGAACCCGGGAACCCGGGCGTGGGAAGCGAGAACGCTACCGCACGACCACGAGCTGCGAACGGGGTGTCGCATTGTTCTGATGGAATTGCCCAACCACGTCGGAATGCACAATGGACCTGAATGGATGCAGGTGCTCAGACAGGATGCTTACGTACGTGTCACCTGTCAGAGTCGTATCTAGACGTATCAGGGGTCCCATATCACACCAACTGCACACGACCCACACCATTACAGAACCTACACCAGCTTGAATAATACCCTGCTGACATACGGGGTCCATGGATTCATGAAGTTGTCTCCATATCCATACACGTCCGCCCGCTTGATACAATTTGAAACGAGACTCATCCGACCAGGCAACATGTTTCCAGTCATCAACAGTTCAATGTCGGTGTTGACAGGCCCGGCGAAGCGTAAGACTTTGTGTCGTGGAGCCATCAAGGGTAAACGAGTGGGTCTTTGGCTCCGAAAGACCATATCGATCATGTTTCGTTGAATGATCCGCACGCTGACACTTGTTGATGGCTCAGCATTGACATATGCGGTAGTTTGCGGAAAGGTTGCGCTTCTGTCACTCTGAATGATTCTCTTCAGTCGTCGTTGGTCCCGTTCTGGGGAGATCTTTTTCCGGCCGGAGCGATGTCGCAGATTTGATGTTTCCTGATGCCTGCTACTCACGGTACATTCGTGAAATGATCGTGTGGGAAAATTCTCACTTCATCGCTTCCCCGGAGATGCTGTGTCCCACCGCTCGTGCGCCGACTATAACACCACGTTAAAACTTGCTGAAATCTTGATAACCTGTCAATGCAGCAGCAGTAACCGATCTATCAACTGCGCCAGACACTTGTCTTATATAGGCGTTGCCGATCACAGCGCCGTATTCTACCTGTTAGCATATTTCTGTATTTGGATACGCATCCCTATACCGGCTTCTTTGGTGCAACAGTGTATAAACTAGGCGGATTCAGCGTTTCAGGAATGTAATCAATTGCACAGCAGCTGTAGAACTCATAAATTTTTGTCTCTCCGGCAACGCCTTCAAACAAGCACGTCAAATTCGAAAAGTGGTGAGCGTCCTGTTTAGCGTTATAGAGAAGATTCAGCGTTTCAGGAATGTAATCAATTGCACAGCAGCTGTAGAACTCATAAATTTTTGTCTCTCCGGCAACGCCTTCAAACAAGCACGTCAAATTCGAAAAGTGGTGAGCGTCCTGTTTAGCGTTATAGAGATATTTATTTCAACTTTCAAATATCGTAGTTTTGGCGTGTAAAATCGGATATTGCAGCTGATATCGGTTTGGGAGTCGGTAAATTAATCTGTTATTGGCAAATCATTTCTGATACACATAGCTTAGAAAGTAAATATTGATGTCATTCCAGAGTCTGGAGATGGCCGCAGCTCCAGCTACAGCTCTCACAGAGCTTTGTATGCAAGTGTGTTTCGAGTAATAATTTGGTAACATCTATTCAATTTGTGAAGCGAATTGTTTAATTAATTTTTCCTGTGGCACATCTTCTGAAGAAGCAGTATTTGCAGAGTTCTGTGACATATTCAAGATATGTATGTGACAATATTTCGCACATTGCTTAAACACCAAGTTTAGTAACTCCTTGAAGCAGTTTCTGCTCAACGACAAGGGTTGTCTATGTCCTTCAAAGAATGAAACTGTGCCAGGAATGAGTAGGAAGGGTGGGGTATTTCCACAGAGACAGGTAGCGCTTAGCATGGGCCGTGCGGTTGCTGCTGGCCGGTGGCCGGAGTGGAGCTCCCCAGCTCATGGCTCCATACAGCGACCACGACTCTCGTGCATGGAGCATGCACGAGAAAGTGGAATTACGTGGTTGCTTTCGCTATTGCAATAAAAAGAAGTGCAGCATTTGTTTAACATAGTTTAAATTGTTTAAACATCAGTATCAATATAGATGTGTATTGCAGTTTTAGACATGAAAAAACAATACCCTTAAACAAATTGCTTAAACAATGCCTTATGCAAGCTATGTTTACCTACCATCTTGAGGTGCAGCTGGTCCAGCAGCTCAACACAGACTGAACGAATTTCCCGCCAATTTCCAGATGAGGGAGGGGAGGGGTGGCTATGAGGGAGTGGGAGAGGGCCAATGGCGTCCTCTGGTGGTAGTGTTGTGATCTAGCTCAATAGGTCTGTGGAACTCAAGGTGAACGAACAAAATTGGATATTCCAGTGAATAAATTTGAATTTCCCGCGACTTTTTGAATTTGCCGTCATTTCCAGGTGTGGGGCTGGGTGGACCTACAGTAGTGGAAGTAGCCCAGTTGACCTATTTTCCCGCCGAAATTTGAATTTCCCCCATGTCTTCAGTGCCTCGTTGGCACAAAGTATTGCCGCCATCTTGGATCCACCATCTTGAATAAATTTTGCCACAGTGCAGAGTGGGGCGATGTAGCTTTGCGCTGCTACTGTCTTGCAGATCAAGATGTACTCGCATCACCGGCGCAGTAGTCAAAAATAATTTGACCTCTCTCAGTTTACACTGTCGTCTTGGCGCCATATACAGCCATGGCTTCATTGTATGATCTTTATCAATACTGTTCATAACAGTCAGAGATAACAAGTTAATGCATACTCTCAATTAGAAAATTTATAGGGCTCTATAACGTGATAGTTGATAGCACTCCAGCACCTGATTTCATCCAACATCTCCTTACCGAAGTTACATTGTTCTTATTTATATTCCATTCAGTATCTGCGTCTTGTAATGCTATGGAAATTCTCGAAATAAGTCACTTCGTAAGACCAAAATATTTCTATGATTTAGTATCTGATTTTAACCTTTATTATAAGAGCCCTTTGCCAGATACAAGTGATCAGCTATTAAAGTATCGCAAATAGAATTACGTCGAAAGCAATGCTCTTAAACTGACCACGAACAGGACCATGTCCTAATTTCCTCTACAAATTGCCAGTTGCTTGGTAGAAACTGTGGTAGTTAAAGTGCGTAGCTGAGTATATTAGCATAACTAGTACGGATTTACTTAATGAATTTGGATGACGTGTCCACATCTCTATTCCCGCACCTCGCAAGTGGTGAAATAGGACCTCCCCTTATTCCTTTAATGCGCTGATACTCGCGAAGAACAGCTTTATACATCTACATCCATACTCCGCAAGCCACCTGACGGTGTGTGGTGGAGGGTACCCTGAGTACCTCTATCGGTTCTCCCTTCTATTCCAGTCTCGTATTGTTCGTGGAAAGAAGGATTGTCGGTATGCTTCTGTGTGGGCTTTAATCTCTCTGATTTTATCCTCATGGTCTCTTCGCGAGATATACGTAGGAGGGAGCAATATACTGCTTGACTCTTCGGTGAAGGTATGTTCTCGAAACTTTAACAAAAGCCCGTACCGAGCTACTGAGCGTCTCTCCTGCAGAGTCTTCCACTGGAGTTTATCTATCATTTCCGTAACGCTTTCGCGATTATTAAATGATCATGTAACGAAGCGCGCTGCTCTCCGTTGGATCTTCTCTATCTCTTCTATCAGTCCTATCTGGTACGGATCCCACACTGTTGAGTAGTATTCAAGCAGTGGGCGCACAAGCGTACTGTAACCTACTTCCTTTGTTTTCGGATTGCATTTCCTTAGGATTCTTCCAATGAATCTCAGTCTGGCATCTGCTTTACCGACGATCAACTTTATATGATCATTCCATTTGAAATCACTCCTAATGCGTACTCCCAGATAATTTATGAAATTAACTGCTTCCAGTTGCTGACCTGCTATTTTTTAGTTAAATGATAAGGGAACTACCTTTCTATGTATTCGCAGCACATTACACTTGTCTACACTCCTCGAAATGGAAAAAAGAACACATTGACACCGGTGTGTCAGACCCACCATACTTGCTCCGGACACTGCGAGAGGGCTGTACAAGCAATGATCACACGCACGGCACAGCGGACACACCAGGAACCGCGGTGTTGGCCGTCGAATGGCGCTAGCTGCGCAGCATTTGTGCACCGCCGCCGTCAGTGTCAGCCAGTTTGCCGTGGCATACGGAGCTCCATCGCAGTCTTTAACACTGGTAGCATGCCGCGACAGCGTGGACGTGAACCGTATGTGCAGCTGACGGACTTTAAGCGAGGGCGTATAGTGGGCATGCGGGAGGCCGGGTGGACGTACCGCCGAATTGCTCAACACGTGGGGCGTGAGGTCTCCACAGTAGATCGATGTTGTCGCCAGTGGTCGGCGGAAGGTGCACGTGCCCGTCGACCTGGGACCGGACCGCAGCGACGCACGGATGCACGCCAAGACCGTAGGATCCTACGCAGTGCCGTAGGGGACCGCACCGCCACTTCCCAGCAAATTAGGGACACTGTTGCTCCTGGGGTATCGGCGAGGACCATTCGCAACCGTCTCCATGAAGCTGGGCTACGGTCCCGCACACCGTTAGGCCGTCTTCCGCTCACGCCCCAACATCGTGCAGCCCGCCTCCAGTGGTGTCGCGACAGGCGTGAATGGAGGGACGAATGGCGACGTGTCGTCTTCAGCGATGAGAGTCGCTTCTGCCTTGGTGCCAATGATGGTCGTATGCGTGTTTGGCGCCGTGCAGGTGAGCGCCACAATCAGGACTGCATACGACCGAGGCACACAGGGCCAACACCCGGCATCATGGTGTGGGGAGCGATCTCCTACACTGGCCGTACACCACTGGTGATCGTCGAGGGGACACTGAATAGTGCACGGTACATCCAAACCGTCATCGAACCCATTGTTCTACCATTCCTAGACCGGCA
Source organism: Schistocerca piceifrons (assembly GCF_021461385.2). NCBI lineage: Eukaryota > Metazoa > Arthropoda > Insecta > Orthoptera > Acrididae > Schistocerca > Schistocerca piceifrons. The sequence continues at coordinate 560,018,750 of NC_060149.1, forward strand.
AGGGAACTTGCTGTTCCAACAGGACAATGCACGTCCGCATGTATCCCGTGCCACCCAACGTGCTCTAGAAGGTGTAAGTCAACTACCCTGGCCAGTAAGATCTCCGGATCTGTCCCCCATTGAGCATGTTCGGGACTGGATGAAGCGTCGTCTCACGCGGTCTGCACGTCCAGCACGAACGCTGGTCCAACTGAGGCGCCAGGTGGAAATGGCATGGCAAGCCGTTCCACAGGACTACATCCAGCATCTCTACGATCATCTTCATGGGAGAATAGCAGCCTGCATTGCTGCGAAAGGTGGATATACACTGTACTAGTGCCGACATTGTGCATGCTCTGTTGCCTGTGTCTATGTGCCTGTGGTTCTGTCAGTGTGATCATGTGATGTATCTGACCCAGGAATGTGTCAATAAAGTTTCCCCTTCCTGGGACAATGAATTCACAGTGTTCTTATTTCAATTTCCAGGAGTGTACATTGAGATTCAATTGCCATTCCCTGCACCATGCGTCTATTCGCTGCAGATCCTCCTGCATTTCAGTACAATTTTTCATTGTTACAACCTCTTCATACACCACAGCATCATCTGCAAAAAGCCTCGGTGAACTTCCGATGTCGTCTACAAGGCCATTTATGTATATTGTGAATAGCAACGGTCCTATGGCACTCCCCTGCGGCACACCTGAAATCACTTTTACTTCGGAAGACTTCTCTCCATTGAGAATGACATGCTGCATTCTGTTATCTAGGAACTCTTACAACCAATCACACAATTGGTCTGATAGTCCATATGCTCTTACTTTGTTCAATAAACGACTGTAGGGAACTGTATCGAACGCCTTGTGGAATTCAAGAAACACGGCATCTACCTGTGAACCCGTGTCTATGGCCCTCTGAGTCTCGTGGACGAATAGCGCGAGCTGGGTTTCACACGACCGTCTTTTTTGAAACCCATGCTGATTCCTACAGAGTAGATTTCTAGTCCCCAGAAAAGTCATTACACTCGAACATAATACGTGTTCCAAAATTCTACAACTGATAGACGTTAGAGATATAGGTCTATAGTTCTGCACATCTGTTCGGCGTCCCTTCTTGAAAACGGGGATGACCTGTGCCCTTTTCCAACCCTTTGGAACGCTACGCTCTTCTAGAGACCTATGGTACACCGCTACCAGTAAAGGCTTGCTCGTCTTGTCCAGACCCACGTTGAGTGCAACTGTAATGCACAATGATGTTTGTGTGTCAGTCATACGTCGCCATACCAATACTGACGCCTAACGTCAAGCCACGACACTAATACAACTAACTACGTAAATCCTGCAGCGCACTGTTTGATCACTATTCCTAGAAAGTTGGGTACCAGAACGGTAAACAGATTTCCGTTTACACTGGTTAAAGACTCTAAACTTCAACCATATCTATCGTGTACCTTTGCATCTCCACAAGAGAGTGGCAAAGGCGATCATGAAGAAGACGCCAAAGTACGGAAGGATCGAGGTAGTGACCAGATTAATCGCGTCAATTTTCAAACAAAGGACTTGATGAAACGTCCTGGCAGATTAAAACCGTGTGCCGGACAGAGACTCAAACTCGAGACCTTAGCCTTTCGTGGGCAAGTGCTACACCAACTGAGTTACCCAAGCACCACTCACAACCAATCCTCACAGCTTTAACCCCGCCAGTACCTCGTCTTCTACTTTCCAAACTTCACAGAAGCTCTCATGTGATCCTTGCAGAACCGTCACTCCTGGAAGAAAGGACCGGTCGTGAGTCGTTCTTGGGTAGCTCAGTTCGATAGGGTCTGGCTACTCTCTGTAACAAAAAAAAAAAAAAAAAAAAAACTGAGTGAACGGATCAACGATCAACCTGAACAGGCGTCATCGGACGTCCGCCACGAACAAATTCAACGAACAATCTAGAACAAAATGATATTAAAAAAAAAGTTTGTAGAGCACTTGCCCGCGAAAGGCAAGGGTCCTAAGTTCGAGTCTCGGTCCGGCACACAGTTTTAATCTGGTAGGAAGTTTCGTATCAGCGCACACTCCACTCCAGAGTGAAAATTTCATTCTGAAAGGACTTGCTGTTGGTGAAGACCAATGAAAATCACAAGAAGATAATAATGCTCAAACAAAGAAGTTTTGGTTGAAGTACAAGTAGCAGCCAAAGCTGATGTCAGGGGGTATAAGTTAATACACCCTCAGACTGAGAAGGGATTTTGCATTAGAAATGTGGCAGATACGAAGCTTTACATGATGTAAACTGCCTATACAGCACGTCACTCTGTGACGGCCAAATGTCTGCCAAGTACGAGACCACAACTGACCAATGCGTTTCTTAATTTCTGCGTACTGCGTCTTAGTTCTCTCTTAGTTCTCGGCACCGTCCTGACATAATACACTGTCGTATTTCTACTGTCTTGCACCTTACAGGGCAGTAACTACTATCGCACAATGTGTGTCGATGCAAACGAACGAATAAGTATCCATACAAAAAATTTTCATGTACTGTATGTAGCACTAAAAGAGAGCTAGTCATCTTCATAATTTGAAAGTGATGCAAAGAGTTTTGATGATGCTCGTGGGAGGTGGTCTTCAATTACCGATATGCTAGCCTCATACGACACGTTCATACTCTGTAAGTAAGCTAATAGAATCAAACAATTGAAGTAGGAATTTTTTTATACACTGAATTCAAAGGGTAAAAAAACGATGAAAAGAATGTTTTGTCATGGTAGGGAAGTTGCCCTTTCCGTAATCCTAATTCACTAGGGTTTTTTCGGACCATCTAAACAATAACTTCTCAGTGCTGTGGTGGAAGGTGTTGTGTCGGTAGCTGGGCCGACACCGTGAAGTTGAGATGGCTGAAAATGCACGCTAGACTAACGCAGAAGGGCGTGAAGTACTGGAACAGGCTACGTAATTAATGTTATTAAGAAAAGTACGTAGCTGTATTAATACTTATCTTTAATATCATTGTAGTACATCGATCTTGACGATACACAGGAGACTTTAATTACAATCACTGTATGGCTAATGGCGCCTTGCTAGTTCGTAGCCATTAACTTAGCTGATGGCTATTCTGTCTCTCGGCTAATGAGAGAGAAAGGCTTCGTACATCTGGTCGGTAGCTAGGTTCTCGTACAACTGGGCGGTAGCTAGGTTCTCGTACAACTGGGGCGAGTGCTCTCTCGTATCACGAGACCTGCCTTCGTGGTGGCGCTAGGTCTGCGATTACACAGTGGCGACACGCGGGTCCGACATGTACTAAATGGACCGCGGCCGATTTAAGCTACCACCTAGCAAGTGTGGTGTCTGGCGGTGACACCACATTCCTCCCCCGCAAATCGGCGAACGGTCGTGTGATAAGGCTTCCGCCCGCCGTGGGGAGGACCACATGTTGACGTATGCGATGAGGTGGGGAGCCTAACAACAGGCGAGGTTGTGCCACCCGCACCCGGCCATTCGGTCCGAGGGGAGCTAGGAAACGCCTGAAAAACTAGTCCAGGGTGCACGTCAACATGCGGTGTATGCGCCCGTAAAGAGACAGGAGGGACCGAAGGATCAACCTCCATTGCGTCGGGGTAGCCGACGCGCGATGACGTCATGTGGTCCGGAGCGGGCGGGAGTCCCATGGCGGAGGACAGCTGGTCACGGGAAGCGATCGGCGGCGCGTGACCCTGGGAGGCGCTTGGCGGCTGCAACGAAGCGTCGAATGCGGGCGGCGCCGGCGGGAGAACAAGCGGCGGCGGCGGCGGCTGTTGCTGCTGCGGCGGCGGCGGCGCGTCGCCATGGGGCAAAATGGAAGGCATCGTCGGTAACACCTGGGGATGAGGCGAGCCAGTAGATGGGTCCCCAGGGCGCTGACCGGACGGCACCGTCGCTGAAAGCAGACGGGGAGCGGCAGAACCCGAGCGACGACAGAGGCGCAGCTGATTGAGATGCCGACGCACCTCACCAGAGGCCCCCAAAACCAAATACATCGCGCGGCCGAGGCAGCGAAGAATGCGCCCTGCGAGCCAACGCCGTGAACCTCGATAGTTGCGATAAAATACAACGTCGCCTGGAGCAAAAGCAGGAGTCTGCCGCTGCACAGGAACCTGATGCGGCGGATGCAGCAAAGACAGCAAGGTGCGATGAGGACGACCGTGGAGCAACTCCGCCGGCGAGCGACCATCTCGGGGCTGAGAGCGATACGAAGACAAAAAGAGCAACACTGCGTCCTCCCGAGAATGCGACTCTTTCAATTTCAACATCTGTGACTTGAAAGTCCGGACCAATCGTTCAGCGGCACCGTTGGACTGAGGCGAAAACGGCGCGGATGTCAGATGTTGAATACCATTGGCCTGGCAGAATGACTGAAATTCTGCGGACATGAATTGTGGGCCATTGTCGGAAACAATAGTCTGCGGAAGACCTTCAATGCAAAAGATAGCAGACAACGCTTGGATGGTGGCGGAGGACGTCGTGGAAGACATCCGGACAACAAAAGGAAAATTACTGAAGGCGTCGACCAGAACCAACCATCGAGCATTCCAGAATGGACCAGCAAAATCAACGTGCAAGCGTTGCCAAGGGGAAGTGGCTTTTGGCCACGCAAAGACTTTCCGCGGCGGTGCGGACTGTTGTTCGGCACACGCCGGGCACGAAGAACACATATTCGTAATCGCAGCATCGATTCCGAACCAAGTACAGTGCTGACGAGCAAGTTGTTTCGTTCGCACTATACCCCAATGTCCTTGGTGAAGAAGCCGTAAAACAGAGGACTGTAACGAACGTGGGACCACGACTCTGGACTGATCATTATCAGAACGCAACAACAAAACACCACGTCGAACAAAAAGTCTCTCCTTGTGAGCAAAAAATCTGCGAACCAACGGATCCTCGATCCGAGACTTTGACAAAGGCCATTGCGTAGCAACAAAACGTAAAACAGTAGCAAGGACAGGGTCAGCAGCTGTGGCTGTAGCGACACGACGAAAACCAATCGGAAACGATTCGACCACTTCATCGGTTTCCGAATCAATGAACATGCAAGCAAGTTCGGAAGAATCGAATGCTTTATCCTCAGCAACAGGCAAACGGGACAATGCATCGGCGTTTCCGTGCTTAGCAGTGGACCGATACAAGATATCGTAGCGGTACTGCGAGAGGAAAATAGACCAGCGAATGAATTTCTGCGCTGTACGTGGAGGTACAGGCTTGGTCGGATGAAAAAGCGATGTCAAAGGTTTGTGGTCTGTGATGATGGTAAAGTGACGACCATACAAGAAATCATGGAACTTAGTAACACCAAACACGAGAGCCAAAGCTTCTTTCTCTATCTGCGAGTAATTTCTTTGCGCAGACGAGAGCAATTTGGACGCAAAGGCAATAGGGCGATCATGGGAGCCAACTTTGTGCGCAAGCACTGCACCGATCCCGAAATCCGATGCATCTACCATCAACAAAAGGGGTTTCTGGGGATCGAATGGCGTAAGGCAAGTATTAGAAAGCAACGCCGATTTCAACTGGCGAAAGGCGCGTTCGCATTCCGTCGTCCAGACGAACGGAACACCTTTACGGCGTAAGCGATGAAGCGGAGCTGAAATGGAAGAGGCATTGCGCACATATTTATTGTAATAATTAATTTTACCCAACACACTCTGTAGCTGTTTCACATTTTGAGGGGAAGGCAATTCTTGTATAGCACGGAGGTGCTCTGGGCTCGGATGTATGCCTTGGGCATTAATGACATGTCCCAGGTATGGTAAGTCACGAGCAAAAAACACACATTTGTCCTTCCTCAAGCGAAGACCATTTTGCCGCAAGACCTGAAATAATGTTCGTAAGTTCGCAAGATGATCTTCTTCTGTCTGTCCGGAGATCACTATATCGTCCAGATAGTTTGCTGCAGTAGGGACCGACGCACAAATAGTTTGTAAATATTGCTGAAACAAGGCAGGGGCGGATGCACACCCGAATGGCAGTCTTTTGAAGCGGTACAATCCAAGATGCGTGTTAACCACCAATACGCGCTGGGATTCGTCGTCCACCGGTATTTGCAAGTACGCATCGGCTAGGTCCAACTTTGAAAAATATTTTCCCGGGCACAGTTTAGCAAAAAGATCTTCCGGGCGGGGCAAAGGAAAAGTAGCAGTCACTAGCTGTGGATTCACTGTGGCCTTGAAGTCCACGCAAAGCCTCAATTTTCCGGAAGGTTTTGGCAAAATTACTAAGGGTGAGGCCCAGAGAGAAGCTTGCACACGTTCAATTACACCCTGTGATTCGAGATCGTGTAACGTTCTTGCGACCTCATCACGCAATGCGTGGGGAACATTGCGCGCCCTGAAAAATTTCGGTTGCGCGTTTACCTTCAGTTCTAAATGTGCTTCATAGTTTTTAGCGCAACCTAAGCCCGGTGCAAAATGTCTGCAAATACGTCACACAGCCGAGAAACACTGTCTGTAGGCACAGTCTGATTCACTGATAGGACCTGATTTACAATAGACATGTTAAACAACTGAAATAAATCTAGACCAAACAAGTTCACTGCAGAAGAAGAACGAAGAACGTAAAATGACACAAGTTTTGTTTGTCCCTTGTATGTTGCAAGAAGGCTGCACTGTCCTAACACAGGAATTTTCTGTCCGGAATATGTAGTTAGCTTAACATTTGCGGAACGCAACGGAGGTTTGCCCAGTTGTTTGTACGTGTCGTGATTGAGCAATGAAACTGCAGCTCCGGTATCGAGCTGGAATGGTATCACTTTGCCTTCAAAGTCTAAGTCCACAAAAAGTTTATCGTTCTGCTGACGACAAGAGCGACTGTTTTGTGCAATTTGAATAGACACTGGTACAGAATCACTTGCTAATTGACGTGATTTCCGGCGACGTCGACGCACAGTTTTTGTGGGACGAACACAGTTACTGTTAGAGAAAGTGTCACTGGACGAAGTGGAATTAACGACATGAATGTCCATAGGCGAAGGTCCACGAGCCTGAGTGTCCTTGGTTCGATTCCGGCGCGAAGCAAAGGGCCTGGAATGATGGTGATTGTCTGATCTGAGCTTTTTCTGGCAAACACTTTGAACAAGTCCTTTCTTATTGCAGAAAAAGCAAATAGCTTGGCGTGACGGGCAATGTTCACGCGAATGTCTAGTAGCACACCGCGGGCATGATTTCACTGCATTTGTGTGCTGGCGCGGCACACCTGGCTTAGCAGGCGGCGGCCGCTGTGTCGACGTGCGCAAGGCCCGATTACCGGGCCGCGCAGCGCGTCCAGCGGGCCGGTTAATGTTACACACTGCTGGCGAAGTTTCAAAAGATTCCTGAGCACAGTCAAGTGTGTCCTGTCTATCCAATATGTCTATCACTTGTTGAAGGGAGGGATTAACTAGTTTCAAAATTTGCTCCCGTATGCGAACATCAGAAACGTTCTGTGCAATTGCATCACGCACCATTGTATCTGAATAAGAAAGACCACAGTCACATTCAAAGGCACAGTCCCTAGTAAGTCCTTGCAATGTTGCTACCCACTCCCTATTAGTTTGACCGGCCGTACGTTTTGTACGAAAGAACGTATACCGTTTTGCAACCACATTAACTGTTTCTTTGAAATAGGCATCTAATGCAGACAAAATTTCCTCGTAGGACAGAGTTGCTACGTCGCGTCGGGGAAACAATTTCACTATCACACGGTATGTGGACACACCGACACAAGAAAGCAAAAACGGCTGCCGCTCGTTACCTTGAATTCTGTAGGCTGCTAGATGAAAGTTGAACTGCCGAGACCACTCGTGCCAGGTCTCATCGGCTGCCACGTATGGTCGAAAGGGAGGTGCAACAGCGTTTAGTGGCAGCGGTAGCGAAGAAGCGGCTGCGGCCGCATCGGTTTGCAGCGCACGTTGACCCTGGACGAGCTGTCCAAGGGCATCCAATAACGCCTGCGTCTGCTGATTCTGCAAGCGATAAAATTCGGACAGTACATCTGGAGAATGTGGCGAAGCCATGACACAATTAAATGTAAGCAATCAGAAAGAACTCTTTTATCTCGTCGCCAATGTTGTGTCGGTAGCTGGGCCGACACCGTCAAGTTGAGATGGCTGAAAATGCACGCTAGACTAACGCAGAAGGGCGTGAAGTACTGGAACAGGTTACGTAATTAATGTTATTAAGAAAAGTACGTAGCTGTATTAATACTTATCTTTAATATCATTGTAGTACATCGATCTTGACGATACACAGGAGACTTTAATTACAATCACTGTATGGCTAATGGCGCCTTGCTAGTTCGTAGCCATTAACTTAGCTGATGGCTATTCTGTCTCTCGGCTAATGAGAGAGAAAGGCTTCGTACATCTGGTCGGTAGCTAGGTTCTCGTACAACTGGGGCGAGTGCTCTCTCGTATCACGAGACCTGCCTTCGTGGTGGCGCTAGGTCTGCGATTACACAGTGGCGACACGCGGGTCCGACATGTACTAAATGGACCGCGGCCGATTTAAGCTACCACCTAGCAAGTGTGGTGTCTGGCGGTGACACCACAGAAGGTACCTTGCTTCGGTAGGATCTGTGAGAACTTCCTCTAGACTTTTCTTATGGTGACGACGCTTAACACATACACCCCAACGTTCGAGTGTGTACGTCGAAGTATATAAGATTAATATGTCTAAGTTACATCGTGTTTACAGATATCTCAGGGGCAAACTAATGATTTCGTTAGATTTTTTGTGCATTAGTTACGTTGTATGGGAAGTTAATAATCATTTAAGAGAAATTCGTGCTACGCAATCCCTAAAATCTTCATCCTATTAAATTAAAAGTTTTATTTTTCGCCTTTAACGTAAGATCGCATTATCCGTTTTCTTTACGTGTAAGCCTACTGTACGGCCTGTTCCAGTTCCAAACAGTACTTATGTTGTCGTTTGTGCTCCTACCAGCAGTACAGATGTTCTGCCCTCAACGCAACGTTACAGTCAGCAGTAAACGTATTTTTTTCGCCTCGTTTGATATTCTCATACGAGCCACTAACGTGTAAATGAGTAGTTTTGATTCCAATATGTTGCTCTGAGGAATTCGTACCTTAAAATATTATGGATTACATAAATGTTCACAAGATGATTTTTCCAATCTCATTTCTTTGCCCTGATTTTCCAAATAGGATCGTAATAACTTATTTGCTACTAGTCTTATGTCTAGTGGTTCTAAATTGTTTCTTTTCGTGTTATGTTCAGCAGTGTGTAACACCTAGGACGGATGTAGGAATATATATATATAGTGGTTAGACACCAATATGGGAACACCGTGAGAAATGCATGTTTGAACGTAAATGCAGATGCTAGCCAAGCCTACAAAGATGATTTTTTCCACCTTGTACAAACTGTAGGGACTCATCGATGAGAGGATACGGAACCGAAAATGTCTAATGAACTTATGTCCGGAAATGCATAGTTTCCAGGCTATTTATTCAATAACACATTTTTACAGAGACTGAGGCCTGATACGAGTTGTACCATGCATCCACAGTTACAGTATGTGTTGAAAACTGTTCCCATGTGCTTCACCGCATGCGTGTACGCGTCGTAGCATGCTCTGTCCCTCACGTTCACATCAGCCAGGCTGCAGCCGAACGGTATCATAGGCAGCATAAATACGCTGCTCTAGTGTCTCTACATCAGAAATAGGCTCTGCTTACACGATACTTCCGAGATGGCTCCATAACCAGAAATCTCACTGGTTGAGATCCGGGCCATGCAACTGGACCGCCTCGTCTGACCCATCGACCAGTGAGCACATGATAGACATGCGTCCCGACGTTAACGTCGAAGTGGGCTGGAGCACCATAATGCAGCAGCCACATAACCCTTCGAACCATCAATGGCGTTTCTTCCAGCAGGGGAGGCAAAGTCACACGCAAAGAAACGCCAATAATTCCGGCCTGTTACGCGACGTGGAAGGATGACTGATCCCAAAATACCGTCGCCAATTACCCCGGCCCACACATTCTGGCTGCACAGACGCTGATGATTCGCTGTCACCATACGATGAGGTTTCTGCGTTCTATTCCACAGATGACTATTATGAAAGTTGAAGATATCACTCCATGTAAGGTGACCTCATTTGAGAATAGGATGGGTGACACTAATCACGGAATCGTCGGTGCCTGGTGAAAAAACCAGTGAAAAAACTGCTCCGGATGTGGAAATTCTGTTACTAGTAAGCCCTGCACATGCTGTAAGTGATGAAGGAGGAGGAGGAGATTAGTGTTTAACGTCCCGTCGACAACGAGGTCATTAGAGACGGATTACAAGCTCGGGTGAGGGAAGGATGGGGAAGGAAATCGGCCGTGCCCTTTCAAAGGAACCATCCCGGCATTTGCCTGAAGCGATTTAGGGAAATCACGGAAAACCTAAATCAGGATGGCCGGAGACGTGATTGAACCGTCGTCCTCCCGAATGCGAGTCCAATGTGCTAACCACTGCGCCACCTCGCTCGGTTAAGTGATGATGGTTGTTACAATTGTCATAGAGAATGTTCCACAAGGTCGTCTGCCTTACTTTCAACTGGCGGGCCAACTCCGTGGTACTGACACGACGGTCGCCTTCCACATTGTTAATCACATTTTCCTCCAAGTAGTGTGTCTAACATTTATAGTACGTCCTTCATGATTTCTTGTTTCCTGAAACGAACCTGTCTCAGACAAGCGACGAAACAGTGTTGCAAACATTGAATGCTGTGGCTATTGTCGGCGGGAATAGATCTCCTGATACTAACCTGCTGCTCGCCGCCCGATGCCAAGCGACAAATGGCAGGTGCGACGTGATGTCTGGTCGTTAACGGAAAATACATGACACAATTTTGTCTGCATGCCATAAAAATGACAGATTCGCCGCTGTGACTTCGTTGTCACACGCTTGATAAGGACGAACATCGACTGATGTGTAGATCTTCTGCAGAGGTGTGGCAGCCGATTCAGGAGATCCTGGCCTTTCTTATACGTACGGCTCCCCATGCCGTTACACCGAAATTATTTCTGCTCCGCCGGCGATGTGGCCGAGCAGTTCTAGGCGCTTCAGTCCAGAACCGCGTGACTGCTACGGTCGCAGGTTCGAATCCTGCCTCGGGCATGGATGTGTGTGATGTCCTCAGGTTAGTTAAGTTTAAGTAGTTCTAAGTCTAGGGGACAGATGACCACGGCCTCGCGGGATTAGCCCAGCGGTCTAGGGCACTGCAGTCATGGAGTGTGGGGCAGGTCCCGGGGGAGGTTCGAGTCCTCCCTCGGGCATGGGTGTGTGTGTTTGTCCTTAGGATAATTTAGTTTAAGTAGTGTGTAAGCTTAGGGACTGATGACCTTAGCAGTTAAGTCCCATAAGATTTCACACACATTTGAACATTTGAACATTTGATGACCTAAGATAGTGCTCAAAGCCATTTGAATTATTTCAACTTGTGCTCGCCAATGAGACTTACTTCCGACGTACGAAGACCAACGCTGTTATCTGGATAAAAGGCCTCGCGATCTCCTATTTGTTCCATGAAGGCGATAAGAGTGTTCTTGATTTTTGGACGTTCCTGCAAGATCGCTTTACTTTTCTCGTGCACCATCCGCGATATCGTCAGTACTATACCACCTTTTTGCGTAGTGTCATCTTCGATCCCCCGCCCCTCCCCCTCCCCCTGCAGCTGGGTTGTCCCAGGTATGAGAAGGTGATTTCACTGTGATTGTGTAATACCAGGACTCAATGCAATGTATCGGGAAAATGCAATATTCTTCGCGAAGAAGTGCCTGGAACATGCCTGACAGCCTTGGGACTCAGAGCGCGTCTACCCACGGGACGCAGGTGTCATTTTGTTTGTTATCGATGCTAATTGCGCATCATTATTTTCGCCTGGAGGGTGCCCTATGCGATATAAACAAATAACAAAAAGAAATTGGTATGATACATGATCTGAGAAGAAAAAGTAAGTAGGAGGTTCAGTTTGAAACACCGATCGGGCACAAATTTTCATCTGCCGCCGTTACTCTATTTCAAAGTCCTATGGCAGGGCGGACGTCTGTTCTTCGATATTTAAGATGAAATTGCGTTTTGAGGCAATACAGGTGATTTGCGAACATTTGTCATGCCATCAATGTAACGGGGCTTCAACGGCATCCTTTCCTTAGTCATTGCGCTAGCCCATGTCATATAAAAGCTAATCAGATTACAGCGAATGTTTAGTCAACTAACCAATGGTAAGTATACAAGTATTTATGAACAGTAGAAGCAGGAGTTCAGCGAGCTTATCACTTAACCGAGTGCCACATAGAGCGCCTGTATAGTGAGTCATTTCAGCTGCATAGCTGACGGTAATATTTGTCACGATAGATTTAATGTAATACTCGCACAATGAAAGCTAATCAGATTACAGCGAATGTTTAGTCAACTAACCAATGGTAAGTATACAAGTATTTATGAACAGTAGAAGCAGGAGTTCAGCGAGCTTATCACTTAACCGAGTGCCACATAGAGCGCCTGTATAGTGAGTCATTTCAGCTGCATAGCTGACGGTAATATTTGTCACTATAGATTTAATGTAATACTCGCACAATGATCCCTGTAGTCATACTGTATCATTAGCAGCTCGTGAATGGAGTACTATGTTTGTTAAATCAGATTACTCAAGCTGATGCCACCACACTATACTTAGGTAGTCAGCGCTAGATTATGTGCGCTACCATTAACGTTGCTGTAAGCAGTTTGACAGCGTAACACCACCACATCCGCTGACAACCTGTACCAGTATCATCACACATTTGTTACTCGCCGTGATTACAAGTTGCTGATGTTTGTCAAGAATAGCGGAAAGCGCCTCATGTATGTGAGGTTCCATTTGCTTTACGCCTAGTACAGAGAGAATCCTAAATAACAGTAAGCGGTTACACAGCGAAGGGAAGAGTCCACGTATTGTCTCGAGTTCTAGCTGTTTAGTATTAACGTAGTTCCCGATAGTTTCACACTAATAGGAATTCTTATATGGGAATTATCAATGTGTAATTACTGGAACACTCAACTGCCTTAATAACACCTCATTCTTAATTGAATGTAACTCGAAAGGCGACGTTAGTTTGACATTTCCGTCCGTCTCCTGACGACTTACTGAATGAAGTCTGAATTGCATTCACAGCTGTGTTGACTGCCGCATGAATTCTGTAAAGGGTTGCACAGCTGGCAGTCATTGCTGAATACTGGCATGTGCAAATATCCTCACTGTTCTAGGGGAACTCGACTTTGTTGCATTTTTTCCATACCGTAATTAGCACAGTAACATAAGGCTCATTCTGCTGAAGAACTTCATGCCCGCAAGTCCCTACATAAGAATCTGTGAGCGGTACCAATGCATGAAAGGAAACAGACTGTTGGACGAAAGACTGGAGAGCTTCTTGCTTTCTGCGTTTCCCATAGGGCCTACGATAAGTATCTGGTGTCATATTATGCTTCAGAACGCTAAACTGTTTATTTTTTCAATTAATACTAAGACAAAGGCTATGATATGAGAAGAGGAAATGACTTGTATGCTTCTCAGAAACTGAAATTTTTTGAGTTTATTTTCTCACTTCATATTAAAACAAGGGCTTTAATAAGAGAGGAGGAAATGAAGTATACGCTTCCAAGACATACTATTTCCATGTGTACTACTACTGCGTGCATGAAAGGTCTGCAATTAATTTTTGTGTGTTGAATAAATTTTGATATCACCTCAAATTACTTTGTGAGAAGGTTCCAATTTTCTTGGGATGCAAGCAGAGTGGACATTTCATCACTGGTTAATAATCTGATGACTAATGACATGGTAGCAGTTCCAACTGCTCCATGGTACCTGTGAGTAGAGTCTCACGTTGATTACAATAAGAACATGCAGACAGTGATGTCCGCTCACTGCAGTCAGAGCCAAGCTGATTTCTTACTGTTTATGGCAAAGCGTCTGCTGCAGTGTCCACGCTCAGCCAACATAAACAAATCGCGACGGCCTTAGGCACTTCTAATCGCTGCACTTGTTGCGGACAGCGACAACAAGACGACACTGTCTCTGATAACGATATTATGGAGTTAATGCATCTTACTTAAAGTAATAAGCAGGACATGGGTTGAGTAAAAATCCAGTTTGTGGTAACTAGCCATTACATTAAAATACTTTACAGTTATATTTGATGCAGTATTTATTGTTGCTTGTCTCTCTGATGTTAATAGTGTCGATTCAGATTGTACGTGAACACGAAAACACACACACAGTCATTGCTTCCAGTGAGAGTGATGAACAACACATGCGCCAATCAATTACGCAGATACACTGTGACCGATAGGTGACCCAATTGTTGACAACAAATTCCAGCAGTGATAAACACACCCGTGAGGAAGAATTCGTAGTGAAAAATACACTTTTGGAGCTATCAGGTGGAAAATACTATGTTCACACTACTCTTTGCTCGAATTTGCGTCTTTTGGCAGGGCTCAGCATCTCCTTTCTTCTTAGGAAGTTGACGATAAAAGCATCATAACTCGTCACCAGTAACAGTATTGCGTAGGAACGCTCAATGAGCAACCTGATAACGTTCAAGCAAAACTGCGATGATAGTCACTCCAATCAATTTTGTTGTTTGGAATTATAGCATGCATTACTCCTACACCAGACTGCCTGTTGAATGCAAATGTCGCATAATGGTTAAATGGTAATCCATCATTTATATCAGTAGTCGAGACTTCCTTAATGTGGAAAATCATTCATGCCAGAACGATCTTTGCTGAAACAAGAATATCTTTTTCTGGAGTATTTTTCCCAAAATCACACGATCCAAACACAGTTTAAATGTTTCGAGGTGTTTACTCTGCATTCACCCCTCTATTATACCAAATGTAAACATTGTGTTGTAGATGTTACATCTTTTTCTACTTGCGTCACAATTTGACAACGCTTAACTGTAGTTCATGATTTACAAACATGCAAAATCCAATGCTTAACTGCAAGATGATAACTTGAACCTCAAATACTAAAATGACATTTGATACATACACTGACACCGTCGCGCCGCGTTCACATGTCCGGCGCCCGGTTTCAAGCGGCGGGTAGCGCCTGGCCGGCGGCCGGTAGCCGCTGCAGCGCGAGGAAACGCTCGAGCGTAAGCTGTTCTGAACGCGACGAAGCCACGAGCTGTCCCGCGGAACTGTGTCTGGAAGTATTTGTTATTACTGGTGGGTGGAAAGAGAAGAGAATTATCTTCGATGTTGAATCAGTCATAACCTTAGACGAGGGCCGCTATGTGACAAAAAAAAAAAAAAAAAAAAAAAAAAAAAAAAAAAGATGCAGTGGGACGCGAACACGCGACTATAAGTTCAGAATGCACGACGATTACCACTTTTTTATAATATTAACGACACGAGGAGGTTTCCAACCTGTCTATTCCACGTTATAGGCATACACAGTGACTACCTTTTTTTTGTTTCATTATTACATTAAGGAAATGTGTACAAATGATAATTCTAGAAACTGATGGTTACAACAACAAAGGTGGCATTCAAAGAATAAACAAAAAAAATGTAAATCACTAATGCAATTCCATGGAAAAAAAAGTTCTTCAACAAACGTAACCGTTTCAATTTGGTACATCGCCATCAATATCTGCAACAGCTCCTTTGAAGGGTAGTGGCAACAGAGGCACTCTGCTTCGCTAGTGCCTCAAGGAAAACAGCAATCCTTGAATCAGCCGGTCTCGTTCTTCTCGCATTGCTGACAAGGCAGTACGTTTAGCCGTAAGTGTGGTGCGGCACAGAACATTAACCGCAGCTTGGCACTCCCCAATTTAGTGGGGTGTTAACGAAAACACTGCGTAAATAATTTACGAAGAGCGTAGGGTATCTCGGCGTGCGTTCGAGAGCATTTTGAGCATTTTGTAGGAACCACCAGTATTGAAGCTGCTCTTTCTCTCCGTCACTAAATATATAGGCGACGGTAAGTCCTTTGAACCATGTAAGCGCATGACATTTTGCGGCAGGAATGTAAGAGTCATCTGGAGAGAGAAGGGTCTGAGGATCAATCATATTAGTTGTGATCCGAAGGTTACAAGCTAGAATCTTCTGTGTAAGACGATGTTCATCAGTGTCCAAGAGGTGAAAATCTGGGTGATAAGGGGAGTCTTACTCCAATAGCGTGAAGCCGCTGTAGTGTAGCATACTTTTTGTTGGCGATGTGGTACCACTTCGAATGCACTGTGGTCGACAGAAAGTTGTGGTGAATAGTTTTCCACACTCCTGACCAATGAACCGTAGGATACGTGGTTTCCACCACGTTATGTGGATCAGCCCGCAGAAGGTTGGTATAAGAATCTTTCGCCTTTGGTGGACGTGTGGCGGGGAGGTTCGAGGATACATCGCTGTATTCAAGAATGAAGCTCGACACATGGGAGAGCTGTAGGCCGACATGCGCAACCAACACCAGCGGGAAGGGAGAGACTAGCATCAGAACCTGTAGTAAACGGTCCATGATAGAAGGATGTTGACTTTTCCATCGTTTCTACACGTTGCTCATGTAAAGGGCAGCTGCTCTTTCCCTGAAGTTGACCAATACCAGTTCCCCCTTGTGCACTAGGAGGGTAAGGGTGTCGTATCGTACTTTAAATATATGACCTGCGGAAATGTAGTAACTGAAGGCCGCCAGAAGCCGGTGACCTATCGGCATCGGAAGTGGGAGGACATGTGCCACATGGTTGAGTTTTGATGTCACATATAGGTTCAAGTATTCAACATGTTGTACTTCATTCAAGTCCCGGAGCAGGTTCTGGCGCACCATCGTGCGCATGATTTGTAGTAACCGTCGATAGTTAGCTGCAGCTGTTTTGCTAAATCCTTCGTGAACGTGATTCCCAAATATCGCAGATCAGAAACTGGTGTAGGGGAGCGATGACGTCCGGTTCGAGACCACGCACAATATCCATCGCCGCTAACTTATTGATGTTCAGAAGACTGCCTGCGGTCTGTCCGTATCGCTCGATCCAGGTTAGTACGATTCGAACTTCATTATTGGAACGAACCAGCAGTAGCAGGTCGGCAACGTATGCCCTATAGCGAAAGGTGACGTCCCGCAGCGTGATGCCTGATAGCCTGTGGTTAAGGCCCCCGAGGAGTGGCTCCAGTGCGATTGCATAAAGGTAGGTAGAAACTGGACAACCCCGTCGTAGAGACCTCTTAATGGGTACAGGACCTACCGTCCTTCCATTGACCTGGACGTGTGAGTTGGCAGCGTCCAAAGATGAAAGAGCTTATCATAGGGGGCCGGGGTAAATCCCATACGGTCCATCAATCGTAGGAGGTAGTTCTCTTTCTCTTTGGCTCTGAGCACTATGGGACTTAACATCTGTGGTCATCAGTCCCCTAGAACTTAGAACTACTTAAACCTAACTAACCTAAGGACATCACACACATCCATGCCCGAGGCAGGATTCGAAACTGCGACCGTGGCAGCTCCTCGGTTCCGGACTGAGCGCCTAGAACCGCTAGACCACCGCGGCCGGCGTAGGATGTAGTTCTGGTGCACTCTATCAAAGGCACGATTGAAATCGATGGAGATGATCGCCACTCTCAGATAGCACGTAGAGGCGATCGCTATTAAGTCCCAGCAGTCACAGGTGGCCATGTGTATGTTGGCTTCTCCCCCATGTGACGTCTGTTCATGGGCGAGAATCATGGGCAAAGTCATCCTAATATGGCCAGCCATAATCATGACGAAAATCTTGTAGTCGGCGTTCACCATTGTGAGTCGCCGATAGTCGTAAATTGATCGCCCGCCTATTGGTTTGTGTACTGGTATGAGAAGTCCTTCTACAAACGTTCGTGGAACAACACAGTCTGGGAGGGTAAGGGTGTCGTATCGTACTTTAACTGTATGACCTGCTGAAATGTAGTAACTGAAGGCCGCCTGAAGCCAGCAACCTATCGGCATCGGTATTGGGAGGACATGTGAAACATAGTTGAGTTTTGATGCCACTTAGAGGAACACACTATAGTTGATTCTAGTCCCGGAGCAGGTTCTGGCGCACCATCGCCCGTATGATCTGTAGTAACTGTCAGTATTGGGACAACCTATGTTATCGTACACTCTGCATTGTTCCCAGATGTATCCAAGATGGCGGCGAACACGTCATACAAGATGGCGGCGTAGAGACTTGGCAACAGCACATGACATCATCCAAGGTGGCCGCCATGACGTCATTAAAGATGGCGGATTTTGGTGGGAAGATAGGTCAAATTGGGAACCTACACTAACCTAACGCCCCTCCCCACAAGCGCCCAGACAAATGGTGGCAAATACAAATTCCAACAGAATAATGCATCACACCACAGGAACGTTGTAGCCTCAGGAGTGCGTGTGTTTATGTTCTCTCTTACCAATACCTTCCAGGTACTGATCCTAGACTCTAGAACAATACTTTAGGCTTGATAGCATAGTTGGTTTACACAACAATGCTTCAAACTCCATCCGTATGGAGCTCCATCATGCAAAAAATCATATATTTCGGGTTCTTCATAACCATCTGCTATTACATGACAACACTTTCAAATCTGTTACTATACACCGATAAGGGATGCTAACCTCCTCGACATAGCAGCATCTGGAGAAATCCTGTGCACTTGGATGGGTGAGGACTCGGCGAGCTCCATTCACTCACAAGACGTAGAATGTAGCGGTCTATTTCTGGTCCGCTGCATATTAAAGTGGTAATGGTGCTGCAGGACCTGCTGGTCAAATACAGTGCGGGCGGTACTTCAGTCTCTAATTTTATCCTAAGACTGTCTGTCCCTGGTAGCTGAGAGGTCAGTGTGACAGAATGTCAATCCCAAGGGCCCAGGTTTGATTTCTGGCAAGGTCAGAGATTTTCTCCACTCAGGGACTGGATGTTGTGTTGCCCTAATCATCATCATCTCATCCCCATCGACATACAAGTCGCTGAAGTGGTGCCAAATCGAAAGACTTTGACCCAGCAAACGGTCTACCTGACGGGAGGCCCTAGTCACACCACGTTTACATTTTTATTTATCCTAAGACTGTGAGAATGCTCTGTGACTCCCATCCGCATAGAGATAGATCTTAAATTTATGCACTATGCTCGAGGTGTTAGAAATATGTAGAGTGCTGTCTGATATACTTTGATGATGTATGTGTGTGAGAATTCAAAATTAATGGACTTACTGCACAGTCATCTATCTACATTCGCGATGATACTCGCAAAGTAGAGAGATGGGGCGGTTTAGCTATGATACCTATAGTGGAAAACATGCTCTCGCAACATTTGTCGGAGTTGAAATTACTGAAAATTGCTAAAATTGTTTGCAGTAGAACTGTGATGCTTATTATCACAGTACATCGACAGTGTCTTGTCTGTTGACTGGTATGCTGTTGGTTGCCACGTAATAACTGACTGATAGTGCTTTTTTGAGTTGGAGGAAGAGTTTTGGTCGATGGACAACAGCTTCTGATGCCTGCAGTATGAGGAATCAGTGGAAATGGAACACAGAGCCATCAGCTGTTCCGTGACAGATGAGTTTGAATGTAGAGGTCGTAAATCACTTTTGGACAGGGGTTTGGAAACTCTCCACAACACAATCAAACTCTTCCAGTTTCCTTACGTTGTAAGAGAACGTGCTAACGTCATTTTAGAAACTGACACAGATCTCTAAGGCATGGCAGGAAAAACTAAATGTATGGCAGTGTTTAAAGCATCTGTAATCAGAAAAAAAACAGTGTTTCAAACAACGACACAGTGCTTCGACTTATAGTATAGTTTGTGGGCAGTGGATCAATAACTGATTAATAGGATCGTGACATGTGCTCGATGCCAACACACAGATGATGTTTGTTTTCAGTGTATGGGGGGAGAGAGTTGCAGTAAGAATCTTATCTAGTTCTCTTTTGCATCAAGTTAGTTGAGCTTTTATAGTTCGTAATTTTTCTCTAATGGATAACGAAGACTGGGGAGATAGACGTGAATGGACGTCGATCTGTAGTACTTGTATGTAGTTTGGGGTACACCACAGCGCAGTAGCAAAAATCCTCGTCCTTGTCTCAGTTCCAGTTTCCATTGAATGATCAAAACAAAGTCATGTCGCTGCATAGCCTGTTTCTACACGGTATGCAGAAGGTGGTAGATATAGTTTTCTCCGACTTCTACTCAATTCCAACTTTCATTGTAACGATCACATGTGCAAAGCAGCAGGGATGGTAGCGCAGATTCTGAGAGGGCTGTTGCTGGATGCATAGGGACTACCTAAAATGAAGACTGATTTTTAATATAGTAGATAAATTCGAGAGGGGTGACTCGTTTTGAGATAGGAGAGTGCCAGAAATATGATTCACTAGTCACTGTAATCATTAGAGGACTTCTCCACAGGATCCCATGTAGGTACGTGGTTGAATGGAAAGACTTGATACCTAATCATAGAAATCATTTCTAGCAGATAGCGTAACACTAGAGATCTGAAAAGCTAGTGCACATTTCTTACGACATCAATCAGCACACCATCTACTATTGTTTGTATTCCTTCTCAATCAGTCATCGCCTATAACTCAGTGGATATAGCGCAGAACATCTGACATGGTATCGAGACAGAATACGTTACAAACACTGGAGAAATATCTAGTGGCGGCGGCGTGAGGGTGTTCAAGAAATGGTTCAAGTGCCACTGAGCACTATGGGACTTAACGTCTGAGGTCATCAGTGCCCTAGAACTTAGAAATACTTAAACCTAACTAACCTAAGGACATCACACACATCCATGCCCAAAGCAGGATTCAAACCTGCGACCGTAGCAATCACGTGGTTCTGGACTGAAGCGCCTAGAACCGCTCGGCCTCTGCGGCCTTCACGAGGGTGTTGCAAATAGCGGGTTCGTACCACGTTCCTTCGCAAAATCATTTTCAAAATGGAACGATTTTGTGACGAGTCTGCATCGTGGGTTACGTGTAACCGAACTGCCTGTCTGATAATATACGCTCCAATGATCACTGTCCTGGTATTTGTCTGGTAAAACCAGGTGATTCGTAGGTAATGCTGTACGTGGATTTATAAAATCAGTATAGCTTTTAACATGGATACTTGTGTGCACATGTAGAACGAAGACTGCTTGTGATAGTAACATACAGTAGTTGTTGGGATACGATTTCTTAACATCTGGCCGTTTGTAGGACGATTAAACCTCTTTTTCTAAGATACAGTGGTAGCACCCGGAAGAATAAGTTATGGGACATGCCTACCCATCATTGATTTTTGGTCAGTATGAGTTCGTGTCGCCAGCGACCAGTTATTGACGAAGTATTATACTTAGTAGTAGAAGTTCGCCTTGAGCATCAGGCTTACAAAGTATGTGTTTGTGTTCCGACATGTGCAAAGGAAGGTATGGATTTGACTTCAAGTACTGTGATAGCAAAGGGAACGGTATGTGAAGTCGTAAGAATGGTACTAATACTTCTATTACCAGAGCCACAGCCGTCAACAGGGTGCATTTCTGATACTTCCCTCTTGTCGAATGTCGTTCAACTGAGATCGCGATCGTAAAATTTAGTTGTAAGTACAGGGATAAAATGTATATGTTACCGATTTCTCAGTGTGAAGATTCTACCTCTGCGTGCTGGGCGTGCAGTGCTGGGATAATTTACGTTTCTTGTTAATGGTAGGATTTGACTGAATGGAGAGACCTGTTGGATCATAGGAATGTAGACGTCTTAACTGCGTCGTCCTCTAGACGGTCGAATAGCGAAATAATAGTTAATATGTGTTGGACAGCATTGGTGATCGCGTGGAAATATGAGAAGAGTGAATATGGATATGTGTTTGTGCTGGACACTTATTCCCTCCCATGTAAATTGCTCGGTTGGCTGTTTCTGCACATTTCGTGCCATTATTTAGTTGAGAGAACTTCGATGGTAGTATGTGCATCTAGAAGGTGGAAGACACGTTTGCTGGTTGTCTAGATATGAGAAACACGTTAGTTGACTTTGTAAATTATAAGCATGATTTGGAATCTGTTACATCATAGACATTGGTATTCGCGAGAGGAAATATCAGTTTCATGTATTTGTTGCGAGTTCTCACGTAAAGGTCTTCACAGACTGGATAAGTTTGTAGCTAATCAGTGGTCTACAGTATGCTCCACGTCGCTAAGGTTTCGCATTTGCAGAGAAACTATTTCCAGTCTATGTATTCGGAATATTGTTGTGCAAGTGATCAGTAGGATATTGCTGAGTGCTTGATATCGAGAAGTACAGCGAAAATGGTATGATACTCTGGCAAACCATGTGAGAATACATGTGTTCGTGTAATCCCAGAGTCTGGAGATGGGTGCAGAAAAGCAAGCAAGGAAGCAGGTCAGGACCACAAACAATAATACGTTTGTGGCGAGGGGAAACGAGCACGAATTTTTTGAACAGCTCTGAGAGTGACTCCGATCTGCTGAGGTCACTCTGGTCTCGCGTTGGGAGTGTATAACCGCCGAACTCGCAGGGAAATATCTAGTGATGCGAGGATTATACAGGGTGGTACATTGATCGTGACCCAGCCAAATATTTCACGAAATAAGCGTCAAACGAAAAAACTACACAGAACGAAACTTGTCTAGCTTGAAGGGGGAAACCCGATGGTGCTGTTGTAGGCCCGCTAGATGGCGCTGCCATAGGTCAAACTGATATCAAGAGCGTTTTTTAAAAATAGGAACCTCCATTTTTTATTACATATTCGTGTAGTACGTAAAGAAATATGAATGTTTTAGTTGGACCACTTTTTTCGCTTTGTGATAGACGGCGCTGTAATAGTCACAAACATATGACTCACAATTTTAGACGAACAGTTGAAAACAGGTAGGTTTTTTACATTAAAATACAGAACATAGGTACATTTCAATATTTTATTTCGGTTGTTCCAATGTGATATATGTACCTTTGTGAACTTATCATTTCTAAAAACGCAGCGTGATTACCTGTAAATACCACATTAATGCAATCAACGCTCAAAATGATGTCCGTCAACCTCAATGCATTTGGCAGTACGTGTAACGACATTCCTCTCAGCAGCGAGTAGTTCACCTTCAGTAATGTTCGCGCCGCGCGGGATTAGCCGTGCGGTCTTAGGCGCTGCAGTCACGGGCTGTGCGGCTGGTCCCGGCGGAGGTTCGAGTCCTCCCTCGGGCATGGGTGTGTGTGTTTGTCCTTAGGATTATTTAGGTTAAGTAGTGTGTAAGCTTAGGGACTGATGACCTTAGCAGTTAAGTACCATAAGATTTCACACACATCAGCAATGTTCGAATATGCTTTGACAATGATGTCAGGCATTATCGGTGGATCACGATGGCAAATATCCTTCAACTTTCCCCACAGAAAGAAATCAGGGGACGTCAGATACGGTGAACGTGCGGGCCATGGTATGGTGCTTCGATGACCAATCCACCTGTCATGAAATATGCTATTCAATACCACTTCAACTGCAGGCGAGCTATGTGCCGGACATCCATCATGTTGGAAGTACATCGCCATTCAGTCATGCAGTGAAACATCTTGAAGTAACATAGGTAGAAAATTACGTAG
Organism: Schistocerca piceifrons; assembly: GCF_021461385.2. Classification (NCBI taxonomy): domain Eukaryota; kingdom Metazoa; phylum Arthropoda; class Insecta; order Orthoptera; family Acrididae; genus Schistocerca; species Schistocerca piceifrons. Next base: position 560,042,323 of record NC_060149.1, read on the forward strand.
GAAATCAGCATACATTGCACCATTTAGATTTCCATCGATAAAATGGGGGCCAATTATCCTTCCTCCCATAATGCTGCACTGTACATTAAACAGCCAAGATCGCTGATGTTCCGCTTGTCGTAGCCATCGTGGATTTTCCGTTGCCCAATAGTGCATATTACGCCGGTTTACGTTACCGCTCTTGGTGAATGACCCTTTGTCGCTAAATAGAACGCATGCAAAAATGCTGTCATCGTCCCGTAACTTCTCTTGTGCCCAGTGGCAGAACTGTACACGACGTTCACAGTCATCACCATTCAATTCCTGGTACATAGAAATATGGTACGGGTGCAATCAATGTTGATGTAGCATTCTCAACACCAACGTTTTTGAGATTCCCGATTCTCGCGCAATTTGTCTGCTACTGATGTGCGGATTGGCCGCGACACCTACTTGGGCATCATCATTTGTAGCAGGTTGTGGTTGAAGTTTCACATGTGGCTGATCACTTCCTGTTTCCTTAAGTTAAGTAACTATCCGGCAAACTATCCGGACACTTGGATGATGTCGTCCCTTGATGTTGAGCAGCATACATAGCACACTCTTGTTGGGCATTTTGATCACGATAGTCATACATCAACACGATATCGACCTTTTCCACAATTAGTAAATGGTCCATTTTAACACGGGTAATGTATTACGAATGCACTGAGGAATGTTACGTGATAACACGTACTTGTACGTTTGTGACTATTACAGCACCATCTATCACAAAGCGAAAAAAGTGGTCCAACTAAAACATCCATATTTCTTTACGAACTACACGAATATGTAATAAAAATGTGGGGTCCTATTTAAAAAAAAACTCTTTTTATATCCGTTTGACCTATGGCAACGCCATCCAGCGGGCCAACCATTGCGCCATCTGGTTTCCCCCTTCAAGCTAGACAAATTTCGTTCTTTGTAGTTTTTTCGTTTGACACTTATTTCGTGAGATATTTGGCCCGGTCACTATCAATGGACCACCCTGTATACAGTGCTGTTTGTCTTCGCGGCATATGTAAGAATGATTTAAAAGGGGTGATTTTATATGGCATAGGATGAGAATTGTATGTATGCTACCTCGACATGGTACGTGGTGATATATTGATGGGTTGGAGGTCAGTTTCACACTCTAATATACAAGCTCCTGTTCTCAGGGTGAGAGCAGTGTAATTGAGTAAGAGTCTCTCCATATTTGACAATATGGAGGGCAGTTTGCAAGGTTAAATTGTCTGTGCTATATTGTGACCTGTGTAAAATTGTTTTTTTGCCATTGAAAGTCTTGTCTGCAGAAAGGAAGAAAAAAAGGTGGACAGTGCCTCCACACCGGCGGCATCAATAATTCTATGGGTAAATTCGATAAGAGTCAATCATAATGCTACATTCATTCACAAGACATCCTTTGTGCTGGGATATAGGAGCATTTACAAAGTGATTCGAACAAGATGGTGGCTACGTATTGATGGATACTTCTGAGAAAGAAGGAGTTCAAAGACAAGTAGAAGCAGACCATCGATCTCTGGCAGGGATGTCGTCACTAATCCACCAGTGTGACATTAGGATATGTCCAGACCAGTAGCTGTAGGATATCGAAAATTCAGGCCATTTTTCTCTTCCATAGGATAGTGCATCGAATTCTGTTTGCATAATTGTTCTGATTTCCTTCCACCCCCCAGTCTGTGCTAAGACTGTGTTGTCTTTCCAAACAACAAAGATGCTTTTATAATTAAAGATGTTTTTACATGCTTGCAGAGATGTGATGAAGGTTTTTAGCAGTAAGAACGTTTGTATGTATGTTGAAAGCAGGAAGGGAACATGTGATGTCCCATTAGGATTGCTTGGGAGAAAGCACCTGTGACCTCGGTATACAAAGGTTTCCGTGTGCGTGGGATATACGCAGCTCGAATATCTCGTTACGGTCGCGAGGAACACAAAGCAGCCTGTGCTATTCCGGGAACTATTGTCACATCTCTTTCAGTGCTGGACCAAAGGTAGAGAGAAGTAAACACGTGGCACTCATTTACATAGAGATTTGATGTCAGTATCTATAGGTATCGCCTGAGCAACAGTAAAGACACACGGCCGGCCGATGTGGCCGAGCGGTTCTAGGTGCTTCAGTCTGGAGCCGCGCGACTGCTACGGTCGCACGTTCGAATCTTGCCACGGGCATGGATGTGTATGGCGTCCTTAGGTTAGTTAGGTTTACGCAGTTCTAAGTTCTGGGGAACTGATGACCTGAGATGTTAAGTACATAGTGCTCAAAGCCATTTGAACCATTTTTTTGAAAGACACACTCGCGCGGCCCAGAGGATGACTTGGCGTTTATTCTGATAGACATGTGATGTCAGTATAGCGCTCAGGGAAGTGTAACTGTAGACGTGAATGTCACATGCCACCGGCAGCGGTGTGACTCACGCTGGCTTGCATCCAATGGTGGCTTGCATCCGGCTGGTTTTGCAAAGAGCGTTGGAGCCTCTGATATGTTGAAAGCGTTTTTACGTGCAGCAAGGGTTTGTGCACTGGACTATTTCCGGCGGTTTAAGCGCTGTGAGCGTTAGACATGAACTATGGTTTGAGGATTTATGAGATGTTTTGGTGTTTGTGGCATTAATTTATGAACGGGTGTGCAGTGCATGATTTCGAGAGTTGACAATTAGCAAACGTCTTTGGGGGGGGGGGGGGGGGTCATTTAGATGGAGTAAATGTGCACGCGCCCTTGGAGCATCTGTGCTCTGCAAATAGGTCTTTGCTCCCATCCAGTCGCGTCAGCAGTGGTCCCTAGGTGATCACGTATTTCGAGAGGAATTTCTCAAGTGTCAAGTATGAATGGGTGTAGCCGCCTCATGCTTCTGGGCGCCTGTGCATCACCTCACTGGGGGGGGGGGGGGGGCATCTGGGCACCAGTGCATCACTTGACGGTAGCCTCCGGTGTGGTCTACTCGACAAGGGGTGGAGGATGGTGATTGTGCATGTTAATTGAGTGTCTGTTGCATCATTTTGCGAGCAGGTCTATAGGCTGTGCTATGTGCTATTTGGGCAGTTTACGAGTTGATTTGGTGTCTTTACATCTGTGTACTGCATTATTTAGGAGGAGATTGCATGTCTGTACTGAATTTACACTCCTGGAAATGGAAAAAAGAACACATTGACATTGGTGTGTCAGACCCACCATACTTGCTCCGGACACTGCGAGAGGGCTGTACAAGCAATGATCACACGCACGGCACAGCGGACACACCAGGAACCGCGGTGTTGGCCGTCGAATGGCGCTAGCTGCGCAGCATTTGTGCACCGCCGCCGTCAGTGTCAGCCAGTTTGCCGTGGCATATGGAGCTCCATCGCAGTCTTTAACACTGGTAGCATGCTGCGACAGCGTGGACGTGAACCGTATGTGCAGTTGACGGACTTTGAACGAGGGCGTATAGTGGGCATGCGGGAGGCCGGGTGGACGTACCGCCGAATTGCTCAACACGTGGGGCGTGAGGTCTCCACAGTAGATCGATGTTGTCGCCAGTGGTCGGCGGAAGGTGCACGTGCCCGTCGACCTGGGACCGGACCGCAGCGACGCACGGATGCACGCCAAGACCGTAGGGTCCTACGCAGTGCCGTAGGGGACCGCACCGCCACTTCCCAGCAAATTAGGGACACTGTTGCTCCTGGGGTATCGGCGAGGACCATTCGCAACCTTCTCCATGAAGCTGGGCTACGGTCCCGCACACCGTTAGGCCGTCTTCCGCTCACGCCCCAACATCGTGCAGCCCGCCTCCAGTGGTGTCGCGACAGGCGTGAATGGAGGGACGCATGGAGACGTGTCGTCTTCAGCGATGAGAGTCGCTTCTGCCTTGGTGCCAATGATAGTCGTATGCGTGTTTGGCGCCGTGCAGGTGAGCGCCACAATCAGGACTGCATACGACCGAGGCACACAGGGCCAACACCCGGCATCATGGTGTGGGGAGCGATCTCCTACACTGGCCGTACACCACTGGTGATCGTCGAGGGGGCACTGAATAGTGCACGGTACATCCAAACCGTCATCGAACCCATCGTTCTACCATTCCTAGACCGGCAAGGGAACTTGCTGTTCCAACAGGACAATGCACGTCCGCATGTATCCCGTGCCACCCAACGTGCTCTAGAAGGTGTAAGTCAACTACCCTGGCCAGCAAGATCTCCGGATCTGTCCCCCATTGAGCATGTTTGGAACTGGATGAAGCGTCGTCTCACGCGGTCTGCACGTCCAGCACGAACGCTGGTCCATCTGAGGCGCCAGGTGGAAATGGCATGGCAAGCCGTTCCACAGGACTACATCCAGCATCTCTACGATCGTCTCCATGGGAGAATAGCAGCCTGCATTGCTGCGAAAGGTGGATATACACTGTACTAGTGCCGACATTGTGCATGCTCTGCTGCCTGTGTCTATGTGCCTGTGGTTCTGTCAGTGTGATCATGTGATGTATCTGACCCCAGGAATGTGTCAATAAAGTTTCCCCTTCCTGGGACAATGAATTCACGGTGTTCTTATTTCAATTTCCAGGAGTGTATTTCGGTCATATGGTTTGCGTGTCTACAGAGCGTTATTTGGAAGTAGTTTACAGGTCTGTGGGCTGTGTGGCATTAGCCCAAGCATGCCAGAGCGTGTTTTCTGCATCAGTGTGATAAATATGCTGCATCTCTAAAGAAATTGTTCCAAAATAAATAAAGTACATTCCTTCCTTGCTCTCTCCAGCAACCCACCGCAGACTGAGTCCGTTTTGCGTTATTTTCCCCCTCCAGAAAACGATCTTCGATTATGTCACAGGAGGGTGACAGCACCCTCTGGTGGCGGTACTGTGTAGTAGGTCAGTTGGACTATAGATCTCGTAGGGGAGACGCTGTCTGCAAAATAAATACTTATGTCCAGTACAGGCAGTGCCATTTTTCCACCATTTCTGCACCCCAGACTGCCATCTGGGATTACGTCACAAATGACAGCACTAACTGGTTGTGGTACTGTGTACTAGAACAAGACCTCATGTCGAACGCACTGTATGGCTGTACAGCATGAAACTGTGTAAATAAAAACTGTTGCATGCAAAATAAAGGCTTATATACAGCACTGGTCGAGTCCTTTTACAACAGTGCTCTGTGGTGATGGTAATGCGTATTAGACCTCGTGGCGAACACACTGTTTCCCAACATCTTGGATAATGATGCTCATGTCATCAGTGGTCATCTTGGATTACATCACAGATGACAGAGTCCATTGTTGGTGGTACCGTGTACTAAGTCAGTCGGATTCTGGAACTCGTAATGAACACACCAGGTGGCTATACTGCATTAATTTGTTTAAACAAAGACTAATGACCAGCACTGCTTGAGTCCTTTTCCTGCAGATCCCTATGAAGAGGTGGCGGCAGGGTGACTTATGTTAGTGGAGGTGGGCTTTCTTTCCCACCATTTTCTTAGGTTAGTAGAGATAGCCCACTTGACCTTTCTTTACCACCAAAATTCCAACTTGGTGCCAGTTCCTAGGAAGAGGTGGCGGTCAGATCAGTTACATTAGTGAATGTAGCCCAAGCGACCTATCTTCCCGTGATTATCTTAGGTTGGCACAGATAACCGTGGTGTGATGCATTATCCTGTTCGAATTTGATCTTCCTGCCATTTTTCTGGGGGAAGTTATAGGATGATGCCCAATTGACTTATCTTCCTGCCAAAATGCACCATCTTGAGTGACGTCATAGCCGCCATCTTGGATGATGTAACCCACTGTTGCCAGGTCTACACGCCGCCATCTTGGATGACGTCATCGACGCTATCATGGATACTTCTGACAGCAATGCAGAATGCGCCAGAAAATAGGTTGTCCCAATACTACCATCGATAGTTTGCTGTAGCTGTTTTGTGTACAACCTTTGTGGAACATTATAACCCCTTCAGGCATCATGGTGGCATGGAAGGTCTGGTAGAATTTGATGGGCAATCTATCAGGCCCAGGATACTTACTCGCGGCACCTTTGGCCAGAATGTCTTCAACTCCTTCAAATGAGACTTCCTCCGTTAGTGCACTCACTGTAGCCTTGTCAGTAGTACATGTTACCTGCTGTAACACTTCTGTAGTGGCCTCATCATCTACGGTTCTTTCTTGGTAATGATGACGAAAAGGATCCTCCACCACCTTTGCTATTGTTGCTTGGGTCATACAGTAGCGACTGTCTTTTGTCCTGAGTTGTGTGATTAAGTGTTGGCGATGTCGGCGCATATCCGCCACAACGTGGTGCATAGTGGGTTCCTCTGCAGCAGTTCGGTCATGTTGTCACGAGCGAACTATGACACCTTCTAGTGGGCTCTTCGCCAATGATTGTATGTGAGCCTTGATTCTGCATTGGTCATGTTGTCTCTCTGGTGGAGGGGTAAGGTATCGAGGTCCCTGAGTGCCGTGTAGTAAAATTCTAGGGTATGCCGATGCCACACAGCCACATCTTTGCCAAACAGCATAAGTGTCCTGTGGATCACCGGTTTGGCACAGAGGAGCCACCACTCTAGAGCTGAGGTGTATTGGGGCGGACGGCGTTCACAGTCAATCCACGTAGCTTCAACTTGCCGACGGCAATCCAGGTCCTGGAGGTGAGTTATATTAAGCTTCCAAAAGCCATTGCTGCGCCAGACTTGTTGGGGGAGGAAATGTATAGCGCAGATATAGGCACTATGATCGGAAAAGGCCTGAGGTCATAGTTCGGCGGCCACCACTCCTTGTGTGAGGACTTGCGACACATGTATGTGAGCTATTCGGCCGGCCAAATGACTGGTAAGATAAGTGTGGCCAGAGCGATTACCATGGACTTTTTCCCACGTGTTGCACAAGTGAAGTTCTTGGATCATCGCACGCAGTTCTGGACAGGGCACGTAGTGTGGGATTTGGTCCTTGGGGTAAGGTACGCAATTAAAATTGCCGACGGAGTATTTGTTTTAGTACCGTTCCAGGAAAAGGAGGGTGACATCTGTGGAGTAGAATCTGGCGTGGTCGTGACGTCTGGTGGTACCCGACGGCGCGTAAACATTAATAAATCAGGTGTTGACTGCCGTAAGTGCTATTCCTCGAGCATAGAAAAGATACGTGACGTCAGTAACTTCAATACCGTCAAGCACTAATATTGCCACTCCGGTGTCTGCAGGGCCACCGGGTGTCACATACGTTGCATAACCATGGAAAGAAAAGCAACACCAACTCCAGTGGCTCGTATTGTGTCTATCAAAGGTTGCATCTTAACAGGTGAACTTACAATGCTGATATTCATTGTCGCCAGGCGGTAAGCCTGGCGACGCGTTGGTTGGACGAGGTTATCCATGTAGATATTGGAGGGAAGCGAACGTTATAAGTGATGTCAACCCTCGTGGAAAGCGGAACTCCTTTTGGTGCTTATGCTGCATGGTCCAGTGGTGCCGCAGCTGGGCCCGGATCGGGATCTGGTGTCTCGACGTCTGTTCATCTTCCATAGACGCTGAATATTTGATATGAAGGGACAGAGTGACGTCGCTGCTTGCACTGGTACTTTCCTGCCGCTCACTTTTTATTTTAAGGATCTGACAGTCGAACGCTGCATGATGCTCCGTCCGTTCTGCAGGGCTGGAGTCAGTGGAAACGGCCCCAGCCTCGCGGTTGGCTTCTTGAGTAGACAGTTGTTCGTCCCCGGCCCAATGGGAACCGCTGTGTTCCGACACGTGGCCCGACACGGTCCTACGACGGCGCTTTCGGCATTTCGGTCATCGCTGTTTCCGCACATGGCATTCATTGTCAGAAGACGGCACTGACTCACGCCTCAGTGCAAATGATCGGTACGATGAGTGAATCAAATTCCATCTTTCTGTCGTCAATGTCTGTCGTGTTCGGTAACTTCAGCGTCATCGTACTATTTTCCATCACTGGCCAGGCCTGTTGATCATCCAGGTTTCTGTCCGTGGAAGGTGATTCCTCTACCGCTAAATCGGGCGGCTGTGTCTGTTTTGTTGAGAACGTCGTGAGCGCCGCAGCGTAAGTCACGGAGAAAATAGTCTTCGTCGATGGAGGTGCAACGTCCTTTGGTGGGAGTTGTTTGATCCGACACTGGAGGCACTGGGACCGAAGGTGACCTTCCTTGCCACATCCGGAACAGGTTTTTGGTTGGCTGTCATAAATAACTATGGCCCCTCACCCTCCTATCTGTAGGTAGGACGGTACGTGCCATTGGAGGTCAATGCGCACTTGGCGTACTCCACTGGATACGTCTTAAATTGGGTACATTTTTCAGCCACGTGTTCGTGTACCGTGCCGTAGGGGTGGAGCGCCGCCACAACGTCTGCTGCAGGGAGTTCAAATGGTAGTTCGAATACGCGGATAGTTCGCAGTCCCAGTGCGTCATGGTCGACCTCGACGTTGCCAACATTTCCGTCCACGTGGCAGAAAAGGAGTTCTTGTTTCACGAAGCAACTTGGCGCATATAGCTTCGTTTATGAGTTTTACATAAACTGTTCTACTGAAGATCGAAAAGTGGATGCCAACGATGGTGACAGCCGGGATCTTGGATTACTCTTTTAAAAAGCGTTCGACTTCGAGCTCGTTTGGTCTGGTAAAGTCGTTCTGAAAGGAGAATTTCAAGGTTCATCTTCTGTATTGGTTTGCCATGATCTTGTAGCGCCATGGCGTCACTTAGACTCGGTGCAAGGAAGTAAACAAGGCGCACAGGCCCACTCTGCTGGCGGAAACCACACACTGGACGTCAGCTTCGCTCGGCTGCGAGAGCCGGACTGACGATACACCACGGGCTCACACAAGGCGACAACATCTCGTAAGTAGATAACACTTCCTCGTAACACTTCTGCATCTTACAGTGTAGCCAGATTGTACAGACGGCCCAACTTAGCGTTGTCAGGGGCGGTCGGTTTTATTGGCCACATTAAGTGAACGGCCGGTTGGCGGTCAGTTTTTATGTATAAGACTGTACATTGTCTGCCATGTATCGCTCGCATACGCGAACATTGACTTTTATAGTGCTACAATCACGCGAGAGTGAGGACATATTTGGTCTTGATTATTTTGACTTCTTTGTCTTTAATATTCAAGACAATGTGTTGTCACTGTCTACATTCAGTGCAAAAGACAGTGTAGCTAGCTTGCTAATAGAACTCCCGGAACTCTTTACTGAAGGTTTAGTTAAAGGTAAAAACTTTGTCGCACATATTACACTGAAAGACAATGCTCTGCCGAAATTTTGACAGGCCACATCCGTTCCCAGGACAAATTCGCTGCTGATTTTAAAAACTTGCAAGATAACGGAGTCAATGGGCAAGTCCGCTGGTTTTGCTCCCCAGACCTTCAGGTCGCATTCGCCTCTGTGTTCACTTTAAGTCAACAGTCAACCAACAAACTGCCATTGATACTTACCCATTGCCACGCCTAGATCTCATTGTCAAATTAGGCGCTCAACCCTACTTTTCAAAAATTGATTTGCGCGACGATTATCTTCAAATACAGCTCGAAGAAGAATCTCAAAAAGTGTTTGTAGTAAATGCTCACTAGGGCTTGTTTAAATGTTTGCGTTTGCCTTTTGGCAGTGCTTCTGCACCAGCCATTTTCCAACGATATTTGGAACAGCTGACTGCACAACTGCCAAACTGTAGAAACAGTTCGGACGATATTGTGGTAGTAGGCCGTACACCTGTAGAACACATTGTAAATTTACGTGCTTTGTTTTGTGTGTTATTTGATACAGGACTAAAGTGTAGACTGGACAAGTGTGATTTTTTTAAACCTGAATTGCAGTATTTTGGTCACCTCATAAACAGTCAAGGTGTACACCCTCTTCAGGGGCATTTGTTAGCCATACGAGACTTACCAGTTCCTCGCAATATTACAGAACTGCAGTCAGTTTTAGGGAAAATTAATTTTGATGTTCGGTTCATACCGAATTCTGCACAAATCACAACTCCAATGAATCGCTTGTGTCCCAAGAATCTCCCATTTGTTTTGACAGATGAGTGCCAAGTAACTTCTCAAAAACTTAAAGATGCATTGGTGAGTGATCCTTGCTTATTTCACTTTGATCCTGCCAAACCACCTGTATTGTAAGATGACACTTCCTCTTACGGAATCGGTGCAGTGCTTTCGCACAGAATAGGTGATACAGACAGACCTACTGATTTGGCATCAAAAGTGTTGTCCAAAGCTCAATGTAACTATTCGTAAATTGAAAAAGAGGCTTTGGCTATTCTGCATGGTATAACCAAATTTCACCACCATTTGTATGGCAGAAAATTCTACTTAGTAACGGATAACAAGCTTTCGGAGTCCTTGTTTCATTCGACCAAACCAGTTAATGTGCGTAACTGCCCCAAAATTGCAAAGATGGCCTTTGTTCTTGTCTCAATACCAGTACGACATTGTATATCGTGCAACAGTAGTTGATTGTGGTTGACTCGTATAACAAGTTTCCTTTTGCTGTGCCAATGAAGTAGACAACGCCACGCAGCATGACTCAAGTGTTATCATCGATATTTTGTCTAGAAGGTGTAGCTGAAGTAATAGTGTCAGACAACGGTCCTCAGTTCATGTCAAATGAATTTCACACATTCTGTGAACGCGACTGACTACAGCATCTAACTACTGCACCGTTTCATCCACTGTGAAACGGCGAAGCGGAACGTTTTGTCAGCACATTCAAGCAGCAGGTGGTCAAGCTCCCTCCGCCCACACTAGGGATCAAGCATTGCAGCTGTTTCTCGCCTCGTATCGTTCGCAGCACGGGGTCCCGGGTTCGATTCCCGGCGGGGTCAGGGATTTTCACCTGCCTCAAGATGACTGGGTGTTTGTGTTGTCCTCATCATTTCAGCATCATACATGAAAGTGGCAAGTTTGGACTGAGCAACGGCTTTAATTTGTACGGGCGCTGATAACCGCGTAATTGAGCGCCCCACAAACCAAACATCATCATCATCATTATCATCGTATTGTTCGCACCCACGAGATGGAACATCACACGCAGAATTGCTTCACGGCCGCCGTCATCACACACAGCTCCATCTGCTCCACCCTCCTCACCATCCGAAACCGACGGAAAACAGCAAGTTTCGCTTGGCGCCGCATGATATTGTCTTTTGCTGGCTTTCTAGCGGCAGCAGACGGCGTTCGCGAGGCGAGATCGTCTGTCGACTTGGTGCTTGCATACATCTTTTTTCAGGTCCAGATGGTTTGCAGCGCCGTCATCACAATCGACTTCGCGTCTGTCATGTATACAATGATCTTTCAGCCTCTCTTCCCCCAGATTCACGGGTTCAGAGGACAGCGCGGACACAGCAGCCGCCCGAGGGTGTCGTCACGACACCGCGGGACGACCCCACGGAGACGGACCCTCGCCTCCTCTGCCTCCTCTCTTGCTACCGATGGAGCTGGACCCGCCCACACCGCAGCAGTCGCCGCCTTCTTCATCTGGTTCATGGCATCAGGAGGTGGACGCGTATCCTTCTGGTCGTCTTTCGGGGAACGTTTCCGGCAGAGCGCAGATCGGATGGCGGGGTATGGCCGGAAGCTTGACGTCCCCTGCAGCCACAGCATCCCCCGCCGTTGTCGCACTCCATACACGACGACGGTCCGTCGCTTTGGTGGGGGGGGGGGGGGGGGAAGGAATGTCCTGGAGTAACCACAAGCGCCAGAACGAAGATGCGGAGCGCAAGATCAGAGAAGGCGGTGAGGAAACATCGGCCAATGGTGCGCGGAATGGGACTGCACCGTGCCAGGAGCGCCCCCTGCCAAGAAGTGAATGTAAGAGCCGCTCCTGCCAACCTCGGCCGCTCGCACCGGCTCAGTGTACTGACATTAGAGAAACGTATTTGCGGGGCGTGCTACTAGAACAACTAGTTGGGATCCTTATGAGTTACTTGTCTGGACCAGCAAAGAATCTTACTGTTCGCATGTTACTTGCGACAACGGTGTAACTCCAAAGTTGACTATTGTTAACTGCTTTATAAAAATGGAACTACTAATGTTATTTGTTTGAATTGTTGTATAGCATTCTGAGAACGCAGCGCCCATTAGACACCCTATAAATGACGAGTGGGAAAGATGCAACAAGGTACCCTTCGTTGCTCCAACAATTTACAGTAAACTGCTGCTACAACAGGAACAAGCTGTTTAGCATAATCCTTGCAGAATATTATAGGTATTTCTTCTGGCCCTGACGCCTTTGCATTACTAAGAGATTGTAGATGCATTTCTGCTCCATGATCGGTTATATCAGTATCTGCCATTTCCGCGTTCATACGCTGATTCAAACGACGCACCGTGTTACGATCTTCCGCAGTGAAAAGATTTTGGAAGACGGATCTCAGTACTTCGGCATGCAGTTTTTTGTCTTTCAATTCGGTGCCAATATGGACACTAAGTGAATGAATAGACGATTTAGAGCCGCTTACCGACTACGTACAGGACGGAAAGCCCTTAAGGTTTTTACCCAAATCGGGTAACAAAATTTTACTTTCAAAATCATTGAACGTTTCACTCACTGCTCTCCTTACACTCACTTTCGCTCCGTTCAGCTTTTTTTTGTCCGCCATGTTAGGACTACTCTTAAATCTGTGTTGAAACTCTCTTTGTTGACACCAGATTTCTAACACGGTTGTTAAACTACGGTAGAACTTTCCCATCCCTTAAGATCTTGCTCGGAACATATTTGTCTAGGGTATAAAGAACACTCTTTTGATTTTTTTCATTTGTGCTTCACGTCTACGTCCTCATCACTGAATATCTGATCCTTACTACTCAGGTAATCTGAAATTTGTATCCTATCACTCTTGCTAAGCAAAAGTATCTTCCTACGTTTCTTAACATTCCTTGTAAAAGCCATAGTCATAGATGTTATCACAGCCTTTTGATTACTGACACCCTCCTCTACGTTAACTGATTAAATAATTTCAGGTCTGTTTTGTCGTCAAGAGGTCTAAGACGTTACTTTCACGAGTTGGTTCTCCATACGCTCGAAGTAATTCTCTGCCACCAGTTTCGGTAGCACGACACTCCCGATCTATACCAAGAAAGCAGAAGCCTCCTCCCCCCCCCCCTCTCCTATTACACCAACATGATCAGGAAAATTACCAACGATATTCTGCAAGTTCTCTTGGAAACGCTATGCCGCTACAGTTCCTGACCCAGGCTATCTATAAAAGTATCTGATTACCATTTTTTACCGATCTTTGATGCTTAACTTCATCCATATTAATTCACATTCGGAATTCGTGATAAGAAAAAACACTCCGTCTTCAGGCCACAATTGGCCTATCGGGACCATCCGACCTCCGTGTCATCCTCAGCTGAGGATACGGATAGGAGGGGTGTGTGGTCAGCACACCGCTCTCCCGGTCGTTATGTTGGTTTTCTTTGACCGGAGCCGCTACTGTTCGGTCGAGTAGCTCCTCAATTGGCATCACGAGGCTGAGTCCACTCCGAGAAATGGCAGCAGCGCATTACGGCTCGGATGGTCACCTATCCAAATGCCGTCGAAGCATGATAGCACCTAACTTCGGTGATCTGACGGGAACGGGTGTATCTACTGCGGCAAGGCCGTTGCCTGTAATTCGCGATAGGCTCTCTACATATTATTGAATTCTTTACTGCAATAATTAAGCCACCACTACTGGCGACTAACCTATCCTTACGAAAATATATTAATCTGAACTTTGGATTTTGTTGCTATTTACTTCTGGTTACATCCGACTTCCTGTTCCTAACACTATCTGGGCGTTACAGTATTCAGAAAGCGAAAATAATTCTAGAGCCCTTCCCTGGATGCTCCTGTAGTTTATTAGTATCACATCAGTGTTCTGTATATTTGATCTGCGAGGACGAGCGTTCTCTAAGAACATAGTGGCTGTTGTGATTTTCGGTTTTAGCACACAATTCGGTTATGATCGCAAGGGAGGCATTCCGTGACCTTGCATACACATCACTAGATGTTTCAAGAAAAGATGAGTACGTGAAGAACTACATGGCGTTTAAACGATTCATACATACATTACAGATTTCAGTTTTTAAAATATAACTCTTCAACATAAACGTTACCTAGTATATTTTATCTGGCGTATTTGTAGAATGCTGTATGGTTCCTTAGGAACAAGTCATCCAGTTAAGCAACCATTCCTGCATCATTTCTACATTTATTATGTTGTGATTAGGGAATATGCTCGTCCTGCAGATTTGTTTTTTGTTATTAGGTATTCTAATGAAAGCGTTAGTCAGTATAAGGATCCTATAATATGCGGCATCGGAAGTTTAGGCCCGTGCCTCGGTATCGACAGTACTTGCCTCTGGAGCACTGTTGCCTTGTCACAGTCACAGTTTGTCGTTCGAGCTTCCACTTGCATTTGATAGCACGGAAGCCAGGTCTCTGTTGTCGCGTCCATCCTCTACTCGCTGGAGAGGCGTATCCCTCTACCACGTCCCTGTACCTGTGTTCAAAAGCTGCTGCTTCAGAGCGACCTATGACGCGGAACGTGATCGGCTTTTGTGCTTTTCACGGGACGGCAGAGGAGCATCTGTGTACGCGAACTGCTCTGATAGCACACACGATATCCGCAGATAATGGCAAAGCGTACACCACCCCTCCACATGAACAACATGCGCACCAAGTGGGCTACGCTTGTGAACACAGCAGCGTTACCACCAACATCGCCTCGTCGTTAATTAGATTTCCTGTAGAAACGTTTGGCATCAAAATAGCTGAGAGGCTGACAGTATGTTTTAAGCTGTGTCACGATAGCCTTCACTAGTACTTCCATTTACTTTCTGACAAGGAAAGAAATTTTCGCTGGAACCGTAACAAATTTGGGCTTGGAAAAATTTTGATTTCGCACAGAAATCGGCATAGATTGTTTCAGCAGCATACAATCACTCTCAGGTATTCTCACTCTTCTATTACATTATTTTAAATATTGAAAGGTGATTGGTTTTGTGTTTTTGCTTCACGTGCGATCTAGGCATACTTACTTTCTAAGATCGCCGACTTGAGAACGAGAGTAAGTGAATATAAGCATTAGTATCTACATCTGCAACTGCGCTTCTTGCTCATGGGTCACTATTGTGGCCACAGACTATGTTTAAAGTGACAAACAATGAATCGGTATCTAACTGTCTTCAGAATGAAAATGAACTGCAGCAAGGTAATGGGCTCTCCTCACTCACATTCGACCTTGTCACGGAAAATGTAGTTAGAGAAACCAAATAAACAACAAATGGAAACGTCGCACGTAAACAACCAAATATAGTGGCCTATGCAAATGAAATAGATTTAACAAGAAATAACACTGGAGAAACTGAAACTCGGTGCAAGAAACTAAGTGAAACTGCGATGAAAGTAGGTTTAAAAATCAGGGAAGGAAATGCTGAATACATTATTATACAAACGAAAAACATGACTACAGCACAACGTAATGACCTTCAGATAGAAAATTAGACTTTCAAGAACACTGCCCACTTCAAATACTTTGGTTTAAATATAAATGACTGAAGACAATCGCATATCAAACTACTCTATGGAACTCAAAGTTTACTTCTCCCCCCAAAAACTTCTATCCTCCAAACTCCTGACCAGGGAAATCAAGTTGAAAGTCTACAACACAATCATCAGGCCAGTACTGCTGCATGGAGAGGAAACATAGACCATGACCAAAAGAGAAGAGCACCAACCCTCAGGCATCGAAAATAAAGTGTTCGGGAAAGTCTTTGGGCCTACATTTCACCAAGCCACACAAAGATGGGTTTGGAGATAAAATGAAGCATTAGTTAAGTTATCAGATGAACCATCGATAGTGAACATTGTCAAAGCGATAGGTTTGCAATGGGTAGGCCATATTGTCAGAATGAATCTTGTAAGAAAAGTCTGTCAGATATATGGTAAGAAGATGGAGGGCACAAGACCCCCTGGACGATCAACATCGAAAGATGAAGTGACCTCAGACTACAGAGTGATTGGTATCACCGAATGGAATGAAGCGGCGTAGGACAGGAAAAACTTGGGCAGATAGTTAGGACGACGGGGGATCGTCAGGTCACAAAGAAGCCATCGGAGTGTGTTAGTGAGTGAATATCGCAAGGAGTTAAACTATCATACAAATGACGTATACAACACAATCGACGGAAGGAAACATAAGACAATCAATTGTCAATTTCATTTACAATCATGATATTTTATCCTTAACTTACGACATTATTCTAATTAATAACAAATTTTTACTGCCTGCCACCAAGTCATAAATACTTGCTCTTTACTTAAAATTCATACAGAAGCTTATAATTTATAGGTAGAACACTAAAAAATAGCAATAAATATCTCAATTTTGTTAAATACAGTTTACAGAGCTGTATACTCTCGGCAGCTGCTGTGTTTTCACACGCGCTAAGGGGAAACGGATGTCCATGTTGTAATGCTTCCCACTTAGTGCAAGACTGCATGACACTTGTATCAGATTCAGCTAAAATATGTTAGCCTGTTGGCGAATCATCAAGTACGATTGCATTCGTGATGCTCTTGACTACATGCCAGATCAAAAGTCGTTCAACAATTTAGAAGTTCGTACCCATCATCTTCGCCTGAAGATGGCGAAGATGATGTATACGAATGTCATTGAAACGTTGCGACAAGACGCCTCAACTACTCGGCTGATAACCCGAGAAGAATTCATCACCTTTAAATCAGTCATCACCAAGATGCTGGTTGTCGGCAACCAACTATAAATCTAAATATTCACTTTTTAGAGTGCTAGAAAAGTAAGGAAAAGGGCAAAAAAAGGACTCCCCCAGGATACTTCACGCTCATACTGTGTAACACCGATTAGAGCTTTCATAATGGTTTCAGTCGGCGAGAAAGGGAGTCGATAAGTTTTTCAGGTGTACCACAACCTGCCGAAGACACTCATTGACGACTAAGGAGTTAACAAATCGAGGGGATATTGATTGCATCAATGTATAAAATAATAGTAGATATTTAGTATGGAATTAAGATCGGGCGATATAAGGGGGACAGCCGGGGTGCGGTAGGACGTCGTCAAGGCAGGAAGATTTGCGTAGAATGTGAAAATGGCTGTTGCCATCTTGGGAAATGGGAGATCCCACAGCGTATTCATCATGAAGTTGTAAAAGAAGGGGTACCACTTGGGCACTGAGAACGTTAAAATGAACATACTGACTCAGGTTCACGGTAATCAAAATGTGTGTGCACAAGTCATTGATCGAAAAACACCCTGAAAGCATCACAGAATCACTTCCGGCCCGAGTTGACCCACAACACACCGCGTGTTAAACGACACACTGCACCATCGTTGTACAAAGTGCCTTCCGTGACCTGAAAAAAGGAGAATTCGCTACTTGCCGAACTGCGTTAACTCTTCCCCGTCAGATTGTCTTAAGTTTATAGGTTTCTTTGCCCCATTGCAGACGTGCAGCTGTGAGTAATATACCTTAAGGTATGTCCATTGCATGTGGTTCTTTCGCAACATTCTATAAGAAATTGGTAGAGATCTATTGGCAGCAGCAATTCCTGTCTCATTTTAAACCGAGTATCATTGACAGGGCGTGACCAATCTTTTCCGGTCCTTTTAGTTTGGGATATTATTACAAATTTTGCTCTTACGCCGAGTTGCAGAGCTGCAGAGGCCCCTCTAATATTCAATGTGGACACTTTGGGCAGTGCTTATCGATACACCAATACATCGAGTAAATTCACGTACGATGTACTCAATGGTACGTCCTAACACGACATATCCTTTTTCCCTTTCTGTCGCTCATCGACACATCTTAAGGCGCTGAGAACATATAACGAACTATCACGTAAACACTGTTTCACTGCGAACAGCTACATCAGTGGTGGTGGTTCACATGAATGTCTGGTAACAGTTCTACATCATTTACAGTGCTCCATAGCAACCAGTAGTAGTTTTTACGATGAGCTCAATTACGCCAGGTACGCGAGAAACTGGAGTAAATTTACAAATTATAGAGCGCAGCACTCTGTCGTCCTTTTTCTTGTAGGTTTTATATGGCTAATCCAGATTTCGGCTAATGCCTAGCCATTATCAATGCACTATCTTCTAGTCCCAATACATTTCAGTTCCCTGTTGTTCGGGCATCAGTCACAGTTCTTTGAATACCACTCTTTGAGCACTACTCTTTGAGTAGTATTCAAAGAACTGTGACTGACGCCCGAACAGTAGAGAATTGACATCTATAGCGACTAGAAAATAGTGCAATGATAATGGCTAGGGCCGGCCGGTTCTAGGCGCTTCAGTCTGGAACCGCGTGACCGCTACGGTCGCAGGTTCGAATCCTGCCTCGGGCATGGATGTGTGTAATGTCCTTAGGTTAGTTAGGTTAAAGTAGTTCTAAGTTCTATGGGACTGATGACCACAGATGTTAAGTCCCACAGTGCTCAGAGCCATTTTGACCGAATGGCTAGTCACTAGCCGAAATCTGGATTTGCCAAATAAAACCTACAAAAAAAAGGACGACTGATTGTTGCACTCTGTAATTCATAAATAATATCACAGTCGCTGAGTGCACCAACTTCCCTAATGGAAGGTAACCTGAAGAACTGCAGTCAAAGTATGTTGAAGTAGGGGCTGCATTTGTTATTAATACTGATATTTATTTTGGTCTCACCGCCAGACACTACACTTGCTAGGTGGTAGCCTTTAAATCGGCCGCGGCCCGTTAGTATACGTCGTTCCCGCATGTCGCCATTATCAGTGATTGCAGATCGAGCGCCGCCACACGGCATGTCTAGAGAGACTTCCTAGCAATCGCCCCAGTTATATATCCGACTTTGCTAGCGATGGTTCACTGACAAAATACGCTCTCATTTGCCGAGAAGATAGTTTAACATAGCCTTCAGCAACGTCATTTGCTACAACCTAGCAAGGCACCATTATCAGTTACTATTGATATTGTGAATCATGTACTGTAAAGACCGACGTTCACTATTAATGGATTAAAGTTAAGTATTCACCAGCTACGTCCATTATTCTAAATTCTAATTTCCTGGGCCTGTTCCAGACCTCACGCCAGCCTGCGTGAGCTAAAACGCGTGCCTTTCGGCCTCCTCTAGTAACACGGTGTTGCCTCTCCTGCTTACCAAAACAATGGCGACGAGGCAAAACCGCGTTCTTATCGATATTGCCCTGATTTACTTGTGTAATGGCTTCGCCACAATCTCCAGATGTACTGTCTGAATTTTTTCGCTTACAGAATCAGCAGACGCAGGCCTTACTCGATGCCCTTGGACAGCTCGTCCAGGGTCAACGGGCAATGCAAAACGATGCGGCAGCCGCCGCTCCACCGCTAATGCAGCCACAACACGCTGTTGCACCAACTTTTCGACCTTTTGATGCTGCACTGGAAAGCTGGACGGAGTGGTCACGCCAATTTGGATTCCATCTCGCAGCCTACAGAATTCAAGGTAACGAGTGGCAGCCTTTTTTGTTATCATTGGTCTGCGTCAAAACGTACCGTGTGATAGTCAAATTATTTCCCTGACGCGATGTAGCAACTCTGTCCTACGACGAAATTTTGTCTGCATTAGATGCATATTTCAAAGAATCAGTCAATGTAGTTGCGAAAAGGTATACCTTCTTTCACACAAAACGTACGGCAGGTCAGACTAATCGGGAGTGGGTTGCAACCTTGCAAGGCCTTACTAGGGATTGCGCTTTTGAGTGTCTATGTGGACTCCCTTATTCAGATCCTATGGTACTTGATGCAATTGCACAGAACATTTCTGATGTTCGTATGTGGGAACAGATTTTGAAACTAGTCAATCCCTCCCTTCAACAAGTGATGGACATATTGGATTGGCAGGACACACTTGACTTTACTCAGGAATCATTTGAAACTTCACCAGCCATGTGTCAGGTTAACCGGCCCGCCGGGCGAGCTGCACGGAGCAGTAAACAGCCCTCGCGCCTGGCCGCGCCGCTGCCGCCAGGCTCTCAGCCACGTGTGCCGCGGAGGCATGCAAATGCAGTGCTAAAATCATGCCTGCGGTGTGCTACTAGACATTCGCGTGAGAATTGCCCGTCACGCCAAGCTATTTGCTTTTTCTGTAATAAAAAAGGACATGTTCAGAGTGTTTGCCAGAAAAAGCTCAGATCGGAAACTCACCATTCCAGGCCCTTCCCTTTGCGCCGAATTCGAACCAAGGATACTCAGGCTCGTGAAACTTCGCCCATGGAAATTCATGTAGTTCATTCCACTCCGCCTAGTGCCACTCTCTCTATTAGTAACTGTGTTCATCCCACAAATAGTGTGCGTCGACATCGCCAGAAATCCCGTCAAGTCGCAAGTCATTATGTGCCAGTGTCAGTTTATGTTGCACGAGACAGTCGCTCTTGTCAGCAGCAGGACAATAAACTTTTTGTAGACTTGGACATTAACGGCAAAGTGCTACCATTCCAGCTCGGTACCGGATCTGCAGTTTCACTGATCAATCAAGACACTTACAAACTGCTGGGCACACCTCCGTTGCGTGCCGCAAATGTTAAGCCAACTAGATATTCAGATCAAAAGGTCCCTGTGTTAGGACAGTGCAGCCTTCTTGCAACATACAAAGGACAAACAAAACTTGTGTCATTTTACGTTCTTCGTTCTTCTTCTGCAGTGAACTTGTTTGGTTTCGATTTATTTCAGTTGTTTAACTTGTCTATAGAAAATCAGGTCCTATCAGTGAACCAGACTGTGCCCTCAGACAGTGTTTCTCGTCTGTGTGACGAATTTGCAGACAGTTTTGCACCGGGCCTTGGTTTCGCTAAGAACTATAAAGCACATTTGGAACTGAAAGTAAACGCGCAACCGAAATATTTCAGAGTGCGCAATGTTCCCCACGCAGTGCGTAATGAGGTCGCAAAAACATTACACGATTTGGAATCACAAGGTGTAATTGAATGTGTGGAGACTTCTCTCTGGGCATCACCCTTAGTAATTTTGCCAAAAACTTCGGAAAAATTGAGACTTTGTGTGGACTTCAAGGCAACAGTGAATCCACAACTAGTGAGACAATTTTCCCCGCCCAGAAGATCTTTTTGACAAACTGTGCCCGGGTAAATATTTTTCGAGGTTGGACCTAGCAGATGCGTACTTGCAAATACCGGTGGACGAAGAATACCAGCGCGTTTTGGTGGTTAACACGCATCTTGGTTTGTACCGATTCAAACGACTGCCATTCGGGTGTGCATCCGCCCCTACATTGTTTCAGCAATATCTCCAAACTGTTTGTGCGTCGGTCGATACTGCAGCAAACTATCTGGACGATATTGTGATCTCCGGAAAGATGGAAGAAGAACATTTAGCCTATCTCTGAACATTATTTCAGGTCTTGCAACAAAATGGTCTTCACTTGCAGAAGGACAAATGTGTGTTTTTTGCTCGTGACTTGCCCTACCTGGAACATGTACTCAATGCCCAAGGCATACATCCCAGTCCCGATCACCTCCGTGCCATACAAGACTTGCCTTCGCCGCAGAATTTGAAGCAGCTACAGAGTGTGCTGGGAAAAATCAACTATTATCAAAAATATGTGCCACATGCCTCTTACATTTCAGCTCCGCTTCATCGCTCACGCCGTAAACGTGTTCCGTTCGTCTGGACGACGGAATGTGAACGCGCCTTTCGCCAGTTGAAATCGGCGTTGCTTTCCAATTCTTGCCTTACGCCATTCGATCCCCAGAAGCCCCTTTTGTTGATGATGGATGTATCGGATTTCGGGATCGGTGCTGTGCTTGCGCACAAAGATGCATCTCACGATCGCCCTATTGCCTTTGCGTCCAAATTACTCTCGTCTGCGCAAAGAAATTATTCACAGATCGAGAAAGAAGCATTGGCTCTCGTATTTGGTCTTACAAAGTTTCATGATTTCATGTATGGTCGTCACTTTACCATCATCACAGAACACAAACCTTTGACATCGCTTTTTCATCCGAACAAGCCTGTACCTCCACGTACAGCGCAGAAATTCATTCGCTGGTCTATTATCCTCTCGCAGTACCGCTACGATACCTTGTATCGGTCCACTGCTAAGCACGGAAACGCCGATGCGTTGTCCCGTTTGCCTGTTGCTGAGGATAGAGCATTCGATTCCTCCGAACTTGCTTGCATGTTCATTGATGCGGAAACCGATGACGTGGTCGAATCGTTTCCGATTGATTTTCGTCGTGTAGCTACAGCCACAGCTGCTGACCCTGTCCTTGCTACCGTTCTGCGTTTTGTTGCTACGCAATGGCCCTTGTCAAAGTCACGGATCGGGAACCCGTTGGTTCACCGATTAATTGGTCACAAGGAGAGACTTTTTGTTCGACGTGGTGTTTTGCTGTTGCGTTCTGATAATGATCAGTCCAGGGTGGTGGAACCACGTTCGTTACAGTCCTCTGTCTTAAAGCTTCTCCACCAAGGACATTGGGGTATAGTGAGAACGAAACAACTTGCTCGTCAGCACTGTACTTGGTTCGGAATCGATGCCGCGATTACGAATATGTGCTCTTCTTGCATGGTGTGTGCCGAACAACAATCAGCCCCACCCCGGAATTTCTCTGCATGGCCAAACGCACTTCCCCTTGGCAACGCTTACACATCGATGTTGCTGTTCCATTGTGGAATGCTCAATGGTTGGTTGTGGTAGATTCATTCAGTAATTTTCCTTTTGTTCTCCGTATGTCTTCCACGACGTCATCTGCCACCATCCAAGCGTTATCTGCTATCTTTTGCATTGAAGGTCTTCCACAGACTATTGTTTCCGACAATGGCCCACAATTCCTGTCTGCAGAATTTCAGTCATTCTGCAAGGCCAATGGTATTCAAAATCTGACGTCCGCGCCGTTTTAGCCACAGTCAAACGGTGCCGCTGAACGATTAGTCAGGACTTTGAAGTCACAGATGTTGAAGTTAAAAGAGTCGCATTCTCGGGAGGACACGTTATTGTTCTTTTTGTCCTCGTATCGCTCTCAGCCCCGAGATGGTCGCTTGCCGGCTGAGTTGCTCCACGGTCGTCATCATCGAACCTGGATGTCTTTGCTACATCCGCCGCATCAGGTTCCTGTGCAGCGGCAGACACCTGCTTTTGCTCCAGGCGACGTAGTCTACTATCGCCACTATCGAGGTTCACGGCGTTGGCTCGAAGGGCGCATTCTTCGCTGCCTCGGCCGCGCTATGTATCTGGTTTTTGGGGCCTCTGGTGAGGTGCGCCGGCATCTCAACCAGCTGCGCCTCTGTCGTCGCATGGGATCTGCCGCTCGCCGTCTGCTTTCAGCGACGGTGCCGTCCGGTCAGCGCCCTGCGGACCCATCTACTGGCTCGCCTCAGCCCCAGGTGTTACCGACGCTGCCTTCCATTTTGCCCCATGGCGACGCGCCGCTGCCACCGCCGTCGCCGCCGCTTCCCGTGACCAGTTGTCCTCCGACATGGAAATCTTGCCTGCTCCGGACCATATGTCGTCTTCGCCCGTAGGGTGCCCCGGACCGATGGAGGTCGACCCTTCGGCCCCTCCTGTCTCTCTGCGGGCGCATACACCGCATGTTGGCGTGCACCCTGGAGCAGGTTTTCAGGCGTTTCCTAGCTCCCCGCGATCCGAATGTCAGGGTGCGGGTGGCACAGCCTCGCCTGTTGTTAGGCTCCCCACCTCGTCGCATACGTCAACATGGGGTCCCCTCCCCACGGCGGGCGGAAGCCTTATGCCACAACCGTACGCCGATTTGCGGGGGAGGAATGTGGTGTCACCGCCAGACACCACACTTGCTAGGTGGTTGCCTTTAAATCGGCCGCGGTCCGTTAGTATACGTCGGACCCGCGTGTCGCCACTATCAGTGATTGCAGACCGAGCGCCGCCACACGGCAGGTCTAGAGAGACTTCGTAGCACTAGCCCCAGTTGTACAACCGACTTTGCTAGCGATGGTTCACTGACAAAATACACTATCATTTGCCGAGACGGTAGTTTAACATAGCCTTCAGCTACGTCATTTGCTACGACCTAGCAAGACGCCATTATCAGTTACTATTGATATTGTGAATTATGTACCGTTAAGACCGACGTTCACAATTAATGGATTAAAGTTAAGTATTCCACCATCTACGTCCGTTTTTCTAAATTCTAATTTCCTGGTCCTGTTCCAGACCTCACGCCAGCCTGCGTGAGCTAAAACGCGTGCCTTTCGGCCTCCTCTAGCATCACGGCGTTGGCTCTCCTGCCAACCATAACATTTATCTTTATTAAAAACAGATTAAAAGTGTAAAACAGACTTTCTGCCCTCTCGAAGGCAATAATAGAATGGAGTTAGGGCCGGAATTTCGGCAAACCATCCCGCAATGGGAAACGATATCACAGACGGAGTAGGTAATAAGTGATGTGGAGATCAGCAACGAGTCAACACTACTAATCCAGACCATACAACTGAACTACATTAATTTTTCTGCGACGCATTTAAATTTAAAAAGTGAAAGGATCTGGTTTCGATAGTGACATGAGGATTATTTTCTTCGACTTAACTAGCTATAATGAAAAATTTATTACACCATTAGCCCTTGTTAGTAACATACACTGATAGTAATACAATTAATTATTAATTCAATGAGATATATGCAATTGGCCTGGACCATACAGATTGTCTCGAGGACCTGATAAGCATTTAAAATCGATCACTGAAAATTTGCCACTTGTGCCAGTAATCTACAGACATTCCAGTTAATTTGCAAAGTAGAGGTAACTTAAGGAAACGTGGGAGTGAACACACGTTTACAGCCAGGCACAGTCACCAGATAACAATATCTTAATCTGTGGCAGGGAAAAACTTCCGGACTGAGCCCTAAAAAATGGTGGCCATCCTTGGCAACAGTCTCGTCTATCTCGGAGATGGTATTATATTCTTAGAAAATCTCTGCCTCTCAAGCTACAGGAAGTAGACCAGTACTGGAGGGAGTAAGCAAGAGACTACTGTGATGCTCTGGTTGAAAATTCTTCGATATTCAGGCAACGCAAGCGCACCTTCACGCTGGCTTATGCGAACTACACCATCGCTTTCTTCTTTTTTCTAATTAGATTTCACTACTGAATACCTTAGTAGTTCAGGAAACTAACCATTGCTAAAGGGCAAATTACAGATGTGACTTAGTACTGAGCTAACATATACAGCACAGTGCTTTAATATCCTGCTAAATACCCCATCATATCTTTAGCCTTCAGCAATTTAAGTATTGACTAAATCTTTCCCTTGTTAGTATCACGGAGGTGTATTTCTGATACAAGTCATGAAATGTCACCTATGTCACAAAAACGCTATCCCAGAAAGCAGAATATGGAACCAGTTGCAGCTTAGGGTCAACATAAATTCAGTTTTCAGTATTTAGCGTAATTATTGCCCGAAATTAAAAATTTTAAATGCTGTCATAATCTACTCATTAAAGGTGTAATCTTATGTCAGAAGTTTAACACAAACAAGTACATGGTGTATCAAAAAGAATCATCCGATTTGGCATGGCTATATTTCTGAAACTAATAAACATATACAATGATTTTAGTTTTTTGATGAACGAGGAACGAAAGTTTTTTTTCATACCTTTTCATCGGTGTTCAAAGTGGCTCCCATGAGAGGCGCGGCGTATGTCGATGCGGTAGT
This sequence comes from Schistocerca piceifrons, assembly GCF_021461385.2. NCBI lineage: Eukaryota > Metazoa > Arthropoda > Insecta > Orthoptera > Acrididae > Schistocerca > Schistocerca piceifrons. The sequence continues at coordinate 560,067,992 of NC_060149.1, forward strand.
CATATTGTACCCACACTGCAGCGAGTATGTCTTGAGTTACAGCTTACACAGCTGCTGTTAGGCAATGTCTCAGTTCATTCATTGTTGTTGGTAACGGAGTCTTTTATAAACTCCCACAAGAAATAATCACATACAGTGAGGTCCGGTGACACTGGAGGCTTTGGTCCCGTGCGACCGATCCATCGTTTAGTATTCCTTTGGTTTAAAAATTCTCGCACTTCCAGATGCCAGTGTGGCAGTGCCCAATCCTGTTGGTGAATGAAGTTGTTCTAATCAGTCTACAACTGTGGAAAAAGAAAGTTCTCAAGCATATCGAGATACGTGCTTCCTGTAACAGCGTTCTCGGCAAAGGAAAATGGGCCATACACCTTTTCTGGTGAAACTGCTCAAAACATATTAAATTTTAGAGCCTCCTTTTAATGTTGTACAACTTCATGTGGTTGTTCCGTACCCCATATTTTCACATTACGATGGTACTCCTTTCGATTTAAATGGAATGTTGTCTCGTCACCAAACACTAAGCGTGGAAGAAAACTGTCATCCTCCATCTTGCCAAGAACAAAATTACGTAACTCCACACGATGTTGTTTGTCACCTCCACGAAGAGCTTGCAGTAGCTGAATTTTATATGGTTTCATGTGTACACGTCGACGCAACACACGCCATACGGACATCGTGGGCGTGTTAAGCTGTTGAGCTACACTGCAAACGGATTTCTGCGGACTGCTCGTGAAACTATGGCGGATGCGCATGACGTCTGTGTCAGACACTCGGGGACAGCCCGGTGATTTGTCTTTACACAAACATGTTTCTTGGAATTGTTCATGCCATCATCTAATGCTCTGTGCTGCATGAGGATTCACACCATACCCAGTACAAAAGTCAGTTATTACTGGCCCGCACTACGCAAATCGTGGATCACAAAACGCTTCCTGTTGTCCCGACACCAGTTTTACTTCAAGTGAAGTGGGCGCACACTGCTGCTACCTAGCGGGAACCATGTAAAACTTGAGAGTTTGCTCTTTCCACTAGTACGTTGTTTACGCACATATCTCAAATAACGTAATAGTTATGATTTTTTTTTAAATCGGATGATTCTTTTTTATATACTCTGTAAATCAGTTATAAACTGTGTGTTAGACTTGAGGCTGCATAACTGACGACTCGCAGATACCCGTATGTCATTCACCAAGTATTTGAGAATGCACGTAGGAACTACAAACTTTACATATAATTTGAAATCTTTAAGAAATTTATTCTCGTTGACTTCCTTAAGAGGAAGTATTTAACACAATACCTGATTTGTGAAGTAATTAGACGTTGTAAGCTGTTTCACGCTTGAGAGTCTGACTCCTTTAAGAACAGAGGTTTACTGTTTTTCTAAGAGAGTATATGATTTCTTATAGAAACAAAGTTTTTGTTTCATTTACCTGCTATGTTCAGAAAGTAACTGCTCAATACCGTACATGTGTCTGACTTATCAGTAACAAAAACATTTTTACCACGTACTGACTTTATACCCTCGACCTTGTCAGATATTTCCGTGACTAAAGGTTTAAATTTTATCCTGAGAATAAGTTACTGTATTTGTGTTCACATACTTTTTGTATTTGTAATGACAGTTTCAAGGACATTACAGTACTGTTTTTAATGGGCGACTCCAGCTCATGTGTGACTATTTCTTGGGTTTTTATATAATTCCCACTAAGTTCTACCTGATACCGTTAACCCATAAGTCAGCCACCTAGATTTCCTGTTAGTGTTAGTACCCGGTTTTAAACGTTCTAATGGCAAGCCAGTTTCAAAGAGTATGAGAAATGTGTTGAGGAAAGCATTATATTTGTCGTCTATGTTATCACCACTATAAACATCCTGCCAGGTTTGTTCTTCAATGATGTTTAAATAAGTCTGTACCCACTACATTAACATCTGTAAATAGACTACAATTATACTTAACATGCGTTTTCGGACAAATTCTCTTTACAGCTAAAATTTGTGCATCATGATCTTGAAATCCATTTTTCATTTTGGCGATTACGAAATGTCGCTCTAATAAAGAAAGAATTAACTGTACAGGGTGACAGCCAGTCATGGGTTATTTTAGGGAATTGGTTAAAAAAATTTGTTTCAAAGGTCTAGTCAGATCTTTACAAATTTTCTCCCAGAACATCTTCGGCTGTGCCTACGTGACACAAGTTGCCTGCCTTTCAGAACCTTGGTAGTTCTGTCCAGTTGAAACAGCTGACAACAGGCGCCTTGAGCCCCTCTGCCGAGACTGCTAGCGAATTCAGGTCATCGGTGTCGGGCAATAGCGTAACTGGGAACGTATGTGGACGCTGGAGGATTCCGCAGTGCACAATATACGTAGTTGCTGCTTTCTCCGGCGATCCAGAACTCGAGCAGAACTGACGTCTTTCGTGGGAGGCAAAGCTCCGGCTGTGCATGTCACGATCGGCCACCTACATCAGTTAACATGAACCGCCTCCCCTTCCGCTGTCGACTTCAATTGGTTGTTCGACCTCCTAGACTGGCCTAAACCTGGTAATTTCCTCCCTAGGTGCGCCCCTTGTATATCGTACATTGAAATAGGATCTCTTTATTTTACATAATATTCTGTTCTGCCGTTTAACGGCAGCCCCGAATGCCCACTTACAACTCCTGACCGCACGACTTCCTGTACACTGCGGTCGCAAGCCGAATCCAACAACTTTTTCCTCCCTCTCTCTTCCAATGTACAAAAATTATGGTTTACAGCTGTGGTACTGTTCCATTGCACTCAGGACAGAAAGATTACAGTCTGCATCAGATGGTATGAGAGATCTCCCAACATTTTCTCCCTTACCCTCTCACTTATAGAGTTATAGTAACGTAATGAGTTTTAAAATGAGTTACATAAAATTCGTGCTATTTCATTTAGTCACTGGTACTATAGAGGCACAGTGTTAATGTTACATAGTTTTACACAATAAAATATAAAAAAATCTATATTATTTCCAGGAGAACAAATTAGTTGTGATTAAGTATGCTTTAACCAATATAATAACAGTAAATTGCAAACTTTCATGCCGGAAATGTCACAATTAATGGTCGGATGGATTTCACATTAAAACCAATCGTTTAGACCACATCTATGGAGGACATTTTCAGTGGGGATCGTAGCTTCCTGGACTGTCCGATCCACACACTAGCTCGCTACTGACTGCAGCACAATTCCGTTTACGCGTGCTCCCGCGCAGTGACGTGATGTCACGTGCTTTAAATATCCTGGTACAATTGGCCGTTGTCGGTTGCCGTCGCCCGCTATTGCTATAAACCCATGGTGAAATACTCGTACACATCTTCTTCAGCACTGGGATCCAGATGTCATTCCATTTCACGCCCTCTTTGTTCCCTCTGAAAATTCCCGGGCAGTTTCACGTTCTCTATGGCTACTCTGTACGGCCTCTCATCATATCCGCTTGTGACTGCCGGTAGTTGACTCCTAACAAAATGAATGTGCTGGTACCCTGGCTGCAAAGTATGTTTCACAACAGCTGATATGCCTGTCAGTAGTAAGTGGGCCCTTTCAGAGCACTAGGAGGTAATTCACTGAGCATACCCATCGTACTCACACAATAAATATTACAAAATTAAAATAAACGATTTTAATTATAATTCATTAAAATTTTATTAAATTACTTTCATATCCAAAAGGCCCGTATCATAATGTTCTAGAACTACTCTTTTATCATAATGAAATAAGCCTTTTTTCATAGTCTATGTGTTGAATAGATTTTTAGTATCATCACCTCTACTGATCTGAATGTACTCTAATTGTATCTTTTCCTTCACTTCACTCTCTACTAATGTTATGTTTCACTATTCAACTTTTGAATATTTTTGTAATTTAGAGTGAACACCTTAATCTTCATCACAGTGTTTTCATCATTTTTCTCATAATAATAACTTTGGTGGTTCAGTCGAAGCCCAATTTGTTATCCATTTATTATCTCCTAATTCATCTGTCCATTCACATATTTTCTAATTTGACTTCACCATCATCAATATATACTTCAGAAACAATATCAACATGTGTAACATCTTTTCCTAGATTATCTAGCCTATCATACAATCTAAGCCGCTCATTTGACCTAGTGAATGCTGCAATAAAATATTTGTAGCTATGTTATTTTCCGCATTATAATCCTTGAGACTGTACTTCAACTGAATCGTATTGTTGTTACTAACATTTATATCTACACTACTGACCATTAAAACTGCTACACCAAGAAGAAATGCAGATGATAAACGAGTATTCATTGGACAAATATATTATACTAGAACTGACATGTGATTATATTTCCACGCAATTTGTGTGCATAGATCCTGAGAAATCAGTACCCAGCCGAGCGGGATTAGCCAAGGAGTCTCAGGCGCTGCAGCCATGGACTGTGCGGCTGGTCCCGGCGGAGGTTTGAGTCCTCCCTCGGCCATAGGTGTGTGTGTTTGTCCATAGGATAATTTAGGTTAAGTAGTGCGTAAGCTTAGGGACTGATGACCGTAGCAGTTAAGTCCCATAAGATTTCACACACATTTGAACACATCTGAACAAATCAGTACCAAGAACAACCACCTCTGGCCGTAATAAAGGCCTTGATACGCCTGGGCATTGAGTCAAACAGAGCTTGGATGGCGTGTTAAAGTATAGCTGCCCATGCAGCTTCAACACGATACCACAGTTCATCAAGAGTACTGACAGGCGTATTGTGATGAGCCAGTTGCTCGGCCACCATTGACCAGACGTTTTCAGTTGGTGAGAGATCTGGAGAATATACCGGCCAGGTCAGCAGTCGAACATTTTCTGTATCCAGAAAGGCCCGTACAGGACCTGCAACATGCGGTCGTGCATTATCCTGCTGAAACGTAGGGTTTCGCAAGGATCGAATGAAGGGTAGAGCCACGAGACGTAACACATCTGAAACGTAACGTCCACTGTTCAAAGTGCCGACAATGCGAACAAGAGGTGACCGAGACGTGTAACCGATGTCACCCCATACCATCACGCTGGGTGATACGCCAGTATGGCGATGACGAATACACGCTTCTAATGTGCGTTCACCGCGATGTCGCCAAACACGGATGCGACCATCATGATGCTGTAAACAGAACTTGGATTCATCCGAAAAAATGACGTTCTGCCATTCGTGCACCCAGGTTCGTCGTTGAGTACACCATCGCTGGCGCTCCTGTCTGTGATGCAGTGAAAAGGTTAACCGCAGCCATGATCTCCGAGCTGATAGTCCATGCTGCTGCAAACGTCGTCGAACTGTTCGTGCATATGGTTGTTGTCTTGCAAACTTCCCCATCTGTTGACTCAGGGATCGAAACGTGGCTGCTCGATCCGTTACAGCCATGCGGATAAGATGCCTGTCATCTCGACTGCTAGTGATACGAGGCCGTTGGGATCTGGCACGGCGTTCCGTATTACCCTCCTGAGCCCTCCGATTCCATATTCTGCTAACAGTCATTGGATCTCGACTAACGCGAGCAGCAAGTCGCGATACGATAAACCGCAATTGCGATAGGCTACAATCCGACGTTTATCAAAGTCGGAAACGTGATGGTACGCATTTCTCCTCCTTACACGAGGCATCACAACAACGTCTCACCAGGCAACGCCGGTCAACTGCTGTTTGTGTATGAGAAATCGGTTGGAAACTTTCCTCATGTCGACCGATACGGCCGCAGGTTCGAATCCTGCCTCGGGCATGGATGTGTGTGACGCCCTTAAGTTAGTTAGGTTTAAATAGTTCTAAGCTCTAGGGGACTGATAACCTCAGAATTAAGTCCCATAGTGCTCAGAGCCATTTATGTTTTTCCCCATGTCAGCACGTTGTACGTGTCGCCACCGGTGACAAGCTTGTGTGAATCCTCTGAAAAGCTAATCATTTGCATATCACAGCATCTTCTTCCTGTCGGTTAAATTTCACGTCTATAGCACGTCATTTTCATGGTGTAGCAATTTTAGTGGCCAGTAGATTATATTATCTAATCCAGTAGTATCTCATAATATAGTTGTAAATTTGTAACATACTCAGTTTTACTCATATTTTGCCTTTGCCCAAATTTTCCCCATAATAAATTAACACATATTTTCGCAACAGCTCGTTTTCCTGGATTTTCCTTTACTCTATCAGGAACTAAGTCAATAACCAATTTATGTTTAACTGTTTTTGTATATTCTTCATCACTTTCATAATTGTGTAGACTGGCTCCTAATTTTATTTTCAAAAAGTCTTTCAAATAATTTTTAAACAACATGTTGCTTTTATTTCTAAAATCCCAAACTTCTTAGACATCTACAATTTTATATCCTTTTTAGACAGCTTTCTTTACTTCGTCTGTTACCCGAGTTCCAATAAAACTTATTTCCTCATCGTTGTGACAGCATTTATTTAATTTTTCTTGAGAACATTTGACACACAGAGGGAACAACAGTTTTTAATTTTTGTTGGTCCTTATTCTTACAGCAAAACTGGATGATACAATCCTCTATGTGCCAATTCTTAATGTTTTATGAATTCCATACAGTTGAGTCTCCTACCATAGGAATCAATGGAGAGGATGTTGTTTACTGGCCGGTATTCTCTTACTACAACACAATTGCACACATGTAGTAACAAGGTCTTTATTTAGAAGAACAGGAAGCTACTTATCTTAAACGGAGTCTATGTTCTGTGGTACAAGCTCTTCCATAATAGTCCATGTTAGCCTCACTGCTGGTGAAGTACAAGTCCCGCTATGTGGTGAACGAGAGGAGCTAAACTGGAGTCTGACTTGGTGCATCAATGACTGAACTAGTGACTGAGGGACTGCGCTAGTGCGTGAGGCTGAGACTGGGACCCTCCAGTCAGCTGCAACGATCTAAATACTGGCAGTCGGGAGGGCGTTGTCGGCGTGTTACTTACGAGTCTGTCTTTGGCCTCGGTCTTGGTGGGAGTGCTTGATCCATCACCTACTACCGATTGGCGTACTCCCGAGCGTACCCCGCCATCTGGCTTTTGAGGCAACAGGAACATCCTCTGGAGAACTGCTGCCACGGAACACGTCCAGGCCTGATGGCGTGGCCTAGGGCAATGACGAAGGCGATGGCGCGTCCAGGTTCATTGGGTCAGCGAGTGGGGACGGCGGTGACGAGAGCATATCGTCCATCTGCTCCTCCTGTGGTGCTCTCGTGGCAACAGAGGACACCCGTGAAGGCCACGCAGTCCCACGAGGCCGTCAATCTGCAGGGCGGACGGAGCAATACTGAGTTCAGGATACTATTCGAGGAACGAGGCTAAGGCTTGCGAATGTAACGCAAAAAAATCTTGAGATCTGTGCCTCCTTCCATGGCCTGTGCAATTTTTCTGTAGCGCAAGGAAAAAGATTCCAGCAACTCAGAGTCCTGCTTATCGATTTGGCGACAAAAACTATAACATCGCATTAGGGGGAGAAGGAGGCACAGCCTTAATCTTACTTTTATCAGAACCTGTTGTAGGTTTTGAAAACACAGCGTTCACTGCATGAGCACCAACCTGTTTCTTGTGGGAGCGGGCAAAATTGGCGTTTTTGTGGCTTTGCAAACAAACTGCTAGAACATGGTCTTTTTTTCCAGACGTGTAACACGTTGAGTTACGTGACAGGCAATCCTGTCTTTTATGGCACGCAGAGCACCTAGGGCAAGACTTCACTAAGTTCACAGGCCTGATTACCTGTCGACGTGGCTGTCCGCGCGGTTGTGTACGCCTTCATTATTGTGGCTGCTTGGGGCGGTCGCGAACTAGAGGCGACTCGGCCCTACTAATCGGGGCCTACTCAAACTTATCGCCACTGTGACACCCGAATCATATTGCTCTACGATTTACAACACTTAAGGGAATGATGGATCAGAGAACTTTAGGAACTGTTCCTGAACTCTATCTGTGACATCGAATATTATTGCGTCCCTAATCATTAAAGCACTGTAAAAGTTGTCACAACCACACTTAAATTAAAACACCCTAGTCATGCCCGTTAATTCTGTGTTCCACTGACGGTACGTGTGTAACGGCTTTTTCTGCATGCTAAACAACTGATATCTAGCAGCAGCTACGAGTACTGGGACTTTCTGGTTGTAATATTGAGTTAATGCAGCGATTACTTGGTCATAACGGAGTTCGTCGGGAAACACGGTTAGTAATAGTTTTTGTATTAACCTGAAAACTGGGGACCCCTCAGTAAAAAAAAGAAGTATTGTAACTTGACAGTACCTTAAACACGATGAACTTGACAATGAGTCAGGTATTCGATCCATTCCTCTTCTGTGCCGTTAAATTGTCGGAACGGTGGTATGCTGGTCGGCGGCACTTGTTGGGCTGGCTAGTTGGTTGGTTGGTTGTGCGGCCGACTCAGCTTTTACAGTCAGAAGTTGTTATGCAGTCGTCAGCAAAGCAGCATTTTGTTGGTCTGAAACTGAAAAGCTTGTGTTAGAACCGTCACATGGCCGTCTACCGCCGAGGCGGGGGCAGGGGTTGCAGGGGGCGAGAAAGAGTTTCAGCGCCTGTTCCCGTGAGTGGGTGGTGCGAAGCTTGGCATCTTTTGTTTAAAAGTGCATACGAAGTGTTCTGCTTCTCCATTGGACTCCCGTATCAAGAATTCGGCACATCTTATCAGTAAATTAAACGGCGCACTGGTCCACCCGGATGACGTAATAGTCAGTTTTGATGTGATACCGCTATTCACTATGGTTCCATTCAAAGAGATGTAGCAGCAACTGTATCGATACTTCCTCCCGATATTGCTGAACTACTTAAATAATGCCTCACGGTCACGTATTTCAAATGGAACGATGAGTTCTATGGAAAGATGAGTGGCGTGGCTATGTGGAGTCCATTAAGACCAGTTATAGTGAATTTCTTTATGGAAAAATTCGAGGAGACGACATTGGAAACTGCCAGAAAAATCCGAATATTTGATTCCACTACGTGGAAGATACATTTGTTTTGTGGACGCATGTCAGAGAGAAACTTGGTCGTTTTCACAAGCATCTCAACGGTTTTAATCCGAAGATTGATTATCATAGAGGAGGGAGCAGGCAGAAGAAATATGGTTCAAATGGCTCTTAGCACTATGGGACTTAACATCTGAGGTCATCAGCCCCCTAGAACTTAGAGCTACTTGAACCTAACTAACCTAAGGACATAACGCACATCCACGCCTGAGGCAGGATTCGAACCTGCGACCATAGTGGTCGCGCGGTTCCAGACTGAAGCGCCTAGAACCGCTCACCCTCACCGGCGGTCCTCGAACTTTCTTGATGAATTAGTTTTTAAGAAATAAAGTGGTAACTTAAAACACAGTTAACCGAAAACGCATGTACACAGAACCGTTACCAACACCAAGATTCGATCCACCACCCCACATCAAAAGCGAGGTGTCCTAATAACGTTTGCGGATGGAGTATATACACTTGCGAACCAGAGCTACCAGGAACGTTGTTAAAACATCTCACCATTGCATTCCTCAAGAATGGTCATTCGTCCGCTGAGGTGAAAACAGCGTTAAGACCGCCGCGAAAAATCATAGCGATACACGAGAATCTGTGAAATCCGAAGGTTTTCAGTCTTTCTTTAAGGACGTTGCAGAAGGCGCAGGAAAAATCGTGACAAAATGGAACATCGCAGTAATCGACAAACCTACTAGGAAGACACAGGATTACCTATAATTGGCCAAATGTGCTCGCAATAAGCCAGAAAAAGCAGAAATTTATAGGATTCCGTGTAGTGTAGTCGTGAGGAGGTGTATTTGGGTACTACAAAAACAAAGTTCAAAAAACGACCAGAAGAGCTCAAGGACAACTGTACAAGTGGAGCGACTGACAGATCAGCTTTTACGGAATATACTTTGTAGCCAGGAGACCACCCAACTCATTTTGATAGAACTCAAGTACATGCAGCCACAAGTGGATTCTATAAAAGACTATACAGAGAAGACATAGAGATACAAATTTTGTAGGATTTTCAGCTGGAAGCAAGAGGGCATGAAATTGAATGACATATGGCTCCTTGTGCTGGAGAAAACATGTACTGGTCTTCTGACAGTTCGCACCAGCAACCGACAATGGCCAATTACGCCTGGGTATTTCAGGCGAGGCCCACCAGAAAGGCAGGCCACGGAGCGTACGTCACGAAGGTGGGCCTGAACTCGCTCGCCCACTCAGATTAGCCGACAAAATGGTTTCTGAACCTGTTAACTCGTAGCTGGGGGTATACGTACTAAGGAGAATTGCATCTTCTACTGGAATCTGCTATTATGAAGTCTTACTGACAAATAGTACTACAAAAAAATTTAATTTTAGATCAATACGCGATGTAAATGGTATAAAGGCTTGTTTATAGCAGTTAGTCTCTTCTGCGTAACAGTCTTCATTTCATACAAGAAAAGGTTCCTTATGCAACGGATAATTATTTTGGTATGATTTAATTTTATTTTACCCCAGTGCAGCCGTAACAAATTATAAGTAGGCCTATGGACTTACGATCATTGTAGGTCTAATAACAGTAAAACTCCATAATAGCGGATTCCAGTAGAAGATGCAATGCTAGTTCGTACTCACACACCTAGTTACGGGATAACAGGTGTAGAAATGAAGTTTGTCTGCTGAGTTGAGCGAGCGTGACGTACAGTCGTGCTCAAAAGGATCCGAACGACCTGAATTGCATTTCACATGATTCGAATGCAACCCACATAGCTCAGCTGTCTAGCAGGTAATCTAATCGCCCCTTGGTACAGTCGTTTGACTATTGAAAATGGTTTCAACAAGTCACCACTAGAAAACACTGCTCTGTATTGCAATAACTCAAGATGTAAAGTGATACCAAGGTACTACAAATATCAGGGAACATTTTATCTCAGATAAGACGGTTCTTCATGCTTCTAAGTTCACATTTATTACAATAAATGATATACCTGAGATGTTACCACTCTCATTATTACGTCACATAGGTAATTCACGTAGTAAGTTCGTCGTAGTCATGATTTCCTCTTCAAAGTAACATAGCATACTTATTATTTAACACAAAATGACATTAAAAATACAAGTTATTCACGAGCAGATAGTTAAGAATATGTATGAACTTCAAATGACACGACGAACCGTCTCGTTCTGCATATGGATTCACACCCAGGTCATACAGACTAAGCAAAGCTTTCGTGACTGACAGAAATTGTCATTCCTGACTAGGCGTACAGAGAGTGATATACCTCGATTTTAGACAGTGTCAGTTAGCAAATATCTACTTTAAATTACAAAACGAAAACATTGTTAACGGACGCGAATCCCTACCCAGCATCTATTGTCCTTGTTAACGAACTAGGAGAGATGTTAAATATTGCTTCTTTACAAGTAACTTACTTGAAATGCCGTGAGGTAAAGCTTTGTGTTGGACAGGGATTCGAACCAAGAACCTAACTGGATTCTCATCGAAGCACAATCAACTGTGACATATCAGATTTTCTCGGCAGTAGCTAGATGTTTTAACTGAAATGACGAGACGAAACATTACTTTTTTCTTTCCCAGGACTCCAACCTGGCACCTATCGCTGTTATATTCTAGAGAAAACGAACGTTAAAAATGGGTTTCTTACACCAGCAGCGACATATGAGCATGTTTGAACTAGAAATAATGTGACGAAAAGTTCAGTGATGAGTGGGAATCGTGCCCCACACATATCGTTGTTGACTGCACACAAAGAGACGTCAGCTACCGAATTTTTCTCCACCAGCAGCTCGGAATAACATCCTTGAATTTACAATGATTTCGCAAACAGTTCTGTGTCTCACTGGGACTCAAAAACGTCAGATACCGTTAGTGTTGCAACGAATGAAAATACATTAAAAACCAAAATTATTACCCACCAGCAGACAGGTGTTCTCATTCTAGAGCTTGATAATACATAATGAAAGCTTTAGTGCCGGGCCAGGATTCGAACCCATTCACGCGCAATATGTGGAGATGTTGAGGAATCTGCAGTTTTGAACAAACAACAAATTGCAGTAAAGCTGTATTGTCACGAAGGGATCAAATTCCCCGTTAAGGGCGGTCTGAGTTGCATTCCCAGATCAGAACCAATTTTATCGACATACAGAAGCTCAAATAAAAGATGCAATAAGTGTCCTGTGACCCTATATTGCGTTTGTTTCGTCACTAGAAATAAATAACTATTATAAGAAAGGTTACTTCTGATAGTTTCTACGTGACGCGACTCCTGACTTGATTGTGGTTCAACCTAACGTCTACTTGGTAGAGAAGGAATGTCATGTTTAACGTGAATTTCAGACCACAATGCCATTATACCTTCTTCACTTGGCGTAGCCAGAAGAAAAGAGAATCTGCCTCTCCTTGTCAAAAATCGTCAGCAAAAGTTGGAATCGAACCAAGACCATAAGTATATGAACCTAGCATCAATCCGAGAGACCACTATATTCTCTTCTCCATCACTCATTATTCTATCATAACAATGTTGCGCCACACTGGATGAGAATTCTGACACACAGACTCCCTGTAGTGGTGTGCAGCACGTTCAGCACATTCATTTACTTGGTTGACCGAATCACCATAAACTAGCTGTCTCACCTACCCAGTGCATACATCCGTCTCTTTTGTAATCACCGAAATGAAATCACGTAACTGAGACCTACACAGAACTGCCAAGAGAGTAGGATGCAGAAATTTAAACAGGAAGTGTTCCTTTCGACTTGAGCTACTCTATTGCGCTATCTGTTTGTTAAAAACGTCGTGCAGTGCAAAAGAAAAGCTGTAACTGTCTGTCTCACAGAAGTATAGATCCCGCCATACGCATTATCTCACAGCACTGTGCAATGCGCAAGTTCTGGAGGACTTGTTGTTGAGTTCTGCAGGTCTTGTAGCCATGTGTCAGCTAGTAGCGTAACAGTTAGCGTCGCGCACTGTTGATAAAAAGTCGCGAGTTTGGGTGCATTCACTGCTACATGTTTTAAAACGCCATACTGCTGTCTGCTGAAGTTATCGATCTAACGGAACTTTGAACATAATTCCCTTCACTTCTCAACCCAAAATAGTCGTATGTGGAAAAAGGGCTAACTTCTGCGACATTTTGTTCTTTTCAGGTTTAATAGATGGCCAGGCTGCAGATGCATCTCGAAACTTTTGTATTACGTATGGGGAGAGCGCATCGTGCCAAAATACGTCAGAAAATTATTTTCTACATTAGCTGTCGTGTGGCAGTGGCATTTTATTCCTCATGAAACCTTGTTTGACAGCTTTAACTCAGAACAAGTTTTCTATATGCAGTTATCAATAAACTGCATGTGCATTGTTAGACTGTTATAGATAACATCAGATAATTCGCATGTATCGTTGATGATTGATTGCTCTCTCGTGTTAACTAATGTTTTAACAACACTAAAAGAACCCGTACGAAAATTGTGCAATGTATTATAAGAAATAAAATAATACTACCCACGATAACCTTACGACGAAAGTCTGTTTCAATAAAACGAGTATCTGTACACAATCGTGCCTCTATCGGCACGAATTAGTAAAATACTAATCACTTAGATTTTGATTGGGCCTGTGTTTGATTGGTATGCTGTGTCATACTCAAGTGGTATGCAAATGTGGCATTTCATAAATAAAGTTATGTATTCCTAGAAACCCAAATTTTGTTTGTCAGCAGCGGAAAGAGGCGTTACCTGTTGTGCAGCATTGTAAGTTTTTCACCATTGCACTATGAGCCGAATGTATTGTCTTGCGATTTCCTTATCGATGTGTGATCTGACCGCTTGTAGCTCTTTCACAGAAGGGATAAAAACGTTACAGTCAGCAAGCGTTATCTCAGGTTAGCACGTTTCCACAGAGCTAGGGAAGAGGCATGCGTCTAGGTCTCCTCTTAACAGACCAGTAGTGGCTAGAACTCGTAAACCGCAATTTAAAGGACGAGATTAGATGCGATTTTCACGTGCAACGACTTCCTGGGCTGAAAAACGTAAATTTACAATCTTTTGTTACAGCTCAAGCGTTAATAATATCTCAGATTATTCAATGGAAATGACAGGGAAAATCAAGTGAACTTTTGAGGCTTAATTCCGTGCACACCAGGAAGTAACTCGTCGATCTGAGTTGCCAAATATACCTTGCCTTGTTGCCAAATCGCAGTTACATTACCAGCAGGAAGACGACGGACCGATGTGATCCTACAGCGGGCTGGGAAGTGACCATAGCTGCCGTCTCAAAGACCCGGCTGCTACGGCCTGGAATACGTAATCCGTCTGATCCACATGTCTGTAACTGGGTTTAGGGACTGGAGCGTTGTTACTAATAATAATCAGAACTGGCTGCAAACTAAGCTTCATAAATCAGTAACTCTCATAGTTGTTTTCATATATCTTTCGTAAGTGTACTCAAAACTAAGAAAATCATTGACGAACGTTTTCGTGCCTCGCCGATAGTCGAGCACAACAAACAAATAATAAAAAAAGTGTGTGTGTATGTGTGTGTGTGTGTGTGTGTGTGTGTGTGTGTGTGTGTGAGAGAGAGAGAGAGAGATAGAGAGAGATAGTGCTGTGAGATAATGCATATGGCCGGTTCTAGACTTCTGAGAGACATACAGTTACAGCTTTTCTTTTGCACTGCACGACGTTTTTAACAAACAGATAGCGCAATAGAGTAGCTCAAGTCGAAAGGAACACTTCCTGTTTAAATTTCTGCATCCTACTCTCTTGGCAGTTCTGTGTAGGTCTCAGTTACGTGATTTCATTTCGGTGATTACAAAAGAGACGGACGTATGCACTGGGTAGGTGAGACAGCTAGTTTATGGTGATTCGGTCAACCAAGTAAATGAATGTGCTGAACGTGCTGCACACCACTACAGGGCGTCTGTGTGTCAGAATTCTCATCCAGTGTGGCGCAACATTGTTATGATAGAATAATGAGTGATGGAGAAGAGAATATGGTGGTCTCTCGGATTGATGCTAGGTTCATATACTTATGGTCTTGGTTCGATTCCAACTTTTGCTGACGATTTTTGACAAGGAGAGGCAGATTCTCTTTTCTTCTGGCTACGCCAAGTGAAGAAGGTATAATGGCATTGTGGTCTGAAATTCACGTTAAACATGACATTCCTTCTCTACCAAGTAGACGTTAGGTTGAACCACAATCAAGTCAGGAGTCGCGTCACGTAGAAACTATCAGAAGTAACCTTTCTTATAATAGTTATTTATTTCTAGTGACGAAACAAACGCAATGTAGGGTCACAGGACACTTATTGCATCTTTTATTTGAGCTTCTGTATGTCGATAAAATTGGTTCTGATCTGGGAATGCAACTCAGACCGCCCTTAACGGGGAATTTGATCCCTTCGTGACAATACAGCTCGACTGCAATTTGTTGTTTATTCAAAACTGCAGATTCCTCAACATCTCCACATATTGCGCGTGAATGGGTTCGAATCCTGGCCCGGCACTAAAGCTTTCATTATGTATTATCAAACTCTAGAATGAGAACACCTGTCTGCTGGTGGGTAATAATTTTGGTTTTTAATGTATTTTCATTCGTTGCAACACTAACGGTATCTGACGTTTTTGAGTCCCAGTGAGACACAGAACTGTTTGCGAAATCATTGTAAATTCAAGGATGTTATTCCGAGCTGCTGGTGGAGAAAAATTCGGTAGCTGACGTCTCTTTGTGTGCAGTCAACAACGATATGTGTGGGGCACGATTCCCACTCATCACTGAACTTTTCGTCACATTATTTCTAGTTCAAACATGCTCATATGTCGCTGCTGGTGTAAGAAACCCATTTTTAACGTTCGTTTTCTCTAGAATATAACAGCGATAGGTGCCAGGTTGGAGTCCTGGGAAAGAAAAAAGTAATGTTTCGTCTCGTCATTTCAGTTAAAACATCTAGCTACTGCCGAGAAAATCTGATATGTCACAGTTGATTGTGCTTCGATGAGAATCCAGTTAGGTTCTTGGTTCGAATCCCTGTCCAACACAAAGCTTTACCTCACGGCATTTCAAGTAAGTTACTTGTAAAGAAGCAATATTTAACATCTCCCGCATTTCGTGAACAAGGACAATAGATGCTGGGTAGGAATTCGCGTCCGTTAACAATGTTTACGTTATGTAATATAAATTTGTTATTTGCTAACTGACACTGTCTAAAATCGAGGTATACGAGTATCACTCTCTGTACGCCTAGTCAGGAATGACTGTTAGTTTCCGTCAGTCATGTAGTCTTTGCTTAGTCTGTATGACCTGGGTGTGAATCCATATGCAGCACGAGACGGTTCGTCGTGTCATTTGAAGTTCATACATATTCTCATCTAGCTGTTCATGAATAACCTAAATTTTTATTGTCATTTTGTGTTAAGTAATAAGTACGGTATGTTATTTTGAAGAGGAAATCATGAATACGACGAACTTACTACGTGAATTACCTATGTGACGTAATAATGAGAGTGGTAACATTTCAGGTATGTCATTTATTGTAATAAATGTGTACTTACAAGCGTGAAGAACCGTCTTATCTGAGATAAAATGTTCCCTGATATTTGTACGGCCTTAGTATTGCTTTACATCTTGAGTTATTGGGATAAAGAGCAGCGTTTTCTAGTGGTGACTTGTTGGAACCATTTTCAATAGTCAAACGACTGTACCATGGGGCGATTAGAGGACCTGCTAGACAGCTGAGCTATGTGGGTTGCATTCGAATCAGGTGAAATGCAATTCAGGTCGTTCGGATACTTTTGAGCACGACTGTTCATGTGGGGGCCTGTCTTTCTCGTAGGCATGCAACGTCACGCCAATGCGCGGGAGCACGCGTGAACGGAATTTTGCTGCAGCCAGTACCGAGCTGTGGTGTGAATCGGACACTCAAAGAAGCTACCACCCTCTTTGAAAAGGTCCTCCGCGGTTGGGGACGAAACGTTGGGTTTTAACGTGTAATCCATCTCCTATGGTTTTATAGCTCGGAATATTAGCTTTAATATGTTGACTATCAAGTATGATTACATTACTCTAACAGAAAAATAACCTTTCATCAAAGATATTGATGCGCCTAAATCCCAGTCCCAACTACGGTAGATATTTATGTTCTCGACAATCGATAGATTGTCAAAAGCATCAATAAGGAGAGACAAAAGGACAAAAGGGTCTGATTTGATCCATTATAAATGGTTTTTGAAAAAGGGTCATCAGAGATTTTTGTGTGGGTGTATGCCAGTACTGCTGTAATTTAAATTATGTAATCTTATTCTCTTACAGGATTTCTCTGTGATACTTATTGTCTATGTATGTGCGAAGAAAATCGAGTCACGGTTAGGACTTACCGCCCCGTCTACGATGATGTCCTTAGATATGCAGCACATTGTTGGAATGGGGACCGACCTTAGTGGTGCGGTGACGATACTCTGGACTTTTATTTGGACGGATGGCTATGCAGATTTATGCATCCCGTGACGTCACTAAATCGGTGAAGGCAAATGAGGCCAGTGCTGGGAACTTTTATCTGAAAGTACATCATCCCCATCTTTCTCCAGTCGGAGACTGCTTTCCATCTGTAGTGGCCTTGTCGTCGACGTAACGTTAAAAGCATTAAGCGTTCTTCTTGTTTTACAGAATCGGAAAGTGTGAAAAGAACGAGTTGATCGGATATTTTATTGTAAAGGGAACAATCTAAGCATTCACCTTAATTAATTTAGAGAAACTACTGCTAAATGTGGCCAACGGCCTTACTGCAGTGGTACCGCTCTGCGTCAGATTCCCGAAATTGAGCGTCGTCGGGCTTAGCTATCTCATGGATCGGTGACCGTCCTGGTATGCTAAGCACTGTTGGCGTTGGGGAGGTGGGTGAGTGGAGCACTCGGCACTTTTGTGGCAAATTGAGGAACAACTTGCCGGAGATGTAGAGGCTGCGGTCTGGTAAACTGACAACGGCCGGGCGAGGAGTGTGTTGACCTCCATATCCGCATTTAGTGACACCTATGGGCTGAGGATGTCACAGCGATCGCTCGGTACTGTCAGGCCTTCCGAGGCTTGTTCTGATGCTCATTCGTTTTCTTTTTCCATTTTTAAATGGGAAACGCTGAGTTCTACGTCTCACGAGTGCGGGGTTCTAAGCACTACATTCTTTCACCAGGTTCAAAAGGTTCAAATGGCTCTGAGCACTATGGGACTTAACATCTGTGGTCATCAGTCCCCTAGAACTTAGAACTACTTAAACCTAACTAACCTAAGGACATCACACACAGTCATGCCCGAGACAGGATTCGAAACTGCGACCGTAGCAGTCGCACGGTTCCGGACTGAGCGCCTAGAACCGCTAGACCACCGCGGCCGGGTCTTTCACCAGGGTTGACGTCAATGGGCTGTACGAGCGGAATTCGTAGCTCGTAGCATGTGAAGAGCGTAGAATCTCTTGTATCAAGATATGACCATCAACTGTTGAAGTAGCACTTTTGCGTTGTTCTTTATACTCTGTTTTGCTCATTCAGTATCACGTAAATCCGCAAATCCGACAGACCCCACTGACGTCATGGTGGAAATAGATGGCATGTCAGGAAATAGCAGAAAAAAGTCTGTAAAAAATCATTACTTTCAGATGGCAGGAAAATTAGAATATAAATTATTATTTGCTCAAAATTAAAATAGGGGCAAAATACACACGCCCCCTCCCCTTGGACGTCATACTATCTCATTTCTTCTGCATGAGGCTTGTAACACAACGGTTGGGATTCTGTCCTAGAAGTTGCTGATTTGACCGGAAGTGTCAGGTAAACTGCTACGTCTTCTGCGTCTATAGATTTAGCAAGCGCTATGCAAGTCCGTCATTACTTCATATCGCAAGTGTATTACTCCAAAACGACAGCAGTTATTCGTTAATTCAGCACTTTTTTAATCGATTTGCACTAAATATTCTTGATTTCGTACACAGCAGATTACGGCATCACGCCAACGAATAGTAACTAGGGAACATAGAGACCGTCCGTAGAAGAACAGTGGGTTTTGTCACGGCCTTAGTTATCGTCCAAACTCAGTATCAGGTACTAAAAGAGAGGAGTTGTGCATCACAGAAACATTTACTGGTAAGACACCTAGAGCACACAGCACAACAGGAGTCAAGTAACACATCACTCCCGTCGTCACACAGAGTGACTTTTCGGGCCTATGGAAAATCAAATGATCGACAGACAACGCTAAAAGGAACCGAGAAATAATGTACCATTTTTTCACACAAACCAATACATGCTGATCTCTCGCTAATTTTCTGTAGTGCACAATCGCAGTTCGGAAGGACACAACACTAACAAATTCAAATGTAAAATATTCCCAAACGTGACATGCTCTTCCTTTTACAAATCCACCGAACAATGCTGACGCAAATCAGCAAATCTTCCATACGGCTACCTATTCCGACTACAGGTCGTTTCAGAGATCTTTGACGTTAGTAATTGACTGAACTGTTCACCAAAGAAGTAAATGGAAGAGAAATTTTCAACGACATGTTACTTTTACTTTCCTTTCCCGTTGAGAATCTGTCTTTATAACTCGACTAGTGCCTGTGTCAGTCAAATCAGAGAAATTCAGAGATTTACTGGCAATCTTTCTTCACACACCATTCGCGACTTGGAAGTAGTAAGATTGTAGTACGCTATGTACCCTCTGAAAGTCAATGTAAGGTGGCATGAGGAGTGAAGATGTAGACCTAGAAAACGCCGTAGACATTCGCTGTAGATTCTATACACTTTGTAGCACTTAAACGTTTTTAATTATATTAGATAAGCAGCGGTAGAGCTACGGACCACCAAATTGATGACATACTTCAATCACTTTGGTGTTCCTTGGAATTCCTGGTTTGTAAGAAAATGAATGTTATCAGATGGCTGTGGTACATTAAAGAAACGATTTACTGATAATATATACCATGTTATTGACTGGCATCACACATCACAGTAATAAAAAAATGGAACGACAATAATTCGAAACAGAAGTGACGCGTTATTCGAAGGTTTTCAGAAAACTGTTCTGCACGCACACCATTCGTGATTTCAACGCTATAATTTAAAAATATGTGGATAAATTAGTGACCCTTGCACCTAAAGTAAGATATTTAGGCTTTTATTATCGAAAATTTGTGTTTTCATGCAGTAACTGCCACTGTACAAGAGATTTTTAACCTAAGAGATGAAAGGAATGAAAAATCTTATACTCTTGTTTCACCTCCGGAGATTTACTACTGTGTTTCCTCCACGACGACGTATCCCTCTCACACATACTCTCACGCCGTGTATACATCTCCATTGACACCATGTATCGAATAAAATACTCCCGTCCGAGGTTCAAGTACTCCATCGGGCATGGGCGTGTGTGTGTGTGTATGTGTGTGTGTGTGCGTTTGTGTGTGTGTGTGTGTTGTCTTTAGTGTAAGTTAGTTTAAGTTAGATTAAGTAATGTGTAAGCTTAGGGATCGATGACCTCAGCAGTTTGGTCCCACAGTACTTGCCAGAAATTTCCAAAATTTCGAATAAAATAAAAAAGAATCGTTCTACATGTTTCTCAGCGGTGTATTACAAGATGACCAGATCTTCGGGAACTTTCAATGTCACTCTTACTTTCATTAATTAAAAAATTACAAACTTTTTGTGGGTAATCGAAAATTTATTGAAAAAATTAGCAGTTTTAGACAGAATACTAGGGGCATATGTTCGGATTAACTATTGAGTAAGTAAATAACTATCGTACAAGGTTTATTTTAACGAAGTAGTGAACATAATGAAGTCATGTGGTGTAACCAGTGGTAGTAGGGTACTACAAAATTTGGTGGCTGGCTGGCTCTGAGCACTATGGGATTTAACATCTGAGGTCATCAGTCCCCTAGAACTTAGAACTACTTAAACCTAACTAACCTAAGGACATCACACACATCCATGCCCGAGGCAGGATTCGAACCTGCGACCGTAGCAGTCGCGCGGTTCCGGACTGAGCGCCTTAACCGCTAGACCACCGCGGCCGGCCAAACTTTGGTACTGAGAAACAAATAGGAAACAATAAGTGAAAATGGTTAACTGTAGGTCTGTTGTTTCATTTTATCGTTTACCTACAAGAAAACATCGTCACACTCAAGTGGAGTTTTTCGTTACGCTGAAGGTAACAAAAGCAGATTACACACATGTGTAGCGGAATACTTCTTCGAAGTTGAAGATATTTCAGGAGAGTGATTCAAGATAAAGACCCGGGAAATTCACTAATCGATATTAATGTCTGCGTTACGCAAATTCTCTCCCTAGTATTTCATTCCAGTCAGTTTCCAGTTTATGAACAGAAACAGAAATATGCTGTACAAACAAACACTTAGAAATGAACTCTTAAAACATCAAAAACGATACAAACACATCGACAGTCACGCCACAGTATGTTACTAAGGCAAAGTAAGATATGCTAGAACACCACCAGGAGCCGAACCCCAGCCCCTCGGGTACAAACATGCAGGCGAGGGTCACAAACTCAAACAACACAAATGGAGGAGGAAGGAGGTAGTGGTGGTATTTTCGCTCCATTTTTAACTTGTAAATTTTCGTTCCTGTTTTCCCGCAATTTTTAACTACGTCAATTTAGAGAAATTTTGAGCACAGTGAACAAAATTTCTTATCGTTGGAACGTAAAATTTTGCTATGCTAGTGTAAGAGGTAATTTAAAGGTAAATGTTTTTAAGTAGCGAACTGCTCCGAATATTATAGGAACCCACAATGTACAAGAAAATATTTATGGTATTGGTCAAATGTATGACATTTAGAAGTATTCACTGCGAACAGAAGAAAATAAATAAAATTTGTGATCATTTCCAAAACATTGGGACTGATTTCAGAAAATAATGAAATAAATGTAGATTTTCTAACAAAATAATTTCATTTTGATTGTTTTTACCAAACAAACACCTTTTTCTGCCTTGTTTCATAAATGTTATTATCGCTACTACACAACCTAGGTTTCGGGTTATAAGCCTAGTTTCAAGTACATTACTGATTCCAAATATGACAAAGCAAAACGAAAGACATCTTAACTTCTTAATGAATCGGTCCTTGGTTTAATATAAAATTGCTTCATGCTATGAGTGTAGCTCATGAACAGTTCAACAGCTTTGCTTAATATGTGGTGTTCTATGCCATAGTACTTTCAAAATTTCCCCAAGCTTATAGGTTTATGTGAAAGTCTCTTCAGATATTTTTGTCCCACCGTCGTATGCTTCAGAGATTATGTGCACAAAAACACAATGTGAACCTAAGTATACTGCAGATTTGATTACTTTAACTGAAAAGTGAAATTGCATACTAAGTCAGCTGTTTCTTATTTCTAAAAAAATACATCTTAATTGTCATGTGAAGGCAATTAAAGATTAATTGTGCTAAAGTCAAAACTATGAGGGAACTACGTAATTCAAATTAAGGAATATTGTGATGAAACTGTGTGCTGGACTGAGACTTGTACTCTGGACATTCTCGTTTCACGTGCAAGTGTTCTACGAACTGAACTACCGGAGCACGACACACCAACCATCCGCACAGCTTTACTTTGGAAGACTCATATCATCACACCAGCCGTGAAGAGTGAAAATTCTTCGTGGAGGGTATTATAAATGCACTACTATCAAAGCAAATAGGAACCGCAGATTTAAAACTAGAAACGTTGCAATACAGTTCATTTATTTAAATGCTAGCACAGGTGAGAGCTACGTTTCCATCTCTTACACTGCTATACTGAGAGCTACGTGTTAAATAAATCAAATCTGTTATAATATTATGTTGGTTATCTAGTTACTAAAAACAAACGTGGTTTTTATGGGTGAGTTGTTCGTTTTTCTTAGGAACGTACTTTAGTATGGTGTAATTACTTTGCTTGAAAACCTTTTTCACAGTACCAGACAGTGAATGCTGAATAGCTCCTAAAATGTTACAGTTGACTTCGCCTTGTATTTTTCTAGTAGAACGACTTCGGGCAAAGTAAAAATCAAATCAATTTTTGTATCCTTGTGGGATTAGTTAACTTGCAGTTTGTTGATCATCATGCACATGTCATACACTCTAACCACTGTGGGTGCCGACAGTATACCACTTGTATAGTGCATATCATTGCTTGCGGTTCTTACTGGAGAAACTGAGTAGTAGGTCAGAAAGTTTTCAGTTCATCGACGTTATCAGCACACTAAAATTTTTGCTTCTTTTACACTCATCATAATGTTGGTTTTAGAAAGGAAGATGTGAAATTTGTCGTAGTAGATAACCAACACATACCGTTTCCAGTAAATAGTGACACCAATTCACCATGTAGTTCATTATTATTCTTGATAAAGAATAAACCGACATACTTCAGTATCTTAGGCCGACACCACCAGGCATCATCAGTACTGTTGGTGAGGAAGTTAGCCCGCATCGAGCTGCTTCTGCAACAAACTGTTGGTAGGTGGAGCTTTCGATGTCAACGGAATGAGATTTCTTGTGACTGTACACCGTGGAGGAGAGAGGGTAAGGCCAAGTGTGTGCGCATGCGCTTGTGCACGTGCACGTACGTCAGGGTTTGTGTGTGTGTGTGTGTGTGTGTGAGATAGAGAGATAGAGAGAGAGAGAGAGAGAGGGAGAGAGGGGGAAGGACACAGTTTTTTTGTGTAGCATTATGCTACCTCTAAAGTTCCTCCTCATGTAAGGTACAAATATTTATCTTTTATTTTGTGCACCTCCTTTTCAGGCCACTATCGATCAGGTGACTACTGCCTGACTGGTACCTTTCCTTTAGTTGCCTCTTTGTAGATTTTTAATCACTATTTTCAGTTCTGATGAACACCATGCATTTACTATTCAAAAGATTAGTTTAATTTTCTTTGTTTCGCTTTTATTCAAGGTTGTGTATGTTTTTTTCAATAGAATGTGTGTGAATTGCGAGATATTTGCTGAATGATAGCCCAGAGGAAGGCCTATGAGTTTGTGTATTCAAATGACATTCAATTCAGAAGCTGTTCTACTGTCTTTTTATAGCCGTTTTGGACGAAAATAAGTATATGACAACAGTTGAACGTTCATGTTTACGCCTTTAATGCCAAGTTGTTAGGTGAGAGCAAACTGCATTTTAAGTTGGAACAAGTTTCCATAACGCATTATTTTTGTTATAACTATCAGTTGACAGCAAAATTTCTGCAACTGGATGTAATGTAATGAATAATCTCATAATGATCTACATTTATTAATACAGGCGGTAGTAATGCAACACCTTTGCCTTCAGATGTACTTGTATCATATCAAATAATTAATTTCAAGGAAGAAAAATGCGGGATCCAGAGAAATACCACAGATTTTGTATTAACAGAAGGTTGTGTGCCCTAGTGACGTGTATGTCCGGGCGTTAGTGCGGTGAAATAGATCTACCATGGGGCCAACAAGAAAGACAGGCCGTGGCATGTACATCACAGTGAATAACGCTGCAGGTCTTGCGAGTGCAAGCAACCGTCTTTGGCGGGGAGCGAGCAAATATTTGAGACGAGTTTCATAATTCATGACTGCGCGCTTAAATGAATGCAATCTCTCCATAGCACACGACGAAGTTAAGACCTTTAGTTGGTGTATTTTCTGTCATAAACTTATTTCCCGTGGGATCTGTACGGAGCGTCTGCTAAGTGTAGCGGACAAGCTGACTAGAGTAACGTCACACGTTCGTTGCCGGATCTGTGTTCCTCGTGGGCCCCGGTCTGCCAGACGTGACGCTACGAATGAGGCTTTCAGTAGAAATAGTGTTGACTCTACACAACTACTCACAATTGTGTACAGCATAAAGCAAAGCACAAAATTCATTCCGGACTAAATTCCAAATCCGGATTAAAGACCGATTGTCAGGCTCGTAGGGATGCCTAAGTATACGCAAATTGTCGGCTCGTTTCTCACTTCTGTCACAGAAACACTAAAAATAGTTGTACATATGCAGTGACGTTTACATGCCTCGCAACAAAGGCTAAGGATTGTTTAGTTTATTGTCACTCTGGATATAGGGAGGGCATCTGACCAGATATACAGTGGTAGTAGTTAAGGTTTTACTACCAGAGCCACTGTAGACGGGGAACTAGTTACCATACAGGTACCCAAATTTATTGGAATGATAGACTGTGAGTTGTGGGATTTGCTTTGTTAGTCGTGCTATTCTCATGACTAGCTGTTAGGCGACAGTACTAGTACTGCGATGAAGGGGAGAAACACAACTATAAGTGTGCATTACAGCTGCAGACAGATAACATGGGTCTGGACGAGGTGAGCAGGACTTCATGCATAAAGCTGTCTTATCATCACAACACCGATAGCCCTGCTGCTCTTCGAGAGTATGGACGCATTAAAAGAGTATGGAGAGATCATCTTTCCACACCGGGTTTGAAGAAGTTCGTAAGTTCGAAATAACTGCCGATTTGGGAACAGCTCCTGGGAACGAAGAAGGCCATCTGGGCCACAAGTTGTGGGAGAAGTTCTGTTGCTGTGACTGAGAATGCTGAACACAGTATATGGTTTTCAAGCAGTGCACGAGCTATGTCACAACAGCTGAACATTCCTTTGTCCACCGTTCGGAAAGTGCTGCGAGCTATTGGGAAATGGTGTCCGTATAAACTTCATATTACTCACCAAATTTTGACACTTGACGCAGATATTCGAGTAGACTTCGGTATTACGTACGTTGCAAAGCTTGGAGTTGACGACATGTGGCCTTGGAACATTTTGTGGAGAGTTGAACCACACTTTACGCTCACTGGGGCAGTAAAGAATCACAATGGTCGCATTTTGGGATCGTCACCGCCAAAGATCGTACATGAAATTTTTATGCATAGTGCACCCATCACTATTTCTTGTGGCTTCACAACACAGTTCATGATCGTTTCATTTTTCTTTGAGAAACTTGGACTCCAAAGGCCAAGGACATCCAGTGTGAAAGGTACACGCTATTGTGATCTGCGTCGCCCACATGTGATTCCTACTCTGAGGGAGAGAGATGCTTTGGACTCACTGTTCTGAAGCACTATGGAGATCCACCTCACATTGACCATGAGGTCTTTCAGTTACTCCGCAAAACTTATGACGATAACCGAATCATTTGCCTATCGTTCCAGACTGCGTGGCCACTAAGATCACCAGATGTGAACCAGAGTGATTTCTGGCTGTGGGGTTACCTGAAGGACAGAGTTTATCAGCGGGACACCAACAAACGTTGGAGGTTGAAGATGGGCTTAATATCCCATCCATATATCTTGGGCAGCAGTAGAGCAATCTCTAATGATGTTCCAGGTTGTTGTGGATGCAGATGGTCGCGACATTGAGCAAAGTTTGTAACCTGGAACGTAAACATGGTAAGTAGTTAACAACTGTTACCCCACTCACGTGAAATTAAAATGCATTTCTGTCAATGATTTACTTGTTATTTCTCCTCCTTATGACCCTAAAAGTTTTTCCACAATGTTTCATCGTCCTACCACTCGTTTCATCTGGATACTCTCTCAAGTGGGGAAAGTTGAATCCACATTATTAATGAAAGTAACAGCCAACTCATATACGCGCACTTGTCCATCATTACTGCATCTTGCAGCTGAGAAAAAGGAGTATGTATTGGTAGCAGATTTATAAGAATGATAAAGGAATTTTCCTCCAGGACTTCCTATTAAGTTAATGAAATGTAATGTCAGTCCGTTTAATGTGCGCGACTGAGACATCGTAAGGCCACCTACGACGCTGTGCCACTGCTCGGAGACGGCCGAAACAAACTAAAAGTTCCTGGCAGTGTTTACAAATTGCCGCATCTACATAAACTAGACATGTTGTAAGTACGGCCGATAGAAATTTCCGTTGTAGCACGTATGACAAAACAGAACTGCGAGCCACGCGTTTCATTCGTTATGGTCCGGCAACAGCAATGACGATCCGCGCAAATACCATTGTGAGTCACAAGCAGGATCTCACGTAAATAAATTCTGGCTCGTTAATAAAGCAAAAACCGAAATTTGCATCCTTCGATGAAAGTTATTCTGCAAAACAGGTGTATTCCCGACTTAAATTTTAAAATCAATTTAACTCGTAATAACACCATCGTTTGGCAAAATGGATGTACCCGTCGCAGAGCTCAAACAGTAAATTACCGTTAGAGAGAGATAGAGGGAGAGAGAGAGAGAGAGAGAGAGAGTAAAGAGGGAAATATATCGAGAGTATGTGAGAGATTTAAGTACTTTCAGCAGGAAGTGCACTGTACCTGTATGTAAGTAGACGACAAAGACAATAAAGCAGCTATTACGGTTGTTTCATTGTCACAGGTTTCTGTTAGACTTTTATCTAAATGCTCTATAGTTCCCTGGCGCTGACGTGTTTAACGATGTAACCCGCGAACACCATTCGACGTTCAGTTTCTTGTCGGCAGCTTGCATAGCTGCTAGCTTGGATAGTCGTCTTCGGTTCATTGGTGGAATTTTGGGAAGATGTGGTTCATCTGTAAAGGAGACCGCTTATAAAACACTAATACGACCTATTCTTGAGAACTGCTCGAGCGTTTGGGATCCCTATCAGGTCGGATTGAGGGAGGACATAGAAGCAATTCAGAGGCGGGCTGCTAGATTTGTTACTGGTAGGTTTGATCATCACGCGAGTGTTACGAAATGCTTCAGGAACTCGGGTGGGAGTCTCTAGAGGAAAGGAGTCGTTCCTTTCGTGAATCGCTAATGAGGAAATTTAGAGAACCAGCATTTGAGGCTGACTGCAGTACAATTCTACTGCCGCCAACTTACATTTCGCGGAAAGACCACAGAGATAAGATAAGAGAGATTAGGGCTCGTTCAGAGACATATAGGCAGTCATTTTTCCCTCGTTCTGTCTGGGATTGAAACAGGGAGAGGAGATGCTGGTTGTGGTACGAGGTACCCTCCCCCACACACCGTAAGTGGATTGCTGAGTATGTAAGTAGATGCAGTAGTAGCAGATGTAGATGTAGTGACAGGTACGTTGAATTCGATTGCCTTATACGTCCAGAGCTATGTCAGTGGATGGGATACGCTGACTTTGGGACTGAAACTAACAAGTGGGGCAAAATATTTATACCGCTAAACGACAAAAACGGATAGGGAAACAGCATTAATCATTCGTGCTTCGATTTAATTTAAGAATACTGTGTCAACCAGGAACCTAATCTCTAAGTAATTTAATGATAACTGTAATGCTTTCAACAGCTGGAAAGGGAAAAATCATTTAATTTCCTAATATTTTATTTCTATCACTGTCCGATGTTCCTATTTTCCTGAAGTGCATGATTCCATCAACGTCTAGTAGAAAAGGAAACAGGCACCATACTAACTTACCACACTGAAATTTTAAGAGACAAGGAGGCAAATTATGACGTTTTTTGGACTCTGTTGGACACCTGTTATTTTTTAATTAATGTAGAATCATGAGCAAAGAAGAGGCCGGGAGAATTAAGACTTCATATGTTTCAGTTGGTTATCTAAACTCCACTTAAGTTATATTTCTGGCTACATAAAATCGTAGATTGCATGAAAAAAATCATTAATACCATGCCATCGGCAGGTGCGTCTCCTCAGACAAGGCGCCTTTCTGACCAGTAATCTGCTATTCATGATTTGTTGTGGGTTAGGTATTAGGCATTCAGCACAGTCCGCAGCTTTGAGGTCGAATTTAGAGGTCCAGGCTTCACCTCCCAAAGCGAGCATTTTTGCCTTAACAAACTACTGCAAGAAGATCATCCTCTCCGTTTTACGATAATCCCGGTGGGTCTTCCCGGTGGTTTCCTTGGAAAGCGGTGTTTAGTTTGTCACAGCATAACCGCTAACATTAGGACATGGATTCAGGACCTGTACATTAGAAACAAATGCAGAGAGTTATGCTGAATACCAAATTTCGCACAACACCTAACGACTAATCCATAACGCATAAAGATTAACGGCTAATATCTAACGCCTGATGCTTAGCAGCTAAATCCTAATGCATAATACTTAAAGGATAAGACCTAATGATAACTGATAAATGCCCCCAGCTAAAATGACACAAGCACACACACAACTACGCAGTTGCGGTAGGAGATTACAATTTGATTGCAAGTACAACAAAAATTTTAAGCAATTTCTGTAAGACCACCTGATCAGAAGTTCCGTCTTCTTGGATCTATAGAGTATAAAATGAGGCGTGATAGCAGCAACTATACAGTCTTCTGCGCTAGTCGAAAGTGTCAAAACGTTTTCCTCTAATATGCTAAACATTCCTCTGCTGTTAGGGAGGAAGATGAGACCAATCGACGAATGCAATGGTTTGTGGTTATTACTGGAGAACCTGGACACTCTTGTTACTTATATTGGTAGTATAAATTACACCGAAAACGCCAAGCTTCCTGACAACAAGAATTTAAGTGTGCGGTCACTCACTACACAACCACTTGGCGGTTACACTTTGTTTATTAAAATCTGTGACCAAGGGGACTGTCAGGAGCAATTACAGGACAGACGGTATGTAATGTTAAAGAAGGAGATGTGTGGATCATTTAATTATTACCCTGAAACCTTCCTGTCTCCTTTATATCCCTTTTGTTACGCGACCTTCCCCTTCTCCAGTAACCTATGAAACCTTCCCTTAGGATTTCTATCTCTTGCTTAATAATAACAAATGAAATCTTCCCTTTGAAATTTATTCTCTTTCTCAATCTTCGCATACAAATTTAATTGCTGCTTATTAAAAGTGATTTTCTGATTATTTCGACGAAACATAGAATGAGTCGTCGTCGTGGCCCTCAGTCGTTATCTGCAATAACCCAAAACTGTTCCTTACCTTTATAGTATTACTGGATCGCCATCTGACTGCTACATCGAAATGCGACATGAATATACTTACTCCGTTTTACTATACTCTATTAGCTGCTGGTGGGCTGTCATAATAAGTGGCTGTATTTATTACCAAAGCTGACGTTATTCGTTAATAGGAAAGCTGATGTTATTCTTTAATAAATTTGCCTGAAGTTACGTAATTCATAGTTAAACATTTTCTTGACAATAATAAAATTTTGCAAAGTTTTACGTTGATGGTTTTTGGGATGGATTATAATCAGTAATGCCATATTGCTGGCAAAAATTAATTATATTCTGAATGAAATGATTTTACAAACGTTCAAATGGGACTTACTTTTTACAATAATCTTACAACTAGCATTGCGCAAACATACCTTCAGTAGTCTTGAGTTTCTCAAAAAAGTAATTCAGTAGTATTAATTCCTCTTATGATAATAGTTAGCTCATGTCTCTGTACATCCGTTTATAATCTCTTGTAAATCATAGCTAGTGGCTGGCAGGCACACCGCTCCTCTCAACCTCTCGCTTCAGGCCTGCTACTGACTCGCTTCACATCTCGCTTACTACTGACTTCCTGCGAACGCTAAAGTGCGGTCTCTCCCGCCAACAATGCTTTCTGGTGCAGACAATCCCTGCTACCATTACAAAATGTATCAATGCGCAGTTTTTCCCGCTCTTTTCTTAAAATGTATCCATACGTGGTCTCTCCCGACCTTTTTAAAATTATATCAATGGCGGTCTCTCCTGCCAACAATACTTTGGTGCAGACATTCCCTGCTACCACAATTGTTTCCAACATGACAAATATTAATTATTCCTACTTAATCCTAGTAATAAAATATAAACATCTTTCATAAATTGTGGTTTGACAATAGACAATAAAAATATACACGTCTTACAACCCACGTAACGAATTCTCCAAGTTCGTTACTGCATGACATAGTGTTTAGGCGAAGCTACCTTTGCTCCTTCACGGGGACCACAGCGTGACAGGAACAGGAATACCAGAGAAACTCAACTAGCAAGCACAGGAAACCATTTCGAGAAGATATAAACATCTCGTGGCTATAGATATATACTGCAATTAGCGGACGTTAAAGTGGATGCTCTAATGCTACAGCTGCCTGGAATGGTGCAGCAGCTTTGTGTGTACGACTATTACCTTTCGGATTTGCACATAACACAAGATTTTGCCGTAATTATTTATAAAACGGAGGTGTGCTACTACCCAGTATTAAACGACGGCTTCTACATGGGAGGAGGCTGCCAGGAAAACAGGAATATGGTTGTGGACAATGATAAAACAGTTGGAATGGATTGTTTGACGTGGATTACATCCACTTGTAGAATAAAGATATATAAGTCACATTACACACCCAAGTGTGAACAAATTTATCCGTATCCTCCTTACATATTTTATGAAACGTTTCAACACGTGACTAAGAGAAATGTTTGGGTTCTCCTCGGTTAAGGAACATGCTATTAGCATGCTGCGGGTTACAATATTCAAGTAGATAATGGGTCTTGTGACTGATGCTGTGCATGGCTGTTGAAATGCTTTACTTCCTAACGAACAATGTTTACAATGTACTCCACTGTATTCTGTGATAATCACTTCCATGTGGTGTCAACAAACGAATAACTTGCAGAACAGCTACTGTGTGGCTTTTAACAACGTTCTTCAATTTTTCTGCTGAGGTCATAAGAATACTCAAAAAGTGATTTGTGTAGAAATAGAACTTCCTGAGACTCAAGAACGATGAATGCTTGTTTATTATATTCTGTCTGCATACTGTGTTAGTTATATAGATGTAAACTACATAGAGGTTCTTAACATTGACTCCAAAAAAATCGATATATGCATTACACAGAAATTCCATATGAAAGCAAGACAAACATATTTATCTCAGTCCAGGACATTGTTCTCCACAGTACCGTCAGTTACCAATGTTACCCAATTAGGACTGATGCCCGCAAACAATGCTATGACACAAGTCCTGAGAGAAGGAATAAATATAGGACAGAGATTTAAGCCATTTCACTATTAAATAAATTATGGCTTTGAAGAAAAAGGTAATGTGTTGTGTGTACGAAAGAGAAAACTAGAAAT
Organism: Schistocerca piceifrons; assembly: GCF_021461385.2. Taxonomy (NCBI): domain Eukaryota; kingdom Metazoa; phylum Arthropoda; class Insecta; order Orthoptera; family Acrididae; genus Schistocerca; species Schistocerca piceifrons. Next base: position 560,099,991 of record NC_060149.1, read on the forward strand.
GGACAAGAACTAAGTCAAAAAACGAAAACTGGAGTATATGTCGAAAAAACGTTCGTGACGGATGAACATATACTGCAATTAGGAAGAGAAGAGGCTATTGAAGATGAGCATGCAAGGTTTACATGTTGCTTTAAACACTGTGTATAGCCCGCCCCCCGGTAGCTGAGTGGTCAGCGCGACGGAATGTCAATCCTAAGGGCCCGGGCTCGATTCCCGGCTGGGTCGGAGAGTTTCTCTGTTCAGGTACTGGGTGTTGTGTTGTCCTCATCATCATCATCATCATTTCATCCCCATAGGCGCGCAATTCGCCGAAGTGGCGTCAAATTGAAAGACTTGCACCAGGCGAACAGTATACCCGACGGGAGGCCCTACTCACACGACACTGTGTATAGCGAAAACTGGCTACCACTAGGGAATATAAAATATCTGAATTTACTGTAAAAAGATATGGAAATGGGTCAGGTGTAGTACTACTACCCGAAATCAAAGGAATCGAGAATGTTTACTACAAGAGAGAATTTTTTCTAAACCTCTATTTCCGTTTGGATCTGCTTAAAAAGGGTGGTTATTTTCTACCTAACTGTGGTGCCCTGGATGTTGTACTCCCATCAACAGAAAATCCTTTAGGGGGGATTAAAACCAATGGAATAACAACACATAACGAACACTCTATTTCATAAATTGTAAAATTTAAGATTCATTCAGAAATTTTGCAAGAATGGGGAGCGGAATAACTGATAACGTAAACCCAGGAAGATGTGGAGCACTCTCAGGAACTGCAGGAAGGAACTGCGCTAATTTTTGAAACCATAAACTGATGTTTTACGATAAGAAAATTAGATATGTACTAGAATTCAAGATTATACCTACTTGGCATTTGTCAAATTACTAGTTGGGTAAGTTAATGGTTGAGTCAGATGTAGATTTTAATTAAAAATTAATTAGTAAGCTGGATTTTATTAAAACAGCACCATATCAGAATAAAGAAAGGATTGTTTTCTGTGTCTGAATGAATATGCAAGAATCAATAAATCTTTTGTATCAGAATATATTATGCTTTCCTACTTACCGCCCTGACAAAAATCCTGTTTATAATTATCCATGAGTGACATTCAATAAATAAAGCAACACTATCTTTTTTCAGAGAGTATTGGTTTTATTCAAGATTCCAACATACCGTATCATTTCCCACTCTTTTGGCTACCAAACCCTTTCTGTTTACATAATCTCTATTCAATGCAGCGACCTCACTGGGAGGGCCTGTATGCCTGCAAGGTACCACTGCATTGGTTGAGGTCAGAGCCAACATCTAGCTGCATATATAATCTCCTCATCATCCACGTACTAATTTCCCAGGAGCGTACCCTTCAATGGGCCAAACATATCGAAGTTGGAAGATATGAGATCTGGGCTGAAGTGCACATGATGGAGAACAATCCACTGAAGTTTTGTGAGCTCCTCTTGGGTTTGCAGAATTTGGTGAGACCCTACGTTGCCATGAAGAGAGAGACGTTTGTTTGCATTTCTGTGGTGAGAACGCGCTCAATGAATGTGACCGCATGATCCAGCATTACAAGAATTATATCTGTGTGCGCCTGGTCAGCACACAGGGGATCAGACAGGTTTACACGATCTTGTTTTGATGGCAGGACCCTTGCCCAATGGCTTGTCATGCTTTTGTTCACTCGCAGGTCTCCTTGGATATTCTTCAATGGCCTATGAATATCTGCCAGGGAATGGTTTTCCAAGAAAAGAAATTCAATGATAGCATGAAGAGACAAGCAGTCTTGGTTGCAGTGTTGGGATATTTTATGTGCAGTATCTCATGTACCCATCGCCACCAAATATTAGCCAACTCAAAGATGCCTAAATAAATGCGAGACGCGTAGTTGGGAATTAATTAAAATAATTTAACACTGAACCCAAGACTGCTTGTCTCCTCATGTCATTCATACTGGTTGTTGTACCAACTCCAGAATGAACTGAAAACTTCTCAGTGATAGTACTCGGCTTGGGATGCACTTCATTACAGATGCCATTTGGAAGGCTATGTATAGCACTGCCACCTACTGGAACTGCTTGTAACTATAAGTGCTGTAATGGGATTTTCCACGATGTCCCACAACAAATTCTGCGTTTCTCCAGCAGAAATTGGCTGAGAAAAAATGTATTGCATCACTTATTGAATGCCCCTCATACGTGTGCGGCATGCGGATAGTTGTATAACCTTGAAAAATAGCTGAAACTGGGTAGCTATAAGTGTAGCGAGCCACTACATGATAATGGTTCAAATGGCTCTGAGCACTATGGGACTCAACTTCTGAGGTCATTAGTCCCCTAGATCTTAGAACTAGTTAAACCCAACCAACCTAAGGACATCACACACATCCATGCCCGAGGCAGGATTCAAACCTGCGACCGTAGCGGTCTCGCGGTTCCAGACTGCAACGCCTAGAACGGCACGGCCACTTCGGCCGGCCCCACTGTATGACTTCATGGTGCTACATTTCCGGTTTTCTTTCTTTTTGTATGCGTAACACTGTAACCATACGCAGGGGATTGTTACTGCAGTATAAAAACTACCGATCACCACACCGAGTGAGGTGGCGCAGTGGTTAGACACTTGACTCGCATTCGGGAGGACGACGGTTCAATCCCGCGTCCGGCCATCCTGAACTGGGTTTTCCGTGGATTCCCTAAATCACCCCAGGCACATGCCGGGATGGTTCCTCTGAAAGGGCACGGCCGACTTCCTTCCCCATCCTTCCCTAATCCGATGAGACTGATGACCACGCAGTCTGGTCTCCTTCCCCAAACAACCAACCAACCAACCGATCACCACATATGTACTGGCAATTTTTTGTGCATTCAGAGATGCTCTCTACTGGAATATGACTGTTGGCAGCTATGGAGCGCTTCCGAATTCTTGTTACTAATTATTACTCCATAAATTTTTTTAAACTCTGCAAACGATTCTTATATTGTTAAATCCATTACCTTACTAGTAGCTCTTATGTATTGGGATACAATACCACAGCATTTCGGATCCAAATAAAGTGTACAAGAGAGTCTTATGGCTGGGAACAATGTCAATCGTGTGTCTGAACCCTGTGACAGACTGCTTAAGTGTTTAAATGCCATCAAACAGTGTGTGCGATGTGCTCCACTGTACTCTATGCCACTTGCTTCCAAATTTTATCAGTTAACTAATAACTCACATAACAGTTACTTTGTGGTGTTTAACAATGTTTCTGTAGTTTGTCTACTGACGTATATGTAGACCATTTACTGTATTCTGTTTGCATACAGATTTAATAACGTACTCTGACTCTGACAAATAGGAACAGGGAGAAATATAGTTCTCCACAATAGAGCCAGTGACATAGTATGTTCGTCTAGATTTTGTACTCTGTTACACACAAATTTTGGAATCTACCATTTAATTATTCTGTTACATCAGTTTTCCCCATTAGGTAGCAGAATACGCTATCACAGCATTAATTCATGCAAACTTTCTGTGAGATCCACAAATTATTCTGCCTGTCAAAACTACACTACCAGTCAGCATTAACAGATTTATGACGCTCTCTATGGTTCTTCAGCGCTTTACAGCCGTCTTAGGAAAGAACTTCCTTCAGTAGTTCTATAAAGTTTCCGAGGTGGAACACAATATTCGTTTGGAGGTGACATCTCGCATATAAAACGACACCTAGGGTTATACACTACAATTTTACAGCTGGGGTTGACTGTTTAATAAGGATGATCTCCTGTGTTGTAAAGTATGACTTGTATAATACATTTATATGTCAAATCATAAGCCCAGGAGTAAGATACGTTATTGGTAATCATGTTATAGATTAGATAAAGTGTCCACACATGCGACACTGCATCTTCCTCGGCTAAAGAACATGGTGTTACCAGGCTGGAGTCCACTACAGAATGAACAGCATATTTGTTCCCCGCGAAAGACTGTTCAGGTTTGTACACGATGACTTTTATCTTTCTTTCTACTTCTCTGATATTAATTATGATTCAGTTACTTCGACATTTACTGATAACGCTCCATCGCTGTAACTGCCCAATTACACTATTTTCTCTCTGTTTTCTGTGTATAACGACGTCGATATCGTCATCTCTGCTAACCGGCAATGTTATGCTGTCACACTGCAACGTTGAAGTACCATACTCGTAATATTTATAGCCATTTTGTGCAAACTTGGCTTAAAGGAGGTTCAAACATGGACGACGTGGTTGGGAAGTTTAACTATAGCAGCATCAAGGGTTGATAGAGAATCTCTGATGTCATTTCTGGTTACGACACACTAAATCCTAGAACGCAACTACTTGTGTATGTACATCTACATATCAGAATATTATAGAGAATAACATCACTTTAATATGTGTTGCGACATTTGTTTAGCATTTAAAGCAGTTGATTACAGTTGTAGATGGTCTTGCTCTAGGTTTTAGGTGTATCTGATGTTTCACTGTGCTTGCGAAGTGTGTGACGTCTTAGAGGTAGTGTAACTTTTCTTTTGGTCCAATTTTTGTTGAGATCCTGCTTATATTAGGATAAGCGTGCATGTTAATGCACTATACAGACAATTATAATGCAGTGATATTAAATTTTTTGAGCCTCATTTTGCTTGAAAAGTGTAAGGCTTCTCAGAATAAATGGTGCGAAATTTTATTTCTTTCCGAGATATCGTCTATGGCATTCTTTTTGGAAATGTCACATCTGTCGCTGTTACTGGTCTTCGGTAGATTCTCTTGTGAGTGTGTGTTAATAAGCAATTACTTTCTCTCTGCAATTGAAGTAATATATCATAATTAATCCCTTTATTCCTTCCTGCTTTCCTCCCTCGTAGGACAGTTGTATTGAGCATTTGTGTGGGGTGTAGTTGATTACAGGTTTTATTATTTTTACAATTCGTAAGTTCGAAAAATGTAGCTGCACAGATTATGGCATGGACTAGGCGGATTTTTAGGTTATAGGGTCACGGGGAAATGCAGAAAGTACTTAAGTCTCAAAAGGTGCAGTCGAACAAAGGAAGGACGTAGATACCAGAACCATTGGTATCATAGTCGTAAATTGTCGTAGCTGTGTTGCAATCGTACCGGAGCTCCAAGCGGTTGTAGAGAGCAGTGATGATCAAATAGTTACACGCACTGATAGCTGGCTAAAGTCGGAGTACATTCAGCCGAAATTTTTGCGAAGAATCTAACGGTGTTTCGCAAGTTTACGCTAAACACAGTTGACGGTGACGCCTTTGTTGCTGTTAGAAGCAGTTTATCTTGTAGCGAAATTGAATCAGATACTTCCTGTGAATTAGTATGGGCAGAGGTCATTCAAAGAAATCTTGAGTTAAATTTCAAACACATACCTGACACATACAATTTCAGATGGTGGTGATTTTAATACATGTTGGGGAAAATACATGTTTAATACCATAGGCACGAACAAAACATCATCCGAAATTGCACTAAACGCTTTCCCTGAAAATTATTTCGAGCAGTTAGTTCATGAGCTCGTACGAAAAAATTATCCTGAGATAATAACGAGCATCTGAACGGATACAGCGACTAGTGAACACAGGATTGTCGTAGCGAGACAGAATATTGTAAACCCCAAATCCTCCAAAAATAAACAAAAATATACCTATTCAATAAAGAAAAAAAAAATTGATTTAACGCCTTCCTCAGTGAAAATCTCCACTCCTTCCAAATTAACAATGTTAGTGCAGACCAGACGTGGCTTGAATTCAAAGAAATAGTATCGACAGCAATTGAGAAATTGATACAAAATAAATTAACAAACGACGAAACTGATATCCCTTGGATCAGAAAACTGGTCAGGACACTGTTGCAAAAACAACGGAAATGCATACCAAATTTAAACTCACACAAAATATCCAAGATTGGCGATCTTTTACAGACGAGCAACATTTGGCGTAGACATCAACGTCAGAAGCCTATCATAGTTTGCACAACGAACCTTCCTCTCGAAACCTGGCAGAAAATCGAAAGAGATCCTGGTCGTTTTTAAAGTATGCTAGCGGCAAGATATAGCACAATGCATTCTCTGCGCGATAGCAATCGATATACTATCGACTACAGTGCTGGGAAAGCAGAGTTGTTAAATACAACCATTCGAAATTCCTTCACCAAAGTGAGCGAAGTAAATATCCGAGAATTAGATTCAAGAGTAGCTGCCAACAAGAGTAAGTTAGAAGTAGGTATCCCCGAAGTAGTGAAGTAACTTAAATCATTTCATAAAAGCAAGTCTTCTGGTCAACACTGTATACCAGTGACGTTGGTTCCAGACTACGCTGACGCAATAGCTCCATACTTAACAATCACATACAACCACTCGCTTGACGAAAGATCCTTACCCAAAGACTGGAAGGTTACACAGGTCACACAAATGTTCAAGAAAGTTAGTAGGAGTAATCCACCAAATTACAGGCCCATGTCATTAACGTCGACACGCAGCAGGACTATGGAACATATATTATGTTCGAACATTGTGAATTACTTATATGAGAACAGTCTATTGACTCACGATCGACAGGGTTTTAGAAAATATCGTTCTTGTGAAACACAACTAGCTCTTTACACACACGAAGTGTTGAGTGCTATTGGCAATGGATTTCAAATTGACTCTCTATTTTTAGATTTCCAAAAGGCTTTTGACATTGTACCACACAAGCGGATTGTAGTGAAATAGCGTGCTAATGAAATATCGTCTCATTTATACGACTGGATTCGTGATTTCTTGTAAGAGAGGTCACAGTTCACAGTAACTGACAGAAAGTCATCGAGTAAAACTGAAGTGATTTGTGGCGTTCCCCAATGTCGTGTTACAGGACCTCTGGTTTCCTTATCTATATAAATAATTTAGGAGACAATCTGAGCAGCCGTCTGAGGTTGTTTGCAGATGATGCTGTTGTTTATCCTCTGGTAAACTCATCAGGGGATCAAGACAAATTTCAAAACGATTTAGAAAAGAGATCAGAATGGTGCGAAAATTGGCAATTGACCCTAAATAATGAAAAATGAGAGGTCATCAACATGAGTGAGGAATCCATTAGACTTCGGTTAGACGATAAATAAGTTTAATCTACGGGTCGTAAATTCCTAGGAATTACAGTTACGAACAATCTACAACCTAAATACTGCCTTTTATTGGCAGAACACTCAGAAAATGTAACAGATCTATTAAAGAGCCTGCCTAAACTACCCTTGTTCGTCCTCTTTCGGAGAACCGCTGCGCGATATGGGATCCTTACCAGATAGCATTAACGGAGTACTTCGAGAAAGTTCAAAGAAGAGCAGCACGTTTTGTATTATCGCGAAATCGGGGAGAGAGTGTAATGGACATGACACTGGATAATGGGATGGACACCATTAAAACTAAGGCGTTTTTTGTTGCCGTAGAATCTTCTCAAAAAATTTCAATCACTAACTAACCGCGCGACCGCTACGGTCGCAGGTTCGAATCCTGCTTCGGGCATGGATGTGTGTGATGTCCTTAGGTTAGTTAGGTTTAAGTAGTTCTAAGTTCTAGGGCACTGATGACCTCAGATGTTAAGTCCCATAGTGCTCAGAGCCATTTCAACCATTTTTTCAGTCACTAACTCTCTCCTCCGAATGCGAAAATATTTTGCTAAATGCCGACTTACATAGGGACAAACGATCATCATAATAAATAAGGGAAGTCCGAGATCGCACGAAAGGAAATAGCTGTTCGTTTTTCCTCGCGGTTCGAGAGTGGAAAAATAGAGAAATATTGTAAAGGTGGTTCGATGAACCCTCTGCCATGCATGTGTGTGTGATTTGCGGAGTATCCATTTAGATGTAGATATAAATGTAGAATACATCCTTCACATATTTAGGTACGGCTCCAACGTAAGCATTTCATTTTCAGACGCATTTTTAGAGTACTGTGACGCAATAGATGTAGTAACGTATCTGACTTGAACCTTACAGCGTTTTTTCTTGTACTCAACCTCAACTAGATCCTACATAATCAATGTAAACATCGCACTTTTCACATTGCCAAAATATTTTGCCCACGCTTTTGAATGTTGTGACATCATAGTTGTGAGAAATAATACAATTTATAAAGCTTTTAGAACGCCTTGGCACCATAGTTATGGTTCTGCAATTTCGTCGAAATTAGACCTATGTTTCTGTAATAACAGCAATAATTACATATCAGTTTCATCCATTATATTTATTCTAGTGAATAACATGATACATCATCTACATCCCTCCTAAAATGGTGCTTGAGAACAATACAAATTAGGAAATATTTAATGTGAGGTTGTATTGTGGCTTACATCAAGGTTAGGCCTACTTAGGTACATTCAGACAGTCAGCTTTTCGTGTGCCTATCTTATTATCATAGTGTTTTATCTAACACGTATTTTTTGCAGTTAGAAGCCTGGTCAGGTCAGCTTTATGACATCGATTGTATAGGTCCACCTTTCAAAATGTCAGCTGTAATTAGTCATGGAAAACTAGAACTAGAGTACATACCTTAGACTTTTGGGTGCTAATTGGTGACTACGTGGATACGTGGAAATTATCTACACTTTATTTACATTGCAGATATATTTCTGTAGACATTTTAGGATATTTTGGCACTTGACAAGCATCAATGATGTTGAGAATACTTTGAAACAATATTGTCGCATTTGAGCATCATGATGGATATGTAAAATAATTAACTTGCGACCCTCTTGCGTCTTAAACCAAGTGTTGTTCATAAAACGAACAATTTTCGATTTTACCAGCACAATGCCGGTTTTCTACAGTGCAGCAATCTATGGGCGACAGTGAGAAAAACTCGGGATACAAAGAATGAACTAAGTACATTTCTACTGTGGAGCTATCTGCTTATGACAGTAAACAACAGAAATGTAAATCAAGAACCTGAGATTTTCCCAATTTCAGTGTTAGCAGGATAGTATTTAAGGTAAAACCCATGTTCAACAGCTACGTATTATTAATTAATTATGCATACTTCAAAAGCAAATGTTGTTTTTTAATTATTTATACTAAAATATGGCATCTACTCGTTCCAATATTCCATGGCTAATAATATATAGATTCAAAAGAATTTTTCCAATGGCCCTACGACCACATTTGCTGCTGCAGATCAGTCTCCTCGTGTTCATCCATCTCCTGTGACGAATACCAAATACCACGAAAAAGAAAGACTGTCTGCAGCGGCCTCGCGCCCACCTGTTGAAGTGCCACAGTCCTCTATTGCGGCACCTTCTCCACCAGTCACTACGCCCACCCCTGCCACTGCAGGATGAAGTAGACGACCGGGATACCCGCCAGAGGCGGAGACAGATGCTTCATTCCAGGATGACATGAGAGAGATCCTGCAGTCATCTCTCTGTTCGCACAGCCCCACATCAGAGCTGTCATTCATGAAACAGCTCTAAAGATACGTCGGTCTGAGGATGGGCTCACCAAAGTCATTACCCTAGTTAACAAGGTCAACAAGATTTTGTTATAATGGCGAATCGCCGATCGCACAACCATCAGCACCCTCAGGTTGTAGTTATTTGTATTTTTAATGATAATGCCAATAAACGTATGAAGACAGCACTGAACACCAAAGTCTACAACCACCATGTGGGCAGTTTACTTGTCTCAGAAACTCAGCTGAAACACACTGACGATTTCCGTCTCTACAGGTTTGCTATAGCACCGACCAACTCCACTGCCAAGGTGGGGGCACGGCAGTGTTCCTACATAAGACTCTTGTCCATAATTACGAGGCTCTCCAACCACTAGAACATATGGAGGCTGCGGTGATCACTGTTTCTACCTGCCTTGGTGCTATAACTTTTCCTGCAGCGTATTTTAGCCCTAATGTACCACTTCTTGAAGCAGACCTCCGTACCTTGACATAATTTCAGAAACTCATTTTCGGGGCAGATCTCAATGCAAAGCATCCAGCTTGGCATTCTCCCATTGCTAATCCCATGGGTAGATACCATCTTCACCTGGAAAATCCTCTGACACTGTCGGTCTATGACCCACACACTCCCACCCATATACTAGTTCGCTCTGAGTGCCAGCTGGACTTTCTGGATGTGGTAATTTTCAAGAACATTGTGGTGCAGTTTTCATTGGAAAGGCTTCATAAACTGGCTTCTGACCACAACCCCATTCTCCTGAACCTCACCATTGCCCCAGTCGCTTTAACCCCACTGAATGAGTTGGTCTGCAGCTCGTGGTCTAGCTGCCAACGTTGCTGCTTCTGGATTATGGGGTCCTTGGTTCAATTCCCAGCTGGGTTGGGGATTTTCTCTGCCCAGGGACTGTGTGTTTGTGTGGTCCTCATCAGTTCATCATCATCATCTTCATCATCATTCGTGACAGAGGCTAGACTGGATTGTGTAAAAATTGGGACTTTGTACAGGCACTGATGACTGCGCAGTTGAGTGGCCCACAAACCAAACATCATCATCATCTGGGTGACTTGCCACCCCTATATCGTGAACTGAAATTCCAGATGAATCGCTACCATAGGCAGTGAAAGCAGTTTCATGAATCTCAGGATAAGCATCGCATGAAGCATCTCCTACACAAATTCAGCCACCGCCTCGCCGATTGGAAAACAGAGCAATGGGAGAACTATATGTCTGCATTTCTCCCCCAACATGATTCGGAATGGGCTGTTGTCTGAGCCCCGTGGCGTTTCACAGTGAAGACCCATCATCCCTTCTGCACATTGGATGGCATAAATTATGATACCCTCTGTATGGTAGGAACACAGCCCAATGGGTTTGAGGCCCTGATCCAATCCCTCATCCAGAACCTCATGCCTTATGAACTCCAGGATGAACGCGATATTCTGGTGCCCGATGCCACTTTCATACGAAGACCGCCCCTGCTTGCCCCTCACTTTACATCCCTGTGGAAATCCAGAGAATCCTCTGGTGTAAGCGTGAGCAGTTGCCTCCAGGTTTGGATGTAATCTTAAACGAGCATCTCCGCCAGCTCCCAAGCAAGCCACTTGTCTTACTCATCAGCATCCAGAACTGCTGTCTCACAAATGGTCTTCTGCTCCACAGTGGAATCAGAACAAACTGATTGCTATCCCCCAAGCCCTCAAAGGATCCTACAGTCTCTGCTAACAACAGGCCCATTAGCCACCTGGATACCAGGACGAAGGTCCTACAATCTTTATTCCACCACCGTATTTCCCAACCTGGCAGCCATTCCACACTGTCACCTGGCACAATACACTGATGATACGGCGCTCTATAAGACCAGTCGCAACATAGACCAGCCCATCGCTTGTCCCTAGAGGAAAGTGGACGCAACAGTCAGCTGGTGTCATTCAAACAAGATTGCCCTCAATGCCTCCAAAACTACGACGTCCAATCCTCTGCCACAACATCACTCTTGCAGGCATCTGCATCCTATGGTCCCCAGATACCAAATATCTAGGTATCTGGATAGATAAAAAGCTGCTCTTCCATCGGCATGGAGAATACATCACCCAAAATGAACAGAAGCTGATGAAAGTGTTATACCCACTCTTCAACAGCAGGGAGCTGTACTTAGGAACCAAGGTCCCCTTCACTCACCTACTACTCCTTTGCATGGGCCATGATTAGTGCCTCCCTTATGCAGACCCTCCAGCACCTGCAGAATAAGATGCTTCGGTGGAGCCTGCATGCTTCTCCATTTATGAGGGTTGTTACCCGCCACCAGGAAACAAACATGGTAACTCTTAAGGTAGCTGTAAAGACTTCCATTCGATAGAAGTGGATGCCCGGCGCGACCCTTTCACTGGCTTACACCGCATTGGCACCACATCTCCCTGGCACTGGGACCGCCACCCTGTTCCTCTTACCATCCTTGAGAAATCCCATTGCCTAATAATAGCCCTGTTATGGTCGCTCACGAAGCGTCTGTCTTGATACGACCACTCTATATGTGATGTCCATAATACGAACACCAGTATCAGTACCTATGTAATTGTGTTCCCTTTTGCCTGCTACCTTGAACCTACACCATCGTAGGGTGGCGTAGGAGAACAAGTCCCACCGCCACACCTTCAACATACACTCCAACGATGTCATTGGAATGATGTCATTGCAGAATAGACCAGTTTTACAATTCCATAAAGACAGTAAGGCAGAGATTCGCCTATCAGAAAAAAAAAGAAAATTGCCAATGTGACTGGTGATCCAGTCCTCAAGCGATTTTTGGGAAGTCAATAATGCAAACATATTTGACAGAATTACCAGTGTTTCAGGTAAGTCTTACACTGTATGGTATTTGGTATTGCATATTAAATTATTCTCTTGACATCACGAGGTCACGGCTTCTCCTCTGAATTGCATGTAATCACTGCCAACTGCATGTGCAGGGTTGGGACGCTGAGTGGCATCCTCTCTCCCTCACTCCATGGCGTTGGCACGTGGCTCGATGTGATGATACTGTGAATGATTCCTTTTATTTCCTTGAAAATAAGAAAGTGCTAATGATCGTGTATCCGGAATATAATAAGCTCAGTTCTATCAGCTGTAATATGATACCATAGAAAAAAATGTTGAGAGATAGTGAGTCAGCGATTTTGCCCCGATTGCTTTTGATCCACGCTAATACCTGTTGTTGTGGGTAGGAAAACTAAGTTTTTTTTAAAATAAACCCAGACAACAGTTTCCCCTGCCTAAAGAATATCTCCAGACGGTCAAAAAATACTGAAACAATCACTCACAAGGCAGATTTCGGCTCTCCAAATATCACACATATCAGATGTCACAAAGAAAAACAAAGAATTAGAAAGAGTAAGATGGGGTATTTGACAGACTTAACAATCCTCCATCAAAACATGCAATCAATAAAAAATGAAATACAACTATTAGAAGTTGAGCTCAAATCTTTGAACTGTACGGTAGTTTGTGTTACTGAGCACTGGTGTTGAGAGACGGAAAACCAACATGTAGTGTTATCATCGTATGAAATGGCAAACACTTACTGCGAAACTACTTCAAGGGGTGGAGGATCATGCATTTATGTCAAAAAAAAAGGAACACAGTTCAAATCAAGACATGGCATCAGCACAGCAAGTGAAGACAAACACTTCGAAATATCAGCTATTGAAATAACAGGGCTTGATATTAACAAGAAATTTATAATTTTCTGTGTGTATAGATCTCCCAGTGGTAGTGTGGACAATTTTCTCAATAAATCAACAGAGGTTCTAGATAAAGTCTCAAGTACAAAGGTCAACATAATTCTGTGTGGGGACATTAACATCACCACTAATGGCATAAACGAATCCAGCAGCACCCTCATAAATATCCTTCAAAGTTTTGGCAGGGTTACTACAATGACTGCATAAGTAATTGACCATGTGGCCACAAATATGGACAGGGAAAAATGTGATGTAGCTGTAGAAGATCTCAGACTATCAAATCATCTCTGTCAAATAACAACAATAAAATCAGGCATCGAATCATTCCCTAAACTACAAGCCTACAAACGACATCTATCAGAAATCAAAATAAAAGATTTTGCAAAGGAATTAGCAAAACAAAGCTGGTATGAAGTGTATAAGGAAACCTATATGAATATGAAATGCTCTAAATACTCCTCATTACTTAAATTGAAATTTGAAAAGGCATTTCGAAAAGTATGCATGTCTGTATCAACATCTCACAAAAACAGGTGGATAGCAGCAGGTATTAAGAAGTCCTACCAAACACTTAAATATCTCAGTTCCATGAAAAAGAGTTGCAATGATACAGATATCTTAAATTTCCATCATAGATATAAAAAGGTATTTAGGAAGGTGCTGATTGCTGCAAACAAGTCACCTAATGACAAAACAATATATAATGCAGAGATTAAAAGCAAAGCAGTCCTGGATGTTATAAAAAAGGAAAAGGGGAGAGGCAAAGAAAGGCAGACTAACATACTGCTAAGGGAGGGGGATAAGGTAATAAATGATCCACAGCACTTATCAGACTACGTGCATGAACATTTTTGAAGTATCGCACAGTAATTATAGCAAAAATTCCTCAAAACAAATATAACACCTGTAAATAATGTTGCACTAAATACAATGAAGTTACTTCCAACCACAGAGAATGAAGTTAATAATACTGTTCAAAAACTAAAAAATGGGAATTCAGTAGGCTTAGATGAGGTACCAATGTGTGTACTGAAACAACGCATAGAGATTATGGAAGGCCCCTTAGCAAATATAATAAATGAATCCTTCACATCAGGGACATATCCAGAGCAGTTAAAACAGGGAGGAGTTGTACCTTTCCTTAAGAAAGGTAATGCAGAGGACACAGAGAATTACCAGCTCATTTCCGTGCTGTCACCATCCTCAAAAATAATATAAGCAATTATGAATGGCAGATTAATGAATTACCTGAATAAATACAATCTTATAATCGAATCACGATTTTTTTGATTTCCGAAGTGCCAAAATATGGAGGAATCACAGTGGAATTCACGAAGGTTGTACTTGATGCTCTTGTGTCACAGGCATATTTTTGGATCTTTCTAAGGACTTTGATACAGTTGGCCACAAGATTTTATTAAATATATTAGATGCATTAGGAATAAGATGTCTGGTTTCGATCATATCTAGCAGATATGGTACAAAGAGTAGAGATAACACAATTCAAATAAATCTAAACATTTAGTAAAACACTTATCAGAATCAAAATACATTGAATTACAGATTCCACAAGGTAGCATATTAGGACCAATACTATTCTTAATATACATCAATTACTTTCCCATTAGTGTTACTCTTGGTGAAAAAATTCCCTTGGCTGATGTCAGCAATATTATAGTCACTGATAAAACAACTCCTATCAGAAAAAGCAATGGAAGCTCTCAAGGAAGTTTACTTTTGGTCAATAAGCAATAAAGTGACATTGAACATAAAGAAAACTAATGCCATGGATTTCAGTTTGAAAAGGGAAAATGACAGTGTTAAATTAAATGTAGATGGCATCTCTGTAAGCTGTGTAAGAAATGCTAAATTTCTAGGAATGAATATTGATTCTCATTTGAAGTGGTACGAATACACAAAGGTACATGCAAACAGAATGTCATCAGCGTGCTATGCCCATAGAATCCCATTGTTAGTTTGTAATATGCAGTGTCTTTTAGTTACGTACTATTCATATGTACACTCAGTTCTTAGCTATGGCATTCTTTTTTGGAAAACAAATGCACAAAATATGAGCACAGTTTTCAAACTCGAGAATAGGGCCATAAGAATCATAACCAAAAATGCTATTCCAGCTCAATGTAAAGACCTGTTCAAATCAATGGAGATTTTAACTGCTCCATGTGAATACATTTACCAGTCAGTTGTACACATCAAAATTAACATTGGTAATTACTGCACAAACAGTTCTGTCCATGACCATGGAACAAAAGGTAGACTCAATTTACAACTGCCAAGACAAAATAAACATAAAACACCAAACAGCATTTTCTACCAAGGAATAAAATTGTACATTAAATTACAAAAAGAGATAAAAGAAATTGCAAAAATACACTTATTTAAAAAGGCAGGTAAGAAGTACGTGTTATCTAATACATTTTATACATTGAAGGATTACTTAGATAAAACAGAATAGGTGTTTCGTAAAAAAAGTTATACAAATAAATAATAATAATAATGATTATAAAACATCCAAATTCACCATAACACATTCACACTATCTTTCCTTCCTTCTTTTTTACTTTTCTAGAAAAACTTACCCCCTAGCTATGCATTGCACAAACTAACACCTCTCTCTCTTACTGAGCTCAACATCTCACTCATTATAGAGGGATGCTGGCTCAGTTTTCAAGGATAGTAAATAGGAAGTTGTGGTACAGATAATGGCCCAGAAATCACCAGTGTGTGTGTGTTTGAGTGTGTAGTGAGCGAAGTGTTATGAATTAATATGTGTATAGTGTGAGGAGTGAATGATAGTGAGTGAACAGTGTGCCATTACATTATTCTATAAGTTATTTGTAAAAAAAAAATTATTGTATACCAGGAGTAAATCTAATGATTGTCTCTAACTAGCAGTCTGTAAATGTATGTGTATACGAATTAGCTTATTTTAAATTGATCTAAACTTGTGAGTACCTTGACATGTCCTATATCCTTGTAAAAAGAGATCTACGCGTGAATAAACCTTCTACTACTACTACTACTACTGGTGTAGCCTGACTGTATGAATGGCTGTCTGTATACCAGGTCGATGGTCGTGTCCGGATACGCTGTCATCCAGGCAAAATGCTGCAAAAAACGTGCACAGCACCACCGACGAAACACAGTGAAGGCTTTAGTGTGCAATGGGAGAAGTTCAAATGGGCCTCCATTGTACCTGTGTTAGTAATCGAATTCAACATGACGACTGTGGATTGTTTTGACTTTATTGCAGACCATACGCAGCCCATCATGCCAGATGCACTCCCCAACGCCTATAGCGCCTTCATTAGGATAACTAACCTTTTTACAACGTCAGAAACAGGCTGGAGTGGTTTGAGGAGCATGAGACTGAACCCACGTTGATATCTTGGCTACAAAACTCACCTGACAGGGACTTGATGGAAAACTTCCTTAATATCTTCGGGAGTCACGTCCACGCCTATAAAATTTTAGCGATTCTATGGCCCTCTTTTTAGTTTTCATATATAGTGTTCTCTTTACGTCTGATTTTTGCGAAAATCACGTCGCGTCCGTGAAGCAACGTGACCTTGCTATGACTGTCTCTCTTCCGTAGCGTCCAAATTTGGATTTGCGGGTCCAAGTGTTAAAATCCCCCATCGGGTGCTTGCAGTGTAATTTGATGGGACATAGAGACATGTGCACTCAGTCAGTCCAGCAGTTTCCTCTATATGTAGAGTTTTGATGATGATGTTTGGTTTGCAGGGCGCACAACCGCACGGTCATCACCACCCGTACAAAGTCCCAACATTTAGACAGTCCAATTTTTTTCACAGCTCAATCTAGCCACTCACGAATGATGATAAGGATGAATTGACGAGAACAACACGAACACTCAGTCCCCGGGCACATAAAATCCCCAACCCAGCCAGGAATCGAACCCGGGACCCCGTGATCCAGAAAAAAAATGGCTCTGAGCACTATGGGACTTAACATCTGAGGTCATCAGCCCCTTAGAACTTAGAACTACTTAAACCTAACTAACCTAAGGACTCCACACACATCCATGCCTGAGGCAGGATTCGAACCTGCGACCGTAGCAGTCGCGCGGTTTCGGACTGAAGCGCCTAGAACCGCTCGGCCACCGCGGCCGGCCCCGTGATCCAGAAGCTGCAACGTTAGCCACTAGACTACGAGCTGCGATTTATATTTAGAGTGTGCGGGCATCTGGCGATAGACTGCGATGAGTGTGAATCGTTGGTCATATGTCGGAAGAAGTAGCGAAAGCCGTAAAGTGTCGTGGGGAAACATTAACCGAGTGTAGCAGACCTAGTTCAGTTACAAGGGGAACCCCGTCGTATCAAAATGTCGAGGTGCACCTTTACATTGAGGGGCTCGGAAGTAATGAACTCTGCTCCCATAACTAGCGTATTTGGTTCTACTAAACAAAATCATTAACAATACGGTGCAAGATTTTGTGATACTGGAGAATTAACTTTCTGAGTTTTATGCTCGGGAAAGCTTATTATTATTAACTAGGGCTCACTCGTTGGGTAAGTAACGGTAAGAACTTTAGCATCGGTCATCTGTGCGATTTCAGTCTTTCTCGGCGTATTCCACTGATGAATTCTTCTCAAGTTATCAGCCGAGTATTGGCGTCGTCCTGTCGCAACGTTTAAGTGAGTTTGGTACCCATCATCTTCTGCCGAAGAATCTTCGCCAGAAGATGATGGGTACAAATCTCATTGAAACGTTGCGACAAGCCGACGCCACTACTTGGCTGATAACCCGAGAAGAATTCATCATCGGTCATCTGCACGACAAGAAAACATGTAAGTCATTTGTCCATGATTTTGACGAGTCAGAACTACGTGACACAAGTGACGTTAGTGAGGTACAACGGGGCATCTTGTGGGTGATGGAGAAAATGTGATAGATCCCGCACCTTGCACTGAAGATGTGGAAAATGTAGATCAGGATGAGGATTTGAAACCTCACGCTGGTTATGACCATAACGCAAAGACAGAGTTCGAAATTCAAGATATGGAACACGAGTTTTCAGAAGAAATTCAAAGGGCAGATATACAGACAACTGACGACGATTTATCACGGATATTTGCGAAGAGACTAAATTAAATCCCAAAAGCAGACATCACCAAGATCTAGTTGGAACATCCGCGACACAAGATAACTCATCGGAGGACACAGTAAGTGTTATGAACGATCTAGATGGAAAGGAGAATCTAAAACGTAATATAGTCACGACCACTTACCGTGTATGGCCGAAGGTGAAATGGTGTGGAATATGGAATACGATAGGGAATTAAGAACATAGCTTGAGCAAACGAATCGTGATGGAAAGGGAATTAATGAATTCCTAGACAAACAATGCTGGAAGTTTAATGTGATTAAAGAGAATTTGGACAAATGAGAGGCAAAAGGGGATAGTATCGTCACGCTGTCTGAGCAGATGCTGATCGTACAGTGTCGGTTAGCAACTCTTGAATTTCGACAGTAAAGACACGAACGATGCATTGTTTGGATGAAGAAATGTGCTGAGTAGATACAGGAGATGAAGAAACTATTAATGCACGCTACAGCAAAGCAGGTAACTAGAGAAAATCACGAGATTATTCACTGTGCCACTAGGAAGTCAGTTGAAAAATCCAAAGGTGTTTGAACAACATTGATGACAGACTCAACGGAACTGCAGTGACTTCCTGCCATTAAATACCAACAAGGGCACTGCAACAGACGTGAGAATGAGAGGAACGAACACTTGTGTGGGGATGTTTCTAACTATAAGGTAGAAGTAGGTCGTTGCCTACAGAGGGAATTAGGTGGCAGTTGTATATAAAATAGCTCATAAATCGTGAAATGTAACGAATGTCAATCCGGTAGTGTAAAATTCGCAGTTCATGGCGCAAGAGACTACTCTTCCATCATCGGTGCAGAAGGAGACGCGTTCGATTATGAGCAAATTATCAGCAAATTGTTGCATCTGACGGCTTGGTTTCTGCAGTTAGACCAAACTCTTACTGCTAAGCGGTCAGTTCGCCACTGCCTGGATTTTGTGAACGGTTATCTCGTCAGTGAAGCATTGGAACGATTACAATCTGTAACTAGGCATGGTCTGTTACATATAGAATTTATGAGGGAGATATAGCTGTACACTGGCCACGTGAGATGCTGGATTCAATTAAACAGAAGAAGATAGAACTACGGGCCATCGAGGGGACGAACTCATGAAGCTTGGTCAAGTTATTTAAAGAACTATTGAGATAAATTACGTATCTTGATAATCGGTTCACTCTGTTAGAACTAATATTGTTATGTTCCAACAAGCTGCTAGTTTAGTACCGACGGACATTCGCTGTAAAAAAGGAAGATAATGTGATGGAGTTTCAAGGATGGTTAGATAAGATGTGGATTTAAGTCATCGAGGAAAGGAAGGACGAAGGAAAGGTAGGAACCGTAATTCACGTAGTGTCAGCAACCACGAGTGTTCCAACCGTGTGATTGCAACAATGATGTGTGACGCATGCGCAATCAGCATGACAATGAAGAGACACGATGGTGGAATACGTTTAGTGATAATGGTGGTGTTCGCCATGGGACGAAGAGGGGCGAATGGAGCCCACCAAAAAGTTTGAAAGTTTGAAATGTCCAGGAGAAAGTGATGTGATAAGTAGTTTACAAGCATGTGTCACTGTGTTTAAATATAGCACATTTTCTTCTTTTCCTTTTTCCTGCAGTCTTCCTTTCTTTCTGTAGCTACTAGGGTTTGGTTAACTGTAGTATCGTAAAAGACAGTTAAGTCATGTGTCATATAGAGTACTATGCATGAGCAATATTAAGCTTGTTATTGAACTTTATTATTTTGGTTCGATTCAAGTGAGACATAAAGTTAGAGGAGAAAACTATGAGATAAATAATATGCAATGCCGATTTTGAACTGACATTGAGCTCTTTTTTGCGTACGTTTTAGGAGCAGAACTGTGTTCGTATTTTATACAATTTTGTGGTGATTCTGCTCTGTCGGTTAGTTAAGCAATTCTGTGGGTGGTGATTTTATTTGTGTGAGGTTAAACACGAGTAATCGTAAGAGGAATAGAAACAGGAGTTGATTTTTGCTTGGTATTTAGCTCCAATAGGTTGTGTGTATGCAACGTCGGTGCGTCTTACAGAGATAGACGTGAAACGAATTTGTGCCCAGAAGCGTTTAAGAATTTCGTATTTTTTTCTGCTCTGATGAGATTACTATCGTACTTTTAAATGTAACCAGGAAGGCTCTGCATTTGTCGCTTTTTTATCTGTGAGTGTATGAGTCGAGGTTTTTGTTAATTACTCCAATTCAGTGAGAGGCAAATTTTCTCCCCTCAGGGGGTTATACGTGCTTACGTCATCAGTGTGACAAGCCTAGGGTCCCTATATGAAGTGTGTGTTTCATTTGATTTTATTGTGTTGTTCCCTCTCCTCATTCTCTTCTACACCTAGATGCGTGCGGATTCTTTTATTATTCGTTTTCTTGTGGTGAGATCATCTGTGTATAAAACTCGTAAGGGGCATGAATATCTGGATATGTCACGTGCTTGACTAACACGGCGTAACCTAGTTGAAACAGCACATGTTTCGTATTTTTATTTATTGAATTATTTCCCACTATTATCCTGTTTTATGTGTGTGAGTGTGAATCTTTTACTATCAGTATGCTTCCGCAAGTAAGTGTGTATCCATGTGAGTGTTTGAGCTACTGAAAACATCTAGGGTTTCTGATGAATGTGTTATTTGATTGAGGAAATTCGGCAATAAATTAGTTTCCACATTCATGTTGTGTGGATTTCTCAAATAATAACTCATGGAAGGTTTGGTTAGTAAGATCTGTTTAGTTAACTTTTCAATAAGTTTGTTTGTGTAGTCTAGTAGGTATTTCCGCGCAGACTGCGGTGGTACTGAATAATTATTCTACGAGGTGGATATTAAATTTGAATTTTTGGTGTTTATTGATTACCTCTTAGTGAGAATGACGTTGAGATATGTGGTGCTTTAGATTTCCTCTTAGGGAGTATGAGCGTGATTCTGAAGTCTTACTGATTCCCTCTCATTGTAAAATGCATTGTGATCCTGATAACTATGTTGATGTTATAGTGACTGAGTTATTTCCGTCTGTTGATTCCCCTTCATGCACATATTGTCGTGAGACGATTTTTTGAACCACGGTTAGCAGATTACTTTGGCAGTAATCAAGCAAGTGCTACATAACACCTATAATCATTCTATATATTACAGTAATAAATGATGGAGCAAAATAATAAAGAAACAGTGAGGCAGAGAAAGGATTATCCTTGGGAATTAAGCGTAAATGAGTAAGTAAAAGTTAGATTAATTAGTGAAGTGTGACGTATATGTATTTTTTGTGTATGTGAAATGTTGAAATCTGAATTAGGCGTGTATTGGACAGGTTCTCTGAGTGGTAGACTACGTGTGTATATTAGTGAGATTTTTAAGTTACAGGAACCAACAGGGAATGTTATGGAAAAATGAAAAGAAATGAGTAATAGGATGTGAGACCAAAAGGAAGTGAACATTCTCTAAGAAGGAAATGATTGAATGATGACAGTAAAGCTACCAATGATGAAGTGTGAGTAAAATCGCGGGGAGGGGGAGACAGTTTATAAATAGTCTATTTTATTTTCTTACGATAACACTTTATCTGTAATTCTATGTTTGATGTTTCTATTTGTCCACAGATGGGTTCTATGTAGTAAAGGTATGGGATGTAGGAGCTGCTTGGGGAGTCCTACAAAAGCCCCGCCTTACCTCTGTGTTGGCAGGATTCTGGTAAGTGGTCTCGGCCACCTTGTAATTTATAAACGACCCAGCTATTGCAAGCGGTATGCCGCTGCCTATGGTTGCTTCAATAGCTGCGGCTGAGCTACTCGTTGCACAATAAGGCCCACAAAATTGTCGCGCTACAAAAACCACTGGCTCATAATCTACGGGGATTGCGTGACCCGTACGCAATTACGTTTTGCCAAATACCTCCGCAAGCCTACCAAGGATTTGTAGAATTCATGTTACGCACAACTGCTGCTTTATTTGAGTTCCAAATGTGGATCAACACAATATTAAGCCAGAAGTCACAGTGTTTTGGCACATAGGTGTATTTGATTGCATTAGCTTTGGAAGAGAAAGACAACATGATTATATTTAAACAGAAAAATAATTGCTTTCGTATAAAATTAGAAACTGCAAAAGTAATGTGTTTTTACATGCTGCTCACAACCATTTTTTCTGTAAAACTTCTTGACACTTTCCTGTCAGTACATGAAGTATTTAATATTTTAGGGTAACTTCATTAATTAGTTAATATTCTGCCAAATTAATGATAAACATTTAAACTCTATTGAAGTCCCTCTACACGTGTAATTTGAAACAGTGCATCGTCCGCAGTACAGTTTTAACTGAAGTATGTAACGTGATCGAAGTGAGGTAAATCGACGTGTATCACGCATGAGTGTTATGTCCGTCTCGGTGGCTCCGGGTTCAGCGAAGTGCATTTCGAACGGAAGGGATCTTGGTTCAATTCCCGGCTGGACAGGAGATTTTCTCCCCTTGAGGACCGGTTGTTGTGTTATCCACTTCGTATCATTATAACTGATATGAAAAACGCCTGCATGGCGTCACATGAAAAGTATAAGCCTGTATACGAGGCTACAGCTTGACCCTAATGATTGTCCTGAATTGTCGCAACACACTGTCGTATCGTCTTACAATTGGTGAGGTGGCTGCACAGGTAAGAACCAAAAGCCAATATATTAGAAATACGAAAAAGTATTAGAGTATAGCTCAATAAATTAGTCTTCACAAAGCCTGTTATGTCAGCTTTGGCTACCAGTGGCATTCAGTAAATGTTGATCTAATTCGGGATGTATAGTGAACTGACAAGTGAAAATTGTTAATGGATTCACATACATATATCCACGAGCGTAAATTCATTTAGCTTGACAGGTATCGAAAAAGCTAGTAAATTACGAGATAAAAAGGGGTTGACGGAACATAATTTAAATTCAGAAGTCAAATAGGGGTAGCGCAGGAGTAGGTTTCATAATGAATAAGAAAACAGGAATGTGGGTAAGCTACTACGAACAACATATTGAACGCATTATCGTAGCCAAGATAGACAGGGAGAACACACCGACCACAGTAGTAGAAGTTTATGAGCCAACTAGCTCCGCAGATGAAGAAGAGATTGAATAATTGTATGATGAGACAAAAGAAATTATTCATATAGTTAAGGAAGAAAAAAATTTAATTGTGATGGGGGACTGGAAAAGAAGTAATAGGAAGCCGGCGGCTGTGGCCGAGAGGTTCCAAACGCTTCAGTCCGGAACTGCTACGGTCGCAGGTTCTAATCCTGCCTCGGGCATGGCTGTGTGTGATGTCCTTAGGTTAGTTAGGTTTAAGTAGTTCTAAGTCTAGGGGACTGATGACCTCAGATGTTAAGTCCAATAGGGCTTAGAGCCATTTGAAGTAATAGGATAAGAAGGAAATATAGTACGTGAATATGTGCTGAGGGAAACGAAGGAAGGAGAAACACGCAGGGTAGAATTTTGCATAGAGGATAATTTGTGTTCGTGGAAGTGACCTGACGACACGATAACGTATCAAACTGATTATACAGGGTGGTCCATTGATCGTGACTGGACCAAATATCTCACGAAATAAGCGTGAAACGAAAAAACTACAAAGAACGAAACTTGACTAGCTTGAAGGGGGAAACCAGATGGCGCTATTGTTGACCCACTACATGGCGCTGCCATAGGTCAAAGGATATCAATTGCGGTTTTTTTTTAAGAATAGGAACCCCCATTTTTATTACTTATTCGTGTAGTACGTAAATAAATATGAATGTTTTAGTTGGACCACTTTTTTCGCTTTGTGGTAGATGGCACTGTAATAGTCACGGACAAATGGCTCACAATTTTAGACGAACAGTTGGTAACAGGTAGGTTTTTTAAATTAAAATACAGAATGTAGGCACGTTTGAACATTTTATTTCGGTTGTGATATATGTACCATTGTGAACTTATCATTTCTGAGAAAGCATGCTGTTACAGCGTGATTACCTATATATATCACATTAATGCAATAAATGCTCCGGTCTCAGGCGCTGCAGTCATGGACTGGGCGGCTGGTCCCGGCGGAGGTTCGAGTCCTCCCTCGGGCATGGGTGTGTGTGTCTGTCCTTAGGATAAATTAGGTTAACTAGTTTATAAGCTTAGGGACTGATGACCTTAGCAGTTAAGTCCCATAAAATTTCACACACTTTTTTTTGAATAAATGCTCAAAATGATGTCCGTCAACCCCAATACGTGTAACGACATTCCTCTCAACAGCGAGTAGTTCGCCTTCCGTAATGTTCGCACAGGCATTGACAATGCGCTGACGCATGTTGTCAGGCGTTGTCGGTGGATCACGATAGCAAATATCCTTCAAATTTCCCCACGGAAAGAAATCCGGGAACGTCAGATCCGGTGAACGTGCGGGCCATGGTATGGTGCTTCGTCGATCAATACACCTGTCATGAAATATGCTGATCAAAACCGCTTCAACCGCATGCGAGCTATGTACCGGACATCCATCATGATGGAAGTACATCGCCATTCTGTCATGCAGTGATACATCTTGTAGTAACATCGGTAGAACATTACGTAGGAAATCAGCATACATTACACCATTTAGATTGCCATTGATAAATTGGGGGCCAATTATCCTTCCTCCGATAATGCCGCACCATACATTAACCCGAAAAGGTCGCTGATGTGCCATTTGTCGCAGTCATCGTGGTTTTCCGTTGCCCAATAGTGCATATTATGCCGGTATACGTTGCCGCTGTTGGTGAATGACGCTTCGTCGCTAAATAGAACGCGTGCAAAAAATCAGTCATCGTCCCGTAATTTCTTTTCCGCCCAGTGGCAGAACTGTACACGACGTTCAAAGTTGTCGCCATGCAATTCCTGGTGCATCGAAATATGGTATGGGTGCAATCGATGTTGATGTAGCATTCTCAACACCAACGTTTTTGTGATTCCAGATTCTCGCGCAATATGTCTGCTACTGATGTGCGGATTAGCCGCGACAGCAGCTAAATCACCTAGTTGGGCATCATCATTTGTTGCAGGTTGTGGTCGACGTTTCACATGTAGCTGAACACTTCCTGTTTCCTTAAATGACGTTACTATCAGACGAACGGTCTGAGCACTTGGATGATGTCGTCCAGGATACCGAGCAGCATACGTAGCACACGCCATTTGGGCATTTCGATCACAATAATCATACAACAACACGATATCGACCTTTTCGGCAATTGGTAAGCAGTCCATTTTAACACGGGTAATGTATCACGAAGCAAATACCGTCCGCACTGGCGGAATGTTACGTGATACCATGTACTCATACGTTTGTGACTATTACAGTGCCATCTATCACAAAAGGAGAAAAGTGGTCCAAGGGAGTATATCAGAGAGATGAAGTTGAAGGCAATATTATAGAAAGGAAAGAGGAGGCAGAGGGAGATGAGATGGGAGATATGATACTGCGAGAAGAATTTGACAGAGCACTGGAAGACGTAAGTCCATACAAGGCCGCGGGATATACGAAATTCATTCAGAGGTGCTGATAGCAACGAGAGACGCAGCCATGACGAAACTCTTCCATCTAGTGTGCAAGATGTATGAGACAGGCGAAATGCACTCAGACTTCAAGAAGAGTGCACTAATGTCAATCCCAAAAAAGCAGGTGCTGACGGGTGTGAATGTTACCAAACTATCAGTTTAATAAATCATGTTTGCAAAATACTAACATGAATTCTGTATGGAAGAGTAGAAAAACTTGTAGAAGCTGACTTCAGGGATGATATGTTTGGATTCCGGAGGAACGTAGGAACACGTGAGGCAAAGCTAACCTTAAGGCTTACATTTGCAGATAGGTCATGGGACAGGCAAACTGACGTTTATAGCATTTGCAGAATCACAGAAATCTTTTGACAGTGCTGACTGGAATACTCTCTTCGAAATTCTGAATGTAGCAGGGCTTAAATACATGGACCTAAAGGATATTTACAATTTGTACAGAAACAAGATGGCAGGTATAAGAGTCGAGGTGCGTGAAAGGGACGGAGTGATTGAGAAGCGAGTGAAACAGCGCTGTGGCCTATCCCCGATGTTATTCAGTTTTTATGGAGAGCAAGCGGTAAAGGTGTTGTGGATTGGCAAGAGAGCCAACCCACTATGAGAGGAAGCCGAAAGGCACGCGTTTTAGCTCACGCAGGCTGGCATGAGGTCTGGAACAGGTCAAGGAAATGAGACTAGCAAGAAAGGACGTAGCTGTGAAATACTTAACGATAATCCATAAATGCTAAACATCGCTCTCAACGGTACATGTTTTACAGCATCAATAGTAACTGGTAATGGCACCTTGCTAGGTCGTAGCAAATGGCGTTGCTGAAGGCTATGCTATCTATCGTCTCGGCAAATGAGAGCGTATTTTGTCAGTGAACCATCGCTAGCAAAGTCAGCTGTACAACTGGGGCAAGTGCTACGAAGTCTCTCTAGACCTGCCGTGTGGCGGCGCTCGGTCTGCAATCACTGATAGTGGCGACACGCGGGTCCGACGTATACTAACGGACCGCGGCCGATTTAAAGGCTACCACCTAGCAAGTGTGGTGTCTGGCGGTGACACCACAAAAGGAAACAAAAGAAAAATTTGGAGTAGGAACTAAAGTTCATGGAGAAGAAATCAAATCCTTGAGGTTTGGCGACGACATTGTATTTCTGTCAGATATAGCAAAGGACTAGGAAGAGTAGCTGAACGGGACGGACAGTATCTTGAAAGGAGAATGTAACATGTCCACCAACAAAAGTAGCGCAAGAATAATGGAATGCAGTCGAAGTGAATCAGGTGAATATGAGGGAATTAGATTAGGAAATTAGACACTTAAAGTAGTAGATGAGTTCAGCTATTTGGGCAGCAAAATAACTGGTGATGGTCGAAGAGAGGGTTTGTCAAATGTAGACTGGCAATGGCAATTAAAACGTTTCTGGAGAAGAGAAACTTGTTAAGATGAAACACAGCTTTAAGTGCTAGGAAGTCTTTTCTGAAAGTATCTGTATGGTGTATAGCCATGTATGAAGTGAAGCATGAACAACAAACAGTTTAGACAAGAAGAGAATAGAAGTTTTTGAAATGTAGTGCTACAGAAGTATGCTGAAGATTAGATGGGTTAAACAAGTTTCTAATGAGAAGGTACTGAGTAGAACTATCGAGAGAAGGAGTTTGTGGCACAACCTTACTAAAAGAAGGGATCAGATGTTAGGACACATTCTGAGACATTAGGGGACCTGAAAGTTAGTATTGCAGGGAAGTGGGGGAAGGGGCATGGGTTAAAAATCGTAGAGGGAGACCTAGACATGAATACAGTAAGCAGATTCAAAAGGGTGTAAGTTGCAGTAGTTATTCAGAAATGAAGAGGTCTGCACATCTTCCTACAGAAGAGCTCAACAACTACAACAAATTCAACTTTAGTACTAGACAAATTTAGGCTAAGGACAACGAAATACCAGATGGCTGGCTCTGAGCACTATGCGACTTAACTTCTGAGGTCATCAGTCGCCTAGAACTTAGAACTAATTAAATCTTACTAACCTAAGGACATCACACACATCCATGCCCGAGGCAGGATTCGAACCTGCGACCGTAGCGGTCGCTCGGTTCCAGACTGTTGCGCCTGGAACCGCACGGCCACTCCTGCCGGCTAACGAAATACCATCACACTGGTTATCCACGATATAAATTTTGTCGATATTTCAAGTGTGAAAGGCAGCGAACAACTGGATTTTTTTCGCATCGTATCATCAATACGTTGTTGTCAAGGGCATCTGATTCCGGCGTCAGAGCTTTTTTCCAAGTTCGTGGTACATCTTTGATACGTTGCCATGTCTCTGCATGTCTTCGGAGGTAAATTATATCAGTTTTCGTGTGCCCTCTGTCTGGAAGCAGTCAAATACAGTGAAAAGCTGTCTTCCCCTTCTTATGTATCCTCCAGCGGTTGAGGCCAATACGAGATGCGACGGTTTGACTGCCGAAAACACAGCCACAGACACGCCAATTTGTTTTGTTCACAGTCACAACCAAAGCAGTCCCATCAAATTCTTCATTTGTGTGGCCATAGTGTCTCTAGTTGCCTTATAATTCTTGAGGGTATTTTTGTTCTGTCGTTGCAACTGCAAAAATCCGTAATTTTTTCACCAGACACGTTTCGCTTTATTGAGGTATAAGCATCATCAGTGGTGGTGACGTTTCGGCTGATTTCTCGCTTACATCGGGAAATTCCGTCTGCTAGCACATAATTGTTTTCTGTGTTAGACACTGATAATTTTGGTCTAATTTTTAGATGTTCTGCAGCACTATGCATTTTTTATCATTTTCATAACACACTTTTATGCAAACCACTATATTCTGGTGTGCATAAAAGTGTGATGTGAAAACGATAAGAAATGCATAGTGCTTGCAGAATATCTAAAAATTAGACCAAAATTATCAGTGTCTAACACAGATAAACAACGATGTGCTAGCTGACGGCATTTCCCGATGTAAGAGAGAAATCAGCCGAAACATCACCACCACTGATGATGCTTTACCCCAATATAGCGAAACGCGTCTGGTGAAAAAATCACGCATTCTTTTAATTGCAACGACAGAACAAAAATACCCTGAGGAACTACAAAGCACTCTCTCTCGAGCTCAGCAGTAGCCTCTGAACATATGAGAGTACAACAGCCACCCAATGAACAGTATGAGATCACTGTTACAGCCATCTCGTCATTGTGTTTA